>NC_142257.1:16650786-18108446 GCF_052056855.1 Sturnus vulgaris
TTTTCCTTTCCTTTCCTTTCCTTTCCCTTCTGTTTTCCTGTACTAACCCCCTTATTCTGGGGGGATTCTAAGCCCCTGACTTGTTGTAAATCACCTTAGATAAAGTTTCACCATGTCTCACCCTGCACTTGTTTATCAGGGAGTGCACTGTGTGTCCAAGAGCTCTAAATCATTATTTTTTAAAAGTGTATATTTTTTTATCCCTGGATAGATATTGCTGTCATTAAAGTTATTTCAAATTTGTGTGTCTTGTGCTCCTGACATTTCCTATAAGCACCTCTCTCTTAAAACGTCAATGTACATGTGAGATTGGAATGTAACTTCATATTTGTGTCCTTAAATTTAAATAAGGATGAATGTATGCACAAGTCTCACTATCACAGGATTGAGAGGCCTTTCATTAGAGCATTTTCTTTGTCTGCATTTTTTATGTGCCTTTAGAAGATATGTATCAAAATTTACACACATAGTTCTGTTCTGCTGTTTGAGACTTATTTTCAGAAAAAAGTTAATAAATACAGTAATTTTCTTACATTAAAATCCTGTCGTTACTTAAACACAGTTAATTTCAAGGTGCTTTGTATGTAAGTGAGTAATTTGTCCCCAAGTGTTTGATATAAGCTGAATAACATTCAGAATATAGCTGAAGAAAATTATTTCTATCAGGAACTTTTGGTTTTTATATATGAAAATACTGTTGACTTATGAAAATACCACACAAGTTTGAAATATTCCCAAGGCACGACTGGAAAATCAACAATTCCATGTTGGGACTGTGGCTGTTAAATCATATTGTGTTTCCCTGTTTGGGGGAGGGTTTCTTTGCACATAGTATTTCATTTATATTTGTTAAGATAATTTGCTTTCTTTCAGAATGCAGGGACATTCTGCTTCCTGTGATTACAAAAGAGCTGAGGGAATTACTGGAACAGAAGGAGGATCAGCAGCTCCAGGTCCAGGAGAGGAAGTACTGTGTTGAATTACTTAATAGCATCCTGGAGGTTCTGAGCTGTCAAGACCCTGTAAGTATTGATGATGATGAAGAGAGCCCAAGTCTGTGGAAAGCCTGAGCTGATTAGGAAGTAAATTATTGATGATGATTAATCTCTTTCAAATATTTAGTACAAGTCAGTGGCAAATTGAACTTTTCTCCTATTTTTCATAAACTTAAACCAAAGGTCAGTTGAGGTATTAAAGATGAATCCTGACTTCTGAATAACCTGATCCCGTTGGAGATGTCTCTGCTCATGGCAGGGGGTTGGACTACACGACCTTGCAAGGTCCCTTCCAACCACAACTTTTTGATTATTCTAGAATTATTTTAATTGTGTAGAATAAATTTCAAACTTCATCTTGCTCCTATCATAGAAACTTCTGTAGTTCCTGAAATAAATGCTTTTCACTGTACTAATGTTGCAGGGTGTGGTTTCTGCTCTCAGCAAGGTCTGAGTAAAACAGATTGCTCTTTATTATATTTCACTTGGAGACTCTAGTTTCTTTATCAGACTTCTGAAAGTTTGGAACACTGAAATTTTCATCTGGGTGGTTCTTTTTGTTTTCCTCATTTGAGAGAATGTTGAATTGACTTTTCAGTCCCCTCACTTTTTAATGAGCAGTAGGTTTTTCAGTGAAGCTTCTCAATAATTAGAGGAATTTATTCTGAGAAAGCGTCATAATTAATTACATTAAGAAAGCTGTAATTTCTTTAACTTGTGAATATCTGCTGATTTTTCCTCAACTATAGTTTTCTGATACATGTGTTCAAACTTTTCAGGATTTGAATTTGAATTTTTCACTGTGGCTCCTTGGATCATTTCCTAGTAAATGAAATCATTACAGCATATATCTTGATTTCTTAAAATCTTTGATACTGCTGAGGCTTTTCAGTTTGCACAGGGCAGTCTTTCCATGTGTATTATGAGCTATTTGCCTCATTGGTTTAGACTTAAGCAGTGCAGGAGGGATTTATCTGAGGGGATACAAAAGAAATATTGGAACATTTGAATTTGAAATGTAATTCTTAAGATAAATGGTGAAGGCGTGATAGGGCAAAAATTGAAGTTATCATCTCATAAGGCTAAAATGCAAAATAACCAGTTTTGTTACTGTATCCTTTAGAAGGTAAAACAGGATTGCAAAGAAAGATGGAATAATACTTCCTCTGTGTGTACCACATAAATGAAGTTTGTTTTTGAATTTAACAGTTGCTGTTCATAGCAGCTGTTAGTGACATGTAAAAGACTCATTAAAACCTACTGAAAATATGGGTTTGTAGCTCATCTTTGTGTGAGTGAGAACATTATGCAGAGCAGCAGAAGAATTGCTGAGAATTTAAAGCACATACATTAAAAAACACGTATTGGCATTAGTTACTTCAACAGAAGTGGCATTTCTGCAATAGTTTCTGTCAAGGAAGGTAAGCTGGGGATTCTCTGTGAGATGTTTGGGTCACACTTATCTACAGTTTGTGCTTGCAGGGAATACTGATGCATTTCTGATGTAGGGAGAAAAGCCCCTTGGGGGAAGTTTAAATCCAGCAGAACATGCTGGGCCCTCTAGAGGCATCATATTCCTAAGAAATATTGTAAAATAGCTGGGATATCAACAAAAGAACCAGATCCTTCTGTTGTAGAGAGTCCATGCCCTGGCCTGCCTCTGGCAATACAATTTCTGGTCGGAGAAAATACGGATTTTAGACTATATTAAACATGTGTCATTAACTGTAACACTGGGCTTTGTAACCACAACAGCAAATGTGTGGCATCACTCGTAGCTTTTTCCTTCCTTGACAGAGGAATCCATGGATTGTTATCTCATTTTTTAACCAAACACTGATCCTGCTCAGTACTGAAAATCTTCTATTGAGGTGACTCATCTGGAGGAGAAGAAAGGAGCAAAGGAAGGGAGCACAGCAGCATCCGAGGATCACACTTTGTGATTTGTCTTCAAGGGCCCCTAGAGATTTCTCTGGAGTGTAACACCCGTGGTTATTTTCCAGCTAAAGTGAGAAATCTTGTTTCAAGGCTGTATTTGCCTTGCAGCAGTAAATGCTTTGTAACCTGTAGGCAAATGAAAGGGTTCACATATGGCTAAGTTATTTTTTAGGATGCTTTTATTCAGTGTGATCTAGATACAGACAGTTGGTCTGGTAATTAACCAAATTATTTCAGCTGGGAATACACTTGAACCCCAAGATGAATGCAGTTTTCTATTCAACAATTCATTCCCTCCATTTCTTAGCTTCTTTTTAAGAAAATGGATGGTTTGGCCTGCTGGAGGAGAGAGCTTCAGCCTTTAGTAGCAGAATCACACTACAATATTAATAACACCAATGTCTTGTGCCTATTCCATCTGTTTTTTCCATCTCAGCAGAGAAACCTGATTTCAGTCTAGTATTAAAAACTTTTTGGGAACTTAACTTTGGTATTTTTGCATTGCATTTATTCTGTGAAAGGCACCAGAAATAGAATGCACACAAAGGACAGGTGAGAAAAAACAGCTGTAGTCATTCTGTTTCATAAGGTGAAAAATTATACTGTGAAGTGATCTTTGAAGTTGTTACAGAATTTTCGAAGAATGCATTTTCTTTTGTCAAAGGAAAGAATATTTTTATATTACCAGCTCTGCTCTGCTGTTTTGCTTCACATTGTTTAGTGAGTGGGAACGTGGGAATCATCAGATCCTTGTGTTCAAATGCTGTTTTCTTCTGCTGCTGGGTTCTGCAGGTAGCCAGCATGTTGAAATCTCTGTTTTGTGGAGTGTTTGTGCGTTTATTTTTATGACTAGACAGTCACTGTTGGGCATCTCTGTGAGACGTTTAGGTTTGATTTTAAGATTCTTCTCAAGCAAACAACTTTTGGACATAAATGGCCTTGTTTTGACTTAATCATGTCTGAAATGAGCTTCGTAGCTTGAGATTGTGCTTCAAGCACCTGTGAAATACATTTAACTCTCAGAACTGCAAGTAAGTCATTGATGAAGGTCACGGTGAAATCAGTGTTTGTTTCTATTTTAATTAAAACCCCTTCCCTTTTCCCTCTTTGCAACACTTTGTTTCATGCAACCTGGCAGTGCCTCATGAGGTGACTTCGTCTCTGATCTGACCTATATGTTATGTTTTAATATTTACTGAATCAGAACAATTTTTTATTTATAGCGCTTACAAAATTAAATGTAATGGCAAAAGCTTTCTCTTGGAATCTACAGTGAAATCTTGGTCAAGACTGTAAGTGCAAGAGAGATAAAGAATCTTTTCCTGTTCTGTGCACTGTCAGTAATTGGCAGCAGTTGCATTTTAAGCTGTTTAGCAAACACTAGCAAACAAGCCTGGAAGCATTTTAGAATTGTAAAGAAATTTTTTGAGCATTTCCCTAATTTATGGCAGATCTTAAGGCTTTAGCAAAAGAGAATTTCAAAGGAATGTAGTCAGGAATTCTGCATATTCTTTCAGGGCCGATTATCTTAAGGTCTTCTGTGGGGACTTTTCAGTCAGAACAATGCAGGATTATGAGTTATGGTGTAAAAAGGAAATTATTATCCTTTTAGATGTGCCTTTATTTATATGTGTGTCAAAGAAGGAATAGAAGTTACAGAACTGGGTGAGCAGAGTGAGCACACAGGATCTGGCTGGTGCAGAGCTCATTTCCTCTGTGGCTGCCCAGACACTGCCATGGTTTAGATTTGTGACCAGAACAGTGTTGATAGTGCAGCAATGAAATTTTAGTTATTGCTGAATGGTGTGTTTGTCACTGAGCCCCACAGCAGGGAGGAGGGTAGGGCTGGGTGAATTTGGGAGGGGACAGAGCAGGGACAGCTGAAATGAAGTGACAGAAGTGTTTCCAAGTGGGTGTCTCAAGTACAGCTTGTGTAATGTTGTGATTCCCAAGCAGCCATTCAGTGAGTCCTGTGTGCCACTGTCCAAATAAATGAACACTCCATCAGAATCTGAAGTGCAGAGTTGACTCTGATTCTGAAAAACAGAATTGCTTTTTTTCCCAATCCTGGAGTAGCTTAAATAGAAGATGAAAGCTAAATCAAACACTGTCTGCTTTTATTCTGTGCAGATATTTTTGAAAGAGAGTGAAATTTTGTTTGGTTTGGATTTTCTATTAACTACTATGTTGTCCATCAGCCCAACAAGGAAGCTGGAGGTGTTTGAGTTGTGTGAGAACTCTCCCTCCTGCTGACCTGCCTACAGAGCATGAACTCTGGCTGTTCCATGCTTTGGCAAATCTTCTCAACAGGGAAGACAAACATTTTTGATCACCATATGTAATTAAATGGAATAGTACAATTAAGGTTTTCCAAGGGAACATTTATAGATGATACAAGTAGTTAATTTAGCTCCTAAAAAAATCTTATGCTTAATCAATGGACTGAAGCCAAATGATGGTGGGTTTTCTCATGTCATCCTTGTGAAGAGAAATATGATCTCAAAAAGCTTGTTTCATGTTGCAGTTGGTTCTTAGACTATCTTCTAAATTAGAAGCTGTAAGATAAAAGCTGAAATTTCATGTATTGACAATGTGTGAAAACAATTTTTGTTAATTTAGCAATGTCAGTATTGAATGCCTAATTATTTCTTAGATTATCAGGAAGAAAGAGAGTCTCAGTTTCATAGAAAAACCATTTTATTTCATTTGCTAATATTTCTCTGAAAATTGAAAGGTCAAGCAGAAAATAACCTTTGTGTGCTTAAGCATATGTAATAGTCTTTCCAAGAGAGGTTTGTTATGTGCTACTTGTGAATCAAGAATAGAGCTCATCTTTAATGATGGAGTCAGGGCTAAATGTTAAAACTCATTATGCAATGTTCTGAACTGTTACTAATTATGGTATAGCACATACTGAAATATGGAAGTGAACTTCTATTATATGAGCCCTCATCTTTGAATTTAAAAAAAAAAAAGAGAAACTAATGAAAAAATTACATCCCTGTGCTAAGTGCTGCTACATAGTTTATCAGTTTGGGATGTTGATGATATTTTTTTTAATTATAGTGGTAAACAATGTTATAAAAACAACAAATGTGTCTTCTGTACAGCCACTCACAATTGCAGTTGTGTTATAAACATAGGACTGTACCAGAGAAAGTGAAATCTTAAAGAAGGAAACACCAAACACAAATTATTGTGTGACTACATTGTTCATTTATAGAACATAACTTCTGAAATGCTGTGACAGGTGAGGAGATCACTTTAGCTTGTGTGTGTCATTGTCACAGGATGCAGGACTCAATGGTAACAGTAAATAAATTGCCAGAGGTGATGAAGGTCTCTGTTTCAAGGTGTGTAGCCTGACCCAGAGCAACCAGAATAGGAGAAAAAAAAAAAACAGAAGATGTTGGCTGACTCAGAGGAAAAACAGAACCCTGGAGCAGTTTCTCCTGGGATTGAACTGGGGCTCAGCTACCTAAAATATTATAAAGACTCACCACGGCTTCTGTGATTGTGGTGTCCTTTCCATGCTATAGCTGACATTAAATAAGGGTCTTGGTGTAAGCTAAATATCCTTTTCTGCTAGAAATTTGTTTAGACTTTTTCTTTCTTGTTGCACGCTGGTTTCCCAAGTTGTCAAGTGATCAGAGTAAGGTCAGTGAAACTGGTGAACAGAAAGTTATTCCCATTTGCTCAGGGTTTTAGAATAAATAATCAAATGCCCTTCAGGCAATAAGAGCAGCATTTGGGCAGACCATGCCCAGTTTGTGCCCTCCCAGAGCAGCTCAGCTGAATGAAGACAACTTTCTCCTCTAATAGCTCTGTTTGTGACTGCCAGCAAAGGGCATTGCTGGGCTGCAGCCTGCCCTGAGAGCACTGGCAGATGTGGGCAGCTGTGAGAGAATTTCCCCCACATTAACTCTACCAGGGCTAAGTTGGGGGGAGAACAGGACTGCTCTGAGTGACAGATGGGAAGTGACTGTTGGAAACCAAAAACCAGTTGTGGAGTAGATGGGGCTGAAATTGGACTCGAGTATTCACTGGAATTGCTGGAACTAAGGAGCAGTGTGAGCAAGAAGAATTAGTGTTGCTCTTTCAATAGGGCTGTTATATTGTACAACTTGAACTGTCAAAATGGAAATAATTGGTTTTCTTTTTACTTTTCAAAGAGATATGATTTTAATATCAAAACTCTGTTTTTTTCATTTGCAGGCTTCAACTTATCACCATATTCAAGAAATAATGGTGCAGTTACTACGCACAGTGAACAGAACTGTTATTACAATGGGACGAGATCCATTAATTGTGAGTAATATTTTAATGCATTTTCAATGCTTTGAAACTCATTTTATGGTTATCCTAGAAAAAAATGCAAATATAGCATTTGTGGAGTCTTTGTGAATTATTTTTTTTAATTTAAAGAGTCTCAAGCTTTACTCTGTTTTCATTCAGCTGTGACACCGTAGTCTCAGTGTAGTATAAGTGTTGAACATTCTTTAAGGGAACAAATGATAAATAGAAAGTTAATTTATATTTGCAAAAAAGAAGAAAGTTTTACAAACCTGCATAAAGGGCATGGTTTAAGACATTGAAAAGAGGATTTCAACTAATCTAAAGTGAAATTGTATTAATAAAACTAAAAAAAAAAAACCTGGGCATGTGCTGGCACTAAACACTCACCTGAGATTTTTTTTATAGAGGTTCCATGATTTAAGAATTATATTCGAGGACAGATTCTGCAATTTATTCATATTTAAGTACACATCTCTTGAGCACTTCTATGGATTTGGACTATTTGTGAGAATGCAAGGAATTCATCAGGAATTGGGAGCTTGCCCTTCAGACTGTTCCCATCTTATGTGAAGATGGTTTTTAATGGCTTGTCTTTGGAGGTTTATTTTATTCTACAAAATCACAGCACCATTTACTTGATGATTTTGCCCACAAGAGGTACATTGTGTGCCTTTTAAAATGCCCTGCTTATTTCAATCAGAAAATAAAAATTTTAGATCATTGCCAACCAGAGCATGTGTGCCTCCTAATGATTAGCCTCCTAATAATGGAGGAGACTAATGGAGTTCCTCAGAGGAAACATTTGCCAGTGGTTGTTTTGAACTCCCTGGTGGAACATCTGCACGTTTGAGGCATCTCTGCAGATTTATTGAACCCCAGGCTGCTGCTGCTCCTCTGGAACCCTCTGGCACAGCCACGGTCACATCAGGAAATGGTTTGGAATGAAGACCAGTGACCCTTCCAGTTCTCCAGAGTGCTGGAAAATGTTTTCCCTACAAGGAGAGCAAGATAGGAGTGTTGTGCATGAGCTAAGCAGTCTGTGAAGGAGCATTTCTGGGTGCCATAAACAGCACATGAAAAAGCAAAACGAAGCTGTTTTAATCCATTAGGAAACCAGTAGGAAACAAGCTGGTTACAGTAAATTGAAATGGCTTGGAAAATCTGTTTCTTTTTTTCTTTTTTTCTCCCTCTCATCTACTGTAATTTCTTCAGCTGTTTTAACCTGAAAAGAACAAATTCAGTGTGAATTTTGAAATGCAGTTCTCATGCTTCTAATTATGTTCACCTCTGCATATGTGTACATTGGGCATTTTAGGGGTTTTTCAAAGTGGAATTCCAATAAATTGCTACGTTTTCTACAGCTGAAGCCACACTTCTTAACAGAATAACCTTTTACATGCAAATAATTTGTTTTTAATGAACAAAAGTCTTTTGTAGTCAGAAAAAACTGGGAAAAGAAGCTTTTTGCATGCTTTGTGTGCCGCTTTAGTTCACCAAGTTAATTTTCAGGTTTGCTTTAACACTTTTGAGAGGCCCAAACTTGCTGTGAAATCCTGAATGCTTGATCTTTACAATATGAAGCAGATAGTCAAGAATTATTAGATGAGCTCAAGTTGCTGAAAGTGTGGTGAATCCTGCAAGGCCAGGTGGGACATGTGGAATTTCTGCAGCTGGGCTGTGTAGCTGAGGTGATACAGGTACAAGGGACCTTTCAAATGGGGCTGAATCTATCACTTCCAGGACAGGCTACTCTTTACATTTTGAATCTGTTACTGTGTTTGTGAATATTGCAAGTATTTTTATTAACTTCTGCAGTGTAATTTACTATAACTGGAAGGTGCTGAGGAAAGTCATGCTATAGCTGATTTGTGCTGATAAGAACAATGATTATAATTCACAAGACCTGTAATTCCTTGCAAGTTTAAATGCCTTGCACCTGACAGATAACTGGATTTGACTTACCCGAGGGGTTTTTTTTTGCTTTCTGACAGGGATAAACAGGTTAATTTTCATATTCAGGTGATCTTTTCACAATCTTCTAGCTTGTTGGCAGAGATGTGGGTTTGCAGTTGCCTGGATCTGTTCGTGCTGTGATGCCAGTTAAGGGAGAGGGCAGGGGAGGGCTGTGCCTGGGGCTGAGCTGGTGAGTGCCTGCTGGGAGCTGTGCTCGTGTAATTACTGAGAAGAGTCAGGCTCAGAAAGAAATCATCTCCCCAGGAGAAGGAGGTGGTGGTGGAAAGGTAATTTGGCTCTCTGCAGCTACTGCAGGGAAGACTTAGTTAAATGCCATTCTTGCCTTCACTGTGGTGTTTTAGCAGCTGAAGGCTTTAGCAGCTGCTTGGTTGTTTTCTCTCTTAAAACCCCACAAAACCTTGACTGTTTGTAGTTGTAGAAGTGCTTGTTCACTTTCACAAAGAGGGACAAGTTTATTGTCTGAAACTGGTTATTCAAGCTTTACCTTGAATATTTCATGAGATTTAGGCTCTTAGTTAAAGGTCATAGTCATGCAGTGAATACCTCCTACAGGAATTATAGAAATCAAATTTATAAACCATGTAGAACACAGAAATACTTGTTTTCAGTCATGGCTTGGTGGGGTAAATAGAAATACCATAAATCCACCATATGCACCTTAAAGGTTTCCTTTAGTACTTCCAATCTTGATTTTGCTCACAATACCAGTTTTACTATGATGAAATAAGGGCAGCTATGCTACACAGAGATGTTTTTAGACAGTATTTATATATAATAGAATATTATATATATATAAAATATTATAATATATAATATTGTACAGATAAAACTTTGCCGAAAACAAATTGTGAGCTCTGTTAAGCAAAGCTACTCTAGAGCAGACAATGACCATAGAAACGATTTACAGAGCTGCCATGGTTGGAGAATTTGATTTGTTCAAATATACTCATGGTCTAACTAAAAGCTACAGCTTTTTTGTATTAAGTTTGTATTCAAACTGACATCCTTGCTCTACCTGGAAATGTTGCAGAATGATTCCACGACATGCCTGTTAGTTTTCCATTCATTTTTCTTTTCCCAAAGAGCAGCTGTTCCCTTCCTTTGTAATCTGAATGTTGTTTATTATTAATTGACTCCCTAATAAAACCTAATGAAACCTAATAAAAACATCTCATTTTATTGCAAAAGATAACGTCACATTTAAAGGGCCTGGAAATATACAAAACATACATTAGAGATCAAATTAGGAAAATGTTGTGTGTCTGTGCTGGCAGGATTATTACAGTGCACAGAGCCATCAGAAGCCCTAAATGAACTGCTGTTACAGGAGACAAATCAGTATTTTATTCATACATTTTTAATTTTTAAAGAAAGTTAGTTTGGCTCCATAAAACAACAATTTCAAATACAGTAATTTGGGAATATACTGCATTTTGTGCAATGTTTAATATATAGCATTTGTCATTTAAATATATATTTCTCAGAAGCTCCCAATATTTTTGTAATCAAGTGCAGTCAAGCAGCTGTGGTTTGGGTTTTTTGGTGGGTTTTTTTTTTTTGACAACTTATGGGGGGTTTATGTGTTATTTTTCAATTTTATTAAGGAATGTGTTTGTATTTAGCATTTCTTTCCTGCTCTGGGAGCTGCTTTGGGGTATTATGCTGTTATTTTGTAAACTAGATAAGTTTTTTGTAGCCATACTTTTATCTTCCAAAAGTCTACCAATTTCTACTGCTCCTCCTGTATATTTTTCCACACTATAAATTGCAGAGTGTGTATCTGGTACTTTTTTATTTTTTATTTATAATAGGAATTAAAAATTAATTACTAAAATATTTTTTTAATATTAAACAATTAAAAAAAAAAAAACCCCAATGCTTTCACATCACATTTTCATACAGCCAAGATTCTCCACTTATGTGCTACAAAGCTTTAATTATTTTATGTTGCTAAGAGATGCACATTTTAAAGCCTAAATAAACCAGCAGCTAAGCTGGGTTACCCTGCTCCTGTCCTTGGTGTCTCCAGGACTGGCACCTCCCCACCACCCCCCTTCAGTGGCACTGAAACTTTTTGTTCCACTCTTCTCTCTCAGGGTTGATGTAGAAAACCTCGTGAGTGTCAAGCCCTGTGGGAATGAGTGGGGGTAAAAATTCCTGAGGGAAAGTGCTTCCACAGCCCTGGAATTCCATTTTTCTGTCCAGGAAAAAGGTGCCTGGGGTGCAGGGGGTGGGTGAAAGCTCTGGGGAAGCAGGGGAGGGCTGGCACAGCAGTGGATGCTCCTGCCTGGCCTGGGAACCTCCCCTGCTTCCCCATGGGCAAAGGTCAGAAAAAAAAACAAACCAGAATTTCATCTCCACACGTGGCTGATCCAGGCTTTACTGACTGAGAGAGAAACCAAAACCCACCAAATCAGGATCTAGAAAACGGAATTTAATTGTGACTGGGGGATTAAGGATTAAAAATTGGTTATGGTTCTGAAGCCCATCAAGATCAGACGTTAAAATGTGAAATTTGTGAGCACTTAAATCAGTGTATTCCAGATTTTTATGAGTATTGATGTTTCTTCGGGTCATAGGGAAGACTTGGAGCCTTACTTGTAGCTACCTTTGTTCAGGCTTTCTTAAAATAAAAAGAGTATTTCTGTTTTGCATAGTTCTCCTGACCCCAGGAATTGATTGGTGCTATGTGGTGAACCAAAGTGCTGTGGTTTATTTAAATTAAATCATCTGGATCCTTTGAAAATAAATTGAAGGTATCATATGCATTATGTGGGTAAACCCAAAGTCAGATAGCTTAAAATGAGCATTTTTTTAACTTGCCAACAAAAGAAAAGGCAAAAACATTGTGTTTGTATCATAAATTATTAAAAATGGGTTCAATACAGAAAAAAAAACTTGCTGTTTTTATCAGTATTAAAGCTCTTGGTGTTGCTTATTATTATACTTTACCACAGGGGACATTGGTCTTAAAATGATATTTTAATACACAAGAATAACTTATAGCCAAATAAATCCTTCACTGCATCAATTATAGAGATAATATATATAATATATAATGCAAAAAAAAGGAATTCTGTTGGCACAGCAGCACAGGCAGTGCATGTACTTGAGTGTGACATAGTGATGTGTTCTGATGGAGCAATTTCATTCTTATTTTTGTATAACCACAACCTATTACTGAAGAGCTTTTCTCTCTCACTAAAGGCATCTACAGACATTTTAGTAAAAAATTAATTTCCTTCTGAAAAGCCTCTAAAATAACAGCAGTTTTGTTCCCATCATTTCGGTACTAACTGATATTAACATGAAGATGTTTTTTATTTCCTTTCGAATTTTGATAAATTAAGCCGTAGCATATTGTGTACTTTCTTCTAAAATACTTGTTTTATAAAGAAATTAGTTCCTCCAGACAAAATTCTTCTGTGCAAAATTGTTTTTAATGTATTTTCAAACGTGTAATTAACCCTAAGAATTCAAGGAACACAGAAGTGTACAAAAAGTGTACAGACATTTAAAACTAATGTTGCACAATTAATACAAGATGACTTAGAAAAATAAGATGCAGGGATTAATCTATGGAATGCCCTGAACCAGGGCCACTTCTAAGAAAAGGTCTGCAGTACATTCCACTCAACTTGCTTTGGAAAACCTTGTCCCCCCCTGCTCCCCATATGAAAGGTGACCATGTTTTCATGAGTAAAATAATAGGATCACCAATCATAAATTGGGTTCCATTGGCACACCCAGTGCCAATGGTAACTTGAGAATTTTTGGAGGAAAGGAGTAGGTGCATTGACATTTGATAAAATCTTTTCAGAATATATAAATTTTTGTCTGTGTGTTATACAGATCAGTTCATTAAATATTATTTTTATGTTCAACTTTTTATCATATATTAATTTACATCTTAAGGCGAAAAAAAAAAACTCGGGATATTTTGGTACAACAATGCAGGTCATAAATGGATAGACTGGGCAAGGATTCAGTTAGAGAGCAGCCAAAATAGGAATTCCTCTTTATCCAGCAATTGTGTGATGACTTCTGAGTCAATTCTGTGCTGATTGTGTCCAGTTTTAGGCTTCCAGGTATGAAAAACATCAGCTTATGGGGGGGACAGCAGCAGGATTCCTGGCTGTGGCTGCAGCAGGGGAGATGAGGGGATGGAATTGGATTTGTTCAGTCTTTTGGGAGGGAAGGAGAGAGGTCTCATTATCCATGGAGATCTTCTTGCTTGGACAGAGCAAGAGGTACTGGACACAAACCAGAATGCAGGAAATTCAGATTCGATGTAAGGAGAAAACCCTGGAACAGCCTCCCCCAAGGAGCTGAGGATTCTTGTCTTTGGAGGTGCTCACATCCCAAATTCACTGAACTGGACCTTGCTTGAGCAGGGGTTTAAGTCAAGAGTTACTGTGACATTCTCTTGTTTTACAACTCCTCAATTCTTCCCAGAGAAGTCCATTCAATGGCTGAAAACATCTAAATAGTGGCTTTTTATAATGAACAAATAAAAGGAGAATTAAAACTTAACCTGAAATTCTTTTGTTGTTCAATATTAGATGACAGCAACAGAAATATTTCAGTGGGGATGTGGAATAACTATAATTGTCTCCTTTGAGAAGAGATTTCTTTGAACAATTTAGGTTTCCCTGAATTTGTTCTTGATGATGTGGTTTGTTCAAAGCTCGATGAAGTTTTTTTCCTTTTAGTCCTTGTTGCTAATAAATGGGAAATGAAGGCTGTGTGACATGCTTAGCTTTGTCTACTGTTGTTTTTTAAAGTAGAGATTTAAACCTTGTTATTTTTGGAAGGTTGAAAAAAAGTCTTTACAAAGCATATGAAAGTGTCCTTGGAAAAAAATGAGAACTTCCTTTTGAAAGAAACAATTTCTTTTCTTGAAAATAGTACCTTCATGCACCTTTATTCAGCGAGCTGATTTAAATTAATTTAATTATTTTAATTTTTCAGATACTCTAATTAAACATTCTTAACCTTTGTGATTTCATAATAGCACATTTTCAGGTGTGTGCTCTCGAGCTCTTTCTGTTTTAGTGTCTTTTGAAATGTAAAAGGATGCATGAGGAAGTCAAATCCACCAGAAGCATTTTCTTTTCACCTTTTTTGTCTTTCTCCTTAACTCCTTTTTCTCGGGAGCTGGAGGATCAGGTGGTGGCTTCTGAGGTGAAGCTGAAGCTGGATTTTGCTCTGCATTGTCCAGTGTTTTCAAAATCTGATGAAATCTTCCTTCTTGTTGTCTGAAGTCATATTCTACACTATGGAAAAAAAAAATCGAGAGACCTATGCTAGTAAGTGAGAAATTCCCCCTATAAGAACATATCAAAGGCTGCTTCCTCATCAGAATAACTTGGTGTTATTCAGTGATGCAGCCTGGGGTAAACACAAGGGGTTTAGGGATTTCTCCTTTGAAAATAAGTTCACCTCTTAATTTTTCTTTTGAGCGAAAAATTTTACTTCATGTGAGTTAAGAACTCCAACATTGTGCCCAAAGCGATGGGACAAAAATGAAAATGTGCTACGATGACCTTTCAATACATTTTGTTCAAAGGACAAATTTTGATCCCATAATCTAAGTGTCATATGCTCATAATTAAAAACTCTCACATGCTTAACTTTTTTAAATATGTCTCCCACTAGGACACAGGCTAGGAACAAAAAAATGAAATTAAGCCAGTAGGTAAGTGGTGTTAGTTAAGTAAAATAGAACTCATTTCCTCAATTGAAAGCCCTAATTATTATTGATGTCAAACAAGAGCCAAGATGTTAATTAGATAACAGCAGATGAGTGCATAGAAATAAATGCAAGGTTCAAAAGAATCAGTGTGGGTAGAAATTAAGCAGTATTTTATGTATTTTCCTTATTTCAATCATCTTTTCTGGGCAGGAGAGTGAGCTGTGTCTGCTGTGAAGGTTTTAGGGGAGAGTGGAAAGGTTGCATTTGCCATGATGGGGGGAAAGGAGCATCATTTAAGGGGGTTGGGATGTCACTGCAAGACCCTGAAGCTGATTTTGACACTGATCAGAAGAAAACTGTAAAGTTAGTAAACGTGCAAATCTCTGAAAACTTTTAATTGCATTTTCATATAAAATCCATAAACATTATCAAATAGTATGTTAAAATTTAGCTAGAAGATTGTTTCCCTTACTTCACATGTCTTGGGATTTTTCATTAAATAACTCAATGGATAAAAAGAAAGCAGGTGGATTGTTTTCATTTAGAAAAGAGTAGAGGGATCTCTTGAAAAAGCAGTAATGCATAATAAATATAAAAATGCAGAAGGAAGTGATATAAAATCAGTGATTCTTGCATTTCATCAGGTTATTACTAAAACTGCAACTTAATGCCTTTCAATATTCACAGAGCAAGGGCACTGGAGAATGAAATGTTGGGTTTATAGAATACTTAAGGGTAGCATCTGCTCGTGTTCCTTTTCTCCACCCTTCTCCAGAGTTTTTAATTTAATATTGGAGATATCATCTCCAGAGACAAGAGGTCAATTCAGTCTTCATTCAGTACTGCCCACGATAACTGGCTGTGGTTGCTACTTGCATTTGTTTATTACAATACAAACATTTCTATTACATGATCTAGATGGAAAATCCCAAGCCTGGAATCCCTGCTGGGTAGTTAATAAAGCTGAATTTACAGTCGCTGTTAGGCTGAAAAGCTCTTTATTACTTTAGTGATCAGTGTAATCCACACGGGGATTTCTGTGGGATTAATGCATTGTTTGACTCGGGGGCTGTGTGTGATAAAGATGGTTCAGTGACAGCAGCACAGCACTCAGGAGTGGGCTTCCTTAAGAGCAGGAAAACTGGGAGCAAGATAAAAAACACCTGCTTTTCTAATCACAACTGTGGTGCTGTCTTAGGGGAAAACACTTGCATGGACTTTTCAGGCCACATAAAACACAGGAATTGCACGTGTTTGTCTGGAGCAAACACTGACAACAATTGCTTCTTTCAGAATATTGGCTAATGAACTTCAAATATTAGTCACTCCGAATGGTTTTTTCCTGACCACATCCTGTGGAACACCTCTGTGAATCCAAAACTATTGTTTCCTTACTGTTTCCTCTTTGTCTCTTAAAAGTAGAAACTTTTTAGAGCACCTGTGTTCTGTACATGCTCTATTAATCATTGCAGTGTGAGCCTCCAGGTGCCATTATTGTTGCAAAGTACCTGGTAAATCAAAAAGTCTCCTGAATGTGTTCTTACATCCTCTGTTCTTTCTTTTGAATGATGGTGCTTGTTGTTCAAGATCTATCCTGCACTGAAACCATGTACATTTAAAAACATGGGGTATTTTTCCAAAGAGACCCTGCGGTCAAGGGTGGTCTGTTTATAAATTCTAAGGAGTGACCTGTGCATGTCTAGTCCCATAAAACACACAGAGATTGTTTGTTCAGAGACCATGAGCAAGTAAAGGAAATACCTTTTTTTTTTCTTTTTTTAATGCATACAGCCTATGCTCTTGGATAAGTCGTGTAACTTCCCAGTGTATTCATGGGGCTGTGAAGAAGACCTACAGCTTTGTCCCACAGGAGTTGTGGTGTTTAATTTTTGACGTGTTAATTGCTTGGAAATTTCATTACCAGAGGTTTAGGACATCAGTATGGGACTGAGTTGCATGTTGAACAATAGGTTCCAGTGCTGTGTCTAGTTTATTAAGCTCTACTAAATTTGGTTCATGCAGAACATGCAGTGTGAAAAACACTTCCATGTGGGTATTTCATATTAATTATTTCCATTCAAAAAATTAAAGTTATAGTGATTACAAACTGTTTGAAGGTAACAGTCTGCCGTGTTCTTTGAAATGAAGGAAAAGGTTTCAGCCTCAAAGAGAAATTCTCTTACCCTTTATTTTTGCAAATGTTATCAAGTAACCCAGGGTGTGGGTTTTCTGCCTCGTAACTGAGCTTGCAGAGATTAAATAATGTCTTTATAAATTCCCTTGCTGGGTGAACAAGACACATGTGCAGCACAAGCAAGACTTTGTACCTGCAGGCTTTGGGGCTGATGTCTGGACAGCTGGAGGCTCTTACAGTGTTTGCACAGACACAGCATTTGAAACATGTGCAGCTCCCAGAACATGACTCTGCAAAGCTTTCTGGCCATAAGAGTTTAGCATAAACTGCATTTTAGTCTGAGCTAGCCTACACTCAAGTTGCACTCTCTCAAATTAATAACTGAGGTAAAACTGTGGGAATTTTGGGTTTGTTTTGCTTGTTAACATGAACTGTAGCATTCAGAGAACTGAGAATTGCTTTTCCAAGATCTAAAATTATTACAGAAACCCTAGCTTTAAAAAATGTATCACACAGAGGAATTTCATCAACAGAAATGGCATCACAGATTTTCAAATCATGCCAGTATTAACACTGTGAAGTTTTAGAGGGAAGTTTCTGTTTGAATTCTGCCAATCCAGTCCCCCTCTCCTATCAGCTAACACCCCTGTGAATTGGACAAACCAAGCACCTCTTACAAACCACTTGGTCTTTTCTTAAAAACTGGGTGAGTGGCAGCTGAGACATCTCCTAGGTGTGATCAGGCACATTTTTGTGCAGGACAGAGCTGTGTCAGTACCTGTAAATGATGCACGCCGTGTTCTGGCAGGTGCTGCAGTTGTTGAGGTCCTGCCCCGTGTGGTAGAAGTTACGCCTGGAACAGACAGCAGCTCATGAGATGTGGAGTTACAGACACAACTACAGAGCTCTGAGTCTTTTATCGACAAAAGCCATTCTGTTCACCGCTGCTGTTAGCCCTGCTCAAAATTCTAGTATCAAATTCTAAGTTGGAAGGTTTCTTTAAAAACACACAAACCCTATGAGCTTTGTCTTGCACCTGTCCCACCCATGCTGGTAAGAGTTCTGGTTGTTGGTTCTTGCATAAATACTTGTTATGAAAACACTGAGACCTGAGACTGCTTCTAACAAACACACTTTCAAGTATTTGAAAATCCTTGCAATTTGCTGAATCAGTTTGAACTCTCTCCTTATGCTTTCCAGTCTTCCCTTCTCAGGTATCCTTACTTGAATATAACCAAGTCAGATTTTTACTGCTTATAAGTTACAAATTTGTAGTGTTGAGAAAACAAGAAAAGTGGGTTTTCATGCTTAACACCAAGTAGAGCTGGAATATTTTTATGATGGAGAGATCTGCATTAAAAACAGGTTGAGATTGGTGACTCATTAGGTCTGAAGAAAGTGTACCACTTATATTTAACAAGTTTGATTTGAATTAGGGGAGATCAGTTGGTACCAAAATAATTTTCTGATTGCTTTGGGGAAAATGGGAATTCTTCATGTGCGTTGTTGTGCTGTCATTACAGTGTTTGGAACATTCAGTGTTGCTGTGAGATGAGTCTGCCAAGGTGGATTGAAGCTTCTCATTGAATCTCAGAGTGATACTTCAAGATATTTGACTTTTTTTTTTTGTTTTCAACCATGCGGTAACTGAGCAGAAATGGATTATAAATATTACTGGATAATCTGACCATGCTTCACTGCAAATTAGTCTTTGCTATGGGCAGATTTGTAATTGAAACTTAGGTTGTCCCCTAGAGAATTGCATGCAGGGGAGAGGAGTGGCTGCTCTTTTCTGTCACTTCCTAAGGAACCACAGTCAGGTGGTGTCTGGATGAAGATTACAGCAGAAAAATGACTGATTAAATTTGAGATGTATTTGGATCCCTGCCTTGAATCTTGCCTCTTACCTGAATTTTTGGGGTTGTCAATATTTTTTGCATTTTTGCTGTTAGTCTGTCTATGTGGATTTTGTCCCTTGTGTTCAGGCTATTACAAATTTGGTGCTTGAAAATCACATGGAACAAGCCTCTGAGGGAGAGTATCTGGAGCTGAATTGTATGGGGAAAGTGTTATATAGAACAAGAATTTATGTGGGCACAGTGGAAGTTAATGAAAGTATTTTCATGCTAACAGCCAATGGACATTATTACTGGTTAATGTTTTCAGATAAAAAGGGTAATATGTATGGAGTAAAATCACATGCTAACTTGATTTATATTATTTTAATTTTTTTTAATGAGTGTAATTTCTTATTTGAATTGTGAATTGGAAAGTTATTCAACAGAAGTACAAGTTAACTTCAATTCCAAGCTGAAATACATGGAAAAAGAAAAAAAATCTTCAAAATAGATTTTTTTTTCATTTTTTCTTTCCTTCAGAAGTGGTTAGAAAATTGGGGAATATAAAGTTGTGGCCTTGGTTAATTCTATCCTGAGAGTTCTGCCCACATGGGAACAAGTGCAAACCCTGATGCTGGGTGGTGTGAGCACAGCAGCCTCATGCTCTGGGCTCTTTCTGCAGCTACACCTACACAAAACCCTCTGTGCAGCCTTCTTGTTGTGGTGGTTGCACAGTTTGTGGAAATGTGGAATATTGCCTGATTTGGTCATTATTGTAATCAGTAAATACAACAGGCATGAGATGCCTGTGCTAAAGATTAAATTTATGGCAGCATAGTCTCTTCATGTTCTTTTTTTGTTTAAAAAATGAAATTGAACTTTTATTCTCTTGATTTATTTCTGAGTTTTTCAAAGATAAATTGTTTGAAGGATATGCTACTTTACAACAAAATAGAACTTTCAAGTGTGTTCTAGATGCAATTACTGTAAGTAAGAGATGCTGTTGAGAGTTTGGAAAGCTCTATTAGGATATTCTGAAACCTGTTTTGAGGATAAAAGCATTTAAAGTTCTATTTTAGCTTTGTCGAATCTTTAGATGTTAGTTGCCTTTTTGGTATTATTATTATTTATAATGCATAATAATGCATGAATACTGCTTGCAGCCTTGGCACAGTCCCTGTGTCACCATCCTGACAATAAATACAGGGTTTTTTACATTTTTATGGGGATGCAGAAGGGAGCCACTCTGAAATCTGAGAGTCTGAAGTGAGTTCTTGCCGGCAGCCTTTACATGCTCTGTCCCTGGTTCTCAGTCTGGCACTCTGTGTGTATCTGACCTTGCCACACTTTCACCTTAAATCTAAGTACAAAAGGGAGTTGTTAAGCTGGGTCTTGCACTGGATTTTATAAAGGCAGTGTCAGCTAAAGCCAAGCTATGAAGGGACTTGCTTCTCTGCTGAGACCTAAATACCACAAAAAGGCATTTCTGCAAACTCATCTTTAAGTATCAGAAGAGCTGCGTTTTCCAGTAGCAAAGGTTAAAAGAATGCTAGCATCTACTTTACACTTCTGATGAATTACTAATATTAAAAATGAACCATACCCTTCACTGAGGGCTCTGGATTTTTCCAGGTCTTGGATTACATTCAAAAGGACTTTAATCTTCTCCTGGTTCGACTGCAAGGATTCCTCTACAGACTGCAGCCTGCCTTGTAGGGCACAGAGTTCGCCATGTTCCAAGTGAATTTGATTTATTTCGTTAATCTCTTTGTTGCTTTGCGGGTTCATTTCATTCCTTGGCAGATGAGACTTTCTGTGAAATCCTTCTAAGCAGCTGTTACACTGGGAAACATCTGACTGGGTGGAATTTTTCTCGATTTCAGTGTTAGATGACAGACAGGGTTTGGATGCGTTGCTGCTGGTGGGTGACACTGTTGGGAAGTCATCACTTGGTAATGTCACACAGCTGGAATCTGGCTTGTGCTCTCCTGCCTGGTGACAGTCTCTGAGGAAACAGGGAGATGAGCTGGGATTTGATGGGGGTGACAGTGGAGTAGTTTCCTTACTGCTGGCATCTTTACTGGCTCCGGGCAGCTCAGAATTGCTTTTCTCCACTTCACCAGCAGCAGAGTGGGGGTTACATTCACTGCAGCTCACAGAATTGCTTAGGCAAGGCTCTGCTCTGTCAGAATCAGATGACAGTGTGCTGTTTTCATGACTTTCGTTGCTGTTGATGACGGCAGAAGAATGCAGTGAATTACTCGAGACTGTGGCTGTGTCTGGTGCATCCGGGGGAACGTTTCTGTCTTGTGGGGAACTCACATGAATGTATTCAGGCACCTGTGTGGATGCAGTTGTCTTGTCTGACACTGAGAACTCATCCGAGTACCTCGGCCCATTGCTTTGTGCTTTTGATGACCTCTGCCCCAAGCCCACCTCGCTATTCCTGCACCCATCCTCCAAGTGATGACTTATCCTCAAGTAGCAGAGCTCTGAGGACAGAATGTCTGGTTCACAGAGGCTGCCATTTACCTGGATAGAGTTTGCAGGCTCCGCTGGCATTTCTGTCAGTGATTTGCTCACTGTCAGCCTTTTCCTTTTAAAAACGGGGAAGTGTTTCCTGAGGCTGGGAGAAGTTTGTATGGCAATATTCCGAAGCCCCTTCTGAGCCCTTGGAAAAGTCGGGGACTGAGTTAGCAGAAAGCTGTGATCCCTAAAGAGCTGTGTTTTTGCAGCTGTGAGTGCTGTGTCTGGGGCAGGATGAGCTCCCAGCTCCGCCTTGGTGCTGACACCATCCTCCTTGAACCTCACCTGCTGGGATTTGGTCCTGCGGTGCTGGGGGGGTCTCACAAAATCCGCCGAGTCCAGGCTGTTCCTCTTCAGCAGCACTGGTCGCATTTTCATGGTTTGCTGGGCCATTGAATCACAGTTTAAAGTCTGCAGGTAACGTGTTTCTTTGCGACCCATTTCATTTGACATTGGACCTGTTTATTAATATCGTTCCTACCATACAAATTAACGCCTTACTCCTGGAGCTTATCATTCTTCTCCTTGTTATTGTGTGTATTTTCAACTGGCATGTTCTCTTTAGGGATCCTCTTTCGAATTTAATTGCTGATTAGACCAAAAACTGAGATAAATTAAATATAAAATTTAAGGAACGGTTTCTTGTAGCTTGGGAATGCAGAAATCCTTTTACCTGCAGCTGACATGGTCTTTGTATTACAAAATTGCAGCAGGCTGTTTCAGTTAAGTAATTTCAAGGTAAGGTTTAGTCTATGGCTTTCCTGGTGGCTCTCATTTGACAGCAGCTCTCCATTAGGGATCCAGCTTCTTTTTTCTGGTGGACCAGTCACATCTGTTTTATTTGCATGTTGTCTAAACAAGCATAGTAACTTGTGGGGGCACTTTCATTTCTGATGCATAGTTGTACTGATGGAATATATCCATTAATACCGAACTGAATTGCTTCCTTTAGGGATAGTTTTTCTTCCTCAGCCATCTTTTTAATGTCCAATTGAAACTGATCTTCCCAAACAGGTAAGGACAATGTCACCACTTATGACCAGGGTAAAATAAAGCATCCAGTGGGGTTCGGTGAGAAGAGTTATTGGGGTGTGGTTGTCACTGCAGTTCTGGCAAACACAAGGCAGATCATACCCAAGGGGTTGTCTCAGTTCTGTAAACGGGACAGAGGTCCAGGCTGGATAACCAGAAAAAGCAGAATAGCAGAAATCGTTTCCTGAAAATAAAAAGACAACAGTTGTGGCTGAGCAAACTGGCAAACAGTGTGATTTTCTTCTGCTGTCCCCTAGGAACTTTCCACCAGCACTGCTTCTGTAACTTTGGCAATGAGATACTTGTACAGAAAACTGAAAAATGTTCTAGAATTTTGAAGCGGCTTAAGTTGTTTTAATATGAAATACAATGCTCAAAAAAATGCTTATATGTATTTATATGCAGCAGATACAAAATATTATAAACCTGGTCCCAAATGCAGATCTTAAGCAGTCAGATTTGAAAATGGCCATTAAATCCTGTTATGGATGAAATATCCAAAACTGAACAATACAAATGTGAGTTCTTAACTTGGAGGCAAGTTGAGGTTTGAACAAATCTCTGATTTATTTTTTCTTTTTAAAGATGTTAATTTTCGAGTGTTCAGATTTGAGTACAAGATTGCAGCTAAATTCCCAGCACAGTGTAATTTACTATTAATGCTGTTCCCTGTTAATTCACTGGTCATTTCATTAGCCTTACTGCTTCCATTAGCTCAGAACCTTTTATTTAAGCATTGCACAGATTTTACCATATTTAATTTACAAGAATTGAGGAGATGGGTGCAGTGGGAAAGATCTCGTTACAGAATATAGCAAACTGTTATGTTGCATCATGTAACATTTAGGCACTGCAATATAATTTAAGCAAAGTAATGTGATATTGCTCTGTTATAAAGTTTTAGAAGAAAATTAGTGTCGGGTTATTTCACTGCAGAGAGAAATGTCACGTAAGATAGTGAAGAAATAAATATGTGCATTAATACCAAATTTTACTTTTGTGATGTGCATGAAGTTATGGAAATCTCTGTGCTGATTGTGCACTGGAAACAAGAATCACAGTAAATAAAGTCCAGCCGTTTCTGCAAACAACATTCCAGTGCCAACTTCTGAGTTCTCACATCACCCACTAATTACCAGACACATTTTACGGTTTTGTTTGAGAATTTATCCAAATATTGCAGCAGCATTCTCCCCACCACAGCTGCTGTGCTCCAGGCAGATGGACTACTTTAAAAGTTATACTTGGCCAATTAAATTCCGAAAGAAGCTTTAGAAAGCTAATCCTTTGTGTCTTAAATAAAAGTAAAAAGCCCTTAAGGGTTTTATGAGAGCTCTCTCCTTTGGCTGTAGAGGCATTTGAGTTACATTCCTGCATTCTTAATTTGAAAATTGCTATTTTAACTCTGTTGATTTTTAGGTATCTTGTCATCCAATAATCTGGGTTTACCATGAATTGTAATGAACATTTTGGTGCTGTTGTTTATATTAAATCAAGCTGAAAAAAAAAGAAATATATAGCTAGGAATGTTCAAATATTTGGACTGAAAACCCAGACTGGTGAATTTCAATGAGTCATAGGTGTCTGTTCTTGAGTTAACAAATCAGTGCAACGTTGCCAATTACTAAGTTTAAATACCATTTTCCTTTGCCCAGCATCTAATTCTTCATTCTTTCCTGACACAGCAATTTAAAGTTCTTGTTTGCCTCATTATTTGGCATTGACTGAAGTAGGAAAAATCTTAAGGATCCATTTCATAGAAACGCTTTCAATTTGTTAATTTAACTTATTTCACTCATAAAGAAAAGATTAAGTCAGTTTTAAATGAATGTCTTGTAGTAAGAGTTTCAGTAGAGGAAATTTGCTGGGGTTTGCTGTTCCATGGCTCCATGAGCTCCCACCCAGCTCTGCAGCCTCTCCCTGCCCATCCCTTCCCTGTGTCCCCATGTCCCAGGCACTGCTTTGTGCCTTGGCTGCTCTGCTCCCTGTTCCACTCCCTCCATCCCCTTTGGATAAGAGCCCCGTGAGGTTCATGTTTTTTTTCAATAATTTCACATTTCATGCTCCTCTTTCCAATGTTTTGAGTATGTGAATCTGCTTTTTTTTTTTTCTTTTTGGCTTGGCTGATGCTGTTAAAGAAAATGTTGATTTTAAAGGTCTCTGTGTGCTTTGCACACACAGTTCTTGGTGGTGGTAGTTACTCTTCAGTGTAAACTTATCCTTGCTCCACTGAAATTGTATCCCAGGGTGTAACAGGTGAACCCCCTAGAAAACACTCAGGTGCAAACCTGTCCCCTCAAACAGCAACAGAGCTGCTTTTCCACTCTGGGGATTGTGGGTTTGAGTTCTTAGAAATGCACACACAGCTTAGACTGCCAGGCAGAGGAAATTTGACAACAAGACATAGATATTTTTAATATAATTTTTCTTTCCCCTTTTCTGCCTCTGCCTTCCCAATTTTCTTCAACAGAGTCAAACGTATTTTTTGGTTCATATTTCAGTTTAATGGCTGAAGCTGTGGGTAGAGAAATGCAGATGGTGAGGATAAATGGAGGTTACAGGGAATTCCATGGAGTGAAAAAACGTGCAGCAACAGACAGTGGGGATCTTGGAAGAGTGCAGATGTGTGAGAGTCGTGGTTCTGGGGTTTTTCTGCAGTTTTATGGCAAAATTTACTTATTTCACATGCTTTTCAAACCCTTTCAGCTGCAGTTAGGCACCTTAACTTTTCATTTGACAAAATTTGTTCAAAAAATAAATGTTTTTCTTATAGTAGAAGTCTGTCATGTATTTTAGCTCTTTTTTCCCCTTATGCATGTTTTAAGAACAATATTTCTTGAAATTAAATGTTTGGAGAGAACCTTTTTGATAAACAAAGGAACTAGATAAAAGTTTGTGGGGGCTTTCAACAGGAAGATGATTAATGTAATTTGCCTTCCACTTTTGAGCATCCACGCTTTAAATTTCCCAGTTCACTCTATGGCAGTGAGTTGGAACAAGGTGATTTTTAAGGTCCCATCCAACATAAACTGTTCTGATTCTGTGGTAGCTGACAGCTGTAATAACTGTAAGATAATGTATTCAGACCCAGCAGTTTTCTGTCATGTCTGATTTGTGGTTTGTCCTGTAGAATACAGATTTTCTATGATGCACATCTAGATGGACATTTTCAGTTTAGAGAGGCAGCTTGCTGTATTTAATTATGGTTTGTGATTGATAATATGCTGGTTCCTAGGTGGGAGATTCTCAGGTTCTAAGAAATTTCTGTGACTCTCACTTTCCCTTCATGTTGCAAATCTTTCCAAGGTTCCTGAACTCTTGCTGGGATCAGAGGCTGCATGTGGGGGCTGTTGTGAGCTGTGTGCTGTCAGTGGCTGCAAACAGCCTGGCCTCTGCAGAGCTCTCCTTCCCTGCAGCTTCATTCTTCAAAACAAAAAAATAATATCTGAAATGCACCTTTTTCAGTTAACAAGCCCAAATTACGGCTTCAAGTGCGTTGGTTTGGACGTTGCTTTTCTTCCACTTCGATTTCTGTCTCCATCAGAAACTTCAGCAAGAGCTGTTGGCCAAGCTGCTTAATTTAGTCATAGCTCTTCTTTGCATAAAAGTCATGTTGGGGTTTTTTCCTCAAAATAATGAGAGATGTTGAGGATAAGTTTAGATATGCTTCTGAAGTCCCTGGAGACTGCAGTGAAACACACATCACCAGCTAGCACAGAGAGCTAGAGATGGATTTGAAACCATTGGAATTGGATGATGCTGAAAATTACCTCTTTTTCCTGTCCTCCTTTCTTGCAGAGGGAAATGGATGGAAATGTGCTCAGAGTTCCAGAGGAGCTGCATGCAGGGAGGCCTCTGAAGGGAATATTTTCAGATGAAAATGGGTGACAGATGCAGAGCCTATAAAGTAGAAACAGTCCCCCAGAAGTGCAAATTTGCAGCTTGTTGTGATACACAGGAAAAGCTGGCAGGGAACAGGAAAGATGAAACTGCTGAGAGAGATTTTTAAATGGCCTCTGTGTCCAGGGGCCTGTTGTTGATCACAACAAGGAGTCTTATTGCTTTGGGTCCCACAGAACAAAGCACAAAGCTATTTATGAAAGTAAATGTGTTTATCATAAGAGATGGAGTAATTTGTGGAATAGAGTTTTGTACCAGTTTTTTTTTCCAGTGCACAGCTTGTCTAGTGTAATATTCTTCTATTTCTTACTCTAATTGGGCAGTACACAGAATGTTTGTTGGTGTGCATGGCCACAGAGGAGTTCTCTGGATGTTCCTGCATGTGCTCAGTTTTCCCCTGCAGCAGGGGCTTGCTAATGCTGAAGGAACTTTGACTGAGCAAAAAGGACTGAAGAAGACAAGAACTTTTTTACAAATCCTGCTGGTGGGTTTTGTAAGCCATTTCCAGGTGGGATGAAGGTGACTGGAGAAGAGGATCTAACAGAGATAAGGAATACAGGGTAGGATGGAAACTTCTGTCCTCAGAAAGGGAACATTTCAGTGATGGAAGAGATTACAGGATTTTGTCTCAGATTAATTTTACAGCAAGATCTGAAAATTACTTCAGGTTGGTGAGACTGGGTACAGCAAGATCTGAAAATTACTTCAGGTTGGTGAGACTGGGTAGAGAAGATGCTGTGATATTTACTGCAGCAGAAAATGGACTTAGCTAAGCAAGTTTTAGGGATGGAAATTGAGTGTGGTTTGCCTATAATTTGCCTGAGATGATGCAATGCCATTCCACATGAAGTGCTGAAGATGCACTAAGAGATAAAACCATGATGATCTTATTTCTGAAATAACTTTCAGAACAATGGTAGCTGAAATTCCTTTATTCGACTTTAATAAAAGTGAAAGTTCTTTTCCTTTGAAAAGGTGATAGATTCCATTTGCTCTGTCAGAAAAGAAAAAAGTCCTCATGGATTAGAAAACATTTTTATCTCAGTATTTCTTCTGGAGCATATGCTGGAAATTGTTCATGCAAGGTTTAGTGTCAGGAGGTAAGACAACTCCTGATTCACTTCAGAGGGAAGCATTTCAGTCACATATTTATATACAGACACAAGTTGGATTTTTTTCAGTGTTAGTTTGCAAAATGAGTGTACTTAAAACTGAGAAATTTCTCTTGAAGAGAGGCTTGAATGCCTACAGGGAGAGGGAAGTTATCCAATGTGACAGGCTGGTGAGCTGGAAAGGGTCCAGCTAGCTGGTTCACAGCACAACATTTCTGTGTTCTTCCCTGTATAAATCTTATCACTTGAAAAAATATTGCTAAGTACTTGATGTTTGGATCAAAGTGTGCACACATTTTACACTTTACATTATTTTAGGTTTATATTCAGGCTCAATCAAATGTTAACAGAGCTGTGTTAACAGATCTGTAGGTAAGCTGTGCACTGGCAGGTTTGCACCTTGTGCTGCTCTGCAGGCCTCAGCACTTAGAGACAGATTAGTTAATGAAATGACCTTATGAACTTTCTCTTTGGTTGTCAATTATATTGACTGTGCCTGTTAAAACAGCAAAACTTACTGTTTTTTCCCAAGTAGCAAACTGAAAAGCTGTGTTTTCATGGCTCCTGTGTGACAGGTTGCCACTGCCCAGCACCTTTCTCCTGGTGAGACACTGCTACAAGAAAAACCATTTAAAACCAGCATAAAGTGGTTTTAAAGTCTGTGACTTCAGCACAGGAGTTGTTTGCATCATTACAGTATTTATTTAATTCTAAAAAAGAAGTTCTGAGTGTACTTGCTGCAGCCCCTTAGCTTTCAGTTTGTTTCTGGGTTTTTTTTTTCCAATACATTTATCACTTTCAGATCAAGAATGACATGGCAAAGCTGCATCCAAAAGTATTTGACAGTGTGCTGTGCTGCAGCTGTGTGGAATGCCTTGTAAGCACTGCGTGTTCAGTTAGGATTCTTTAGGATCTCCAGAACTTTTTTTTTTTGCCACTTCAGTATGTGGGAGTTTCAGTAAATGTAAGGAGTCAACTGTTACTCTCACTCTTGTCACAAACCTGGGTATTTGGGGAAGCAGTGACAGCAGAAGCCATGCCAAGCTCCCTCTGAAATACATTATCCCATGGCTTCTGTTCCCTAACTCCTGGAACCTGGCTGGGAATATTGTGCCAGCTCTCATCGTGGTAACAGGGCTGGAATTTAAAACTGCATCCTGAGGCGTTTTTACCTGTGTTCCTCCAGATCAGTGGGTGACATCAGGAATGTGATTAACTGGATATTTCATCCTCCAGAGATGTATTTTGTGCACTCAGCTGAACGCACCTGGCTGTGCCTCTTGCTGGATGCTGGGTTTGAAAAACGTGTTTGGGGTGGGGGAATTGAATTATGGCAGCTCAGACTGGGTCAGCAGCAAGTGGCTGACACTAAGTGCAGGAGAGACTGGAATTGTGCTTATTGGCTTTGGCAGGGTGTCTGCAGAGACTGGCACTTCCACAGGCTCCCAAATTCTGGCACAAAAAGCTACAGGTGGAGGAGAAATGGAGGCTGGGGAGGAAATCTCTGATCAGGTGTGACCACGGCTGTTTGCAGAGTCAGAGGAAGCTTTTCCAGGCTTCACCCCTCTGCAGTGTACTCTGCTCACTGAGCCTGATGCCTGGACACATCTCCTCTTTAAATGTTTGCAAAATGGAGCTGAGGTAAGATTGGCAGGAAGGTTGGTGGTTCAAGTTCTTGTGTGAGTTCTGTTTCATTCTATCCTCAACCTGTCAGGAGGCAGAATTATCCATTCTGGAGGGAGATTAGTGAGGAGTAGAGCAAGAGAGAAACCTCATTTGAGTCTCTGCTATAAGTAATTTTATATTAAAATACACCAGCCTGCTGATGTTGGAGAGTTCAGTCACATGTATTTGGAGGAGTTACATTTAAATAGAGGAGAATTGCATGATAAATCTTTGCATGTTTGTTCTCTTCTTCTGACTTTGCCGTTGCAAATTTTAGTTGTGGTTCATATCATCAATAGTGAAGACATTAAGGAAATTCAAAGTTCATATTTATAAGGCTTACAAGTATTTGGCAGGAACACAACTCTTGGTATCATGATTTAACAACTTAATGGCTTCGTGTTGCAATAGAATCATGGCAAGAGACAAGACAGGAATGTTTTACTTGTGTCTGGTCTGTGTGCAATACTTCTCTTTAAATCCATGAGAAAGGCAGCAGCTTTATTCTCTTTTATGAACATTGTAAAGGCAGTTTTAAGAGTTGTGTTTTAAGTCTGCTTCACCAACTTATCCATAATTCTCTGTGACTTTATTCTGTCAATTTATACACTTCTTCTGCCCTGTATATTTGAACAGTCTGCAGCTTAGAGTTGTTTGTGAGGTGCACAGATTATTATTATGCTGGGAGGGGAAGTGCCTTTATATTTGAATTGTAGCATCATTATTGCCTGACTGCCTTTTCTAAAGGTAGAGAGAACTTGCTTTTGAAAAGCCTTGCTTTTTGTGAGGAGAGGATTTGAAAGAAGCCCACTTCATTTAATTATTTATAGCCTGAAAAATAATGTAGCCTTACAATTGCTCTCCAAGCTTTGCACCAATCCCCATGTAAGGAGCACCAGGAAAATGAAAGTTTCTCTGCAGCTCATGCTTTGACAGAGACACCCATTATAAGTTACAGCATTATTCCCCATGTGTAGCATTATTTTATATTATTAAAGTGTTTATGGCTAGATACTGTTTTTTCTTCAAAGCAATAGAATAAAAACTGAGTCAAAACTTGTCCCATTGGGGTAAGACAAAGAACTGGCTAATTTGTTCTCCACACTTTATTCAAATAATAGTCTTTAATTTTTACCACTTTTTGGTGGCTACTGCTGGCTTGGGGCAGATAATGAGAGCTAAAATTGTCTCAGTGCTAACAGGTACTGAGGAATGCTGGAATATGGAACGTTCAAAAAAATGCCAAGCAACTTTTTCTCCTGGTATTTAAAAGAAAATGTGTGTTTCTTCTTTATCCAAAACTTGTTTAGGTTCTCCTGAAGCTGGAAACAGCCCGAGTTACAAAGGTAACTCAAATGCCCCAACGACTGAAGGGCTTAGGTGACCTGTTAAAAAAATTAAAACTAAAAGGATGAATTAACAGTTTTTCTATCAATCGTGGCACTAATTGTTTCTCTATATTCAGCTCTTAACCTTGATAATATTTGTTATTTCTTAATATTCAAGAAATATTAATGTAAGTAATTTCTTAAATCTATAAATTCTCCATGTAGAGAAATTGAGACTCTGCAGTTTGAGGTCATTGTTGGAGGAGCCACAGTGCCCCCAGGTTAAGGGCTGAGATTCAGTACTGGGGGTCTTGGGCACAGAGCATAACTCCCATAGAAACAGAGGATGAAGGAAATTCTGTGAAACTCTGGGGAGGAGGAAATAGTGCATGTAGTGAGATAATATTTATGATATTTGAAAGGGAATTCAATCCCAAGGCAGAAAAAGTGAGATGCTGACACTTTATTTTGTGTAGAGATGGAGAGAGAGCGATCTGGTAACACACTGATGGATCACATAGATAAATTTGTGTCCTGCTGGGCACATTTGGAATCATGGATCTTGTGTCTGGTCTGTCCTGGAACATGTCCAAAGAGCAAAGGTGCAATCTTGGTTTACAAAAATAAATCACAAAAGTGTAGATAAACATTTCACTCTCCTCTTGGGAAGGGTGATGCTTCACCTTGTTGAGTTTTTAAGGTGGCACCACAGAGGGAGGGAGGGGACCCTCTGATGGCCTTTGATGGTCACTAAGGGGAAGATGAACCTGTCTGGACACTCCAAGGGCTCTGAACCTTGCTGGAGAACTGAACACCTTTTCTGGGCAGCACAGGCTCATGTCCCAGTGATGGCAACAAAAGCCTGTTTGTTTCCTTGCCTTTCCCATTTCAGCTATCTCTCAATATTGGTACCTTATAACTGATTTTACACCTTGCATAAATTAAAATTTTATTTATAGCTTACAAAGTTACACTTAGATAGTTAGTGAAGTTAATAATTGATGATACACCCAATAAACCTGCAGTGTCCTGAGCTGTGTGACACCTGCTTGTCACTCAGGGCTGGGGTTTTTGGTATTCAGTCTTTACTGAGGCTGGCAGTTTGAAGAAGTCCAAAAGTTCTATTTGGGCACTGCAATAAGCCTAACTAAAAGGCCACACAGAAATAAGTATCTTCAAGAAATTTTTGTATACTCAAATTATTTTTCCACAAGTGAGGGCAATTAATTTCAAGGAAGGCAGGAGATAGAAGGCATGGAGCATTCTACACAAATTAATAGAAACTTCAGTTCCTCATATGTCTTGAAATATGTGAAGTCCTTTGAAAGTAATGTGTAAGTTAATTGCATAAGCTGATGAATATTGCCTTAAACTGACTTTCCCTGTACTTTCTGATTCTCTTCTAAGCATAAGGATGCAGAATGGCCCAAGTTATTGAGTGTTTTGCATGATTGTATTATCTCTAGTTGGAGAAGAAAAGAGCAATCTCTGAAGTAGTTACATAATATGGAATATGGCCTGCCCTGTCTCAGGAACAAAGATGACCTTTCTTCTTTTTTGTGTCCCTGGGATAATCTCCCAGGGCCTGTTAGTGAAATACCAGCAATTTTATAGAAGTTCCTTCCTTCCTTCATTATTCCATATGAACACTGTATTGCTTTAATGGCCCTGCAATGAGGTTATTTTCAGAAAACTGTAGTGTTTTTTATTTTAAAGAATTTCAATGTAAAAGGTCTCCTTGGGAATAGCTTCAGGTTTAATTTGGGTAAGTAGCAGTGTGATTCACACAAAATACTGCAATTTAAACCTATGTTATTAAGAAGGTAAATAAAACATGAAGCACATAGGTGTGGCTGTGTCTCACTTCAGACATCACTGGACATCCAGATTTTCCAATGTTTTCCAGAAAAAGTTAAACAAGAAACCAAATGAGTACCTTGCCACAAAGCTGAGCCAGCAAGAAAACCCAGAAGCTGTTGGAGAGGCTTGGGTTAGGGTTATCATATAATGTGTTAGCTGCATAAAATTAGGTGTGTGTTTCAGGTTTTCAATGGTTGGTTGGTTTGTCTTGTAAATTTAAAACCAAAAAAACAAAAAACAAACAAAAAACCCCAAACCAACAGCTAAACACCTTAACAAAATTGATAGAACCCACAGAAATGCTGCCATGTGTAATCTGTCAAGATTGCTTTGTTATTCCCCTAAGTCCAGAAAAAGAGTTATGAGGCAGGAATGTCTCTCTGGCAGCCTGAGGGCATGTGTATCCTTGTATAACAGGAATCGACCTAGTTCAGTGGGAACATTGTTTCCTCTTTAAAAAAAAAAAGAAAAAAAGTTTCATACATTGATAGAGATGTTCGCAATGCTGATGTCACTTGTTTTGTGAAGAGCTTCCAGAAGATCACAGCATTCTCAGAGCTGTTTCTGCTGCAGTAATTAAGATTTCTCTTAGCAGACTAACAAGGCTTCTTTTCATGCCCTTTGCATGTCCCCGGGGTATCCCAGGTTTGCACATCAGGCTCTTCTCCCTGTTTCCCTTGTCTGGAAACTCTGCTGTGCCCAATCCTGTGGGGACACCACTGATGCAGGACCTGGAGCCAGCAGCAGGGGAATCATCTGAACAAGGACAAAATTTGGGTTTTTCCACAGCCCAAACCACTCTGCCAGCCCATCCCACACCCTGCACTTTTACACTGCCCAGTTCCTGTGCCACCAAAGAGGCTGCTCTGAAATCCTGGATGGTGTGCAGCAGAGTGCCAGCTCCTTTTTCTGCCTTCCCCCAAATCCCTGGGACCACATTACTGGTTTCCTGTTTTCATGCTTGAATGCTCTGTTCTTCCAGAGCATCTGTGCCTTGAGCTGCACAACCTGCTCAGCCCGACCTAATGTCCCAGAACTCTGTGATTGCAGCACAGGCAGATTTCTGTCATGATCTGGAAGGGGTAAAGGAGCTCCACGACTGCTCCAGTATTTCGAATTTCCTCCTTCTCTACTGCCTTATTCGTTCTGAATCCACGTATGAACAGTATTAGATCTTCTCTTGTTTGGTTGTAACTGTTTAAAAATAAAATATATAAATGATTTGTAATTATTTGTTAAATATTACTAAAATATTTTAATGTTGGTTGTATTTAACAGTCTTGGAGATCGAGACCTTGCACTAAGATGAGATCAAATAAAAGGCACTTTTACCTTATGTGACTACAGTGCCATTTCAAAAAAGACAAATGGCCTTGATCTAGTACTAAATGCTTTATTTTCATATTTCCTACATATAAGAAAGACAGTTTTCTTTGAAAGGACATACTTCAGAAAAAAATACTGTCCATTACTGGATTCCTAACACTGAGCTCTGCAGTTTAGGAAATCTTGTTTTAAGATATAAAATATTAGCAGTTTCCTTTAAAACAAAAACTGAGCAGAACAAGTTACTTTTTTTTTTTTTCTTCTTAATGAACATGCCTTGAAAACTGATAATAATCTAAATGGAAAATTTGATTCCAGTCTCTCCAGCTTCCCAGACTCTTGCCTTAATATTATAATGTTGTAGCCATAGTTCAGAGAGTCTTTGACCAAGAACCACACAATAGATCACAAGATCCAGGTCTGGGAAGCTGTAAGGGAACATTCAGCTCAATGGCTTTATGTTAATTAATATGGGAGAAGAATTTGTTTATAAAACATACCATAATGATGTTGTCAAGATATGAGCTATCTTTCCAAATATCTTGGAAATTCTTTTGACTGTGTGATGCTACAGCATCTACCAAACACTTGTTCTGTCCCTCACCTCTATGGAAGTAAAAAGAGAAAATTTCCAGCTTCCCACAGGTCCTTTGGTGGCATTTCAGGGGAGGACCAGAACCAAGATGACATCACCAACCATGATCTAAGCAGCTTTTATGAACAGGTTCAGTAGCACAGTCCTGAAGCTGCTATTAAACCCAATAGCACTAATATGGAAAATACAGTGGAGGTGTAGGCTGTAATGGTTCTAATCATCACCTTTTCTCTGTGTGTGTTGTTAGATATGTACTGATGCTCCCACACACGGTATTGCAGTGACTAATCATAAAAATAAGATACTACAAGGCTGCTCAGGTAATGCAAACTCGAAATATCAGAGGCATACCAAATTATATCTCTCTGGTACTCTCGTTGGTCAAGTTTGCTTTTACAGGTGTGTGATTCTGCTTTTGCTTGTTTCCTGCTAGGATTGCAATTCCCTAACCTGTGTCTACACTCATCATTTCAGCTGGCTCTCTCCAGGAGAAGGTGTTGGCACCATGGATTCTTAGCAAGACAATCTATTGGAATGAAATCCTAGTTTAGAGATGAGGAAAAATAAATCTCTGCAAATAGCCTTGACTATTTTGGCAGTAAAGCAGCACTAAGTGTCCTTTTGGGACACAGTCATCATCCTCAGAAGGAGTTCAGGTGGTCAGGTGATGTGGCACCACAAAATATTTTGATAACCAGGTTTGGGAAATCTTTGAAGCCCAGTTTGTGTTTGGGAAGACCTGTTGTAACAGAGGGCTGTTACACCAATACTCACACATTTTTCTGAGGATGGTTTATGTTCGGGGTTTTTCTGGGGAGCACATTTTAATTTCAGAAGAAGGATATAATTTTTTTGTGAGGGTTTTAATGGCAGGGGAGCACAGGTGCTGGCTTTTACCATCCTGGGGCATTTTCCAAAGAGCCAGGAACAGGAGTTCAGTCTTGTCCCATTGTGGTTTTAGGATTCAGAGGCTCCTGGATTGCAGTAACTGAGAACCAGGGGACAGTCACACCCCTGATGGAGCCTAAGCCACTCTGGAATTCTTTACCTTTTACTGGCTTTTGACTAGCTTTTCTTTTTCTCATTTAAAAAAATGAAAGAAATACCAAGAGCTAAAATAATCCCTGATTTATTTATTCAAAGGAATTTCAACGCTCATCCTCATTCTACTTTTATTGCAAGTACATAATGAATCCAGCTCTTGGGCTGGTGCTGAGTTATTCAGGGAGTATTCCTTATTCTGCCAGAGCCCAGGGATAATGGGTTAGAATCTCCCTAAAAAATACAGATTAGCATATGCACAAATAATTGATGCAGACAATGCTACCTGGGAAATTTCTATCTGTATATTGTTAGAGTATCAAGATTCTCTGTTTATGTTACATTATAATTGAAATTCAATCAACTTGGACCTATGTGATATCCCTTGAAGAGACCCCCACCTGAGGAGGATGCATAATTGGCTGTAGGTTGTGGATTGGAGATTGTGACCATTGGCAGGACATTCTGTAATTTTTGGAGTTTCATCCTTTCATCTTTACACCTGTTTCCACAGGGTTTTTTTTTCATGGAGAATTCCCTATGCTTTCCATTAAGCAACCTACCCAAGATTCAGTATGAAAAGCTCTCTTTAGAAAGATTTTGGGTTTTGCTATGAATTTTTTGTTTAGCCCGTTACTCTGCTAACCAGACTCCAAGATTTATTTTTTTTTAAGTTTAAAAGTGGAGCCCACTGATACAAAACAATTAAAAACTTAATAAAAGCCCCTACTGGATATCATTTAAGTACGAAAAATATCTCAGGTGCAAATTAAAACTGTTCTAACAGTTTCTAGTTGCTATTAATCAATCCTAAACAAACACTGTGGGTAGATTGGGTGTTTTGTTGGAAAATTATTTTTATTGGGCCCTATTCTCTCCATAAGATCTATTTAGAAATAAGAAGGGAGTTTCTGGAGTGAAAGTACTTTCAACAGTTTTAAGCAGAACTATTGTGATAAAGGTTTGTTTTAGCCATTCGCAAATATATTTTATTAGTCTCATCTCTGATCAAGTAGTTGAAATTTAATTTAATTTTTCTGTCTTCAGTAAGTGCAGCTGAAAAAGAACAAAATCAAATAGAGTGATATAGTTCTGGGAATACAGGAGGTGGCTCTGTTTCGTTTTAAGGAAGTGAATCATCATCCAAGACATTCAAATTTAAAGTACAGGGCTAAGCAATAAAAGATGTTACTGCACTTTGAAGAGCTTGGATTGCTCAGTTCTGCTCTTTTTGACCCCGGGGTTGCAGCTTGCTCTGTTCTGCTCTGCAGTCTCCTGTTGCAGCCCTGGCTGGGTTGGTTCCCAGCTGTTGCACATCTGGGCAGGGAACTCTTCCCCAGCCCCTCTATCACTTCCTGCACGTTCCCACCTTGGTTTCCAGTTTCAAATGGAAGAGATTGGCCAATCTTTGCCACAGTAAATAAGCCATGGGTGGTATTTTTAATCTCGTTCCTTGCCTGTAGTTTGTGTGTAGTTCCCGTTTGTCAGGAATGCTGGCTGCATCCTCCCTGATGTGGGAATGAGTGCACTGGGACACGGGGCAGCACCAGCCACGCTCTGCCTGCCCGGCTGCACATCTGGGTTAGTGGCACCCAGGCAATGCAACAGCACCTGGAATTAGAAATTAGGGAAATGAGCAGCAGGACAGCCCTGGGACACTCCTGGGGTGTCCCTGTGGACATCTCAAGAACAGGGCAGGAGATCCTGAGCAGGCTGGGAAGCAGCTCAGTGGGATCAGAGGAGGGAAAAGCCACACAGATCCCTGCAGGCAAAGGGGGGAGGTTGATCTGATGGAGCAGAGCTGAGATCAGGAGTGTGGCAGCAGTGCTGAAGTGAGGAGGTGAAACTGATTTTTTTATTTTTTTTTTCCTTTGATAACTGTGCTCTGGACTAGTTCAGTTTCCAAGCAATGATTGTTCATTCCAAATCACAGCACCATGGGGGAATCACAGAATAATCTGGGTTGAAAGGGACTCAGGGATCACTGAGTTTAACTCTTTAGGGAATGGCCCATACAGGTATTAAACCCACAACGTGGGAGCTGTTAGAACCAGGCTCTGACCAGCTGAGCTCAACTCAGCGCCTTCTGACCTCACTGATTAATGTTACTCATAATTTATTTGTAAATATGCCTTGAAGATGAAAGTTAATATTACAGGAAAAGTAGTAAATTACACAACTGTGTCTGAACACAGACTTAAGCAGAAGTTAAATCAATTATGGTGGAGTGTTCCTATCAACCAGAGACAGTAGCAGAGATTCTGGAGTGGATCTTTCTTTTATGGCACAAAACCAGCCAAATAACAAAGCCCAGCAGCAGAAAAAAAACATTGCAGAGAATGAAAAATCTTCTTTTTTTGGAATATTGCTGGAAAATCAGTACAAAGTTAAAAATACACCCTTGTAAAAAAAAAAAAAAAGACAAAGATGGCAAAGGATATACTCCATGAAAATCAAGTTACTTTTACATCCTACCATGAACTATTACTTTACTGCTTTTATCTATGTATGGAAGAGTCTTGAATGAAATAATACTGAAATGGTTGTGTTTGTCTAAATTGTAACGTGTCTTCAAACCACACAGAGCAGCTGTTGTTCCTCTCTCATTGTGCTAAAGAATTGCTCTGTATTATTCTACCTGGTTGTCTGCTGCTTTTATAGCTGTACATCCTCTCAGCTAAATCTTGTGAATGTAAAGAAAATGGTAGAACAAGCTAAAACAGCCCAGCATGTTTTCAGTCAGAAATCCAAGGCTGTCAGCGAGACATGGAAGCAGGATGCTGTTCAGTCAGCTCTAAAACACAAGGACACAGAACCAATGAACTACATGAATGTATAAAAGGGAAATTAAAACTCAGACCCACCAAGAGTAGACAAACGTTACTGTAAATGAATTATTAGGACCATGTGCTCACTGGCAGGCTCCAAGTCTGTATGGATTGGGAGCTATTCCCCATTTCACACTCGAGGTTGTTGCATAGCAGCCTGTCCTAATGTTTATGTATTTGTCCCTTTCCAGCTCGAAACAGCACATTTTAGGGCTGCACATGCATTGGCAGGGACATCTATTTCTGGAGAGAAACAGAACTACTGCACGGGCAACTCACTTGAAATTCTGCTTATTTTTCCTTTCAGGCTGGTATTGTTTAGTATTTGCATAATATGATCAAGATGTTTGTCTCAACCTCTACCTATGCCACAGTTCTCAAAGTTTCATGGGGTTTTCTGAGGAACTGTGGTTCTTTGTGGCATCACTGAGCATCTTCCATGCTTGTTTTCATGCTGCTCCTTAGCTCATGACAAGGAGCAGCTGTGATGACTCAATGATTCTGTGAAGACAGTATTTTTGGAGACCTTCTCAATAACAGACTTGTGGTACAACGTAAATATTGATGATTTTTAACATTTGATTGAAATAGGAGAATGATTAGTTTTTCTTTATTTACACTCAAGATAACATACTTATCACTTTTCCTCCAGAAAGATGTTTGTACTAATTTGTGAACAACAACAAAAAAAACAACCAAAACAGAACTCTTTGAACAGAACTCAATGAAATCCTTGGTCACTCTTGTTATGTGCGTTATTTCTACAATTTCTGTTTCTAACACGCAATGAATTTTGAAACTTCTGGCTTATCCTAAAAGGGAGTTCAGAATTAAATCGAATCTGCTGCAAACAGCACAAAAATGCTGGGGAGTTTGAATAAGTTTCTTTGCCCCGTACAGAAAGCTGTGTGTTAATGAAACACGAGCCATCACTGGTGTGGGGTCACAGGTGGTGAGGATGGTGCAGAGCCCCCCTTACCTCACCCTGCAGTGAGGGTGAGCAAAATGAGCACATCCATGTGGGTCTGTGCTGGTAAAGTGCTCTATTAATGAGGGTAAATGCTGCTTAAGTGCCTACATTAAATAAATATCCCCCTGAGCCCTTCCAGAAGTGTATCTGCATGAGGATTGCCTACCCTGCAGCCACTGAAACCCTTCTCCTAGATTACACCCAAATGGAGCTTTATTCCTTGTTATTTCTGTTGTTTTTCCAGTGCATTTGCCTCATCCTTGCGCTGCTGCTCTATTTGAAGTTACTACGGCAACCTGTCACCATCTGCTATTATAAAGTGTGCTGGGCTTCAGTTGCTAGGTGTTGAAGTTTGTCATCTTACTCATATGATCCTGATGTTCCTCAGCTGTTTCTTTTCCTGTACGTGTTGCATCCCCAGCTAATCTGCACTTTTGCAGCAGTGCAAGAGATTCCACGTCTTCCTGCCTGACCTTAGCAAGCCCTGTTTGTTTTACAGAAAAACTCTGCAATTCCTTCTGATGCACCTGGTATATACTCAAACAAAACATTTCTTTCACCTTGCCCACTATTTTGCAGGGTTTATACTAAGGCCAGCACTTTATTTTATTTATATATGGTATTAATTATGGGGGCTTTTAAGTATTTCAATGTTTCCTGGGGATTTTCTCCTCTGTTTTATTTTCATTTGACTACCTATTTACTCGTGTTCCTGCTCCTGACAGCAGTACAGCGTTCATAATATCAATTTTCCTATTTCTTTACACTTTTTTGTAAAGTCTGAGAGAAAATTGGATAATTAAAAAAATAGAATTCAGCACTGTTTCTGTTTGGGCTCTTTTGTGTTCATAAGGAAATTATTGTATTGAACTTGGGAAATATTCGATCTTTTTACAGTCATGCAGAGTTGTTTCTAGGGGTTTTTCTGTTCATATTGTCTCAGCAGTCGAGTGTTTACTTTGATACATTTATTTTTTATACATTTGACCTAGTTCTCATCAATGTTTTCTGCTGTAATTCACAGGCTGAATCCTAACAAGCTTGAGCACAGCTAAAATTATTTGCTAGGATTCTACCTGAACTTCACCTTGTCTGCCACAACCTTTTTTACACTATTCAATCCCTATGTGCAACGTTTGATTTAATGAAATAAGAGTTTTAATAGGCGACTGTGTGATTCTGAATTTCTTCTGCCCATCCTGTGAACACTCAGGCTGTGTCAGGCAGGAGATCTGGCTCTTGTGCAGAGCTCACTGTATTCACAGGCAGTTCGTGCTCTTTGCACACTCCACTAAGAGGCACTTGAACCCCCGAGGAGAATTTCATGAATGCACAGAGATGTTTGCAGGTTTGATCAGAGCTGTGGAGAGCCCCGTGTTCCCCTTCAGCTCAGGGGGCAGTGCTGGGGCTGCAGGGGCACTTCAGGGATCTGAGGCGAATCTTCACTGCTGCCATCTGGGGATTCGGAGGGAGGGGCAAGATTTAAACCTATAAAGATGCTGTCAGATGATTTCTGATAGTTGAGATTGCTGGCAAGAAAATGATTAAAGATCAAACAGTATTTGTAATTCCCTGCTTTACAGTTACGTGGAGAGAATGGAGGAAGTTTGTGCAGCAAACCACCTTTACTGACACCTTTTTTATTATCATTCAGTCCAACTGATGTGAATTTGACAGGTTTGATGTGAGGTCCTGGCCAGCAAGATGTGATCTTTGCTTATGGCTCTTTTCAAGCATATCGTCTGCTAATTTTAAAATCAACATACACAGTCTCTAAGGCATTTATGCTGTTCCACAATCACAGACATAGCTAGGCACATTTTTTGAAGTTGGTTTTAACAAAAGAAATAACCTTCTTAAAGTCTTTATGCCCTTAAGCATCCTAACATCTATTCAATGGTTGTGAAGAAATGCTGCTTATTTCAGGCAGTGATTATTTAACTTGAGCCTAGAAAGGCATTCAGTGGTGAATGCTTAACTACTAAAAATACGAGCTGCTTTTCGTGTCAATTCTCTAACTTCTGCCTGTAATCTTTTTTCAAAACCAAGACATGAGAAGAAAACCCCCACACAATTTCAGCACCGAATCCTTTGCAATTCATTATTCCTTTCAGCTATGCATTTAACATCACAGCAAAGATTTTTCTGCTCCAGAACTGTAAAAGTGAAGTACTACTGCAGGAAATCCAGCATTTCTTTTAGAAGAGCATCAGTACCCGAGAACACACGATTTCTTACCTGAAAGCTTTTGGTTTACCTGCAGAAAATGAGTCTTCTTAGCCTTAAAAAGTAGGCAAGGCTCTCACTAGCACTAAGCTTACTCCAAAAGCAGGTTCGATAGGTCCTTTAGGTTGTGATTTCACTCTTTGTATGCAAGAAGTGTGCCGGGTCTGCTCACGTAGGAATAAATAAATAAAGCCCCGGCAGCACGAAGCGAAGAGCAGCTCGTGGAGGGAAGCACAAGACCTCTAGCGGTGACGAGGCAGCAGCTGAGCAGGGACTGCTCCTGCTCCGGAATGGGCACAAAATGGTTGGGTACCACCCTGATGTAACCCCAGTGACCCCGAGCATCCCAGCATCAAGCCCCGAGCCGGGACACCGAAAAGATTCCGGGGAAATTATTTTTGAATTAAATAGCTCGAGAATTGTTTATTCTTGAATTAAATCATTCAAGAAGATTGTTCCGCGTGCTCGTCGATTTTGTTGTTAAAATAAAGTCACAGCATTGAAAGCGGGCTCGGTTTTAAACTGAGAATTAAAACTTCAGCAAACTGAAAGGAATCACTAAAGAGGAATCTTCGCAGTCTTAGAGGAAAACTGTAAATCATTAAACTCGCTATTATTGCTTGGGAAAGAAACTGTGACTTTCAGTAACTTACAGTGAAAACTCAGGGCTGGAAATCATGTTGTATCTTTCAGCATTTTGACTTTAGGAATTGAGGAAGACTAAATACTTCCTTTTGAGGAGGTTTGAAAGATGTTTTGAGATATGGAGGTCATAATGTTCTATAGAAGTTTGAGAGTTCTCTAAAAGCTGCTTAAACACCTTCAGAATGTAAAAAATAGCATTTCTTGCACTATTCCTTCCTGTGAATAATAGAATTATTAGAAAATTTTGATTCTAACATATTTTCTTCCCTTGAATTCCGGAAAGAAGAATCCTAGGGAACATCACATGCCTTTTAGGAGTCTTAAGGTGATACTGAGTTGTCCTTTTAGAAGAAGTTTTCTTGTCACAATGTGTGTTTCCATGTGGTGCCTCATTAATGATGCAGCTTTCTCACAAGAGCCCATCCCCTGCCAAGGCAGCTTTTCAATAATCCTTTTGGAGTTCTTAGTTTGTTTCTTTCATCTGGGCTCGCCAAAGCTTGAATATTATTTATTTTTACATGCATAAAGGGATTTTTCAGGCATTTCACATGCTTCAACTTTAGAAAGAGTGCATTCCAGTATGTTAAGTAATGCACATGTGTTGATTCTGCCTGCTTTGCTTTCAGAGTCATTTTGTGGCGTGCATGACAGCAATCCTAAACCAGATGAACGACCAGCATTATTCAGTGTACATTGAAACCTTCCAGACAAGCTCAGAACTAGTGGTGAGTACTAAGTGATCATGGAGTTGATAGTTATAGTACTTGATTCCCTGTAAAAAAATCAGTTGGGTTTTTGTTGATTTTTTTTTTTTTTTTTTTTTTTTTTTTTGTCTGATTCTTCCTAGAATGAATTCTGTTGCTGTACATTTTTTGCCTCTGTGTTATTGCATTGCCTCCCTCTTCTAATGGTGGCACTGGACAACTCTGTACCCAGAAATTCGAAGAGAAACAAATTCCTCTGTTGATCCTGGCACCAAGGTGGTGATGTCATGATCCAGAATAAGTAATGGGATTTTTATGCTGTACTCTTTTGAGGAAGGGAAAAATAAGAAGAATAAACCCACAACAAAACAACAGCAAAACCTATCCTCAACCAGTTAACATTCCCTCCACACTTCACACAGTGATCCATTTCCATTTCTATTTTCACTATTGAGTCTACACTCCTGGTGCAAATAGCATTGTAAGCTAAATGCAATAAATGCCCATTCTTGTAGTGCATCCTTTTATTGCAATTGTTTCTGCCATAATTTAATGGTACCAGAAGGTTTCCATAGTGCTTTGTGTGTCCTTTTACATTGCTGGTGTAGCTCTCAGCTAAGTCAGGGTAGTGGCACAGGTTTGGATTACATCTGCAGTTGGTCCATGGAGGCAATATCTGCACTTGTCAAGAACTGATCACTTTCCTTCCTGTCTTAAAGTCAGAGTGGTGCCATAACTGAAATTTTAAATATGGACTAAATGGAGTAAAAAATGAAAAAACCCTGTATTTTTCAAACCTATTCATTCTTACGCATACTGAGACTAATTAATAAAAAATACCAACTTTACCCAGAAGTACTACCACTTTTTCTTTCCATTCATTTATTTTCTGAAGGCCCCAGTACAATGATTTTAATGTAATGGCTTTTTAGCTTCCATTTGGAATCTGAGACTGCTGTTCTACAGGACTTTGGCTCCAATCTCAGATTTGCTGATATCACCAGGAGTTCTTCACTGAGAGCAAAGTGGAACCCCCCCCATGCTGGCTCCTTAATCACACAGAAACATTTCCAAGTGTGTTCCACAGCCCTGGCCTTGACTGCATTTTGTTCTTCCAGGACTTCCTGATGGAAACGTTCATAATGTTCAAGGATCTCATTGGGAAGAACGTTTATCCCTCGGACTGGATGGCCATGAGCATGGTGCAGAACAGGTAAAAGGGGAGCAGGGTCAGAGCTCCTGTGCTCTGTGCTTGTGGAGGGTGACTCAACTCAGAGCCTACAAAACATTTTCCAGTGCAGTCTAGGATTGCTTTACCATTCCAGTCTGGGGAATGCCAAGAAGGCATTCTGAAACCTTCTGAAACAATCCATTAAATAGCTTGTTGCCTGTGCTTTAAGTCCACTTAAAATGGAAAGGGGAAATTACTTACTTTTTAAAATATATTTGGATGTTACCTTTACTGCTGAACTTATTATGGCTTCTTCTTTTCAAAGAAATACATTGAGTTTAGATGCTGGGTTGTGTTATCAAGTGAATACACTTTTTAAGCAAGACTTCTCTTGGCAGTGAACTGTACAATCTTTATTTTACTTTTGTAGAATGGTGGTAACACTGACTTTTCTAGAGGTTGCAGAGGGACAGGTCTAAGAGTTAAGTGTCAAAAGTGCATAGGTTTGAATGGATTTAGTCCACAGATGCTGTTATCTGAAATATCAGTTACACAATTCTTCCACCTTTATGACATATAAAAGGAGAAGACTGAGGATATTGAATAAAGTTGATCATCTCCTGAGAGTGCTCAGTCTTGAGGAAAAGATTTGTCAATAAAATTTGCAGTTTTGTGATACCAGATTTTGATATTGGATCCATTTTAATCTAGGTTTTGAATGGAATTCTGTTAAATGAAAAATTGTTTGGGGCTTTTTTTTGCATTCCATGATTCAGAAGGGAAGATTATGTTCTAGTGGGTGGTGATGATTCTAGTCAGGTGTCCAAACCTCACTTTGGCACTCGTGAACTTTAATGGCCATGCACAGGGATCCCTGACCCCTCTTCTGAAGTGGGCAGGTACAGATGTGCTGGTGGATGTGTAAATTCAGGTAACATTTTGGACGTTACAGGAATTTCATCTCTCTTGGTTTTCTGTCTGAGCCAGTCTTTGGCCTCTCAGGTAAAATCTAACTCCTTGCACATTCTTATGTTGCTGCTGCTGAGATTGCAATTAGTTTTGATGCAGCAAGGATTACTCTAAAAAATAACAGTTCAGTACTAAACTACCTACAGTGATCTGGCACATGTCAGCACATCAAACCTTTCACATGTAAATCTGTTCCTCTTATCTACAAAACGCTGTTGACACCTGCATTGTCCACAAGTACGGGATTATTTTATCCTGTGAGGGTGGGAAGTGTCTGTCCTTGGTCAAAGAATGTTTTGGGGTTTGAGGCTTCACCTGCTGGTGTCTGTATTGCACCAGGTCCCGACAGTAAAAATTGCTTTGGGGGACTGTATGTGTGTTCCTGTGCCTCCTAATGACTCTGGACAAGTTGTTCTAGGCAGGTTTTGTCGCACTAAGCTTTATCCAGTGTAAATAAATAAGTCAGCATTAAAAAAAAATATTGTTTAGAAGCTATTTAATAGTTCTCCTGTAAACACATTGCTTACCTAAAATGACTTGGCACTGTTTATACTCCTTGATTATGTTGCTGTTCCCTGGAATGCATAAGGAAATGAGTTATTGATCTTACTTTGTGTCTTAATATTATGTTATATCAACAACTGTGAGAGAGGATTTTTATTAGTCTTTATAGAAATTTGGTTTTGTTTTTTTCTTTATTCAGGTTTTGGTTTTTTTTTTTTTAATGAGGGAATGGATGTTCTACAAAATAAATTGAAGACTAATTTAGTTTTCTAGATTTGTCTTGTTAACATTCTTTACCACAAACCAGGGAAGTAACAGAGGAAAAAGTCACAGGGGATGAGGCTTAGGTCTCTTATAATAACACAGAGAGAAGACAATTAAAGCAAAACCCCAGCAAACCAAACACAAGCAATATCAGCAGTGTGCACGTTTTGCATTCTCTATTCCCCTGTAGTGAGCAGGAGGCTCCATGCAGGACTTTTCCTCCCTGGAGGGGGGTTCTGCCTCGAGTGTCCCCTTTCAGCACTGGCCCAGAGCTTGGAGAGGGCTGGGGCCACATTGTGCTGTCACCTGGGCAGTGGCAGGGTGGAGCTGGTGGCACCTCAGGGTGTGCAGCACAGCCTGGCTCCCCTGCATGATCCCGTGTGTTCTGTGGTTTAAGGAAAGTGGGAATTGGAGGAGTTTTTCTGTAGGAGGGGCTGCAGCACAGAGATGTGAGATCAGAGCATTTCCAGAGAGCAGAGGAGAGGGAAGAACATCACCAGCACTGCAGGTCTGGTCCTGTTTGCTGAGCTGGACACCCCAATTCCTGTTACCTGAAAGTGAAAACAGGCAGAATGAATGATATAGAGCCTGAATGGTATCAGGGATATTTCAGCTAAAAGTTCAATATCTGGTACAGATGGGGGCACACAATGAGGGAATGACTTCTTACAGGGTCCAAAGGAAGGGAGAACGGGCACATTCTTGTCCAGGAGAAATTCTGGTGGGTGAGTTGAAAGAATTGGGAGTAGAAACTGAACTGACTAAACTTACTGAGCTTTGCCTGCATCGGGATGGAATGATTTAACTCAAATGACTTTAAATCACTGTGATAAAGAACGAGCTCTTTGCTTCCCAAGCATGCTCAGCCCAAAGCACTTTTGAGGGAAGCAGAAGTTGCGTGTGACAGGCAGTATTCAATGAGCACCAGAGAATGAAAAAAATGAAATACTTTTTATCTTTCCTAGTTTTTCCCCCCCATTCCGTTAAGAGCAAGATGGAAAGAACATATCTTTATGGCATGCTGGGTAGGGCAGAACACTTTGTGAAACAGTAGCATCATCACTGAGGTCGTGAGGATAGAATATTTGAGTTATTTTTGTGATCCTCCATAGTGGATTTAATTAACTTTTGTTCTAATTAAAGTTGCTTACTGCGTTCTTCTTATTAGTTACTACTGCTTGTGTGGGCACTTTATTCCACTCATGACACTTAGATATTGGCTATTAACTTATTAAAAGCAGTAATTCCTAATTACATGGCATTTGTGGGGAAATGCTCGGCTGGTTTAGGTAATACCATATAGTCTGTTTATCTTTCAGTTGTTCATAATTTTAATTTAGAGAGCTGTAATTTCTCCCAGGAAATTCATGTACTTTATTGTCAACATGAAGTGCATGGGGAGTCGGATTCAGAGAGTAAAAGGAACAGTTAGCAGGGTTAGCAGCTACAGGGACACTTCCCATCCCTTCCCTTGTCCTCTGGGCTTTGAAATGGTAATTCTTCACTGGGAGTCTGAAGGATTTGATCCTAATTAGTACCTAGGATCAGTTTGGTTGGTGTCCAGTCTCAAGTGGCTTAGTGAGCACTTTGATTGTTTGCATGTCGTTTTGGGTTGGTTTTTTAACTTTGCTCACACTGTTTTGAGGTATTTAAAAATAAAGGGAAATAGGGTTTCACCAGCACATTTCAAGGTCAATTCCTAGTTGCTGAAAAGCTCCTGCAAGATAACACTGTAGGGTATTTTCTAACACCACTAGTTTGGCTTTTTCTAAAATATGTTTTCATTACCTGTGTGTCTGAGTGTTTTCAGACATCTGTCAGAGTCAAGTCTTCCCCAGTGCTTTTTAAGTCTAACTTGAAAGGTTTAGCACTGCAGGTATTTGGCAAAAGAGCTGGGATTGTTGTCAATTTTCTTTCATTATACACACTAAAAATAGCTGCTTCCTTGCTGATGAACTGCTCTGTAACACCCTCCAGACGTGGCTCTCATGGAGCTCACACTTGGAGCCCTGCTCTTAATTCAGCCCCAGCTCCCTGTGCCTTCAAGCCAGTGTCACCTGCAGCCCTGGCACCTCAGCTCTTCCCCACCTGCCAGGGCTGGGGCTCCTCTCAGCTCTCCTGCTCCTGGCCAGGCACCAAAGGACACAGAATAACCCAGAATAAATTCCTCTTTGGTGCCCAGCAAGGGACTGCTGGGACTTCTGTTCAAGAGAGGACAGTAAAGATTCCAGGCCTGGGGTTTTTTTTTGTGTTTTTCTTTTCAAAGATCACCAGAGAATGGCTCTGTGGCTCCTCAAAAACTTGTTTTCCACATGTGGATGTGTGGTCCTGAGCACAAGCTTGGAATAAAGTGTTGAGGGCCAGGTTGGATGGGAACAACCTGTCCCAGTGTGGAAGGTGTCCCTGCCCATGGCAGGAATGAAATGAGCTTTAAGGTCCCTTCCAACCCAAACCATTCTGTGATTCAATGAACTCAAGTTGAAAGGGAGGAAAACTTCAAATTACTTCAAGTATTTGAGCTGCTTCTCAGTCTTCCATTTATGTGTTGGTGGAAATACAATTTGTCATAGTTTAAAAAAAGACAAACAAACAAAAAAACAATACCAAGCCCCAAATGAATAGTTTAGGTTAGTTTTACTCTGAAAGCTGCTTCATTTATGTAACTAAGGTTGGATGATGGTGTTATGGTTTATTTTGTGCAAATAAGGCAGAATTTAGAAGCTTGATCTGCTGCATACAAGTAATTCTTTTCTTTGATCTTGTTTTCCTCTACAACTTTTGACTGATTTAAACATCTTATAGAAGTGCCATTGTTTTTATAAGGGCTTGAATTTTCAGGGGAGCAGAATATATTTATACACAAGCTTATGGCATATTGCAGAACTTTGTTATTTTAACGTATGAAGAAATATTTTAAGCAACAAGTATAAATGTCTAACAAAAATATGCTTTTATGCACAGTTGCAGAAAGGGGTAAATAAGGTATTATAAAGTGCAAACAAATGTTACTGTTTAGTCATTGATTTAATTGTGTACAGTGATAGGATGTGTCCTTGGACAGTTTGGCTTTGTTTTGAGACTGAAAATGTCTTTGTTGAAATGCAGTTTCCCTGTTAACATCAAGTTCATTTCAGAGGGAAATTTATTTCTTTCTTTGTTGTTTCCCATGCTGGGGTATTTGGTACACAATGCCTCAGTGTTCTCAAATTTGTATCCCCTGCCCATTAAATCCACATTCTAATGTTTTCTCATTGTCTTTCTCAGTCTCTACAAAAGTCAGTGTTTGTAATGAGGGAAATGACATCACCTATGCTTTCCCTATGGGCTGTGCTCTGCTCCCATGGAGAATTTCACTTCCAGCTGTACCTGGGGTAACTGCACCACCTAATTAGTGGCTTATCTTCATTTTCTTCTGTCTTTGCTCAGAGTCAGGATTAAAAACATGAAGGAGACAAATTTCTCATGTTTGGACTTGGTTGATTATTGAATCTTATCTAAAGTACAGAGAGTTCTGCAACACTTCTAGCCACCAGCTAAAAGTGAGCAGATTTAGCCAGTTACAAGGTCTTTTAAAGCTAAACAGTCCAATAAAGAACTAACACCTATATTATTTATATTTTTGACCCAATAACCAAACTCCTATGACCAGCAGTGCAGCACTGACTGTCCAACCAAAAACTGCTGCCTGAAATCATGAATAAGAAGGAAGAAGAAGACAGAAAGAGACAAGACCCAAAATCCTCCATCTTGTCCCATACCTATCACTGTATTATAAAAATCCCTAATTCAAATTCCTTCACCATGTGAAATTACACACTTCTATTCTAACTACACACCCGTGATTTTAACTCCATCACTCAAATTTGGAAGCCTTTTCCAAGGCCTCAAATCAAAAGCAGTGTTCTCCAGGGGGTCAGTGTCACAAAGCACAGAAAGCTCAAAAATCCCAGGATTCTGGGACCCAACACCCAGCCTGGCACAAAGAGTCTCTTCCATCTGCAGGTGCCTGGCCCTGCCTGTGCCAATGTCACCTTGCAGGTGCCAATGTCACCCTGCCCTGCCATCACCTGCATCCTCCCAGCACGGAGGTGCTCGTTCTGCACTAACTCTGCATGCTGCTGATCTGTCTCGTGGAATTATCTGCTTGCCAGGAATGCAAACATTTCATTTTGTGGTGGCTGCAGCAGATAATCTGCTCAGCAAGGGAGGCAGCTGCCCATGGTGGTCATGGTACACTGTGGATGCCTGGTAGGTTTTAACTGCAGTCTTTTATTTAATCTTTTATCTGGAATGCAGAGAGAAAACGTGCAGGGAGATGTCCCATTCCCACTCCCACTGCAGAATGTCTCATCTTTCCTCATGTCAGCTGCTGGGATGCTCACACTCCCAGAATAAGTCCTCAGTGGAGGGAACAACTCAACAAAAAAAAAACAAAAAAACAAAAAAACAAAACCAAAACTTGTTAATTTGATGTTCTCAGGAAGTCAGTGAGATAAACTGTTATTTTCCTAGATACAGCTTCGACTTGCAGATAGAAACCCCTAAGGTTCTTTGCTGTGTGGCCTGTTATAAAATGTTTTCAAGAATTTTAATTTTAATAAAACATCTGGGGATTAAGACAACGAGGAGTATTTTCCCCTCTGTAGAATATATGTGCAAATGAGTAAAAAACATTGAAGAGATTACCCACACAAAGTGTTCTATGTCACTGCAGAAAAGACTAAAAATTCAATCCTCATGATTTTCATTAGCTGTAAGTGCAATTGAGCAATCCTTCTGTAATCCCATCCTGAGTAACTTTGGCCAGAACTTCATCTAATTAGAGATTTTCAGGAAATAAAATATATGCAATTTCCTTGTATTTAACATTATTTTGAACAGTTAATTTTCTTTTATTTTTACCAGAAGCATCACAAAATAACCCTGCTGGTGTATTATGTATTTGCTGCATAATCACCTCTTTTAAAATTCATAGTCTGCTGGTTCAATGCAATGAAAATCAGTGGAAGAATGGAGAAGTTATTTTGCAATATCAATTCAAACTTCCTTTAAAAGTGAAGGCTGTGGGAGTTTATTAGTGTGTGACATCCTGACACAACCTTGTTAAGACATTACACTCATCTTTAAGAACAGGGTTTCATTTTTGTGTCTGATTCCCAGTCTTGATTAGCACTAAAGACAGCATCTGATGGTTCGTTTTTTCATTAATTCATAATATTTCTACTATGCAAAAAAAAAATTGTCTGGAATGCACAGAAAAGCAAAGGAGAACAGAATGAGAAGAAAGTCACAATATAAGCAAAATTACTGAAAGTAATGAAGTACTGAAACCTCTCAAGCTGATTTACTTAGAGCCCATTCTGGCAGCTCTTTGTGTGCTTCATTTTCAAGCTGTGAAGTTCCTTTAAGCATTCAAAACATCCCATTTCCAGGAGTTTGGCATAAAATGAGCACCTAATATGCAGACTTGAAAATGTATTTTGGCTCATAAATGAGAGCTGCACGGTGTTTAAAGCATGTTTTGGGTAGATGCTGAAGGAAAAGCCACATACAAAGAGCCTGTTGGCCAAGTCGAGGGTCCCACGTGGAAATTTGGCACAAAGCCACTGCAATTCCTGACTTTCTCTGGGAGTTCATTGTGCTGCTGTCAGAATAACTCTGACACATTAGAGCAAACAATATTCTGGATGCTTGGCATAGCTGTTTAATGCAAATTTTCGAATAATGCTAATAAGGAAAAACACAATACATATTTGAGACAAGCCCCAATATTATAATTGAGACAGGAGCAGCTGGGGCACAGCCATTTTGAAGCAGTTGCTTTCTGACCATGTTATTTAGTTCCACTCTGGTGTACATTGGGAAAGAATTTAGGAATATGGCAGCTGCCTTATCATTAGAATTCAGTATGAATGGTTCAAGAAATTATTCTTCAGCCTGTAGCGAAGCTGAGTTGACACAAGGGAGAAATATGATGAAATTATTCTCCTTTCTTTGTGCCACTGGCCATATTTCTCCAGTTACTATGGAAGTGGATTTCTTCCCAAGTGTTGCCATTATTGTGCTCTCCATAACTAGGTTTCCTGTAGCCACAAGGTTTTTAAATATTGTTTCCATCTTGCATTACCCTTCATTTTTAAATCAGTGATTGCCATGCTATTAGGAGATCATTTCTGCTGCTGCCTTGTGAAGATTTTTGTTATTTCACCTGTAGTACCTGTGTGTTTTAGTCTCTCCTGTCACACTGATTGCTTGTTTGGTCTCTCTTCTGTGTATTTTGTACTGTCTAGCTTTAATTTATAGTTGCCATTCACTGTTCCAGTCCTTGACCAGCACTGGGGTTTGGGTCTGACCCACTCTTTGTATCTTCTCATTTTGTAACATTCTGCATGTTCTGCACACAACAATGAAAAGAAAAGGTGACAGAAGCCCACAGGAGAATCATCTGAATTAAGCTGCTTTTCCCCTGTGTTTGCCTCCTGTTACAATACCCATCAGGTGTCTCCTGCACAACATTTTATGAGGCTGATACTAAGAAGTTGATATAAATTATGTACGACTTCTGCTATTCCTTGCTCCAGTTCTCATAGAATTGGCATAATGGCCAAACTTTTTCTATCCAAACTCAGAAAATATCTTTAAAAATAATAGTCAGTACATCCTGTAGGGCTTGCAAGAATTTTCCTCGTGTTCCTCATCTCTTCAAGTAGAGGATTCACTGATGAAAGTGCTGATTGATCAGTTTTGGGGATTACAGAAAACACTGAAGTTAGTGAAACTCCTTGAATTTTGGACCAAACTCTGAAGGAAAAGCACTTAGGGTTTGTGGGAAGAAGTTCTGAGTTGTAAAACTGTTCTTGCCTTCGCTGGCTTTTAGATGTGACTTTAAAAACCCCATATATGCCATCATTTTGATGGTTTCTTTGAATAAGTTTTCACAGCACAGGAAATATGCTCTTTCAAACTTCCTTTTTCTGTGTCTGATTATCCAGTAGAAGGTCATACTTGATTCATTTTTTCCACCTGCCAGGACATCAGTGCAGTCACGGTGTGAGGAGCCATAGCAAGCAGGAGTTTGAGGTGATGCTCATAAATACCTGAGGGAATTCAGGGTCTGGGTTACTCATCTGAGAGCTGTGAACTCACAGATTTTAGAGTCATGTGAACCTGGGCAGACATTGAAGAGCATCTGACTGCAGCTGGGCACTGCTTTAAAAGAATTCACCTGAGGAGTCCAAGGAAAGGTGAATTCATATGTTCATTATTTTGGAAATGTTTCCAGTGCTGGCTCTGATTTATGCACTTTTCCCAAAATCACGTTGTGCACCCAGAAGGGTCCTTTGTTTGAAACGAGGTGCTTTTTCTGCACCTTCTGCAAAGCCACCTAAGAACAGACAATGTGAATTTAAGGTTTTGTTTGTTTGGGGTTTGTAGGGGAGACGTTGTATGTTTATTTGTTTTATTAAATCCTCTCTTAATTTTATGTTGCAAGAAGCTGATGTAACAATTCTAACTAGCTTGCTAAAAATAACTTGGAGTTGCAGATCTGAATTTTAGGTTTATTACCTATTTACACTTCAAAAGCAAGGACAACATGCAGACCTATTTTACTGTTAGACAAAATCGTCATCTTCTGAGAAATAGCCTTGAAATCCTATTTTGATTAATATGTTTTTTATGAATACAGAATTCTTTCCTTGCTCCATCTCAATCCCTCTGTTTTATTTTGAGTAAGGATCAGCCTGAAATCAATCTTTTATCTTAGGGTGGCATGAATTGCCAGTTTTCTCTGTCTTAAATAATTTCTCTGTGTTACCTAAGGTACTGTTCTCCCCTGTTTAGAAGAGACATCCAAGTGTGTGAAACTGAGTCCAGTGGCACAGGTTTCTATTCTTTGGGTTTTCTTTCCAGCCAAAATTTTTAACAAATGTCTCTGACAATACAATAAAGTAAAGTAGAAGCAGCAGGAAATTCAGAGTGAGAGAGAGGAAACAGGAGCAGCTGAACCATGGCAATTTTGTTGCTGTCCTAAGCCAAAACTCTGCGTTTTTATACCCACATTTAGCCCAGAGACTTTGGACTTTGAAGAGCTTCCATAAATCTTCAGGCCCAAGAGTTTTATATGAGCTGTACATTGGAAGCATCAATCCTCATAAACTCAGGAAATATCATTAAAGTTATTGTGGGCAAAGGAATTTCAGCAATTTTAGATCACAATTATTTAAACTGATGAGAAATTAATTCTGTAGTTAGTGACTGTAGAAAAGTTATTGTTTCATTAAAATTAATTGAAAATGTGACAATTTAATTCGAGTCTTTAAAGATTACTATTTAAAATTATATTTTATCCTTTTTTTCCTCAGAATCTCATACGTTTTACAAGTACCTGTTTATTTTCATACTCATGGCAACTTAATTAATGCCCCTTTTTGGTGAAAGTGGAGACTGAGGCAGGACAGTGAAATCATTGAGGCATTGGCTGGAGCCAGGAATAGATTCCAGCTCACTGCCTAAGTGACTCCCAATGACAGGAATAGATACACCTTTAGGCAAAATACAAATGCATGAAAATATTTGGAACTTGACAGCCTGGAAATATTGCATGCTCCCTGAAAACGTGTCATTCCAATCTGTCAGATAAAAATATTTGTGAGAGTGAAAGGGATATTTACAAAAAACAGCTTACATATAATTATATTGTATAGAAAGCAGTAAATATTTTTAATATTTTCCATAATTTCTACTGGGTATTAAATATCTCAGTATTTCTTAGGTGTCTTTGAGGTTTTTCTATGTGGCTAAAAGTAAACCATAAACTCTTCACAAAAAATTTTATTACACCCAGTAATATGTCCATATTAGGAAATAGATTTCCACTAATTAATTTCATGTGTGTTTAAGCTATGATTATTTCTACTCTATCTTGCATGATATTTCTGTTTAAAAAGTACTGAAAAGTATGGGACATTTTTATTGCAAGAAAAGTTATTAGCACCAGATTATACCAGAGTCTGCCAAAATTGGATATTTAGGTGATGTGTTTCGCCATGGTGTTGGAACAGTGTGGAAATGCAGAGAAATTGGGAATTTAAAAAGCCTCAGAAGTGGAAGACACCCCCTCCTGCTCCAGCCAAAAACTCTGAGTGAAGGGAAATGCTCTCCCTGAGCAGCTGGAGCTCAAGAGCTTGCTTGTGTGAGCTGGCAGGAAATAAACTTTGTAAATCCAAGGGTCTAGAGCAATACAGAGCTACAGAAAACTGAACACTGAAAAGGCCTTGACCTAAAATTCCTGTTCAGAAGAATAATGATGATGATGATGATGATACAGAATAACCTGTCTTGATTCTGCCGAGCTGTGCTGCCTAAAATAAATCACTCTTCTAGAATCCCCTTTTTTTTTGTGACATCTTGAACTGTTTGTGTCAAGTATGAGGCAGCTGGGAGGAGATAAATGTCCCCGTGTGAGTGGAGCCTTAGGGAAGAATGTGTTTATTTTCTCTTGGGCAGTGTGGGACAGCTTCCAGCAGGATTCACATTTAGGAATTGATCCCATAAAGGTGGCAAAGCCTGGGAAATGGCGCTGGGGGCACGGGGCAGCCCTGTGAGCGTGCACAAGCTGTTCAGCACAGCAGTGATGGCCTGCAAGTGATAGCACTGAGCAAAATTAGATTTCTTGAACTGCAGGAGATCTGATGCCTCTTGGCTTGTCACAAATCAAATCCTTAATTCAGCTGGCAAGATTAGCTGAGCCAGTGCTGGAAGAGGAGATGAGAGGATGCCCTGGACCGTGGGGAGGAAGCTCAGCTGAGTGTGTGGGGTGATGCTGTGAGTGGCACAGCACCATCAGAAATCTCCTCTGCCACAGCTCCTGCAGCGTCCCTCTGGTCACCTCCACACAGAGGACTTGGCAAGGTGTGACAACATTCCTAATCACCGAATTTCCTTGATCCCACCAGCAGTACAGGGAAATGTTACACAGATGGAAAGAAATTCTTCTTTAGGTTTCTGCAAAGAACATTTTCCTCCTGGAGAACCTCGCCCCCAACAAGGGATGTCACTCCAGCCACTCTAATGAATCAGGGAGCTCCTTTGGGTGATTGCTCAGTGTTTAGTGGATTCCCTGTCATAAACTTGCCAAAAGCTGAACTTTTTCTTTACCTCCCTCATTAAGAAACTGGACTTAGCCCTTCTCATTTATCTTTTTATTGTGATGAGACTAAAAACTGCTTTCCCTGACTGTTCTGTTTGTCCAGTGGCTCACAGAGGGCTGCCAGGGACCAGCAGAGCTTGTTTGCTGTGTTCTGCCAGCTCCAATGACCAATGGCATTTAATTGTCCTCCCTGCAGTTCAGCCTTAGATGTGTCTGATCACTTCGGAGCCTGCGTGGAATTCAGGCTTTCTCAGCATCCCATAGCAAAGAGCTGCAGAGTTGAGCAACATTAGCACAGGACCCGGGTTTGCTTATTTGGGATGCCCATCCTGGTTGTGCTCAGGGCTCTCTGGAGCCTCCCTGAGAGGCTGTGAGCACTCAGCCTCTCTCTCCACAGTACTTTGGATTTTATAGATCCTGTCACCTCCCTCCTCTGGCAGGGTCCCTGTCTGAGGATCATTTCACATAATTATGTGTGTGTTCTCTTTTCTTTCTTTTTCTATTTGTTTATCCTTTTGAGATGGGGCCCAAAGCACCACAGAGAATCCAGCACAAGGACACAGCAGTCCTTTGCCAGTAACATGGATATCCTACAGTTTCTTATTCTATTGCTGATAATCCTAATTATTGAATTATTGCTTTCTCTGATGTTGCTAATTACTAAGGTGGGAATTTCTGGACCTGGCTGTTGTAACTTTGATTTTTTTTTCCTGACTGTGAGTATCTAGTTGACAGCCAATCATTATATTTGAACAATTAGGATTGGTTTTCCCTTGTGTTCACCTTTCTGTTTGTCCCTACAGTGTTTTCCATAGAAATATTTCCACTTAATAGCTTTTAAAAAATTACCTATGAAGCAAAGGCAGATGATCACTTTCAGTCAATTTCCAATTTTGAAAACAATTGAATTATTTAAATAAACTTTATAAATATTTAAAGATAAAATTGATTTTTGTTTTACGAATGTCCCATGTTGGGAAGTCAAAGAAATTAGCCTTAGAAACATGACTTAATCATGCTGCATTAATCAAGAGCTTAAATAGGTGCTGCTTTTCAGGCTGGAGGGGCAATGTTCATGCTCTTACTCTTGGAAAAAGTAACTGAGTAGTATTTTGAGTGTGTATTTTCACTGTTTGGAATGTTTTTATAATCCACCTGGGGAGGAAGGTGGGCAGATGTGTTGTCCTGCCCTCCTCACCTGTAAGGAAGCTAAAAAGCTGCACTTTGTATCCTTGAAGTGGCAGCTCCTGATGCCGTGAGCACAGGAGCTGTTTCAGAGGTGATGCCATCCTTGTGAGTGATCTGGGTTTGGCAGAAGGTGACACTGGATTTGAAAGAATTGCTCTGTTTTCTCAGGAATGCAGCAGAGTGTGCAGCAGGGGAAGAAAAATTATATTGTTTGACTTTTCCAGCAGAGGTGGAGAAACTTTTTGACAATTGTGTAATTATTTTCATGGGTAGCACTATAAATCCTGTGCCACTGTACATTTGATTGTCACCTGCTGTGCTCAGGTGTGATGTTCCCAGTGTGTTCAGTGCCAAATGTGCTTCCACCACTGTCACACACAGTGGGGATTGATTGCCAGGGCTGACATTCATTTCTCTGTATCACTGCCTTTTTTTAAATTTATTTATTATTTTTTAGGGTCTTCTTGAGAGCCATCAACAAATTCGCAGAGACAATGAACCAGAAATTTTTGGAGAACATGAATTTTGAAGTCCAAGTAAGTATTTAGGGTTTTTAGCTGGGCCAAGGCAGATGTGCACATCTGGTGCTGTGCCCCGTGTCAGGATCACACTGATATTCACAGTGTCAGACAGAAAATTGTGGATCTAAGGGGGGCAGGACTGGAGCATCTTCCAGGTGACATCAGAACTGGGCTTTGATTATTTAAGGCACCCAACCAGGGTATTCCTCTGCAACTCTGCTCAGGACTGCCAAGCAGAAAACTTTTTTTTTTGTTAGCCAGCCAAGTGAATTCAGAAATTCAACCTCAGTTGTAACACACAGAGCCTTTACAATGTCAGTACTATGGATGTAGGACAGAAAGAGCTTAACTTTGCTGTTTCCTAGAGTATTTAGCACTTAGAATTTATTTTTGACTTGTAGTCTTCCCTGACTAGTCTGTCTTCATCTATTTGTTTTTATTAGTTCTTTCTGTAATAATTTTTAATTAGGGTTAGTTGGGTTTTCTTGTTTGTTCAATATCATTCTGGGCAACTGAACTATTTCGTTCTGCATTTTACCATGTTTTGCTTTTATAAAAATGAAAATATCTGTAGTTTTCACATTGATTATATTGGTATTAAAATGCAAATGTATTTTTAGATTCAGGATTTGTCACTAAGTGCTGCCTGATTATGGTGTGTGAAGTTATTCTGTTTCACCCTTTACATAAAGTTCAGGGCTTTATTATTTTATGGCTCATCTCACAGCTTTCAATCTGTTTTAAATTATTCCACTTGTGCTAAAAACTATTTGGGAATTGGTCTCTTGGTGCTCAACACAAAACCCCTTGGTCCCAAATGGCTGCAGAGGAGCCACATAAGTGGTTACACAGGAAGAGTTTGAAAGGCAATATGAAAAGAAAGGTAAAGATTGATACTCAGTTACAAATGCAAAGCTTTTTCCTGCTTTATTTCGTTAAAAATGTTTTACCTTCAAATGTGTATGTGTATAATGCTAATTAAGATTTTTGAATCACAGTGAAAGATTCTTCCAACAAACTTAAAATGTATTTTTTAAGCAAATATCCCTGTTGGAAACTCTCAGGCCCTTGCCATATTTATGATATAATCTTAGGCTCTATCAGTTTATTAACAAGCAGTTTATAACCCATTGTTTCTGTAGCATTTGATCCCTTTTTTCTGCATGGAGTGTCAGTAATTTTTAAAAGCAGATAACAAAGGCCTGAAGCACATCACCATGTGCAGGATTCCCAAACCACACAGGCTACAAAGACTGGATCTAAGTTTTATTAAGGTGTACATTCCTTTTTCAAGCATGAAAGCAGCAGTTTGATCTGGAGCCTTTATTGCAGCTCTTTCCTGTGGCAATTCTGTGTCTCCCAAAGTGTTATCAAACAGCCAGGCACGTTGTAGTTCAACTCTGCACCTTGTAGTTCAAGGGGATGCATTTAATGCTCTTTTATTCATGGCTTGTCAAATATCTGGAGGCTCTGAGTAAGGTAAGCAATGTTATAGTTAATAGGAGGTGCCCTGTAAAGAATTGTAATATCCTTATAGTCTTCATAAGAGACTTGAAAGTACAAATCAAGGTGTTACCTTACTTTTCTTTCGTGAATATAAGCTCTGCAAACCTTCTAAGAGTCTGAATAGTGCAAAGCACATTATCTAATATCCTTAATTATAACTTTAAATTTGATTTCCCACAGTATTTTTTGATATTAATATATCTTGGCTGATATAAATCTGAGCAGTGGTTAACTCAAAGTTAACAAGAAACTCCCGTACTCTATAAAATAGTTCACCTTACAGTATAATACTGTGTAGCTGTATTTCTATTTTTATTTACATTCCTATTAAAAATTGAGAGTGGGACAAAGAAACTTGCTTTTTCTATTTTGATTTGAGAGAAAATTTGGAAGAGTGTAACTTTTGTGTTTGTTTCATGTTTGCAGCCTGATAATCACCTGGGCTGTTCATTCCCATCTCCAGCCCCACACATCCCAGCCCTCAGGTGTGTTTGGGGCAGCTCCCTGAGCCCAAACACTGCAGGAGGAGCTGAATGGGCTGGGGAGAACACAGATGAAAATCAGTCCAAATGTTAGCTAAAATGAAAAGATGCCACACTTTTAAGTTCTGTGTAAACAAGTGCTTGATTTTTATTGTTTGCAGGATGGTGTTTTCAGATCAGATTATTAAGAGCTGAAGCGAAGTCTTAAGTAAAAGAAAAATTTGAAAAGCTATTTAAAGCACAGGGAAATAAATCTGAGGATTTTCACTTGGCTGAGTGGTTGCATGGAAATAAATAGTAGACAACCAAAGCAAACAAAGCAAGTCAACTGTGAAGCAGTTGAGCATCTAAGGAAGTGTGGTTTAAATCTAGAGAAATGCAATGAAGAAATTTTTTGCTACTCTGGTTGAGCTTGTTAAATGGAGAAAAAACCAAAAAGTTCCTGTCCTCTTTCTTGTTTGCAAAGCAAATTGCTTTTTTCATTTATTATGTGATTCAGGTAGAAAGGAAAGGGTGTTACCATTTGGGACCTGGGAAAGGATGTGCTGTGTCTGACCAAGAGTGGGTCCAGTCCTTAAGTTTAGGACTCAGCTTTGCCTTAAAGCCATAGGTTCAGTGCTGAGGCTGTTGGATAGAGAGAAAAATCCCAAGGCCCTGCCCAGCACGGCAGTGGGGCTGTGAAATTTCCTCCCTTAGCAAGGTGAGCACTCAGATTCACCCTCCCATTCCCTGATCCCAGAGCTCTGACACCGAGGTTGTCAAGGGCCACCATGGGCTTGGCCATCCTTGTTCTTGGAGGTAAAAAAATCATCTGATATCTGGAGTTTTGTGCCTGCTGGGTGAGGGGGTGGTTTTCCTTGGTTTGGGGTTTTTTTCTGGGTTTGCACACAGAGTGCACAAGGGATGGATTCAGTACATCAGAGGTTGTGTCCTGCAGAGATTTTCCAGTGTCAGCACGCAGCAAAACTCAGTACAATAAAACCAGCTCTGCCTGCAAGGCTTCTGTTATGGAATATTTACTGTTGTGCTGATAAAACAAAGCTGTTAGCTCCAGAGGAAATAATTTTACAGGAGAGAAGAGAGTGAAATTTCATTAAGTGATTGACCAAAAATAAACCATGAAGTAGGAGTGAAGGAGAGCTCCCAGTATTCATGGTGCCTACAGTACAAACAGGGACAGAATCTTGCATAATGCATGACTCTGCATTCTTCAGTGCTGAACATAAACTGCAACACGAGGATTTAATGCACAGAAATCTAGAATTTCAGCAGGAATTATTGGAATAGGTAAAAACCCTCAATATTTAGCAGTTTCTATTCTATTCATGTCCCTGGATTTGAAACAAGTTGTTTTCTTGCATTTATGTTAGATACAAAGAGGTTGTGTTAAATATTGAAACGGGTTATCTAGAAAGGCAGGGAATGTTTCCTCACTCCAGGATTCTGGAGGATGAATTCAGCAGTTCACCTGTCTGAAGCAGTTTAGCAGAGTTTAGCAGCTCCTGCCTTGGCATGTGGAGCTGGAGCAGCTGAGCTGGCAGCTGTCCCTCCAGGTGCATGTTCAGAGCTTGCAAGGAAAAGTCTGAAGGCTTGCAACTGTGGAAAGTATTCTGGCTTAAAACTTGGAATTCAGGATGGCCCTATGGAGAGAATAGAAGGAGCTATATTGATGGCATACAAGAAAAAAGGCAAGCAGGTCTGAGGTTAGAGTTTCCCCTGAAGACCATGACAATCAATGTCTTATTACTTGGATTCTTAAAAATTTCACTTTTTGTTGCATTTCACATCAATGAAAAGCCTTATCAGTGTGATTGCAAATTGCTTATTTTTCTCTTTTCCATCTTTTTCTTTGTTTGCTCCCAATATTATTTCAAATAGTATTCCCAAGGATTCTCCTGTCAGAGTGTCCACAGCACCTCCACTCAGTGGTGCCCCCAGTCAGGACCATTGTGCAGCTGTAAGAGGATTTGCTGTTGATGCTCCCTTTTCTCTGGAAGTGGGTAGTGCTGATGGTGGTGCAGGGTTTATTATCAGTTTCTCCTGGTAAAGACAAAGGAAATTCAGCCATTCTTAAAAGATGTTGAAATGTTGGGATTTTTGCTGGTTTGTATCAAGCAGCAGTTCTTTAGGGATTTGCCAATTTCAAATGTGAAGATTGGACACCATGTCCAGAGCCCTGCTTTGCAGCTGAGCTTTTGCAGGGCAGCAGAACAGCTACACCATCAAAAGGTGTAAATTCTGGATTTAGGGTGCAGGAGTTGGGATGGGCTCTTCAGAAGAGGCTTAACAAATAAACAAAAATCTTAAAAATTGTGGAATATATTTTTGAAAAAGTGTTCCCTGAAGGTTGGTGTCTTTGGTTTAATGGTAACAAAAACTTTTCTTTTCTTTACTTATGCAATACACTAATGGTATCCTCACCATCTGTCTGAGAAGATGTCATGTGTGGGAAATAGGACAATTCCAGGACATTTTTGTTTCTGTTGGCAGCTGATGTGCAGCGAGGTGTTACCTCTGTGCAGGCCAGAGCATTGTCACTCTGCTGTCACTGTCACCTCCTGGCTCCATCACCTTTGCTTTCCAGTCTTGCTGTGCTCAGGAGCTGTTTCCATGCAGGGAGGGAGCACACCTGCCCTGTGCCACTCCCCACCCTTGGATTCCTGCCTGGCTTTTGTGCAGGATTCCCTCGGGAATGTCACTGGACGCCTTGGGGCAGGGCAGGGTGATCAAACCCAAAGCATTTTGTTGTGCTGGGGCACAGCTGTGGTAGAGCCTGTGCTCTGGAAATGTTATTGATTCCTGCTCCTCCCTCCCTTCCCTCCATTAGCACTACATTAGAAAGGATTACAATTCTGTATCTGTGCTCTTATAGCGATTATAATTTATATATTAATCACCTATGCCACAGAATTTTATCATAAAAGGCATAGTCCAAAATCTAATGTCTGTGTGATTTGAAAGAAAATGCTTATTTGTTGTGGTTTCCTACCCTTCTTGCATGAGCTATGCTCCATTAATAACTCAGCAGTAATGAAATGTATTTCAACATCACAAGCAGAATTGTGCAGATTATTTTTTGTGTTAAAATCTTCTTTGAGAAACCCCAAAATCAAAACCCTCAGTGCATTACAAATACACAGGGGAAAAATACACACTGCAAAAAATCTATGTATGACAGTGACAGACATTGCAGAAACAATGCAGAGGTTAAAAGGGAGTGAAACCATTGGGAAATTTAACTAGAATTAACTATATTGGAAATATCAGTGTTATATTTTTGTATATTATATATCATATCATGCATTTGAAAATTATCACATAATATTGATCCTTCCACCAGCAAATTCCAACTTTCAGAGGTGTGTGAAGCAGGAGGCTGCAGCCTTTACTCCTCAATAACTTTTAAAGATAACTACCAAACCTTTTCTTTGTGAGATGGCTGGAAATTTCCTTCTAAATTAATTCCACATTTTCCAATTTGACAGATGTTTGAAATACCTTGCAAAGTTATTGTGGGGTTCAGAGAAAACAAAACGTGTCTCATAAGAATAATTTTTGCATCTTTGAAATGTTTCCATATTATTTTACTTTAGAGAGAGACTACTTTGTCTCATAGAGTTTTAAAGTCAGCTTTGGGGCTTAAAATCTTGTGAGCCTTAATATGAATATGCTTTTGAAAGGGAAAGGATCCCGTTTTTTAGGTGACTCTGAGGATGGAAGGAAAAGTATTTTATAAATAAGGAGATTGAGCGTGTAGGGTTGTGTCTCTGACAAAGGTGGCACTGAACTTGGAGCTATTAAATGAAATAAGAGACCATTTAGGAATAAGCCCTCATTTTTCTCCCCACAATCTAAAACAATTTGAGACATTTTCCATTTCACTGCTGTAATTGACACATACAGAGTGTGTGCCCTGCACGTCAAGAAACACAACTTCCCAAGGGGCTGAGAACTCCACACTGGTCAAAATAATCTCTTAAAATATTTGGTGAGAGAGTTTGGAGCTGGTTTTCGGGGCAGGAACAGCGTTTGTGCCGATGGGCAGGGCTCGGGGCTGGCTGCAGAATGGAGCTGGTGTGTGCAGCAGGGCCAGCTGTGCTCACTCTCACCCTCCAAGGGATGGGCAAGGGCCACAGGAATAAACAACAGCAGGACCAGCTGTGGGAATCGCTGCCTTGGGACGGTCGGGACAAACTCAGGCGCTCGCTTTATTCCAGTCTTAAAGTTTGCAGTTTATTTCGTAGGGTGTGGGTTTATATCAGGCCCTGCTGGGAACTGCAGCCACAGCTCAGAGCAGGGTGGAGAGAGGGACAGAGTGAGAGTAAAATAAGAGAACTAAAGAGAGCTTAAGAAATTAAGAACGAAGAGAGTAAGAGCATAAGAGAGCGATTTTCCCGTTTACAGTACATTAAATCTTCTTCTATGTTGAATATTCTAATTCCCACTAACCAATCTAATACAAGATACAAATTCTTTAACATTTGCATGCAACCTATAGGAATCACTATATTACCATGTTTTACTGCTTTTCTTATCTCTAAATTTTATCTGGGACCCTTCCTGCCATGCCTAGGGAGGATGTCTGTTTGCTCTTTGGTATTGGCAGCATCTAACATTATCTAAACAAAGGGGCCTTCAGGCATTCAGTTGCTTTCAGCCACACAATCGAAAATAGCTATAATTTCTATTTCACTTATATTTTCCATACTCTCAAAGTCCTTTGCTAGGCACTCGTATTTATAAGGTTTTCCTAATTCATCCTTCCCAACAATCAGCTACAAATCATAGAGGGTGCTTGGAAATGGTCTTTATTATGGGAAATGTCTGTGGTTCTGGGTGTGGGTTTGCGTGCTGGGATCTGGTTTTGGGATCTGAGATTTGGGATATTTTCACACCAGAGTTTTCCAGGCTACAAAGGACAGAGGCCATTTCAGTTCTGACAGAACATTTTGTTCCCAGGCTGTGTAGTGGGGGTTCCCAACCCAGGCTTGTATTGCACCAAACAAAATGAAGAGCCCTGTCCCGTGTTTAGCTCCATCCTTTGAATCACCACTGAATAAATTTCCCATTTCCTTCTGCTCTCTCACTGAGCCCTACCACTGCTTTTAGCCACAGCTGCATTTTTAAGTGTTTAAAGCTGCTGCTGACTGCCTAAAAGCTTCTGAAAATTGTGTTTCCTTCCTTATATTTGTGTTTCCTAGGGAAGTTTCTCTATTCCCTTTCCATTTCTAGCGTGTGAGAAGTGCTTGTTTTTGATTGTAGAACAAATAGTTTGCTTTCAGGAATTAAGGGTTGTGCACTGTAAGCACAGAGGCTTTTTGTCTGCTTCAAGTACAGACTCAGTACTATCAGCTGCTATTTAGGGATGTATCCTTTCCTTCTTTCATGTGGAGAGCTCTTCACAAATGACACTGGAATTTCATACAAATGATTGTTGAATTAGTACCCGAAGAAGAGGCAGGAGATGCCTTTTGAAGTGGTGCTCAAATGCAGTGTAATTACATCGGTGCCTGTAGCTCCAGTTTGTGGACATCCACCAGCATGTAACGTGTTCCCCCAGTCCTGCTTTGCTTCAGGGATTAATGTTGTTGGCTAATGAATCTCATGTGAATCTTTTTTTAGCAATATTTATTCAGCTGCTCTGTTATTAAGAGCAAGTGTGTAGTAGTGGTTATTAAAATTCATCTTTCTTGCTTTTCTGCTAATTGCATAATACTAACGATGTACATCTCTGCATAATATAAAAATCTCATATTGCTTGCATCATTTGGTTTTATAAATTATTCTGCATTATGCATCATTTAATATTATTCCTGCTTTCCTCAAAATTATTATAATTTCCTTATATTCAATTTACAGCTGTGGAACAACTATTTTCACTTGGCTGTGGCTTTTATTACCCAAGATTCACTACAGCTAGAAAACTTTTCCCATGCAAAATACAACAAAATCCAGAACAAGTAAGCAAAATAGATCCTTTCTCTTACATCCTTAATTTTGTAGTAAAGTGATAAAAAAGGTAACATAAAAATGCTTTTCCTATTCCTTTCCTCCCAGATATGGAGATATGAGGCGTTTAATTGGCTTTGCTATCCGTGACATGTGGTACAAACTTGGTGAGTAACAAACTGAGCTGCACTGCCTCTGAATCTGTCACTTAATGTTTGTTCCATTGAAAAATACCTGACATGAAGTGCTTTTGTAAATATTTCTGCTATTTGAACTTCAAATACGTTTTCTCTCTTGTGATAAGCTTGGAGCTGATATGAGATACAGCTGGACCACGGCCAGGTTTGTATTTAAAAGACAACTCACAACCTTCTCCCAGGCTTCAAACATGACTGAAATCAGATTCCAGAACCTTATTTTGCAGGATTGAGACTGGATTCATTTTCCCTGAGAAGGTCACTGCTCAGCCTGAACCTATGATTCTGCAAATTAGGAGGCTTGGATTTGGAATGTGTTTGGATTAAAATTCCAAAAACATTTTTATATTTGTCATACTGCCACGTTCTGCTGCTCCTCTTCTGAGAGTTTCTCACTAACTCCTTTGGGATCATTTCCTATTAACTGAACTTAGGTAGAATATTCTTTTTATCTTGGAAAATTTTTGTGTGGCATCTGCATTAAAAACTCACAGGGCATGCACCAGAGAGGAACATCAGACTCAGAACACTCCTCGGTTTGGAGCAAGTCTCACATTTGTTGATGAGAAGGTTTTTGTCTCCTTACAAGCTTCAGGCAGCACTGACACCTCACAGCTCTTTTTTCTGCTCTTCTCCATTCATCAGGGACCTGCCAAGTGTTCTGCAGATTTGGGTTTTTTGGCAGCTGATGTAACCCTGGTGCTACAAGAAAATTCCCTGTGGGTCCAGCAGCTGAGTTCTGTGGGTGCTGTTTCTGGTGCTGCTGCTGGTTTTGATGCATTGGGTGGTTTTCACTCATTGTTGCAATGTCTGATTTAATCCTATAAACCACAAATGGTTTTCTCCTTCATGGAAAGGTTGCTCCATGTGACATTACCATGTCCTGCTCTCCTGCTGGTAGAATCTGGGAGAGCTTTAGGGTAATTTATTCCTTTCTGCTCTAAATATTTGTCAGAAGATGTCAAAACCTGAAAAATCGAATTCTTCATTGAAAATATCAAGTCCTCTGGCATTCCTCCTTTTTCCTGGCACTGCATTTTGGCACCTTAAAAGGAGACAATATCCATTCACATGCCCCCAGCTTTTTAGAAGAAATTAAGTGACTGAGTTGTAAGACTTGACCAACACAGATGGCTTAAACACTATTTTAAAGGAGTGCAGCTCCTAGATGTCTTCCTAAAAATATTTGGTTTGCTCCTCAAATATTCAATTTTTGGTTTTGTTTCAGGCCATAATAAAATTTGCTTTATTCCGGGGATGGTTGGGCCCATCTTGGAAATGACTCTTATTCCAGAAGTTGAACTACGAAAAGCCACCATCCCAATTTTCTTTGACATGATGCTGTGTGAATATCAGAGGACAGGAGAATTCAAAAAGGTAATTACAAATGAAAATGCCTTTAAATGTCGTGTCCCAAGTATTTCTGGTAAATGTTTGTCAAGTGAGCTTTTCTGCTCACACAAAATGAAATCCCAAATATTAAGAACTGAAGAAACAGCAAGTGTGGGATCTCCAGAGTGACTTAGCTCAACTTAGGCAAAACTGGTTGCAATGACAGCAACAAATAGATGGAATAGCAAAGAGGGGCCCAGGGAGATTGCAGGATCTTAATCCAAATTTTCAGGATTTTACTGGAAAAGGTTCTGAGCAGCAAGACTTACATTGAAGTCAGCCCTTCATTAAGTAGGAGATGCAGTTAAATGACCTCTAGGGAATCCTCTGTAATCTAAATATTTCCTTATCCCCTTTCCTTGTGACATAGATATTGGTAAGCCAAAACTTCCAGGTTTTACTACAGAGTATCTGACAGGAGTAGCAGTGAATAGTTAAATATATGTTATCAGATTTATCAGGAAACTGTAAATTTTCTAAATGTTTGTTGTGAGGAAAAATAATCACTGTGATGGACTGAAATTCCTGGAGTGTTTTTGGCAATCATTTTGAAATGGAAAAAGAATTTTTAAGTCGCTACTATGAAATATTTTTGATGGATGGAACAGAAATGGGAATGTGGGGCAGGGCATTATGGATTGTAATCTAAATTTCCTGCCACTGCTCGCTGTGTCTGCCTGGGCAGTGGAATATCCATCCCTGTCTGACATCTCCATTCTCCTCCAGCTCTCTGGGCATGGACCCACCTTGTTCTGTGTTTGCACTCTGCCTCCCCCAGTAAATTATAAACTGGATATTCAGCTTTGTAGTTGCACAAATAATTAATTCAGGACAATCTGTGTAAGCGAAAATGACAAACAAAAAGGCATCATTTTAGACACATGTAAATATAAATATCTCGTCTGCCCAGCTATGTTTAATACTTTAAATCATTTGGGGCATTTCTGTGTCAATGAAGTGTGGAACAAATGAGCAGATGGAATTTCCATTTTGGTCTGTATTCCATAGTGCAAAGCTTTTGGTTCAAGGCCAAGATTAAAAACCACTTTGTTACTGTGCATCTGTTCCCTCCGTGTCCTGGTAGTCCTATATTTGCCTTCTTAAAAATGTTTTCCTGCTCACGGCTTATTCCTCATCTCCTGGGAGGGACACACGGATCTGTAGAGCCCAGGAATCCCAAAAAGCCATCAGTCATCCTGCCTGATTAACAGGAGCAGCAGCTTGGGAGCCCCACTGAATCACTTCTCCTGCCAGAAAAATAAGTTTCAGGTGGTATTTTACAGTGCCAAGGAACAAGGACATTGGGTTTATTGCAGCTTAAGGAAAAGGGGGATTTTTCATCAGATGGTGCAAAAACTATTTCATAATTGAGCAGCTGAGTCTCATTGGACTCTAATGTTCTGCTTTAGGAATTGTGATCATTTGCTCATCAAGAATCGTGGGGTTTATCCTCTCTGTTGCTATGCATGAGGTAATTAAGATTAAAAAACTTGCCCTTTGTAAGTTTAGCCATTCTGGTAAGTTTTTTAGAATACATATTTTAAAGGAAAGGCACATTAAGTTTTATGTTTTAGAATTGTTACCACCTTAATTTAAAAGGAGCAAATAAGTTATATGAATGGATAATTATTGGATGCACAAACACATAAACTCCAGGTTTTGGTAGTGGGCAATTTTCATTTGCAAATTGACATTTAGTAGTATAAAGGATTTTTTTTAAAGCTTTCTTATAAAATTTTGAGAATGACAACATGTTATTTCAGGAGTGCCTTGGGCAATCAGGAGCCCAGAATGACATTCACTTAAAACATAATTTTGTGGAACTTTAAAAATAAATAATTTATTTCTAATCTAATCTTCTCTAATGAGAGAAAGGGGGGGGGAAAGCACAAAGAGAAACATCTTTATGAGCTGAGTCTGTAGCAGCACAGGAACCAGAGCTTGTCTGGTACCTCCCACACGATTTAATAACCTTTCCCAAAAATCCTGTGTCTGTTAACATCCCTGGAGCTGTGCTGGGACAGGGCTCTGTTCTGGGGGCACAGGGGATGTGCTGGGGCTGGGGGCTGTGTCCTGCTGTGTGCACACAGCATACAGGCAGTAAGATATAAATCATTCAAATTTATCAAGCAAGAATTTTATATTTTATTTTATTTTATTTTATTTAGCTATTTCTAGGAAATCATCTAATCCCAGAGAAAACAAAATTCCACCTGTGTCTGTCTCAAGAATGAATTGCTCTACAAATATATTTAATGGCTTGGAATCTGTATGTAGGTGTAGGACACAGTAAGACATTTTCTTGCAATCCTTTCCTCTACTTAGCACATGTAATTTCCATTCACCAGAGCAGTGTTACATAAGCTCGTAATTTTAACTCTAATTGAAGATGTAGAGAGGGAACCATTAATATCTACTAATTTTTGCTATCAAAGCTCTGCCTATCATGAGCTCAGAGAACTGGGAATCTTGGAAAGCCAATTTATTCATCTCTCAGTGTCTGTGGGTAGACTCAGCCCTGTAAATAGATCCCTTTCTCCTTCAAATAAAAAGAGAAGCTCTTTGCTTATGTCTTAGACACACGGGGTTAAAAAGTCCCATCCTCCAAATGCTGATATGCCACGTTGCCTTTCCTTGAAAGATCAGGTTGTGCATTTTATGAAGACTTCCCAAAGGAAGACACATCATCAAGAGACCTCGTCCTGCTTGTTCTAACTGTGATGTGAGGCCAGGAAATAGAAAATGCTTGCTTTAAAAAAAAAAAAAAAAAAGAAAGAAAGAAAGAAAGAAAAAAAATAAACAAACAAACGAACAAGGAAAATTAGCTCTTTGCAGAGTAAATGAAAATATCATTTAGATAAACATGGATCTGAGTTACATTGCAGATTTAACTTGGCTTAGGAAAGATTAATTCATCCGTGTTTATATTTTTGTTCAAATAAATCATTCTGTTTGTGTTTGGTATTTTCAGTTCAGTATCTCTCGTGGGTTCTGCCAATTGCTGGAGCCATCTGGGGGAGTTTTCTGTGTTTGCTTTCCTTCCTGGCTGCTGTGGGACTGTGTCAGGGAGCAGCTCTGGCTGCTGCTGTGTGCCTGGGCTGCCAGGCTGGTGGTGAGAGGACAGACCCTGGTTCTGGGGCAGTGTCCTGTGGGCTGAGCTCTCACACTGACACAGGGACTGAGGTGTCCTCAGCAGCTCCTCTGGCACAGATTTACCTGCTGCAAACAGCCTCGTTTCTTCCTCTCCCTTTTGGGACCTTGTTGTGTGTAGGGGTTTCAGGAGGATGTGATCTCAGCAGCAAGGGCTGAGTTTTCCAGCCTGGTGCTTCAGAGATCCACGTGGAAAACATGGATGTGTTTTGTGCTCAGGGCTGGGGAGATTCCTGCATCTTTAGATGAAGCAGGTGGGTCTAAAGCTAAACTTTAAACTTGGGTGCCAGTGACAATTAGGCACACTCTGTTTAAGTGAGAGGAAAGAGACACTTTCCAGAGCTTAATTTTGTTGTGCAGAAACATGAAAACTTTATTCTATAACTCTGCCAACTTTTTAAATTTTTTTTGATCCAAGCAACTGATTTTTTTCTCTTCTTACAGCTTGTTGAGAATCTGAAGGAAAGATGCTTAGGAAGAGTTTTTTTGTTCAGATCCAGCAATGTGAAATTATTGCCTCTTTGAGAAGTAATCAATTCTCTACCGGCTGAATAAGTGCTAGGAAGGATTTAAGAGGTGGATGTAACTGGTGCTTGACCTGCACTATATTCACAGATTTGTCTTACTGCAGTAAGCCCACAGAAAATGGCTGGATTGGATGTTTTTGCTCAATGTTTCCTTGTCTTGAAACTGCCATGCACCTGTGTTACCCACATTAAATACCAATACACATCCTGCTTGCATATAAAAATTAATTCAGAGCCCTTTAAACATCTATTTCAGCCAGGATGAGACAGAGTAATTTTATTGTTTTCTGTTAACCTATTTTTCAATGATAGCTCTTTATTCTCTAATAGTAATACAGTGTGTACTCTTCAACAGGCAGTCTTTCATTTGTATTCTAATTACAGAGAAAGAATTAATATTAGAGCAGAAAAACCTGCAAGTAACAAAGTGGTGGAAATGGCTCCTTCCTCCCTGCCCCTTTCCTCAGCAGATTGTACCTGCACTGCCACTGCTCTGAGCCCAGGTTTTGCTCTTGCTGTGAGCAGTGGAGAGGTTTGGCTGCCCAAGATGCTGTTCCAGAGCTCCTGGAAAGAAGCAGCAGCAGCTTCAGTTTCTGCCTCAAGGGCAGTTTGCAGGATCAGGGTGGCCAGCAGATCTGGGCTGGACACTGGGAGAAAGAAGGGAAAGTTTGGCCTTTGTTCTTGAAAAATGATGAATCATTTTTCTGGGTGGAGAGTTTGAATCATGACCCACTTGAAGGAAGTACATCTAGTAACGTATTTTCATTTAGAATGTCATGTTCTTTAAAACTGAAAGAATTTGTGACCTGCTTTGTGCTCTAAGAGGAAGGAATGTTTTCCTCTGTGTAGCCCTGGCTTGGCTTCTTCAGCTCAGAGCTGAATATTTTGATGAGCATATATTGAAATGAGGTAAAATATTTTGCACTGCAGTTATCTGAAAGTACCATATCTGAAATACTACAGTAATTCTTTGTACCATGAGAGGCTTCCAGTTCTCTGATGGGATGATCTGGATCCCAGCCTGCCAAAGCTCTCAATTACACAGAAACACTCCAGGGAGAAACAGAATTATTCGTGTACTGACAATTGTGTGAAATTTTGTATCAAAGGAGAACGTGAAAACTTGCTGCATTAGCACAGTAATGAATTCTGTCATTTTTACAGTGGTTTTGATAATTAGATCTATGTAAAGCAGCTGAGCTTTATTTCAATGTAGGTCTCCACTAATGCTCTCCCTGTGCCTCTCGATGTGTTAATGGCTTGTCAAGAAGCCTGAGGAAGATCTTTCCTACATCTTCTGAACAGGGTGCAGGTGTTTGCATGAGGACAAAGATTGTCTGTAGCTACAACAGACCCTGAGCTTGTGTCCCACGTGTGCAGGGGAAACTTTGTGAAAATCTGTGTCCAGCCCAGACCAGAATATGCCCAAGCATTTAACCCTTTGGAATATGTGACATAATTATACAAAGGTACATTTTTGATGCCATGTGTGTTGACCTCTGGATAGCTGATCAGTGTTCTGATTTTTCTTTCTTTATTAGTTTGAAAACGAAATCATTTTGAAGTTGGATCATGAGGTGGAAGGAGGACGAGGGGATGAACACTACATGCAGTTGTTTGAGTCCATGTAAGTAGTGCATGAGAATAAGTAGAACAAATGCCTTCAGGATGTGTTTCTGTCTTATTGTTCCCAGTTCTCAACTTGGTAGCCTTACCTAAAATAGAATCTTAGCAACTTTTTTCATGAAGGGACTGGAAATACCATAATGCTTCACTACACCTGCTCGGCACTGCAGTTTTGCTCATTGAAATGATTTTCCTGGTTGCTTTTTTGTTGTTTTGTGCTTCAGATAAATTATGAAGTTATACCTAACCTGCATTTTTGCATATCTAGATTGGACTCCAAGAGATTATTCAGACAAGTCTGAATTTAAATAAGACTTTGTGATGTCATATGCATATTTTACTTCCTCAAAGCCTGCTACCCTGTATGGGCTGTATTTCTGGGTGGGGGTAGCAATCTTTTCAAAGTCACATCTTTCATCAGATGAACCATGAAGGCTTTGGGTACACACACAGGGGACATAAAAAATCATTTATTCTGTTTCTTTTTGCAGCAGCTTTTATCAAATTCGAATGTTGCTGTCTAGTTTCCGTCAGGATTTCCCTTAGGATAACAACCCCAGTATTTCAGTTTATCATATGGAATGTTTTCTGGACATCCCTACAATGTCTCCATCTAGTTTGAAATACTACATTGCCTTCAATCTGGAGAGAGTTTTCAAACTGAGACTTTATCTATGCAAAGAGCAAAGCTTCCCTCAGATCCTGTGTATGTGACCCTTTGAAGTTCACTCTTTCTGAGCTGTGTAACATTATTTGCTTGCCTCGTTTGCACTTTGCTCTTTCATTCCAGTGCTTTTCTTGGAAAGTGGCACTGTGCAGTCCAAGCCCATCTTTGAGCAGTGCAGTCAAGGAGTGTCATCAAACACGCACTGAGCTTTTGATCTGCTGCCTTTGCAGAGCCCCCTTCTTGCTCTGACATTTCTGGTTTTTCCCCTTGGTACTGTCCCACTTTCTAGCAGGCCTCAAGTTCAAAGTTTCCACATTTCTAAAGATAACAATCCATGCTATCTCCAGATTTTGTTCAGTGACACCTGTAGATGGAGTGTTGAAGCAGAGGCTGGTGACCTGTTCTCTCAGTTGGTTTGGTTTAAGTCTTCCCACATTTACACCTTTCAAAGCAGGGATTTGAAGCCTCTGTCCCCAGCTTCCTGTTCCAGCTGGAAAGAGACCCAATTAAATTTGCCTCCACATTTATTCATGTGGTCATTTTTTCATCAGCTGATCTCCTGTCTGCACTGCTGCCCAGTTCCAGGTGTCACCTGAAGGCAGGTATTTCACTCAGTGATTTCTGTGTTGCTGCTCACCTCTGCAGCCAACATTTGCCCTCACTGGTGGTTGCTGGGAGCTTCTCCATGCCCGTAAAAATAAACTAAACAGGTTCAGCAGAAGTTGAACGAAGCACTGCCTTGCATTTGTCCCCAACCTAAATGTGAGTGAGGCCCAGGAGGGGTGTGAGCTGTCCTGGACAGTGCCCAGGGGAAGCTGGGGGGATTGGGGCAGGTGAGGGATTGTTCTCACCTGGCAGAGAAGACCAGGCTGCCCTGCCTGGGAAGTGCAGGAGAATCAGTGCAGCTCCATGAGCACAAGCTGTGCCATGCCCCTTGTCCTCAGGCTCAGAAAATGAGTTCTGGCACGTTTTAGTCCCTAATACAGGCACAACAGGAAATGGCACTTGGCAGCTTTCCAGTTCCCCATCATTGCAGTGGCCCATGCTATGCAGTTGTTTTTCTCCAGCTTTATTGCAAATCTTTTTTTTTTATTTAAAATTTTCTAATTTTTTCCAAGCTCTGTTTAAAAATTCAAAGGTTTCTTGCTCCCTCCTGGGGGTAAAAAAAAATCTTCTGAAGTTTTGTGGTCCTTTTTATTTGGATTATTCTATAAAGCTGAGCAATACAACTTCTTGAATCTTCCCTCAAGAGACAGGAATTCTTCTCTCCTGCTCTTTTTGTAGTTCTTTATGTGGACTCTGGTTCACCTTTCTTTAGTGACTGGAGTTATGTACTTCGTGCTGGGTGAGACCCAGCAATAGCTTGTGGTTTATGTGAATGTTTTTCTGCAGGTATTGGGAAGAAATGTGATGTCTTGGTGCCTCGTGTTCATTGTGCAGTCAGGGAACGTTCACAGCTCTGCCTTGTCTGCTGTTACTCCAGGGGAACCTGTACAGAAATCCATAACAGTCACTCCAATGGTGGCTGTACTTCCTTCATTAGTGTCTCACACTGTTTCTGATACTTGTAGATATAAAATAACATCATTTTCCTGTATAATATCCCAGTCTCCTCTGTGTTTCTGACACTTTGTTTCTTTCCCACAAACATCTTTTAATGTGCTCCAGCCTTTCCTGTCAGTTGTCAGCTCTTCAGCCCCTTTAGTGTTTCCATTTCATTTGCAGTGTATTTTATAAGCCATGTGGCAGTTATTGATTTAAATATTTCAGTTTCAGACCAGTCAGACAAGAGCAATTGGAGTATTCTGGTTTTATCTGCTGGCCTCTGTCCCTCCTGTCTTGTACAATATCAATGTTCTTTCAGACATCCACGTACACATTCCCTGTGTCAGGACAGTAACTCCACTGGAGCTGCACAGTCCAAGGAATAAAGTTTAGATGCTGCTTTTATTTTGCTTGAGTTGGAACTTTAATCCTGGGTATTCTGCAGAGGTTCCATTCTAGGCCAGAACTTCAAGGATTTCTTTGCAATTGAAGTCAATATGAATATGTATTTTCTGAAGAAGGTTCAAATAATTATGAGGAGTTTAAAAAAAATTGTTTTGCTATTAATTAAAACAGTATACTTTTTAATTAGAGTTTTAAAAAATATTACCTAAAGATTACTAATTTTTTTTTTTTTACCTGGGTGTCTGGAAAACAATGATGTAGAGCTCAATCAATAATTGAGCACTAAGAGGTCAAAACCTTCCCAGCTACCAACACAAAGCAGGACTGCCTTGGAGAAAATTAACTGCATCTCTGCTTGACCCAGTGCTTGTATTTATAATTACAGATGTGAAAATATATGTATGTATGTGTGTGTGTATATAAATATATATATTCTATACATAAAAAATGCAGTTTGTCAGAGAGGATCCCAGTGGAAAACCAGAATGTTAAGTAGAGGAAACAAAAGAAAAGCAAAGAAAGAAATTATTTCTCTTAAGCAAAGAAAGAAAATGCTCCTTAATGAGATGCAGGTAATCACTTAATGATGCTTAAACAGTTAAATGTTAAAAACAAAGCTCTGATAATAAAGGGAAATCTCTACTTCAGCACTTTTTAAAAACACTGTATGCTAATGTTTTGTTAATGTAAATTGAAACTGATCATCCCAAAATAAAAAATATCTTTCCTGTATTTTTCTCAGAAGAGATCAAGCTGCTCTTTTCAACTTGCAGAAAGTTGATCAGGGTTTTCTCATTTCTCAAAGTAAAATTACTCTGGTAATATCTTTTTTGGGCTAAAATTTTAATTTTTGTTGATTGGAACTTTTACAGGTAACAGTACAAAGAGAAGGAAAGCATTTTTGCATTTTATGCTGAGGAAAGGAAGGTGCAGTGTTGATTGCAATAGTGGGACATTTCAGAGACTCGAGCTTGTGATAGCACAGGTGCAGATTCCTCTGTCCTGGAGCTGTGGGTACACCCTTGAATTCAAAGTCGTTTTCAGACAAGAAAAGTAAATGTTTCTTTTATTTTTTTTCCATTTGATTTATATGCCATCTGTCTTCTGAAATCTAAATTACCAACTCACAGAGGGAACTTCCAGTGCATTCTGCAGTTGATTTAGGCTTAATCCAGTATTTGCCACCAGGACTATCCCAATATTTCTGCACTTGCAGCCTGACAGAGTGTGCCAAGCAGCACCCTGGCATCTGCAGCCTGGTGGAAAGCTTTGTGAGCCTGGTGAGGGGGCTGCTGGAGAGGCTGCTGGATTACCGTGCAGTGATGAGCGACGAGAGCAAGGACAACCGCATGAGCTGCACCGTGAACCTGCTGGTACCTCTGAGCTGGGGGAGGAGGGGAGGGCACTGGAGCCCTTGGTTAAACATCAAAGTCAGCCTTCAGCGGGGCAGGAGTGGGTGACAGTGTTCTGTAGTGATTTCAGCTCTGGGGCAAGAGATTTTTCTCTCTCTTTGCACAGATATTTGTGTAAGTGTGAGAGCAGCGCTCACCCATTTGCTTTGTGTGGTTTGTGTGCTTTATCCACTTTTATTCTGTGCATAAATAAGGAAGTTTGCTGTTCACATGCCTGTCCCTATTGACAGGATTAATGGGCTCTTGGCAGAGTCCAGCTGTGGTGAGGAGCTGACCCACTTGCTGCTTCAGCATCTCAATAGTTACAGTTTTCAAATGTGGGCAGGAAACCTTGGCACCTTTGCACTTGGGTGCCAAGAGGCTCTGATCTTGTCCTAGGCCACTCTGCCTTCTTTTCTATTCCTGCTTTGTAATGAGGATATCACATAGAGAGGTCCTTCCTCCAGGAAATTCCTCAAAGCTGAGGAGGAACCTCTGGACACTCACACACTCTTTGTTCCTCAATAATCACTGTGCAATGTGGTGACAATTTCTGCAGCTCTTCCAGAGACCGTTCTTGTCATACATTTTGCACAGCCTTAGCAGCTTGCATTCCTGAAAACATGTCATGGTGACAAAAAATGAATTTTATTCCTGGAACTGGCCCCTTTAGAAGTATTGCACACCAATGCTCCATAAGTACAGTGCTACACATCTGCTTCAATACATATCAGCTTCCACCAAGTATAGCTGGAGCATGTGCTTTATTCTCTTAATGATTTGGATAACCATATTTTCCTCTTCTCCAACAGAAAAACCTTCAGTAATGATCCCATTATGAACTAGAAGTATATGTATGTATAAAACCATACATATAACTAATAAAAATATTAATTTAAGAAGCAGTTCCAGGTTTAAACTTCAGTTAGTCTGCAAATAATCTACTTTTCATGCTGTCTATGCTTTCTAACTACCAAGGAAAGCAAAACCTCAGTCAATGTATATATATACATATATATATATATATATATATATATATTATTTTATTGAAAGACATTAGGAGGTAACTTTAAATATTTGTGTCCCTAGAATTTCTACAAGAACATTAACCGTGAAGAGATGTACATCAGGTATGGCAACCATTCTATTGGATCTCGTTTGCAGAGGGCAATTCATATTGTCTTGTGACTTCTGGTTTTATCTCTGTGCTTGGATTTCTGTATTTATTGTTACTTTACTATCCCAAATGGCTCTGTGGCAGCCCTGGCCTCATCTGCATTCTCACTCTGTTGTTAGCTTAGCCTTCAGCAACTGGGAATCTCTGCTGTGTATTCAGCAGCAGCATTTTTTTCCACAAGAATTAACTTTTAATTGTTCAAATCACTCAACATTCATTGTCTGCTGTTTAAAATTAAGAAACTGCAGATAGATTTGAGGTTTAAAGGGAGGGTGTATCACACATTTAGCATGGCAGGGAAAGCATTCTGGTTTTGTAGAATGGTCCAGTCTGCTGAGTCTCCTTCAGTATGAGCACTCCATGGGCAGGGTCACAGCTGAGACATTTTCTGTGGGAGCTGCAGCTACACAGGCAAATCCCTGCAGATGTGACCTAGCCTCTTGTCCCCAATGGTAAATTCCTGCAGATGTGGCATGGCCTCTTGTCCCAATGGCAAATTCCTGCAGATGTGACATGGCCTCTTGCTGTCTCCCAGAGTTCTGCACGTGGGCTGCAGCAGATCTTGCTGCTTCAAAAGCTCCCTGTTTCCTGCCTGTCCTCTCCTGAAAAATCTGCAGAACAAAGCCCAGAGTCCCAGCTGAAAAGAGCCCTGGAGGGGATTCAGAGCTCACCCTGGAGCTGTTGGAAACTCTGTTGGGCTGGCAGCTGGGAATGGGAGCATCATGGACTGTCACAGCAAGTGTCATAGCTCCTGTGTCTCCAAACTCCTGGTGTGAGCCAGAGGAAGGGATGCAATTTTCTTCCTGGCTGTTGTAGAGGCAGCTTGAGCCCCATGGTGGGCAGTGACCACGCTGGAAGCTGCCATTGGGATCAAGGAGAAAATTCAGCTTGGAGCAGTTCTGCCCCCAACAGCTCCTGGTTGTGCAAGGACTGCTTTGCCTTTCTGGGCTGGTGTTTTCCACTCTGTGCTTCCTCCTGTGACCTGCTGTGGTTGCACCTGTGTGCCTGCAGGTGAGGAGTGCTGCAGGGCAAGGCTGCTGCCCTGAGGAGCCCCCCAGGAATTCTGGGCTCTCTCAGACCTGGAGTGCAGCAATCCCTCCTCTCTGAGGAGCTGCCCACAGCTCACAGGGCAAGGATGGCTCCTTCTCCTCCTTTCCTGCACAAAGTTTGACACACAAAAAGGACACAGCAAAGTGTGAGCAAATGCCCAGAGCTTCAGCCCCTGCTCAGTGTCCTTGAAGGCTCCCTGGGCAGTCACAGTGTGACATGCACAGTTTGTGTTGTCTGGAACATTTTGACACTCAGCATTGCAGTCATGCCAGTCTCCAGTCTAATCCTTGCTCTCTCCTCTATCAGGTATTTGTATAAACTGCGAGATCTTCATTTAGATTGTGAGAATTACACAGAAGCAGCATATACCCTTCTACTCCATACGTGGCTCCTGAAGGTTAGATTTTCTAAACTCAGTATATAATTAAGCTTTTGCAGTTTTCAATTTGATATTCTTAAGTGAATGTCTTAATCTCTGAGTTATTTTCCACAGGGGTATTCAAGTTTCTAGTTAGAAATATTGCAGTAGGTCGTACAAAATTAACATCAATTGTTGAAATTATATTTTCAGTATGTGATATATTTTCAGTGTGCTGAAACTAAATATGGTAGAAAAAATAAATTTCCTTTACAGTGAGATCATTGTCTACAAATGTAGTTTTCATTTGGTAATTTCTTACTATCCTGAACATAACAGTCGTGAAAATTAAACACAGTTCCAGCTATCACAAGGGGACATCTAACTTTTAATTTTAAAGTATATGGATTACATAACCAAGTTATGTTGGCTTTCTTTTGTAGCTGGTAGTTAATTATCTTTCACTATAACTATCATTCATTACCAATGTAATGGACAGTATCAATTAAACTGGTCAGTAAGATCAATTTCCATTACAAGGGAACATTACAAATTTAATTTAGTGCAGAGCTATATAAATTTGTGCTATTTTGCTTAAACTTAATTTTGATTCTTTTATGATCATACAAATATGAGATATATTGGGATATAGACAAAGATAATAGTATATGAAATATTTTAATACAAAGGACCTAAATCAAATCAGTCAAGATGATACCACTGGGGGAAAAAAAGGAACTAATTTTCTCATGTAGATTTTTTTATAAAATTTGTAGGTGCAGCAGGTATAGCATTTTAAAATATTTTTTAAATATTCTGTCTAGTGCTGGTTATCACATGAAATACAGCACTTGTCTGAAGAGGCAGTGAATGCAACTCCTGTGCCTTTCCTAGTTTGTCTGTGTCTGGGTAAAAAGGACTTGAGAAGAAAACACTTAGAAGAGCCCAGGGGACCAGACCTCATGGGAGGGGGCTTTGATGTGAAACACTGAACTTGAAAATTCTTTTTGATGTGTTCTCGTTGTCAGTGGTCGGATGAGCAGTGTGCACCCCAGGTCATGTCAACAGAGTTCCAGTGCTCACAGACCTACAGACACCTGAAAGAGAATTTGTATGAAAAGATCATAGAATACTTTGACAAAGGAAAGGTAGGTCTGGAGAGTTCTTCCCCTCCAAATCTCTCTGCTGTGCTACTCTGAATAGTCGTGCTTAATGAATGTGCCCTGTATAAAACATTTGTGAGGAAAAGCTTCTTTGAAATGTGGGTCAAGTAAAAAATTGTGTCCTGGAGGCTTATTCCCAGAGTGTATCTGTTCCATAGGAAGATGTTCTTTCCATGACCTCATTCAGAGAGAAAGAGGGCTAATGTCTCAGCACATTGTCACAAGCATCTCTGTCAGGCACCAGCAAAATACAATAAAAATGGTGAATCTACTTCCCCTTGCAAAGAAAAGAGTATGGACTGTGCAGATTCCATTTCAAAACCACTAGGTCTCTTACCTCAAAAAAATCCAGATGGTTCAAAATAGACATATTTGTTTCAGAGACGACTGAGAATTGTATCCTAAACTTAAAAAGATTGATGGTCAGAACCTCAGTTTAGTTCAATTTAAGGCACAAAAAAGGTTAGTAAAATTACCTGTCAATGCAATGGCATTTGAGCTGAGAATTTTGGAAATAAAGCAAAGGACTAGAAAGCAGGAAGAAACTCTGCCGTGCCAGATAATTAATCCCATGACCCAATACAACCTTTCAGTCATTATGTCGTGTTCAGCTGTAACCAAAGGTATGAAGGAGAAGAAAATTCATTTCTGCTCCTTGCAGAAGAAGCCCTTCCCATAATTCCCAAGGGAGAAAGTTTCAGCTTCATCCTCTCAGGTTTGCTGTTGGCATCTGCAGTGAGTGCACTGCAGCCACTGTCCCAGGAGAACCAAACCCTCACAATTCCTGGTCTGCAGCCCCCAGCACTCAGGCTCAGCCCAGGGGCCAAGGAGCAGCTGCCAGGGTCAGGAATGCCTGGGCAAAGAGCACCTGGCAGCAGGTGAGCATGGCCTGACATGGGACTGGCACTGCCCTCTCAGCTGCAGAGAGCTCTGCTCTGGGACCCCTGAACAGGTGAGGACACAGAATTTGAGAAATATCCTCACTTTTGTGAAGGGCCCACAGCAGATGAGGACAGCAGTCCTGTGGACACACACATTCACAGAGCTGGGGAATTACAGCTTGGAAATTCTTTCCAGGCCTGGATTTCTCCTGACTCTCAGCTCCATTCCCAGGCTGACAAGCTGACTGCAGCTTCAGTTAGGGAGGAGTCTCCCAGGGTGACAACACGGTGACAAACAGAGTGGAATTCATCACCAACATTAACCCCTGGTGTCTTTCCCGTGGGACACATCCTGAGGTGCTGTCCCAAGGATGTTTTTCCCAATTGTCCAATGAGCTCCTGTCCTGTCCTGGCTGCACTGACACACTTTAAATCCGGGCTGTCTGTACAATAAATTGGCCTTTTTTCCCCAAAAGAGCTCCGTGTGTGTTGCTGTCCTTTCTCCCTCTCTGGGAAAGTCCTGGTCTTTCAGTGGCACCCATTGTCACAGGCAGCTGTTAAGTTGTGTGGAAAGAAAGAAGCTGCTACCCTGGGCAAGTGGAAATTTAAGACTTCAGCTGATGGGGAAAGCTGTCATGGACAAGGCTCCCTGTCATTATGGATGCTGCAGGATATTTTGTTAAATGGTGTGTGTTTTAAGGACAGGCAGGTGTCAGTCCCCTCAGAAACTGCTCTGTACCTGGGATATGCTCTGAGTGTTATCACCTCAGTGATTTACTCTTGTTTTTTCTTTAATCTGAATGGTTATCTGAAAGGTTTGTATCTGAAATGTTAGGTGATTTTTAAAAAAATGTTACTCTAATAATAAAGTAGGTTTACTTATTCCTTCCTGTAATGAATCATAAAACACTTTTATTTTTTAACATTAATCTGCTTTCCCTAAGTTTATGATTGCCCTGAGTCTTCCACTCTAAATGTGCAGTTAATAAATGACTGCACTTTAAAGACAGCATAATCAATAAAGCTGCAGTTTTATTAAACTCTGATGCATTGAAAACTTATTTGTTGGTACTGGATTTACTTTCTGAATGTGTGGTTGCATTGCAGATGTGGGAAGAAGCCATATCTTTATGCAAAGAACTTGCAGAGCAATATGAAAAGGAAGTTTTTGACTATGAACTTCTAAGTCAAAACTTGGTAAGATTGTATACAGATCTTCAAATGATTGCAGTCACAGAAATCAATGTTTTTCAGCTATCAAACAGCAGAGCTGCCTATGAGCTTGTGGTCTAAAATGGATTTTTAATTCACGTGTTGAAGAGTTCCTGTTTCACTGTAGCAATCCAGTGGTAAAAGTTCATAAATAATTGTTGATTAAAGTTGCATGAACATCTGTTTATTGAGGTATTTTGAAATGTCTATAGATGAAATAAACATGTTCTCACCTAGGGAAATTTAAAGGCCACGTTTTGAAGCCTCTGTACTGCCCTAGGGTAGAAAGAACACCTGGATGAACTTTTCCCCCTACATCTTTCTTTAAATTTTAGCAGCTTAAATCTTGACAAGCCTGAATAATTCTGTCCTAATCAGGACTGTGGAAATATTACAGCACAAGGAATTAGACCTAGGTCCAAAGGGTAGAAGGAACATTTTGAAGGAAAATAAAATATTCAGTTATTTGTTTTCATTGAAATTGAATGAATCCAAAAAGGATCCCACACCCCACAATCCTTTTTTTTCTTCTCCCAATATTTCATGTTTGTATGATTTTTAACGAATGTTTAGGGCTCATTCAATAGATATCCCTGAATCTTCCTCAAAACATCTCTTGGGAATCAAAGTATTATGTTCTTGAATGGTGCTGTTTTTAAGAAAAGCTTCTTTTGCTGTTTTTATCATGAATTTAAAGACATTTGTGCCAGTTTAAGTGTCAGTGCTGTGTTCTCACACCTAACACCTAGATGACACTTGGTATTTCATGGAAGAACTTGTTCTAAGCCCTTCACATGGTGTGTGCCCTTAATTCGAGGCTGCAGTAAAAAGTGGAGTTGATCCCACACCTCAGCAAACATTTGAGGCAAGGAGTTTTTTCCAAATGTATTATTTCAGTAATGGTACCAGTGGCCAGGGATGACTTTGGTGTTTGCTTTTCTCCTAAGTTAAGGGCAAGCCCAATTCTGAGATCAAATCTTAAAGCTGAAGCCGTAGCCATTTCTCTGTGTATTATATTTGCATAAAAATGTAAACAGTGTTTAATGTTCCCCTGCAGTGTCCTGTGTGGAAACTCAATATTGCTGTGGCTCATCAGCTGATAGCTGATAGCTCTTGCATGTGTAATAGAGGTTAAAAATGCATAGATAAAACCCCCAAACACGAGTAATTGCACTTGGTTTTGCTTTCAGATCCAGCAAGCAAAGTTCTATGAAAACATCATGAAAATTCTGAGACCTAAGCCAGACTATTTTGCTGTTGGATATTATGGCCAAGGATTCCCAACATTTCTAAGGGTAAACTTGATTAATTCTTACTTTTTCATCTATTTTCATTCTTCTTTTGTTTTCCTGTTTTCCTCATGGTTAATGTCCAGGTTCATTTTTTGATCTCTAATGTGCTTTGAGCTGAGATGTTCATACCAACTGTCTTGTGCTGCTCTAAGTTTTTTCCTGAATGGCAACAGCTCCTACTTTAGGACAATTATGTAAGTTTGGTTTTGTTCAAATATGCTGAATCTACTCTCTTTTCTTTACTTTTCTCTGGTTTTGACTACCATGAGGGAAATCCAGACTCCACTGGGTCTGGTTTTTCAAAGAAACCTGACAAGCTGAGGAAGTGGTGCACAACTGCATTGTACTGTAGTTTTTTAAGAGGTCGTTGTTTTAACCACAGTAATGCATGAGTTCAGACCATAAAAATAACCTAAATATTTGATATTTCTTACTGCAAAAACCATCTCTTGCATACAACAATTAATAGGGAGGCTTTCTTCACACTTGGAAACAACGAGAGGCCCTGCTTTCCAAGTTTAAAGGCCAAAGCTGCCTTGAAAACATTGGGAAAACAGTGAAATGAGAGGCTGGTGTTAAACCAGAGCTATTGTTTCTGAATAATAAAACTTTGAGCCCAGAGTGTCTGGAGAGTCAGTGCTGCTTGATCCAAATGGTCCAAATGGTCCAAATGGTCCCAATGATGTTTGTCTTTAGAGCTGATTAATACTCAGAAAACAGGAACAGCCATTCCAAACCCTGGCCACTGCTGTGGCCACCGTGTGATTCCCATGGAAGTGCAACAGCAGCAGCCAGCCCAGGCAGCAACTCCTGATTCCTTGCAGAACAAAGTGTTCATCTACCGTGGCAAGGAGTATGAGAGGAGGGAGGATTTCCAGGCCCAGCTGCTGAGCCAGTTTCCCAGTGCTGAGAAGATGAACACGACGGCAGCGCCCGGAGACGACGTGAGGAACTCTCCTGGTCAGCGTATCCTTGGACACCTGGCAGGTGCCAGAGGGCTGGGAAACCTCCTTAGCATGAGTTTGGAGGAGTGAAAATGGAATTTCCTGGAAAGGTTGAATGTCTGCTGGCGTGGCAGCTCAGTTTGCAGGTTTGCTTACACGTCCTCCATGTCTTTTCTGGTTTGTTCCTGAGAGAAATCCCATTTTTCTGGCAGTTCTAAGGAGTCTGTCTCTTTCATTTGTCATAGAAACATTTAAGTTGGAAAAAACCTTGAAGGTTGAGTCCAACCATAAACTTTGTTCACCCATGCTCCCAAGTGCCACATCTACATCTTGTTAATTCCCTCCAGGGATGGTGACTCAACCACTTCCCTGGGCAGCCTGTGCCAGGGCTTGACAGCCCTTCAGGGAAGAAAATTCACTGTGGTTCATACATGGTTTAGCTTTATTTTCTTCAAATGACAAAAGCAGTGTCACACACTTGAAGAGACTCAGTTTAAAGCAGCAAATTTTCTGTTGCCTCACATTCACAGGTGCTGTGTCTTGATTTTAAATTCATATCTTCATTGAGCACTGCTCTGACTGGCACCACACTTTGGTATCACCTCCATTTCTTGGCAATAGAAACGTGTCCTAAGCACCTCAGAAATTTTCTTAGGAAAATTAACTTAGAAACATTGTTAACCAACTTTTAGAATGGCCTCAATTTTTCTTGTTTAGAGTAACTCTGATTATTTTTCTTCTGATTTGAGTCATCACTGACTGAGCAGATACAAGATCACCTCATTGTATCAGACATTTGTTTTTGCATGCTGATATTCCTTTATTAATTTTCGAGGTAATGTTGTAACACTTCACATGTTCTCTTGATTCTGTTCTGGTGGAATTTTCTGGAGGAGAAAGGGAATACTTTTCACACTGTTGGGACTGAAGTGGGAGTATTACAGGCTTGTCTAAAATAGGACATTAAGCTTGAAAGCCAGGCTCTCCCAAGTCTGTCTTACTCTTAACTAATTAATTTATTTTGGAGAACACATGCTTCAGTCCTCATCTATTTGCAAGGAGCAGGAGACAGGCACTGCTTCTGCACTTATGCAAAAGGATCTAACCAGAGGGCATGAGTTTCAAACATACTGAAATATGTAAGGATGTGAAATATTTACTTACAAATACAGTATTCAGATTTTAAAAACAGCACTTCTATAGAAAAAGGAAATCTCAAGTAAAAGGGCTGCTCAGTTACAGGTTTCTAAACTGAATGTTAACCATTGTGACTTTATGCATGCCTAAAGCTAAACAGTGAAACTGTTAACATCAGATGTGGTTGATGTTATTTTCGTAAGTTGCCCGAGCTTAAAAATTTAATGAATGAGTCAGTGTGATAAATTCAGCTGCAGATATTCAAGCTCAGGAAATAATAAAAATATGCAGTTCAGAATTAATATGTATTCACTGGTTACTACTGGCAGATTTTTCCTTTTTTGTCCAAGGAAACTCCAGAAATGAAACCCTGAACACTTCAGATTTTTCATCAGAAAATTTCTTTTTTGATTATTATTATATTTATTTCTCCTGCAGCCTACAGTGTCATACTAGTAGTTAAAAATATGCCCTTAACTTTGACAATTCCAGATATCCAATGTTTTACAGTGCAGCCAGTCCTGGAGGAACAACCTCGATTCAAAAATAAGGCTGTGCCTGATCAAATCATAAAGTAAGTGAATTTCTGTAGTAGATAGTATAATGAAAATCAGCCCATATTCCTAAACTGACAACCATTATTTTGTGAATTCAGTAATTTGCCCATAAATCTTGGAGTTTTTGTTGTCTTAATTTACTGACTTATTCATTTGTAGAATCAGAGAAGAGTTTGAGAGGGAAGGGACCTTCACAGGCTACCCAGTCCAACCCCAGGGACATTGCTCAGAGCTCCCTCCAATATTCCTGGATGTTCCCCAGGAATTCCAGGAAAGAGCCTGTACCCATCTCCCCTGAAGAAATCACTTGTGGATGCAGGGCAGGGAGGTGGAATCTGTGCTTTGGGTCAAAGTTAGTGAGTTTTCAACCCAGCTTGTGGAGAGGGGGCTCTTGGAGGGGACTGGCAGTGTGAGAGTGGTCCAATGTGGGCTCTGGAATGATGGAATCTTGTTAGATCTTCTCTGGTCCAGTGCAGAATACTCGGTAGCAAAATGGTTTCTGCTGGTGCTGTGGAGTCTGGGTTTTGTAAAGGAATAAAGGAAATGAATTGGCCAAAGTATTTTGAGAACAGACTGGCCCAGAGCTGCTTCCAAACCAGTTGTGCCCTTGGTCTGCAGCCCTATGGAATCTTTACTGAAGTAGCAACTGGCTCAGAATGGAAAAATAATAATAACCTCCCCCCATATACCAAATTAAACAAAGCAGATCCAAGCACGGGATTGCCTGACAGGATTTTAAAATAAGTAAACACAGACCAAAAAACAATCCAACCCAAAAAATTGTGGTTCTAATTTCAACTTGCCTCATTTTAAAACCAGTAACTGAAAGGCAGATTATAAATGTGGTCCTGTTGGACCAGATTTCGGTGTAGAGCCAGCCACACTTCAAACTGCTTCAGTTTATGCAGCAAAGTGTTCCACCTAAAGTACAATCCCTGCTCATAGGGGAGATTTTGTAATGGTTTGTCTCAGCTGCAGAATTCAACCAAACTGCTGGTTACATCTGGGCTTAAGGATTTACTTTGATGAGTTTGCTTTATTGGGCATTTAATCATTTGTTACATTAGGAGATGACAATGCATTTCTTCTGTCAAAGACCTTCAAAATATCTGTCCTTTCAGATAAAGGGATCTTACTCAGGGTGGCAATATTTTCAGTTACTTTTCTTTACTGATGAACAAAATCTTAGCAGTTTGGGTCAGAAATAATAGTTTCCCATGAACTAACACATCATGGTTTGCTTAACTCAGATGTTTGGGTCTTCTCCATTTGTTTTTCTGGGCTTTCAGAACATGGTTCCGTTTTGCTGGAAGAGATTTCTGAGATTTATTTTTTTTTTTTGCCACAAAATTAGCTTTTACTTAACAAGGGTTTAAATTTGATTCATATTTAAAACAAATACTAAAAACCCGAAGGAGAGATTTTTTCTGTGGACAGGAAAATACTTGGCCAAAATTCTGCAGTCCCTGTGCTAAAAGCCAAGTGGTTGCAAGTTTAGTGGAAAGATCATCACAATGATGGAGAATGAAACATTGGCTGAATGGAACAGACCATAACATGAATTTGCAAAGGGTTCTTTACATTGGTGTACCCCTCTACAAGCACTTCTATACATTCTATTATCTGCCTCAAGAGATCATTAGTAATGACTTCAGTTGTTTAATTTGTTAAATGTTGTTCAGGATTGTGAGCAGAATTGTTGGACAAGATTAAACTGCTTTGCCGTGTGCTGTGCTCCAGTCCAGGTGAAAATCCCTGCTCTGCTCAGTCAGTTCTTTTAAATGAAAAACACTCCTCTCATAAAGCAGGATAAAGCTGGCAAGCAGGGCACGTGCCACAGCAGGATAGGAGAGGGAAAATATCTTCTAGTCCTTCCTCCTGTATATTTGAACACTATTCTGGAAGTTCTAGAATTTTTATACCTGGGAAATACACGCAGTCACAAGTTGAAGTTTAATACTTGTAAAATGGTGTGTGTTCACCCTGATTTATAGATAAAGTAGTTGCCTTCTGAGTTTCCAGTAAAGTCCTTTTTGTCTGAGCAGTAAATTTACTTTTAATTAAAAGCTCAACTACTCAAAATGAAATATTTCTCCATGATAACAAAATCCATTAATTTCTGGTTTCTGTATTTTACAATAGTAATTTAAAAATCTTTCAGCTTTTACAAGTCAAACAACGTGCAGCGGTTCCACTATTCAAGACCAGTCAGAAAAGGATCTGTTGACCCTGAAAATGAATTTGCTGTAAGTAAATTAAGGACAAGGTGATGGATGTAGTTCTGGTAACTGTGACTGAATTTTGATCCTAGCTCCTTAGACTCAGGTTACTCTTTATAGACACCTTAACTTCAAGATCTGGTTCAAAAAAATGAAATGCAAGACTTTTCTATTTCAGCACTCCCCCTGTGTACTTAATTATACATCACTGTTCCAGCTGCAGGTAAACATTATGCAGTTAAACATGTTCAGCATGTTTGTGTTAAGCAGTAAAATTTTCTGGTAGAGATTTTCATTAGGAAACAAGGTGACATGTAAAAAAATATCAAATACTTGTATCTTACAACACTTCCATCAGCTGCCAGCCTGGCAATGAGGTGAGTGTTGTCTGCTTTCCTGAGTCCTGTGAAGTCTCACTTCATGAGAGAACTGCCTATGCCATTTTTACTCCCATACCTATTGGTGGAATGCTGAGGAATGACCTTCACTCTTCAAATATTCTAAGAAATCTACACCACCATAAATTACTTTGCTGTGTTAAGATTAAAATATGGTAGGTGTCTGTACTTTCATTTTACAGGTATCTGGTGTTTTATGGTTTGTTTTGAAAAGCATCCCATCCAAGCCTTATGGCTAAAGCTGTGCTCTTGGCATACTGCTGGGAAAAGCCATTTCTTTCCCAAATGTACATTTTCTGCATTTTCTGCATTTTCTGTTAGGTGTGTGCTGATTAGCAGAGTCAACACTTTCATGTAAGAGCGTCCTACCTGCTGTTAAATCAGCACTTCAGACACAAACTCTACCCTGACATCCCAGAATGTAATGTCAAGACTCAGGATGCACCTTGGCTTCCTTTGCAAACTAGAGAGTTTTGGGCCCATTTATGAATATACCTTGAAATGGTTTTACAAGAACTAAATTGTTGATGTTTCCATTGCTGAGGACAATAGATAAGATTCATATTTCCTTCAAAGAGATGGAAACTGGGACAGTTGCAGTGTCTTCATTACATCTGTTATGGTATTTCTCAGTACTGGCAGTTTCAATGAGCTAATACTGAAATAAGGAACAGCAGGGTAAATGAAACAGTGGCCATTCCAAACTATTCTAAAATACCAACTGCCAGCCTTGTTCAGAAAAGAAAAATGAGAGGAACAAAACAAAGTCGGGATGCTGGCAAGTTGGTATAGGGCTATTACTGCTTTTAATTGCAGAATTACCTTTTGAATGCAGAGGGAGGTGATATAATCTGGGTAGAGGAGAGAGCAAGTCACTTAATGACAGCCATTCCGTCTGTAATGGCAAAAATAGGAATACAGACTAAAAGATTCAAGGGTAATTTTCTTTTTCCCTTGCTTTGTGCAGGCTTTGTGCCTGAAGATGGCCTAATCTGAAACCAGGTAGATTATTTGTTCAAGTCGCTGTGCTAGATTTAGTTTGCAGTGGTTTTTTATACAAAAACGTGAATATGTTTTCCTTCTACATCTGTTTCACTCTCACATCTCAGAAGACAAAAAGATTAAAGTTTCAATCCTGAAGTATCATTTTCTCCTGCTATGTTTTTTAATAGTCTATGTGGATTGAGAGGACATCATTTGTTACAGCCTACAAACTTCCAGGAATCCTGCGCTGGTTCGAGGTGGTCTCCATATCACAGGTGAGTATTGAAGTGCCCAGAGCCCGCCCAGCTTGGAGCTGTTTAATCCTCACGTACAAACCAGATTGCAAAGTTAGCAACAAGGCTACAGTTACTTCTTTATGTTCTTGCAAAACCATTGTTATTTGCATTTAATCTTTCTACTGCTCAATAGAGGATCAATATATCTTATGCCTGATTTACAGTTTCAGAGCTGAACGAGTGTGTGTGGGTTTGCTGAGTTGCAAAGCTGTCGTTCATGTACGTGAGTTTTATAAAACCAAAAGGACCTGTTTATGTCTTCATGAACCTTAGAAGTTTCTTGTTCTTGTTTCTTTACAGTGCACAATTAGTCCTTTAGAGAATGCTATTGAGACTATGTCCACGACAAATGAAAAGATTTTGATGATGATTAACCAGTACCAGAGTGATGAGAACCTCCCCATTAATCCACTTTCCATGCTTCTGAATGGAATTGTTGATCCAGCTGTTATGGGAGGCTTTGCTAAATATGAGAAGGTAGGAGCTTTAGAGTCACTGCAAAGAGCATTTTCAGGTGCATCATTTTTCATAATCCTCCTACACCCTTTGTTAAAGTGGATGGGGAATAGGAAAGCCATCATTCCATCAGTTTAAGGGATGCTCAACCCTCATTTCCTGGTCACCTCTGTCTTTGAAAGCAAACCAGAATGACTGAAGTGATCAGTTGATGTAAATCATGACACTCCAAATCTTTCTTTTTAGTTTCACTGTAAACTTAATAAACGAAACAATAATTGGGTTTCATAATAAGGGTCTCAAAGTCAGAAGTGCTGGATAAAGTCCAAATACATCTTTTTAAGAAGTGCACCTCAGTTCCCAACTGATAGAGGGAGGAATTGTCACCAGCAGCATCTGGCTGAGGACCATGCATGTGTCTCTCCTCTTTGATGGCCACTATTCTGATCACCAGCTGGGCTCTGTGGATAAATGCTTGATTTCTTTACCTGTCAAAATGATGGACTGTATTTATTTATTTTTTTGTCTAAGGCTTTCTTTACAGAAGAATATATCAGACACCATCCAGAGGATGCAGAAAAACTGAACAGACTCAAAGATCTGATTGCTTGGCAGGTAATTTCTCACTGACAGCCACCACTGAGGCTTCACCAGGGATTCCTTTGTTCCATTCCTGTCTAGCAGGAGAACACAGCATTGAAATGATTTTGTCATTTCCACTTTTTTTTTTTTAACCCCTGAAAGGTATTTTGTAGAACACATCATCTGGAATGGTTCATCAAAAGCCACATGTAGCAGGCTACATTTATGGTTAAAAGGACCAGGATTTCCAACTTGGGTTGTATTCCTGAAGAGAAAACTAAGAACATGACAAAAGTCATAATAATTTCATGAATTTCTGGGATTGACAAATGTCAGAAGCCCTCTTGGGAAACAACTCTTTCCTAGAGTGTTTAGTTTTTGTGGAAGATTTTTTCTTTTTATTTATTTTTTTTCCACAGAAACATTAATGGAGTGTTTGCTCCTCTCAGGAATTATTTTCATACTCAGTGACCCTTTTAAGTTGTTGCTATGTGTCTTCTGTGTGGCAAATAGCAGAAAGATTATTAGGAAATATTTTTAAGCTGTATCTCCAGAGGAGAACTGAATATTCTCCCTCTACTGGCAGCACTGAGGTTATCTGGGTTTACTTTTTATTATTTTATATACAGTGTATACATGATAAGACAAGCAGCCTGCAGAACCCTTTTGTTCTCAAGGAGGAAAGTGCGCCTATGGAAGGTGGTAGCAGAAAAAAAACTCTATTTTTGCCGAGATTCAGGGGAAAATGGCTCTTTCTGTTGACCTGGTAGTGATAATGAAGCAGAAAAAAAAATGACCTCAGAAATTCTCAATTCTATTTCCATTAAGCAGTCCCAAATAGAAATCACTGCTATCAATAGATAGAGGGGTGGTAAGAAATAGTGAGAGTTCATCTGGGATTTTAGTGTCAGAAATGAATGGCTCAAGGTGTTTGTCCTCATGTTCCATGTCTCATTTTTTGTACTTGCTAAAAACATGCCTGGAAACATCCAAGGTCAGGTTGGCTCTGAGCAATGTGATGGAATTGAAGATGCCCCTGTCTATGGCAGGGGATTGGACTGGGAGACCTTTAAAGGTCCCTTCCAACCCCAAACTATTCAATCATTCTGCTTCTCTTTCACAGATGAGGAACAGCAAAAATTTAATGTTTATTCCTCTCTCAGCTTTGAAATGAATCTTCTGAAGAGTTTTTATGGAATTTTTTGTGCTATTTTCATCATGTTTTTGAAGCTTCTTCCTGTTTCATTTTGGCTCATCCCAGTTTGGTTATTATTTGAGTTGTACCTTTACAGTTTCTCCTGGGTCACTGCCCACCACAGCTCTGTGTGTTGTTTTCTGGCCATCAGAATCACTCAGTGAGTTCAGTGGGATTGAGTGACCACAGTGTCCATCTGGCATTAGGGAATAAGGGGCAATTTCTACCTATCCCTGCAAATCCCTCTAAGGAGGACAAACAGATCTGTCAGTAACAGATGGGCTTTAATACCATGATTTTAAAAGTTACTTTGGAATTGCACTTCCATAAAATATGATCAACACGATGGATGGACCAAGGTTCACAGTATTTACTGAGTCAGAACACAAAAAGGAAGCATGGAATCTAGGTGGATTTTACCAAAAATCCCAGTTATTAATGTAAAAGATTTAAAAGCTGAAGTAAAGCAGTTAGAAAAGTGGCAGAAGGGGAGCTAAAAGTATTTTACACAAATCTCATAGCATTTAAATACCTAGAAGAGAGAAAAGAGCCTTTGTGAGGCAGCCAATATTTTTCAGAAATTTACTGGGAAAATCCATTTTCCATGAGCCTTTTCCATCTTTTATTTGCTGCTCCAAGCTGAGATCAATGGGAAATCCACGTGCCAGTCACAGGAAGAATTTTGCAGCTGATTTCCCAGATAATCTAAACAGAACCAGAGAGGTTGTTGGACCCACTTGAAAAGTCTCACCTTTTTTCTTCTTTTGTTCCTCCTAAGATACCTTTCCTTGGGGCTGGAATTAAAATTCATGAAAGAAGAGTTTCTGAAAATCTTCGTCCTTTCCATGACCGGATGGAGGAATGTTTCATGCACTTAAAAGTCAAAGTGGAAAAACAATATGGAGTCAGAGAATTGGTATTACTCTCCTCTTAACCTCTACCCCAATTTCTCTTTATTTAATACACTTCTTGTTCTAAACAAAAACATGCCTTTTTTTTTTTTTTTTTTTTTTTTTTTTTTTTTTTTTTTTTTTTTTTTTGCTTATGAGTTTTCTTGTGATCTAAAGGTAGTAGGATCTTGGTTGTATCATCCAAGAGCTGATTCTGTTCTCTGACACATCAAATATTCCTCATTTTGGAAGATTTTGAGTATATTTTATTACAACTTCAAATTGCAAGTCTTTTCAGCCTTATTGAGGAAGTAAAAGCGAGTTCTTACATTTGTTCTCTGTAATTTTTCTTAGTGGTTTAGGGCTTTGATCTGCAATTGATGTCTCCCTGTGCCAGCCACTTCCAGCTGTGTTGTGAAGTAAAACCTGTCATGTGTATAATACTATGATTATTAGTTGAGAACCAACTGAAATATCTGGGAATTGAGGCATAACTTTTCAACACAAACTCTCCTGACAATTCTTGAGTAAAATATTCTATCTGAGTTGTGCAGGCTAGCAAGAATGACACTGCCTGGTTTTTGTGATTAAATGCCAGTTACTTTAGAAATTATTTTATATTGTTGCTTTCAGCATTGGTGATTTTATAATAGGATTTATTTATTCTGTTATGGGGGAAAGTAGCAAAGTTCTAACTTAAATTTTGGATGTGTGCTGCATTATACACCTGTGTGACATATATCTATCTGAATATGGTTTTTATTTTGCAGTAATAGAGGCTGTAATTGCAATAATTTACTCGAAACCATGTAATTGCAATAATAATTGCAGTAACAGAGGCTGTAATTTCCAATGAGAGCTCTTGCCTCTTGCTTGAACCCTCAAGCACTCTTAGGGACCAGCACTTTAAAAACCCAACCTATTAAAAATTTTGCAGAGAATGTACTTTGTGAATTAGGAGGTTTGAAGAGTAACAGACACAGGATAAATCACAATAATTTACGGGAGCAGACAACTTTTTTCATGCCAAGTGTGAAACACCTGCAGAGCCTTCGAGGCCTGGTGTGAGGAGGGTGAATTGAAGGATTTTTTGACAGGATGTGTTTCTCTGTTCCTTGCTGCAGCCAGAGTTTGATGAGAAGAGGGTGGGGCGGCCGAGGTCGATGCTGAAATCCTATCGCCAGTTATCCTTCATCTCCATGCGCTCCATCAGCTCCGACTGCAGCACTCCCAAAAAACTTGCTTCAGAAAGGTTGGTTATAAATGTAAAGATAAATGTAAATGTAAATATAAATATAAATAGAAATATAAATATAAATATAAATATAAATATAAATATAAATATAAATAATATAAAGATAAAGATATATAAATAATATAAATACAAATACAAATATAAATACAAATACAAATACAAATACAAATACAAATACAAATACAAATACAAATACAAATACAAATACAAATACAAATATAAATATAAATAAATACAGTCCTGGTTTTTTAATCAGTTTTATGAGATGCAACAAAAAGATTTGTAAAAAGGATGAAGACCACCAGCAGCCCTTTCAGACTATACCAACATTATTTTTAACTGTAGATATCACTTCCTCCAGGCTGGAAACTAACTAGTGTTTCAATCTTAATAGACAATCTGTGTTCAACTCTCATTAAAAAAAAAAAAAAAAAAAAAAAAAAAGTGGCATTTCCTTTTCAGAAAATAAGTATTTTAAAAATTAAATTACTTTTCAAAAATTTACCAAGATCTAGGGTGTTTTTTTATACAGCTTTTAACTTAATTAGCATCTTTTTGTTTGTAAAATGTGCATGGGAAAGGAACAACCTTTATAGACTTGAAAAGGAGGTAGAAGATTTTAGTAAAGTCTATAGTAACATAAAATGCTTTGCCTAATGTGTCTGACTGCAACACTGGGAAACAAAAAAGCTTTTAAGTTTGAGAGAACAATTATAGGTACAGCTTTTTCATCCACAAATTGTTTTGTTCACTTTATAAATTATCTTTCAGGCACGCAGAACTTCTTCCCAAACAAGGTGTATGTATAAAACTGAACTTGTTGAGCAGTGTTTGATTATTTTTTAAACATCTGAGCTCCCTTTTTGACTAATTCACTTTGAAAAAGTCCAGTGGTGCATGACCCTAATGTGAAAGGGTTGGTTCTTAAGACCCCCCTTGCTCTACTTTGGGATTCCTGAGGCTGCTCTGCAGCTTCTGCTCCAGAAGGGTGGAGCAGGCAAAGATCATTTGTGTGCTGCAGGACACCAGGACACCTCTGTCACCACCAGACGAGAGCACGGAAACATCAGCACCGTGCACCTTCCTTTAGTTCTTAGGGTGCTAATTTGTTTTCAGGAAGCACAGGTCAACAGAGTCACCACACTTCTTGATTTATCAGTTTTTATGTTGTAACATAAGTTCATTCCCAGGTTTCAAAGGTTGAGAAGGGAGTAAAGCCAGCACCAAAGTAAAGCCAGCACCAATTTCATGGGCTTTTTTTTTTTTTTTTGGTACTTTGATGAGAAGTAGCCCAATTTTTAAACTGAAAAAGAAGGTAGAAGGGGCTTAATCTCTGGGTATGTGCATTCTTGTCCAGTATGGTGAAATAAATAGGTGATTGCATTTAAAACATGGCAGCAGATGGCAATACTCTGTTCCACTTTGGTTCTTGTACGACCAGAGCAGCACGTCTTGCTTTCAGCACCACCATCACCACACATCAACCTGTGCCATGTGAACTCTGCTCTGTTTAGTTTAGGAGCTCTTAAGCTGATGCACAAATCTTTTAACAGGAATTTGAGCTCATTTTAATATTTTACATTCTTCACTACATTTTAAGATGGTGTGACACTGCCTGAAGGCATCTTATTTGTACCTCCAGTTGCCAGCTGCTGAAGCACATCAGATACTTTTTGCCAGCAGTTTGCAAGGCTGCCTAGAAAGTAGAAGGAAAGAATGACCTGCATTTATATTTCATGGGGAAATGACATCAGAATACCAGCAGCTTTTAAAATATCACTCAGCAACTTGTACTTTCTTTCCTTTGCTCCTGCAGCTTTGATCTGGAAGCAGTGCTACTGAAGCAAGGAAAAGCAGAATCAGAGGAGACTGCTCCACAAAATAATCCTCATCCTGAAGTCAAGATGAGAAGGTCCAAAAAAAGAACAAAAAGAAGCAGTGTGGTGTTTGCTGATGAGAAGACAGCAGCTGATATTTCTATCTCTGACATGAAATGTGTATGTTACGGATTTAGAGTAGTGTTTTATAATCCATGAAAAAGAGGACATTAGTCCTTTCCTTAGAAAAAGAATAAAATATCCCAGAGAACTCCAGCTGTCATAAAGGGAAGGATGCAGGATGCAGAGACAATCTGCCCTGCCATGAATGAAACATGCAAGATGCTGTGGAGGAAACAAATCAGTGAGAAAATCAGATCATCTCTCCTGGCTTCTGGTGGCAGATAACAGAGCTCTGAGGCTGCAGGTTCTGAAGCCTGGTTAGCTCAAAAAGGAGCACTGTGTGGGGAGGGTTAAGCTGCTTTCCTGTGGAGAGGCAATTGACTGTGCTGACATTTCATGGCAGCTCCTCGCAGTCAGGGCTATTTCAAAAGTGATGAGCCCTGGACGTTTTGTACCTTGTTGTGGAACATGCAGCTGTAAGGAAACTGCAAGATTGCAAACAGAGCTCCTTAAATGGTGCCAGACTGAAGTCTGGGAGTGCTGGCATCTCTCGCTCCATAGATCATCCAAGGGCTTTTATTGCACTGCTGGATCGTTACAGTGACTTATGTAACTTACACCGGGCCCTTTGTAGATACAGAGTTTAATCCTTAGGAGAATTTTATTTTAGTAAAATGTCCTCTAGATACACTCTAGCCCCATCGGAATTAAAGAACCAGGCAGTAGCAGATTGTCGAATTACGTGGAGGGAGCATAAATAATTCGATCAAAAATATTTGAAGGAATCATCAAAGGTGAAATGAATGAAGTAGAAAGCCAAGACTGTTTGGGGAAGCACAAACTCACAGATGATTGTGACTGTCTTACACTGCATGTCCTTATGCAAAAGAGAGATAAAGCACAATCATGCTTTGAGAAGCACTGATAACACAAAACCAAGTAACACCTTTGGCTTTTGATGAACTGAGATAACACATACACCAACCTGTGGGGATCCCACTGTGTATGGAGTTAGAGGATTTTCTCTGCTTCAAAGAAGCAGTGGCAAGGCTTTGCAGCAGCCAAGCTGGGCATGTTAATGCAATACGGAAAAATGTTTTCAAAACTTCATTTTACTTTGCAGATTACACCCAGTGTTGTCTGATGGTATTATGCCAAAAATAGGGTAGGAATTCAGATTTCAGATCACAGATTACCTCTGTAACTTTTTTAGAATTCTTTTTTCTATGTAGAATGAAAAGTTTTTATCTAACTATAAATTATCTGCAAATTTGTTGCGTGTTTTTAGATTGTCCATAATACGATACATGAACCAAAGTCTCAGTTCATCATTAATGCTGGGGCTTTGTTATTTAACAGCTGTCAAGGAAGTATGAGTTCATGAGTGACACCAACCTCTCAGAACACGTGGTGGCACCTCAGAAAACTTCTGTCCTCAAGCAGATGAGCCCTGTCAGTCGTTCTATGCCAACTATTGCAGGTAAGGTGCTTGCACTAGGATGAGAGTGCTGAACCTTATCGGGATGTAAAGAAAACAGCAATGAAGGGTTTGCTCCAAGCAGGGCTGGCAGCTCTCTCCACTCTTGTGAAATCCACTGGGACAAAGATTTTAATTGAAGAGTGCACTGTGCATGTGAGGCTGGACTGCTCCAAATGCTTGGTAACACCTTAGTACCTTGTGCCAAAATGCAAATTCTCAAACTGTTACTCCTGAAGCTCTGAATTTCACTTCCTTGTGCAGTGTGAGCATTCCTGCTGCCTAGAAAGAGGCAAGGGTTATTGAGCTGCTCTGCTCTGGAGGGTCTTAGGAGCAGAAACAAGGGCTCACAGCCAAGGGCAGTGTGTGAAACTGGGAGAAATTCTCCGTGCTGTGCTTTGGGGGATGAATATCCCCAAAGGTTGCCCCATAATGGGATTTCAACTTCTGGCTTTTGAAGCCAGAGAAGAATCCCATAGATTCCCTCACCATGGGAGGCAGGGGGAGCAAGATAACACAGCTGCCCCCAGAGAGATTGGGTGGTTGTGTGAAAGAAAAGTGACTAAGGCTGGAGCTCATCTCTAGCTTGGGGCACACAGAGAAAACAGGCCCAGTTTCAGTCTCCTTCACCCCCTTGTTCCATAGGACATCCCATTTCTTAGCCTGCATTTCTTTTATCCCTCTCACTGCTCCTCTCTTTCCAGATGCCTGTAACAGATGTTTAGCACAACACAACAGACTGCCATGGCCCACTTCTTTATCTATTTTTAATTCTTTGGCCAGATTAGTTCTTTTTTTTCACTCTTCTGTTTCAATGTAATGAAGTTTATTGTTTCCCTATTATTCCATTTTTTATTCTAAGGTTATAGCTAGATTTAAAATGTCTTATTTTTTTCTAGTTGTTGCAATACTTCACAATTTTGAGTTCTGCTTTGTCTTACAGTCTGTCTCTCCTTTTTTGGTTTTATTTTGTGTAACCAATATTGTTTCTATTCAAAGGATTAACTCTGTCTGTCAGCACCGTGGCACCTGATGAAACAATTGCCTCACACAGGCTGAGCCAGCCAGTGTTTCCTTCCACCTCAGATGGTGACAAGAAAACATTCAAAAGAAAGAAAGTGAACCAGTTATTCAAAACAATGGTAGGTCCTGTATGTTTGTGGGGGGAAAAAGGAAGGGTTACATGTTCAAAAATTCTGTGCTATGAAAATTAAGTATTTTTGAGACAAATAGGCTCATAAGTGAAACTCTGCTTTTTTTTCCTTGATGCTTTTGTCAGAGAGAGGGGTGGAAGCTTAATGTGGAAGCAAAGCTGGCTGTGGCAGCACTTCCAGTGGGAGGGATGCTGGGATGGAGGGCTGGAAGGATGGAGGGATGAAGGGATGGAAGCATGCAGGGATGGACGGGTGCAAGGATGGATGGATGGAGGGATGGAGGGATGGAGGGATGGAAGGGTGCAGGGATGGAGGGATGCAGGGATGGGGGGGTGCAGGGATACAGGGGTGCAGGTATTCAGAGATTCAGGGAAGGGGGGCTGGAAGGATGCAGGGATGCAGGGACAGGAGGATAAAAGAATGGAAGGATGCAGGGATGGAGGACTGGGAGGATGCAGGGATGCAGGGATGGCAGACTGGAGGATGCAGGGATGCAGGACTCGAAGGATGCAGGGATTCAGGGATGGAGGACAGGAGGATGTAGGGATGGAGGATGCAGGGATGCAGGGATGCAGGGATGCAGGGATGCAGGACTGGGACGCTGCAGGGACACACCTGTGTGTGCAGCTCCGCTCGCGCACCGCGAGAGGGCGCGGGCGGCCCGCGGAGAGCGGGGACCGAGGGAGGGACACGGCGACTCCCGGTGGGATCGGACCGGGATCGGACCGGGATCGGGATCGGGATCGGGATCGGGATCGGGATCGGGATCGGGATCGGGATCGGGATCGGGATAGGGATCGGGATCGGGATCGGGATCGGGATCGGGATCGGGACTGGGATCGGGATCGGGATCAGGATCGGGATCGGGATCGGATCGGGATCGGGACCGGGACAGGGATCAGGATCGGGATCGGGATGGGACCGGGAGGGAAGGGCGATTCCCGGTGGGATCGGAGCGGGCTGAGCTTGGTGCAGATGATGAGCGCCAAGTGGAAATCGGCCCCCGCTGGAGTCTCACTCCTGCTTAAAGCCGGCCCCTGCCTTTAAAGTGAGGAAAGTTCCACTGATGCCTGAAATGTTCACAAAATTAAAACTATTCCGTGTAACGTAGTGTTTGACAGAAAAAAGACACAGAATGTGAAGGTTTTTCTACTTCGAAGGTAGTGGGAGGGTGACATTTAATGCAGATGTCGGCAGCCACCAACATGCATTACTGCATAAGTATTCTGGAATATCTGTAATATTTTACATGCTAACTTTTCTGAGCTTTCAATGAAAAGGGTTTGTTGTTTTGGTTTCTTTTTTTCCTAGGTAATAGGTTTCATTTGTATTCATTACTTTCTGCAGTGTTTTGGGGTTTTCTTTAAAAAAAAAATAAAAGGATAACACCTTCAGGGACCATATATCACCATATAGCAACATTTAGGAAAACCTTCAGTTAAATATTTCCATAATCACATTTTTCTGGTAGGAACAAGAATAACCTATTAATGTGAATTCTGTAGTATTTCACTTACATTCAATTTATCACATACTTGTTCTTTTCAGACCCAGGAGTTGCAGCTTTTCAACTATCTCATCCACTCATGTTTAAACTTAAATAGCATATAAAATACAGAGGATAGAATGTTCTTTCTTACATGGCAGAAAAAGGACTAACTACAACTAGAATTCCAGTTGTGAAGTGCTTCATACCATGTTTGGAATCAAGTGGACAGGTTTAAACACAGGTTTAAGGTTTTGCAGAATAGAGAAATGAATTCCAAACATGCAGGATTTGGTCAATGTATTTTTTCTCTAGCTACAGCTTAAAGCCACAAATAATTATTACACATATTACTGAATCCGTCACAGAATCAATTTTAACATATGAAAATCTGTTTTGGTGTTTTTTCAGCGCATTTCCAGAGTTCTGGAAGATGGAAAGCAGTCTGTGGAGCAGCATTTCAAAACTTCAACAGATCTGTGATCAATTTTTACAAGACCACTTCTCAACTGAAAAGAATTATATCTACACACAAATATTCCATTTAGGAGCACCATCTACTCTAAAGAAAGGCAGTGATGGAGAATTTGAACAACACCCCCATGGGCTCTGATGAGTTACTTGTGATACAGATAGAACAAAAACATTCGAGGAAAACACTGCAGGATGTGTCCACTGAGATATGGAACAGAAACCTCTGGCTGTACAGGTCAAAGGGAGCTGAGTGTTCCCTGGGGACAAAGCTTGGGAAGTGACATGTGTGTAAAGGCCAACAGCAAGGCTCACTGCAAGTCAGGGTCTGCTCTTTCCAAACAGCAGAGTTTTGGTTTTCTGGAGCTTGTTCAGACACCCTCCAGATATCCTTAAACCCTCGCTGGCAGTGTAGCCAAGGCAACAGATGGCTCAGCACAAAATAGCCACTGACAATTTACTGTGTGGCTGTAGCTGGATTTACAGCCCTCAGAGCCCTCTGCTGCTCCCAGCACTCTGCTCTGTGTCCTCAATCTTCCTCGGGTGATGTCTGTGGCTGTGGCACCATTGCCTGAGTTATTTTCAGAACAGCAGCTATTATGTGGAAAACATGGAAAAGTTTATTTACACATGTGCAAATTGACCTTATGTCCAGCAGCATGATGAACAAAAGCTCCATTTTCTGCTGTTCAATAAAATATTACAAATCTGTTTTATTTGCCCTGACCTTTTCTCCCTGACATCTCCAGGTACCATCATATGAAATGTAATAGATTTTTTTACTGACAGCAAACAGGATTCTAGGAGCCCAGGTTTTCTGGGTTCAGATTGATTTTCACTGGTTCAGATTGCCTCACTGGTGTGAAGCTCCACAGCACTGCAGGTCAACACCTCAGAGTTCCTATAACCTGTCAGCTCTTTCTCTAAGTGTGTTTTCCACATAGAGGGAGGGGGGGTCTAAAGGTGAATAATTTATTTCCTTAACTCATCTCTTTATGTTTCAGACATTGACATAGGTTTATACCAAGTAAATAAAGTATGTTCAGTGTTGTGGATGAGGGGACTGGCCTTGTTGCCATATTTACAGATTTGGGAAAGACAAAGAGGTTAAAGTTATTCCTTGCAGTGGAGTTCAGTCTGTGAAAAGACATCTTCAGTTTGTTTAAACCTAAGTTTTTCTATCAACACTTTAACATACAGTGTGAATAAATTAGTTTTATTAATTTAGACTCTCTTTCCAAGTTGTCAGAGTGAAGCTGTTTTCTCCAGGAGTAGTTAGTGACCGTTTTCTGTGAGAGGTTTGGAATATTTGCCATGGAGAATTAATGCTGCACCTTCACCAAAATAACCATAGACAGCAAAACAAAATGGGCCCGGTTTTAACACTACCTGCAGTGTTTGGCATGAATTCTCATAGACTTTTGGTTTCATTTTGTTTCATTTGCTTTCCACAGCAGCTTGATAATGCTTCTGAAGAGGTACAGAGGAAGAAAAAGTTTTACTAGGAAAAGGTCTTCTGTTTAAGAGAAGGTTATCTGGGAGTGGGAGAAAGTGAGAGGTTGAAGGGTGCACGTTTAACATCTTGCTAACCTGGGGGAAGAGGAGGGAGGATATCAAAGCTGTCCTTCAATATTATCTGCAGGTGCCTTGAATATAGCACAAAACAAGTATTTGAAAAGAAAAGGTTTGGTTCTACTGGAAATTAGTAAGAAAAGGACGATTTAGGAACTGTTTATTCTTTTTAAAAATACCTGTTAAAGGTTAATTTTATTTATTGTATCTTGCAGAGATATTTTCAGGTGAATGGAATAATGGAGTTTTACCTCTAGCTGTTATTATAAATTGTTATTGAAATAGTGTGACTCAAAATAAAAAAGTAGCAAGAATGGAAATGAAGGAAGTGCCCAGAAACAAATACCAGGAAGGCAGGAGCACAACATCCAAAGGAAGTTTGGTTTTGGGTGTTAAGCCAATGGTTCAAGATTTGTGCTTGTGTTTTGCTCAGGTTTTAGTACAGTTTTTGGTGAAGGGTTTAGATTCACATTTAGTTTACTAAATATCAGCATTAATTTTATTAGTTGTTTCACACCACAGACTGGCCTCCTCTTGCCAGCCCAAGTTCCAAGCCTGAAGTCGTATCAATCAACTCTGAGCAGAAAAGCAAAATTAACTAAGAAAAAATAGCTGCCAAGACAGGGCATTCATAGAAGTGGAATTTTAAGGACGTTTGGACAACAAGCTCCAGCCTTTCACAAGTTTCCAGAAACTGTGGATACTGAACCAGATGAAGGGCAGCATGAAGGACAATTGATGTCCTGGGGCAATAAAGTGCCAGGATGGCAACATCTGTTAAAAAATGTGAGTCAGCACCGATTGCTGCCATTTCTGTCATGAGCTCAGCAGGCCTTGGGTTCATGTGTACAGAGGTGGGGGACAGCTCCTGTATTGGACATTCTTTGAGGAGAAGCACAGAGGGCAGAAATTCCCTCCAGGACAGGGTCAGGCTTTGGCTGCTGGTGAATGAGTGCAGCAGGAATGGCTTCAGCTCTCCCCGGGCAGGTCAGGAGCACAGCCACGCTCTCTGGGCTTTTCTCTACCTGTTATTTCCCTTCTCTCTGGCATTTCCAGGTGTCTGGTTTGTCTCACACGGCACTGAGACAATGATGGGGCTGTGTGATGTGTAATTAATGAGCTGTTTGCAGGGGCAGGAAAGCTGCAGGTGCAGCTGAGATTTGATGAGCTGACCTGCCCTGAGCTCTTACACTGCTGTGACCTAAGATGCTTTTAAACTGCACATCGTAGCTCAGTTTAGGCAGAAATCTGATTTTTAGCCAGACACAGGCACCTGGGTGTCTCTGTGCAGTGTAGCACCATGTTAGAGGTGCTGCTCCAACCCCAGGAGCTGCTGTGTCTGTGCAGCACAAAGTCTGCACAGCAAATGTTGGCATTTACCCACATCAGGGTACTCAGGAGTATCCTCGCCTGACTTGGGTATCCAGCCTGCCCTTGTTTGTGCCATAAAGCCATACCAAGTTCTTATTATGAAATTATGACTTAATTATTCATTCTGAGGGGAAATTATTGCCCTTAAAATCTCATTAAAATTAGCTGGTATGAGCTATAGGAAAATGGTCAGAGTCTAAGTCAATAAGGATCAAGTTTCTGAGGAGGAAGGAGAGTTTTATTAAAGATTTTACAGACCTTAGGAACACGTTGTTCTGGAACTTGGATGTGTGATAGGCCTGTGTACCTGCTTGACATTGAACTCTTATCTCTATCACACACAGCCTGTAACCTTCTTTATTAGACAGTGGAAATTGGGGGTGAGTAGAATCATGGAACGGTTTGAGTTGGAAAAGACCTTAAAGGTCAACTCTTCCCAGTCCCCAGCGGGGTCCTGGTGCCACCCTGGTTATTTTCTGAGGAGAATAACCATTGACACATTAGACATCACTGGATCTCTGCTTTCATTTGTTCTACCCTAATCATGGGAGAAGGGCGCTTTTAGAAAGAAGAGGTGTTCAATAAGTTTTAAATAGCATGATAGAAAAGAGAAAGTGGTTTTATGTTTTATTAAATGCGGTTTCTGTTTAAGTCAGCCGAGCTCCAGGAGTTGTGTTTAAAGGTACCCAACCACATAATTCTCTTGCACACTTCCTCTGCCGTTTTCAAGGATTTTAGCTTAAGTATCATAAAAACACCGGAGGATCCTTTTTTTTTTTTCTGTTCTAGCTTCAGAATAAAACTATTCAAATGATAGAACATTTATCCCAGAGACTGGTTCCACTTATGCCAACGTCAGTGGGAATCATCCAGAATTAGGGCATTCTGTTTAAAACAAAAGCACGGGTCAATTCTCCAGAGTGGAGGAAGATAAAAGGAATAACTCAAACAAACACGGCATTTTTCTCATTTAGAAATCAAGAGAAATCAGCAAATTTAAAGCCAACTTGTGTTTTGCAGCACCCATTTTTTAAAAACTATTTCTGAGGAGAGGAAGTAAACTAAATAATTAAGCATTCTTTCCCTCATTATTTTTTGGATGAAGAGATGTCCATTTTTTTAGATGCATCTCTTTATGTTTTTAGGAATATGGAAGCCTGTATGAAAAAAAGCTTGCAGCCATCTGCTATCCTGGGTGCCTTGGAGAAGGCACTCCATGGAACTTAATTCCCCTGCCAGAACTCAGTTCCTACTTGCTCTTAGGCATTCAAGGTCCTTCTGGGGGGGAGCATTGAGCAACACTCCAGGGGCTGCCCTCAGCTGGAAGGACTTCAGCATTGGCACTGTTTACTGCTCTGGGGTGAGGAGAGAATTGTTCTTTATTGACTCTGTGTCATTTTCTGTTCTGATTTGCTCTCATGATGGCAGCGTGTGCTAAAGATTAACACTGTAAATGAAGAATTGCTCTGCAAACAAACCTCGGCTAGGCCACCGATTTCATAAACTTTTAAATGTTAAATAAATTTAATCGTGGCTTTAAAGTGAGGACAGTTGGATCTGATTGGGTTTTGTATAGAATTATCCTTTTTCAATGCAGTTTTTTTTGTCTTCCAGGATAGCTTTCAGCTTCTGTGTGCTGAGGGATCTTTCCTATGGCTGACCCTGTGATGAGACAGCCACTGTGAGTGTCTGAGCTGGAACAAATGCAGTGTCTGTCAGAATGATTTTTTTTTTTCATGTGTATTAATGCCATCCTGCAGCTCCAGATGCCCCATTCTGTGTCTGGGTGTTCAACCTGCATTTTTAGGTTCATGTGCCAGGCATGACTGATCTCTCATTCACAGTTAACCCTTGACAGGCCTTGCCAGTGCTTGGGTCAGTTCAGCTCATGGCAGGTGGCTGCTGATGGTGTCACCATGGGTTTAAATGGTGACTGATTCAAAAGCTGATGGACATCAGAAAAGAGTCATTTAAGGGATCTATGCCCTGGTAGGCCAGCAGCCAAAAGAGGCTTATGTAGGTGAGGCAGCAGGAATCTTGTACTGTTGTAACTAGAAAAAGTCCAAACAACTCTCCACGTTTGGCAGCTATTTTGAGGGAAGGCTTTCTGCAGAATGTTTATTTATATGTTTTTAGATATAAGAAAACAGCCCTGGATAGATTAGCTTTATATGCAGACCTTTTAACCTTGTATTTTGTATGGTATTTTATTGTACACTAAAGTATCTTATGATTGGATACCTGGATTCCACAAATAATGAGGAATGCAAAACCTTACTTCAGTTGCTTTGACACTCGTGGTAGCACTAGTCCACCGTCCCTGAATTCATGGAGTTTTTCTTACAACTCCATTTGGACTGATTTCACAAGACAGGAAAAGAGGAGTACTGGAAATCAGGATAGGGAAACAGAAAAGAAAAGAGGGGAAAAAAGAAAGCGAAGGAAACTAACCTAAAACAAAGACATCTCTAAATCTACCAGAATTCCCACACAGAATTCCAAAGCAGATGAAGTTGTCCAATAGGGAAAAGTTAAAAAAACCCCGGGTACGTATGGAATGGGTTGTTTTTACAGCTCCAGGTGCTGCTGGGCAGGGAGGGGGGTCGCAGGGCAGCGGGCACCAGCTGTGCATGGCCAGGCAGTGTCGCCGGGTGGCGACACCATGTCGCGATACTCGGCCCATGTCGCGGCGCAGCTCCCGGAGGTGCCAGGATTGAGAGCAGGGAAGGTTATCTCAGCTTACTGCACTCAAACCTGGCTGCAATAAAACAGCCTGGAGTTTATCTGTGCCTGGGTGTGGCCGCAGAGAAGTTCCCGGCTCTGGCACCGATTCGCTTTCCAGCTTTAGTTTTTAATTAATTTTCCCCAAGTGTTTGCGTCGTGCAAGTACTAAAGGGCGTAAAACACTGAAAAAAAAATCATTTTCCTTAAGAAAAGGAAGTGATGTTTTCTGAAAAATTCAGTGGTTCTAAAATGTCTTTTCAATGAAATCTCCACTTGAATAGTGGAGAGGGAGGGGCTGGTTTATCCACACCAGCAAGTACCTTGATGTTGAAATGTGACTGAAACAAAAGCAGTAGCATGTTGCTACTTTTCCTTTCTATAAATCCTTGAAATGCATTGAAATGAATAAATTCATTTCATTGAGATACACAAGAACTTCAACTTTGAAGGGTTTTGGAAGTGTGTACAGATTAATTTCTTTGGCAGTCGTGTTGATGTTCATACAAGACCACATTTAATTTTGGCACCGTTGATTTCTTGTCCGGTGGTGAGAGCAGAAGCAGCAGCAGATGATGTGACCAGGGAGCTCTGTTGGCTGCTGTCAAAGCCTCATTGATGGAAGGGTCTGTACCCGGATTAATTTCCTATAACTGGGAAGGACACCTCGGATTCTGCCATGGGAAGGATTTGTCACAGACTCTGCCCCTCTGTGGCAGATGTGACCACGTCTGTGTCCCTCAGCACAGCGGACCCCGTGGCAGCCAAAGGGAAACTTTGGATTCCTTGCCTGCCTGTGGCCTGTCACAGCTGATACACGAGTCAGGGGACACCTAATCCCCTCTACCATATTTATTGTATGTTAGGAGATGGTAGAAGCCTTTTTGGAGGTAGGAGTTATGGCTACTTTTATTATCATCATTCCCATGGTCAGAGAGCAGCTACAAGGTTTCACAGCCTTCTAAAAACCCAGTATAAAGTTGCTTCAAAAATCCACAGTGATTTGGAAGGCTTAAAAAGTCTAAGGGCATTCTAGAACTGCAGCACTTATGGCACAGATCCAAATGATATTGCCTTTTCCATTAATTTAATGTTCAACTTGCCTTCCTCGAAATAAAGCTCGGTTCCCTTGTTTTGCAGGGCTATATTTTACATTTCTTATGCTTTTGTAATGTCCTTGAGATGACATTGCTTTGCCTGCTGCAGCCTGTTCCTTCTCATGGTGTGGTTTATTTTATGAATATGCTGGGCAGATGATTAGTGGAATAAGATATGAAAACTTCTAAAAGTAATCTACTGGACAACTGAGAACACAGAGAATTTTTCACTTTGTGAAAATGTCTTACTGATGGATACTGACCTGTTTCTGAATTCAGAGTGTGAATTGTTTGAAACAAGGTGGGTTACTTGATATATTGACTTACATATGGACGCTTTTCTTTTAAAAACAATTTTTCCCTCTTCTTTGTGATCACAGGAATCATTTGTATGAACCGTGTGCTGTTGTGTCCACACCTCTCCCAAGTCACTGCATTTCAGAAACACTTATACTGGAGTAAAAGCAGAAATGCTGAGGAATCTGAGTTTAAGTGAAATTAATCTGAACCTTTCTTCACCCAAGATTTCAGATATTATCTTTTCTTTTAGAGAAGGGCAGTCAGCTTGAAGAAATACGGCTGGAGTAGAAGGGTACATAGGAGCTAAAAAAACCTATGGAAAACAATAGTTCTGCCAGGGCTCAGCCTCAATCCTGCAGATTTTGGAGCTCCACTCAAGAATCTGAGGGGAGGAAATATTTGTGTAAAGCAAGGGCTGTCAGCAGTCTTTGGCTTGACAACAGTCTGTGGCTGGCCAGGCTTCCAGCTGGTAGAGACATGGACTCAGGGCTGTGCAGGGCTGGACTGCAGTGAGGAGACATGGTAGAAATATGATGTGTCCTGCCCAGTCAGACCTTACTGACCCAATGCATTTGGAAATAATGATCACTAAACTTTCTCCAGCAGCAGCCTCCCATTTACTTGCAGAGTTTTGAATCCCTAAACAAGCTCTGTTAGCGTAGCTTGGTCAGCATGCCACCTTTTCCCAGCCTCTTTATATGGAAGCCTCAGTGCTTTTCCTTCTCTTTTCTCCACTTCTGGGATTGCTACCTTCTTTCAGCCCTGCCAAAAGGAAGACTCTCAGCAGTGAAGACCCCAGGACAATATTCTTGTTTAGACTCAATTTCCTCCAGTTCTGACTCAGCCACCACAGCTTGAACAGAGTTGGTTCTCTCCACGCTGCCTCCTTGCCTGCAGAGGAGCATCTGCAGCAGAAGAGCTGCCCAGGAGCGTGTGCTGCAGCAGCCAGGTGTGCCCGGAGTACTGACAAAGTGCCTTTTTTCCTGGCACTGTTTATAGTCTGAGTAAATCAGGCCCAACCAGCCGAAGGGAAATGCTGCTGATGGAATCGTGTCCCTGCTGGAAGCTGTGCCAGCACAGCCATGCCAGGGAGGGATCAGACTTTGCCCCCCCCGTTTCACAGCTCCATGGGCAGCAGCCCAGAGGTGTCTGCACCTCCCTGCTGTAAAAGCAGCCCTTGCCTTTCTCAGCCAAACCAGTCCCTGCTTTGCTTTGCTCAGGTGGCAGGGCTGGGCATCCCCAGGCACAGCACAGCTCGGGCTCGCCCTGCTCACTGCACACAACTCAGCAGCACTCATGGGCACAGGAAATTTTACAGCCTTCAGCAGCCTCTGGCTGCAGCAGCAATGCTTTTTCCTATGCAAAGCCTGGGCTTTTTTCAAGGCCTGTATTCACTCAGCACCCACTTGAGTGTATTTTTATTGTAACTGCGTGCAGTGCTCCTCAGGGAATAAGCGTTTAGATGTCACTCATTAAAGTCCATGTTGCAGTTAGTTGAATATTTTACTTGGAATAAATTTACAAGTTTTTCTTGTTTTCAAGGGTTTTTTTGGCAAAAATATAATTTGTTGAGCAGATCAAAAATGTATGATTTTTACTTTTCTCACTATGTTCTGGCTCTTTAGTTAATTGTAAATGTAGTTTTACTCACGAGTGTTTCTTACATGTTTTATTCTTTTGACTCTTCTGGAAATGAAGGGGAGTTATCAGTAATATTTGTACCAATATGTGCAGGAATACACATATAATTTTAAAATATATCTACATGTTGCAATGTTAACTAGGAAGCTGTAGGGGATGTTGCTCAAACAGCATTTTGCATGATTGTAACTCAGATTCTTACGGTGAAAAAGATTACTGCAGATTAGCCCCTTGAGAAGGGAGGCACTCACATTATGAGCTCCAGAAAAACAATATTTTTTCTTTCTTTCTTTTCTTTTGTCCAAGTCACCTTTTGCACAGCAGTTGTCACTTAGAAAATACGCCTGTCCCACCACGATCCACTTAACTGTTGACTGTTTAATGTGTGTCTCTGAACAGGTTATTTAGCATTTACATATTCTGAGCTCTCAGCCATTCAAATTACAGTAGCAGCTTGTTTGTTGTGGTACAAATGATTTTCTGTGCAGTGAAGGCATGGATTTTTAAAGTAACAGCTGTAGAGCTGCATTTCTGAGCTGGCAAACTGGCTTGCTTTGTCATTCTGTACTCAATATTTCAGCAGTATTTCCAGTGGAATTTTTTTTCATACCTTTCAAAGCAAAAATATGGACATGACATTGGTGAATCCCTAATTCGTAGGGAGTGGGGAGTCTTGGTGGTTGTGCTACAGCACAAAAGATTAAGATGAATGTGTGACAAAGCAAAAGGCCTTTGGTACAGCCAGGAATTCAAATCCATGGGTCAAAACTGGTGTTCCTGCAGAAATTATAGCACAAGAGCTATGTAAAAGGCCCTGTCATACCATGACCTTCTTTGATTGCATGGGTACTAGGACTGAGGCAAGTTTTAAATGATGTGTGTGCCTTAATCACAAAAAAAAAAAAAAAAAAAATGCAAATATCACTGTGAAGGGAACTGCAGCTCTGCTCTACCTCCAGTGCAGGCATTCATGCAGTGGAGAGCTGCCATCCTGAGATGGGGGTGGTGAGATTGCAGCTCTGCTCTTCCCTTCTTCAAACATGCAGGGTGCCCATGCAAAGCACTAAGGATTTGTGCAAATCATAAAAGGGCTAGAGGTTTTTCCTTATAACTTGACTCGAAGGAATCAGCTCTTGTCTGTACAGATACAGATGGAGTTACTGGAACTTGGCTAAAAGAGCTGTGCCAAACACTGTTGCTGCTTTCCTGTTTGGAAGTTGTGCTGAGAGGTTTTATGAGCTCCCTGAACCAATCCTGCAGCAAAGAGGAAGCAGCCCATAATGATTTCCCATCTCAGTTCACCAATTTAAGCTCTAAAGAAAGGTTTGATTATTAAGCTTGGAAATTTTTCCGCACAAGATTAATCCTTACTTTAGGGAGTTAATTCCATTTATATCAGTAAGATTACTCACGTGAGTAACCAGCCACAGAATTTGCCTGTAGTACTGTGATTGCCTAGGGGGAAGTACAAGCAAGTCTGCAATTAAAGTTACAAAAGGAAAAGGTCTGACCTTTTCTCTTCTTTTTTCTTTTCTTTTTTTTTCCTTAAGTATATATCTCTATTGTTTCATTAACTAGTGACAATGGCTTTTGCATTCTGAGGTGTTACTAACAGCAACACAAAATGGCTTTTCTTTAATAAGAAAAAAATAGGAAATGCTAAAGCTTCACTGTGAAAGGTAGAAAGAGGAGGATCTCTGAGTTTTAAGTTCAAGAAGCCCTAGGCTTTCTTCGTGTGCATCACATTAGTGGAAAATTCCTTCATTCATTTCAGAAGATAAACAGTTGTAACTTTCACGTTTGGTTGATGTGACATCAATGACTGCCTGGGACTGCCAGCATTCCAAAAAGGATATCGTCCTCATCTGCAGCCACTCAGGGCTGCGGGGTGGAGCCTGCAGCACAGGCTGAAACATTTACAGGTGCATAAGTACCTAGGGAAGGGCACAGGTGATGCACCTGTCCCAGGAAAGGAGCACTAGCACAGGTGTGTCTCAGCTCACCAGCCGCCTGGCTTAGAGCATGAGCTTCTTTGACCCACAAGCGCATTCCCCGCCGCGCTGCAGCCCCCAGTTCCCAAACATCGGCCAAGAGCCCCCGGAGATGAACATCTACTACGAGAACTTCTTCCATCCGCAGAACATCCCGAGCCCCCAGCGACCCAGCACCTTTGAGACCACGGATTACAGCAGCACTCCCAATCCTTACCTCTGGCTAAATGGACCTTCCATTACCCCCCCACCGTACCTGCCAGGATCCAACACCAGCCCCTTCATCCCGCAGTCGTACGGGATGCAGAGGCAGCTCTTGCCCAACATGCACAGCTTGGGAGGAACCGACCTGGGCTGGCTTCCCCTGCCATCCCAAGAGGAGCTGATGAAGTTGGTGAGACCACCTTACTCCTACTCTGCCCTCATTGCCATGGCCATCCACGGGGCACCTGACAAGAGGCTGACTCTGAGCCAGATCTACCAGTACGTGGCCGACAACTTCCCGTTCTACAACAAAAGCAAAGCTGGCTGGCAGAATTCCATACGGCACAACTTGTCTCTCAACGACTGCTTCAAGAAGGTGCCTCGAGATGAAGATGATCCAGGTATAGCCCTCTCCCCCTTTTCCCCCACCTCTAATTAAATTTGATGAATTTGAAATACTTAGTGCACTGTAGAGACATGGTAGCCCAGGTACAGGACATAGACACAGTAGCACTTTGTTTTCAAAGGCTGAAGTAGAAAGCAGCTGGGCAGAGCTGAGCTGTGAATCAGTGTTGCTGTGAGATCTCTGGAGGGAAGGGAACTCTCTCCTGCCCTGGGTCTTCCTGAGAATGGATGGATGAGCTGAGATTCAGACTCAGCACACACAGGAACATTTAACTGGGCAAGGCACACTCAAGACCCATTTGGTGTAATGCATGACTTGTGTCAATCTTAACTGGGAATTCAAGGGAAGGGGATTTGCCAAAGAAATCCAGTGGCTTTGGGGAGTCAGCATTAATTCTCAAGAGGAGAGCAGGCTGCTTTTTGTTTGTTTGTTTGTTTCAATTACTGTTTTCCTTGGAATAACACCTCTCACATTATCAACCCCTTGGCTGGTAGGCTGTCAGACAGTCCTTTATTCGTGGTTTCCTATCAATAGCTGTTAAGAACCACTGAGAACATTAAAAACTCATTGAAATTATTCTGCAGTAGAGGGCCAAAAGTCTAGTTCTACCTTGTTAGAAACCTATGCTACCCAACTGAATCTGGAGGAGCAGCCCAACGTGGGATTTGATTACTCTCTGCCATAAGTTCAGAAGACCAGCTGTATACTGAAAACCTCTATCCCTCACCAAGAAAACAAAACAAAAAGCCCTCCCAGTGACTCCACTTTTAGTTTTGCCTGTGTGAAGAGTCAGGTCTGAAGGACAGAACCCAGAACTTTAAACTTCTTTTCTGAATTGAACAGACTTTTGAGTGACTAAAAATACATTTGTATTGCTCATGCAATTGTTCTGTTTCTGTGAAATGAAAGAAGCACTGTAAAGCCCTAAATGACTGGGGGTTTTTTGTTGGTTTCTGTGCATATTTTTAAACTAAAAGTGTGGGTTTGTTTCCTTTGACAGGAAAAGGGAATTACTGGACGCTGGACCCAAACTGTGAAAAGATGTTTGACAATGGAAACTTTCGCAGGAAGAGAAAGAGGAAGTCTGACATCGAGGCCAGTGCTGCTGCTCTTACATCTGAGAAATCTGAGGACAGTACCCTGACTGGCAGCCCCAAAGCTGCAGAGCATCAGGATATCTTGGAAAACTCATCACCTGGGACTGACAATTCACCTGAGAAAGGATCTCCTCCTCCCTCTTCCAGCAGCCCGTGCCTCAGTAACTTCCTCTCCAGCATGACCGCCTATGTCCACGGCTCCAACTCGGGGAGCCGCTCCGGCCCCATGGGACTCAGCTCTGAACCCATTGACAAAATGGGGCAGAACATGGTAGGCTTCAACTCCTACTCCCCACTCTCCAGTATCCCCAGCCACGGTGTGGGGGACTGGTCCAATTCCATGCCCTCCGCTCACCTTGGCCACAGCAACTCGGTGCTCAACCAGTTTAACACCCATTTTTACAGCAGCCTCAGCACAAACAACACCCTGTACTCCAGAGAAGGGACAGAGGTTTAGAGGAAGGATTCTAGGACACTTGAGGATAGTTATTTCTGAGAGGAAATGATCCATGGGCAGGTGATTAACATTAGCCTCTTGTCTCTAGGGCCACATTGCATCCACCTCCTGAAAGCCACAGACTTGTTACCCATTATACTGAAATCACAAACATTTCACATTTGGCAGCTCCACGTGACAAATCAGGGATCATAAGAGGTAGAACAGTGAAAAGTTCTCCTCAGACACTGCTTGTACTGCTGCCAGCCAGGGTCCTCTACAGAAGTCCTTGAGAAGTTACAGTTTGCCTTAGGCAGGAGGCTCTTTTGGCATGGCATTAACATTGCTGTGCTTTTTAAAGGGATAACAGAAATGTTGTGGTACTTTTAAATATCCTGTCTTCAGGTATAGGCTGCCTGTACTAAATGCTCAGCAAGTTCTTATTTGGCCACAGCTCTCCTGAGCGCTGCAGGATCCATAATAAAAAGCACTGTAGAGTGAGTAGCCACCAACACTGGAATGGTGAGTGCTGTCTTTGGCTCTCTCTCATGCCAGTGCAGACTTTCTCTAAAGCTTGACCCCCTTCCAGTCCCAGGGGGAATGTGGCTGTGCAGCAAACTGACATCATCATGGACACAACAGGAATTTTGAAGCTGAAGGGAAGCATAACAGAGTACACTGGAATTGTCTTCTGCTGTTGGATCTTTGTGTTTTCAATTCTAATTACAGGGTCAATTTTATTCATTACACATGTAAATCTAGTCACATGAGGGAAACAGGATCTGAATATATAAATATATATATTTAAGACGTGTTTTTTCTAAGAAGAAAACACAGTTGTTGTATCTTAACATTCTACATGAATCATTTCAAGTGAGTAAAGGGTTTGAATAGTGGGGTGGGAGGTGAGGGAAGAAAAAAGGGAGTTAAGAAGTTTGACTGTCTCTGAATTTCAGTTTCAAAGGCTGTATCTTTCAGAGTATCAACTGCAGATATAACTGTAAAAAGTCTCTGTACTGTACTTATTTTCATTTTGTAAAAGTCCGTGCTGTTCGTCCTTGTGTAAATATTAGAAATAATTCTTATTTTTCCTACACTCTACTGTAGCAACAAACATTTCAAAATACAGATGAAGTTTTTTTAAACCAAGACTTGACTCAAGTTCCACATTTTTATGTAGCGTAATATCTCAAAATGGATAACCCCAGAAGCATTTTTAATAAAGCATTTGTATAGAAGAGTGTGTACTTGTGTTTGCTTGTTTTTTCTGCACTACTTAAGCCTTTAAAAGTCTCCTTACCTGCTGGACTTGAGCAATTTGTGTGAGGAAGAGCAGGGCAGTGGTAGCAGAAGGTCAGATGCTGAGCTGACACGTCCAGGACATCAGCATTTGCATGCCTGGCAAATATAATTGGCTGCTATTATGCAAAATACTATCACTGAATAAAAATCACCCTTGGAGTTTCCCTGCTGCAGCAAAGTGGTGCCAATCACTTAAAATTTCAGAAAGCAGACTATTTTCACATGTCAATTAACCAATATGACTGCAATTTCCCTGCATTCTTATTTATTATTTAATTTCTTTTATGTTTCAAGTTTTTCACTATCAAGGTTGCTCTGACCTTTTTCCTAGTTTTAGATCCACTACAATAAATTGCCACTTGGGAGTTGAAGCCTACCTACACTACTAACACCTTTGTTCAATAAAAAGAGCAAATGCCCTTCTGGTGGTGTCCTTGTGCCATCACTGTAAGTTTCTCTCAAGTCAGGCACATGCTGAGGCCTGAGCTGTAACTCCTGCCTCAGCATCTTCCAACCCTTACAGAATGCCAGCCTGCTGGGTGGGCTGCAATAAGCCCTGCATCTCTGCAGTGGCAGCATTTTCATAGAGATCTGCTCATGTTAAAACTGAGAAATGTCTTCAGTCACTGTGCTCATGCCTTGGACTCAGCAGATGTGCCACTAATTGCCCAGGAATACAGTTCCTGTAGAATATATGGTCCACAAAGTCAGAGGAACTGTTTTGTTTAGTGCTGAAATGGAAAATGTTCCATTATGAACCTGGAGACTAAAAGTGTGGGGGAAAAAAGGTGGAAAGTAAACTAAGAAGAATGACATTGCTAAGTGACAGCAGAGAGTAAAAAGCAACTCCTTTGTCACTCAGCACTTTGTTTGACTCTTCTAGTGAACAATCCCAAATAATAACAGGAACTCCATATAGGTGTCCATAAAAACAAGCTTGTGCCTCGTTGCTTCCCAGATGCTGTCAACCCAATTACCAGTTTTGGTTTCTGCATGCTGAGGAAGTGCTGCCAAAATTCCAGTTCACAGACAAAGGTTTGTTGTCCAGTGGCTTCCCTGAGCACCAAGGAATTGGTTCCTCTGCAGCCACTGAGCTGGCTTGGCACATCAGCTCGGCTGGTGGAGCTCCTCTTCAAGGAGGAGTGGAAAGATGATCGCATGTATTGTATTCCTATTTCTCCTCCAAACAGAACTACTTTGTAATGAAAGAAATCTTCATCTGTATTTTTGTGTTTTTCATAGAGAACTGGTTTTGGTAGCCAGCCATGTCAATGTATTCCTGGAGCTCCTGCACATCAGTGAAGCAGCTGCAGGGAAACTCAGCAGCTATTCTTGTATGAGCAGCAGCACTGCCCTGTCAAAGGTAATGCTCCCCTTCCTGTATTTTACCAATATGATTGGTGTAAGCGTTTTGGAGGGAAGAGCATCTGGGTTTTAGGGAATTATTTTCCTGCTTCTTTGTTTGTTTGTTTTAAAGTATGCTATTTAAAAATCACTAATGCTGGACCTGTAATTAAAATATATTTGAAATATCACTGATATTTGTAGACTTACAGTGTGATTAATAAACATATTTACTAAACTGCTCAAAAAGAGAATCTGGGCTCTATGAACTCTATATGTTAAGATTCTTGATTGATTATTTCATTCTTAGACTGTGTTTTGTGTTGAGACACAGCTGTCTTCACATACCACCATGTTTCATGACTCTGCAATTATTTGTTCCTGGTTTAAATGTTAACCATTACAGGCTGCTCCTATCTCCACACAAGCACATCCAACCCTAAAGTGCCAGAGTAGGTTACTACTTGCTTTCCTTCTATATCACAGCAAAACTGCAAATATTAGAAGCTTTCACTGGAAGGCATTGTCTTGACTAATGATTAATGAGTAACAGGTTCCTACGTAAGTCTGAGGTATATTGCTGCTCAGTCCCTGGGGCAGCTTCACTCTCAGTGATCCCAATAGAAACACCTTCCCTGGCTTCTTACTGCACAGTGTCCCCGATCTGTGTCCTGCCTCTGCAGCCCTGCAGTCTGTGACTCTTCAGCCCTGGCTCTGGTGCCAGGGAGAGGAGAGATTTGGGGTTCACAGCAGAGATCTGGGCACACAGAGAACCCTTCTACCACTGCCAGGGTTGTTGCACCTTGTTATGGGATCAGCTGCAAGCCTGGGGTCCTGCAGTAATGGGTTCTGTTTAGCTGAGGTCCTTTGTGCCCCAGCAGTCCCCTTGGAGCCCCATCAACAATTCAAGACATTTAAGCCACAAGGTTTAAAGATTTGGGTTTAACTGCAAGATTCTGAATGCCTGAGCTCCCAGATGATAAACTGACGAGAGCTTAAATGTTACAACTGGTTAAAAGATGACACCAAGAGGTGTGGTACAGGTATCCCCTGTATAGGAAAATCACATTTCAGGCCTCAAAGTATTTACTTCTCCCACAAACAGTAGTGGGGACTTTGCCAGATTGCTCTGAGTTACAATGCACTAACTTTCTCTCATGAGGGGATACTTTATGAAACTCTTCACTGTTCAGTAGTGTCAATAGTTGCTTTGTTACTTCATGTGAAAGCATTCCTAGGGGAGGAAAATAACGAACATCTTCCCAGTAGGTTTGCCAATTCCTAACATTTCCAGTTTGTAGCACTTTGTAGCAACCCTTACAACTCTTTCTTAAGGATTTTGGAAAGAGCTGTCCTAGACCTGTATAATGTTTTCCTAAGTACCACACCTCTGGATCTGTGAGCTATGAACCAAAAGCCTGCTGTACACTTGGAACCTGTAGCTTTCCCTGCTTTAAGTGCTGACACAGCTGCAAGACTTTGCTGCTGTAGTCCTGGAGGTATTGCTGTTAAATACACCTCAGCTGCTGCTTGCCATGGGCTAGAAACCTGCGAAGCTGTCAAGCCCTGGACTGAAAGACACTTGAGTTTTTCTTATTTATGCTGCAAGTCTAGTTCTAAGAGGGTAAGGACTGTAATCTACCAAAACAACTTTTCCTAATTGCACTTGTCCAATATCATGCCTGCTGATATTCTGTGCAAATTCATTTTCAGAATGCCTCTCTAAAATGAATTTTTACACGTCTTGTATTAGCTGAATTGGAAGTACAAATTGTGCTTTACCTCAGCATGGCTTTGATTCTTTTTAAATCCTACAAGCGTTCCTCTGCTAATGTCTTTACACAAAGTTGTTTTACCCTTGTGCAGCATACAATATCCTTTGCTCTTTAAGAAGGAAGCTGCCAAGATGAGGCAACCCTAAAAGTAACCATTCCAGTCTTCTAAAAAGGGCTTTCACTGTGTCACAGCCAGCAATATTCTTCATGTTACTCATGCTTTGATTCTGTAACTGCCCTGAACTGTTCCAACTCCTCTCATTCAATCCTTTGCAGTGCAGATCTGTCCTGCTGCTTTCTCATCACCAGTGGTGAGTTCCACTAATTAGTTCTCCTTGCTTCTGTTCCTCTGGCAGATTGCAGAAGGTAAGTATGGTATGCATGCAGTAACAGGTGTTAGCATCAAACCCTGCATGAGGAGCTGTCAGAAGCTCTATGACACATTAGGAGAGTTTTTCCCAGTGTTTGAAATTGTGTTTAGGTGACCTATGACAGCTGGATTAATTACACACCTCATCCCAGCAGAGCCCCCAACTGCAGGGGCAACCTGCCCATAGTGAAATGCTGATCCTTTCATGGCAACACAACAGAGAAATTAACAGTGCATTGCCCAGTACCTGAATGATGACCAGGCACCACAGAGAAAACTGACTTGTGTCATCAGGCAAACTTTTTTGTACATTCTGCAGGTTCACCAGGGCCTCAGAACTTCCCTGGAGTCAGGATGTCCCACAAAGCAGTGGAGATTATTTGGACTGCAGCACGATGACAGACACAAAGCTGCTCAGTTTATCCTTTCTGTTGCCTCTGCAGAGCTGTAGATTTGTGTGGAGAAGCCTCAGTAGCACAGCACAGCAGGGTAATAATACAGCTCAGTAGCTATTTGATGCTGTTGTTTGTACAATGTGTTCTGACATGAGCAGTTTATTGTTTGCTAGTTCATGACAAGAGTTTTGTGTATGCAAACTTGCATGCAAATCGGGCATAATTTATTATGCTTCTCTCCAATGAGAGTGGAAGGAGAACAAGCACTGTTTAACTTCAGCAATACATTTTCCTATGAATAGGACAGCTATTAAATGATTTATGGAAGGAATGTTAAGAATGCAAGAAGTTCAAAGAAGGTGGAGGGATATCTTTTTCCCTTGTCAGCTGGGAACTTGGCTATTTAATGCTGATAAAGCCATCATCTAACTTGACTTCAGCTGTTGTGCCCATATGATGTACCTGCACTTTACTGTATCACAAGTATGGAGATCTCTAATTAGTCTTACTGATATTTAAAAAACCCAAACCAGTTTAACACAATTCTTGCACAGAAGAAGAAATGATGAGGGGGTTGATATTTATTCACTCTTGTCTGTTGCTTTTTAGGGGTCCCTCCCTGCCCTGGGCCTGCCACAGCTGTCAACAGCCCTGTTTAGCTCAGGTGTGAGGAATTCTCCTGGACATGCTCCTTAATTTTGCCAGACTGGGGATACTCATTTGGCATGCTTATACTTCTTTAACTCCATGAACTTGCATGATGATTTCCCCTTCTGCAGTGAAATGTGTAACATTTTCACAGAGGTGAGAATTTTAGAATTCTTTTTTATGGTGTTACATATTTTAATAGGATATATTTTAATGAAAAATTCTACTCAGATGACTTAACATTAATATTAATGCCTTATCACACATCCTTTAATTTAAATTCAGTAGACAAGCTTTAAGGAGTGGTACAGGTACCATAAAATGAATATTATTTTTCATGTAATTTTACTGGATTCATTCCTATGCAATCCATCAGGTGGACAGTGCAAACATGCATGCTAAAGGAGACCTATGTCTCCTCATGTGGACTAAATACCACTTAGAATGATAGTGAACAAACATGCATCCCACATGCAAAGGCAAGTATTGAAAACTATTGGTTCCTGGGATGCTACATGATCCTTACAAATTCCTATTGAATATTTAATCTCTCTCCCTCTCCATACCAGGCAATTCTAGAGTAAAATTTATCTGACACTTTTCTTGCTACCTATAGAAAAGTTGCTGGGTTGTTACAGGGTCGGTCCTGTGTGTTGTAAAATCCGAGGTTCTCAGAAGCTGCACACAGGTCATTGTTTCTCCCTTGGCACTGAAAGCCACCCCCATTCGTGCACCACAGCAGACACCACACAGAGCTGCAGCCCAGGAAGTGTGCTTGGCACTGAGAATGTTTTATCATATCTGTCATCTGACATATGGCCTCCTCAGTAACCAGGTGATGGTCACTTCTTCTTTGGTCTGAGCATTACATTTCATTGATCCCAGATTTGTTCTGAGGAAAAATGCAGAGCTTACAGAAGCTGAACATTTTTCCAGGAGCACAAAGTTATCTCCTGTTGTGTTTGGAAGTGGTAAATTTGAGCTAGCTCTGGCTAGTTATGGAGCAAGATTGTTTTCACATTTGTATTTATCAAACTTTGTCTCCATGCACCTTAAGTAGACCTGTGCCAAAAAATGTGATATGCTCTGCAAGATATGTGCATGCAGAACACTCATTGTTTTCCTGTTCTGTGTATCCTTCAAGATCCTTAAACCACTTTGATAGAAAATAGATGCAGCCAAAGAACACATAATTGCCTGCCCTCAAGCAAGGATAAGACAATGCAAGTCACCTGCAGGTTTGCTTGCAATATTTCTGGTTTTCATATAGTGTGTTGTTTAAAGAAAATATTGTAAATTCGATTGATTTTTTTTTTTATGTTAGCATTAAATCAAATATTGTAGCTTTATGCAATTTTCGAAGACAGTATTTATGCAAATAAATATGCAAAGAGGCCAGGTCTTTTATCCCCTGGCAAGTTAGTAAGGTTGCCCTTAAAGGCTGAACGTCCTCAGACCACTGCCAATCAGGACTTTTTTCCCCTCTATCGAAGTATTTAACATTCCTAGCCCTGCACAGAAGGGGAAAAATAAGGTCATAGCTGTGGAAAAATCTGTTGATCATAACTGATAATATGAAAATGAAGCAGTCAAGCAGGCTGTGGATAGCACAGGTCAGGTCTACTTACACCAAAGCAAAGTTAGAAATGCAGTGATAGAAACATGAAAATTCTGGAACATGAATGAAACAGAAGCCACCAGCTGTGGTCAGATTAATCCTTTAATAGTGCTGGCATTTCCTTGTTGCCATGTGGGACAGGTGATGGCTGGAGTGTCCTGTTATCCCAAATACAGGGGGAGTAACACCAAGGAACGTGACAGAGAAAGGGCTGAGCTAAACCCTGCAGTGTGGACAGCAAACAAAAACTCTGCAACTTGAGAATTAATTTTCCAAGTTTAGGGGGTTTTGATACAAGTAACAGCAGAAGTATTAACTACTTCCTGCAAATTTTGAACTGAAGTGTCACAGTGCTTTCTGCACTACTTTGAGAGCACCTGGGGTGGTTGGGGTATCACTGCTCTTATCTATGTGATCCAAGAGTGAAGCTGTCTGCTTTATTACACATTTTTAGTATATATTTTTGAGATTATTCATCTGGTAACTTGTTTGAGTTTGCAGATTATATTTGTAAAGGAAATTTTCACCTGAAATTTATTTTTAAAGTTTTATGTTAGATTTCAGTGGATGGACAAAGCACACAGATCTGTGTACTATGTGCAAATAATTCTGGAGATCTATACAGGCTGGATTTGAATAATATCAGGTAAATCAAGTGCTAACCTTTAAATACTCCTGAAGTTCTGTGAAAATTAAATTTTAAGCCCTACTCTATTGCCTCCAAACTGTGCTTGTTGAACTCAATGTTGTCCCAGTAAGGAAGAAACAACAACCCAAAACAAAAAGCAAGGGTGGTCTGTATTTTGTCCTGAATCCACTGACTGCTTCACATATTCCTATAATGGAGGATTTAATGGCAGGAGCAGTACTTTGTGGAAGAAGCATGAAACTCAACAGGCAAGGACTGGGAAATAACTGGAAACTAAAATTGCCAGCAAGATTTCTGTCACAAAGCTTCATCCACAGTCTCACATAATTTCAGACTAATTCTGTATTTGGGTAACTGCTCTATGGGACACTTTCATCACTTCTTCCAAGGGAAAAAAAATGAACATTTCAAGCAGTTTCAAATCTTCAAAAGTTTTGAAAACAGGTGTGTGTTAGGAGAAGGGAGATGGGCTTTGTTATAGAAATTTCAATGGTCCTTCTTGCTCACTATTTTTTCCACACTGAATTTCCAACTGGCACTGAATCAGGGTCCCTGAACCCTGAAATAAGAGCAGCGAGCACTCAACATTCATTCTGTCCCCTGGGTCTTTGCAAGCTTTAACCTCATCGTGCAGATGCACACTCGGGTTGGAAAGGAGACACAGGCACTTTGGACCTGACAGTTATTTTATGAGAATAGGATAATTACATGGATAGAACAGAGAAAATGAGCTGTAACAAATTAACAATCAAAATTAAATGCACGTATAATTAAACACAAACAAGGGAATGGCCTAGTTTTAAAGGTTGCTTATAAAACTGCATCAGACTTTGTGTAAAGGGCCAGAATTTAGTGCTTTTGCCAATTGCTGGTTATTAACTGTCAGCGTAGCTAAAGCTGCATTACAAATTTAAAGTGAAGTGAATGTATCTGCTTGTACATCACACAGTGAAATAATGACATGCACTCGTGTTGGCTGGTTCTAGAGCCTGGGGAGCTTTATTATTTCACTAATTGTGTTTCTTGTAGGCTAAACTCAGGTGAGAATGTCTGCTCCTGCTGTAATCATTCCAATGGCACTCAGCTGTGTGTCCAGATGGAACCCATTGTCATAACTACAGCACCTAACTGAAATCACCCTCTGATCAATAACATGATTCTCTTTACTTCCACCACTAAAAAGAAAATAATGTCCTCCTTCTTTTAATTACTCTTTAAAAGGAAAATACACCTGAAAAACAGTTTTTCATCACAGAGTTCTTGAACTTTTTCCAAATTTGCTCACACTTACAGCATAGGAGTAATTTGCCTGATACTGCAAAGTGACCTCCTGAAAAATCTCCCAGAAGTTCCAGGTTTTTAGATGCTTTTTCCAGTTTTTTAATTTTGAAACACTAAAAAAGCCCCTATTCACTTTTGAAATCTATCATCAGTCTGTACTTCAAATCCAGCCTGTATATATCCTGCCAGGAGAGAGTGGGAAAAGATATCATGAGACCATAACAGCCATTGCCTGTGCTCTCACAAAGCCCTGACCACAACAGAAGAGAGAATTTATGGATCTTACATGTCTTGCCCAAGTTTAAAAGCTTATGGATTCAGTCTGAAACAATGAGCAAACAAATGCCAGTAACTCAGGGGAAGATTGAATCCACTTTCCACATACAGTGAAAAAGCAGAGGCCATTTAATAAAGCCCAACAGTCGGGTCTTTTGCCCATGCACACCATCTTTTCCTTAGTATCTTACTAAATTATTTATTTGCTTGTTTTCTAGGGGAACCTGCCTGGCTGGAACTGAAGCAAGAGGTGTTCTGAACTTGGCAGCACAGCTCAAGGTAAAGAAATCCACAGAAGTCCATTTGCCTGGTAAAGCTGCAATGATGACAATTAATCTCTCATAGCAATTACAATTACAGGAATTGGGTCTACAAACCTGGTGCTCTGTCTGCTTTACACTTACATTTGAACACTGCTAATATGTGACAGAGAATAATTCTGTATGTATTAAATGCAGACTGATGTTTCCTTTGTGTCCAGAGTATGTTTTGCTTCCAAAGGAAGGAAAATGCATTACAAAACTGTCTTCATTATGCTTCCCTGTAAAATGCCAGCATCCTGCACATCAGGCATGTATTTGTATTTTGTTCAGTTGGAAGCTGAGGCTTGGAATGAATGGACATATCTGAGGTGAGGCAGTAAGTTGGTGTTACAAACAAGAGATCACTTTAAAAAATCACTAGCAAGGCTATGAGCAAAAGTCAGATTTGTCCTTTTTAAGGTACTTTAAAATGCCTTCCCCTTTTTCTGCATAGCAGTGTTACCATGACAGCTGACAGTGACAGGGAGGACAAGGACACAGCATACCTGGGTTATTGTGAGCTTGGTTAAAAATTGTAACTCAGTGCAGTTCCCTATCGTGCAATCAAAGGTACTGGTGCAAACACCATCATCCCTCTTTGCCCTGCACTCCATACCCTGTCCATGTGATTGCATCTTACAGCTTGTAATTATCTCCTTGGTGCAGCCCCCTAAGAAACAATAAGCCCTCCTTACCTTTCTCCAAACAGGAGTTAACACAGATTCCCACTGAGCAGACTTATTTAAGCTGAATTGAGATGGCTCTTTAAAGAATTACAATAGCAGAATTTGATTACAAAAATGTGTTTATACATATGTATTTAATCCTCGTTATCCAGATTTTTGGACTCAGCAGGAGCCATCTTCTCTTTAACCTTCTGCATCTGCTATTATTTGGGCAGAAAACACTCTAAGAATGGGCCAAAATGTTAAGAGCCCTGATTATTCTGCAGTTTCTTATGGTTAGTGCTGGTAAACAGGTGCACCCTACACCTGCCATGGTATGAAAGTTGAGCTTTACAAGAATTATAGTTCTTAATTCAGCATGCATCACCTAGTAGTTGTAAGGTAAACCCAGAAGAACTATATGGAATAGCTAAACCCTGGTAGGACATTACTCACATGTTCATGATGCACATTTATAAAGAGGTTTTCCAGTGCTGAGTTGGTGACACAAATGTAAATGCACTTCCCATGGTCTGAGGCATTTAGCTTGTGACTGCATTAATTCTCTTACCCTGCTGTTTGTAACACTTCTGTAACAGATAATCATGTGAGTACCAGCAAGTGATGACACTGTAAATACAAATAAAATAATTTATATATATCTTCAGCCATAGACAGCACATGAAACCTAAGAATCCAAGCACAAAAAGGTAGGATCATGCATATTAATTAACTCAGAATAGTGTACAAAGAAGCACCTGATATCCCAATCCCATATATCCTGGTAATGGAAAGGGAACATGTATGGAAAGGGGTTTCATGGTATCCAAATATATGAACCGAAGAGCAAACTCTTGCACTCCTATCACATATTTTAGATATTCTGTTTCAAGTGAGATGTGACAGTACTGAAATTACTTCATAAAATCCTGAGCAGTTTGAGACAATGTGGAGCAGGAAGAGTAGAATGCAGCAGTAGCTGTTTTCTGTGGTGGTAAATTCTGATTCTAGAAGGAAAAACAATAGGAAGAAATATTAATAGTGTTAATAGTAATTTAGATAGAGAGATTTTCTGGAAAAAGACATGACCCTGTAATGTAAAGAATAGAGAAAAACAGAAATAAAAACAGTTGCTTTTGTAAAACCATCAGCAAAATGTCATGTTTGTTATACAGTAGCGATATATATAATAAGGAATTAGGTAAAAAAATATGAAAATAAATGTATTGTTTTAATTATTTTAATTTGCATTTTGATGAAATATAGCCTGGTTTTTCTTTTAATTGCTCATATTATGTTAAACAGTACCCACAAGTAATGTCAGTGCTGTTGAAAAGCAACCCATAAAGTTTTACTCTAATATCACTCATGGGTAAATGATTGGTAAATCAGGTAAGAAATTGGCAAAAGTGATGTCAGAATCCAACTCAAACCACAGTTCTTGGGGGGGAAAAAATCATAGATGTATGTTTATAATATTTAGCAATAAAATTTACAGCCCTGTTATCTGCCAGTTATGCAAAAACAAACACTTGTACACGAGGAGTGTGCCATGTGTTTATACATAAACAAATGGCCTAATCCTGCCCTAGGGCACTGCAGTGCTGGAGCACACAGAGATAGCGTGGGCTGAGGGAAACCAGCCAGGCCAGCAGAGAGGTGATTTGTCTCAACCACCCAAAGGGAATGCAAGGTGAAGTTCCAGGCACTGCTCGGGTTCACACTGCTGGCTGGGCATGGATCAGAGCCCAGGAAAGCACAACGCTGAGCTTGCTGCAGCCAATGCAGCAGTGCAGGACATTGGCTCTGTGCACCTCCCTCTGCTGTCACCGCTGTGGCAGGGACTCCTCTGTGTCACATTCCAGCAGTGAGGGGAGCTCACTGGTCAGGTATGCTACTCTGATCCAGGGAATACTGTCTCTGGGATCTGCCAAAAAAATTGAGAGAGGCATAGGTCATATGAGGGTGTGTGTTACTGATACTCCTCTGGAAAGTTATTTCATGTCATTCATTAAATGTGCAACATAATTTATACTATCCTCAAACCGCATTTTTCAACCTAATAGATAATTCTTCCAGTTTCCATTTCTGATCATATATAGTGAGTCTGATAATGAAATATAAACTAAATATTTACTTGCTGTCAAGCTGCTTTTCTTTGCTCATGTAGTACAGAGGAAACCAAGTCCAATGAACGTTACTATTCTGTGAAAGCTTGACAGAGTCTCAGCAGTCTGAGTTTGCCTTCACCAGAGAGGAGGCTGAGATGAATTTGGAGATTTGGGATTGGTCAGGTGACAGTTTTGCTACACAAGAAGCTGTAAGGGGACAGGGCAACAGCAGAGAACTACGAAGTCGCATCCTTCCTGCAGAGCAAATCCACAGATTTGCTTCTTGTGCTGATTAAAGAGGCTGGTGGCCTTACCCTGCACACTGCAGGAGGCAGCCAGTAATCCTCATAAAGATTATATCAGAAGCTTTTTCTGCAGGGTGTAGAAAACTGATTAAAAGCCCAACTTTATTGTGAAAATTAGCCCTTGGTAGAAGTTATCAGACAGGCCAAGGTAATCTAGGCCTTAATCAAAACAGTAGTCCGTTGCATTAAGACACGTCAAAGATTATTTTCACTGCTATAAAAAATGACTCATTTGGGTCATTATGTATCTAAGATATGTTGTGCCCATGCAATAAGGTACACTAGTTTGTTATAAAAAAAGACACAATTTTATTATGTGGTAGAACTCAATGCATTCTTTTGGGTGGGTTTAAGGTGGGCTTTTTAGTGGTGGTCTTTTCACCTCGTGTCATTGACATCCTTGATGTGGCAACATAATGATAATAATAATATAATAATAATAATAATAATAACATATCATCTTTAGCTCCAAAAGCTTTTTTTTCAGCTAGTACCAGAAGGGTCCTTCACCTAAAACCAGGACTAAGGAGGACAAATGGATCACAAACTGTACTTGCAAACAAGTTTGTGAAGCTCAGTGTCTAAGGCAGTGGCTCTGCTTTAAATGAGGTCATCATGGCAGTTCCATATTGTGGAATTTAGTGAAAAGACAAAGTGCTTTTCTTTATTGTGATTCTGTTTGGAGGATTGATTTTTCTGCTCTTGTTCAGCATGCATGGTTTTTCAGTGGATTGACTTTTTCAAGCCAAATCAAAACTGGCCCAATATATGTCTAATTTCCCAAAGTATTGATGACTCCTCTCCAATTAGTTTTAACTCCATGTCATCCACCACCGGTTACAGGAGGGCACAGAGGGACAGACCTAAAGCTACAGTCAATAAGAATTTTACTTAGAAAAATTCTAAATAGAATACAATTCTAAGATAGAAGATAGAAATGGCAGATATGTTGACAATTGCTAACCAGTTGGGGTTTTTCTAATATATTGTTCAATTTAGGTAGAGCAGAAACACCTCTGTGTCTCTCTGCAAATGCTTGAGTTTTGTGGAGGAATGCTGAAGGAAAACATTCATTTAAAATATAAATAAATCAGTATTTCAGGAAAATATAGTGTGACTTCAAAATGTTTAGACCTAAACAACAGATGGTGAGGCTGTTTCAGATCAGGCATTACTGGAGAGAAATCACTGACTGATGATTTCCTCCTGGTCCTCTTCATGATTTGCCTTAAACCTAAGTGTTGTGCTGTTTTTATTTTAACGCTCATTTCTTTGTCTTCCAGCCTTCAAACTTCAGTTTTTAACTCACGGTTTTGATTCTACTACTGATATTATCAGTCAATAAACAAAACACAATTGTCTCCCAAACAAAGGAGATTCCCCATTTGCCATTCTGAAGATTTAAAGATAAATTGCTTCCCACTGAAGTTAAGCAGATACCTGGAAGACAATTCTGCATCAAAAAACTGGAACTGAAAGCTAGAATTGAGCTTACTACAGTCTCTTCTTTCTGTCTTTTCTAAATATCCTTTTCAAAATATATCCAGAGAGTTACTACAGACAGATGCCACCTCTAATCTTTTTAAAGCCAGATTACTAAAATATAAACTCTTCTTGTTTCTGCCATGCATAGGAACAACTTATGGGAGCTCAAACACTGACTGCCTCACTAATGAGTTTGGATAATTGCAGAGTTGTAGAGTAAGGACCATAAAATATTAAAATACTATTTCAACAGAAGGCTCTTAGGTTAGTATCAAGTTTTCAGTAGATATGTTATGCTCCATAGTTTTAAAACAAGACAAAACATAAAATTAAATAAACTAGGGGTGATAGGGGAGCTAGATAACTGTAGAAAAGCAAGTGGTAATGGGGTGGCTGGGATAGCAATCAAAGGATGCAGGATGAAGTGTACAACTTCGAGTGCTGCCTACTCAGGAACTGAAATAGACAGTTAAACCTGTAATACCTACCTAAGGATTTGTACTGAATGTGTCATGTAATGAAAAGCAATACTTTTATTAACGTTTCTTCATTATTAATATTTTTAATCTCTCATTCATGCATACTGTACACTTAGTCATTGTCTGCTAGTTATTGTAAACAGCAAAACCCTAGCTGGCTTTAAATTAACCTTGCTTCCTAATTACTGTTTATTGCGCAGGAACAAAATGTTTTATTTTTTGTTATTCTCAACAGGACCTCTAAAACTCAGTTGGAGATAAGCAGTAAACACCAAAACGTTCTCATAAATCACATTTTTGCCTACTATTGCTATAGGCCTGTAAAAGTGAAATTTCAGCTATTCCCCTGTTACCAACCAGCTCTGGTCTAGGGATTGATTCAGCTTCCACTGCAGAGTCTCCACACCCCTTGTTCCAGCAGCTCAGATTTCCTTCATGTCCATACCGTGAACAATTCACACCATTTTACATATTAAATCTGCCTGTATTTTCCTGTATTTGACACTACATGATGAAAGTCCAGTCCCTTCCTTCTAGCCTAGATCACACTTGCTGTCTTTCATATGTCCTCTCTGGAAAACCTCACTTTTCCAGTGGGATCCCTGTATTCATTTCTAATCAGTTTGTTCTCCACTCAATATTTCTACTCCAGCAAGCTGGATTACACCTCCTGAGTTAGTGAATTTTGTTTGCATGAAGCCAAAATGATGAGGTTGTGCTAAAAAACTCTGGTATAACACAACTAGTGGATGTTAATTTACAAAATGAACATTTGTGTATTTACGAAATGTGAAAAAGACTTGATCTCCTTGAAGAAGGTTCTCTTTCTCAAAGCATACCAGTCTCGTCTGTGCTTTTGTGATCCAAAACTTAGTAATTTTTTTCTTAGGTCGAATATGAGAAACTAAAAAGAGCAATCTAAGATGAATCATTAATTTTATAAAACCTGACACAGTTCGTTCTAGGTTATGACAGAAAATTGATGAAGCATTGCAAAGGCTGGAAGGTACATTCTTTTTTTTCTTTTTTTTCTTTTTTTTTAAAAGAGAGAGGGAAATAAGAAATCTGTAAAAGTCAACCAGCTAAAATGAATTCCAAGAAAAACCCTTCAACCGTGCTAGCAAATATGTATCTTTCAAATGGCAGTAAACTTTAGGGTGAAAGTCACAGTTAACCTGAATTTGTCAGGAAAAACAGCAGTGCCAAATCAGTCTGACAGCCTTCTCCTTGGCAGGGCATCATCACCAAAGCACCAGGACAGGAGTGACAGACCCAGAACAGGGGCAGGACAGGAGTGACAGACCCAGAACAGGGCCAGGACAGGAGTGACAGACCCAGAACAGGGCCAGGACAGGAGTGACAGACTCAGAACAGGGGCAGGACAGCAGTGACAGACCCAGAACAGAGGCAGGACAGGAGTGACAGACCCAGAATGGGGCCAGGACAGGGCTGTGGGGCTGCAGGGGCTGGGCAGAGATGTCAGACTCTGGAGGTGGAAATTAAGGAGGACAGGTTAAGGGCCCACTGAAACACTGCGTCGGTCTTCAGGCACTGCAGAGGGGTTAAACTCTCAGAATAAATGATGTCTCATAAATATATATATATATATATGTATATATATGTGTGAGCGTGTGTGTGTGTGCGTGTATGAATGTGTGTAAAATAACAAGCGTAGCAAACACCTGGAAGAGATTTGCAGGAGGGTTCTGGTACCTCTGTCACTGTAGCTTTAAAGCAAAGTCAGACCAAGAGCCGTGACCCTGAGTTGTGGCCCTTCCCTGGTGTGTCCCCGGCCCACTGCAGCTCCTGCCGCCGCGAGCCCACCGTGGAGCCGGGGCCGGCCCGGAGCGCCCAGAGCCGCCATCGGCCCGGCCCGGCCCTGCCCTCAGCGATCCCGCTGAACCCCCACAGCCCTGAACCCCCTCAGCTCAGAACCCCTACACCGCTCCCGCTGAGCCCCCATAGCGCTGAACCCCCCTCAGCGCTGCCGCTGAACCCTCACAGTGCTGAATCCCCATAGCCCTCCCGTTAAACCTCCACAGCGTTCCCGCTGAACCCCCTCAACGCTCCCGGCTGAACCCCCACACCGCTCCCGCTGAGCCCCCATAGCGTTCCCGCTGAACCCCCTCAACGCTCCCGGCTGAACCCCCATAGCGTTCCCGCTGAGCCCCCATAGCGCTCCCGGCTGAACCCCCACACCGCTCCCGCTGAGCCCCCATAGCGTTCCCGCTGAACCCCCACAGCGCTCCCGGCTGAGCCCCCATAGCGCTCCCGGCTGAACCCCCACACCGCTCCCGCTGAGCCCCCATAGCGTTCCCGCTGAACCCCCACAGCGCTCCCGCTGAGCCCCCACAGCGCTCCCGGCTGAACCCCCACAGCCCTCTCAGTGCACCCCCTCAACGTTCCCACTGAACCCCCATAGCTGAACCCCCTCAGCGCTCCCGCCTTCCCGCCCGTTCCGGCCCCGAGCCGCGGCGGTGCCCGGGCCTGGAGTGCCCTCATTGTCCCCAGTGGCCCCACTGTCCCCGTCCCGTGTCCGGGAGCAGGAGCGGAGCAGCCCCAGCGTGCGCCGAGGTACAGAAGCGGCCCTGCCCCTCAGCACGGTGCTGCTCCCGGGCCCTGCCCTGGCGCTCAGGGTTCGCGGCGGTTCCCGGGCGCAGGGGAGAAGAGCGGCTTGGAGACGGGGAAGGAAGGGATGTCTGTGCCGCTGGGCCGGTGATGAGCAGCACAACACCGGGCAGCTTGTTCTGGATGTGCCCAAGCTGCTTCTGCCTTGCCCTGCTGCTCCTCCAGTGCCGGTGTTTCCCTCAGGTGGGGAGTGCTGTCCGTGCTCCCCTCACAAACCCAAGGCGTGAATTCCAACCCCAGCCAAGCCGCCGGTTCTCCCCCAGCACCGGGCGCTTCAGGCTATACATTCGTACTCTTTTAACATTATCCCGTTCCTACAAATTTAATGAAACGTTTGAATTATTCACTGTTCAGTTTTATAGAACAGGAGTGAGCAAAACTGGGGCTTTACTCTGAGGGAGTTTATGTGGAGTTGAGTTGTGCTTTTCAGGTGCAGAATTAAATGTTCTTTTTAAACAAAAGCATAGCTAATCTTGGCTTTTTAGATCTAGACTGCATCTCTCTGCTTTTTAGAGCTCCTGGTTTAAATTTGAATCGGAAATTTTGTGATGGTACGAAACGGCTTCATAGGCTGCAGAGACAGCTCTCAAAGCTGAGAAAGCAGAAATAATTGAAACTGAAATTCATTATCCTAACCGTTGTTTTATAGGAATCTCAGTACTCTCAGTCTGCACGGACCAGACAGTTTGAAAACATGGTGACCTGAACCGAACAAGCAAAAATCCAAATCAAACAAAACCCAAACCAACCAACCAAAAACCAAAGAAAAACCCCCTTGCAAACAAACAACAAAAATTCCACATATTTTACAGCCATAGCACTGTGGTAAGATAGCAGAGAGGGTTGTGCATTTTGTAATATGGGAAAATGAATCTTAAGCCATATTTCCCTCTCTTATATCTTGTGCTATCTCAACATTAATTGCTAGCAAGCAAAGAAGTCATTATTTCAGCTATACTGATCTTAATATACCTCCTAAAAAGGCATAATAATACATTAGACATTTTTCAATTTGATGCAAGAAAGCAAATAGACATCTTTTGAAATACCACACTCCCATAATGTAAATCAATTTGCTGCATTGGAAGGATCACGTCAGTGTCTGTGAAAGGGCAGTGCTGCAGACCATGTTCTACAAAGGTGATGAGCTGCAAGTTCCAGGGTGTTCCTCTGTCTTACTCTGCTCTGAGATATGGTATCTAACATAAATTAAGTATTTCAGCCTCCTTTTTCATTGCCAGGGCCAGTCTCTGAGAGTCTGGAAGGATGATTCTCTGGATTAAAAAATAAACAAAACAGCTTAAATTCCATTAACCTTTTGTAAAACTTTGCATTGCAAATGAGGAGATGACGTTGCAGCCCTGGAAGTTTGCTGTATTTCATTTCAGAAACTGTTAAATAAGAGCATTTCAAACGTTTTTGAAATGAGATGCAGTTTCTGAGCTCCAGGCTCAGTTATTTCACAAACTCTTTCCCTTCTGTGAAGTCTTAAAGCCAAACAAGCTTGAAGAAGCCTTGAGAATTGAACCTTCTGTGGCAATCCACATAATCAAAGAATTCAGATAGGGTTGTATTTATCAATTTATTTTCCTCTACAGCCACCCTTTGTATTCAGATAGGCATAAAATTCATGTATTGTGCCCAAAAGCAGTGACAGGTGCTTCAATACAAGACTGAGGGTACAAATGTAGTATTTCATATAGTGATCAATGGCTATAAGTGTGATTTAATCTCAGTTTTGATGGAGTATTCAGAGAAATTCATTCGGTGGCTGTATTCAGGGAAATGGGGTTTTATGGCATATTTAGGTTTTTGAATTGAGGAGGCAGATTTCCTGAAATATTTACGTGTAGATGTTGTGCCCAATTTGTTTCTCAGCATGAATGCAGCAGTATTTTCACTGCTGGTAGCCAAAAGGCTTTCTTGACTTCCTGTCTGTCCTGGGGTGCTAAACAGAATTCCAGATCAGAGTCTTAGTGGTTGACAACTCCAGAGAACAAATCTGAGCTTCAGTTTTCATCTGTCTGTCTAGAAAAATAGAAAATCATAGAAAATATGTACATTTCAAGTAGGTGAAGTGTGTGGGACCTATTCTTGATGGTTTTTCTCATTTTTTCAGCCATTGACACATCTTCCTTGCCCTAAGAGAGCATAAGTTCCAGCAATTCATTTAATCCATCACTCCTTTTACAATTTCTTCTCTTCTTCTTCTTTTCTCTCCCCTGTGATAAACACAGGTATGGCTACACTCCAAAAGCTACCTAGCAAGCAGAGAACAAACTCTTGAGGCCAGAACTTGGAAATTGGGGTTTCTAAGTTATGAAAGAGTAATAATAGAGTTTGAGGATTGTGATGGAGTAATTATTGGGAAAGAGTGATAAAAGAAAATAATGGGGCTGAGACATCACCTAGAAAACAAAAAGCTGTAATATTTTGTCTTGAAAAGGAGTTTCTGTGTGTAAAACTTGAGATTTTCTATGGAATTCTTTCAGAACAAGTATTTAGTTTTAATTATCAGGATGGTATCTTGGTTAATGGCATTCTTTGAATTCTTCAGTGGCTGTGAAATGCTGAGGCCTTATTGAGGAAGAACACAGAGAAAAAGGAGCCACAGGAGATGAGCACACTTTCCCAATTTCCCAAATTAAATGTTCCAAGCATACACACTCACGGTTTTCAGCTCGGAGATCTGTTGTTAACTGAGAGAGCACAATGGGTGTTTATGGAGATGCAGTGGCCCATTCAGGGGTGTAGCCCATCCCCTCGGGCTGTGGCTCCAGCAGCCCCCTGAGCCTGGCTCCAGCTCCTCGTGCACATTCCTGCTGCTCTGGGACTGCTTCTCATGGCATTGCCTTGGCTACAACTACTTTATGCTTTTGTGAGTTTAACCAAAAAAAAAAAAAAAGCAGAAGGTATTTCTAAGCCTAGATAAAAATGCTCTGCTTGGAGAGGCAGCAGTGATTCACTTTCTATTTTCAACTAATTTAGCTGTTTAACAATTCCTGTCCAGCTATAGTCTTGGTTTGGAGAATGGAGGGTTCAGTGTAAAGCAGAGTCCTGCTAATATAGTGTAAATACCTTTTATCTGTTCTTTCTACATAAAATACCTGTATCATGTATAATAAGCTCCATGGAGTGAGACTGGGGGTCCATCCAGCTCAGGATCCTGCCTCCAGCAGTGGCCAGGAGTGGCCAAGGGAAGAGCAGAAAGTCAGCAGCCTCCTTAGAGATCCCAAAGTATTTTACATTCAATATGCAAAACTAAACCCCCTGTAATAGCCCTCCATAAAACTGACCCAGCTACATGCTTAGCTGACTCCAGTTACTGGTAATGCAAATATTGATAGAATTCAAAACGACTGTCTTCTGGAATTAGCAGATTCATCTGATTAAATGAATAATAAATCATCTCATGTTACTCCTAACAGTAACACATTTAGTATTTGCATATAGTGTGAATGAAAGTTGTCAAAGACATGCAAACCAGAGGTTGAGAAATTAGGTTTCTAAATAAATAGAGATCTTGAAATAGAAATGGCAATACAGACTTGGTCTTTGCTGAACCCAAACTGCATTTACACATTTCTCTGTTTAGTTCCCCTCACAAAAAACCTTTGGGGAAAACCTTTTCAGACAGTTCATGGAGAACTTCCAATATCACATTTCCTCAGTCCTCAGAACAAAGTTGTATCACTCATGAGATCTACTCCTCATGTTATGTATACACTCAAAATACACACTGTAAACTGAATAAATAACTCTATAAAAATCCATAAGAGGTCACAAATGCCACAGTGGTCTTAAAAGGGGTCATGTCTAATCTTTTTTTATTTTCATAAATAAATACTATATTCTATGGTTTATCATTTTGAGATGGTTCAAAATAATTTAGTCATAGTGAATTCCAGTGACAGATAACAGCCTAAATGCTCAAAAATACCACTGTACACAACTAGATTTTTATATCCTCCGGGGCTATTTGCAATTTGGAAGTCTCTGTAATGTGTTCATATTGAAATCTTTAAATTAATTTTGATACTTGAAAAGTGCCTTGTGCTGTTCTCAGGGAGGAAAACAGAACAATGGAAAGATTTGGACATTTCTGTCAATCGCTAGTAAGGCTATAAAGAGAAGATAAAAAGAGGGAAACAAGTAGGGATGGGCTCTCCAAAAAACACTGAGTGTGAAATCAGAGCAGTCCTGAGAAAGGAGCTGTGCTGCCAGGTGAATGCATCTCTACTTTTTCCTTCTCTAAGTACCAGGCTGCACTAGATCTGTATGAACGAGGCTGAGCAGAGCTCTGCAAGAAAACAGGAGCTGTGGATTGTTCAGCTGAGTCACATTGTACCAGGGCTCTGATGCTTTGCCAAGCAGCAGCCGATCTAAAAGCTGTGTCTAGAGGGAGCCGTGGGTGTTTGCAGCCTCGGTTGCAGTGGGGTTGGCTGCTGATTCTATCACTCCTGGCACATTCCAGCAGGTTTGGTGTGCTCTGGAATCCTGGAGCAGGAGCATAGGAATAGGCATGAGCCAGTCCAGGTGATGGTCTCTTTTCTTGTGCAATTCATAAAGTTCTTGCTAAAAGTTTCCTTGTAGGAAGGGAGAGATGCAGGGAGAGAAATACGTCTTTACTTAGAGCTCAGTACTTAAGACAAAGTTTTCAGATTTGCTTGTCTAAATTTTAAGGGTACAGCAGTGTAGGAGATCAGGACACATATGGGAACCCAGAAGGGTCCAGTGGCTTGGATACTGGCAAAGAAGTCTAAAAATGTGAATGTGCTGCCTTAGTAGATGATTTTCTTTCAGTGAGTCACTTCATGCCTCTGTTTTATCACATTAATGTGTTAGTGCTGGGCATTCTTTTCAGTGTTTCCTTCTGTCACAATGGTGTCCTGGCATTTTTAGTGGATTGTGGATTATGCTACAATATAGACAAAATAAATTAATAGATGCAGAATCAGCCCCAGCCTTTGGGCACCAAAGTGTAAGGTCAGATTGTTTGAACTTCTGGGTGCACATTCTTAGGAATTAGGTTTCAGGATGAATGAAGCTATTCATCTTTCACAGCCTTTAATACTCTACTTACCTATGAACTTTCCAGTATCCTCTGAGACTTGCAGGCTGCTGTTGATTAAGATGAAGTATTATTTTGTGAATATAGCATATGTTCTTTTAGTGCATGCTAAATATTGCTGTGGTTGAAATGAGAAACAGGCATGCTGCACCATATTGTTATTTGCTGTGAAATGATTTAACAAATGTTTGAACAGCTGTGCTGAGTAGGCCCTGTTGATATAAGCAGTGGAATCATGAGAGCTGCTGTTTTGGTTGTTTACAGAGGAAAAGGATCAATCATATAATTGTCTGCTGGGGTAAAGGACTCTATATGAATGTAATAGAAAGTTAAGGTAATTCATTATAAAGTCTATCAAATCCAGCTTTGCATGTGATGTGTTTTAGCAAAGAATCACACTTCTGTTCTTCCAGAAAAGGTGATAGAGTTTTGGCTACTTCAGCAATTAAGGAGAATTACCTTGGAGGACAGTCAGGACAGTTGCTGGTCTTTGTATTGCTTAACAAAACTCTTTCAGTTCCAGAAATGAACAATCTCTGAACCACATTTCTAGGTGGATCAACGAAGTGACTGCCACACAGATTGATCATTTTTAGCAGAAAACCAACACTTCTGTGGCCAGCACCCCTTGCCATGGCAAGGTTCTGCTCTGCACTACCCTTAGCTTGCCAGTTTTTCAGTAATGAGGTAGTGAAAGAAATATCGTCTCTATACAGTCATGAGAGGTATTAAATGAACAGCTGGCATTCCTGGCATACCACAAACTCACCAAACAGGAAAAGAAAATCAGGGTAGAATATTTTAATGGGTTTTACTCCTAAAAATGGAAACCAGCTATCCAGATCACAAAGACCCCACTTGAACTTTCTGCCTGTGGTCTGACTTCTGATAAGAACTAATTTGTAAGGACAGATTTGCCAGTGGGCAGCCACTGTGACTGTGGGCAGCCTCTCACAATGGAGCTTGGCTTTTCACCTTCCAGCAAAATGCACCAAATGAAGACCCTTAATTTTAGCATGGTGGTAGAACTTTTTGGAAGTCTGTACGCTAATTTTGGTGCCAGAACTGATCCTCTCTGAGTATCTGATTGCCAGGGCTCAGGTTTGCTGGAAAAGTTTTAGTGGTGGCAAGCACAGTGAATTGTTCAGAGGGCACACTTGTGGTCTGGGACCTGAAAGTCCTGGAGGGTGTGTAGTGACAGTGGCAATGCAGTGACTCAACCCTTGTCCCTCTAGTATGTTCCACCGTCCTGCTTTCCTTCTTTCACTGCAGTGTATTGCACTGCCCAGGCCTCTGAGCACTTCTTTGGGCTTTTCATAAATAAGAAAACATGTAAGGGAACATAAAAAGGACTTTCTTATACTGAGGGGAATGGCAAACTGAGATATGCTTATTGCCAGCCTGACCTTACAGGAGAGCAATCCTTTCCAGGAGCACTCAGAGTGACTGAGGTGCTTTTATTGCAAGGAATGCTGTGTGACAATAAAACATTCAGTAAAGTTTATATTGCTGCTGCTGTAACTGAGACATTATATTTAAATAAAATAGCACTCCTTTTATGAGTGCACACTGTAATATGAGTTCTCACCCAAAAGGAAGAGTTAAACTGGATTTTTTTTTTTTCTGAAGGATAAAAGCTGTCAGATTCTCTGCTGATAGCTGCAGGTAGTTGAGTACTGGAGAGTAACCTGAGTCATTGGCTGTGGGTGCAGATGTGTGCTGCAGCTCCATTACATGCAGTGTGGCTTTATAGTTATTCTTTGTTACAGCCCATCAGAATTTCATTCTATGAATTAATTGTGTTTATCATGGCAGCTGAGAGAGAGACCTAATCAAGACATCCCCAAGTGCACTGCCATCAAGGCAAGGCCTTGGTGCATCTCAGGTTGGGCTTGACTACAGCCAGTGAGGAAGCTTGTGCTGCAAATCTCCTGACAATATCCCACTTGACTAGTTAAAAATGTCTGTGACCTCTTTTGTTCCTCTTTTTTGTAGTCTAATTCCAAACTGGAAATATAGTGAGATTTGACTTCATGGCTTTGACCACTGGTTTAACACATTTTCAGTCTGTTTTAGAGATTTCTGTATTTTTAATTTTGGTAGTACAGCCTTTTCTATTTCTTTGGGGTTTTTTTCCAACTAATACTAGGTCTTCCTAATGAGCCACAAAATGTTTCACCTAGACAATCAGGGTAGAAATCAGTAATATCAAGGTAAGTGGTGATGTGCATGTCTTGATGAACATTAATGGTACCAATTTCAATAATGCCTTCATTGTTAGATAAAAGCTGGCCTGAAGATAATGAATCTGCCTTCAGGAAAAGCTAAGGCATAATAGACTAGAAAAAGCATTTGTCTTAATTATGGTAATTATGTTAATTTAGGCTTTAAATAATAAGAGGGTGGCACTTTATATATTTAATATTTCAGTTAACTGTGAGCATTAAGGAAAATGAGGCATCTCAGAGATCCAGATTCACTGCAGCATTTCATATAAGCAAGGCTGAGAAGCTTCCTGGGAAAAGCAGCAGTGTGAAGAAATAAGATGTTGCTGGGCTGTTCCATGTCCCTCTCTCACAAACACAGAGTGTTCAGCCAGGCCTCAGATCTGCAGGTAGAGCACTGCAGCCTGTTTGGGGTAGCTGAGGACCTGACTCACAAACCCACTGGACACTTCTCCTTCCACTGCTTTTGTTGCCTTATCTGCTTTCCTATCCAGTGGTGTGATCTGAGACTTATTGTACTGAATCTCCCTGGCAGGATTAGAGCAACCTCAAGGCTATTTCCTTCAAAATCAGTGTATGAACAGAGCTTTCTTTGCAGTGAAATGTCATCTTTATGAATTCAGAAAGAAGAAAGTCATAATCCCTTGTGACTCTCTATACCCACATGTGCCTAAGTATCCTGGAAATTATTGCTTTTTCTTTCTCCATACGTAGTAATTATATTTGCTTAGCTGCTCCTGCATTTTTTCCAAAACGTTGTTCTCAAACCAAGCCAAAGAATCTTCACATCCACGTTGTTTTCCCATGCAGGACATGTCCTGTCCTAGTGCCATTGGTGCCCCTGTTTCCAGTTAGGCTGGGTCAGCTCTTTAGCAGACAGGCAGCAACTTGCATTGCTTCTTCAATGTCTTGTCTGCACATCTCTTGCATGTTGCTCTTCTCTGGAGACAAATCAGTTAGGGTCAGGCTCTTTTCTTAGTGGAGACAGGAGGAATTGCTGCAGTTTGTACAGCTCTCAGCTGGCTTTGGGCTGGCCATTTCAGCACTGGCAGCAGTGCAGCTGCACAGCAAACAGCTGGGACCTGCCTTCAGATCCACCTCCAACAGTGCCTGTGGTGATCTGGACTCTCCTGGAGGAGCTGCACTTCCTATAACATGCATGCCCTCACCAAAAAAAAAAAAATCTAGACAGGGAGCTGAAGCTCCAGCAATGAGGCTCAGATGCAGGATGAGCTGTGGGCAAGCAGGAAGGAAGGTTTGTGCAGGGACTGAGCAGCTGCAGCTTTGATGATAGCAGAGAATGCCCCTGCTTTAATTCAGTGCCCGTACCACAACCTTCAGCTACCACTGCTGTTTGACAGCTCTGTGCCCCGACTGATTCCCTGGCACGTTCTTCCCCAAGAGAGCCCTGCAGTTCCCCTCAGAGGGCTCCTCCATCGCAGCCGGCTGCTCTCTATCTGTCTATCTTAGTCTCTAATCTGGGCTATAAAGCAGCCCCATTTTCCAGGCAGTGTTTACTGAAAACACAGGAGCGTGCCTGGCTCCCTCGGCCATCCCTGCTCGTGCCCTCCCACTCCTGGCAGGCTGTGGAGGTCAGGCTGCTGCAGGACTCTCCTGCTGCCTTTGGGGCAGCGTGCAGTGAAATCAGCAGCCCGTGAGCCCATTAACCCTGACAGGTTTGCAGTGGCTTCCTCGGAGGTTAAGGCAGTTCATTATGCTCACAGCCAGTCAAGGTGGTTGACAGTAAAGCAAACAGTGATTGAAATCTTCATTAGAGAGAAAAATGGAGTGCTAAAGTAAAGATTTGGGATAGGAGAACACTGTGAAACATCAAGGCTTTCAGTGAGATCAGTAATTTTAAAACGAATTTTCTAAAGAAGCAGAGAAGAGATAATGAAAAGGGTCAAAAACAAATAATAAGGGATAATTATGAGGTTGGTGCCATTCACAAATGGCACTGGAGAGCTGGTAAGAAGAAACTGGAACTTGCTGTAGTGCTTAAATTAGGAAATACTCAAGTCTTTAATGAAAAAATACATTTGAAATGGTAACTTCATTGAATTTAGTTCTGTAGATGAATTCTGACTAAGACCCATGTATTCAGTAGTTCTGCTCCTATTTCTGTAGGTATACACTAACTTTTGGGAAGCAGAAACCATCTGGAGCTTCATCTTTGTCCCTGTTTCCTGACAACTGGGATTGTGACGAGATAATTAGGGCCTTTGCTTGAATAAAATATTTCTAGATTTCTTTGCACCTCCTTCTGAACTAATCTACCCATTCATATTCACCTTGAAAAGATGACTTGCCTTATTCTAGGAATGAGAGGAGCTGAATTCTGTCTTGCCCTTACTGCATCTTTTTTTTTTTTTTTTTTTTTTCACCTTGGACCTAAAGGCAATAAGAAGGAAGTGAGCTGGCTGATTTTTTTCTCTGATAACAGCTCCTTTTCTTGCCTGGTGCTGTCACTAAAGCTCCACAGGCTGTTGAAACAGTGTTGTAATGGGGCAATATTGAGCCTGTAGGATGCAGGCTGAGCACTGATGTTTTAATAGAGAGACTTTTAGGAGCCTTCCCCCCTCTTGTTAAAGCCAGGACACATCCCTGCATGTCACTGGAAGCGAGATAAGATTTCAAGTCACATCTTGTGTCCTACACATTTTCCAGTGTGTCCGGAAATTTCACTTATCTCCACTCATGGCTGGAGATCAGGAGAGCAGTTTGAATTTTTAGTCAAATAAGCCAAATACACCTCTGTCTTCTCTAGTTATATATTTATTCAGTAATGAACCCAACTTTCAAGCTCACAAACTAGTTTTTTGTTTCTTTAAATATTTGTCCTAGGGGTTAGGAGCAGTGATCTCCAGGGAAGGTGAAGAGTCACAAGAGGGGTTGGTGTCTGAGCCAGAATGGCCAGGAGCTCCTCCATGGTCCCCCATGAATGCCAAGGCTCTTTTGCACTACAGCCCCATCTGATGTCTGCAGCTTTAACATCCTTGGACACTAGCAGGATATTTTTGCACATGGTAGTGTGTTTGTATTTTCCATCCATTTTAGTTTATGGGTAAACAACAAGGAGAAAACATATTTTCCTCTCAGTATTTTTCTTTTTTTTCTTTTTTTTTTTTTTTTTTTTAGCAGTTTAAGACAAGGAAGAATTCTTGTTAAAAAAATAACCTTAAAAGGAAAGATCTGATTATCTATTTTGTTGTAGATGTTAACAAAAGGCTCAAAGGAATCCCAGCCCCAGTGAAAGTTGGTATGAAACTCCAGAATATGGGCCCTTTTAGCAGAGAGTAACTAGAATAATTAAATATTGATGAAAAATTATATCAGAAGAACAGAGAAGCCTGTTTTTATGTAATTATCTATTAAAAAAGAGATATTTCAAAGTAATATGGAGAAAAAGTATAATTTTAAAATGTAATTACCTACAAAACAAGATCAGTGATCTGGAAAGAAACCAGTTTTACTTAACTAGAAAGCAGTTGCCAAGAGGTTTATTCCATGAATTAAATTTTATGGATTCTGTATTAAAAACTTCTGCAATGTAGCTGAACAATTTGTTCCTGTCTTGACAGGAGCTATGATAATAAATGCCAAGAGGTTGGATGTGTATGTTTTCCATCCTCACTAGGGGTCTTCGTTAATTAAGAACTTTTGGCAGCCATTCTTTCCTTTCTGTTTGAATTGTTTTTAGTAAAATGAAAGGGTAACATTTCACTTGAAGAACAAAATGTCTGGAATTTATTTCGCTCTTATTACTGAAATGATCTTAAGCAGAATGTTGGGAGAAAATTCATTTAACATTCTTGTCAACCTTGATGATGTTTGCTTCTCCTGCTGGTCTTTTCTATTTCCTCTTTCTCTGATTTACAGCATAATGAACTAATAGAGTCAGAACTGCTTCTTACTTTAGGCAGAAGAAACAATTGAGCAAGTAAAGCTACAAAGTGCCTGACACCTCTGAAAATCAATTAACTCATTAAATGGTTCAGAGTTTAGTATTTTGATTTGTTACAATTGAACATTTGCATGTAATGTCTGTGGAAGACTTGGGAATGAAAACACATACACAATAGATTATACTATTTGCACCCAATCTAATATTTATGAAATATGGAAAAAGATGTTTTGTAGTTTGGCTTTTTGATGCATTCAAGTTCAGGGGTATTGATGGATTTGCTGCACTCTTTAAAGCAGTTACCTTCCACTTCTCACTCTGTTTCTCATTTAAGTGGAGCAAGAATCACAGGATTTGTCTGGGCTGGAGGATAATGAAAATACTGCAAGCTGCTGACAGAAATTGAATGCAAACTGGGAAATGAGATGTTATGAGATATTGCAAACGTTAAATATTTTGTTGCTTTCTCTTTAGAGATCACTGCATGTTGTGAAACCTTCCTGACACACAAAGGCCTTTGGAAGCTGAGGTGCCCTGGGGCTGCTGGCTCAGAGCAGCCAAGGGCCAAGGGGCCTTCTCTGAAATCCCTTCTTCACAGAGGAAGAGAAACATTTGCTCATCTGATGGTGCACCTGAAACAAAGTTGTATGATCTCTTGATATTTATTAGTGCAGGTAAGGGAGGAAGAGTTTAAAGATTTTTCATTTCAACTTCTTTGAATTATGCATTAGCATGAGGATGGTCAGAGCCTTTTTTATATGCATTTTATTGTCCACTTTGTGTTTTCTCCTGAGATGTTCATTAGTTCAATTTCAGGCTTTCAGATAAGCTCCAAGGACAGAGACTGTGTTTATTTTAGAGGAATGAAAAAGACAGGAGAATTTGCTTTATATCTTTGCTGCCCAAAATCACACTTAAAAGATCCAACTGTGAAAAATGCAGGTAATAGACTCTTTGCTGTGTTAGTCAGAGGTACAAGATAAAAGATAAACCTGCTGGAAACCAGAACCCTATTTCAACTGCTTCTGAAATGTGTCACAGGCAAGTCTGCAAAGACATTTCTTCATATCACCAATAAAGATTATGCTGTATTGAGCTGATCTTCAAACATGCAAACAGACTCAACTTGTGTGTGCATTGTGCATATGTGTGCATCTGGATTTGTGGGCAAATGGAAGGACAGCATTTCAAGAGCTGTGTAAGAGAAGTTCATTGCTCATTAACTGTTTTCCAGTTGTTCTTTTATTTTGGCTCTGTTTAGCATTTTTAGGACATGAAAATTCTAACTCAGCAGTACAGCTGTGTCATGACAGGGTAGCAAAGAGCATTTCCAGCTTTAAGGGCTAAGGCTTTATAAAGGTAGGGGAATAAAAGGTGCTGCAGCAACTGTGCTTGACTTCCTTTCCACTGACACTGCCTTCTGGAAGCTGTTTTGTTCTGGCTGCTGATTAACTTCTTCAGTGGTTATTTCAAAGTCAGCAAACAAGGTTTCTGAAGCTGAAAACAATTATCAATAATATAGGACTGCAACATTTGAACAGCAGCTCCAGTCTCTAAGAGCACACATTTAATCCTCCTCAATGTTTTGGACATTAGGAACAAGGTGACTTTCCACAGTTTGGTTCATAATTGCTTGGATGAAAATCTCCTTCCTAAACTGTGTGGATGTACATGTTTTGGCAATGTTTCTCTTTGGTAGGACAGACTAGAGTTTCACAGGAGAGAAAATCAAGATCATAAGGAAACAGGATACAGCAGGGCAATAAATGAGTGGTTTGCCAAGAAAATAAACATAAAGTTTTAAAGCCTGAAAATAGCACATTCTACTTTTTCCCTCCCTGAGACCCTTGTGAAGGATCCTATTCATGATCCAGCCATTTAGTCTGTAACTGGTGGTCAAGTCTGTGCCATCATCGCCAAGAATAACCAAGATGTAGGGTTAGTTTGAATTAAATATATGTGACAGGTAACGAAGTACAGGATAATTGGGATGCTGTTTGTCAGGCAGAATTGGGTAAATCTGACAACACCAAACTCAGCTTTGTATGGGAATCCTGTTGTCTGCATGGGATGGTGCTGTGTTGTTTGGAGAGAGGAACCCTGGTACAGAAGGAACATCTGGGTTTTATCATGAGCTCAGGAGGGACTGGTTTTTCCAGCCTCTTGCAAAGGTCCCATCTCTGTTTTCAGTCCTGGCACCAAATTCAACTACTAGGTCTTCATTCAAAAGTATTAGTGGAACAAATAATAGCTAAGTTGCCCTCTTGAAGTCAGATCTGAGCTGCTAAATATGGCTGTCAGAACCTTCCTGGAAGAATGGAAATTTACAGTAAATGCAGCACTGAAAGCAGATGTATTATTCTCTATTACAGTTCTGCACAGCTCAGCAGATAAAGCAGATACTTTGTGCAAGCCTGGCAGTAGAGATAGACTGTCTCAGAGGCATTTTATTAATTTTTCAAGAGTATAAATCAGGACAATTTCATGTTGAATAAAGAATTAAATACTTTTTGCTCTCATTTCCGGACTCTCAGTAATCATTAAGGAGACAGTAAAAGGACTGCAAGGGAATTAGCTTTTTGACCCAGTATTCACCAACAGTAGATTCTGCTAACAGTGGGAATAGTCTTAATGAGCAGTTTGCAAGTGAAAGATTTATAGACTTTCATTACAGGCAGATTTTGTGAGATTTTTAACTTTGTGGCCTGAATGGAAGCTTCGAGGCAATTACTAAGAAAATAGTAACAGTGACTATGGTGCATGAGGAAACATCCTGCCTTGGGGAAAAGGAGATATGATGAACTTCCAGGTCCTGGTGCTGAGATTCTGCTGAATGGCACATCATCTTGCACTTCTATACCTTTCACAGGATCCCTTTTCCTCTTGTATGGTCAGTGGAGAGGAGATGAGCAGCAGCCTTTTTAGAATTGAGACATGAGGCAGCTGGAAATGTAGGTTATCATATATATTCAACACATTCTAACTCCTCTTCCATAGTTCCTCAATTCCAGACCACTGAGTCTTCAGAGCACACATTTGCTGTGCAATAGTTGAATTTTTTACCTTTCTGTGGCTGCCAACAGGAAATAATCTGTTTAGCTCGATCCCTTATCTGTCTTTGTGTGGGAAAAGTAGGAAAGGGAAGGTAAAAAGGGGATAATATTCTGCTGCTGTTCTGCAGTGTGCCTCTGGCAGGGGCCTAATCCCAAGGGTCAAAAGCTGAGAAAATCAAGCAACTTTAAACTAACAAAAGAAATGCTTGGCAGTCCTCCTCCATCAGGAGCCAGATGCCTCAAGATTTAACACACAGAGGTGCCTCTTCTGCATTGTCTTGTCCCGTGGCCCATCCAGCACTGAGTGAAAATGTCCCATTCTGGAAAAATTCTCTGGAAGAAGCAGGAGCTCCTCCTTGTCCTGGCTAGTGGGAGGAATAACAGAGTTTATTTGCTTGACCAGGTGCCCATGGAGCCATCCCATGCCCCATATCCTCAGTGTTACCTCAATGCTGATCATGTTTCCACTGGGACTATTCCTGTGAGAATTATGGTAAATGGATAAAAATGGATAAATTGATCTTCAATAAGGGATTTTAAAAAAAATCTGCTACAGTAACACTCGTCTGTAAAGATAAAATATATTCTGTTGAAGAATCTTCAGTCCACTTCACTGAAATTCTAGGCTGTGTCCATTTTGCAAGACCTGCCTTATACCAGTGCTTCCTTTATCATGGTACTCTGTTAACATTGCCAACAGGGGCTTAGTAAGGTAATAGGAAATTAACTTCATTCAAAGAAAAAAAGCTATGAAATCTAAAGATAAGCTTTATAAAGGCCATATTGCCACTGAGTCCTGGGAAGATGACTGCATGTGCTTGACCTGATGGGAAATTGGCAATGTAGGACTTTCTCCCAAGACTTAGCACAGTGCATTGGGCTTCCTGAATTTGAAGGATACTGCAAAAGAAAATGCAGGAAATGACAGGAACTGAATCAATGACTTGACTATATCACTTTGACCAACATTCCTCTTTCATGTTAGAGCAAAACAATGTTGCAGCCTGACTTAAAATAAATTGCAGCTTAATAAGGCCAGAAGTAAGTCATCTCTTTTCAGCTAATTCCTGTTCAGCTTCCCCAGCTATACCCTTATTAAAGGAGCTTTAGCAGCTGTACTGTTCTCTGAGGCATGAAAAATCTTGATTAAAGCCACTATACTGGAGTCAATGAAGCTTAAACCTTGATATACTGGGATACAGGGAGGGCCCAAGCCAGCTTTATGCTCCCCAGTGTCCTGACAGAGGACTGCTTGTTTTTGAGTCTGGAAAGCAGCTCGCCAGACCTCCTGCCTGCCAGATAAGCATCGTGTTATCTGTGCCTATCTGCAAGGTTAAGAGCAGCAAGCAGAAAGCCTGGTCACCTAAGAAAAGATATTTAAGCAACTTGGAGGCTGAGCTTCTGACACTCCTGCTTTTGACAAAGAGGAACGTTTGGAGGAAAAGATCATGACTTTTACACTTGAGGGTTTGAGGAGTACAATTGAGCTGGCAGTGCAGTTTTCCTAATAGCTCGAAGGAAAGCTGTGCCTCACAGTGTTATTTAAATCAGCATGCGACTGTAACTTCATTAACAGCAGTAATGCAAGGTGATTAGTGATTGATACAAGTTAATTATGTTGATAAGTCAAGTTTTGCTTTGGATAATATCATCTGACTGCAAGGAATGAAACCCAGCACATGGTGGCTACAGATACAATGGTACTGCAGTCACAGGATTAACATTGGATCAATGAGTTTTGCTTCCTGCATTTTTAATATTAATATTTTTTCCATTTATTCTGGGTATGATGCAAATGACTTTGAATTAGGTCTGAAAAGCAGGGAAACAGCTTTATGTAGAATTCGATTTTTGATTTTGTTTTGTTTTGTTTGTCAGTCCTTGCAACAAATGAAATATATTTAATTAGTTTTACATTTGTTTTCATTTTGAATTTACCCCAGAGAGTATTATAAAATATATTCCCACAGGTAATGAACTGCTGAAATATTCTGATGAAAAGTATATAAAAGGTATTTTTGATTTCTTAATTGGTAAATGAAAAATTTTCTCGTAAAAGTTAAAAAGCTCCAGAAACATTGAGATTATACTGCAAGAGATTTCATCTGTAAACTAAGCCTGGAACCTCCAACTCATCAGTTACTATTGCAAAATATCTTAGCAAGAAAAGAAGGGGTAGTAGCTGGACCAAGGCCACCTGAGCAAAACAGTGATTGGGAGATTGCAGTTATAGAATCAAGAATCATGTAAAAGCATTTTTTATGATTAATGAAGATTGGTTAACGAGTAACTGGCAAAGAACAGATCACACCTCTCTATGTAGTTATTTAGGAGTCATTTGCTTTAGTGATATCACAGAGCTATTGTGTTTTATTTGGATAACCTTGTCTGATACACTAAAAATCACTGTTTTTACAAGTTCATTTCTTTTTTAGTTAAAGCAGAAAGGCTGAGTCATTGCTCTTAACCCACCTGTACAGCCTCTGAATGCCAGCATCCATGTTTGGGGAAAGGTTGAGGAAAAATGAGAACATCTGGTTCTGTGAGTGCAAATGACAAAAATTTAGGCCTTTGGTATCATCCTGTGCATAAAAAATAATTCTGATCTGTGTTCTAATTGCAAATTGAGAGATGTTTCAGTTTGTTTTCTTGGAGTTATGCTACAGAAGGTTCAAGGCACTACTGTTTTTAAATGTCACTCAGAAGTTGGGTGTTACTGCTGAGGCAACATCAAAGTTGTTTGATATTACAGAAGTAAAAACTGAGGATGAATTCTATTGGCTAGAATGGATTTATTTGCTCCCTGTGTGTAAAATGTATCTTCTGTGCTCACAGGCTCACAAACGTGTCATGGTAGGTCATTAAACACATCACAGATCATCTTATTTTCTTTTTTCCATTCCATCTTCTTTCTCTGTATAGTCTGCTGTTTCTTCTCTGTCAGCAGTTTGTTATTTAGGTAAGAAAAACAACTTTTTGCTTCAAAAAGTGTTATTAATCCTTTTCCACTAGTGTAGTTGAGCTTTTTAGCTAACAATTTAGGCAAATAATAACAGATTTTTTGTTGATCTGATTTGTAGGAATTTCTTTAGTACAGAAAACCGGGAACAGCTTGGTTTCTGTGGGAAATGAGGCAAAATTATTTTAAAAAATTTTAAGGAATTGATTTCTAGCTGTTCTAACTATTCTCTTGTGCTAGAGACCACAGGAACTAAAAAGAAAGAGAATCGGTCTTCTGTCAATATTCATCTGGGATATTTTCTTTGCAGTCACAAAAATCATAAAGCATTTGTGTCAAAAGGAGAAATAAAATGAAATAATTCTAATTCTAAGGGCTTCAACTGTTCTATCTTTCATATTATAAGTACAGTTCACAATAAACTTACACCTTTAGGGTGAACCTGCAGGACAGAGGAAAATTAAAAGACAACTTGAAGAATAATGAACTCGGAGATTGCACACAAATTCAGGGAAGCACCAAGCTCCATTAGTCTAGTTGTTACTAGGAAACACCAATTTCAGGCTGAAAAATGCAGTGTCTGCTGCAGAGATACAGACCAAGCACATCATTAACAAGTACTGAATTATCCATCTGTCAGGAACCCTATTGCCAAGGTGTCTAAAGTGAGGAACTGAAATTTGTGCCCGCTGCAGGTGCTGTAGGAACTGCAGTGTTCCCACCAGCCCTGCTCTGTGCAGTGCTGTTCTGGGACAGCCCACTGCCCTTTTTCAGCCCAGGATATTCTCTGCTACTATACTCGAGTGAGCAAGGACCAAATTGTGAATAAATGTGAATAAAACTGCCCACAAGTAGGCCAGAGTAAAACTAGTTTACCTGTTATAATTATAATTTGCACTGATTTAATTCCAGAGACTGATGAAGATGTGCAATCAATTTTTTTCTCCTGGGACTGATTTAAGGAAGCAGTTTGAAAGCAAGGCTTACAGGGGCAAAAAAAAGAAGTTGTAATTCAAGACACAAAAATATTCTGTATTATGGAGATTTTGGTGGTACTTTGTTGTTTGTAGTCCAGTATGTGCAAATCCCCCACCAAGGACTTTTGTTATGCTCAGCTGTTAACAATAATTGTCCATAATTCTGCAGCACAATTGATTTGGTCACCAAGCAGGTATATCCTTCTGTGCAAGCTGGAGTGTAAATAATAGAAATAAAAGGATGATTACAGTCATCATCAGCGTCTCCACTGCATTTAATCGACCTCAGGGATTTTTTCCATCACAGGAGATAAGTAACTATATGTGAATAGTGGGTTATTTGATCAGTGAAATGTTTTTTAAATGGCCTGTACTTGATTACTCCCTCAGCCTTGGATTGGTGCCTCCACAGGTGCATGAACTGCATTTCTCTGATTTAGTCTTCATGCTTATAAACCTGGTCAAAGCCTTGGATGTGGGGATTTGACAATACAAATGTTGTGATTATCATCTGCAATAATGCAGCTTTGCTGTAGAGGAGAGATGATTTATTACCACTGGATTAAGACCCATTATCTCACTGAAGCAGTGCCATCTTCCCTTCTGGAGAAGTCCCCATAAGTACAGTGCCATGTGCTGCATGGCACAAATTACTAGTGCAATGGAACGAAATTTTTGGAGCTTTCAGGTCCAGTATTGAGCTGTAAGCAGTTTCTCTCAGGGCACTGTGTGCAGGGTAGCTGGTTCTCAAGGGAGAAAGCTGCTTCAAGAAAACCATTAGTAATAAAACACATAAATTAGGGGTGAGGAGAAGAAAAGACCTGTTTGAGGGCTAATTCTATCTCTGGTAGGTTCTGCTCTTAGACCCCTCTCGTGTTACCCTACAACAAGATGAAAAGTGACTGTGCTAGAGCCTATGAAGGGCATTTGTGGCAGGAGGAATTCCCTGGTGCCTTACAGGCACTCAGCACACACAGTGAGTGCTGGAGGGAAGCTGTGAATGACAGAAATCTGTCGTGTTAAGCTGATGCTGCTCTTACTCTGTTCTGGGAAAATGAGCAGCTGCACCAGCATTGCATTATTATTTCTCAAAATAATCCAAGCACCGGTCATGCAGTGCTTGTGCTTCTTGCCACAAGTGGAATTCTGAATCAGGAGCCACATGGATGTTTTCAGATCTTAATTGACTCCACAGCAGGCATCCAGGCTGAGAGCAGAAATCCACCACTGCAAAGAAAGCAAATACTTTAGGGGATCCTACATTGTGTACAGAGTTAACAGGGAAGCAGGAGGCCTTATTTATGTGGAGTACAGGAATTGCCAAAGCTGAAGAAATACTGTTTTCTTTCAATGATTAATATGCTGAGTAGAAGTGTAGCATTTGCTGCCAGCTTTCATTAACAAATCAATGGAAAACAAACCCGCGTGGTAGGGAGTGTGTCTGGGGACAGCTTAAACAGGACTGAGCCGCTTTGGATTTCAGCTGTTTTCTTTAGCACAGCAGTGTAGTGCACTTTCTTGTTTATAGGATAAACACAGGGGATTGAAGTGATCTGTGTAGCACACAGGAGAGGTTGCCAACCCATAACATTCTGCAAAATGCAAAAATTCCATAGCTGCTCCCTTGGGAGTCATAAGCTGCAATCTTCTTGCATGTTGGTTTCAGTGTAAATAATAGTTAAATCATCAGAAGAGACAAACTGCCAGGAAAACTTTGAATAAAGTATTAGTTCATTTTCCTTCCTTCATAACACAGGTTCTGCAGTCTCAGAGCTCAGCCAGCTATTGGTTCAGAAGTGGTGTTTCACACCAAATTAATACAAGTAATGCATAAAAGTAAGGCTGTAAATGTGTGCTTTTTTTTAGCTCGCTCACAACAAAGAAGACTGAAATACAATAGATAAATTTGGTTTTAACTTTATTTTCACTTGAGAGTGATCACACAAAGAGAGCTCAGACTGGACATGAGTTTGATCTGTGACAAGAACTTCACTGAATCAGCCTCAGGATGTGCAGTGATTGGAGTATTGCTTTCAGCCTTTCCAGTTGCTCAAGGCTTTTTTTCTTTTTTATGTAGAAATTAGATTATTTTAAACAAATGACCTGTCCTTCACACACATTGAAGCCTAGCAATCTTCAGAGCCATCTGTTTGAATATTATGAAATTATTCATTCATGGTGAAAATACCTCACGGAGTGGCAAAAATATTTCAGGAGTAAGAATAATAGATACAAACCCATCAAAACATTCAGGAGTAAAGCCAATAGATACAAAACCTGAGGGAGGTAAGGCAGCCATCCCTGCAGGTTACAATTTAGGACAAGGATGGCTTTGGGAATCTAAAATATTTGTTCTAAAGCCAAGTACTCTAAGCTGAATGACAGTACAGAGAAATAAGCTGTACCCATGAGCTGTGCTGAAACCAGGGAAACTTTGCCTATAAATGTTAGATAGGAGACCAGTCCATGTGCCCTGCTGTTCCCATAAAATCAGCCTCTCCCTACTGTCTTCTCTGCAAAGTACAAAATCCCTCCAGACAGCAGAGAAAAAGATAGATTTCAACAGCTTAGAACAGAATAAACTTAGATTTCACTAAGGCTAAAGTAAAATGCATCAAAAAATGTTTCTGTATATCAAACAGATGGAATTAGAGTCACAGTTTTCCTGCACAGGATTTTGGTGTTTAATACAGACTTGGTGCTCATGTAGCTGACATGGTCAGGCACTGAAGGGAATTTCATATTTCTGAGAACAGAACCTGGTCTTCAGTCACAACCTACTGTAACTATCATTAGCAATTTGCTAATGAACACACATCCCTCTGTATATAATTGCATCACACTTTTCAGTCTTGTGTTCTCTCTGTAGTGATTATGTCCTCTCTGTCTCGTGTGAGTCATCAGACTCTTCAGGTATATCCAGGGTGTGCTGTGCAGATTGATGCACTCAGCAGGTGTGGAAAAGGACAGGGCAGTTCAAGTAAAAGGAAATTGAAATGTATTTTCAAAGAGAATGTACAAATAGCTTAGTGTTTGATTTCCAGGGTGGTGAATAATTGCAGACTGTGAGATAAGAACATACAGGACAAATAACAGTGCTAGCCGTTTGTTGTATCATGGAGTGGATTCACCTCTGGTTTGAGCTGGCTTTTGGTGGTATGAACTAAAAAGCAGGACTCTGGCAGTGTAAAGATAAGAAAAAGCCTGATTTCCCTGTCTGTGCTGAATTCTGGGGGCTGGAAAACTGCACTCAGAGGACACTGACCTCATGGGCTGAGGTTATCTGGCACTCTGTGAGGACTCCTATCAGATATGATGGTGAAAATTAAAATATGACCTGCCAACACCATCACACAGGTCTTGCCCATGCTCAAGTTGATCTTACTCATTTATTTGTACTTGCTTGTGGTAGAAAGCTCATCTTGGCCTCCCCATACATTCTGAGTCCAGAAAATATGGAGTGACTGTATTTAAACCCTGAACTCAAATACCAGCAGTGTGATCTGCAGAGTCTGGAGGTGCAGTGTGTCATCAGAGTGTGTCCAGCTTATACTTGAACTAGGTGAAAGAGCAAAAGAAGTTTGGAACTTTTACCTCTTTCCCTTGTATTTATAAAATCATTGTATGCTTTGGTACAACATGCAGTTCCAGCTAAAAGCTGTAAAAGTTGCTGTGTTCCAGATCATAAATTGGGGTGAGATGGCAGTGCTGTGTGATGAGGCTTGCACAATACCCATGCAGCTTATATCTGACTTAAGGCTTTGCTATTAATTCCTCACTTTCATGAACACAAAATTAACTTCCTTTTCTTTTTGCATCTCTGAAGAACCCATTCTGTTGCACGACACAGCAGGAATCTTTTTCTAGACAGAATGAAATTCCTCGAGGTGTAATTCATTGAAGCAAGATCATCCCTGACATGGTTGTGCATACCCCCATTACCCAGTGCCTCACACCACTGGAAAATGAAATGAGTCCTGGCCTGAACGTTCCTGCTGTTATCTAACTCCCACTGTACTTCATGTCAATTATTAACATCAGCGATGATAGAAATCTTAACACATGTTAAGAAACAGGACTCCTACAGAATTTTTGTTAATCTGTATTATTTTGCCCTATGATCTTTCTTTCAGAGCTACTTTTCACCATCTCCTTTTCCAATGTGCTCTCCTAATTGGAGTGTTTTGGGCTGACATATTCCTTTCAGTATTTGGAGAAGAGAGTGCAAAAACCGTTTATTATCTCTTTCACACTCCAGACAGAGATGTTTTTCATCGTATAGAAGCCTTCTGTTTGAGTTAATTTTATCCAATAATACCAAGAAGACTTTAGCAGAAGTCAGTAGGCACCACTAAATTACTTAGCTGAGCTCTCAGATCAGAATGTATTTTTATATATATATATACATATATAAAGGAAGTAATTGTATATCTGCCTTAAGTGTGGAAAGCTCCTTTTTTTTGCTGTTCTTGCTGGCTTACTTACTTAATGTTTTTCAGTGAAGATCCTTTGATTTTTCTCAAGGTAATAAATCATGCAGTGTAAAACCTGCTAACTGCCAAGAAAGGGAAGAGTTCAGTCGTGTAGAACTTGGGCTTGTGAGTAGGAGGGGGCACATGGATGTAGAGTCCAGGCACCTGGATTGAAGCATGAAAACAAAGGGCTGGTTTGGCTTTGCTCTACTTCCAGTGCCGAGTGGAAACAGCACACACTGAGGAGAAGGAACTTTGTATTCTGCAGCTGGGAAGGCTGAGTGTGTCCCCAGTCAGGAAACAGCAACCTCAGTAAACTCAGCACGTGTGCTGGGGATGGAGGGAAACATGACTAGAGCCTGATCTTTTTGCTATTTCTTTCCAGAACATACAGTTTTAAGCTTTGCCACCTGGCAAGTGGCAAAACAAAAACAAACAAACAAAAAAAAAAAACAACAACAAAAAAAAATGGTTACACGGTGAATCTGACTCAGGAGGAGTCTGGGGAGTGAGAGAAGTGCAGGACTAAGCTCACGGTGTGCACCTTCTCAACAGGATAAATGATGGCAGTGCCTGGTACTGAGTAATGGCACCCTCATGGCTTTTCACTTCAATAACACAACTGCACATATGCAAATGGCACAATCTGTACCTCCTTTGTGCAAATGAATAATGCTCTGTACCTAGGACAATGAAACACAGAGATCAGCTAGAAAAAAAGAACCTTTTCCAGCTGAAGTTTCCCCACCTGCACAGAGCCATATCAGAAGAGCTGCTCTAGTTTTGCAGGTCTGAGTTAGGGATTTATTCTGAAGAGTCACAGTCTGTCACTTTTTCTTTTTTTCTTTCTTGACTAGATAAAAAAGCTGTGAGAACTAATCCATAGATGGGAGTGTGCTCATCCTTCCCTGCAAGGAAACTGATCACTGAATCAGAATTTGAGAGGAGTCAGCTAAATATCAACAAGGCTGTAGATTTCATCTGCACAGTCCATACATTACAAGAAGCAGGAGCATTAAACAGCACCACAATGAATCAGTGATCCAGGCATGTAGAAGGGCTACCTATAAATTCCTAGAAATTATGTAATTGCAGAGTCCACTTGTATAGGTCAGTCATGAAAATATCGTTTCTTTTTTAAGTCAGATGTCTTTTATCTTTTTTCAACTCTACCGTGATTCTTTCTGAAAGCTTTTTAGTGTTTGCTTTATTTCTCATCAAATCACTTATTAAATGTGTAGAAACCTTATAAAATTAAGAGTATCTAATTGGATTATTATTTGAAATGCAGAAGTCTTACAATAACCTTTAGGAGAGCAGGACAAATTCCTACTTAGAGAAGAAGCAGTGATAGATTCTGAGAGATGAAATGAGCCTGCAAGCAGTCTGGTGAACAAGGAAGAGGAGAAAGGAACTTGTTACTGCATTTTTCTTCGTATTGACTGTGTTAACTGCTGCACTGCACCACATGCACGGGATAGAATGTCTTTCACCTTGGGTCTTTTCTCAAAATCTGTATTTTCTGGAGCTCTCTGTGTCATATAACTGGAATTGATATCCAGCCTCACTGAGCTCCTAGGCCAAGGACTGGTTGAAATGTTCCCTGTTTAGGATGCTGTGCAATGCCAGGTACTGTGGATGTTTTGCTGTTTCACAGGGTGTTATTTCATGTTCTCAGGGGGAGGGAAAATTGATTGCTAGATGTGAGCACAAGGCCCACGAGTGTGGTGTGAGCTCCTCTTCCCCTGCAGCACTGCTTATCTCCCCCAAATCACAAACACCTTGTCTGCAGCAGGATTGAGGCTGGCAGGGCTCCAGACCCAGCTCACCCCAGGATGCACACACGAGCAGGGCACGGCTCTCTGGGAGGGTTCAGCACTTACCCAGCTCCTACTGAGCCAGCACTGCAGGGGTTTGATGCCATCTCAATGTCCCCTATCAGGGTTGGCTGGGTCCAGCCATAGATAATTCCCTGCAGGGTCAAAACCCACCGTGCTGAGCACAAATAACCTGGGAAGATTTGATACATTTGGGATGGATATCATGTGTAAGATCCTGACCATAAGAGAAATGTTGCAGATTATTCCATTGTGCAATCACTGGGCACTTGAGTGATGACAGGAGTAGTCCTTTGTGTTTCAGGTCAAATGCTTTCTCAGAAACAAACCCAAAAATAATAACAAAAACAACCCTGCAGAAAATCAGGAAGAAATTAATTTTTATTTTGCAATGTACTACATTTGGGTGGTAGACGGGTATTAAGTAGCAGTAGTTGTAGAAGTGCTGTTAGAAATTTTCTCCTTGGTACACAGGAGTTATGATTAAATTAATCACACCAATTTAAGGAATAATTCAAGTAAGCATTCTTCTAGAATGAGAGAAGTTTTGTTTTGGAAAATTCAATTGGGTAAAGAAATTCTCCTAATACATGTCGTGCTAGGGGTTATGCAGTATATATATATTGCATATATTATACCAGTATTAGAGCATTTAGCTGACCTTGGACATTACAGAGGGAATTACAGCACAGGCACTACTTCAGTGAACTAAAAAGTATCCTGTTAAGATGTATGGTATTATATTTCTATATAGTTTTATAGCTGTGGTTCCAGTTAGATAGTAACATGGTAGATATTATCACCACTCTAAAATGAGGCATGGGAGATACAATCTTGTTTGTCTTGGCCTGCTGCACAGTGATGGCAGAATCTGAGCCTGTACCTGCAGCTAACTCTCAAGTTTGTTCCTTCTCCAAGTCTTCCAAATACATAAATGCTACCATTGCCATCCCTAAGTCATCAGTGCTCAAAAAAGCATGATGAATTTCCAATAGAAATACTTGAAAAATACTTGAAGAAGTATTAAGGACAGTGACAGGGATTGTTCACCTGGGATGCAGTTATTATCCTGCTCAGGCAGGATTTACATGGGAACAGACACAGAGAATTTTAACTAAAACAATCAAGAAATTGGAAGATTTTTCATAGCATGAAAGACAGAAACATGTTTAATTAAACAAAACAAAAGCAATGTAAGGGCTAACTGATAATGTTGACACAAGAATCAGAAGATAGAAATGGTGAAGAATGGATCCACACTGGAATTTTTATATAAGGAGAGAGGGAAAGAAGGTCTTCTCTGATGAAACAATACTTTCATGAAAGGACAAAATGATGCAGTGCCATGAAAGTCAACCATACTCAGTTACTCATGGGGTCACCTTGTAGTCTGTGTTCCTTTAATCCTTATTTTCTCTGTACCAATGGAAAGCATGAATAGTGTTATTACCAGTTGCAGGCACAAATTTCATTATCACAGAGCTTGGCTGTTCCTTGCCCTATGCACAATGCCACCACAATTTTGAATAGATTGCTCACTGTTGGTATAGGTTAAGCAAGAACTGGCATGGAAACTGCAGTCCTGCATCAGCTGCCTCTGTAATCCCTGTGGTGCTACATGAACAGCAGCAATGGGCAGGTGAGCAAATGGCCCTGCCATAGACTTACCTCCTTTTTTGCCTAATTTTTTTATAATTCATGTTTACAGCAACATTAATTCCATGGTCTCATTAGAGCCTGCTCTTATGCTAAGGCATTATTCCCTTTCTAAGTTGAATATTGAAATACCATGCTGCCCTCTTGAGGGTACATAACACACTTGGGGAGTTTTATGGAGTTACTGGAAGGAAAATGACATTTTAATGAAGATTTGTTTCTTATGGAAATAAATAGCTTAGATATCAACATTTCAAAGCCATCTTCGTGTTTTGGATGTTCCAAAAGGAATTGGCCATGCAAGTCCTTGCAAGTGACCTAATTTCTCAACCCTAACTCCACAAAATATTTAGAGGATCATGTGCAGAAGAACCAATGGCTGGGAGTAGAAATAGGGTTGCTTTCTTGCAAACATTGTTCCATTTAGATTTGAACAGAGATTTAATTTGCAGAATGGTGAGAATCCTGTTTCCAGTGCTCTGGTATTGTCCAGCTGTCTTGCATGACACAGTCATGGTCCTGCTGCTCCAGAGTGGTGAGTACACAGTGACTGATCCAACCTGTACTGCAGAGCTCTGGCTGCCTCGTGATTTCTTCCATCTGCAGCGTCTCATTTGAAATGTTTGCTGTAAGACAACCAAATGTGTCTATGCTGGCAAGATAGGAATGCAGGTGGTTAGAACAAGTGCTGTGAAGGACATGCAAAGTATAAGCACAGAGGTGGGAGACTGACAGAAATTGCCTGTGTTAGCTGAGGAGGGTGGTAACATCACAAAGGAAAGTTACTGCAGTGGCTGTGTGCAAGAGTTTCTCTTAAAGGAATTGTTTAGCATGAGACCAGATGGACTGTGGTGGGAATAAGGTTAGGTGAAGTAGGTTGCCTAATTGCTCATTTTTTATTCATTGTTCTGGGAATCAATTTAAAGTACAGTGTGTTCATCAGAGACAAACAGACTGGAAAAGAGGGAGCTGGTTAGGCCCTATGTGCTGTTGTGCCACTGTAAGGCTTGGATTGACAGGATACGAGAAGACATTTTAGCCATCTGTCCTCTCTCCTCCTGCTCCCCCATGTCTGTGCTATTCCAAGGGGATCCTAGAGAAGCAGAGGTGTGCTGGGAGTGATTTCTGGTGCTAGAAAGTTTAACAGAGCTTCTGCTGCCTGCACCAGAGGCAAAGGTTCCCAGTTTTTCATATCAGTGTAGAATATTTGCTGCCTGTCCTCAAGAGTCTCTTTCAAGTCCCAGCTGTTCTGACAGGAGTGGCTCCAGAGCCAGTGGCTGGTGAAGCTCCTGTCCCACTGGTGCCAGGGCTGGCAGAGAGCTCCTGGCTGGCAGCAAGGTGGGAATGACTGGCACCTGGAATAGCAAAGCCACAGTCAGTGCTCCCTCTGCACGAGACCTTTCCATTCCAGCTGCTCAAACAGGAGCTGTGGGCTCCTGAAGTGATCTCCAGTCTGCCTGCCTTGACTAGAAACTGGGAATTGTACTCCACTGAGCAAATATCCATGGGCTGACTAATGCCAATGAATCTCAAAACCATCTCCATTGCAGGGAGTGGTGTTACTAATTATAGAAGAAATATGTATTCTTAGTGTCATATAAAAATGAAACTAATATCCTTTTCTGGTGCCTTCTAAACTTCCTGAAAAATAGGCAATGGTCCATATATTTATTTTTTTCAAGAGCAGATATAAATACTCCTTGGCCTGTCTTTTTGTATGTGAAATTTCCAGGTTCCCATATTGTACTTCCTTCTACAGATTTTCAAGTATTTTTGTGTTCCTTCTATAAAAATAGGAACATGGAATGAGTAAACAGCACTAAATATAAGAAAAAAATTCAAGAAAAAATGAACTAGAAGTGTTTATAACTGACTGTCAAAAAGAACTGTCCTTTTCACTGATTGTCTGATGGAAAGCTGAACATTTACTTTTAAATGATCAAATGCTTGTTTGCTATAGATCTGCCTTGATTAGGCCTTCAGCAAGCGAAAAGCCCCACAAAAAAAACCAAACACAAAAGACCTCAAGAGCTTGACTGAGTTTGATTTGAAGTATGGAATAATGTATTTTAAAATAGTTTTAAAAGCAGGTCTGCTGGAACAAAAAGCATATACTTCTTCTTGAAAATTAATCCTGTTTACTGACACCGTTATTTTTCACAATTTTTTTTTTTTTTTGTGGTAAGAACTTAACTGAGTTCAACCTTTTTCCCTTTCCCTGATGCAGAATAGCTTTGCCTTGTTCCTCAAGGCCATATGACTCTTCAGCAGCTTTCCTGCCTTTCAACTTTTGCTCACTAGGTTGGAAGGATCTTTTCACTTGTGTTGTTCCAAACTTCTTAGAGACCTGCAAATTGAAAATATTAACATATGTTCTTGTGCCTTAGGATATTGCTGCATAATTATAGTAAAATAAATACTGAATAGATAATTGTGTTCAGCTGCCACCCATCTCTCCTGTGATGTTGCTCTTGTACATTCCCTTTTTAAAGGTCTGTGTACTAGAGAGGAGAGTAATAGATAAAAAGAATCACAAGATACTTTATGTTGGAAAAGACCTCCAGGATCACCGAGTCCAGCCACTAACCCAGCACTGCCAAGGCCACCACTAAATCATGTTCCCAAGTGCCACATCCCATGACTGGCACATCCCTCCATTAAAGGGGACTCCACCCCTGCCCTGGGCAGCCTGTGCCAGGGCTCGACCGCCCTTTCCATGAAGAAATAAACAAAATTTCTGTGGGGACTCTCAGAACCAGGGACGTGATGACAACTGGTAACAAACAGGCGTTTTTAAAAATATCTGTTCTGTATTTTATATCTCAGTGGCAGCTCAGTTCTCCAGAGCTTTCTTTGAGGCAATGTATACTCAGACATGTTGATGTGTGATTTTGTAAGCCAAGTGTACTCTTGCTGGCATTTTCCCTGTAACCTCTGGAGCAGTGTAGAGCAGTGCTTTCCAGATTTTCTGTGGACTCCAAGGGAAAACTTGCTCAGACACCCCACGTGCAGAAGCTGTTGTGGAGGTGCTGTTGAGACTCAGGCACATTTCATATGAGCTTTATCGGTTTTCAGAAGTTCATAGGAAGTTCATGGTTTTCCTTTATTGACAAATTAATATTCAATGGGAACATTGCTCAAGCACACTGAATTCCAGTAGCTGCTGATATCCTGGTGAAACATGTCTGGCGTGAGCCTGAGCAGATTGAGGAGGAGCTGTAGAGTATCTGTTTATTTGTGTGCTACATTTCAGCTCTCCTATTCTAACCTCCCCTGTATCTAATTTCCCTGAACCAGTGCATTGCAGCCTTAAGACTGGAAAGCTCAAATTTTTGTGTGCTGCAGGATTATGCATCAGTAAACAAAAGCAGCAGCTGTGAACTCAACATCTGCAAACTGGGCTCTTTTACTTATTACACTTCTTTTTAAACTGAAATTACACAAAACATTCAGCTTAATGACTCGGTCCATTCATTTTCTTGGAGCCCTATGACCCTGAACTGCAGCACTGTCTGATTTCAGGCTAAACAAGGTTGGTCTGAGTTGGTACCAAACTGTGAAGAAGCAGGAAATGACATTCAGTAACACTGCTGGTTCAGAGTGGGCACATGGTCATTGTCAGGACACTCTTTTTCCTGAGCTGAGACTGAACAAGAAGGGAGGCAAAATGTCATTATTAAAAAATTCTCATTAAAGTACAATTTAATCAAAAACTTGTATATTCACCCTTGTACTATAGAGTGTAGATCTAAAATCTCTTTCTATGCTTGCATTCTTATGTCCAAACTAGAGAAACCTATCAGAATAGGAAACAAATAATATGCAGTATTGTTGCATTATTAATTAGCAACTAGTTGTTTCTGTCACAGAATTTGGTAAGAGTAAACAAAAAGAGATTTGATTTTAACAGTGCCAAATATGTTTTTTGCAGAAATGTTATGTAGTGATTCTGTGAAAGCAAAATTCTCATTTTCAGTGCTAGTTCTGCAAAGACATATGCAACTGAAAAGAAAATGTAATGTGACTTTAGCAGTTTATCTGGACTTGTCTCATAATTGGGTGATTTAATTGGTAGAAATGTCTGTAGATATTGTAGGCTTGAAAGCAGCCAGTATTGCATTACTGAAATTTCTTATGCAACTGTTTTTATGGCTTTGTTTAAGATAAGATATTTTATGCTGGTACAGTAATACTTAGATAAGTATAATTAATAATAATAAGTTATGCAATTTGTCATCTCCATTTCTGTTTCTTGGCAATGGAACATTTTGTTTACTTGGTTTTATTCTCTTACTGCATATTCAGTGCTTCTGAAGTGGCACAACTCTGACCCTTTCAGATATCAGACACACAGCTGAGCTCTGTTGGTTTAGACATAGACCTGGAACCTCAACTTTTGAAGCAGCTGAGGCAAAAATGATAAAAGATGGTGTACATGTACATAGCAAATAAAAGGTGTTGGGTGCTCTCCCTCAAGTTCTCATGGGCACTTCCTAGTGAAGTATTGAAGGAAGTTCCTGAGGACCTTAACCACAGGCAAAAGGCAGGAAAAAACCAAAGACACTTGCACAATCCAAAAAAGTCTGTCTTGGAAAGAAGTTTCTGTCTGTGCAAGTAATTAAAGAAGTTGCTGAGATCTTGAAGACAGAGCTTGCCCTATGACTTCTTACTCATCCCTGCTGCACTGAGTCATGAGAGCAGTAGTGAGTTTCCATATCATAAATATTCTATACATGTATAATGCTGAGAAATTTGGAAGTGTTGGTTTATTCTGAAAATTACTAAAAATTGTACTTCCCTATCCATCAGATCTTCCTGATGTGCACGTTCAGTCATAACTTCTTACTCGAGGTGCAGAAGGATTAAAGGAACAATGCTACAAATGATAGTCCTGACACAGCTCAGCTGAGGATTGAGGAGCTGGGTTCATTTCCCACTGCAGCATTTCTGGTGAGGTCCCAGATGGTGACACATGAGCAGAGACCCCCTTGTCACTGCAGCCTGGAGTGTCAGGATTACACGGAGTTCATTTAAATTGACAGGCTACAAGCAGAGAAATTAAAGGGAGAAAAGTGTGTGTGACATGATCATAGTCACAATTTAATCACTCTTAAGGCAGTTTGAAATGGAAAATATGTTGAGTGTAAAAAGTGTATTAACAAACCTGATGCCTTTTCAGAAACTTGACAAAAAAGGTTATCCAGGCTGCAGAGTTTTTACTCTTTCCTTCTAATTTATAATGTTTATATATATTTCCCCTGTGATTATGTCAGCCTTAGCTCAGGTGGCCCAAAGGACATTCATTGATCCTTATGTTAACAAATATAGATGCTCATCTAACCATAATGTTAAGTAAACATTTGCAGCCATATAGATAATCCACCATATGACCTGACCTATTCATTATTTAGAAAAAATGGCTTTTACTTACTTACAGGTCACATGATGAGTTGAAAGCTTTCTGCAGTATCAAGTTTTTCAAGCTTTATTTTAAGTAAGAATTGAAGTTTTAAATTCAGGGAGGTGTTTCGACAGCATGGGGGATTTATCTTTAAAAATGTGTTTCAAATATGAAAATATGATCATTATGAAATATCATCTGTATGTGACCTTCAGAAGGTAATGATGAAGAAAAGACTTTTAGGCTGTTTTGGTAACAAGAGTATCACCAACAATGGCAAAACAGGACAGACTGAAATTATAAACATTACATCAGCCCCGTGCTAGAGATAACATGTTTACTAAACTTCTCAAAATGAACTGAGACCACGAGTCATCTCCTTGTGATCAGCACTAGGACTATTTCCTGCTGAGACTGGCTAGCAAACTGGTATATTACTGCTTGCCCAAAATATTGAAATTACAAAGTGAAGCTGTCTTTATTTTGTGTAAATAAGTACAAGTGTTCTCTCCTGGAAGGACAAAAAGGTTGCCAGCAAATACAAATACTGGAAAATACCAGCATGGTAATGATAAGGACATTTGAAGTTCATCTGGTTTTAAGGAAATCTTATTATCACATTGATAAATGAAAAAAATATACCTTTTAGTCTTCCCAAACAACTATGTTTATGTTTTTAATTCAGCAAAACTGGTCTTTGATATTTGAATATGTTCTCCTATGCCACAGAATGTTTAACTTTTGGATGTTCAAAATGCAGAAGACTTAGTACTCTATGAGATGGGCTAGAAACGTGCTCAGGTTTTGCTGTGCTCGTCATTGTCTTCCCAAAGTTCAGTTCATATTTTGGCATTTTCCAAGTCTACTGAACTGGGAGGGCTGGGGTAAAAAAGTAGTGGAGAAATAAACGCATAAAACTAGGTCAGAGCACTTGCCTGCATTTCCAGAAAGATAAAACTTGAATTGGTTAATGGCATTTTCAGAAAAATTTCTAAGTATTAAAATATTCCATAGATATTTAGGCTCACTTTCAGAGGACACCTCTGTGGTAACACAAGTGACATTTTGAATGAGCCTTTCCCTTGCTAAGCCTTCTTAGCAAAACCAAATGTCATTTGTTGTCTCAAAAGCTAAAGACATATTTCACATGTCAGATGTACAAAGAAGCTCCTGAACAAAATTACAGGCGAGACATTTAAATTCTGCTGCTGCTGGAATTTCTGTCACCTCTCTTTCTGATGCAGTGCACAGCAGCTCTCTGTGGTGACAGCAGAACTGGTTCCATTATGCTGCAAACTAAATTAATACTTTGTATGAAGGCTCAGGTCAAAATAAAAATAGTTGATGTCTTGTTGTGTGCAGAAATGACACTGTTACATGATTAGGAAATACTGCAGCATATAAGTGGAAACCTGAACACATTTATTTTCAAATTTCAATTGTGTCATTTTTGAAACTCTGTCTTTTTAGGATCAGCATTACTAATACTTCTTGTATTACAAGAGAATCCCATAGACTCAAAGAGCAGATGACCTTTTCTACTGATGTATGCTGAACATGTTAAATATTATAATTAATTTCAAATAAAGAAATGGGTCATATTATTTATCTGCAACATTAAAATTTGAATGGCCTACAAAGAAAATCCTGCCTAGTTTTGCATGACCTAATCCTTGACAGTTATCAGTATTTTGTCTATCTTAGGGGCTGCAGATTTATCCAAAGTTTCAGATAAATATCTTTGAAAGACAGATGAGCTAAAAGCAAGATAGTTACTTGTATATCTGACAGCAGCACTCTTCAGCACTTTTGGAAATGTCACTGATATTTAGGAAATTTTCAAATTAATTTTAAGATGTTGTAAGCAGAATCTTGCATTCCTTAGGACCCCATGAGTCAGTTTTGATGTCAGTATCTATTTCTACTTGAGAAGACTCATTAAAGAAAATACATTTGCCACAACTACTTAGAAGAAAGACAAGCTAAATTCAAAGGTTTGACTTTGCACTTAAATCCAAGTATGTGGCTCTCCTTGAGTTTAAATTCGAGGAGAGCAGTATTTAGTCAAGACCTGTTCTTATGGACTCTGAAAATGTTGAGCAATTATATTTTTGTCTCCAATTCTCATGTGGCTGTGGCAAATGGAGTCAGGTTTGTGTGCAATCACAGCAACTCCAATGTGCCTGCACTCACTTCCCTTCATCAGCCATGAAACACAGGGATTCAAAGAGAAAGAAACATTTCCCTCCTGTCCCCTTACTTCCTAGTTGCTACAAATACTTCACTTAAGAAAAGTAAATAGTTTGAATTGTACAGCCTTATAAAATGCTTTTTAGAGCATTCTATTGCCAAAATCGTGTTCAGCAAATGTTGTCAAGAAAGTTCTTTGGCGTAATGAAAATGAGATGCTTGTTTCCTTAGGGGTACATTTTCTCTATCTGGGGGATTTATTTACTTGCAATAAAAAGAAATCACAATGGTCTTCCATATTTCTAAAAATCAGTTAATTATTTGAATTCCCTTGTGTATGTACAAAGTAGTAGTTTTCACAAAAAGCAAACAAAACAAAACAAAACCAAAAAAGCCCTTACCCCATTAAAAGAATAGGAAAATGGCAACTTCTTTTTTTTTCCCCTGCAACTAAGAATCATTACTGAACAGAAATGTAGGAATATTGTCCTGGGTTTATAGCCCAACTCCTTCATGGGTTGCTCTGATCCACATGTTAACACAAAAGACTATACAGCCATAAAGCTTTAAAATTGTTCCATATCGATATTGCAATTAAGATTGTACTTATCTGGCTGCTGATATGATTTGAAATCTGTTCTTCTTCTGTTTTGAAGTTCAAAGAAATAATGCGATAGTTCTGCAATAAATCTGATCAGGAGAAAGACGTCACAATTTCAATCACAATGTTAAATACTTGTGGTATCAAAAGCAACATTGCTGACCCTGAAAAGGGGACAGCTGTCTTCTGCAGAGGTTGACTATTTGTCCAAAATTGAGCAAAAATACAGATTGTATGTTGCTTCCAAAGGCCATTTGTCCAAAATTGAGCAAAAATACAGATTGTATGTTGCTTCCAAAGGCCATTTGTCCAAAATTGAGCAAAAATATAGATTGTATGTTGCTTCCAAAAGCACCAGTGTGTGTGATCTCCACACTGTTGTCACAGTGCACACATTGAATTAGTCACAGATACCATGCTAGCTTGAACGGTAGTCCTTACAATATTCTTTTATTTAATTAAACTTTAATGCAATATCTTTATATTGCAAATCCTATCATACCACTAAATCCATTTTTCTGCTGCTAGGTTTGCATTGAACTCAGGATTTGAATCATGCTCAGCCTTATTGTTCCATGTAAAGGAATTTAATAGAATGGATGCACACAATAGTGCACATAATGAAAATGGGAGACTCAGAAAGCTGAATTGCAAAACCAGAAATGGAGGAAAATAAGACTGGCAGTTTTGGATGACTCTGTTTTGGAAGGCCAATGTGTTTCCAAGGCCTTCTTTTCAAAAACTCTCCCTGACCTTTCCCACAGTGCTGAGCAGGTCTGTTGCAATTTTTTATTAATCAGAATAAGTTGAAAAAACATGCTCTGTACATTTACAGAGCTGGTATCAAACTCCTTCAGTAATTGAAAAGAAAATTAAAATCTTCTGTTCTCAGACTGTTGAGGCTTTCTTTTCGTATTTGCTACGCTAAGGTGAGGCAAACTGTCCTAGAATTTACATTTACACTCAGTGCTTTCAAAAACCCTTCTCACACAATTACAATTCTAATAATCCTTCACCTGCCACCTCACTTTCTTCATGTGAGAGATTTCTGTCATTTGATGTTACAAACGGCTTCATAAAGTAGGAAGAGGAAGAAAAAAAATCATTAAAAATCATCTAGAAATCAATTCTTTCACTTAGTGAAAAAAAGAGACCAAAAAAATTAATTGAATTCTCTTTTAAGGTGTTCTTAAACCAAGAGGATGCAATTTAAGGACAAATTAAATAGCAAGCAGATATTTTCCTGTAACTAAAAATTAGCTTCTTTTTCCAGGTATATGATTTAAGGTTGAAGAGCATTTTCCAGCTACTTGTCTTGTGCATTACTGAAACATAAAAGTAAGTAAAAACAACTTAATTCTATGTATTTTTTCATACATTAGAAAATATTTGTTAGATAAAACACAATATGTGTATAATTTTAAAATAATGTTTACTAGTAATTTCTTATTCTACCCCCAAGTGCCACAGTGGCCTTGTTATATCCCAGAATTACAAGTACTGATAAAATTATCTTCTTGCTCCCCTTTCCCATCTTTCCCACGATTATCCAATAGTTTAATGCAGAATTGGACTAAAATATATTAAGATTTCTTTGCGGTATGAATATTCGCCCTTGAAAATCATTCCCACGAAATCACTCCATTTTAAAAGCCACTTTAAATTAACCTTCCTGACTTGTACTCCAAACTCCTATCCTCGATTCTGGTTGAAATAAGGTCCCCCCAGATGCAGCCAGTGACCCCCACTGAAATCCCACCTGATCACCTGTGTCACTGCATGATGCTATCCCAAGAAATGAAGCTTTCTCCAAGTGAGCTTAGTGGGTCTTTGCTCTGGGATTTATAAAATGCAATAAAAAATGACAAAAAACACAAATGCAAATATCTTTTAAAATATAATATTAGCATTGTCAACATGAAAGACTTTATTTACTGCACAGAGAAGAAAATACTCAGAATAGTGGAGTTTGTTTCTGGGAATGCATGAAAAAGTTTCAACAACTAACACACAGTGTTTCTTTGCAAAATAGCCCCGTGCATGATGCTGAAGTGAAATGAGTTTTGCTCATTCTTGTAAAAGAAGGTCATTACCTGCTATTGTGACTGCTCCTTTTGGATTACCTGTCTTTGTCTCTGCACAAGTCAAACAATAAATAAAGGTAGTCTGTTAATATAGATTAGAGGTTAAACTGTTATTTATTGTCACCTTTTATGGAGAGATTCTATAAAGGTTGTTATTGACCTTCCCTGCCTACAAACTAAGAGTCAGGTATTTACCCCAGGCAATCCATTTGCAATGAAAAGAAATTACAGTCTTCCTGAAGAGGCACAGGCAGAAACTGAGCTGCAATGATAAATCCTGATGAGTAAGAGCTCCCAAATTGAAATGCGTCACAAATTCACATCAGGTTATGTCTCTGAGCTTATCAGATGAGGAAATAGTTGAGAAACAAAAGATCCTCTCCTGCAATTTTTGAAGTCTTCTTTTAAACGTCCTCTGGGATTTGGATGGGCATGAGAAAAGTATACAGCACATTTTCATTCCTTTGAGTTTATGTAGTACAGAGAGCTATAAAAGTAAACAACAGCAAGAACAAAATTAGCATTCTCTTTCATGTGTTCCTTGAAATTGAAATGGTTGAAGAAAAATCAATGTAACAACCACCCACTTACTGTGCCTTAATCACATTAGCAGCATCCCCTTAAACTGGTTTGTGATGGTACTTCTGCAGAGTGCCCTGGATCAGCACACACCTCAGAAATTGGCTGCAAAGGTTGCTGTAACCTTGGAGCTGTGGAAGAACTTCCTGAGTGCAGAGTATGGAAGGTTCCTGCTACAGTGAATAGAAATTCCTTATCTGAACATCCCAAATTGTGAGAGTGTCAGAAATCCACACTAAGCCTCCCATAATGCTAAGAATGGAGAAGAGAGAAAGAAGATCTCATAAATATTTTATTTTCTCTTTTATAAAGCAGCCACAGTCTTCTACTTCCTCACCCAGTCTGTCTCTGACAGGCTGAGCCCTATGAAATTGTGATTATTGGAAAAGATTTAAAAGCCACGTCCTCCTGCAATCCTCCAGTTCTGCCCTGTTGTCACTTCACCTGTGACCACACCACAAGGTTACAGCAGAAGGAAACAAACCATAATGACATTTGAAGAAGAAATATCCATCCAAGACATGGCCTTTTTTCCTATCCCAGCTTGTCAAAATGTTGGCAGAGTAGGCAGCAAAGAAATCTTATGGGATCCAGCTGGAAAAGTCCTGGTGTTATTTCATCATCATCACAGCAAAGTCAGAGAGGGGAAGGGAGAGCTCTGCAGCCAGGCACGAGGTGTGTTAGGAGCTGTGTGACACTGCTTCTGCATTGTCACTGCAAAGGGTCCCACAGGGCCTGGCCCCTCATCACTGAGCCCTAAACAACCTGCACACACTGACAGAGCTAAGAGGACAGTTGTTGAATTGTTGCATCTTCCTTGTTTCAAAAGCAAAATTGTTAGAAAAATTCAAATATTTTAGATGTTTGAAGAAGTAAGGCCATGATTTTTCTTTCAGCTGGTGTCTGGGCAAGTATCCCTGAATTCTGCTGTGTGTAACTATTGCAGTTCTGCTCTGGTTAGTTTAAAATACTCACTTATTCTTCAGAGCAAACCCCAAATTCTCAAATTCCTTAAATAAGACAAACAGAGAAGTAAGTCCTTATCAAGTGTTTCCTTACAAATATCATTACAAAAATCGTAGGAAAACCAGCCAAAAAATACCATTAGGAAAGGAAGAAATTTAGCAGAATAAAATAACCACATTTTCCAGAAACTTCTGAAGTCTGAGGTATAAATTTTCCCCTGGGTGGGTGGGCAGGTCCTGGCACAGGGTGCCCAGAGCAGCTGTGGCTGCCCCTGGATCCCTGGAAGTGCCCAAGGCCAGGTTGGACAGAACTTGGAGCAAGCTGGGATAGAGGAAGTGTCCCTGCCCATGGCAGGGGAGTGGAATGATATGAGCTTTAAGGTCCCTTCCAACCCAAACCATTCTATGATTCACTCTAAATTCTCAGGGGGATGTTAATCTGGAAAAAAATACAGTAGCCTAGGTCTGACTGTAGTAGCCACAACCCAGGAGATTATATAAGGTGGGGAAAATGTGAGATAAGACTTCAGCTCCTCAACAGCATTTTACTGGCATGTTCCTGCTAACAGCCTTGCTCCACCTCAAAGTTTCTTAAGGTCGATGGTGTTGCTCTCCTTGCAGCACATACTCTAGTTTGGAAAGAATGTCCACACATTGGTCTCAGCAGTCATCAATTTTTGAGGCAAAGCTTTTTGTTTGCATATGTATGCATATGTTTGCCTTGCTTTTCATTGTTCTAACTGCCTGCTTGGGAGATCGGTCATTTTAATGGCTAAAGGTTTTCTTTTTCCCTTCCTAGTCTTGGAAAAGACCAAAATGTCACTGCTTGCACAGCTCTCCTCATGTAAGTTTTGGAATGAATGCAGTCCAGTGAGCACCTAAACAATCTGAGCCAAAGTGCCTCCATTTACTGGTGACACCATCAAGGCTCAGACAAACCAGTAGGAGCACTGGAACTGCTAATTGTTAATAATCATGTTACTCAAATTTAATTCCTTCCTGAAAAGAATTGAATGGCTTGTTCCTAGGCCTATTAACCAGGTTGCCCTTCACATCATGAACTGTTTGCACTGTCCAAAAATTTTAACTATCTGACAGATGTGCAGAGCTTTATTTGAAGTGACTTTCTGTCACTTCCCAGCTGCTGTATCTGTAGCCCCTGGGTTACCTGTGACAGACTCATTAATCGGGCAGCTCTAAAGAGACAAGGTGGGAATGCTCCAGTGACTCACAATTGAGCTTCACCTTAGACTGAAGTGCATTGGTAGCTGGAAATTTAATTTTTTTCTGCATCAGCTGTAATATTTTACTTGCTCATTTTCAGGTTGCCTATTTGCAGCCAAGTAAAATCAAATTTAGGGAGCTTTTAAACCAAAATTTGAACTTGTGTATTCAAAGACCTCTAGAGGTGTGCTACACAGAATATTAAAGATGCTTCAGTGCTGCCAATTCTGCTTCCCAGCAGCAAGGAGAGAGGGATTTAATCAAACGAGAGTGCCTGGGCTAAGTGGTAAATCATGAAACACTTTTCAAAAGTGGGCAATGCCTGCCTGGTTAGGCACAGCAGACTCTACACCCAAAGCATTTAAAATGTATTTTATTGCACCAGCAGTTGCCAACAAATCCTTGCTAATGTGATCAAAGTGTTAATGAACAATGGCATGAAAGTTGCTTCTGGCAGCTTTTTCAAAAAGTGACTGAGGCCAGGCTGCCCAGTAATGTTCAGCAGGTGATAGGCCTTTGTGTCAGAGAAACTGGTGAGAAGAAGGTAATAAAACAACTTTACATGAATAATTTTTGTGAAGTATATTGACCTTCTTATTTTGGAATGACTGCATACATGTATTTGTGAATCTTTCTGTGGTACTTTCATTTTTCAGTGGTACAGTTATCAAAACCAAACCTGTAAGAGATAAAAAATGGCCTTCCTAGGGTAGACCAAACAAGTAGCTTTTAAAACACTGAGTATCAGAGAGCTGATAAATTTTTGCTTCACAAAAGGTTGATTTGCAAGAGAAGCTAGGATTTGTTGTATGTACACAATGCACGTTGCCCTGATGAGATATGATGATTAAAGTAAGTCAGAGCAGGATTTTACACTTCCAGATTCCTCTCTTTGTGATTCTTTACAAACATTTCTTACACATTTCCACGGCAAGTTCTTGCTAGAGGAGAAAGCCATAAAAAGCAGGCACTGAAGCAATATAGCCTAGGTGTCATAAAAAACTTGGGCAGTAAAATGTCATCATTTCTCCAGAAGATAAATGCTCTCATGACTTTCAGTGGAGCCCCATTGCTTCCTTTAAATGCTAAGGTGGGCTCAGGATGAGAACAGAGCAGCAACACCAAAATGATCCTACAGTTCAGTGATCAGCTGCTGGTATCAACCAAAATACCAAAGACCCCAAGCTGTGATCAGATGATAAGGTGTAAAAGTCACTGATGTAAATTACTAAGGGATATGTACCAGACCAAAGTCATTATCAAAGCAGAGCCCTTTTATTCTGTGATCTTTTTCTCTCTGCTTTCTTTCTTCCCTGATTTTAGAGCCACACACAGACTTCTACTGTTCAGTTGCTGAAATAACTCTGTGCTTGAACCCTTCAAGGACAAACTTTTGGCTGTATTCAAATCTTCACTAAGAAAAATTTTATTCCTGTGATTGAATAATATTTTTGTGCTCTCATAGATCTAATTCAGAGACAGCTCCTTAGGATCCCTCTAGGTCTCTTTCTGAGGCACAGTAGCCTCTGCAGTTCTGTAACAAAAACCTGAAGTTTCATTATAACCATGAACAAGGAGCCTGAGCAGCAGTGAACAGTTTATTTTGTAGCTGCTCATTTTTCTTATCATCTCCATTGCAAGAGTGTAAATTCAAAGTAAATATCTTTGAGGAATATTAATTCAAATGAAAATTACAGGAGAGGGGTTGTGAATAAAAAACAGACAAGTGCACTCAGAAAAGGTGAATATTTACAAAGGCAAAGAAATTTTCAATTTCACAGATTCCCTATTTAGAGCTATCTCTTACAATTGTCAGCAACGAAAAATCTGTACTATTATGCATAAATTGACAATTGATGTCAGAACATTTTTACCATTTCCACTTTACTTAATTTCTGTATATCTCATTTAACTTTGGAAGGAAATTTATAGTGATTTGCATGTCCCAGACATGTCAAAAGAGATATTAAGCAGTATTAAGCCTAAAGAAATAATCCTACTTTATTTCATTCCTTCTGAGGACTGTGCAGAGGAATAATGTGAATGGATTAGGAAATTGGTGTAATACCTGTCAAGTACTGTTATCTGTAAATGTGCATGAATTCTCCAAAGTTAAACCAACTGTTCTATATCAAATTCCTCAGGTTCTTGAGGGAGGTAGGGACAAAAATAACCTTTTAAATTAAATTGTAAAGCTCCACTTTCAATGGGCCATTTTTATTTTCTTGGTGTGTACAGAACTTAATTCAGTGCTTTGTAAACGTGTTGTCTGTGGCTAAACCCACAGCTCTTTGCTGCAAGGATATTTCTGCACCTTCAGTGGGAGCCAAGCACAAAAGGGGAAACTTTGGCCAGGTAATTTCAGTCCTTGCAGCCACATCACCAGCCTGGATCTGCAAATGTTTGGGGTGCACAGCTCCACATTCACTGCTTTGGGATGTGCTCTCAGCAAAACTGACTGACCCTGTCAGGGAGTTCATTCCTGCTGCCCCTCAGGCTTTCGACTGAATAAACTAATTTTGGTAAGCAAGTCTTGCCTGGCTGCAAAATACAGCAAACAGAGCACCCTTTTATTTAAATATTTTGCCACACTTCCAGCAAATATACCTGGGATGTGAGGTACTCACAATGCAAGTTTATAAAAGTCCCAGAAATTACCTTGTCTGCTGCTGAGGGGTAACTAAAGCATCTCTGGTCTGGAATAGGATATTTTGATTGCAAGCACTTAGATAAATAATATGAAATTCTGCACAGGATCCAGAGAGTCTGGATTTTAGGCTATCTGTGATGAGGGTAGAAGGTATAGTGTGTAAGTATTCATTAGCTCTGGATTTGAAACTGAAGAAAAAGCTTTTATTGAACCTTTTATTGATGTCAGCTGTGTAATGCCTCCAGCAGAAAACACTTTTTGTGACTTCACTGGTGTCAGCACACAGCTGATATGGGCACAGAAAGCAGGGAGGCAGCTGGCATTGCCTTGCCAATGGCAAACTTGCCTTACTCTGTACCTGGTGGTGTCTGGAATCTGTTTCTCACCCTGCTGGAGGGATCACAGCTCCATCAGCAGGGAAGCAAGGAGGTAAGGGCACTGAAAAGGTGCCTGGATTTGTGGGGTAAATACATTGTCAGCTGTTATTAACTCTTGATAGCCACATTCCACTTGATGAAGTTCACACATGCTGCTATTTCTTGTGCAGGCAGTTTGAAAATGTTAAGACTGACTTCTTTCATTTACTACTGAATCCAGCTCCTGTGGTAGGTGTGGGAACAGGAAGCACCTCCCATTTCTTGGTGCTGTGGTGCTGTTCCAGTGTGTCTGCAGCATCAGTCTGGTAATCAAATCACACAGACCCTTTCCAGGATTTATCTGGCTTCCAAGCTTGTTGAAAAATGAGCGCAATAAAAAAGGGTTGGGAAATATTTCTCTGGTTAAATGTCACTCTAATATATCAGAATGCACAGAAATGGGGATTATGTATAACTTTAGATATTTTGCTGCATTTAAATGTGCCTGATTTGTCATAAAATTATTCCTCTGTGGTTCCAAAGAAATCCAGTAATGTCATAAGAGATTTCGCCCATTTAGAGTTTATGACAGGAATTATCAACTGTCAGACCTGTTCCTGAAACTGCCTTCCAAAATCTCATTTTTGTCTTTTTGAGGAGTTTTGGGCTAGTTTTTCTCATACAGTTTCATTGCACATTTTAAAATACTTTTATTAGATAAAAAACGAAAGCAATGGTATGTATGTAAAATTCATCTGAACAGGACAGACCCTGAGAAGAAGCATAATTTTGGCATAACCAAGTTTGGTGAAGTAACAGGGAGAAGGGCCTGATTCCCAATTTTGAAAACATAGAATTGTTAAGGAAGGAAAAAGTTCTAAGACCATCAAGTCAAACCATTTCCCCAGCACTGCCAAGGCCACCACTAAACCATGTCCCCAAGTGCCACATCTATATTCTGTTAAATCCCTACAGTGACAGATGTTAGTCTTCGAGGCTAAGTAGCTGCCACAAAACGATCACAGCTAATAACTGAGTAACTTCTGTAGCTATTTCAGAGCAGTCTTGCTCCTAGTTGGAAAACTGTTAAATTCCAGCTGAAATAACTGATTTCACATATTCTCCCTTCTGCTAAAAGAATCTGAACATACTCCAGTATCTTGGTTTGCTTATTTAATTCAGAACATAATGCAACTTTTCCATTTCTGCACGTGCAGCATGGCAGCTCAGCCAGGTACACACCTGGTGAGTTTTATGCAGACACAGCAAGGACATGCAAACATGAGGTTTTCCACAAGATAAATGCACATAAATATTCCTTGCTGTGGGTGACACTGGGAGGGATAATCACAGGATCCCTGAGTGGGAAGCTAACACAATGTACTTTTTAATTAATGTAGTAGCATTAATTATCTGACTACTCTTAGATACTTTCCTTCTCACATTTGGGCTGAATCCCCAGCCTTTTCAGGCAAGCATGTTCTGCTTTCTGCTTCCTTTGCCTGACACACTTTGATTGTGGGAACGAGGGCATCTAGTGGCTTCTCTCTTGTTGCTCTCCTGTTCCACCTTTCCATCTTTCAGTGACTGTGATACTGAGAGTGTTTAGGTGGAATTTGTGACACAGTTGTATGTATAGAGTATGAATAGTGTTGCAAGAGTGAAGTCTTTATTTATGAAATTAAGAATTTGCAAAAAAACCTTAGTTACAGGGAAATGCCCATTCAAACAGCTGAGACATGAATTGTGTCATGAGTTAATCAAAAAGAAGTCTTCTGATAAAGCAACAAAAGTAATCAAGGCTGTGATTTCAAAATTATAATACCATTTTCTTGAGCAGAATTACATTCTTTAGTTCAGTTCTCATTTCTGTCCTTCTAATGTTTATAGGGCATTTCATGTAGTAATGTATGCAAGCTGGCAAATGAAAAATAATGTGGATAATTACAATAGAAGCAGCTAATAGAAGCTGTAATATCTACATTGTGTCTCTAACCATTACACTTGATGGTATTAAATTCATTTAAATGAAAAAGGGCTAATTTGCAGTGTGGCAAATGATAAACTTGATTTACTGGTATTAGCACACTCCCTTATTTCTCTCCGTAGTATTTCAGGCACTATGTTGTTACTGCAATAAAAATCTAGGAAGATAAAAAATCAGTGGTGAAACATCTATAAAAACAGACCTCTCAAGCAATGACATCTCAGTCAAAAGGGTGCTCAGAACTTTCCAAAAGACAAACTGGATTCACTGGTTTCTTAGGATCTGGAGACAATTTCTCAATTCCTTCCCTTATAAACTTACTTTCCCTGGGTGGATGAACAAAACCTTTTGAAATGGCATCTGGTTTGGAAGGTTCTAGAGAAGCAGATGTGAGTGTCCCTAAGAACTAGAAGCAGACAGTTCTATGGCTCTAGACAGCTGCTTGTGAACAAGGAAAGGTTCACAATTGCTGACAAGCCCTGTGTCATTTCAGTGGATTTATGATGAGCTGGGAAATATTTGCTAGCATCAGAAATCACTTCTCTTGTGAAATGCAGAAAGCACAAGGAATTTCTAAATGCTTCTTGAAAATCTTCCACTCAACTCGTGAATGTATCTGAATTTCATGTTAAAAACCACTGCAATATCAGTCGTGCTTCCAAATTCCAGGGGTTCAGTCCTTGCATGCCAAGCTTTCACCAGCAGCTCTCCCTTTCCATGATACTTGGACAATAGAAAAAAGAATAGATAGCACTAAAAATAACATTTATGATTAATTGTCCAAATTATGCCACCAGAACCCAATTGATATTTACTCTTTATCTTTTAAGAAACTCCACACCTATTTACCTGACTTTTCTAAAAAATTGATCAGCACATGTGTTATATATGAATGAGCTGCAGGAAATATACCTTTATTTTTTGCATAAAAGATATTTATACAATCTAAGTAGCTTCAGCAGACAATTCCATCTGAATTAGCATTAGATGTGCACTCATCTTCAGTTATTGAATATTCCAATCTTTAACAATTATCTTAAATATTACATTTAAGAACCACTTTAAAGCTATAGTTCAGAACCTATTACATATATTTTATATACATATTACTACACATAAAAAAACTTTCCAGATCACCAAGTGGACACCTTCCAGACTATCTACAAAGCATATGCTTTTTTAATACAAAGTTTATGCTATTTATTGTTTTAAAATAATTACATTTCTACTGTGAAGAGCTGCAGTGGTTTTCATTCTGTAGGTGCAACACTAGTGAGTTTAATATTTGCTTAATCAAGTGTTATTAAAACAGTCTCAGAAAATTGTATGAAGTGTTACATAATGTAAAATTATGTGCTACATAATTTTTTGAAGTTTTCTGGCTGAAAACTCAAGCCAACAGGTTTCACCTTGTATACTGTAATATTACACTTCATATATATACTATAACAGGTTTTACCTATTATATTATACCACAAACATATATTTTAACTCGGGGTTTACTCTTCCTATTTCATGAGCATGTTTTAAGGCAAGGCCATTTTCTTAGCACTCTTTTCCACCTACCACTCTGCCTCAACTACTTGGACTGTAACTTTTAAAGACAAAGTCTGGCTTTTGCTTTATGGTCTTTGATCTGGTCAGGCTTTTCTTGGCCTTCACCATTTACCAGTTTTCATAACTTAAAATTTGGCATGTGCTCCAGAGCTTAAGAAATACATTATTTTATCAGAAATTTTTGTCATTTGTCAAGGTTGCATGGTATTTTGTGTGTGTTGGTTTGGTTTCTATTTGACTTTCCTTGAATTCTGGATTAAAACGTTTATACTCAGGCGATGGTAAAAAATAAGTTTCTCTTTTGTCAAAGCTTTTCATGTGAAAGTTTAATAACATCCATTGAAACTTTAAGCTCTCCTATTAGACCCACTAGGGAATTTTTTATGGGAGCTAAAGCCTTCACAGTAACAGCAAATGGTAATATTTTCAATAAAACTTTATAAGGCACTTGGGGATATGGTTTAAGGATGATTATGGTGGTAGATGGCAGGATTAGATGAACCTGAAGGTCTCTTTCAACCTTGGTGATTCTGGGATTCATTCTGTCTCATCTATTACTGCAGTGGCATAAATATAACTTCCTTAAAAGACAGACTCTCTAAATGTTTATTAAGCTGCTCACTAAAGTATTGTTTTGAAGTCAATACATTTTTTCTACTTCCCACTAGAACAATTTCTCTAAAACATCTTTGTAACCATAAGATACAAGATGGTGGTTTCTCTCTGTTTCATCTCTTGCTACGCAGAAAAAAAATTTTGTACATCCTTTGTTTTCAAACTCTCTTGTCCAGTGATTATGTATTTGACTGCTTTATTTTGTCTGAAGTTATAATTAGGGTAATTTCACTGCAGAGGTGAGGCAGGCAGTGCTGTAGGGTGATCTGCCTCTTTTAGCTGCCTGCAGAGCTTGCTCAGCCTCATCATAACCCTAATTCTGCATCCTGAAATATATTTCTACTCTTCTGATCTTTTCCCCTTCTTACAGAACTGGTTTGGTAGTAATTCTGTCTTTATCAGGGATTCATAAAAGTGTCTGAACAGCTTCACCTGCTACAACCAAATGTGTTCTCTGAAAGCCTCTGGGGACAGAGGGGTTTTGTGTGTGAAGTACCACACACAGCCAGACCAGCCCGTGATTGAAGAGCTTCAGCTCTGGGTATCTTTGCACATAAAGCTGTGGGTTTACTTCAGGCAAAGAGCAAACTGCAGCTCATAAACTGAAACGCTGATGTGAAATTGCCAGCAACACCTACGAGAATGCTCCTCGTAGCAGTATTACTTAATAATTTAAACCTGTAATTTCAGTGTTTCAGTTTGAAATATTGCCTTACAAAGAAAATCCAGAAAGTGTTTCTGTTCCAACTAAGTTTGAGAGTAGAAATTAAATCTCTCTCACTCTTTTTTTTTTTTTACAAAAATGCCATGTACAGTCAATCTCCTGTACTGTTGGTCACCTTGTTGGTAAATATCTTACATTATTGAAGGTTATTTTTAGAAAGGCCCTGATTTAAGAACCACTCTATTTGGTTTGTCCAATTGGTTCTGGCAACTCAATTTATTCTACATATTTTGAATCTAAATTTTTTGGTCATTACAATATCCTGTTTTTCCTTCTACTGTTAGTTTACAGAATAATTTAAGTACAATGTGAATGATTATTTATAGGATGTGGAAAAAACATTCAAATGTAGAAAGTAAACTGACAGAAACAGGGGTTTATCAGTTGAAGCATTCTGCTTTACAGGTTAGTGAAGCCAATACCTGCTCCTTCTACTGACACAAGGACTTTCAGAACCTTGCTAGGATACCATTTTACTTTTTTGTATCTATATTATAAACTTTTGTAGGTTCTTTTGTACTTAGAAGATATATAAGACCAATTATATGTTCTTTTGTATATAGCTCTGGTTTGTATTCTACCAGCAAAATCAGCACCTTCAGCTGGACTTTTTCCTTAGAGACCACAGAAAGGGCTCAGCTAACTTGTTTGCACTGAGGTGCTGGCAAGGTTGTAAACCAAAATGCTGTAGTACAGGAATTAGTGCATGTGTGAAGGGTTTCCTGCTCTGCATTTCTCATCTCCAGAAAGCCCCACAATGTAAGCAGCATTTCGTGTTTTCTCTTTGAATCACAGTTTAATTGTGCCATACCAGAAAATGCTGTTCTGAGTTGCAATTCAGTCATAAACCAATACATTTGGAATGCTTTGTTTTAGAGAAGAAATATCATGAAAGCATATCCCAAGCACACCCTGCCCATCTGTTCTCTCCTGCACATCCAAGTAATTCCACAGAGGTACTGGTTATTCCTCCTCCACTGGTGCCAAACAGTGAGTTCAAGATGCAGATGAATGCTGAGCAGCAGGAGAAGTGGTTCCAGTAAATTAAAGGAAAGTGCTGACAGCCACTCCCCTGCTTGATATCCCTGGCTTTAAATACTGCAGCACAGGCTGGGGAAGAAATGAGCAGTTCCCAAGCCCAGGTCATTAGTTAGCAGGTTCTGTTGATTCCAACTCAAGTCAGGTATGTGATTCTGAGGACGGTCAGTGGTCATTGCTAAATTAACACTGAGCATGGTCTAAATGGATAAATCTGTCTAGCAAAGTGCCTCTCTTGGCTTCCTCAAATTCAGGTTCATTATTAAGCCTTGCTCAAATAGTATGACTTACTTTACTCCGTATGAATTTGAATTGATGACAAAAAAGAACTGACTGTTTATAAATTAGATGCTGTCCGTGCTGCAATAAGCTCTCCACAGGCAGGGCTTCAAAGGCCAGCAGGAAATTCATTTGCCATTCAGCACCCCCTGCTGACACCTCAGTCCTCTCTTCTCCATTTCTTCTTCAGCTCTTGCAGCATTTGCAGCTGCTTTTTACCACCCACTCCTAAACTTGTGACTCCCCCGGGACTCTCACAACCCACCAGGGGCTTTTCTTGCTGAGAGAAGCAGGAGGCAGCCAAGCCCTGGGTCTGCACATCCCCTGCTGCAGTGGGGGGCCAGCCCATGGTGGCTGTGGTGACAGCAGTGTCCTCACTGCTGGGGAAAGGGCTGAGCTCCTGCTGCCTGCACTCCCCCCAGCACCTGCTCCAGGCCAGCTTGGACAGCCTTGGAGCAACCTGGTCCCGGGGAAGGGGGTCAGCACCAGGTTCCCTCTATGCTGCCTCCCAACAGAAACCACATTTCAGCTCATTTTGGATACATTTTGGAGGTCTGGCTTGTGTGCAGGGGCTTCACCCTGTGCAGGGCAGTGACCCCCAGGAGCCCAAAGGAGCTGTGCCCCCCTGAAACCTTTTTGGAGGGCACTCAAAGGGGGACACACTGACTGTCTGAGCACCTGCTGCCTCATGTCATTGCACCCCTTCTGAAAACACACCCCGGGTGAAATAACCCTCTCCCCCCTTTTTTTCTCCCTCTTTTTCAGGCTTGAAACAGCTTTCCAGTGACTGTCACACACTTCAGCTTGCCCAAGGTGTCCTGGCGTGTAAGGACAGACAAGCAGGAAGAATGGGGGAAGAACAAGCCCGGGGATCTGGTATTTAATCCCAGCTCTGTTTCTGACCAGCAGGCAGTGCCAAAGGAGAGTTTTAAAGTCTCTTCAAGAACCTCAGATCATGGTGGCCAGGAGAAGATGCACCACCATAGACATTCAACACTTTTTTTGTGTTTGCTTTAGATTTTCTTTCCATAAATTCATGTTAGAAACCAATTGCAATGCCTTTTTAGATCTCTCTGAAAGTTTTCAATTAAAAAAGTACAGGAATATATTTGAGGAATTCTTCATCACCATTACAAATACACTTATCCACTGTTAGTAATTCCACCTTGATCTTCTGAAAAAATTCTGTAATGCTGTCCCTAAAAGAAAGTAAAATAAATAAAATCCAAGCTTTTGATTCTTCCTGAAGAAGAATTAAAACTATTTGACCTCTTAGACTCTACTTTCAAATAACACTAATGAAAATGTCTAGTCATTATATTTTTTAATGTTATTATATATTTTATGTGAGATGTATACATTTATATAATTTATACTTACTAATCCCTAATAATTTGGGGGTTGTCTTTTTAGAAGCCTCAGCCATGACTGAAGAACTCAACATAAAGCCACTGACTGAAGGGAAAAGAGACTCAGACAAAGAATTTATGTTAAATGTATGTTATTTTTTGGTCACGCTTCTTAATGTGCTGAGATTTTTTACATAAGGAACAGTATTTATGAATCATCCAGAGATTTTCCAGATTTTAGTTTTAGCATTTCTGAATGATAAGTAGAGAGCTTATAAATAAGCCAGAAATTATGCTGTGTGCACTTCTCTTTGAAATTTTTCTTAAGGAAAAAATTCCTAAAGAGGAGTGTAGCACACATTTGAAATATCAAATTATACTTCATTCCAAATGGTTAATAGTCTTAATTGTGTCTAGATTTTGATTGTTTTTTAATTAAATGTTAAAGGCAGGGAATATGATTTTTAAAGCAGACAAGAATATATTGATTATAAACAAATTACAAATGTTTCTGGGCACGTTTTGGAGGTTCATTAACACTCTGTTAATAGTGGCCAGGTGTGTTCGTCACGTTACTGTCACTGCAGCTCCATCTTGTGGCTGAATGATGTTCTCGGGTAATTTTCCATTCTGTGGGAAAAGGTTGGTCGAAAACAAACATGAAAAATGATGAGGAGAGGAATTCATAAATATGATTGATTTCACTGTGGCTGTTTCTATAAGAAAAAAGTGACAGGGAAAAAACGTAACCCTGAGTGTTTAGTACTTGCCTTCCATAGCTGTAATTTGCTATGTCTATGTGGTTAATTATAAAATTATAGGGGAAGTTTTAGTAAAATATTATTTAAGTGAATGAAAGAAAAAATGTCATGAGTATGATTATTATCTGTATCAATGAGTTTATGAATCACATATGCCCTGTCAGTCATGTTTTGCTCCTATTTCATACAGGTGATCAAAAATTCTAACGGACAGTTTAACCTTGAGGCTGCAATTAAAAATGTTGACACAATGTCCAATGAGTTGAAGAAAATAAATGGTAATTCTGACTTCACCATCCAGTTAAACAAAAAACTGTGTAAAACATTTTTCTAAGAGTGTGCAGTTGAGAATGGCCTGGTTTTCTGTGTCAGACCACTGGGTTTTCATGTAATGAAGCAATAGTTTTGCTCTTGTGTTTTAAAAAATTAATGGAACAGTTGTTAGCAATAGAATCGTGTTAGTTAACCATGGGAAACAGCTGCTAGGTGATCAGTCACTCCTTTCCAGGAACACTGAGAGTCTTCTAATGCAAATATTACTAACATGCTAACACCAAACTGCATTTAACCATCTTGAAGCAAGTGAAACAAGACACCCCTTCAACTTATTGAGTGATTTGATAGATGAACGCTAAAACAATGCTGCCTGTAATTACCATTGACTGTCATTCCACAAATACCATGCTGAGATGCTGCCCTTTGTCTTTCAGTGGAAAGCCAGCTATTGCTTTGTGACCTGATTTTGAATTTCAACCATCCTGTGAAGGCCAAAGATTTAAGAGAAGCTGAAGAAAAGACTTGGGGCTTGGCAGATTAAGTAACATCCATTTTCATGTATTGTCTTCTATTAACACTGCTGAAGCTTCTGCTTCTTCTTTCTTCTTCATCTTCTTTCTTTTAATTAGGTTTGAATTGTACAATGATAGCATGGTTTCCTGCAGTTAGACTATTTTTATTTTTAGCTAAACTCGTGAAATGGAAAAAAAAACAGATTATTGGTTCTGAGAGGGGTTTTTCAACCCACGTTTCCCAAATTAAGCCCACTAGGGCTGGAAAGACTGATGTGATTAATTTAAAAGGTCAGGAAACTGGGCAAGAAGTTTTTCACGTGGTTTTCTCCTTTTAAACAAAGACATGTTGGAGCAGTAACACAAGATTTGAAATTTACTACAAGTCACTGCTTTCTTATCTCAGCTGTTCTCGGGGAAACAGGATAAGAAACTGTCAGTGAAGGAGGAACTGCAATTTGTGTTTTGAGCTGCCTTCCTCATCTTAAAAATATTGCTGAGGAAGGGGTCAAAGAGCAGACTACTTCTGGAAAACCAAAAGTATTTTTCATTCCAGTTTCTGTAAAGACTCTCTATTGCAAGCAGCTACAGAAACAGGGAGGAGTTTGTGGTTTCCGTGCTCTGTCCTGAAATCTCGGCCCAACATTTGCACAGCCACTATTTTCATGTAGTTCATTACAGTTAATATTCAGTCATACTTTACTTGTGAACGTGTTTGAATGTTGAGATGTGTTTTTATTCTCACACCAAATATATTTCTCTGAATAATCAAATAGTGATTTATTCTACTTTTAAAAATATGCAGTGTTAGAAATTGTTATGCTGGTTTAGATTTTATTTCTCTTTCACTGGCGAGATGATTTAAAATCAATAAAACACAATTCCAAAGGAAGTGTTTCTGAGTTGTCAGATTTTTCAAGGCAGGGCAATGGAATAGAATTACAGTTCACAAGAGTCAGGGGTGATATGGAGGAGGTTGTTCTTAATTTTGACAGTTTTTGAAAAAGACAGATTAGAACTCTTTTCTTTCATCAGATTAGTAGTCAATTTTTTAAAATATTGGGCTAGAAGCAGCTTTTGTCAGCTGAATAATTTTTTAAATTTTATTTTCATCTTTATTTTTGGACTCATAGTTGCATGGAAATGAATTGCTTTGCTAACTTTGAATTCCAGCTCTTACCTAAACATTTTAGAAAGGAACATTTACAAAACATATCTCTATAAGTAAGACTCTATAAAATCTGATTATGTTATCTGGGAAGCTTTACAGATTGCATGGAAGGTATTTTCTACCTTGAATTTTGGTTCCAGTGCTTTAAATGGTAGAGACACAATGGCTTTAAATGGCTTTATGACAGTCATAATTATTAAACCAAGGTCTTGTCAGAACACAAAGGAAATTGAAACCCAAGGTAAAGGGTTGGATAAATCCCACTTAACCAAGGTGAGGGAAAACTCTTGATATAGGATGCCTCAGTGTTCCTCAGCTGCAACTTGTATTTGTGAACTGTGAGTGTCCCTTGTTTTCTTTAAAAAAGACAGTAAACCAGAAAGCAGTTGTGCAAGAGGAAGCAAGTAAGGCCTGACTGTGTGTGCCTTCTAAGAGATTTGTGGGGGTTCTGCCACTTGCAGATCACATGATGGTAATTCTGTTCATGTGCTCCCTGTAAAAATGCAGTGGCTTGATTCAGTCAGAGAGACACAGCTGAAGAGAGATCTGTGTGGAGAAAATTTTCTCTGAGTGAGGTGAGAGAATTCTAGGAAATACAAAATTCCAGTGGTGGGCTGAGGCATGAGATCCCCAGTGCTGTGGCAGAGAGGCTGTGCTGTGTCTGCTCGTGGCATTTTCCTGGAGAAGTGGGAGCAGTTTCACAGCTGAATAACCCAGGCACAGATCCCGACAGGCACCTGCATTTCCAGGGCTGGAGGGGTTTTGGTGCCACTGAAATTTATGTGTCTTTCAGGTCTGAGTGGGTATTTTCATAGAAGTGAGCAGAGTTAGACTTATTGAGGAAAAAATTGGCTTTTATTTTGTCTACTCCTCAGCTTTGACAATGTTTGGGTCTACTCAAATATCACTTCAAATAACAAAATTGCTGCTGCAATTATGATTCAAAAAAAAGCTCCTATGAAAGCAGAGACTTGTACTGATATTTATTTATGGTTTATCAAATTTGGTGGGGAAATAATTTCAAGAGAATATACATATCTTGAAAGATAAAAAAATCTCATGAGCTGTATGATTAATGGACAGTAATAAACACTTTGTAGGAAAATTATATTCATAAAGTACTGTATTTAAAGCATAATTTAAAAATAACATAGTCCTTTTTCATTGAAACTGTGAATTTTAATGACTTCATCATTTTAGTTTGCTGAAAATGGAAATATCTTGAAGTTTATAAACTTGAGTAGACTTCAGTACCATATGTCATCTTCTCTAAAGTTTCATTTAAAAATGTCCTGCAGCATATTTTAACATGCACTGGTTTCTTGAGCCTCTGTCTTTTCCATCAATCAGAAGAAGAGGTGTTCTTTGGAAGTGGTCAATGATATCTGCTACAGAAGAAAATTCCTGTGGGATGGAAAAAATGAGAAGGCTAAGGCCAAGATGTAAAAATTATTAGTAACCAGTAGAAACAAAAGTGGGTTTTTTAAATCCTAAATATTTATCAATATTATAAAAATATATATAAGGTCCAGATCAATTTCTCTCATTCCTGCTATGATGTGTAGCTCAGAAACTCTGTGTACAAGCTGCTGCAGTGTTGTACAATTAATTTATATATTCTTGGTCTGTTTAATACGTGCTGTTGTCACTGTGCTTGATGTGATGAGTGTATTTGAGAGCTCAGAGATCAGTTCAGGGGTTCTGCCTCGATCAGAACTGTGCTGATCAATCTGTCTGGGGCCAGCAAATCCACACAGTCCTGCAGGCTGGGGCTGGGCCACCAGTGTGGGAGCAAAGCTGTAACTTGGCAGGTATGGATTAGCTCTCAGCTCTGCATTTCCCTTATCTGCTATCTCAGTGGTAAACAAACATTCCCTAACCAGGCACGTGAATTTCTAATGGCTGTGGTCAAAGGCTCCCCCTTCATTCCCTGAGTGCAAACAGCATAACCTCATTCTACTTCCAGCAATAACAATATTCTCCCATGAATAACTCTAAGACAATAAGCAGAATTCCACCCCAGGAGAACAGTCACCTGACATGGAGTAATGGGGCAGGAGATGCCTTAAAATGAAGGGAGTAGTGTGAAAAGCACAGAGTACCTCTTTTCCTTTTAAGCTGGTTCCTAACAAATATAAGTGTTCCTGCTCCTGGTAGCGGATCTGGATGTTGTACACTTTATCTCTGTACAGCACCATCAGCACATATGGGTGAGTAACAGTTTTTCGTGAGCTGTCTCTCACCAGGAATGTTCCATCCTGAAACATGAAAAAATGAAAGATGACAAAGAGCACACACTTCTGGGTTTGATCAGTGTAACAACTTTCACTAGGGCACTTGTGCTTTCAAATGTTTTTTCTTTCTGAAATCTTTTTTCCTTTCTGGTAAGAGAAACTGCACTATTAAAGCATTTAGGTCTTTTGACAAATGTGTTGTCTTTCAGTTTGCTACTTCAAGCTTTCCTCTCTCTTACAAAATCAGATTCTAAAAGAAGGTAGGAATGGTGTTGTATGAAGGAGAGATTCCATTAAAGGAGGAAGTAAAATATCAGACCAAACCTCACATCACTTTAACCAGAAAAGAAGTTAATTTCCTCTAAGTGCCAATCACGTTTCCTACATTATGTATTTATAGACAGCTTAAAATAATGACCTTGGCTGTGTAATTTAGGTAAAGGCAGTGATGCTGTACCACTCCCTCTGCTTTTCTTAATTTCAGATCTATTTTGACAAGTCTTCCATTGAAATCCCCTTCTTAAAGGCACAGAATGGGACCTGATAAGCTGGACTTTAGTACAACTGCCTGGAGTGATGCACATGCCATCATCAGCTCATGGCAAGTGCTGTGACACAGCACAGGGTAACCACAACTCCCACAGCAACAATTCTATTTATCTCTATGATTTTATTTCTTACCACACGTACAGATAAGCCTTGTTGGAACCTGTACTTATTTTGCTGGTGTGTGTGTGTGGCCCAGGAAAGGGTGGCATGCCCAGCCCTTTGCAGGTACCTTGTTTATCCTGCGCAGCGCTGCCTCTGCCTCGGGCCGGCTGAGGAAAGCCACGTACCACTCATTCTTCAGAGAGCCCTGGGACTGGGGACAGGACAGGGACAAAGTCAGCTGCCAGGCAATGGCAACGTGCAAATTAGAGAGAGAAGTCTCAGTGGGAGGGATATGTGGGTCTGTGTGCAGAATCTCTGGGTGTTACAGATCACACTGCTATTTATTATGGTATGGGAAGTGCTGCTAGGTTGTTTTAAATTGCCTGCTCACTCTGATAAATTTGAAAATATTACAGATCTAGCTGTAATGCCCCTGCAGGTAAGCTAAGAAATCAGATATTTCCAAATATTTTCAGTAAAGGATTTTAAGTGGAATGTTTTCTTTTGCCTACCTGGTCACTAGGCACAAAGTCGTCCTTTGCTTTACTTTGTCTGTTTTTTAACTATCATCTGAGACAATAATGCACACTTCCTGTGAATGTACTATTTATGGTTGCCCAGCAGCATTATCACCATGAGTGGTGTGCTCTAAACTTGTTTTATTTAAGGAAATGTGAAGCAAAAATGCACTTAAAAGAATGAGTCCTTTGCTCATCAAAGCTTTCTGGAAGGAGAGCTGAAAATCTGATGCTGCCTGAAGGTGGTTGTGCAAAACAAGTAACCCAGCAAACAAGTATTTTTCTTATTTTGTTCTGCTGGGGTTCAGCTATTGTTGTTTTTTGTGGTGATGACAAAATAAGACAGTACAGTTTGACACAGAAAAGGAAACTGAAAGTACTCAGTAGTGTCCTGACAGTGACTACTGACTAGAAAAACAACTTTGAAAGATGTTCTCTCTCAAAACCAAACACTTGCTGTCTTTACAGTTATGGTTCATGTTTTGTACCTCATCCTCCTGGGTGTTTGTGTGGTGAACAGTCTGTCTGCTGGGAATTGGCAAAGGAGGTCTCACGTCAGCTGGGCCTCTTGAAGGAGATCTGCTGTTGCTGCCTTCAGAGATACAAAAGTAGAAAAAGTAGAAAACCAACGTTAAAGCCAGGAAAATAATTTCATCTGTGCACCCAGGGTGCAGGATCTTGATTTTATGAAGCATGAAGTATTCATATCACCCTGGTATTGAGACATCCAGAAATTACTTGAAATCAGATTTAGGCTTCTCTATGAGAACCGGGTTCTTTACATAATTCCATCCTTGGTGCACAGGGACTTTAACTGAGCTCTTGTGGTTCAGATTTCCATACAAAGAGATGAACTTGAAATAGGGGTGGCATTTTATCAGTTTCTGTACCACAATTACTCACTTGAGACCATCTTGGTTTCTTTAGAGACAGAAGTAATATTGTGTCTTTGCAATCATTGCCTTCTCAGCAATTAGAAAGTAAAAAATGCCACTGTAGGACACTGACAGCTGTTACCATGTGCAAAAAAATTACTTGTAAAGCAATTGATATCTAAGTTTTCTTTATTTTTTTTCTCACAAGATAAATATGGAGCATATTTCACATGAAAAGCATTTGCTAATCTTTTTGGGAGTATTAGCATACCACAGTGATTTGCATAGTTCAGCTCTCAGTACTGTACAGAAAGGGATGGTTACATGAAGCTTTGACACTGGTTTAACTGGGCAAGCCCAAACTTCATGGGAGACAAAAAGCCCAACATTTTTCATTCAGACTAAGTAAGGTACACAAGATGCCCTTCAGGAACTTGACAGTTTTCTGTTTGCAGTCCAAGCAGAAAAATCCATAGAAAAATAAGCTATTATATTTACTGCACTGAAACTACCTTTCAACTTTCATTTACTTAAAAAAGAAAAAAAAATGTAAGAATGCAAGATACAAACCTGGATGGAAACGTGGTGGCTTCAGAGAGCCAGTTGAAGACAGGTTTCTAGCACTGTTTAAAAAAAAAAAAAAGAGCAGTCAGTATAAATACAACATTTCTTTACAATATTTCTGTGCTCTCATCACCTGATCTGTGTGCCTGCTTTACAGATTGTGAGAGCCCCTTGAGACCACTGCAGGGTGAGGAGAGCCTGCTCTTTTCTCCTTTTTGTTTTTCTTTCCTTCTTTTTGTGTAAGTGGATCCACCTTTAAGTTTACCTGGAGCTCAGGATCTGGGAAGAAGGTAATCAGTAAAGGCCACTGAGACTTCTGTACCAGGATCAGTGCAGGAAAGTCCTTCAGCCTGTGGAGTTTCCACAGGGAATTTCTCTGTCCTGCTCCCAGAGCAGAGGGAGCAGCTCACCCTGCGGGGTTCCACTTACAGAGTTATTCTCCTTGTGGCTTTTGTAACATTAGATAGAAAAATGCAGCTTCACATTTATGATGCAAGCTGAGAAGAGCCAGCAGCATCAGGGACTCAGCATCTCCCACGTGAGCAAAGGCTGAGGGAGCTGGAAGCTGAGGAATCTCAGGAGGGATCTTTTAAAGCACATTAATATCTGCAGGGAGAGCCAGGCTCTTTTCACTGGTGCCCAGGGACAAGACCAGAGGTTCCCTCTGAGCATCAGGAAATATTTTTTCATGTGAGGGCAAGGAAGCACTGGAGCAGGTTGCCAAGAATGTTGTGGAATTTCTCTTTCCTTGGAGACATTCAAATGCCATCTGGACGTGGTACCAGGCAGCCTCTTCAAGGTGACCCTGCTTGGGTAAGGGGTGGGACCAGAAGACATCCAGAGATCTCTGCCAACCTCAACCCACATCCAAAACTGCTCAAATGGACTCTCACTTTTCAATTTTTGTTATTATTTTTTGTTTCTTCACCTAATTGAGAACAAATGGGCTGCACTCCTTTCTTTTACTGTTCATATTTCTCTTCTGCTTAAATGAGCTGTTGAAAAGGCTCTGAGATAAATATGCTAATTTTGTTTGCACAACAAAACTACCCTATCATGACTTGATTTATGGGAGAGAATCAATCAAACCAGGGGCCTCTGCTACAGCAAAATTCAGCAATGCTCTTTGAATATAAGCACAAGTGTTCATCATAGGAATAGTTTAATTTGCATATGACCTTGCTATTGCTACTGCAATATTTGTTTTGCTTGGCTGTCAGCAGTTTCAGAGAATGATAGTAAATGTGAGGAATTCATCAAAGAGCCATTAAAAATACAGAGATTAGAAAATGTGCATCAGACATGGACTCAAAGAGCCCACTCTATAAGTCATCAAAGTCTAAGTCTGTTACATGGTACATCAGAAATCAAAATTTAGTTAGAGGCTCTTCTGTCTAGCAACTGAAGGCATACAGCAATCAAATATTTGTAAGTTGAAGCTGGGAAAAATATTGCAGCAAGTTTCACAATTTTAAATAGGAATTATCAACCATTAGAGTAAAATTTAGTAAAAGGGAGGTAAAATTCTTTCAGATTCAACTCCAGACAATCGGGGTTGTGGGGTTTTTTAGTTTTGAAGTGTGAGGACTTGCAGCTCTAACACTTAAGCCCCTAGAGTGTGCAGGACCCCTTTGTCCTGAATCCTGCCTGGTTTGGTAGGAGATGATCCCTTCCCAAAAGAATTGGTCATTGTTATGGATCCTGCAAGCAATGGGAGAGGTCTCAAGGATGGAAGCCTTGTACCATTAGGGTCTTGATGCCTTAGGATTTAGCTTTTATATTTTTCAGATTCTGAACTGCTTTAGTGTATAACTCTAAAACTCCATGGCCTGTCAGCTCCTCTTCTCCCATTTTATTGAGATAAAACAATTCCTCTCTAGGCCTGAAAATCAAGAAAACCTCACTGTCTTCAGGCCCTGAGAAATGTAAACAACAGTGAATTGGGGGGGCAAACTTGGAGTAAATTACTTCATTACCTGAAGCTGTAATTGGAGGATTAACTCCTGATATGTAAATGAACCAAACTTTTAATTATGTGAAAAACCCGTTACCATTTTAGGTGTACCCCTGGAGGCTTTTGACTGCCCAAGGTATCTATTGAAGGCCTTCAATAAACACCTGCTTTTATTCTCTGAAGTTTGTCGAGCCTGTGTTTTAGGTAACCAAGGCATCAGTTTTAAAAACTCCCTTGCCATAAAACAGAGATTCGTGTCTTTTTCTTGATTGTCTTATGTGCCCTCTCTGCTCCACTGATACAGAGCTTCAATTCCACAAAGGATTCTCCTGGATAGTAGCAACAACACTAACAGCATTTTGTAGTGGCAAGGGCACAGCCTCAGTAGTGAACTACCAAGAGGTTGAGATTCAAAAGGAATGAGCAATAATGGTGAAACAAACCTTTCTGCAGCAGGAATGCTGTTGAATCCTGGCTTAGGTGGAGGCTTCACAGATTTGGGTGGGAATGCATTGGAGCTGTATGGGGGCAAAGACAGCTGTGGCACTGGTCTTTGGAGGGCAGCTGTGGAGAGGAAGAGAAGGAAACTTAAATCCTACATGAGATATTCTTAAATTAAATAGAAGGAAGAAATTCTGTCACCTTACTGCTGTTTAATTAGCAATAAACAGTCCTTAATGTGTTACTTACAGATTGGAAACTCATCAGCTGAGAACTTAAAAGTAGGTATTAAAATTAAAAATAAACTGGAACTGGCTTTAGCAATATTTATGTTTTCTAACTACTGTTTTGGATAAGCCACAATTCAGGTACCTTAACTGCAGCAGAGCTGAAGGGGGCACATGTTTTCTGTCACATTGTTTCTAAATAGCAGATTTGGTATTACCTTTTTGAACATGATTCTGAGATTTCTCCCAGCATGAAATAAAACATTTTCTTTCTGCAGTGTCCTCAGACCTGAACTAGCAGTGAGAGTGGAACAGGTTAACTGTGCTCTGCACTGCTTAAATAACCTTATTCTTTCTGGAGGCTTAGGGGCAGTGATAATTCATAGAGTCTTGGCCAAATGTCCTGCTTCTGTTATGGAGTCACTTTAGCAACTTAATTTCAGAAATCAGCATTCTGCAGAAATTTATAAACACTGCTGGGACATGGAGGAAGTTCTGCTTCTGTTCATTAAAGTGAGTGACACTGCACAGAGCCTGGTGCCAGCAGGGTTTGCTGAGGACTGGGAGACACCAAGTTTCTGTTTCCAGCTGTTGGATGCTGTGTGCAGAGCACAAATCTCTCTAATGTATTGTATTTCAAAATAAGAATTCCTGCTGGCTGGTAACTGGCTGACTGAAGGAAGCTATTAGCTATTGATTTCCTGGGGTTTGTGGCTGTGATATATAAATCTGCATGAGGCACTTTATAAGAATTCTACAGCCTATCAAGGTACCACCTGACTTTAGAAATGGCCCTAAGGAAACAACTCTGAAATAATTTCCTTTTTACTTTTTTTTTTTTAGAAATAAGACAAAGAAAGATTTCAAGTTTGAAAAACCACTGTAGAAATACTTACTGTCTTCTTCTTCCTGGGGATCCAAAAAAAAAATAAAATAAAATAAATTAGCAACAAATTATAGCACAGTTCTTAGGAATGGGTTACAAAACAAAATCTGGACATTGGTGAGTTTTGAGTATACAAGGACTCCTAATATCTACACTGTCCCTTCCCTCTAAAATGTTGGGTGTTTTGTCTTCATGCAACACTAAATAATTTTTAAAGTTTTTGCATTAAAGTGCAGCTATTATTTACAAACAAGATATGTGGTGCATGTCCCATAACACATCTTGACCTAAAATAGTCAGAAACTCTCAGGAGATGTAAACTTTCCTTATTTCTTCAAGTAAGTGTAAACTCTCAGAATTATCTGGAAGTGAAACTTTTAGGTCAGCTTAAAAATCCCCAGAAGCCCAGCTCTTCTTTGAGCAAAACCACTTCTCCCATGTCATAGAAGAAATTCTGGCCTTATTCTTCCTGTTATCCAAGATAAAGTTCTCAGGGAACAAACTGAGCTTGACACAGAAGAACTGTTTAAAAACACCCCATGTGTTATGAAAAATTCGTGAGTAATCCTTATAATTTATAAAAGAAATTGGTTTACCTTTCCCAGCATTATTAGTTTATACAGGTACTTAATTTTATTGTAACCCCTATACTTTTAAATATATGCTTTGAGACTGTACTTACTTCGTTTTTCTTGTGTGGTGGCCAAGTATGCCTGAAATGAGAACAAAACACTCATCAGAGGTGGAATAATACTCATTTACTTCATGTGCATTAGGCCATTATTTTCAACCAGAACATGAATTTCTAGAAATTTTTAAAGACCGATGGATGCAGAAAAGTTTTTTTCCTCATAAAAACTTCAAAGATTCTAATTTTCAGCCATAATCTAAGACATAATTGTAGTCCTTAGCCCATCTTGATTTCATCAATAAGGAAAATGTCTGATTAATTGATTGCAAGATTAGAGCTTAAAACAAGTTTGTACAATGATGAAACATTAGTCTTCAAGTCCTGAACTCATTTATAATATTTGACAACACTGCTGGAGCACATCATAAGGATATCAGGCTTTGTTTCTCTGATAATTTATCCTGGCTGATCAGCAGATCTCAATTATTTTTTCTCTTGTTTTAAGTTCAGTCAATGTTCAGCCCCCAGGTTGTCTAAGAACTGCAGGGGAATGATCCAGTTGTGCTGGAAAACGCTGCTGCCTGTTAAGGAGTTTTGCAAGCTAATAAAATCAATGGGATGCAAGTAAAGCTTTCCTTTTCCTACACCCTAAAACAACTGCAATAGAACTCCTGTAAGAATGTTCCCTGGAGCAAGAACTTGCTCTGGTGGAAAAAACATGGATCATATAAAACTTTGGACAACTTGGAAGTGACTCATGCCCCATGTAATGGCTCTTCCAGATTTGACTGGAGAGTTTTTCTGAATTCACACCTTTCTGCAGCTTCAAGCACATCCTGTGCATATTAATAAACCAAAACTGATATGCACCAGTAAATCAGACCATCCCTGTCTGATTTATAGCAAGCATACCTATATGCTTGTCCATATTTTTGTTAAATTTCATTTCTCCTTTATTGAATTTCAATTAAATGAGCACTTACTTTCCAGGGCTTTGCTTCCTTAGAGGAGGTGGATTGCCTCTATCATATCTGTCACTTGGTGGGACAGGAGGTTTTGGCATCATTGCTAACTGTTCTCCCAGGGATCTAAAGCAGGAATGAGATGATGAAATAAAGGCAAAAAGCTGCTTATTAAGAAAAAACTGGGGAATACTGGCAATGAGAGGATCATTTGCAGAGGACAAACTCTTACCTTAGCTGTGAAACCAGAGGCTGTAAAACAACAAGGAATAGTTAAGAGAATGTGTATCAAAATAGGCAAAAACTATCAATAATCACCAAAAAAACCCAAAAAACCCCCACCAAAACAAAACAAAAAAACCCTTACCTTTTCAGGAATGCCTGGCTTCTTTCCTGAAAACAGTAAAAGCTTACATTTAGAAAAAAATGGAAGTTAATTTATTAAACTTCCTATGAAATAAATGAGTTTTGAATAAAATTGAAAATTAATCCTGCAGGTTGAAGAACAAATCCTGAGATGTAAGCCAGAAAAATATTTTGGCTTTGCAAGTGATGGTAAAACTGCAATCTCTCTTATTAAAGGGAAATGGAAACATTTTCAACATGGTATATGTCACAATCACATTATCTAAGGTTCAGCTTTGAACTACTGGATACTTTTTTTGCCATTATATAACAGATAAGAGTTTAGATAATAAATAAAATTGTAGAGTCATATCTGGAGATGCTTTGTATAATGTGGTTTTCAGCTCTGAAGGAAATACCAATTTTTTTTGGGTCTTATTAGTTCTCAGCCTTCTTTTAAGTCTGTTGCCACATTACCTACAGCAGTGTATGCAGAGTTTCGTTACCTTTGTATGCAAAGGTGATTTCCTCCTTTAACCTACTGAATATTTCCCTGTTCAATCACTTAGGTGTACATCAAACCTTTATTGCACAGGCTTCTCATAATGTCTCTCTGTTCACCTGTCTAACCCAGGGCTGCTGTTTTCTAGATGAAACTTTCTAAGTTCTGCTCACACCATTTATTCATAAATAGATTATTCTGATTACATTTCGTTGAGCCTTGTTCTCTTACATTAATTATATACAAGCTGATGATTTTCAGTAATTAAAACAACTCCAGTGATATTAATGTAAGCAAATACTGACCTGATCCTGGGTTTTCTCTTTCATATGGGGGAGCAAGGCGATCCAGAGAGGGTTTGGTGCTTCTGTCTATAGAAGGAGCTGGGGCTGAACACAACAACTGTGTAAGACCATTTGCTTGATCTATACCATGGGTAAAGATATCTTTATTTTGTGTAGATTAGAACCGGTGTTACTTCTGAAAATAACAATTCAGACTCCTGTATGAGTGGTAGAAGAAAGGAACTGAGGGAGAAGAGGAAGAAGTGCAGTGCTGCAGTCTGTGGGAAATGCATTACAAAGAGAACTGCAGCTGTACTCACGTTTCAAAGGCTTCATGTTTCTGTCTCTGCTCAAGTCGCTGCTTGGTGGAGGGGGGAAGGCTGGCAGCTAAAACAAGAATTTAACAAGTGGTTAAAATGTGTCCTCACCTTTCTGTTTTGAGTGCATTAACCCCACCACACACATGTGCCAGTCCTGTGTGCCACAGCACAAGGAGCAGCTCTCTGCTCACTGCAGGAGGGACAGGAGCCAGGGACCCTCCTGGAGCATCACCTGCACTCATTGGGTTTTGTTGGATGCAGAATTGCCTCCATGTGCTGTGTCTCCCAACTCTCCAGTGGGATGTCTCCTCAGCAAGGGGGGTGTAATGTCAAAGGAAAGGAAAGGAGCTGTTGTATCTCTGACACTGCATCAGAGCAAAAGCCCCCCCATCACATCCCAAACCTTTACTTGTGTGTACATTGGTGAGTTTAGTGTCCATCTGTTCTGGCACACACTGAACCTATAGTGCCAGCTGTCAGCAGCAAGGGCTTTCAGTTCTGAAGTATTCACAGCACGAAAAAGAAAGGAATCAAATCTTGGTCATCAGTGTTCTGGTTATACAGTCTCTTACACTTTTATTTGGTCCTAATTCAATTGGGCAACTGCTAGAAGTATAGCTTGGAAAAACATAACCTTTTTTTCATAACAGAGGCATCTCTTACAAATATATAATTGATGTGGGAGAGGCATTCACAAGTAGGTGTGTATTTCCAGTGTAAGAATCAATTAAGTAATATGAAAGAAATAAATATATTTCTGCCATGAAATTTAATTGTTCCTTGAACAATGGCCACCTTGTAACAGAGCTCAAATCTATTTTGATGGCTTCCTCTTCATACACTAGGTGAACAGAAATGGCCCTACTTGGACTCCCAAGAAGATCCTGGGATAGGAAATGGGTGAGATTTTAAGAAAGGAACATACAGTAGCACTTCTTCCCCCAAATGAGGCTGGGCCAGGTCGCTGGGGTGGTACTGGAGGCTGATGTGGAGGCTGATGTGGTGATCTGGTTGTTGAAGGTCTGTCTAAAGAAAACAAAAATCCCAAACTAAACAACTACACAGAGTTTGGTTATTTAATATTCATTCGATCTTTATGGCAAAGAGCCCTTACAGGGGCCTGGCTACTGAAGTTAATAAATCACAAAGACATTGCTGTAGGATTTTCCTGGCAGTTGCTTTAGGATCCGTGTGTTGTGTTGGGAGTTCCAGGCTGGTCTGTCCCTGTGGGGGACAGAGCCCTGCCAGGCTCTTGGCCACAGGATTTATTTCATTCCTGTTTCCTTCATTTATTTCATTCCTGGTGTGTGAAACACCAGCCAACCTGAATGGCAGCTTTGTGCTCCTGAATGGACTCCAGGCTGCTGAGGAATCAGAGGTAAAACAAACATGACAGGCAGGGACAGCTGATTGTCCTTTTCCCAAGTTTCACTAGAATTTTTTTCCATTGTTGTGACAACCTGCTCTGTCCAAGGGTGCACTGCTAAAGCTACTGCAGAATGTACATGTGTGTAAGTTCACACAGGTCCAAATCAAAAGCCAAAAAATGCACACATCACACAAAACTCATCTTTTCTCCAACAAAGCTTGTCCAAAGTAAAAAATGTAACTTTAAAAGTCACAAACTCACAGAGTTTGTGTCACTAAATCTTGCTCATGAACTACACTGTTATCTTCAAGGAAAAACCTTCTATATTCCATTATCAACCACCTAAAATGTTGCTGATAACACGGGAAAATCTAATTTGTAAATTATTAATAGCACTTAATTTTTAGTAATTACCTATATAATCTGTGCTGCTTGGAAGTGACTTGGCAGGAAATATGACATTGTGATGTGCTTCTTCATTATTGGATGGAGGTGGCTCATAGCCATCACTGTCGTGTTCTGCTTCCTCAGGCTCCTCTGTGGGTGATTCATAGTCAGCCTCATCTTCCTTTTCCTGGTCTTCATCAGGGCTTTCGTAGTCATCATCATCATCCTGGCAAATAAAAAAGTGGATGCTGGAAGAGAACACTGAACCCTTTTAGAGCAGTTTCCTTCTGGCCTTTCACTCTGGTATTTTTCACTCTAGAAAATACCAAATTTTTACAACCAGTTTTGAGGGGGAAAAAAATCTGTTGAAATAATATGGGGAAAGGAGGCAACGTTCCATGGAGCACTCAAGAGCCTAAGAAAGGACACAAATACCATGTGATGACAGTGAGTGCAATGGGAGGTCAAGATAAGGTTTTAGGGAGCAGACAAGGCACCAGCAAACAAGCCAGTGTTCCTAGGAACACAATGGAGCAGCAGTTGATGCTGCTGATATTCATTCTTGCTTTCTAACATGTCCCCTACAGCATGCAACCCAACTTTTGAAAATTATGCATAAAAACTGAGGTCTCTGATTTGGGTCTTGGTGTCCTCCTGACCCAAACCAGCCTGGTTTGCAGCACCTCACAAGGTGACAGTGTCAATGTGGCCGCTGCACATCTGTGCAATCTGCCAAGGCTTGAGAGAAAAAGAACACTCCATTTGTCATTGGTACCACAGCTGGAATTTCCAGAGTCCTCTGCCCTGGCACAGAGCCCACGTGCTCTGTAGGTGGTTGCTTTTATCTCTTGTGCTCTCAGAATAGCAGCAGATCTCCTGTGAACTTAGCAACAAGTGTCTTCTAAAAACCGAGTGTCTTCTAAAAACGCCTCTCCATTTATTTTTGAAGAAAAGCCATTAGCACTGGCCAGCCTCAGACATCTTCACAACCAAGGCTGGCATCAGCAGTTGAGGTGGGTGTGTTTCACCCAATGACCTTGTCAAGGCAGTTCCTACTTCTGCAGTCTAAATGGTTCTAAAATTAAAATTACTGTTCAATAAATTGGCTCTAGAGAATAAAACGTCAAGAATTTGCCACTGAGTAACAAAGCAACCTTGAATCTACTAGACACCTCTTTTAAGAGCTTGAAACAGGCAATGTAAAATTCAGCTGTGGGGACCTGCTCCCAGGCTGGAGCTTCTACTCGAGCAGGGGAATAGGAAGGCAATCCTGAATTCCTGGGGGAGAACCTTTTCTCAGGAAAGGAAATTATTATGCAGCCACTCCCATCATTGCTGCTCCTGCTTTTTCCTGCCCCCAGCCTTGCTGCCCGAGCAGTCAGTGCAGGAGGAGACCCCTGAGGGTTTTTTTTTCACCCATATACTCACAAATGAGGACCAGCCACCGTCATCCTGAGCGTACCCTGTGCAAATGTTAGAAGTACACATTATATTGTTGGCTTTTACAAATATTAAAATGAATGCTATATGCATAATGTTGGAAAACTTTGCTATATAAGTATCTTTTCTTGTAGTGATAAATATATTTTTCTTGGACTACAACACGGTGATGTTAAAAAGCTTTTGTTCATGTAATTAAATCAGAGGATGGTAAAAAGATAATCAGGAAATTTGTTCACATTCTTGGATGATCCTATCTGGATGAAAATAACCACAACTCCAGAGAAGGAATTTATTGATCAGGGAGTAGGCAACAGGATGGCACCACAAAAAAAAAAGTTGCTTTACAGGTTGGGGGCAATGATTTTGAATAATGCATAAAGGTCTATGATTATGCAACATGTTGATGCATTTAACAAAGTGTTTTCTGAGTGTGTGCTCTTGGCTGAATGTCAAACACCCAGCCATAAGAACCTTTTGCTTTATTTTCTTTATCTCCTATTTGTCTTTTTTTATTAAACCTTTTAAAATTCACCAGGAAAGTGAACCTGTTTTTCACACAAACATTTCTGAGCTTTGTCAAACATGGAATAACTTGTCAGAAAGAACCCAAAAAATCCCAGGGTTTTGGAGTTCTGAGCCTGAGTCCTGTGCCACAGGAAGGAGCTGTTCCTTCAGAGCCAGGCTGGCAGTCACAGAGGGCACCTGAGTAAAATCCTGATTCAAAACTGAATGAAAAAACTGAAATCCTGGTCCAACACTTCTGAGATAAAGCTGCTCTGCTGTGCCATGATCTGGGTGCCTGCTCTTCAAGTCTGTCCCCCTTCCAATTTCAATTCTAGAATTTCAAACAAAAGGCTTTCAGAATGAGCCCAGACTTCTTATCTCTTTGTTTAAGAATATTCTGGCTTTCATAATAGAAGGTTTGTTTTTTTTAATACAGTTTTTTAATGCTAGGAGGAAGGGCAGGAGTGGAGATGTTGGAACAGAAATATATAAGCACTGATACCATTTATTGTGTTAAAGAAAGACATTTTGAGCTTCTCAGGAAAAGGTCTCTGCTTTTGCCTTCCTTCACCATCTTTTCACTTTAAAAACACTTTTCTTACTTATTGTCCTGCATATAAAGCTTTTCTTTTTTGAAACTTCTTTATACTCCCATATTTTCATTTATTGTTTTGGATTTTTGGTTCCTAATCCTGCTCCCCTCTGTTGACTCTGCTCTGCAAGTATTAATTTAACATTTTTAAATATTTTTGTTGTTAGGGTCTGCCAGTATACACTTACCTGTGTTGTCTGAAAATTTTTGTGTTTGGGCCCTGCAACAAAGATACAAAAAATAAATTTTTTCTGTTAAACGTTTGATGCTTCTATTGCAAATAAAGGCAATAATTAACTATTACAGGAGAATGAAGTTTGCATAGATGAATTTAACTCTGCCCAAAATGCTAAAAGCACATTAGTTGATATTTATACAGAGGATCCTAATAAAATTTAAACTATTTCAAGAAGAATTGAAGTCAGAGAAGTCAAGTGGTTTGAAGCAAGGGGACTCAGTAAATACATTTACCAGTCCTGAAAACAAAAACTTCAAACTCAAGTTCATAAATGTAAGGTTAAAGAAGGTTTTTATGGTTTTCAATTCTAGTTTTGGATTCTAGTGCATGGAAAGGTGTAAAATCATGTTATCAGATGATGCAAAACCATATTCTGTAGACTGGACTTGGTTTTCATTGGGTAGGGATGTAAATTGTTCTTTTCTATAGAATGTTCTTGCAATTTTTGCTCTTCTTCTATTGCAGATATTATATTCAGTGACAAATATTAAGAATTAAAGAGTATAATGATGAATAGATCTGTGGAATGCATTAATGATGATTTATTAATAATATATGCCTAGGCTTCTTGGCCTTCTTAAAGGCTGTGTGCTCAGGTGGAAAATTGCATGAAACATGCAAATGTTACTGGGTTCTGGATATGGCAGAAATATCTGGGGTGTTCATGGGCTCAGGATTTGATATTTGATATCAGATGACATTAATGAAACAGAGCTTTATTTTATAGAATTTTCAGGCTGCATTTCTGATCCAGGCATTATTGATCAAAGGAAAACCAGTCCAGAAAAGATCTCTCTGAAAGCTTGGAACAAGAAAGCTGAGTTGTGTTACTCACCATTTTGGAAGGAAAGAGAGCCTCCCTTCATTTTTGTTGATTTCTTGGCTTAATTTACTTACAATTCTATTGGAAAGAAGAACAAAAATAGTTATAAAAAAACCCAACCTTGAAACCTGTCACTTGTCAAAACAGCTAAATAGCTTTCTTCACCATTATCCCTCAGTATTTGCTAAATTTAATCTGGTAACTCATGATTATTATTTACTATGTGATAAAAACCCTAATTTTGCCATCTTATTGGCAAGTTGTGCTACAGCATATCCAACTACAAACTAGATTGTTTTTACCTTGGATCCATGTCGTTGGATCATGTTTAAAAATAAACATTAAACCCAGCAAGCCTTAGGATCTTTGTTGTAGACATCACACTGCTTCAAATAATGGCCTTGGCATTTGTATGATTTTGCATGGAAAAAGCAAATAATACTTCAGGAAAACAGAGCTGGCTGCAAAAGTAGGGATTAAATATTCCCTGAGACTCTTCTCTATTCTTTTTGTGTTCCTTTCTCTGAAGCCATCCCTCATCCAGAATCCCTCCAGCAGAGAAGGGGGAAAGGCTGATCTAATTCCATGTTTTAATACATTTTCAGGGCATGGCAGAAATATTCATGGACTGTCAAAGGCTATCATTTTATACCTGGAGAGATCTTTCCAAGTGCAGGACAGTCAGTACTGAGATTCACAGGGTTAATTCTACTGAGAGACCAGAATTCTGCTCTGCTACTAATGAATTTTGCCTCTATAATTATTTTGTTCCAAAGAAAGCCTAGGATGGGCCATGATCTGATTCTGAATTGTCATTATTTCTTATTGAGGAATATCCACCTGAGAAAGTCCTGTGGCAAACAAAGCAAATTGTTTACATACATCCAGTCAAAAATATCCCATTTTACTTCCAGCTTAGGTCTGTCAGAGACAGTAATTGTGGAAATATAAGTATTATTAATAAAAAACAGGGATTTAGTGTATCTGTTTGTCTCAGATTCTAAATTCTGTAAAATCTTAATTGTATGTTAATGCAGAGTTCTTCCCCACACATCTTAGACTGGGTCAATCAAAGTTGATATCAATATTGTAAAATATTTGTTTATGGCCAGGCAATTACTACCCTATTTTGTTTTTCTTCTTTCATGTCTTTTTCTGCTGTTTAGCAATAGCAATCCCCTGCTTTTTTTCCAAATTATCTAATTAGTGCATCCTTCATGTCTGACTGCTCTTGTGAACCAGGACTGGAGGAAGACAGGTTTTCAAGCCATCTAATATGAAAAACAAGCCAAGAAAATGAAGTTATTTTGGATCAGGGTGATAGTGCTGCCTGAAAAGGATGAAGGTGAGTGGTGTGAAGTTAAGGATATGCACTCAAGGATCCAAGTATGAAAAAAGAAATACAGAGAAAGAATATTGTCTAGGTTTTCTTGTTTAAGGCAGTATTTTGCAATTTTCTGGTTTGAAGCCAATGCTATCATGCTTGCTCCTTTTTGAAATAAGCACGTGCACAAGTGTTAACAATTTCTGAAGGATTACAGCTGCCTAAATCTGACACTGTTACCCAATCAAGCTGCATAAAGCAAGAGAAACACCAAATTATAGGCACAGAAGTTCTCTTGCTCTTCTTTCCCGTGGAACCAACGCTGTTCTGCACAAGACATTTCCTTTTGCTGCAGGGGATAAGGAAGTTGCTGTGTGAATAATAAATTCCATGTGAGACATCAGGAAATGTCCTGGGGTGAGCAGTGCCCTGCACACATCACTGCTTTGGTTGAGAAGTGGGTTATGGAATTTGTCTGTGGCTCATTCCCTGCCACAGAAGAGGCAGAGGACCTTTCAGAATGTCCTGGGTTTTTTCAGCTAAAAAAATAAAATTAAGTTCTCTAGGTTTTGGAGCTAATAATTCTTAGAGTTCAGACTTCCCTGAGTGTTTGGAAGTTTTCTGGACTAAACCTGGGCTGACTGCTACGAGGATTTACACCAACTGGTTTTTGAGGAAAAACTGACAGGAAGAAGTTGATCATCTTATCTTGCTGCCAAAAAATTAATCATATAATGCTTAATATAATCTAAAATAATTATAAATCTAATATTTTTAAAAGTGTCTAATCTTTACTTCTAGTTCATTTGAAGTGCTTCAAACCACTTGCTCAGAGAGTTTATTAGAAGAAAGCAAACTTCAGGTGGGTCACATTTTACAAGGAACGTTCTCAGGGAAGATTGGTGCACTGAGCTCTGAGCCTGTCATGGTGTGAGGAAGGAAGTACCAAAACCACACAGCTCTCTGAGCTGTGGGAGTGGATGATGGGAGAGGATAAGGCAACAGCACTTGCAGAAAATGTTACTCAGACTTCTCATTCTCTTTCTACCTCCTCCACCAGTTGCTAAACTTAAAACTGGCAGGAAGTTGAAATTTAAAAAGCCCACACAACCAGCCCCCAAAGCAGGACTCCAGAACTGGCTTTTGTTCACTTAACTGCAGACAGTGTTGACATGAGTAGGATCCACTCTACATGTGCTGGGACCAAGGGCTCAAGATGGGTAAGGGAGGTGGAATAAAGTTCCTCTAGGGCCAGGAGGCTGCACAGTTGCATATGAGCACTGTCAAAGCATAATTGGTGATCCAAGTGTTTGGTTTGGCCTTTGAGAAGACTCTGCTGGGCAGATGCAAAGTTCTATTGACTTCAAAATAGACTGAATACCAGTTATGTTCCAAACCTTGAACAACCTTTAGACCCCCAGCTGGGACACACTGACATCAGCCCAAGGCTCACCTTTTTAACACAGAAAACTCAGATTTCTCAATTTTTATGTTTGCATTTTTACTCTTCTGAAAGTAGAAGGACTTTCAGGCTGTGCCATGTTTGCAGGCCCTGGCTGTGTCACACTGAGCTGGCAGATGCCATGAGTGCAATGATGAGCTTCCTGCTGCTGGAAATTTCTGCCAGTGCTATGGGATACACTTTGGAGTGCTGGGGGATATGCCTACAGATTTCTTCCACAAGACTGGAAATTCCAAATCTCAGGTTTGCCATGAACCTGCCAGTGGAATAGCCAGGAGGATCAACAGCATCCTGAAAACTTGGAACCCTTTTCTCTCAAGATAGTAAACAACAGGAGTGACAGACAAATAGCAGTGTTTATATCATGGCTCAGGTGTCAAACAACCAGCAGTGTTATTTTTAATGAAATCTTTGCTTTTTCTGCTCATGAATTCTGACCACAGTAAGTAAGGCACATTCTGTTGAACGTGCTTTAAAATATTTTGCAACACTTGAATTTGTTCTCCACAAGTATAAAACTTCATGACCTTTTCTGACTGGCAGTAGTGCTAATGAACAGCAAGAAAACCCTGTTTTTCTCTTAAGCTGTAAATTGGCCTCTTGCTTCATTAAATTTATTATCAAAATGTTAATAATACCCTCATGATTTGGTCTGAGTTTCATTTAGCACTTAGAACCAATGGTCAGTGTCTGCTCTGTGTAAAACACACCAAATCTCTTCCCATTCTAACCAGTGATCTCGTTCAGAAAACAGTGTATTTACGAGGATTCAGGTGTGTATCTAAACATTGTGGTATTAATATTAACTTAATATTAACTTTTTTAGCAAAGATTTCCAGAAAGAGTTCAGCCCTTTCAGTGGAGAATGCTAAAGATTTTAAGAACTATTTAAGTTTTCAGTGCTTAAACCTGTGGTTTTTTGGTTTTTATAAAGAAGCCAAAAGTTTTATGAAGATATGCACCTGTAACAGGGCTTCTGAAGATTAATTTTCAAAATAATAGTTCATTAGTAATAACAGAAGGTTGTAGAGTTTTATAATTAGATTCAGGAAATGACCTGTAATGTCATACCTTGCAATGACAACTGTGACCTACTTCTGACTCTTGAAAAGTCACAGAATCATGCCCAGATAATGACACAGTTACATTGCAAACCTGAGCAGTGGGTTTGCTCCCAGATAAATGTTTAGCAAGCCCACAAGCCCAGCTCAGGAGGCCTGCACAGATGCAGGCTCTGCTTTGCAAACCTTGAGTGATTCCAGGTGCTGGCTCCATGTAGGTCAGAATATTCCTGATAAACTTGCTGAGGAACAATCTCTCTTGTTAATAGATCTTTTATTCATTTCATCACTGGCCAATGCTGTAACATCTGCTATTTATATTAAGCTTTTTGCAGAATATGCTCAAGTTTTAGCACTGCTTTTAAGTATCAGGTAATGTAATTATAATATGTTAATGCCTCTTTCAGCTTGTAGAAGAACTCTTGCTACAACCAATTGAGGTTTGCATTATGATACAAAAGAAAAGTGTGAATGTGTTCTAGCAGAAGTCACCAGCCAGCACTTTGTGTTTCAATGAGGATGTCGAGATTCTGAAATAAAGAAATTAGTATTTTAAAAAATGGCAAATTCTTCTGCCCTTTAATTCTATCCAGGAAGGTTGGTTTGGGGTTAAGTGGATTTTTGGTTTATTGTTCTTGTTGGGGTTTTTTTGGGTTTTTTTTTTGGTTGGTTGGTTGGTTGGTTGGTTGGTTGGTTGGTTGGTTGGGTGTTTTTAGTGAGAACCAGTTCTCTTCCCTATTAAAGCTCTAAATTCTTGTTTTAAACAGTGGCATTGCATGGAGGGCCTTTCTGCATGTATAATCACCATATTCCAGTGAATATTTTGCTTGTTTGTAAGTATGAAAATGTCTGGGAATAGAGGCCTTATTTCCAGAGCTTTCCTCAGATTTAAATATCTACTTATTTATTCAGTTCCTCAAGCTGTGCACCAAGCTTCACTCTTCTTTTAAAGATCTTGATTTCAAATTCTCTTCTTGTCGAGAAATCCAAAAGATCTGAGTGAAAAGGCTGTTCCATTTCTGCTGGGGTGTAACAAGTGAGAAACCCAAAAGACCTGTCAAAAAAAAGGCTGCTCTCTTTTTCTAGGGTGTGAAAATCAAAATTTGAGATATCAATAGATTCAGTGAGGGGGTAGGAACAGCTCCACATGGTGACATTTCATTTTAATTATTCACCTATGGCATTAATGTCTCTGGTATGTCTGAGTTTCTTAGACCATCCACTGACTACTTTTCTCTCACAAATTTGAAAGGAAATCACCAGAAGTTCTCAAAATTAAGAGCTCAGACAATGAGAACAAGAGGTAGTTCTGCCACAGGACTGCTAAGGTGGGATAAATTATCAGAGAAATACAAGTTCCACAGTATAGTAAGATGAGTCTGTCACAGACAATCTGGTCTATCATCAACATTGTTAAATCTTTCTTTTAATTGAAAGCGAGTTCAGAAATTCTGAGACATCAGAGCATCTTTTTAAAATAATACCTGGACCTCTTTACTAACATATTGTACACCACCAACTCTTATTATCAGGATATTTATGAAATAAATATGTGAAAATGTAGATGTGATTTTAAGAAATATGTCACATCCAAGGCTTTCAAATTCAGTCCTTTATATCCAATATGAACAAGGGTGACCTGCTGGGTTCAGCTCTTCCCACCAGCTCACCCAAGAGCACAAAATTTTTCAATATTCTTGTCTTCCCCAAAACACCTTCCATAAGCTCTGAGGCATGAGAAAAGGCAAAGCAAATTGTATCTTGTGCAGCAAAATCAAGATATGAGTGAAGGGAGAGAGTCTGGAACTGGGAAATGAGCAACAAAGACACAGCCATGCTGGAACAGCTTGGAACAGCTTGAATTCCCTTTTTTTTTTTCTCTCTCCTTTGTTTGGAAGACCATGAAGAGTTCCATGTGTCTCATGGTTAGAAACCTTCTAACCTCCAGCTTAAATATGTAGCAGAAAACTCATTTTTCACCATGAAATATTAGAAGAAGCCAATTTCTCTTACTCAGTATTGCCTTAATGGGATTATTGTTCTTCATTAAGTAACTTCTATGAAATTATGATGAATTGGGAACTTTCTCAAGGTCTAATCCACAGGATTTCCACCTGAGGAAAGCTATTGAGCATTGAATCACATGGTCCAGACTGATTTCTCTTGAACACCCACCTAAAGCAAAAGCACATGAAAATAATTTCCAATCCTCAGCTGTTGTGGACATAACTGACTTTTTTTTTTTCCTTTAAGTTAAAGTCAACAGTTAAGCAGTGAACAGTTAAGTCATACTTCAAAGGCAATACTTGCACGAAAGTTTAACCTTTGTGTAGCTGCTGTCAGTCAAAGAATTTATGCACAATTTCTTTTGAACATCCCCCAGACAATCTCCTTGTTTTGTATCATTTTGCTTGAGCAGTCATGACAACACTCATTTTATTTTGGAATATTCTTCTTTTTCTCTCAGTACACTCCAATAAACAAGTCTCTGACCCATCACTCACAAATCATTTGCCTGATATTTCCTATGAGACTTCACTGCCAAACAGCTAAAATAATTCTTAACATTAAAATAGTTTGACTTTACTTACGGCACTCTGAGCTTTGGAAATTTCTGAATATCATTTTCAGACATGTTCTGGAAAGGAAAGACAGGGGATATGTGACAAAATTGTCCGTGGAACACCCTCCAAGTAAATCACACACATGTATTCAAAAATGGCCTGAATTCATGTGGTATTTACATGACTTCAGAAGCCACATACATTGAATTTCTTCGTGTCTGCACAGTGAAATTAGGCAAGATTATGCATGATTGCGAAATTTCAGGGTAGAACTGTAGGTTTTAAAATACAGAACCTCTGGCTGGAGTTTTGCTCTAAGAACCTCATCTGTAACAGAATACATAAAAAATCCCACGTTCTAGGGGACACATAGCTAGAAAACCCCTTTGGACTTAAAAGCAGCATTGGCAGCCTAAAACAATCTTTCTGGAAACAGGGATGGGGGGAGGATTTCTGTTCCCCCTCAAGCATAACTCAGCCACTGGGCTGACATTCCTCCTGACTGAGATATCTGTCTGGAAACCTTTCCTGATGCTCCTGCAGAGTCATCCCTTTTCTTCCTCCCCCCAGCATCTGCAAATCCACAGTTAGGACACATTCAGGCACTATGAAGACTTTGGATTTCGTTGATTTAATGTTTTGTTTAGTTAATCACAAGCTTCATGAATTCTCTTTGGAGAATTCAGACTATCATCTGATTCTTTTTGTCTTTTTTTATTGGTAACAATAACAGGTTTCTAATGACACATTGGTTCACAAAGCTGTCAGTGTCAATGCTCAGGACAGAACAAATCCTATCTGTGTTTTTCCACACTATTTTGCCTCTGGGAGGAGTGAAACAGAGGAAAAATATACTGCTTTTATGGAAATGTCCTGCAGTACTTCCTGAAGAATCGTTTGGGTTTTTTTCTAAAGGCTCTTTAAGCTTCCCTCTGGAGTTCTATTCTGGTGATAAACCTGACAAATATTAGAGGTATTAACTCTTTTACAAGGGCCACATTTCTGTTTTAAATAATAGAGAATTTTATTAGAATAAGTTATATGGAACCTCTTTAGTTTTACTCCTACTGCATCTCAATCGGGCTTTCCCTGTGGTAGCCAGTAGACACAGAAAGGTGGCTCTGAAATTAGGATGTTATTCTGATTAATTTTAGAGCAACATTTTTATGCCAGGTTTATCATGCAGATCTGACAACAGCTACAAACCCAGCAAACACTCAGCCTGAGCAGCTGCTTCTGTGCAAATGTAATTTGGCAGTTTCCAGTCCCTCACAAAATGTAAAAAGATGTTTCTTAGGAAAACCATTCACAGAGAGAAGCAATTTTTTTCCAGATTGTACTCTGGAATATTTTACTGGACATCTTCTGTGGTTCTGTTTAACAAGTGAAACTTTTCCTGTTTTTCCATTATACAATTGCCAAGTAATTCAAAAGCTTAAAGAGAGTATTAGAGAGGTGAGCAGCTGCTTGGCTTGCTCAGTAAAAAACATCCTTTGAATTTGCTGGGATGCCTCTGAAGAGCTGCTGCACTCTGAGCTAATTACAGAAACACTCTGGAAATAATAGAAAATCACAAAAATCACTTAGAAATCACACAGTTATTGAACTTTCTATTTGCACCTCACAAACTACCAGCATGTCATTATGCCAGAACTCCACTCCAGCCACAGATCCTCAGTGCTTGAGCTGAGAAGATCTCCTGGGGGCTGGCAGGATAAATCCCATGACACATCTGACTAATGCTGACTGCACCCTCCAGCAGGAGGGAGGGGTCAAATCCTGTTCCTACAACAGAGGCTTGAAAATTTTTATGTTTTGTCTCAATGAAATGTCAAAAAACTGAGTATTAGGACAAGTGAATGAAAAATACAAAACTTTAGAAGAGGTATGTGATCTCCCCACTATGACTAATTAAACAGAAGACCAAAATTACTACATCTGGGGAAATAGAATGGCTAATATTTGAAAATAAAAGTAGAAGGCAGTAATGCTAAAAGCTCTCACACATCTTATGGACATATATTTAAGACCTGGAATCAGCTGCTATGGCAGTGGAAGTTATCAGCTTTTTCTAAAATTAAGCCAAGCCTGGAACAAAGTTGATTCATAGCCAGTGGGACTTTGCTTACTAGTTTTGATGCTCTTAAATTTTATTGATTTTTTTGTATTGCTACAGAAGAAATCTAATTTTATCTATAGAGGAATGAAGGAGTTATTCCAATGAAAGGCCAGTCATTGTGAGCAGGGCTGTGTCTTCTTTAGAATGAGAGGATAATTGATAAATGTGGGTTTTCTGTAGTTACTATCTGAAAACAAGAACTTCCTATAAAGGAAGAGATGAATTCAAGATAAGACTATTGGTTTAGAAGTTCCCTGTCTGTTTAAAAAAATACTAAAAAATATTCATATTGAACAACATGCTTGGGCTTCCAGCATTCCATATTTAAAGCAAGTTGTCTGGCTGATTTTAGCAAAAGCATTTACCTCCCATATTTATACCTCAGTAACCACCTGGAACGTGGCTCTTCATCTGCCAGAGCAAAATAAGGAGGAGTCAAAAACATCACAGGAAGGAAATTTCCAACTCCACTTACCAAAAACCTTTGGCCATTTATGCTGTGCTTCCTCACGACTTTCTCACAGTCCTTATACTTCAGCTGTCAAGGAGAAGATTATTGCACCCTTAATTATAAGAATCAATAAAGATATTAAACATATGGCTGGCTTTGAGTAGATGTTTTCAAGATACCTTTTTGTATTCTATGGCCTGAATGGCTCATTTTGTCCCATAAACATGGATTTTTATGACAGACATTCTTCAGCGGACTTAAAGGTTTTCATCCATTTAGGAACACATTATTCCTCACATTTACAAAGCACCTCACAGTGGAAATATTTGAAAACATTGATTATTGTGATACTGGCTGGGATGAGCACCTGCAGAAGTGGAACAAAACCCTATTATCCAGGAAAACTGATCTGACTGATCCCAGGGAAAATCTCACTTGTTAATCCTGTAAATTATCTGTAATATTTGTAAAGCTTTTCCACAATATTATGTTTTCCAGTAGCATTTAGGACAAGGATATTCTCTTTAGAAGTTGCTCATGTACAGGCTGACCACAAAGCAAGACATGACTTTTAAACATTTCCAACAGTTGTCCTAAGTTGGGCTGGGTTTTTTTTGGGTTTACTGGGTTTTTAAAATTTTGAACAGTAATAGCATAATGTAAGAACACAACTTATATTTTTGATCTGGCGTTTTTCTGTTTCAAGTTGGTCAGGTCCATATTAGAAGGAACCCAAAGAGCAGGCAGACAAAGCAACTTTTGGAGGCTTCGAGACAAAAGAGTTATTCTTATTCTGTCTGAAACTTTAGTCAGTGACAGTTCTGCAGACAAAGGACCCTGGGATAGCTCCCCTAAAGCAGAGAAACTCCCACAGGGAGCTTTATGTCCCTTGTAGTTCTACCCCATACATCATTTTAAGGTGTAACATTGTAACTTGGCATACATGAGAAAGGACCCTGGAAACAACCCAACAGCAGAGAGGATATTTTTAGGAGCCACCTTCAGTTATTCATATGAAGAAACAGACCTAACTCTGGTAAATATTTTAGGATACAGAATAAAACTTTTGTGCAGACTGAGGACTTAAACCTGTAAATAATTTCTTTTATACAGTGAGTGCTATCATGATGTTACCAGCACAAGTCTGTATGCAGAAGGAAGCACCACATCACTGTGAATGAGACCTAATCTCAATCTTGAAGTAATTAATTAAAAAAGCTGTTTAGCTATTAAAGATAAACCTTGGAATATCCCAAATATGAACACCTTTTTTTTAAAAAAAAAAGTATTTGAAAATTTGGTTTTCCATTGGTTCTGGTTCATTCATTCTCTGAGTTTATCTGGGGACAAGATCTGGTCACTTGTGACAGGTGCCCAGAGCTGGATGACTTGGGCTGACATTCTTGTCTTACCCAGATTTTTTAGATTGCTTAAGCAGCTTGTGCCCTGATTTAGCTCTCTGAGAGTGCAATGCCATTATCTCTGTTCTGGGGAGCATCTTGATCACCAGAAGGGAGACACTACAGATAAATGTGCGTTCACTTATAGTAGAATTTAGAATTGATCCTTTTATCACAGTTCAGAATATTATTATCAGATCTTTCAGCAAGCCCTTTTCCCCTTCCTGATTTCTTGGAAATGGTGGTCCAACTTCCCCCTGCAGCATTGTTGTAATGTTTTTCGTACTTGTCTGAAGTTACCTGTTGATAATGATCTCATCTGTTCCATCTCCAGTTTTTGGTTTCACTTTCCTGTGCCAGTAACTCCTGCACCCTAAAATTAGGGGCTTCTATGTAGTTGGCAGTTTCACTTCTCTGGAGATTTCATAGACACAGACTCTCTGTTTGATCTGTTCATCTTTATTAAGTAGTTCTGTATTCTACTATCAAACTTGCCTCAACTCCCCAGATAAGACTCTCACAGTATTGTAGGAGAGACATTGAAAAAGTAAACTTCACATTATTCCAAAATTAAGCCCGAGGTGTTCCAAGTTTTACAAGTCTAGCCATGGATGTGATTAACAAAGACATTCAGAGGCTCATTTGTTACACCGAGAAATTTGGAAAAAAACGTAACTTCTGAAAATCATTGAAGACGAAACAAAACTTGTAATTTTCACACCTTAGTGCCTTGTGCAGCTGTTAATGTGTGTTACACCAACAAGCATTGTAGTAAGCTGTTTAGTTTTCTCTAACTAAGCCATGAGTTTCTCTTATAGCCAATTTAAAAATCCCTTTCAAGATCCATTTTCACTGACCAGCCGAGCTCAGCTTCTCATTCGACAGCGGTTTTGCTTTTAGCTCTGCAGAGAGCTTTGCCCACCATGAAATATCTGAATTTAGCCCAACCAATGCTAGAGCAGTTTGCTCCTCCATCAGACAAAGACAGAACACGGCCAAACTCACCGTCCTGAAATACTCTGCTAAGTCATCGGGGTCCCAGGCGAGCACGTCGGAGCGGTAGGGGACGTTCCGCACGTCCATGGTTGGTTTTGTCCCCAGGGCAGTCAGGGAGTGTTCACAGCCAATGGCACAGCCATGGATTCCCTCAGCGTGGCCACCTCCAAGGAATTCCTTGCCCAACCTCCAGCTGCCTCTGTCAAGGAACTGTCCTGGTCAATTTAAATGACGCTGTGAATTCGTTCCAGAGAGACGCTGCTTCCTCTGGTACAAAATGGTCTCTTCTCAGAAAAGTTTCAGCTAGTCAGCCTCACCACTTCCTTTCTCTGAATATAAATAAGTAAACAAGGAAGCACAGCTCTGAATGCTCTGTCTGCTGCACAGAAGTAAGTGCCTATGGACTCGAACTGCTTGTAATTGCACACATAGATAGTTATGTTTTTACTCACATTATAAATGCATAAAAATATGGTCATATTATCTGCACAGGTGTGGGGTACTCTTCTGTGCAAGTCTAGCCAAGGTAAGTCACCCCCAAAGAAGAAAATGTTCACTAATTTACCTTAGTACCTGAAATATCCTTCTTTGTACAATTAAAGGTTATCGTCAGAGCTGTATATAACGAGAAACTAATGAATTAACAATAGAATTACAGTCAGCATCTCTTCAAATAAAGAATCACTCAGTGAAACTAAAAAATGCGTAAGTTTAGAAGAAAAATTATTATGTTGCCTTTGTATCAATAGTTAATTTTTGGCTACTTCTTAGGAGGATTTTTGTACCTGAAAAAGAATCCACAAAATCATTACCACAGGGACATGATACACTTTCATCTGCTCTGCACAACCAATTCAGGCACCCTCCTATCAGTTGGTCCCTTTGCTGAGATTACATTGAGTTAATTCCAAGTGTGTCTGGTTTTTAAAAACAGCCAGCATGTCCATTCTCCCTTTTCTTGTTGTGGAACCTCCTCCCAAAGCTGTGCTGCTCTGAATCCTGGGGCTCACTCCTCCATTAGACTGAACAAAAGGTGGTGGTAATTTCTGAGCTTCCTGGACGAGGAAGAATAGGTGCATAATTCTGAAGCACTGGGAAGGCAATTTCCTCTTCTTTTTCTGGAGAAATGAAATGCATCCCTCTTATCTCCAGTCACTGACCACCTCCTAACCTCGTGTCTGCAATCTGCAGGTGTGTTGCACACAATTGCTCATATTTGAGATCAAACCTGCAAGTCTTCACAGTAAGAGCTTTCCTTTTGAAATTCAGAGTCATTATTTAAAGTAGCTTACTTTTTTCTGGAGAAATTCTGGTAAATGATGGCAGCATGGTATTTAAAACTCTCTGAAATTAAACTGCTGTCACAGCTGTTCTAAGCAGAGTAGCATTTATCAAACACATGCTACAGCTCTGTTTTCTGGGTTCTTGAAATTACCTGTGTGAATCTGAGGCATGTCCTGACAGTATCACAGAAATATTATCACCTCTAGGTCTGGAGATGAAATAGGACTAACTGAACTGGTGACAAAGAATCCCCAAAAGAAAAGTAGCTTTGCTGGTGCATTGTCAGCAGAGGTAAAGGGGAGGTTACATAACTACACCTCAGACATCCCATCACACCCCCTGGATTTCACAGGGAAACAAGCAGGGACACGGGAAGAAGCCTGTGTTAAATTTCTAATTGCTTATTCTAAGATGTGTTTCATTACCTTCTAACCTGGTTTCTATCCCAAACCCAGTGTAGCAGATCCAATTGCAAGTCTGTTACTCCTTATTTGTAGTAACATGGAACTAATTAGCCTGGTCAAAATTTATGCTGGTGGTGTTATAGGAGAATTACAGTATCATTTATTCTGATGCTGAGAGGAGGAAATCAGTTACCTCCAAAGTCGCTCTCCCCGTCTCAAGAGCAGCCATCACAAAAATTCTAACACATGTATCTATTATTATTTGCTTGCATCCTGTCTGTGGCACTGAGCACATCATAGCTACGTGCAGATTTCATGCATTTCTTGCAAAATTAACATGACCTTGAGCTCTGTCTTTCTCTCCAACTTCTTTTGTAACATCATCAACACATCGGATGTGGTGCCCCAGTGAGGCTTGCGGAGGAAACACCACTTTGTATTTTCTATATTTCAATTTTCAGATACACTCCTACAGCAGCTGGCAATCTCATGAGATGGATTTTAAGCTTAGATTTTCAAAAGCTGAGAAACACTGCTGTTACTGCTATTATCAGGTGCATACCTTTTTATTGAGACTTTTCCCCCTTCTTTTTAAAGAACTAGGTGTTTCATAGGTATTTATAGCCTGCAGTCACACAACCTTCACACAAAGAAGTGTCTCCTCAGTAAGAGCTGCCAATGGTAAGTTCTTTCTGATGCAGTGATGGTCTTGTTTGAAAATGTGAGACTCAAACCATTTTAGGCAACACAGGGGGGAAAATTCACACTGCCGACATTCTGCTGCCTTCAAAGAGCAGCAACTTTTCCCATTTTCTCTCACCTCTCTCTGGTGGTCTTCTGTCCCTGTTTTAAGTGGAGTCAAGGGCTTACTTTGAACCACTTTCAGAAGGGTTCATTTTGCTAGAGTAACTCAGGTTACGTGTCCATATCCCTAGAGCCAAACAAAAAAATGTTCAAACCTTGTAAGAATTTCATCTTCATCTCACTCCCAAAGCCAAGTGGATCTTTATGAAGTGGTTTCCTTTTGGTCCTGCCCAAATTTGTTTTTAAAAGACTGGGATAGATTCTTCCTTTTATCCTGGAAATTTTTACCCTAGACAGCCTGTAGTTCCTCTTTTAACATGACATGCCCAATTCCCAGGCTGTATTACCTCCCTATAACCGAGAGAGACTGAAATGTCAGCATTAATTTGGTGCTTTGCTGAGGCCAGACCGAAGGGAAGGACAGGTTTTGCATGCGTGGTGGACAAAGCTCTGATGATAAGAACAGCCCTAGTTCGGAGGGGGTTCAGATATTTTCTGAAATTTCAGATATTTTCATCACCCACCGGGGGAGGATGAGCACAACAAATCGACCTTTGCTTAGCAATGAGCTGTGCTCAGATCCAGATAAGGGAGATAAGGGAAGCAGACCCTGTGAGGTGGGATCATGATTTTTACCACTTAATGTCCTCCCTTACACATCTGGCTCAGGTGTAAAACTCCCCCCTGGGGAAAGTGTCAGGACATTCACATTCACACCTAGGCCAATCTGAAAAAGCAATTTGCAGAAATGGAACTTCCAGGCTTCCTTCCCACCCAGCCCCACACTGGTGACTGCCAGGTGCAAGAGCAGGGATGGATGGACCCTAAATATGACACTTGAATGGGAACAGCAGCTGAGGTAAATGCTAACCAACCTACCTGCCCCAGCAAAGATTTTCCTGGATGGAAAAATATGCGTACTTGAAAAAACATCTTTTCCATTGCCACTGAATTGTGTTTCTCTGAGCAAGTGTCAAGATGGAGTTTAGACAATTCCAAAAGGCCTGAAATCCTAAAATACAGCCACTGTAGAGTGCAGCTGGACTCTATTCAGAAACCAAAGAGAATCAAATATCGACTAAAGTCCCGTAAAAAATAAGGCAAGTACTTACAGATATTCTAGCAAGAGCAGATTGCTCAAGTACATGTTTTATTCCACTCTGTTTGGGTCGTAAGAGGCATAATGTGTCTGGTTTGTCCACAAATGCTGCAACAAATGCAGAGAACACTTAGGAGACCTCAACAGAGCCGTCTACCGAGGAAAGACTGAAAAAAATGCTTGCTAAGTCTGAGAAAGGGAAGTTGGAGATGAGGGAAGGAAAAAAGGAGATAAACTTTGTGACTTTATGACACCTAGCTGTCAGTTGTTCTCATGACCTGTGAAGGGCTCTGCTTACAAGAAAAGCTGCTGCAAGCCTGAGAAGGAGGAACTGGGGACTGGAGAACTCTCCTGCAGAGTTTGGGCTGCTCAGTGCAGTTCAGCAGCACAGCTCAGGAGCTGCCACACAGGCTCAGCTGTACCGTGACACAGAAGGGGCCAGAAGGACACCTGGAAATGATGTTCTGTCTTGGACTTGTTTGGAAATGTGGTTTTGGACATGACCCTTCTGTACTAACAATGTCTTCCAGGGACACAACTCTGCCAGTGAACACACCAGCTTTGTACCTGAGCTCACCACTTTGACACAGACATTGGAGCTGAAGGTAAAGATGAAGTTAAAAACACACCCTTTAGTCTGGGCTTAGTGCTCAAACCCCTTTCACCTGTGCTGTCAAAAAGCCCAGATTTCCTCCCCCTCCTCAGCCTGCTGCCCAAGGGGAGCTGCCAGGACCTTGGCTCTGCAAGGCTCCAGTTACCCCCAAGGTTTTTTTCCAGCAGCCCAGCTCCCTTTTGCCATCAGAGCTCCTGCTCTGATCAGCTCCCAGCTGATCCCTGCCCCTCCTGGCCCCTCTACACCACGGCAGGATTGGGCTGTGCTGGGCAACCTCCCAGCTCCAGAAAAACCAGACTCTGAAAAGCAGAATCTAGGGGAGCTGCTGTCCCTGGATGGAGATGAAGCCTGAGTATTCCCATTCACTGCTGCCATAACAGGCTTTCCATTTGCTTTGCCTTCTTTGGGATTTTGGTAAGTTTTCGTTGGGGTTTTTTTGGTACAGGTTGATTAAAAAAAACAAAATAGTTCTCTTTCAGCAACAATGCTGAAAGAAAAGTTATTATTTTTGTTTTTCAAACAGCAGTATTTCAAGTCTATCCAACTATCTGACAGCTAAAGATAATTATTTTATCTCAACCCATTGTGCTATTTTAATCAAATGAACTATTCACACCCATAAGTAGTTTATTGTCTCTGACATTGTTTCTAAGTGATCTCTTTTTAGTCAGGCAATTGTTTTCTAACCCAAACAAAGCTACTTTGTAGCTTCAACGCTAGAGAAACTTGCAGTTTATACTGTAAACTGGTTGCCAACATGGGATTTTGGTCATTGTTGCAGTTGCAATGTTCCTGTCCATAGGCAAACTCAGAACTGGATTCTGATCCGAAGAGATTTCCAGCTCTCTGAATATTTCAACAGCTTGCTGACCAGTAAGAAAAGCACTTGTGATTCTGCAGTGCTGTGAAAAATAAAAAAGCTTCTACAGCTTTTCCACTAACATATACTCATTTCAGACCTTCTCATGAAAAGATTTTGTCAATCCTGAAAGTTTTCAAGAATTAATTTCACAGACCAGAAAATACACAGGTGACTCGGAGAAAAGAAAGCTGCTGCTAGCCAACATCATCTTAGGTATAGTTTTGTTTTTAATGTTAGTTTTGTTTTCAATCTTTATGTTCCTCTCTGTGACTGGCTTAGAGTTTCCAAGGAATTGTTGAACGCCCCATGCTTTTCAACTTTTCATTGCTATGTTCAAAATATAGTGTATTCATAAGAGGCATTTTTTTCTTATAAAGAAGCATTTTGCGTATATTTTAAATTGTACACATGTATTGTAGTATGTGTGGACTTAAGACAATTCTTTTTCTTCCCTGGCTCATTATGAAGGAGGGCCAGCACAGGTCAAAAGTATTTGTCCATTGGAGCAGTCCTGATCTGTCAGGGCTCTTCTCTGAGATGTGGATTAAAATAACAGCAGAGTAGGATTTCACCTGGATCACATAAAACACCTTCCCATAACACCTTCCCATTCGCATCATAGAATTCCTGCAACTACTGTTTTCCAGACAAATGTCAGAGGATTAAAATGGATACAAATATTTTAATGTTTTTGTCTTTTATCTCCATTCAACGAATAAAATTTGAGATTGTGTAGGAGAGAAGATTCAGTCTCATTTTGCCATCTAGTGGCAACAATTTGGCTTGCTGAGATGCATTTTGTAAAAGCAAGCTGACTTTAGCTAGAGGTGGGAATGAGTTACTAATTCTTTGGAAAAATCAGTCATAAATAAAATATTAATAAGAAAATATTAAAATATTAAGAAGCCTAGTTACATTTTATAGCAGCACAGATAGGCACATAGCTAAAATGAGTTTCCATTTGCAGGTACTTGGGTGAGCAGAGCCTCTTTCAGTAACCCATTGTGTTTCATCCTGCCTTTATGAATCTGGATCACTAGTAATTTTTTTTGGATATGAGTCATTAACTTCGTTTTCTACTTGGTATTGGATTTTTTACGAAGACAGAGGTATAGCCAAGCAGTTTATCTTCAGAAATATAAAGGGCAGCTTGAGGCAGACTGGCTGGACAAGCTATTTCTTCCTTCCTAAGGAGAAAAAACAAAACTTTTTAACTCTGGGGCTTTTTAAATCATAATTTTGTATTCAATTTATATTTCTTTGATACTATTTTTTGTGCGTGTCTGCATTTCAAGGTTTATAGTAATTTTTCTTCCCTCTTCCCACTGTTTTGTGAGATACTGGTCATTATCTGGACCTGCAAGATCCTGTGGTGCTGCTTTGAGGCCTTATGGAATAAGTGAGTATAGCCTGGCAAGTGACAATGCCGTGGAGGGTTTGGAATTGGGACTGCATTCCTGTGCCAGAAGAGTAACCAGAGTTCTTGTTAATAAGTCCACTGGGGAGCATTAGAGGTGACATAACACTGAGTGAGTGGTGTTTGCAAATAAAAATAGGTAGGGTCTATTTTAGAACCATTTAGAAGCAGTGGAAAGCAGAGATGTAGTCATTCTGGTTATTATCTGTAGTAATGCAACAATATAAAAGCAAAGGAATAACAGGTAAAAAATGTGTAAGAAAGCGGAAGGAAGGGTAAGAGTGGAAAGATCTCACCACCCATGTATCCAGTAATTAGACTTGATTGAAGAGACTTGATTGTTGCAATTTTTATATCTGCTGGTCGGAGTGATGGTCACAGTCTTGATCCGTCATGGGTGGGGGAAAGCCCAAGAAACACCAGCGTCAGCGGGTTAATACACATTTAGGTTTAGATGGAACATGAGGGGAATTTTACACTGTCTGAAGGGTCTTTGATGGTTTATGACTCCTTTTAAGTCATGGCCCTGCCCCTCACTTGAGCAAAGATGAGCCAGTTACGCCTCATCAGAAGGGATAAAATCCTTCGGCCCCAAATGGATGAATTGTCCGAAATGGGAGAATGTCCCTGTGAATGTCACCCTTCCCTGGGGGCAGGGAGGGGACAGTGGCTTGGAAACAAGCACGACGGTCTGTCTGGCTTTCTCCCTTATACGCCTGAAACCCCAGAGCCTGGTGCCCGCTGTGCACCCCCCATGTCTCCTGCAGATCAGGTTTCGCCACCACGCCGCCCAAAAGTCTGGTCCTCACCCCAGACCCGGCGCCAGCAAACACCGGGTGCCTCCCCAAATGCACACGGGCGGTTGTTGATGCAATGACCATTAACAGCTCAGTCTCTCACGGGTGCGCTTTGTAACGCAGGGGAGATTTAGGCCAGGGCACTCTCCTGCGCATCAGACATTGCTTGAAGGATTTCTTTCAGTAGATGTTTCTGACCCTCCCCAAAATCCTCCTTTGCTATTGGAAAAAGCACCACGAAGCCTTCCAGCTCTGCAAGTAAGAATAGATTCAAACCCGGCATATCTTTTGGGGACGTTGTCACCTGAGGTCTAATTGCGCTGATGATGGGACTAGATGGTCTTGAAGGTCTCTTCCAACCTTGACGCCTCTGTTAGAAGGGTTCGCTGGTAGCCCCCTCCTGCCTCGCCTCGCCTCGCCTACAAGAGAATAAAGGAGAGGCAAGGCGTGGCAAGGTGACGCCAGACGAGACAAAGCAAGGCCAGACCCCGACGGGGCGGGTACTGGCGGGTGGTGCCGGGTGTCGGTCCGGGGTGGGGCGGTGCTGGGTCCATTCTTCTCCCGGCCCGGGCAGCAGAGGTGGCGCGAACAGCTCGGAGAGCTTGAAGAAGCTGAAGTCGCGGCGAGGTGAGCGCTGTCGGGGCGGCGGGGGAGCGCCGGGGCGGGCACGGCTCATCTCGGGGTGACCCTTCCCGAAGGGAACTGAACCCCAGGCCCGGCTGGGAGCGCCGGCAGGGCTGCCGGTCCCGGTCCCGATCCCAGTTCTGGTTCCGATCCCACGCGGAGCTCCCTCAAGTTAAGCCAGGCCCGGGGGGTGCCCGGGAGCCCCGTTAGCACCGGGGGCTGTGGGAACAGAGCCGGGTCCTGCCTCCCCACACAGCCCAGCACCCCTCGGGCCGGTTCCCTGCGCTGGGACCATCGCGGCAGCCGCAGGGCCGGGCCACGAGGCTCTGAGGAGGGAACGGGGCTGGACTTTATCCCCCTTGGAGCACGCGTTTCCCTAGTAGGGGTCCCCTTGTCCGAAGTTGGTTTTTAGACTTCATAAAAGACAAAACGCCTCGGAGGTGGAGAGGTGCCAGCACCTGATGGATTTCAGTGTTAGCTGCTGATATTTTACCTCAGTCCTTTCCCATTGAGGTGTCTGGTAAGGGTCTGGCTCGTAATGCTGGTAGGGAGGGTCGTCATGGATCTTTCCATTGGTATAAATCACTTGTTACTGAGTTTATTTTGTTTGCTAGGACTCTAGCATCCATGGTACTTAGTGCTCCCAATTCTGTCCCCAGGATAGCTCTCACTCTTCCCCTGATGGTTTTGGAGGGGTCAGGGTCTGTCCATGCAACCCTGCTGGCCGTGCACAGGGACTTGACAGAAATGGCAGGCTGAATTGAAGAGATACTAACCTGTATTGATAATTCCACTGCTTTGAGGACCGTGATTTTTTGCTGGTATATCTGATGGCATAGCGTCCGATTTTAGAAAGTTGTGGAAATAAGATTTCACCGATCTTACCAGGAGCCTGGGAAGCAGTGGAACGCATTGTGAGATTTAAATTCGTTTTTATTGTGCCAGTAGGTATTACCCACTTACAGTTGTGGATACATTATATCTCCAGTAAAACTTCCCTTTCATATTGTGTGTCAGTATTGGAAGCTGAATAAATTAATTTCCCCCTTTTTGGTGGAAAGTTGTGCTTCGCGTATTACGGTTATATTTCCCCCTGCCAAATTCATGTTATTCGGCTAAGCTCCTAAATTTGTATAATTATGGCTTATTCATTAGCAATGGTCATTGAAATGCATTCAGGCTTAAGCATGGTTACAGCCGTTATCACAGCGACCATTACAGATGGAGAAAGTGAAGGTTTCCATCCCGTGGCTCAGTTTTGGTGATTTATGTGCTAACTCTGGTTCATTCTGGTGCTGATTCCTTCTGTGAGGAGAATAAGCAGTCCTTCAGTGGATAACTTTTGGATTTTCAGTGGAGACGTGCTGGCATCATTTCCAGTATCGTTTTCTGCAAAAGTAAAATAGTACAACTACCGGCGGGGCTTGCCCGGACAAGTTATCATCCCATTAAAAACAGGGAAGAGCCACTGCGCGCTCATTCTGTGTTTTTTACCACTGCTCTTCGTAGTTTCCCAAGTGTGCCCCGAGATTTAGTCAGTCACAGGCACAGTTTTTAATTTGTGTTCTTTTACCGTAACGGATTATCCTGACTGTAAAGCTGTCAGATGTTCCCCTTGAATGGAAGGTGGAGCACCTCATTTAAGGTGCTGCTCAACGCAGGCCATAGCGATTATTTAATTCGTGTAAAGTACCCTGAGTATCGTCCTCAGTCTTGAGTGGCTTCGGGCTCTTTTTCAATAGGCCATTAGCCTGTTCTGTGCCTCCATTTGGCTGGGGTAATATTGGGTGTGGAAAACCCATTGAATTCTGCCTTTTTGGTCCATTGTACCTACTTATATGGAAAATGTGAGCTCGTTTCACTGCTCAGACTAGGGATAAAAGTCCCTCTTCCCATTCAGAACATCTCTGTTCTGTCTCCTGAAATGCAGTCGAACTAAATAGTGAAGGTACCGTTATTCAGGGTCAGTTTGAAGCAAGTTATGTTTAGGTGCCATGCTCAGTAAAACGCCATCTTGCTGTAACAGGATCGTGGGGGTGTACTTCTCCTGTTGGAAATACAGCTTTTTAAATTTTATTACTAACTTTAGTCAGGAGTTTCTTTCACCTTTTCCCCGGGGCAGGGAAATTGCAGGGTTTGGTTTTTTTAATTTTTGAAAATAATGCTTTATTGTATAATTCTTTCCACCTCTGTTTTCTCAGTGGACGACCTGTAAGTCTTAGTTCTTGGGAACGGTCAGTTAGTCTGACAATACATGTAGAATTCTTGGTATCATGGTGATACCAAAAATGCACGCAATTAGTGTTGCACAGGTGGGGATTTCCCTGTGTTCTAAAATTTCAGAAACACTCCTGGCTAATTGTTCATTAAAGGCTGTGTCTTCTACTTTTGTCTCGTTTTTGTAGCAAGGCCAAGGATTTGGGCAATCTTAAGGAGATGCAGTTAATTTTCTAATCTGCACAATGTCAGAAGCACTTGAAGTGCACATAAGCATTAGCTAAACGTTTTCCTCCAACTTTTGTTTTCCTCTCTGTCCTGTAAGTGTATTTGAAGCTGCTCTAGTTTCAAGGACAGTGATAACTCAGCTGCTTTACTGCTTTCCAGTTCAGTTCTCAGTTCTTGTTTCTCTTTAATATTATCTTTTCTGTACTGGCAGGGAACCTTCCACCATCCCAGCCCCATTCAAGCCTGGCCTTGAACACTTGCAGGGATGGGGCAGCCACAGCTTCTCTGGGCAAACTGTGCCAGTGCTTCACCACCTTCACAGGGATGATTTTCTTCCCAATATTCTATGTAACCCACTGTCTTTCACTTTAAAGCTCTCGTGATGCTGTTATAGATAGGTAATTTGATGGTTGGCTCTCGCAATTCAGAGATGAATATTATGTTAAAGAAAGTTTTATTGATGTAGAGTTATGTTATTGCGATTTGTTATTTAGATGTCCTCTGTTCTCCTCATCGTCCCCCTTCCATCCCCCTGTGTGGCTAACACGTGCCCCTTGCATGGGCCATTTTGGGAGGAGGGAAGCCTTGTTACTGGGAGGCAGGGCATAACGACACCTCACCTCCAGTCAAGTTGCAGAAAAGAAGCCTCCACCAATAGATGGCAAAGAAGGAGTTAACTGACAAGACTTAAGGAGGGGCCAAAGGTATAAAAAGCAGAGCATCCATGTTGTAGACAAGCACGTGGCAGTTTAGTGCCGTACTCCCGGCGCTGTAATTTTTCCTTATTCACTCCTTCGTTGTATTTTGTTAAGGTTTTTAATAAACCTTTGAAATTTTTAAAAGTGAGTATCGTTTCTCACAATGCAGTGTCACCTTGGCTCTGTGCTCCAGCTCCCTCTTGCAGCACCAGGCAGATGCTGACAGTGTAGTGGCTTTCCAAGCCCTTGCAGGACTGTAGGAAACTTTGTTGACTTCAGGCTCTAACAAAGTTGCTGGACTGTGTCATGTGGAGGAGGCTTGGACAGTCCTTGGGATAGGAGTGTTGGGAGGCTCCTGCGGTTCCCTGAGAGCAGAGGGATTTGTTTGCCCCTCCACATGCTGGCCAGCAGTGGATCTTGCAGTTCCCTGACAGGGTCGGGATACTCCCAGCTGGGAGGCTGGAAGCTCTTTGCTCACACAATCACCACCATCATCTCTGTCTTCAGGCATGGACCAGAATCACGAAGGCAAGATGTCCCTGCTCGCCTGGGAGAAGGAGACTGGCATCAAGCTGGTGCAGATCAACGGGCAGAGGCGCTATGGAGGGCCCCCCCCAGGTATGTCAGAGGAGCAGCTGGGCCCTGGGTACGGGGCTGGTCTTTATCCCCCTTGGAGCACGCGTTTCCCCAGTAGGGGTCCCCACCCTTGTCCGAAGTTGGTTTTTAGACTTCATAAAAGATAAAACGCCTCGGAGGTGGAGAGGTGCCAGCACCTGATGGCTTTCAGTGTTAGCTGCTGATCTTTTACCTCAATCCTTTCCCATTGAGGTGTCTGGTAGGGAGGGTCGTCATGGATCTTTCCATTGGTATAAATCACTTGTTACTGAGTTTATTTTGTTTGCTAGGACTCTAGCATCCATAGTACTTAGTGCTCCCAATTCTGTCCCCAGGATAGCTCTCACTCTTCCCCTGATGGTTTTGGAGGGGTCAGGGTCTGTCCATGCAACCCTGCTGGCCGTGCACAGGGACTAGACAGAAATTAATTGAAGATACTAACCTGCATTGGTAATTTCACTGTTTGAGGACCGTGAAGTATTAAATAGCACTTGTTTTTGCTGGTATATCTGATGGCATAGTGTCTGATTTTAGAAAGTTGTGGAGATAAGATTTCACCGATCTTACCAGAAGCCTGGGAGGCAGTGGAACACATTGTGAGGTTTAAATTCGTTTTTGTTGTGCCAGTATGTATTACCCACTTACAGTTGTGGATACATTATATCTCCACTAAAACTTCCCTTTCATATTGTGTGTCAGTATCGGAAGCCGAGTAAATAAATTTCCCGGTGTCCCCGCAGGCTGGGTGGGCGGCCCGCCGCCGGCCGGCACCGAGGTGTACATCGCCAGGCTGCCGCAGGACATCTACGAGAACACTCTGATCCCGCTGTTCCAGAGCGTGGGGAAGCTCTACGAGTTCCGCCTCATGCTCACCTTCAGCGGCCTCAACCGCGGCTTCGCCTACGCCCGCTACGCGTCCCTGCAGGATGCCCGGAGAGCCATCGCCACCCTGCACCGCTTCCAGCTGCGCCACGGCTGCCCCATCATCGTGTGCTGGAGCACGCAGAAGCGTGAGCTCATCGTCAGCGGCCTGGGTGCCTCGGTGAGCCAGCAGGAGCTGGAGGCCAGGCTGCACATGGTCACTGAGGGGATCCACAGTGTCACCCTGCACGACAGCCCCGGCCAGAGTCAGGCCAAGCTTGCTGTGCTGAAATACAGATCGCACGAGGCTGCTGCGCTGGCCAGGAAAGCCTTGATGGAAGGTGAGTGGTGCTGAGGGATGCTGCTCAGGCTGGTCTTCCTGGTGTTTCCCACCTCCAGGCTTGGCTGCAAGGTGACTTCAGCCTTGGGACACCCCTTGCTCTCTTCTTGTGTCCTGTGGGATGCCAGCTGCCCTGCATGTAGTTGATTTCTGGCAGTCGTACTGGTTGGTGGTGGGATGAAGGGGCTGCCAGAGGTCTCCAGGAAGCTGCTTCCTCAGAGCAGGAGCATCACCAGTTCAGGGCATCCATACCATTAACCAAGTTATTAAACCTGTCCAGTGAAGCTTCCCAACCTCTCAGTGTCCCTTAAACACTCCTGATGGAGCTGCTCAATCCCTCTGAGCCCTGTCCCTTGACTGCAATGGCCTGATGGGACACACTTTTCAGACATCCAGCTGGGACCTCCAAAGTCCTGGTTTCGACCCATTTCTGCCCCATCTGAGGAGCATTTGGCTTTGGTATCTGTTCACTTTGGCCCTAAACTCAAGCTGCCCCTAAAATCCTGGGGATCACTGTAAGGGATGGGGATGGGATGGTGCTGGAGGGTACGTGAGCATCTCCTGTCTTCTAGGGACCCCGATGCTCGGGAAAGAAGGGATCAGGGTGGACTGGCTAGACCCCCAGCTGAAGAAGAAGCTGCAGCTTTATGAGGAGGAGCCACTGTCCAGCCGGGTGCAGGGAGGCAACAGCCTGGCAGTGCCCAGGCCGGTGGCCCCTTGTCTGTCGCTGCAGAACGTGCTGGCGTACCTGAACATGCTCTGCTGGAAGCATCGCCTGAGGACACCCGTGTTCATGACCAAGTGTGTCCAAGTGAAACCCAACGGGTGGCAGAAATTCTGGTACCAGGTGGTGATCCCAGGATGCCCTGTGCCCATTAGTGGCTTCACGTGGGTCTTGTCAGACATGCAGGGCCAGAGCGAGCACGAGAAGGCCAAGGTGGCAGCAGCCCTGCACATTCTCTATGTGCTAAGCAAGTCCTTGGTGAGTCCTTGCAGAGCCAACTCCCTGCCTTTCCCAAAGTCTTGAACAAGTGTCTGCTGGGAGTGTGGAGCTGTGGCATTTCTGGGGCAGGGCTGAAACACTGTCTCCTCTGAGCTGTGGGTGGGATTTCTGTTGGGAAGCACGGGATGCAAGAGGGAGGGGGTTTGGGGGTGAGGACAGAGCCTGATGTTTCCCTATCCATTGCAGGGTGCCAGCTGAGGTAGGCAGCTGCTCTGCTGAAGCCACCATGGAGCCTGAGCCCTGCTGGGCTCCTGGCTCCGTTCCAGCTTTCCCTCGGGATGTTTGCAGCAGTTTTGAGGGCCGGCTCTGGAGGATAAAGGCTGCTGTCCTGGTTCATGGCAGCCACCGTCCCCAGGCCGCCCTTAAGTTGGTTCCAGTTTTGGGTTGTTGTTGTTCCAGCAAAGTTTGGTTTCTGTTAAGCTGGATTGTGTTGTATTGGAGGGGCAGATACAGGAGAAGTAGCAGCTCTTGGAGGAGCTGCCAGCACCGGGTGCCACTGGCATGAATTCCTCTACTGGCATTCCTGGGTCCTGAGGAACAGCCCCAGGGGAGAACAAGGCCACCTGTCCATGAATGAGTCCTCAGGAGTGGGAGGTCTGGCCGTATGTTCTTCTGGAATTAAAAGAGTTCTAGAAAGCACCAGCTGTGTCATGTCATCTTTTCCTCCTGCATCCTCAGCTCCCTGCTGGTCCAGTGCATCTCAGTGGTCTCCCCACACACCAGGAAAGGCAAGAGACAGTAGGATTTGGAGCCTTCAGGGCCTGGTGGGCTATTGTGTGGGATGCAGCACTCCCTGGCACCTCGATCTTTGTTGTCTTCTACCCACTAGGCTCTTTCTTAACAGTTTTTGGTACCCCTCAGGCTCCCCCAAGCACCTCCTGATTTCCTCTACACTGTCTTTTTGTGGACCTCTGGGACATCTGGTAGCACCTTGTTGGAGGTTGGGGTTTTTCCTTTAGTTTTTCTCTGTCTTAGGGAATTTTCCCGTTGTTGTTGCTAAGGAACAATAACCATTCCAAGGGAGGCTCCTGCTTTCGTTAGCAGACACCTGTTTTTCAAACCAAGACATCCCTTTATGCTCTCCAGGGACTCTGGGTGTCTCAGTTTTGTAGATGGCCCAGCTCCCATCCCAGCAGGTGCAGCACGAACCCCTGAGCCAGCAGCACCTGGGGCTGTAGTTGGTGGTCCAAGGGGGTCCTAGGCAATCCAATGGGGAATGTGAGCCACAAGCAGGAGTAGAAAGCCTGGCGGAACTGCACCAGATCCTCCCCGTTCCCCCAGCAGGTGCAGGGGCTCCTCCAGGGGCCTTGGTCGCAGTGTCCACCCACTTTGCTCATCCCCAGGGAAGGACCCATCCCTGCCCCTCTTCCCACTCATGACACACTGTGATGCACATCTGGACCTACCACATCCCTTGGGCAGCACCTAAGTCCCATCCCTCTTCCTTTTAGAGATCCCTAGGATTCTCCAAGAGCCTTTTAATGCCCTCTTTAAATTCTTTCTTGCAGTCCCTGAAAGCCTGTCTGTCCCTCTTGTGGTACACCAGGAGTCCTTGCCTCATGAGGATGAGCCAAACCATCAGCACAAGGCGCTGGGAAGTGAAAGGCACTGGGTTTATTTCTAACAGAGCTAAAGTCTTAATTAACAAAGGGTAATTGACCTGCTGGGACAGCAGGGCAGGGAAGGGATGAACATGACAGCCGGCCATGTCCCCCCATATCAGAGCCCTCTCATTCACCAGGGATGTTCATGGCTGAGGGCTCCTTCTCCCATAACCTCTCCACCAGGGGCCCTCAGCCATGTTCCCCCATCCCAGAGCCACTCCCCATCCATGACGGACCCCCCTCAGGGACCCTTCCCAGTCCATCCATGTGCCCCCCCTCCAGGCCTCTCCGATGTCGGGAACACCTTCTCCGGCAGGATCATCCTCACCATCGCCAGCCTGTCCCGCCATCCCGGGGCCACCCCGGCTCCACCGGCCCCTCACAACCGCTGCCCCTACGAGACCCCACCCGCTCCGACACGCGCTGCCCCTTTAAGACCACGCCTACAGCCCAGTTTGACTGGCAGCCGTAGCAGCCAATCAGAACGCCAGCGTCCTGCCCACCTACAGTGATAGCATTACAGTGAGGCCACGCCCCGTAGGCGGGCACGCCTGTGGCTTCGGCTGATTGGCCACGCCCCGCGAGATGGACGCGCAGAGCCCCGCCCTCGCGCAGGGCGGGGCGGCAGCGCTGAGGGGGTGGCGCCCGGGCCCCGCTCAGTCGCTGTCGCTGTCGCTGTCGTCGCTGTCACCACCCTGTGCTGCCACCGCCTCTGGCTCGGCCTCGTCCCGCAGGTCGGCGAAGAAATCCTCCCCGCTGCCCAGCGCCTTGCTGCTGAGGGCGCGCAGCGGCCCGCCCTTCTTCTTCTTCCGGCGGTAATCATCGACCACCATGGAGCCGAGCGCCGACACGTCCCAGAACTTCACCTTCTGGTCGTGGCCGCTGCTGGCCAGGAGCTTCCCGTCCGGGGCTACGGCCAGCTGCTCGATGGGCTCGCCCAGGTGTTGCCCCACGCAGCCCAGCACGCGGTTCGGCAGCACGTTCACCGCCCTGGGCACGGTACGGGGGCACTGAGGGTTCTGCAGCGCCCGGGGACGCTGTGTGCCCGCCTGTCCTGGGCAAAGCTGATGGCATCCCATCCCCTCCTCATCCCATCCCCTCCCATCCCACACCTCCCCACCCCATCCCAACCACTACCCATCCCAACCCAACCCCTCCTCATCCCACCTCACACTTGCCCATCCCACCCCACCCCATCCCATCCCATCCCACCCCATCCCATCCCATCCCATCCCATCCCATCCCAAACCGTCTCCATCCCATCCCAAGCCACCCCACCCCATCCCATCCCATCCCTCCCCACCGCACCCCCCTGACCTGATGACTCCGTCCAGGGACCCCACGCACACGATGCTGTCTGTGATGGGCACCATGCAGTCAATGGTCTCTGCCCTGAGCGCAAAGCGGTCGCTGGCGGCCCCGAAGCCATCCCAGTTGAAGAGGTAGATGGTGCCTTCGCTGGAGCCACACGCCACCTTCCTCCCCCTCTAGGAACGAGGCAGAACAAAAAACTCGGAGCGAGAACGGGGGGCTATGGGATCCTGCTCCACGTTGGGGAGCAATGCCAACCTTCATCAGCACCACAGACGTCAGGTCCCCGTTCTGCGGCTCCGAGACCAGCTCAAAGCGCCGCCTCTTCACGTTAAAGACACCCAGGGTGCCATCACCACTGTGGGAGGTGGAAGGGACACGTTGTGAGCACAGGACGTGGCACAGGGCACTCCAGCCATGAATGGACATGGGGAACCCAACCCCAAGACCATGAAACCTTCCAGTACCTGGCTGTCAGTAGGATCTTCCCATTGCCATCCACGGTCATGGCACTGATGTATTCCTCCTGCTGCCGTGCCTCCAGGATGGCACTGCCCCTGCGCAGGTCCCACACCTTCACTGCCCCGCCGTCATCGCCCGTGGCAAAGATGTGGTTGTCGATGGGCAGCACGCAGTTGAGAGCCGATCTGCAGAGACCCCGGCCCCACGGTCACGGCTCCGGGAGCAACGCTCCGGGCTCTCCCTGTCCGCCCCGGGGCTGTGTGGCCCTGCCCGGGAGGGAAGGGGACAATGCCCCAGCCGTCCTGCCCAGCATGAGCCGCCCATAGACTTACTCGTGGGCCTTGGGGAAGCGCGTTTCCAGCCGTCCCTCCTCCGCTGTCAGGATGTGGATGGCCTTATCCTTGGACACAGTGAAAAGCTCTGGAGAGCCGCGTTAGTGCCCCCCGCCCGGCGTCCCCCGGTGCCACCCCACGTCCCCCGCACTCACTCTGCCCGTCCTGGGAGAACGCCACGTCCCGGCACGACTTGAGGTGATGTCCCGAGGACCAGAGCTGCCGGTTCTCCCCCTCGGTGCAGGAGTACGAGTACCTGCCGGCAGTGGGAGTGCTCGCCGGGACCCGCGAGCGGCCGGGCAGCCCCGCCGCCGCTACCCAGCGGGTCCCAGAGCCGGGACCCCCTCCCCATTCCCGGCCTCACTCACAGGTACACATCGCCGTCCACGTCCCCCGCGGCCAGCAGCGGCCGCGCCGGGTGCAGCGCGATGGCGTTGGCCGTGGCCTCCAGACAAATGTCCTCGGGAGTGTCCCGCACTCGCGGCTCCCGCGCCGCCGGCTCCGGGGACTCCGGGGGTTCCTGGCGAGAGCGGGGCCGTGGGACCGGGGCCGGCAGCTCCGGGGTCCCGCAGCCCCACGCGTGCTCACCTCCTCCATGGCGGCCGCCATGGCGCGCTGCTCATTTGCATGAGCACGCCTCTCATTTGTATAACCCCGCCCCTTTACTTACATGGGTCCGCTCACTCGCTCCTCTCCAGCGCGGAGGGCCCGGCCCGGGCATGCCCCGCTCAGGGTGGCACCAACTCGGGCTGCCAGCCTGCGGGCGCCCGTAGCCCCATTCCATCAGTTCGCTCCCCACCCGTCTCATGTTTTCCTGCTCTTTAGCGCTTTACCATTGGGAGCGCCACAGGCTCCTTAATTCACACCACGGGCTCCTTAATTCACACCGTCATCTCCTCTGTGCTCCCAGGGGAAGGGGCAGCCAGGGACCAGGTGGCACTTGGGCCCCTTGCAGGGCCCCCCGAGCCCAGCCCAGCCAGGGATCACCAGCAGCGCCCCTGCCCGAGGGGCCAGCCCAGCTCCCTGCTGGCCCTGCCCTGAGGGGAACAAGCTTTGCCTGGTGCTGGCCCCATCACACACATTCAGTGCTTAGAGCAGCTTGCACATCCACTGCTTCAGGTCACTGCACATGCTGTACCCGAGCTCAGGACCCCTTTCTTCCCACTGTCCTGAGGCACAGAATGTTCAGCTGGGACTTGTTAACCAGGGATGCTGCCCCCAACCCAAAAGCCCAATAACTACATTAAGCCACGGTTCGTCGTGTCAGCACCAAGCGCGCCTGAAGTAGAAGAGTCCTAGGATCCCTGCTGCTCCAAAGGAGGCCAAAATGTGCCCAGGCCCGTCCTCTCTGCACAAACAGATATCCACACACAAATTTAATGTGGTTTTATTAAGGCTACAACATTTACACAGCACAGGCTCTACAGCAAAGAACAGAGGGAGGGAAGAGCCCCCAGCCCTGAGCAGAGTGAACAGTGTCTGGGGCAAGGAGAGCACACCAGCACACTCCATGAAGGCAGCTCCCAGTAGGCCAGGCTTCCAGGAGAGGGAGGAAAAAACTTGGGAGAAATCAGTACTTGGGACGTTTCACTTCAACCCTGGAAGAGAGAGAGGGGCAGGAAAGTGGTGAGGATGTGGGGCAGACAGCTCCACCACCTTACCATCCAGAGCTCAGCACTGACATCCACACTTTCACACCACAGAAGGTGGGGGGACCCCAACAAGGCCCCTGCATCTTGAGCCAGAAACAGAGACTGCTGTACTTACCCATCAGCCTCCAACTTCTTCCTCTTCTCAATGATCTGCAGAGAAACCACAAAGTCCTGTTACCCTCAAGGAATCTGGCTCCTCACAACTAACAGAGGGGCTAGAGGGTGCCAGATACACCTGGGGAGAGCTGCAGCCAGGCCAGAGTGAGGTGAGGTGAGCTACAGCTGGAGAAGCTTGGCCTGTTTGCCCTTTGCTCCTTTCTGGCCACCACAGACCATTGATTCTCACCTTCCCCAGCCCTTCCCATACTGCTCACCCTGCCAGGTAACTCCCAGCTCTGCCAGCTGGCAAACAGGGAGCCACTAAACATATCCTGTCTCCTTCAATCCCCCAAACTAACACTCTTGGACACATTCATCTGCACAGCCCAGAGCAAAAAGCCCCTGACTGGGGCTGCTCCCAGGACAACAGTTCCAAAGACAGCTCCAGACACCTCTGCAATACAGAAGCCCCGAGCTGATGCTCTTGCAAGGAGCAAATCCAGCTGGTAGAGAGCCAGGCCTGGTGCTCACACACAGACTGGCAGCACGTGGCTGGACTGAAGAGCCATGGCTGGGGCAGGAGGACAGGACTGGGTGGGGCTGTCCCGGCACAGCAGCCCCAGCCCAGCTCGGGCACTCACCGCGCTGATCTTCTTCCACTGCCGGTCCAGCTCCGCCTTGTCGTTGGTCTCCTTGAAGCGGCGCGTCTTGCGTCCCTCAGACATCTTGATACCGTACTGGAACGCTGCCCTGGGGAAGGAGCAAGGCATGGCTCAGCACCCACAGGGGATCCACAGCCTGCCAGAGGGAGGGACACATCTACCCAGCCACGAGCACATGCTCCAGAGCTGGCCTGAGCCCTCAAAAGCAGCGCCTGGGCTGGAGTTCCCAAGAGTGACATTAAGAGTAAAAACAAACCACCAGGCCCAGGACCCACAGCTCCTCCTCAGGTTCTCACAAGGGAGCCCCCAGTTTTCTCTAAGCTGCCCCAGCACCCAGGCTTGGCCAGCATGGCCATCCCACCCAGAACCCTCACTTAGCCCTCTCTGAGGGCTGCACTCACTTGGGCAGAGCCTCTTTGTTGTTCATGTACTCGCTGTACTCCTCCTGCGTGTCAAAGTCCCAGCGGCCCAGAGGCCCCTTCTTGTTACCCTGCAGGGAGAGAACGACTCAGAGCAGCTCCTCAGTTGCTGCTGGGAGCCCTGCACACCCAGCCACAAGGCTCCATCTCCCATTAGCCCCAGAACAATGGCCTTGGCTCCAGACCCCTTCCCCAAGAAGTGCTGGATTTTGTGGAAGAGGAAGTCAGAACAGAGTAGCATGCCTGTCAACACCTCTGGGTCAGTGACACAACAGGGAGCAGAGCAGCAAACCCCAAATCTCACTCTGGACCCAGCTCCAGTGCTGCTCCTCTCCCACGGGATCCTCTCAGCTGGCACTGGTGCCTACTTTGCTATAGCTGCTCCTGAAGGCTGGTGCCAACATACCTGATCCATTTTGCTGTAGTCCACCTCCTCATCACTGTCCACAGCCATATCATCCATTCTGGGGAGAAAAAAGAAAATAAAGGGTTCAGAGTGGGTCCAAGAGATGGATCAGGACCTTGGAGCTGGTGGGAGTCATGTCTCATGGCCTCACACCAAACACTATCAGTTCCTGGACCAGAGGGAAGTGGCCCCAGCTGCAAGCCCTGCAGGTGACCTGTACCACAGGACATCCAAGGCTGGAAATGCTTCCAGGATGACTCTGCAGGCTGAAAGATGTTTCTTTTCCACTGAGGGAAGCCAGAGTTCCACAGCCACATGGATTAACAGGGAATGCAGCATATTCCCAGCCATCTCAGCCTCCCCCTGGCTCAGAGGGGCAGCAGGCTCCAGGCAGCCACTAACAGCAGAGAGCAGCTAACAAGAACCTGAAGCAAGGGCTTAGGATGGTTTTACCAGTCAGCTGTTGCCACAGACAAGGCCAGGCCTGCTCCCCAACAAACAGTGGGGCTAATGTTCAAGTTCTTGCTGCCAGAGAACAGCAGCCCCTTGGCACACCCTGCTCCCACCCCACAGCTTCCCGCTGCTCCTTACGTGGCAGGGTAGCACTCAGCATAGCTGTTGGACATGCCAAAGAAGTCTCCCAGCTGCTTCTTGTCTTCTGGTTTCTTCAAAGTGGCAGCAGTTAAGGAAAGCACCACATGAGCTGAGCCTTACAGCTACAGACTGGGCACAGCCAGCTGGAAACCCCCCCCGCCCCAACCAAACCGGGGGGTGCAGAGCTTTTGTCTGGTGTGGGAGAAGCAAGGCTTGAGCAGCATTTCCCTGCTACCAGGTGAGGCAGGACAGTCCCCCAGATGTGCTTGTGTCTGCAAGGGCAGCCTAGCCCCACAGCCAGTAAAGGATATGCCTCTGTTCCCTCCCAGCCAGCAGCTCCAGCAAACTTCTCATTGATAGACTTGATGAGCTCCTTGGCTGAGCCGGGTCCTGGGGAGGAGAAAGCAGAAGGTTAAATTTGGGGGGAAGAACAGCTCACTGCAGAACACTGGGGCCGGGCAGAGTCCCTGTGGGACACAGTAACAGGCAGGATAAGCTGCACGAGAGGAAGAGCAAACCAATTTGGCACTGATGGGGTCAGCTGATCCCAGGAGACCTGGAATCTTACAACAGTTTGTCTTGGAAGGGATCCTGAAGCCTATCTTGATCGAACTCCCTGCCATAGGCAGGGACACCTTCCACTATCCTGGATTTCTCCAAGCCCTGTCCAACCGGGCCTTGAACACTTCCAGTGATGAGGCAGCCACAATTTCTCTGGGCAACCTTTGCCAGGGCTCCACCACCCTCACAGGGAAGAATTTCTTCCTAGTATCAAATCTACATCTCTTCTCTTTTAGCTTAAAACCATTCCCTCTTGTCCTATCCCTCTCAGGTACCCACACCATTTGACTCACCTTTGTCAATGTCTGTGGGCTGCAAAGGAGAGGGAGAGACAGTGTTAATGAATTACACAGAGCTGAACCACAAACCCAACAGGCTGCTGCTAGTGCTGACACTGGCACATGTGGGGCACAACCAGAGATACCCAAAGTCCTCCCAACCCCACAAAGGGCAGAGCTGAGGTGGGACAGTCCTTCACGAGCAGAGACTCACCTCATCATCAGCCTTGGGCTTCTCAAAGTAGCTGTGTCTCTTCTTCTCCTCCTCCCGCTCCCGGTCCCGCTCCCTGTCCCTCTCGCGCTCCCGGTCCCTGTCACGTTCTCGGTCCCGGTCTCGCTCCCGGTCCCGGTCCCTCTCTCTCTCCCGGTACCTCTCCCGTTCCTTGTCCCGTGGCATCTTAGCAGTGGAGGGAACATAATCCCCAATGTCTTCAAAGATGCTACAAGTGGAAAAGAGCCTGGAGTTACATGTGCTGCAGGAAGAGAGGCCATAACCACGTCCTTGTGACCTGGAGCACACGGGACCAGCACTGAGAGCCAAGGACACCAGATATGGAAGTGGTTCCCATATGTGTCAGAGTACCACTGCACTTCTGCTCCCTTCTGCTGCACGACCTGAGCCTTATGGTCCAGGGCAATAGTGAGCCCTGCCTCAAGCATGAAATCCAAACCAGAGATTGCCTCCAGCCTTGTCCTACAAACCATAGGTCCAGCAGTTCCAAACTCAGCCCTCTCTAAATGTGGTGGACCAAAAAGCCAGTCCCTAAGGGACAGAGCTGTGACCCCACAGCCTAAGGGCAGGGAGGCACTTACTTCATATCAGCTTCAGGAGGCTTCTTCTCGTCCAGCTTCCCTGCAAGGACATAACAGCAGTGAGAGCCACATCATCCACTCTGCCCCCTGTGCTGCTCGCCTGGCCCTGTCTGGGTTCCATGCTGCAGGAGTGGCAAGCCGTGAGGATAGCACATCATACCCAGCCCCCCCAGGAAGCCACTGTGTCCCTTCCCAAGAGGGGCCATTTCCCCAAGGAACTGGGCCTTCATCAGGAAGAGCAGGGCACCACGAGGTGCCCCCACAGCTCCAATTACCCTCCTGCCTTCAGGACACAACACTCATGAAACCACTGTTCTCCAAGCCCACTGTCTCACAGCACAGGGGAATACCACAAACCAAAACACATCCCATTCCCTTGGGATATGCTCCAAGCACTAAAATCCTATTACTTGGTTCCTTTCACCTCCTACCTTTGTCTTTCTTCTTGAGCTTCTTGTTGCGGGTGCCTTGCCTGAGATAGGAGAGGATCTGTGTGAGCTTGCTGATGACAATGTCGTTGGTGGTCAGCGTGGTCTGTGCCTGAAAGGGAAATACATGAGGAAGCATCCTGCTCCCTTGACAGGGAACCCCTCCCGAAAAACCTGCTCTGGCCAATTCAGAGCAGCGAGGTGAAGCAGGCTGGAGAGCAGCTGGGTACCTCCATGGTGGGGCAGTCAGCCTTGCTGCGGATCAGCGTGGTGGGGATATCAGTGTCAGCATATTCATCATCCAGGTCTACCACATAGGCCATTCTGCCTGGCAGGAACAGCTCATTCCGCTCATAGGTCTTGTTCTTGAACAGGATGCGGTAAATGTTGCGCCCTGGGCAGAAGGAAAAGTGTGGGAAAGCAGAGGACAAGCCCAAAGTGAAGCGAGTTTAGTTCATCAGCAACATGAGAATCGCTTCCTAAGGACACACTTCCTCCAGTCCTCAAATTCAGGACTCTCCCCCTCCAACGGTTTTAACTTCTCCATCCACCCTCCAGGATTTCTCCCACATTCACAGCACAGACAAGGTGGGGAACAGCCACATCCACACAGTCTTACCCAGCCGGGTCTTAAATTCAATTTTGTTCTCAGGATCTTCATCTTTCCTAAACAGAAAACAGAAGTATTAGAACCAAGTGAATGGCTCCTCTGCATCCTCCTCTCTGGCAAGCAGGTGCACTCAGGAATGCAAAATACTCAATGACTCACTTAGTTTCTTTCTGGGGCTTCTCCATCATTTCCTCCTCTTCCTTCTCCTTGCTGGCAATCTCAGCCCGTACCTGGATGCAGAGTAAATCCACACATTACATCCCAACCCATGCCATTGCTGCCCATCTGTGAGCCCCATCAGATCCCCAGCATTGCAGCAACCCTTCTCAGGAAGGGAAATCCTCACTGCCACCCTGTGTGTCTGTGGGAGAGGACAGAGCAAGAGCAGCACGGTGATATCTGCACTCACCTTCTGCAACAGCGCAAAGTCCAGACCCTTCACCAAGTGAGTGTGCTCCATGTCACCACCCAAGAACTTGGACTCCTGGATCAACTGTCTCCTCTTCTCTGCAGCAGATTTATCCCTGTGCAATGAGAAGGGATCCAGGTAAGGGCCAGTCCCCCCGGATCATCCTGGTGAGCCCAGGCCCCACCACAGCCCACGTACGCCTCGGCCGTGGGCCCCACAGCCCTGTAGTTGGCAGTGGTGCTGATCAGCTCTGTCTCCTCGTAGTCCTTGTTCACTCCATCCCTCCTCTCCTTGGCTCGATCCCGGTACTTCTCGGCCAGTTCCCTCTCGCGCTCGATCTCCTGCTGCCGCAGCTTCGCGTAGTAACTGTGGGCGGGAAACAGCTCAGAGTTAACAGTGACCTGTTCATGTTTCTGAGGTCAGGTAACAGCCCCTGAGGCCTCTCACACACCCATTCTGCTCCCAGTCCCTTCCCCAAAAACACACCGGGGCACAATGGGACACAACAGGCCTGGAGGAAACTGCTGTACTGAGGCCAGCTAAGGAGGAGCTCTGTCCTCCCTTCCAAAGGGAAGGGGTCCAGCGCAGTCCTGCTGTGCAGACATGCCCCAAAGCACACAGTGATCAGTGCCATGTCCTGCCACTGCCCTGCTCTCTGAGACACCCACAGGGTCTCTCCTACTTCTTCTGGAGGCATAGCTTCAGCCCCATCCTGATGCCTTAAGTTTTTCAGTTCTGCTTGGGTGTGCAGCTTTTAGTTTTTTATTAAGGGTTACTAGGATCTTTCCACAGGATGATGAAGACAAAACAGTCCTATTCCAGCTGGGGACTCACAGACAATCTCTTCAAACTTCAGGCCCTAAGCATAAACAACATGAAAAAAGGAGGGCAAGCAAACAAGCAAGGAGGATGAAACTTCATGATTTGAGGCTGTTAATTGGACAGTTGACTTCTGCATGCAAATGGACTAAAACCTATAAAAATGTGAGATCTCATGACCAAGCCCTCTTTTACTTCCATCTTGGAGCCATCCGGGCAGGGGCCACGACTGTGGCACTGGCACTGCCAGGGTGTGGCCTTTGAAGGCCCCTCAATAAATATCCACTTTATTCCTCTTAACTCTGTCTAGCCTCTGTCCCAGCTCCTCTAGGCATCAATCCTACTGCTGCCCTCCCACAGCTGTTCCCACAAGCAGTGACAGTTCCTGAGCCTAAACTCTTCTCCAAAGCTCTTAAATAATCCACTCAAGGCCCTCTTTGGGAACCCAAGAGATCAGAACTGCTTCCATGTAAAGGACATGATGTACAACGACAAGTCCTGCTGCTTCTCTTTCCCCACTTACCTTTTCTTCTTCCGCCTGCGAGCAGCTGGATCTTCATCCTCATTGTACTCCCGGGGCATCCTGGAAAAGGGTGAAAAAACACATGTACAGTCTGCAGAGCTACATGGGTGATAGGTGGACAGAACAGTCCCTCAGCAGAGCACTGAGGTGGTCAGAGATGGAACAGAACAGTCTCTCACCCTTAATTTCCCCCTAATTCCACACTGTTGGCAGGAAAAGGGAAAAGACTGATTTTCACCAAACCAAAACTGCCTCCTGTACAAAGTGTCTTAACAGCCATGAAGCCTCACTCTTTTATTTACAGCAGCCCTGACCCACCTGCTTCTCCCCTTCCCACGCTCCTTGGCAAAAGCCCCTGTAGATACTCTCCTGCAGAGTCAGCTGGGCACAAGGTCCCAGAGGGAAAAGGGGCATGGATTGACCCAAGGACCTGTGAAACAGAGCCCTACTCACTCATGGTGGCGAGATTTGGAGGGTGGCGCAGATGTTGGCGCAGCCCGCGGGGTCATGAGAAGCTTCCTGAAGTCTTCATTGGTCAGCTTGGACCTACGAGGGAGGGAAGGAACAGAAATCATCATCCCAAAGAGCTCTGGAGGAGGAGCAGGTCCTGTGTGACCGAGATGGGTACCGGGTCCCAAAAAGCTGGAGTGCACCAGTGACTCCCAGCTTCTCCATGGGAACTGGCCTGGGGTCCCACAGTGCTGGTCCAGTCCCAGCCCACTGCCCCAGTGCTGTACTCACTGGTGGAAGGAGTGCGAGTCGTCCACATCGTGGCCCTCGGGGGCCAGGGGGTTGGAGAACGGCTCATCTAGGGAACAGGAGAGAGAGCTCAGACGCTGCCTGCAGAGCTTCACAGCCGCGCAGGAACCAGAAGGGGAGCAGCGTCCGCCTGCAGCTCCGAGGTGGATCCCAGCCCGCTGCCACCCGGGCTGGCCCCGCCAGCGCGCACAGGACACGGGGGTCCCGGTACCGCTGCGAGACCCACCGCCCCCCAAGCCCCGCGGCTCTGTGCCTTCCTGGGCTGTCCCAGGGCCTCCCCGAGGGTGTCACGTCCCCCACACCCCGGGACTGCCCCTGCCTCCTCTCAGCGGCCCGAAACACCCGACGGCCCCACTCCCGGGGCGCACCCGGTGTCAGTCGCCGCTCCGAGGCTCAGCCCTGCCGCACCCCCGCGTAGCTCCTCACCCCTGGGCTGCGGCGGGGTCCCAGCCCGCCAGGTCCCTCCCCCGGCTCCGCGGGCTGTGGCCGCTCCCCGTTCCCCCGCAGAGCTGTCCCTCGCACCGGGACCGGGGTCCCCGGGGCTCCCTCCGCTCCTCCGCGCAGGCTGGGCCTACAGCGTACACCGCCCCCCTACCGGGCCGCTGCCACCCGCCCCGCCGCAAGCGCCGCGACAGCGCCCGCGTGGGCCAAGTGCCGCGGCCTCGGGGGTGTCCGGGAATGCACCGTGTCCCCTGTCCCGTGTCCCCTGTCCCCAAACTCACTGTCGCGGTCCGGCATTGCTGCGCTCCCAGCTCCGCTGCGCGGCCCTTCCGCTCAGAGCTGCTCTCCCAGCGCACCCTGCGGCGGGCACTCCCATTGGCGGGTGCGATCACTGCGAGAACTTCCATTGGTGGGTGAGATCACGGTGAGCGCTCCCATTGGTGGGTGAGATCACGGTGAGCGCTCCCATTGGTGGGTGAGATCACGGGGGGAGCTGCGATTGGCGGAGGCGCCGCGGTCCCGCCCCCGCGCTGTTGTCCAGACAGGGAAGATGGCGGCGGCCGCTGTGAAGAGCATCGGGGGCGGGTTGGGCCGCGGGCTGAGGGAGCTCCGCATCCACCTGTGCCAGCGCTCCGCCGGCAGCCGCGGCGTCAGGTCAGCGCGGGGATGGGCCGGGACGGGGCCGGGGGTGCTCCTCCAGGGGAGCGAGGCACCCCTGAGCTGAGCCATAGGGACGCGTCCTCCTCCTTCCCTCCGCAGGGAATTTATCGAGCAGCACTATGTGACTCTGAAGAAGGCAAATCCCAACTTCCCCATCCTGATCCGTGAGTGCTCCGGGATCCAGCCCAAGCTCTGGGCTCGGTACGGTGAGTAGGGGGTGCCCGCTGGGAAACACCATGGAATTATCATGGGATGGTTTGGGGTGGAAGGAACTTTAGGGACCATCAGTACTTATGAGGAGAATCAGAGGGTGTGAGTGAGGAAAGGACAGACATAGGAAAACGGGAATGGGGAGAATCAGGCTGTTTGGGTTAGAAGCGATTTTAAAGCTCACCCGCTGCCACCTCCTGCCGTGGGCAGGGACATCTTCCACTGGACCCGATTGCTCCCAGCCCCGTCCAGCCTGGCCTTGGACACTGCCAGGGCTGGAGCAGCCACGGCTCCTCTGGGCAACCTCCCCGGGAGGAATTTAATCTGTGGCTGCACTGGCTGCTCAGGGGTTACATGAGGGATGCTGGTGGAGGGGGAGCAGCTGCCCTCGGGACACGGTGTGGGTTCACTTCAGGGAAGTGACTGTGGGAAGCAGAACCGGGCCCAGTGCTCAGCAGGGGCTTTCCAGCCTCTAGCTATGATCTCCCACCCCCACCCCACTCATTGCACAAAAATGTGGTTGTTTTCCCTTTATTTTCACTGAGTTCTCAGTGAAACAGTAGAAGGGAGCAGAAAAGCCCCTCTGGAAAAGATTTGTTTTCCTCAAAGGACATCTGGGCTGGAAAAAATTAATTTCAAAACTTTTGAAAAGATGCAATGATTCTTTCAGCATAAATTTCCCAGTGTGAGTACACGGAGCAGGGGAATCTCGTGTGTCTGGGTGACACTGGCAGGGAAATGGAGCCCCGGGTCAGCCCAGGTTGGGGCAGCTGTAGGAACAGTGTTCAGGCTGCTTTCCTGAGGGCAGCACCTTGCTGGGATGAGGTTGAAGGCCTCAGGGCTGGTCTTGGATGCCAGAGCCAACAAAAGGAGCCCAGCCAGAGCTAACAAAAGGAGACTGAGAAGGGAGGAGAATAAGAAAGTGGAAATTATAACTGGGCACATGGGACATGGTGAGTGTGAAGGGTTGGTGATGGCAGCCTGGGCTGTGACATCAGTGTCCTTGCACCACAAAAGGACCCGCACACCTGCCCCCTCTCACCCTGTCTGTTTTCCTACAGAGTTTGGGAAGGAGAAGAGCATCCCACTGAACAACCTAAGTGCAGATGAAGTGGGCAAAGCCCTGGAGAGTGTTGTGAAAAGCCACGCGTGACAACCGACAGGAAACACGCACATGCTGGAGACCTGACTGATTATCTTTAATGTCAAAGATGTATCTTTAATTTATCAATTCATAAACACAATGTGCTTACCTCGAGCTTGGTGGTGACTGAGAGCCCAGGGAACAGCTGATGCAGCCATTCACCCCTCCCTGGCACAGAGAGTCTGCCTGGGCTGCAACTCGGCTCTGCTCCTGCACCAGGCTGGTGGCTACCAGATGGTGACAAGGACCAGCCAGCACTGGGCACATCAGAGCCCTGAGCAACCCTTGGGAAGCTGCCATGGGTTAAACAGTTTATTCCCCCTGGGAGTGCAGGGAAGGGGCGAGGCCTAGGAGAAGGCAGCCAGGGTGGCCTGGCAGGCACTGGGGGCTCCTGGGGGCTGCCTGACCACATCCAGCAGTGCCTGTGCCCGTTCCTGCAGCTCTGGGATGTTCTGGTGCTGCTCCAGGGCCTGGTGCCCACCTTGCCTGGTGAAATCCGCAGCAGCCTGTGTGAGAGGAGAGGGTGAGAGCTGGCTGGGTGCTACAGCTGATCATTTCTGCCCAAGCCACTACATCCCAGGTAACGGGGCTGAAAGAATTCCCCAGAGCCCTCCTAGACACTGCATTCCCCATCCAGGTAAATCCCACCATGCTGCTTGTTGGTTGGGAAGGACTTAAAAGCCCATCTCATTCCCACCCCCTGCCACGGGCAGCGACACCTTCCACCAGGTGCTCCAAGCCTCATCCTGCCTGGCCTAGGACACTTCCTGGGATGGGACAGTCACAGCTGCTCTGGGCACTCTGTGCCTGGGTCTCACCACCCTCACAGGGAAGAATTCCTTCCTGTGATCTGCAGCAAGTGGAGCAACCTCAGCAGGATCAAAAGAAAACTTGGGGTGGAAACAACCTGCCCAAACACCAGTCCTTGTCAATAAGAAAGGAACTCTGCAGACACAAGAAGGGCTTCCACCATCTGCATCACAGTGTCCCTTTGGGCAGGGGCCTGGGCACGAGGGGTGGAGGGTAGTGTGGCAGTCACTGTTATTCAGATTACAATAACCACCCCCCTCCACAATAACGATAACCCCCACAATAATCATTCCCCATCCCCTTTACAATCCTGCACCCTGAGCTCTCCCGGCTCTCACCTCGGGGCAGTGCAGGAAGAGGAGGTGCAGCAGCTCCAGGCACTGCCCCGCGGCCTCGGGCTCGGGCAGTGTGAGCAGGGGCAGGAGGCGGGGCAGGAGGGGCTGCTGGAGCAGCCGCTGGCACTGGAGCGCTCCCTTCTCTGCGATGTTGCACAGCACAGTCAGCACCTGAGAGGGAGAGGGAGTGAGCTCTGAATGCTCCATGGGCAGATTCCTGACAGGCTTGGGAGGGCTCCCAGCCACGCCCCATGTCATGGAATTGTGGAATGGTTTGGGTTAGAAGGAACCTTAAAGCTCATCCAGTCCAACCCCTGCCATGGCCAGGGACACCATTCACTACCCCAGGTTGTTCCAAGCTCCATCCCTTCTCTGGGCACCCTGTGCCAGGGCCTCACCACTCTGACAGGGAAGAATTCTTCCCAATATCCCATCTAACCCTGCCCTCTGTCAGTGTGAAACCATTCCCTGTTGTCTTGTCACTGGTGCCCTTGCCCCAAGTCCCTCCCCACCTTTTTTTCTTGTCCTGCCAGGTGCTTGCCCACAGCCAAGTGCCCACCACACCACTGGATTTGGAATGCTTTCTCCACACCTACCCCAAGGCACTGTTCCTCCCCGTGCCAGATAGATCCAACCTTGCCACCCACCCCTGGCAGCATCCCCAGTCTCCTAAAGCTTTGGGAACTTTCAAAGGTAAGTGGCAGGAGCCTTCCCAGGCCTGTTCCAGGACCTGGCCCCAAGTTAACATCTCCCTGGGGACCACTCTTACGCTGGGACAAAGCTCTGCCAAGGGTAAATACAGCTGGAGTGGCTTCAGGGGAGGTGGCTGCCACCACGTGAGATCTTCTACCAAGCTGTCACTGCTGTCCCATCCACCCTCCAACTCCAGCACTGTCACTGTGAGATTCATGCTCCTGAAGCTCCAGCACTTCCCCACCATTCCCAAAGCACGGGGCAAGGTTTACCAGCACAGTGGCCATCTGGGAACACGTCAGGAGCTGCAGCAGGGCCGGGAGCAGGTCCAGGGAGAGCAGGGCAGAGCAGAAGAAGGGATCATCCGCTGGGGTGGGCAGAGGAGGAACGTGTCAATAAAACCAGGGCAGGTCCCAGCAGCGTCCAGCTGTGCCACCACCCCGTGGGACACTCACCTGTGAGGTTGTTGAGCAGCCAAAGGCACTCCTGGATGAGGAAGGGGTGCTGCTGCAGGAAGCACTGCAGGATGAGGAAGAGGGCGACGAGCAGGCGCCCGTCCTGGCCCTGGCAGCCCGTCTGTGCCAGCAGGTTACTGACACACCGCAGCACGGGGCACACGAGCTGGGACAGAGGGACACACCACGCCCTTCAGCTCAGCAGTGTCCCCACAGCAATCCTGAGAACAGCCAGCACCCTGCCCACCTCTCACCAGCTCCAGGCCCTCGGGAGCATCTTGGGGGATTTGGGAAGCCAGGTCGAGCAGGAGTGAGGTGAGGGAAGGCACAGCCCCCAGTGACAGCAGCACCACGTTGTCTTTGTGCCTGCAAAGGGGGGGGCAGTGGTGGCCTTGGAGCTTGGAGAGGGGAAACTGCCACATCCCCTCACCAAACAACAGGGCCTGGAAATTCAGAGTGCTCTCCCGAACCACCCCAGGGCTCATTTCATATTGAAACAGTGGCTTCTTTCACATTGAAATAGCAGGTTTTTTTCTGAGCTTATGAGAAAATTTAAAAGCCCATGAAAAACAGATTCATTGGAATTATCTATGTGGGTCTGGAAATGGCAGCCTTGACCCTTGAGTATCTACACATTCCTTGGCTCCAGTGGCAGGCAGGGATTGCTGGCACAGCCCAGATGGGTGGCCCTGGGCCAACCCCACAAGTGTGAGGATTCAGGGTGCTTGCCTTGGGAAGTGTGGGGGACAACTCCAGGCATGGGGAAGCAATTTGAGGGCATTTCAGAGGACTAGAAACAGCCTCCTCATGTTTATCACCCATTACCACCCTGTAAAAGAGCTCAGTGATCCTGCAAACAGCACATGTGCTCAGGCAGGAGAGCTGGGATACCCAGGATGGCTGGGGAATTGCTTTCCCAAGGGAAAAGGGGAGGCAATCCAGATCCCCTTGCAGGATGTGCCTGTGTTTGGCTGCCCCCAGGGAACTCAAAACGAGGAGAAAAATGCATTTACCTACAAATGATGTAGTGGAGACACCATGCAAACTCCACGGCCGCTCCCATCCCAGCCTTGAGGCCAGAGCAAACCAGTCTGAGCATGTGCTGGGGGAGAACTGAGTCCAGGACCAGGCTGGGGCCAGAGAGCAGAGTTAATGCAGGTACAGGCAGGACACCAACAGGGAGACACCAACCCTGGCCACTGAGCAGGGAGCTGCTATACCCCATACTGGGGGCCACAGGGTACAAACACACACCTGGAAGGGACTCTGAGCCAAGGGCTGCGGCCTTGGGCTCTCCCTGTCCATGGCAGGGCCTGGGGACACTCAGGACACTTTGACTGGAGTCACATTTTTGGCACCGGGGGCTGTCAATTTGATCTTTTCCTTTGCAAGAGCAACACAGCCAGAATTCCTTGTGAGCCTTCCCTGATCCATGCTGGCCTTTACTGAAATACCAGAGCTGTCTGCTTAGATGAGGCCAAGGGAAAGGAGCCAAGCCCAGCTCCCTGATCTGCATCAAAACTTCCACAGTTGTGGCAGGATTGTGCCCTGAACTATTAATGTCATTGGGATGGGGAAGGTGTTGTGTCCCCAGCACACAAATCCCACTTGAGCCCCGGGGCCCGTCCTGGTGCAGGGTTCAGAGGCTCAGACTCACGGGATGATCTCTGTGGGGGCTTCCTTGGCTTGGAGGAGCTGTGAGAGGACATAGCCCACACCTTCCAGCACTGCCTCGTGTGGGGACTGCAAGCAAAGAGAACAGAGCTGATCCCTCTGACAGAACCAGGGTGCCAATCAAACCCAGCTCAACCTGGAGAAGAGGGGGCACAGAGGGGACCAGAAGGGACACAGGAACCTGTGGCCACACCAGAGCTGAGCTGTTCCCCTCCCCACATTCACTGGGCTTAGCCCAAACACAGCAGAAGTCCTGGTTTGAGCATTTGGACTTGCAAACCACAGCCCTGCTGGACCCAGGCCGTGCAGAGGGGACAGGGCTCCCTGTGCTACAGACTGTGCCAGGCAGCCACTGGATGGGGGAGATTCGGCTGGAGAAGAGCACAAAGTGGTGAGCTGAGCCCTCAAATGAGCACAGGGGATCCCACAAGTGACCCTCCTGCTCGTGGGAACAGCTCCCTGCAGAGCTTCCCCACATCTGGAAGGAGAGCTGGTGACTCAGGGCTCAGCCAGAAAAGTCTCTCTAGGGCACAGCAGAAATGTGGCTGAGCTTTCACCCACCTGGATGCAGGATGCCAGCACTGGAATAATGCCCTGGGGCAGAAGTTGCTTCCTCACAGCCTCACTTTCTACTACGAGGTTCCCCAGTGTGTACAAACACAGCTCCTGCAAAAACACAGAGCAAGAGGTGACCCCATGGGCAGCCACCAAAACCTCAGGTCCCACACACTGCCCTGAGCAGGGCAGGAGCTGGCCTTGGAGGGGAACACAGATGGACTCTCCAGCCACACCATTCCCAGCTCAATCAGCTTCAGTTCATTCTTCTTCTATCTGGCTGAAGTTGGGATCTGATCACTCCCACTCTGGAGGTTTTTCAGGCTTCTAATTTCAGGATGACATTTCCCTGAGGCCCCTCTGGTTCTCCTGGAGTCTGCCTGTGTGCTGCATTCAAATGGGATCAGCACCTGGGGTCACTGCCCACCTTGCTCCTTAGTTCTGAGCCTGTCTGCTTCCCAATGGAGCAGCTGGAAAACACGTGGGGCATCCCAGAGCTACTCCAGTGTTTGCTCTTTTCCCAGATCAAGTTGCACAGCATGGAGCCACTCTACCTTTATCCTTTCTTTCTTTTCCTTATATATTTTTTAAAGTGATATCTTCGTACTTTTGTATTGTTTCATTTCTATAGATAACAACCAAAATGGCTACATACCTCCTTTCCAGTGCAACCAAACTGTTCTAAAATAAACCTATCACATAGATTTGGAGACATATAGAGACAAACACAGGTCATTCAGTGTAGTTCCACTCTAATCCAACCCAAGGGATCTATGATTAACAAGAACTCAGTTACCCCACCATCAGGGACAGGTCACTACACTTGGGCACTGGAATAGTCCTGCTCTGAGGGCAAGGCTGTGATGCCAAAAGATTTTTGCTTCCAGAGGGCCCTTTCTCAGCAGCACTGCCACATGTGAGCCACATGTGACCAGAAGAGATCAATACCAACCACACCAAAGACTCCCAGGTGCCAGCAGGTTACTGGCCAACGCGCCCATGGATCTCACCGTGAACTCCAGGCTGTGTCCCGACAGGTAGGTGAGCAGGTAGGAGGTGACAGGCAGGCACGCCTCAGCCACCGTGGGGACACTGGAGTGGGACAGCTCGTGCAGACAGCGGGCAGCCTCCAGCTGCAGGTCAGCCAGGCTGCTGGTGAAGAGCCCCGTGAGCGTCCGGATGCTGCCCTCGAGCCTGGGGGATCCAAAGGCTGCTGTCACCTCCCACCAGGCCACAGCCCAGCTCACCCACCCAGCCACGGGGACACCGGGCTCCTCAGGACATGCCCTTGGTAACAGCCACAGCAGGCCTGGGCTGACCTGACAAATTTCTGCTGAGTGTCCTCGTTCTGCAGAGCCCAGCGGAGGCGGCCGAGCCATCGCTTCCTGTCCTCTGAGCCCCTCTGCACACCCCTGAGCAGCTCCACAACCTGCCCAGGCAATTGAAAGGTGGGTGAGCTTCCAGCACTGCCAGCATTAAGATTTCACCCCTTTAATTCTTGAGGCAAAGGAACCCAGGGCATAAAGATGGGCACAAGGAGCCTTAACTGTGTCCAGCAGCAAATCAGAACCATTCCCAAACCCACCCCCACCCAGCCTCCTTCATATGCTGAGTCTGGGGAAGACCCCCAGGACCCCCATTGCCATGGAGAACGTCAGTTCTTCACCTCATCCTCTGAGAGTGGGTCTGGCACGACGTCTGCTCCATCCTGTGCCCCCTCCTCGGCTGTGCTGTCCTCCCGCAGGAGCCGCTTGCTGACCAGCTGCTCCTGCCGCCGGGCCTTCCTGAGGGCTGCCATGGCATCAGGACACGTCACCACGGGGCAGGACACTTCTCCATCCCTCCCAAGAGCCTCATTCCTCCCTCCATCCAGGGAGGAACTGCCCATTCCTCCTTGGGCAAGCCTGGAAGGGATGCACGAGCAGGGACTGCACCTGGAGCTGGGGTGAGGGTCGGGCACACAAAGGGTGAAGCCACTGGTGGGATAATGGGCAGGAACACGGGACAGAGGCCCTAGGACCAGCTGGAGGGACCTGAGGCTGCATTTCACACAGCACCATAAAATCATTACAGTTGGAAAAGACCTGAAAGATCATCAACTCCAGCCTTCTACTGAACACCACCATGGTCACCAAGCCATGCCCCAAGTGCGCTATCACTTGTTTTTGGAAAACACCTCCAGGGATGGTGACTCCACCCCTGCCCTGTTCCAATGCCTGACCACTCTTTCCATGAAGAAATTTTCCTTAATATCCACCCTGATCCTCCCCTGGCCCGGCCTGAGGCCGTTCCCTCTCCTCCTGTCCCTGTTCCCAGGGAGCAGAGCCCGACCTGGGGCTGTCCCCTCCTGTCAGGGACATGTCCAGAGCTACAAGGTCCCCCCGAACCTCCTTCTCTCCAGGCTGACACTTAGGCGAGACCTTGGAAAACCCAAACAGCGGAGTGGGGGGGGGGGGGTTGTTGAAGAAACGGGGAAATTCACGGCAGAAACGCCAGGGGTTAAATGTGCAGCTGTGAATGTGCAGCTGTGAATGTGCAGGTGTAAAACGCTTCCCCGAGCCATCACTCCGCGCATCGCGGGCGGGGCGGGGATGGAGGCGGCGAGGGCTGAGCTGGGGGGTCCCTCCCACCCACGGGGGACCCCGCAAACCCCCCCGGCTGTCCCGGGGTCCCCGGCCGGACCTGCCTCTCGCTCCCGCCGCCGCTCCCGCAGCTCCTCCGCGCTGCGCCCGCCGCGCCGGCCCCGCCGCCGGCCCCACATGGCCGAGCACGACCAGGACGACGAGGAGGAGGAGGAGGAGGAGGAAAAGGCCGGTCCTGGGGCGGTCCTGGGGCGGTCCCGAGGCGGGGAAAACACGATCCCGTCCCCCCCTCCCCGTTCGCAACCCGCTGCGGGCATGGGCAGCTGTGCGGCCGCAGGGCTGGGTGCGGGTTGTGCTGAAGCAGAAAAATGCCCCCAAAGATTCAGCAGAAAGATGAAACATGGCGGCTCGGTGCCCCGGGACCTTCCGCCATGGTGATGGGGACGAGGGGCAGAGGAGTTCGTGCTTCCCCACGAACGTGCTTGGGGAATTTGCGGCTGGAAGGCAGAAATTCAGTGTACCAGCCCCGGGCAGAGCTGCCGGGCTCGTCAAAAGGGGCCGGGAGGAGAGCTCAGAGGGCAAATGAGACTTTTCCATCATGCACTCAGCAGCAGTTTCGTGGAATTCCAGACCTATTTGGATGGGAAGAGACCTTAAAGTTCATCCAGCTCCAACCCCTCCACCACGGGCAGGGACACTTTCCACTGTCCCAGGTTGCTCCAAGCCCTGTCCAACCTGGCCTAGGACACTGCCAAGGATCCAGGGTGAGACACAGCTTTTTTGGACAACCTGTGCCAGGTCCTCCCCACCTTCACAGGGAGGAATTTCTTCCCAATATCCCATCTAACCCTGCCCTCTGGCAGTGGGAAGCCTTTCCCCCTTGTTCTGTCACTCCATGCCCTTGTCCTAAGTCCCTCTCCTGGAGCCCCTTTAGGCACTGGCAGGGCCTCTAAGGTCTGAGCCTTGTCCAGGCTGAACAGCCCCATCTCCCAGCCTGTCTGCACAGCAGAGGGGCTCCAGCCCTTGGAGCATTTCTGTGGTCTCCTCTGGACTTGCTCCAGCAGCTCCATGTCCTTGTGCTGAGGAATTTCAGGTAACTCGAGGATGTAGAAAAGGAATCATGGAATTGCTGAGCACCTCTGCACAACAATCCCAGAGAGCGAGGGACCCCACCCCAGCTGTTGTGGCACCAATGTGTAGCGCCACATTAACAACAAACTGGGAGTTGCATTGTCCAGACATGCGGTTTCATTACCTTTCTGAAACCCTTTCTGAATCCAACAGAGGCAGAGAAATCCCCGGCAAAGAAAAAAATTCCAGAGAGACTATAGAATCACAGAACGATTTAGGTTGGAAAAGATCTCCAAGATCATAAAGTCCAGCCTTTGACCACCACCTTGTCAGCCAGAGCAGAGCACTCAGTGCCACATCCAGCTGTTTCTGGAGCACTTCTGGCTCCTTCTGGTGAAAGAATTCCCTGTGCAGCTTCAGGCTGCCTGGACAATGGATGAGAGTTGTGCCATCCCCGTCCTACATGGAACACCTGGGTGTGACAGTCCTGTACCTTTCTGCATTGCCTGCAGGGTGCTCAGCACCCGGGGAGCCTTGAGCCACAGCAATTCCAGAGCTTCTGGGAGGGCTGAACCCGAAAGTGCTTTGGGGAATCTTGCCCGCACTCTGTTCCATCACCATTCCTAGGAAAGCGAGCAGCGCTGCCACTCCGGCCGCAACCTTTCCCAGCCCGCAGCCGCAGGGAAGCAGAAGTGACTTGGGAGGCTCCGTCCTGCTCAGGAAGTCACTCTGTAGGAGCGAGAGCTGTGCCCGGGAGCCGGGCTAGAGGTGTGTGCCCAGCCCTGGCGCAGGGACCCGACCCGGGCAGTGCCAGCCGCGGGAGAACAGCTGGAACACAGCTGGAGCACAGCTGGAGCACCGAGGGCTCATCCGGAGGGAGCCTGGGCAGGATCGGGTGCCGGACGGAGCTGAGCTCTCGGAGCCTTTGGCACCTCAGCCCGGGATTTGGCAGCAGCTGGAGGAAGCAGAAGCGGAGCAAGGAAACATTCGGGTGTGAGCTGGCTGGTGAGTCACTGTACAAACCCACCCGGGGTCCCAGAGCTCCGTGCGGGTGCTGGAGGAGCTGCTGGAGGGTGGTACAGCGATGGCACGGACAGGTAAGGAGAGCTCCGGCCTCGGTGGGCTTTGGGATGTGGCCAAGGGAAGCTGTGGCTGATCAGGGCTGATCAGAACGACTCAAAGCAGGAGGCTGGACTGGGGACCTCCAAAGACCCCCTTTGAGCTGAGTCAGCACATATTTAGGAGCCTTTAGCCTTTGCTTGCTGCTTCTTTTGCAATCTGGTGATCGGAGATCAGACTCTGTCAGCTGACCGGCTTCTGGTGCTGACAGGGATGTGTTCACACCTTCAGGGGTCATTTTCTAACACCCCTTTGGGGGCTGGTGATGGATCAAATCGCTGGGTGAGGAAGGAGAAAACATGAAGCCTCTGTTGCAATTTCCTGCCCCAGATCACAGAGGAACAAACCCAGCTGGGGCTCTCTCCCTGCTCAGACTGACACATCTGCCTTCTAACTCCGCATTTGCAGTTTCCCCAGGCATTTCCTGGTGGTTTAGAAGTGGGAGCCTGCAGCAAGGCAGGACAGTGCAGAGCCTCGGGAGGCTCCCTGCTGAGGAAAGGGTGGCACAGGTGCAGCTCTGGGGTTTGGCTGCTGGCCCGAGCGTTGCCCGAGCCACGGCTCAGTGGCCAGGCGGGTGCAGGAGGGACGGGGGCAGTGCCCTGTCCTGAGGGCTGAACTGCCCAAGCCATCCCTCCAGTCTGGGTCAGAGTGGTCCCCTCAGCTGCCATTCACCGTTTCTCCTCCAGTTTTCAGGTTGTTCACCATGAGTGTGGCTGTGCTGCTGCTCCTGGGGCTGGGGCTGCAGGTGGGGGAAGGCAGAACAGACAGATGTTTCTTCAACCGTGCTCAGGAGTACTGCGTGTGCTACAATGTGTCCGAGGAAACCATCGGCAGCATCATCCAGTGCCTCGCAGCAACTGTGGTGGAGTTTCAGGGCGGAGATCTGGAGAAATACATAGCCTTGCCCATCAGGGACCTGGACCCCTCTGCCATTGAAACTCTGGGCTCCCTCCTCATCCAGAAAATAATTATTGGGAATGTGCTGGTGCCCGAGATACTCCTCGCCCGTGTGCTGAGGTTCTTCTCCTACACCCATGTGCAGGAGCTGGCCTTTGAGAGCTGCATTTTCCAGGGGGCAGGCAACTGGAGTGACATGGATGGCCAGAACTTGCCCATACTGTCCCTGAGCTTCCACAATGTGACATCTGCCCCGCTGACAGGCCATGAGCAGGCTTTCTCCAGCCTGAGCAGGTGGCTGGGGACCCTGCAGGAGCTGGCTGTCACCAGCTCCCGTGTCACCAGCCTGCCCTGTGCCATCGGGAGGGTGTTCAGGGCTCTGCATTCCCTCAGCCTGGCACAGAACAGCCTCGGGGATGGGAGCCTGGCCCCTGCCTTCTGCCGGGGAGCTTTCCCTCAGCTCCAGGAGCTGAGCCTGCACCACAACAACCTGAGCTCCTACCACAGCGTGTGTGATGGTGTGCAGCTGCTGCTGGAGCTCCAGCACCTCGATCTCAGCCACAACCAGCTCATGGCAGACTCACCCTCCTCCTGCCAGTGGCCAGCATCCCTCCGGCATTTTAACCTGTCCAACACTGGCTTGGATGAAGTCCCAACACCGCTGCCTCCCAACCTCGAGGTGCTGGACATGAGCCACAACCACCTCCATGCTGTAGACATCTCCCTCAGCTCCTTGAAGAAGCTCTTCCTGAATCAAAACCTGCTGCAGGCCATGCCCTCCATCAGGAATTACCCCAAGCTGGACACCCTTCGCCTGGACAACAACTCCATTTCGGAGCTGCCCAGGGATGAGGTGAAGCTCCTGGGGCGCCTGCAGGACGTGGCTGTGGCTGACAACCCCTTCAGCTGCTCCTGCTCTGGGGCAGGGGGGCTGCAGGCTCTGGCAGCCACGGGGCACCTGGGGCAGGGCTGGCCTGGGGAGTACAGGTGCCACTCCCCAGCGGAGTACCAGGGCTGGCTGGTGGCCCAGGTGCCGGTGTCGGTGTCACGCTGTCACCTCGCCGCCGTGGTGGCCCCGCTCTGCGTCGTGCTCGCCCTGCTCGGTGTGGCTGGGGCCGTGTGTCTGCTCAGGACCAGGCCCTGCAGCAGAGCCTGAGGGGCACTGGGACCCTTCCCACTGCTGCTTCCCCCCAGGGGCTCCGTGGGGAGGCTCACAGGTCGCTGTTCTGGTGAGGGGCTCTTGGTGTCCCCAGCCCGGGCTCCCCGGTGGAGCAGGGCTGTCCACAGGGTCACCCCGCTGTGGCTGTGCCCAGACAGGTTTTGGGGCACCCCTCACTTCCAGCTCTGTGCCACGCTCTGACCCAGAACTGCACCCTCCCATAGGGGATTTCCCTGTGGCCAACTCCAGCTCCCCAACTCGCCCTCACTGTCCCTGCCATGTCACCTGTCCTGGACAAGAGGAGTTCAGCTCCATCTTATTCCCACTGGTAGCACTCAGATGCCCCAAGCCTTGCTGGTCCCTGCCCAGAGCCCCCCCACACCTTTTAGCCCCCCAGTCCAGCCATCCTTGGAGCCTCCATGGCCCCTGTGCTCATCCTCCCTCTCCTCACTATGGCTGGGCCAGGATGTCAGGGTTGGCAGGATGCTGCTTGGCTGCTCTTCAGCCTAATAGAAAACTGAAAACCCACAAAAGACAGGAAAATGAGTAAATTAAACACCCCTGCACACAAATGCTAATGAGCTGGTGCAGCTCCTTATATCTCAACCTGAGGCACTGGTGGATGAATCCAAGTGGGACCTTGAGGAGAAACTTTTTAGGTGATAAGAAGAAAATGGGTTTATTCTGGGTTCTGGGTTACTCAGAGAATTTCTCATAGTAAGGAGAAAATGGATTATGGGATGCTAAGGGAGAGCCTGGGAATGGGGGTGGGGAAGGGACAGGCATGGAAAAATGGGGATGGGGGAGAATAATGGAATCAGAGGGTAGTTTCATTTGAAAGGTGCTTCAAAGATCATCTCATTCCACACCCTGCCATAGCCAGGGACACCTTCCACTATTCCAGGGTGCTCCAAGTCCCATCCAGCCTGGCCTTGGACACTTCCAGGGATGGGCAGACACAGCATCCCTGGGTGGCCTATGCCAGGGCCTCACCACCCTCACAGGGAAGAATTTCTCTGCAATATCCCATCTAACCGTGCCCTCTGTCAGTGGGAAGCCATTCCCCCTTGTCCCTGTGAAGAGAAGGGGCTGGTGGCAGACAGGCAGTGCTCACCTGGCCAAGCCCTGCTCTCCTTCCCCAGGGCCTGTCCTGCCTCTGCATTAAAGGCTGTGCCCGGGTGTTTCCTGTGTCCCTCCCTGTCTGTGTTTGGGCACAGGTACACATGACCTGCAGGCAAACACAGCCTGGGGGTGGAGGGAAAACAGAATGTGGGGAGGACCAAGAGCAAGAGCACAGAGTCCAGGCGTGGATCGTGATGGACTCGGGCTCTGCTGCATGTCCAGGGTGTGTCCCTGCCCGGGGTGGAGGGGCTGTGGGGCTGTGCCAGCCCTGAGCAGCCCGAGGGGAGGGTGGGGCAGCACCCCGGGCAGTGTGAGGGTGGCTGGTGGCTCAGGGTGTTGGCTCTGGTGGTGTTAACCAGGGTGTACAATCTGCACCTCGGGAATCCTGAGCTGGCTGGACATGGAACAGGGAGCAGCAGCTGCTGGTGATGGATGAGGAAGGAGAAATCCCTGAATCCTGGATCCTAGACTTTGCTATCCCATGGGAGCACTCACATGGGGCTGTCTGCCTGCTCAGGGCCACAGAGTGTGAGTGGGATGTGTGACCATTCCCACCAGTGCTGCCCCACAGGGGCTCCCTGGGAAGGCTCACAGGGCCCCCAAGAGCTGGTGAGGGGCCCCTGGAGTCCCCAGTCTGGGCTCCCTTGTGGAGCAGGACTTTCCCCCAGCATTATCCCACTGTGGCTTTGCCCAGCCCAGTGCTGGGGAACTCCTCAAGGCCCCGTGCCCTGCTCTGTCCCAGGGCTCCACCCTCCCAAGGGGTTTTCATTCTGGCCACCTCCAACTCCCCAAGCCCTAACATGCCCCTATTGTCCCTGCCATGTCACCTGCCCTGCTCCTGGTGGAGCCCCCAGTTCCCTGTTTCATCTGTGTCCAGCTGGCATCAGCCTCACACCTGAGGCACAGGTGAGGCAGTTTTGGGGGGGCAGCAGCACTGGTCCCACTCTGGACAGGGAACAGGCAGTCAGAGGGACACGTGTGCATCTGCTCCTCCTGGTCCTGTCCAAAGCAGGGCAGGAGCTGCCCTGGGCCCTCTCTCCTGGCCTTCACCATCTGCATTTCCACAGACAATGGGGATCCTCAGCACTGGCATTTCCTTCTGTGCTTTCCTGCTGTCACTGATCTCCAGTGATTCTGTGGTTTGTGGTCACAACCTGTATGGCAGTCCAAGATCCCTCATCTCCCAGCCATGGCTGACAGGGATGTGGGTGACAGGGATGTGGGTGACAGGGATGTGGCTGATAGGGATGGGGCTAACAGGGATGTGGCTGACAGGGATGTGGCTGATAGGGATGGGGCTAACAGGGATGTGGCTGACAGGGATGTGGCTGACAGAGATGTCCCTCCTGGAGCTGGGAGCACCCCAGTGGTGTGAGTGGCTCCAGGCACCCACCTGCCCTCTGTGATCCTGCTGATTCCTTGGCCAGCAGGGCTCAGCCCCTGGAACGAGGTACCTCCAGGCTGGGTCTGGCTCTGCCCACATCCATCAATAATGCAGGAGAACCGGATCTCCCAGGTAACCCCATCCCAGCCCTGGCCAAACAGCAGCTCAGGGATGGCTGCTGCCACAGTACCCATGGACGAGGTGAGTGCCATGGTGGGGAATAGCCCAGCTTGGCTTGGAGGGATCTGTCAGGGGCTGCCCAGCTCGCTGGGGTCTCATCCAGCTCCTGGTGGTGCTGAGTGTGTGGCTCCTTCCCCCTCTATCCCGGCAGGCTGAGCAGGATGTCAGCGTGCGAGCAGCTCTGGGACTCCACCAGGCAGCAGGTAGAGCTCAGGACATCCCTGAGCCTTCCCCTGAACCCCCACACCAGGGAACAAGGGGACAGGGTGGCAGCCACAGCTATGGTGTCACTGGGACCAGTGGCCAAGCTGGTCTGGGCAGTGCTGGCAGGGACAGCCACAGGGTGTCCTCCCCATCCTGGTGGCTCTGGGTCATAGCAGGAGGGCTCAAGAATGATGGGAAGCCCTGGGATGTGGCTCGAGGCTGCAAGGAGGGCAGGATAGGACTGGGACAGGTGGGGGTAACCCCCACACCATCCCACACTTGGTGTTTTCAGGGCCAGGAGAGAGCTGGGTGCTCAGCAGCAAGGACCCTCTACAGCTGCTCTTCGCTGGGAAGGAGTCTCAGGTGAGAGCTGCAGGACAGGGACATCCAGGGTATGAGGGTCCCTGGGGAACCAGGAGGGAGCAGGGGCTCTGTCCCACCCTGGGACCCTGGTGGGAGCTGAGCTCTTGGCCTGATCCTGCCCTACACCCCTATGGGCCCCTCCCTTGCAGGAGATTCCTGGGGGCTCCCAGAGAGCAGGGGAAGGGAGTGGGTCTCTCCTCACCCCTGCCCATGCCAGGTCCTCTGTGCCACCCCTGCCATCTCCATCCCAGCCTGCCCAGTGCCCTGCCCTGGTCATGCTGGGATAGGGGAAAGATGAACATTATCCCCCTCCCTCGCACCAGGAGAGCTCCCTGGCTGTCGATGGCGTTTTCCACTTGGATGCAGGACAGGTACTGAGAGCCCCAAGTCCTCCTCTGTCCCCAGCCACATGAGCCAGGGCCATCTGCTCCATGCTGGCCGTGCCATGCTGTGGCTGCCATGGCTGTGCCATGCTGACCCTGCCCTGCTGGATATGTCTCTCCTTCCAGGAGAAGGTCCTGGAGTTGGCAAGACCCAAGCTGGCCCTGGTTCCCCTTGGCTACAGCATGTCTCTGCTGCTGTGGGACCCCCATGGCCCTGGGACACAGCTGCCCTTCCAGAGTGTCATCTGGCAGGTGAGAACACACGGGACAGGTGGCAGGGAGAGGGGACAGCACAACGATGCAGTGCTGGGCTCCCAGGACACCCAACAGACCCCGATCCCACCGGGGAGGGGCTGAGATCCAGCCACGGGTCCTGGGAACCAACAGCTCCCAGCTTGTCCACAGGTGATCAACACCATCTTCCAAGAACTGGAGGCCTTGGGGGACGACACACAGACCCTGAAGATGGTCAGTCTGGTCCAGGTAGGGCAGGAGCAGGGCAGGATGTCCTGGCATGAGGGTCCCATTCCCTCTCTGCCACTGCCCAGACCGTGCTGTGCCAAGAGCACATATTGCCCTGTACTGACATCCAATCCCCTCATCCAGAGGGTGACCAGGGACTGGAGACCTTTGGATTCCAGGTGTTCTCACCTCTTTCCAGGATTTCCCAGATGTGGGAAGCCTTAGCAGCCCACAGAGCACCTCCTGGGCTCCAGCAGCATGGTGGGATCAGGGGAGCCCTCCAGCCCCTTCCTGTTCCATCACAGCTGGGCTTTCTGGGCCAGTCACTGCTCCCTGTGGCCTGAAGGTCCCTCCAGTGTGGCCTTGATCTGCACAGGAGTGATGTCAGCTCAAGCCACTGGGCTGGGTCCTGCCCTTTGGCTCTGGGATGCTGCCAGGGATCTGATAAGCTCCACACAGGGCTCTGCCCTTCCCTGGTGCCAGAGCTGGAAAAGCTGGGAGTTATCCCAAAATCAGCCTTTCTCAAGCCTCACCTGTGCATGGCCACGAGCAGTGTGTGCCCCTGGTGAGTGTGGGATGCCAGCAGCCCCCTTTTCCTGCCCCCCTGCCTAATGCAGCGCCCTCATTCCAGGTCAGCACCCATGACAAAGCCTGGGACCTGCTCCGTCCCGATGGCCGAGCCCTGCAAGTGATGGATGTGGCACCCCTGGGCCTGTAGGTACCTGATGCCCCATGGCTGAGCAGATGCTCCTGGGGGCTGGTACCCCAAGATCAGGAGTGGGGCTGGGCAGGGAGCAAGGTGCCCAGCCACAGCATGGCCAGGGGTGTTCCTCAGCGAGTCCAGGATGTGGATGTGACCCTCTTTGCTTGGCTTTGTCTCCCTCTGATTCCAGGATGGTGGAGGAGGCAACAGAAATGGCCGTGCCCGATGCCCAGGCTGCCATCAGTGCCTATGCCAGGGGGCTGGCTGCCATCCCAGCGTTGTTCCAGGGCTGTGCTCAGCAGCCCCTTGCAGATGGGCGCTCAGCTGTGCAGGGGTGAGGAGAGGATTTGGCCCAGACCCGAGAGGTTGGGCCATGGGGTGCTGGGGCTGGCTCTGCTGCAGCCCCACTCCCGTACTGGCCTCTCCCCAGGGCTGGCAGCCTCTTCACTCTCACCGTGGAGCGAGAGCTGGAGGGTGGCAGGCGCCAGCGCTCGGCCCTCAGGATCCTGGTGTCCCCGGAGGCCACCATGCCCTGCCCCAGGCTGTACGTACGGGCACTGAGCTGTGTTCCCACCCCAGCACAGCCCTGTGCCTGCTGTGGGTCAGGGAATTCCATTCCTGGAGGTGAAGCAGGAGGGACACCCCAGTGGGAGCCCGTGGCTGGGAGCCAAGGGGGTGTCACCGTTCCTTGGGGACAGGGGCTTGGGGAGATGTGTGGCCAGCCCATCCTTGGGTTCCTGTGGTGTGGAGCCCTCTCCTGGGGTGTCTTTCCCCATGTGCAGGGAGTGCAGGGAGCCTGGTGCCGTCTGCCTGCCCTGGATCGTGGAACGGCTGCTGGAGGGGAACAGCCTGACCTTCCTGCTGCTGTGTGTGTCACTGCCAGGTAGCCCCTGGGACTGGGACACACTCTGGATGCCCCTTTCCTGAGGATTGCCCATACCCTGCCCCACACCCGGCACTCAGTCCCTGGCTGCTGCCCGGGGACACCTGCAGCCATTGGACACCAGCTCCACTCAGCTCCATCGCACCGGGACTCCCTGTGCTGGTGGCTCCCCATGGCCCCTGCCCAGTGCTCGCTCTTCTCCCAGACACCTCCAGAGAGGAAATCCTGGGAGCTCTGGGACTGGCTGAGAGGGTGAAGGGGCTGGCCAAGACCATCTCTGCCACCTTCTGGGACCCTGAGGAGGAGATCGCTGTGTGCCGGAGGGAGATCCGAGGGCTGCGGATGGAGCTGCTGGCTGGATCCGGCCTCCCTGAGCAGAAGACAGCTGTGGCTCAGCTGCAGAGGGCCCTGAGGGAGCTGCAGGTGGGGAATGCCCCTGGATCCATGGGACTGAACCCCTGGAACCATCCCCTGGATCCATGGATCCATGAGACTGGGATGGCACTCATTCCCTGGGCTGGGTAAGCTGCAGGCTCTTGACCCATCCTGGTGTCAGGACTCTTGCCCAGCACTGAGGGCAGGGGCTGAAGCTGCCCCTGGGATGAGATGTGTCCCATGGAGCTATGCCAGTCCTAGACGTCTGAAATACCCCAACAAGGACCTCCAGTTCCCCTTTTCCAGGTGCTGAAGAGTCAAAGGCGGGAGAAAAAGCAGGCAGTGACAAATGAGATGCACCAGCCCAGTGCTGAGGTGGGCAGAGGCCAGGCCAGGCCCCCTCATCCAGGGACAGTCTGGTGCAGGAAAAGCCCTAATCCCAGCTGTGTCCCTGTAACATCTCCTTCTCTGACAGGACCAGGTCTCTGCAGGGAATACAGTGCCAGGCCAGCAGCCTGGGACCCAGACACACCCGACCAGCGCCAGCCTGGAGCCAGCAGAGCCAGAGCGTGGAACCAGAAACGCATCCCATAACTGGGTGGAGAATATGTGGGCACAGAGCATGGCTTTACATGGTGGGAAAGGCCTCACTCTCCATCTGAACGTCCTTCTTCAGCCCTCCCTGTCACACTCATCCTCCTCCACTGTCCGCACACAGCAGGACAGGGCAAAAGCAGAAGCCAGGGAGGGGAAAACCGAGCTCTGGTCAGCACAGGGCAGGAACTGCTGGAGGAGCCATCCCAGAGCAAAGCGTCACAGCCACAGCCCGGGTGTGACAGCGTGAGTGGGACAGGGTGACAGGGTCCCTGTGCAGGGCCAGCTCTGTGCTGCCAGCACTGGCTCCTGGTGCCACCCGAGCCCGCTCCTCTCTCCTCCAGGCAGGGACACGGTGCCAGCCGTGCCCATCCCCGGAGGTGCAGCGCGCCCTGGCCAGGGCACAGCGGCAGCGGCTGCGGGCTCAGCACTGCCGGCAGCTCCAGCAGGAGCTCGGGGCTGCTGCCATGCCAGCCCAGGAACACAGCGGGGAGGTGGGCACAGCACTGCGAGCTTCAGCCTCTCCTCCCCTGGCACTGCTCTCCCTGGTGCAGCCCAAGGGAGCAGGGACAGCCTGGAGCTGCCCTGACCTTGCCCCTGTCCCCCACAGTGGGGCACAGAGCGCTGGCAGCGGGAGGTGACCGCGCTGGGCCTGAGCCTGGAGGCAGCGCTGCGGGAGCGGGAGGCGGCCGAGTGGGACCTGGAGGCCCTGCTGCACAATCACCGCCAGGAGATGCAGGCCAGCAGGCAGCACCTGCTGCAGGTGGGCAGGCAGGGCTGGGGACAGCTCTTCCGGCGGTGCCAGGGCTGTGCCAGAGCGCCCCGGGCATCCCGCAGGTGCTCCGGGACCAGCAGCGCCTGGCAGAGGAGCAGCGGGAGGCCCTGGAGCGCCGGCACCGGGCGCTGCTGCAGGAGGTGCTCCGGGACGCTGTGGAACTCGCCGAGCACAACCAGCACCTGCGGGACGCCCGACGGGCAGGCACGGCCGATGGCACCACACAGACCCCCTGAGCCACGCCCAGGGCGTGGGGACACTGCGTCCCTGCGCACCCCTCCCTGCACCGAGCCACCAGTGATGCCAGGAGACCGGCCAGCCCCAGGCACAACCTGCTCAGGCTGGTGTTCCCGGGGGAAAACCCTGCTAGGCGCTGGGAATCTGCCTGTGGGGGCACAGGCTCAGCCTGGAGGGAGGGCTGGCAGCCCCCACCTGCGGCCACATGGAATAAAGTGTGTGCCCTTCACCCATGAGTGTTGTCAGTCTCGGACACACCCCTGGCCCCCAAACCTGTGCCAAGGGGCACAGCCACCAACCCACAGGGCTGGCAGACACAGGACAGACAGGACAGACACACAGATGCTGTTGAACCGCAGCTTTAATATCTCGAGTGGCCTTTGCCTGCCAGAAACTTGGTACAAATTTGGGGGACATCCCCCTTTCGGGGAGCAGGTGAAAGTTCCCACGTGCCCCAGTCCCTGTCTGCTCTGCAGAGACACTGTTCCCAGAAATGGGAAATGGGCCCTGAGGACAGCAGGGCTCCAGCAGGGGCTAGGCTGGAAAACCGTGGAGGTGAGAGAGGCCAAGGGAAGCAGCACCAGGAAGGGCAGGGATCAAGCATCCATGGGAACTGAAACAGCACCAGTCCCATGCTGGGCTGGCAGGAAGTGCAGCAGGGCCAATTACTGCCAGAGCATTCCCAGGCCACTGTGGTATGGGGAAGCAGCTTGAGGACATGGGACAGAGTCCCAGAATCACTGAGGTGGGAAAAGACCTCTGAGATCATCGAGTCAAACCTGTAACACAACATCACCCTGTCAACTAAATCACGGCATTAAGTCCTTAAACACCTCCAGTGATGGTGATTGCACCACCTTCCTGGGCAGCCCCTTACGATGTTTAATCACCTCTTCTGTGAGGAAATTACTCCTAAGGTCCAACCTGAATCTCTCCTGGCACATCCTGAGGCTATGAGACATGCACAGGAGGTTCAGAACCCCCCCTAAGGCTGAGCATGCCTGATCCCATAGGAACCCCGTGGCACAGAGCCTGGCTGGACTGGAGCAGGGTGCAGTTTCCCTGTGGAAGCAGAGACAGGCTGCTCTGAGCACTGCTCCTCAGGGGATCCTTGGAGCTGTGCAGGCACCCACCAGGAATGATTCCAGCCCTGAGGAAGGGCTGGGGCTGCCCAGACATATGGGAGGAAGGCAGTGACTATGTGACTCCATAGTACAGGTACACAGCCAGGCCAATGCATGCCACAGCCATGAAGAAGAGGAGGGTGAGCTGCAGGTTGAAGAGGGCAACAGAGAGGAGAGCGTTGACCAGGATGGAGCAGGAGATAACAAAGAGCCTGGTGATGTTGCTGCTGTGCTTCATCACCACGGACATGATGAGGCCATTCAGAGCCTGGCTGAGCACGACCAGCAGCACCCACGGGGAGAAGCCCTCCAGGAACCCTCCCTCCATGCCGCTCCATACGGAGCCCATCACGTTGAGCAGGACCCCAAAGAAGTACAGGAAGATGTTCTGGAGGCTGAGGGGCAGCACCTGGCTTTTCAGGATGGCTTCGGTGTAGACAGCAGAGAGGCCGGAGATGAAGCAGTACACGGAGAGCAGCAGCAGCCCCACGGGCGTGACGTGCAGGCGCATCCCGCCGGGGTCCCCGTGTCCCCGCAGCCCCCCGCAGCTGTAGGTGACACCGGCGGCCAGCAGCAGCAGCAGGGCCAGCCAGCGGCGCGGGCCCAGGCGCCGGCGCAGCAGGAGGCTGTAGAGCAGCGCCGTGCTGACGATCTTCAGGTTACTGAGCACCTGGAAGGTGCTGGGGTCCATGAAGAGCTGCATGTGCACCACCAGGTTGTTGTTGGCAGCGTAGAGCAGGGCGGAGAGGGCGAAGGGCGCGGCGTGACGCCAGGACAGCGCCGCTCCCAGCGGCTCCCGCGCCCCTGCCAGCAGGAACAGGAGGGACAGCACCAGCTTGGTCAGCTCCACGAGGACCACCACGGACGTGGAGCTGAAGGGGATGGCCCCATCCACCTTGCAGAGGGTCAGGAGGGGGGCGTGAGAGCCGTAGATGGCCACAGACAGCAGTAGCATCAGTGCCCACAGACCCCTCTGGAGCAGCCTGTTGGCAGAGCCAGCAGCATTCCCAAACATCCCCATTTCCAGCACGAGTGAGCTGCTGCCAGTGTAGAGAGGCCAGACAGACTCTCACCCTGCAACACTGAAGAGACCAAATACCAAGAATTTAATGAGCCTGATTCAAGCAGGATGTTCCCTGCAACATTTGTGACGCAGCAGGAGAGCAGGGTGCTGTCTCTCGTTAGGAGGAGAACTACAAGCCTTCCTGAGAAGCCACACAAAGCACATTGCCAGGGCACACCGTGGGCTGGGTGGCAGAGCACACAGGACACAGCAGCCCCTCAGTCCACAGGGGCACAGGGAAAGGTAAGGGGAAAAGGCAGCTGGCAGCCCCTCAGTGCTCTCAAGCTGCTGTGGGTTAGTGCAGTGATCACTGCTGCCATGATGCCCAACAAACACCCATCCCCAGCCCCCTGACGTGTCGCAGTGGTGAGGTGCAAAGCCCTTTTCCAGGAAAAAGAAGGGTGCAGGTGATGTGCCTCCCAGAGCCCTGGGGGTGCTCTGTGCCTGCTACCTAAGGAGCACCGTTCCTGCAGTCCCTGTTGCCTCCGGGCTCCTCCTCGCTAGTCCCGACCTTTTTTCAGTGAATTCACATAGTCCCGAATCGTCTTCTCAACGTTGGGCACGGCGTAGTTCTGGGCGGCGTAAATCCCCGTGCAGGTGCCGGCCACGAAGCCCAGGACGGCGGAGAAGCGGAGCTTAGCTACCAAGTATCCCGCCAGGAAGCCTTTGAGAAAGGGCGATGCCAGCAGCGATCCGTCCTGAGGGGACAGCACAGTGAGTGAGGCGTGGCCGGCCGGGTTCGGGGAGGGGGCGACACAGGACGTGCCCCAGGGGTGAGTTGTGGGTTGTTTTTTCCCTGGGATTTGTTTTTCCCCCCACCAGTCCCTCTCAGAGGGAGCGGTCGGCCGGCCCGCCCCGAGCACGTTACCTGCCCCACGCCGGCCTGCACCTCGTCCTCCACCCTGCGCTGCAGGCTCTCCAGCTGCCCCTTCAGGAAGGCGAGGTCCTTCAGCTTAGGCAGCGAGTCCTGCAGGAGACACGGAGGTGATTCCTGCCCCCTCCCCACAGGAGGAACCGGCGCGACCTCCCTCAGCCTCGGCGGCTCCTCAGCCCCGGCCCTCCCCGCTCACCTTATCGTCCGCCATCTTGGCGCCGCCGCCGCCCGCCGCTGATTGGCTGGCGGGGAGGCACGTGACAACCCCGCCGCCAAGCCGCCGCTGATTGGTTGTCACGGAGGCAGCGACTCCTCCCACGCGCCCCTTCCCGCCACGGAGGCGTCACCCGGCGCTGATTGGGTGAAGCGGGGTCACGTGGCAGCCCCGGCTCCCTCACGCCGGCCGGCCGGCGCCATCTTGGGGGGGCGGTGTTTCCTCTTGAGGCGCGGCCCGGCTTTAGCGCGGTACCGGCACCGGGGGGCAACGGCACTCCCGCCCCTGCCCCGGCAGGGCTGACAGAGCTCATGGCTGCCCCTCAGCGCAGTCAGGGCTTCCAGGACACAGCCTCCGGATGGATGGGGGTGCCAAGCTCCGCAGCTTCCCAGGGCTCTTCTTGAGGAGTCTGATCCAGTCCCCGGCTTGGCCAGTGTTTTATGTATAAAGCAGTGCAGTTGAGCCTTTATATCACTTTGTCCTTCAGGATTAAGGATGGTAACCCAAAAGTATATATTTAAATAAAATATTTAAATTAATGATTGGAAGGATTATGCTATAAAGTCCTATTCAGAATTATTTACTGCACAGTGTAGGTGGTTCTAGCTGCTAGAGCAGTGCAGTATTTTTGAAGCAATATTGATACTAAATCCATATTTAATATCAATAGTAGTATGATATTAAAGTATATCTAAGTATAACTAAAATATTTAGTATCAATTAGTATGATATTAAAGGTAGTAAAGTAATTACTGAACAGGCATTGATGCTTTTCTCCTATCTTAGTGCCTGGGGCAAATCTGTCACTCTGATGGGCACATAATACTCCCAGAAATAACAGAATAAATAAAGAACAAAAATGACTGGAGTTATTTTTGTGATAATTGATAAAAGATTCGTGTTAATCAGAAAAGTATTTGGGTTTGTATAAACCAGAATATTAAGGTCTGAAGTGAAGCATGGATACTAGATAAAGGAAAATATATGATTAAATCATTCTGCTTTAAATCACCATGTTTTGTTATGTTATGTTTTCCAAATAAGTTGTATCGTCTACCAGCTTGCAAAATCAGACTTTCCAATATCCCTTCCTGCCTTTTTCTGATCAATGCTGCCTATCTCAAGGACCAGACTTCCACATTTTGCTGGTGGTTATCTACAAAGTCCAGATGGATACGGATGTTTATTCGACCACCATTACTTACCTGGCAAAATTATGACAGCAAAAAAAGCAAAAATTGTTGATTACAACGAGAAACCACAGTGTAAGAAGAGGCTGCAAACCCAGGGGCGATGGAGCGTGGAGTGGGCAGTGACCCCTCACATTCCCCAGTGCTGCTTGCTCCATCTGTATCAAATAAAGCAATCTAAATTTTGCTGAATATTGAGACTTTTGTTCCTCATTTATAACATTTTCCAACCTAAATGATTCTGCGATCATCCAATCCAACCATCAACACAGCCCTGCCAAGCTAAAAAAAAACAACATTAAAAAGCTATGGGCTCCCAAGAGCCACACCCACACGGTTTTTGAACACTTCCAGGGATGGTGACTCCAGCACTGCCCAGGACAGCCTGTCACAGTGCTTGATCACCCTTTCAGTGAAGAAATTTTCCTGAATATCCAGTCCCTGGCACAACCTGGGGCTGTTCCACCTCTTGTTTGAGCCCAAAGCCCCACGGAGCTGTGCTGGGGCCACGCTCCAGCTGACACAGCCACTGAAGCCGCCAGTGAAACCCGGCCTGCTGCATTTCCAGCTTGGAAAACAGGCACTGCAGAACTGCAGGCGAGGCTGAGGAACCGTGGGAGATGTTGGTTTCAGGTGCTTGGCACAATTTAATTAAAAGCCGTGGTGCTGGGGGTTATGTGAGTGTTACTCTCGTGGGTGCTACACCAGCACGGAGGCAGCTCTGTGAAGCCTTGGGGGCTGTGGGGCTGCTGCTCTCCAAGTTAATTTACATACATTCCCTGTGTTTATTACACTGCTCCCTCTGAGCACTGGGAAAAGGGAAGGGACTCAGGAGGAAGTGGCAGGTGCAGCCCAAAGAAGAAGCATTAATGTTGTTATTAATATTAATAGCCAGTTTAAGTCCAACCATTGCTGAAGGCTGAGTGCTGAGCTGCTGTTTCCTTGCTTTGCAGGATTCCAAACTTCATCCAGAGGCAGGTGTGGACTTAGTGAACCTGACACAAACCAGCCACAAACCAGCCACATTTCAAGCAGAATTTTTACTTCATGAAAGGTTAAAATAAATAAAATGAAATTAAATTAAATTTAAATAAAATAGCTTTGTGAGTCCAAGGGCCTTTCTTGGAACACAATCACACCACTTGAAAAGTGCCACTTAGTGCAAGGCTGACTTGGAAAATTTGGGTATTGGTGAACAACATGTGAGGGCAGCAGAGCCCTGTGATCAGTCACTGCTCTCATTCCCAGAGGTGAAGCCATTGCCAGTCTCACCAGCTGCAGAACAGAGAGTAGGTTGGCTACTGGGAAGGAATTGTTCCCTGTGGGAGTGGTGACACCCTGGCACAGGGTGCCCAGAGAAGCTGTGGCTGCCCCTGGATCTCTGGAAGTGTCCAAGGCCAGCTCAGATGGGGTTTGAAGCACCCTGGGATAGTGGAAGGTGTCCCTGCCATGGCAGGGGACGGGAACGAGATGAGCTTTAAGGTCCCTTCCAACCCAAGCCATCCTGGGATTCCTTGAGGATCAGTTTTTGTAGGTCATGGTAGAAGCTGAGCACCTGCCCTCAGAGGGTCTGTGAGGGAACTCAGCTCTCAGCCCCCCGAGGTTACACACTGAGGCTCTGTGCTGTGTGCAGCAGCAGAAATGTGTCCCTGCTGGTGGGTCCTGGGATTTCTGGTGGGAAAACAGCTGGGATGTGAGGGAGGGCTGGGAGAAGCCCTGTCTTTGCTGCATGCAAGCTGAGCCCTGGCCCCAGCCCTGGCTGGAGGGAGGACGCAGCCATGCTGTGCCTTGCTCAGCAGGATCGTGGCTGTGAACCTCCCTCCCTGCTGCACCTGGACCTGCTGGATTGTGGTGGCCCCTGTACCTGCTCAGCTCACCTTGCTGAGGTGTGGTGGCACTGCTGCTCCCCATGGATCAGGATGGGTCTGCCTCCAAGCCAGAGAGTCCTGAGTCTGAGTCAGAGCTGCTGTGGGATGCTGTGATTAGCACTAAAACTGAACTATTTGTGCTGTTGGAGAGCTCAAGGGGAAACTGGTTATTCTGTGTTTGCCAGCTTAGCAGCAAGCTGCCACTCCTGAGGTTTGATTTGCCTGCCTCTGATCCAGCCCTGCCTCTGGTTCCTGCTGCCAGCAAAGGCTTTCACCTTGGCCCCGGCTGTGCCCTTGAGCAGTGGCGGGAGCTGAGCCTTTGGCTGGCAGCACGGCTGCTGCTGGAACAAGGCTGTGCTGTCAGATTTCCTCCGGGCTTGTGCCTGTCTTTCAACCTGTCCCCTTCTAGTGTGGCCTGAGCTTATCGGCATCTCCAGCCCAGCCTGGCTGCAGTGGTGGGTGAGATAAGGAGCTTCCACATGAGAAGGGAGCAGGGCATCCAGGAGGACACGGAGCTGTGTCCCACAAGGATGTGTTTGGAGGTGTGATCCCCCGGGGGCTGCAGTGGCTTTGCTGCTCACACAGCTGCTGCTGGCTGTTCCCGTGTTGCAGAACTCAGTCCTGATGCATTTCCCCTGCATCCCAGCAGGTACCCACAGGATTTGTTCTGTGCCCTTGGGAACGCTGCTCAGTGACCAGGACCCACGGCCAGACCCCCACTCTGCTCCCTGCATTCAGGGTGTCTCCTACCAAATCCCTCACCTGCTCTCTTCCGTCTCCAGTCAGTCCAGCAGCAGGCACTTGGCACATCCCAGAGATCTCAGCAAGGATTCCCGATACCTCTGCAAACCAGCTGCCTCTTTGCAGTGGCCTTTGCTGTCCAAACCCTCCCTTCACAGCCCTTTCATCTGCCGTTTTTGCCATTTTTGCACAGATGCAGTACCCAGAGATTAGGCTGCAGATTAAGGTTTTACTGCTGAACTGAATTGGAACCCATCCTAAAATGGTTTCCAATTCCCAGTCCCAGCAGGGCCAACGTGCAGCCAAATCTCTCCTGAAAGCTCACTGGGCTGGAGCTGGGGACAGATCTCCCACCATGTTCTCCCACATGCATGGAAGGTGGAGTCCTACATATATAGCCCGGGTGAGGCACCTGGAATTCTGTGTTCAGTTCTGGGCCCCTCACAACAAGAAAGACATTGAGGGGCCGGAGCATGTCCAGAGGAGGGAATGGAGCTAGGGAAAGATCTGGAGCACAAGATGAGGAGCAGCTGAGGGAGCTGAGGGGGGGCTCAGCCTGGAGAAAAGGAGGCTCAGGCGGCACCATGTCCCTCTCTACAACTCCTTAACAGCCGGTGGGGCTCTGCTCCCAGAGAAAAAGGGATAGCACCAGAGGAAAAGGCCTCAGACTGCCCCAGGAGAGGCTCAGTTTGGACACAGCAAGAATTTATTCACTGAAAGCGTTGTCAGGCATTGGAATGGGCTGTGCAGGACAGTCACTCTCCCTGGAAATATTAAAAAACACATGGATGTGGCACCTGGGGAGACTTGGCAGTGCTGGGTTAATGGTGTGACTCAATGACCTTAGAGAGCTTTTCCAGCCTTAGTGATTCCAGGGTTCTATGATTCTAAAGGGAGTTGGGCAGCCAAGGGCAGGAGCAAGGCTGTTGTCTCAGCTCCAGCCTGCACCTGCCCAGCATCTCTGCATCCTGGGTGAGCCTGCTCTGCCACCAACACTTTTGGTCAGGCTGGAGGCTCCCCTGGAAGTCCTGTGCCTGCAGAAGGTTCCCCACGAGTCTGGCCACATGGGCTGTGTGTGTTTGTCCCAGCACACACAGGCACACTTGTGGCTGGCATTTCCAAAGCCTCATCCAACACCACAGCATATCACAGAATCATGGAATGTCCTGAATTGGAAGGGATCCACAAGGACCATCCAGTCCAACTCCTGGCCCTGCAAAGACACCCCAACAATTCCACCCTGTCCCTGAGAGCATCATCCAAATGCTCCTGGAGCTCTGGCAGCCTTGGAGCCACAATCATTCCCTGGAGGAGACTGTTCAGTGCCCAACCACCTTTTCCTATCCCACATGGGGCAGACTGCACATTGTGCCCAAAATTTAGGATACTGCAACTTGTCCCAGAGAAGAGAATGCTTTATATGACACAAATCAAAGCAGATAAAAAAAAGCAATACACCCACAGGAGAACATATGAGCTCTGCATAACAAAGAAAATGGGAAGCATGTCACAGGGCTGTGGGCTGAGTCAGCTGTTCCAGTAACCGTGGTGCACAGGAGGTTTGGGTGGGAGCTGGGGGTAGCAGCCATGGATGGAGGAAGGGAGTTGGGGAAAGGTGACCTGAGCCCCAAGGGGCACTGAGGGGCTGTGTGTTAGAAGCCATCAGTGCGCAGGGGCTGTGGCAGGTCTGACACGCTGATCTGGAGGCTGAGCTCTGCTGAGTCCAGGGCTGTGGATGGGGTGTGTGGATGGCTCCCCTCGAGCACGGCGATCTCCTCGCGGTGCTCCTGCCGCAAGTGCCACACGATCTCTCTGGACAAGAAGTGAGTCTCTGCTTCTTCTGGCTCTGCAACAGAAGAAAGACAAAACCTTCCTTCACTCGTTGTCCTGGGAGCAGAGTCTCTGTGAAATTGCCCAAAATATGCAGGATTTCCTGCACAGTCAAAATACAGATTTTACTTCCCACTTTCAGCATGGCAGAGGGAAAAAATTCAAACAGAAAGTGCAGGGAGGAGTGTAAAATTACAGGTGCTGTGTGCTGGATTCCCAATAGTGCTTGTGATGGGAACTGCCTCTCTGGATGGAAACGCTTCTCCTCATTAGGGAGAGTGCTGAGTTTCCTCTGAAAAAACCGATATTCATTACAGCAAGATGCTGAGAGGTGAGGAGATGGGAGATGAAAAGATGATGGGAATGAGGGGAAGCCTCGCTCCCTCCCATCCCCTGTCAGCAGGAATGGCACCGAGCCAGCACACAGTCATCCCCCTGCTGGGGAGGGCTTGACAGCCCCAGCAGCTTCTTCCAGGAACATCAACAGCGAGGGAGCTGCTGCTTCCCCTGCATGCCTGCTGTTATACTTAATCCTTGCAGTAGACAGCTTGTCTCAGGCCCCGTGGGGACTTCAGCTGGGACAACCAGTGCTGCCACCACCTTCCCTGCTCCTCAGACCCACAGCAAGGAAATCTTTAGAATTATGGAGTCATGGAATACCCCGAGTTGGAAAAGATCCACAAGGATCATCCAGGGCAACTCCTGGTCCTGCACAAACACCGTGTCCCAGAGCATTGTCCAAACACTCCTGGAGCTCTGGCAGCCCTGGGACTATTCCCTGGGGAGCCTGTTCAGTGCCTGATCACCCTCTGGGGGAAGAACCTTTTCCTGATATCCAGACTAAATCCCCCTGGAGCAGCTCCAGCCAATCTCTTGAGTACCGTCCTTGGTCCCAGGGAGCAGAGATCAGAGCTGCCCCTCAGGAGGAGCTGGGGAGGTCTGACCTCAATCCCCTCTGCTCCAGCTGGACACGCCAAGTGCCCTCAGTGGCCCCTCATGTGACCCCTCTGAGTCCTTCACCACCCCCATGTCCCTCCTTTGGGGCACTTCCTCACAGCTTTAGATCCTTCTCACATTGCAGTGCCCAGACCTGCCCCAGGGCTCGAGGTGAGGCCGCCCCAGCCCAGAGCAGAGTGGGACACTCAGGGACATTCCTATGTGGGAATGCAGCCCCTCCCTTCCTCCACCATGGCCCCCTGACTGGGGCCATCAGCCAAGTCCTGCACAGACACTGATCCGAGGTCACTCCAGACACTGATCCGAGGTCACTCGGGGCTGGAAGGGCACAGCCACTGTCCTGGGCACCCCCACCCCTCCCCTCACTCACCCTCGTAGGCAATGAGCCGGTAGGTATCTGCACACTCCTTGGAGCTTTTCAGGATCTCCTCCAAGGTCCTGTAGAAAAGCTTGGCCTGCTCCAGGCGCTCCTCCCGGCTGAAGGCAGCACACTCATCCTGGGACATGGCCCAGAGGGACTGCAGCGGGGTGGCATATTCCACAGCACAGTGCCAGAGCTGCAGGGATGGAAGGAGACATGGGGACAGGAGGGCTGGGCAAAGGGCTGCTGGGACCTCTCAGCAGCTCCTTGGCCTGCCTTGCACTGGGAACACTGGGAACACTGGGAACACTGGGACAGGGATATGGTCTGGCCCAGTGTCCCCCTGCCTTGTGCAGAGCAGGGAAAGAGCAGCTGCCTGACAGGTCCAGCTGTCCCCTCTGCCAGGAGGGCTCATGGCCTTTGCCCATGGGAGGCAGCCACTGGCTTTGTCAGTGCTCCCAAGAGCAGCCTGGAGGCTGATCTTCCCCATGGAATTTGGTCCTCTAGGGAGACATCTCTCCCTTGTGATCACACTTGATTGGTGGCTTTCTGCTAGACAAAGGAAAGTGGAGGGACAGCACCAATCTTTGCTATCTATGACCAGCGACAGGACCCAGGGAATGTCTGGAGCTGTGTCAGGGCAGGGTTAGGTTGGATATCAGGGAAAGCTTCTTCCCCACAGGGTGCTGGGCACTGCTCAGGCTCCCCTGGGAATGGTCACAGGCTGCCAAGGCTGCCAAAGCTCCAGGAGCTCTTGGAAAACGCTCTCAGGCCCAGGGTGGGATTGTTGGGGTGTCTGTGCAGGGCCAGGCATTGAACTTGATAATCTTTGTGGGTGCCTGCCTACCCAGCATATTCTGTGATTCCATTATTCTGAGTCTGAGCATCCTAACAGAGAGGTGGAGGGCAGGGCATAAACAAAAACATAAACATTGGAAAGGAAGAGGCACAGCTGGAAGGAGGCTGAGCAAAGAAACAAGGAGAAATCTGATAAAGCCATAAAAATGCCAAGGAGGAGTAGTGTTACCAGTAAGTCTTACACTGGGTAAACTGGAGAGTTTAATGGAGTGAATTAGAAAGAAGAGGGATGTGTTGCCAGGTAAATGCAGAGAAGCAGGAAGTCCCCAGCCTCGGCAGGCAGTTACTGCTGTGCCCTGGGGCAGGTGCCTTCCATGGGCCCTGTGTCACTGTCAGGGACTGGGGCAGGAAGCTGAGGGGAAAATATTCCTGGCAAATATTACTGGAAGGCCAGGTCCAAGTTCAGAGCTGCTGGAGCTCCCAGGAAGCAGAGTGACTCAGCAGGAGCCTGGCAGATGGAACTCAGCATCCGTGCATGCAGCAGAGTGGGAAAAACCTGCGGCCAACTGTGCTTCCCCCAGAGCAGCAATGTCTCCATCCATGGCACCAGGGTGTTCCCTCCTCCCAGGGGAAGGGACAGGGGCCAGTCTGCCAGGAGATGTGGCAGGAAATGAGTGCAATGTGAGATGGAGAGATTTAGGGCTAGAAAAGGGGCGACTGGGGCAAAGGAGGGAGTCAAATAATGGCTCAGATATCTTCAAGCACCTCTTCACAACACAAGGAAGCATTAATCCTGTGGGAAGTGATGCTCTGTAGCCCACATCTGCTTTTTTTCTGCTCAGTTTTCTACTGTTTCCTGGACTTAAATCAGCTCCAGGAGAGGCTAAGCAAGCCCACCATCCCTGCAGCTGAGCCTGGGGGGAGGCAGCCAGCAGGAAGGGGTACAGGAATGGGATCTCTCCATCTCGTGGAAGCCTGGTGAAAGCTGGGAGTATGTAATAGGAGAGGTGACAGTCTCCTGTCCTTACAGCTGCTTCTGGGGCCAGCAAGACTTTTGGGATGATGCTCCCAGTGCTGCTCTCAGCATACCTGGTTTTCTTCATCCCTGATTGTATAGAGGCTGTGTTTGTAGACCCTCTTTTTGGTGCCAGCTCGGGCCAGGGTGGTTTCAGTGAGGTCTGTCACGTACTGGATATTGCTGTCAGCTTTCTCCAGGTCATCATAGACATCACAGCTCAGAGGGACCAAGATGTGGAGCTTCCAGGTCTTCCTGCATGCCATCAGGTTGGGATTGCCTCTGCTGAATTCCTCCATGGACTTTTTCAGCCCTGGTGGAAGAGAGCATCAGGCAGAGGTGCCTGGTGTGGGTACAGCTGCATTCTGCCTTGCTCCACATCTCCCTGCTAATACTGTAAAAGTGGGAGGATTGTTATTAGGAGCTATTTCTATCTGTAGGCATGAGAATGCAGGAAAGCAGCTACGTACGTGGCAGGACTATTTTTAGGTACCCAACATAATAAGACCAGGCAAGCCCGTGAGCAACGTTCTGCTTGGACCTCTCGGACATCTCAGACATCTCCACTGCTGAGGGCTTCTGTGGAAGGAAGGACAGACAGACCAGGTGATGACAGCAGCCACCTGGGCCCTTCAGCAACAATCAGCTCTCCATAGGGATTGGAGAACTCCAAAGAGATCTGGAGAGTGAACGACCCCACCAGCCCCTCCCCTCACCATGCAGGGCAGCGGGGCAGAGCCCCTGACAGCCCCCACAGCCCCTAGAGAGGAGGGAACTGGGGCTGGAGTGAGCCAGGCATTCCCTGGCTGCACCTTCCCCTGGGATCCTGTCCCAGTGCAACCTGTGCCCTGTGCTTCCAGCAGGGGACAGGAGACACTCCAGTGCCTGATGGTGGAATTCCCAATGTCCTCTGTGTGTGCATTTGGGTGGAGATGGGTGTCCTGGCCCACCTGATAGAAGCACCTTCTGCAGCCTGTGTGACCCTTCCAGCACCCCTGGGGCACAGCAGAGCCCTCCCAATGCAGCAGAGGCACCTGGGGCTTGGCTCTGCCCCACACCACACTGATAATTGACAACACAAACGCTCTGCTTTACTCTCCAGTACCAGATTTGACTGACAGATTTAAAATACCCCTGTTTTTCATGTCGGGGGTGGGGCATGCCATCTCCTGGCGTGGTTGTGCTCATTATGAGGCAGCCTGGCCCTCCTGGCAACACTCCTGGCAGCACGGGGCCAAGTGAGATCAGCTCTGCAGGGCTGAGCTGAGAGTGTTCCTCCCACCAGGCTCACTCTGGGCGGGCTGGACATGCAAAGGCCACGTACAGCTGGCTACATGCCCCCCACGGCTGCTCAGGGCTGAAGGGCTCCCCGGGCAGCTGGCCAGGCTGGAGGTGTAAGAATCTTACCTGGAGCCCCAGGGAAAGGATGAGGAGCTGGCACAGACTGGCCAGGATGAAGTGGAGGCCAAGTGGCTGCCCATCACTGAAGAGAGCCACATAGGCGGAGCCACAGATGAGCAGCATGGGCCCATGCCAGCTTGGGGAGAAGCAGGTGCTCACGACCCTCCAGAAGCTGCCGTGGTGCCTGGGTGGGAGAGGGAGACAAGAACCAGGATGGTGGCCACCCACCCACCCTCAGCAGCCGTGGCTGGGGCTGCTCCCCTCTCCTGGCCAGGGCCACCAACCTTCCAGAGCACTACAGTGCCATGTGGGACCCTGCCCAGCACAGCCCAGTGCCCCCGGCCAGGAGAGGGCTTGGGAGGGCCTGTGGGACTCAGAGGGAGCAGATGGACTCTGGACAGCAAAGGGAGACAACAGCCCAGGTGGTGGGGAAAGGCTGGGGGCCAAGATCTGCTCCCCAGGAAAGGGCACTCTAGGGAGTTACCACGGAGAGGAGACATCCATGGACATATGGGGGAGCTGGGACAGGGAGCAAGAGATGAGAGGGACAGGAGGGTGACAGAGGACAGCATGTGCACATCATTGCCACAGAGGGCAGGTGTGGGAGACCAGGACCAGGAGCAAACCCCAGCACAGCCCGAGGGTGTAACACCCTTGTCCCCAGGATGGTCCCAGGAGCGCCGCGGGCAGGCAGCCAGCCCCGCCGGCTCACCTGGACTCCAGGTGGAAGATCTCCTCGGCCAGGTAGCAGGTGCCCTTGAGCAGAGCCCCGATCTGCAGGGTGGCGAAGTGGGAGGTGAGGCTGCGGGCGATGGAGACCAGGGACTGGCCGGCGAGCAGCAGAGCCCCGGCACAGAGCGCCAGCAGCAGGTACGCGGCTCGCTGTGCCCGCCCGCCGCGGGGCTCTGGGATCCGCGGGGCGGAATGCTGCCTCGGCCACGGCTCCCGGGACATCTGCGGCGGAGACAGGGGCAGCAGCAGCTTGTCCCCAGCGCCCACGGCAGCAGCGTGTCCTCAGCGGCGCTGTAGGAGCGGTAAGGGCGGATCAGGGGGATGCGTGCGCCCAGCACTCACTGAGCGCACAACCCTTTGGGGAGGCTCCCCTGCGCTTCCTCAGGGCTGTCCCCTGTGCCCGAATGGGCTCGGCAGGACAGAGCCTGGCTGGTCACCCCTCTCCCAAACTGCCAGCGCGGATGCTCCGCAGCCACAGGGCTGGCACTGCTCTGGCTGCACTCACCGGAGCAGTTCCCAGCCGCCAGCTCCGGGTTTCCTGCGCTGTGGTTCCTCCCGTCTGGGCAGCTCCTTCCAGAGGCTGCTGCAGACACGAACCCGGAGCCTCTGCGACGTTCGCGCTTCTGGAGCCACGGGTGGAGCTGCACAGAGAGGCGGGCAGGAAAGTGAAAATGAAAGAAGCTCTGGCAGCCGTGGGCAGCCTGGAGAGCGCCAGAGCTCTCCCACACAGGGCATCCATGCGGTCTCAGCCCACAGGAAACTCAGGCACTGATGGCTGTACCAAGTTCCGATATCCATGAGCTTGCACATCCTGGAAAGCCCCAAATATGCCAGGATGTGGTCTGAGAGGAACTGGAATGAGGAGGAAACAGGAATTTATTGAGATTTAATCTGTCAAGGGCAGTAGATTTCAAAGATTGCATTGATTCAGCTCAGCAGATTGCCAGGGGCCAAACAAACTCAAGTTCCGTCTAGCAGAAGGTGACTCACAGTGCCCTGGATGCTCCCACCCCACACATTTCCAGGAGATGCCATGTCGGGAAGCAGTGCCCATGAGTGCTGGCAACACAGCAAGGGCTTCCTGCAGCCAGGCTCTTGGTGGCCAGTCAGGCCCTCAAGATTTCCAGTTCTTTCTTCCAAGCAATGGAGAGGAATTTCCATCCTGGAAGAACATGGATTAGGGGACACATAGGCGAGCCCATAGGAGCAGGTGGGATGCACTCAAGGATGCTGAGGGAGATGGGTGATGCCCTGGCAAGGTTCCTCTCTGATCTCTTTGGAATATTGTAGCAATCAGGATGTTCCTGGTGAGTGGGAGAAGGAAATCTCACCCCCACCGTTGAGGAGGTGAACTACAGCCTGCTCAATGTCACCTCTGACCCTGGGAAAGTGATGGAGCAAATCCTCCCAGCAATCCCTGCCTAACACCTGAAGGATGAGACAGGAGCACCCATCAGGGATTTCACATCACATCTGATGGACCCAACTACCTGGAATGGCAAGAAAACTGGCTGTAGGGACGAGGGGAGACCTTTCACTTCCACAAAGCCCTCAGCATGGTCACTCATGGCCTCTGTGGAGACAAACTAGGTAGATACAGGCTGGGAAGGGGAGTGCCTGTCCAAAATGGGTCCCATTGCTTTCTTCCAGGAAAGCTGCTGGTTTCCAGGAGACCGTGACACTCCCCACAGACCCAACATTGCCAGGGTGCCTGGAGGCTGTCATAGGCTTACAGCACAAGGATCTTAATTCAGACATGCTCACAGTTCACATTTAATTAAAATCATAGAACTAAAGAATCATTTAAGTTGGAAAAGACCCTTAAGACCATCAAGTCCAACTATTTCCCCAGAACTGCCAAGTCCACCACTAACCCATGTCCCCAAGTGCACATGTCTTTTAAAACCCTCCAGGGATGGAGACTCCACCACAGCCCTGGGCAGCCTGGGCCAGTGCTTTACAGCCCTTTGGGGTGAAGAAATTTTCCCTAATATCCAGCATAAAGCTCCTCTAGTAGTGCTGGCTTGAGGCCATTTCTCTTTGTCCTGTCCTTTGTTCCCTGGGAGCAGAACCCACCCCCCATCCAGCTGCCTCCTGCTGTCAGCTGTAGAGAGAGAAGGTCCCCCACAAGTCTCTTTTTCTTCAGCCTGAGCCCCTCAGATCCCTCAGCTACTCCTCATCAGACCTGTGCTGCACTGCCCTTCTGTGGACACAACTCGAGCATACTGAAACCCAGAGTGGGAGGAAGGCAAGAACCTGCTTGTTTTGGTGGTACCTTAGAAACTCCCACAAACCTTCTGGCCAATGTTCCCAGCCCTGGGAGGGCCTGTGGGTACAGCCAATATGTTGTTTGCTTTGTCAACACAAAGATAAAACATCAAGTGAATCACTTCCTCCTCCAGCACTGGGACAAAGCTTGTCCCATTCCAGCCAGGCTTCATTGACCTGTTCTGGCTGGCTCTCCAGTGTGGTGGATGGGCTGCCTGGCTCCCCAGCCACCTTCTTGCTGGTCCCCAAGCAGCTGGTGGCTCCCCTGCCCACAGAGCCTGGCCTGGCTTTCAGTTTTACTCTCAGCACACCAACACCTGCAGTATTTCTGTCTCACTTCTCTTTGGAACAGAACACCAAGAGATGAGTCTAAACTCCAGAAATGAGGTTTCATAGAATTTCAAATTCAAAATTCATAGAATTTTGGACCCATGAATGGTTAAGGTGGAAAGGGACTTTAAAGTTCATCTCATTCCCAAAACCTGCCATGGGCAGGGACACCTCCCACTAATCCCAGGGTGCTCCAAGCCCCATCCAACATGGCCTTGAACACTGCCAGGGATGGGGCAGCCACAGCTTCTCTGGGCAGCCTGTGCCAGCGCCTCCTCATCCTCACAGGGAAGAATTTCTTCCCAATATCCCATCTAATATTCATCTCTGGCAGTGAGGAAGTCATTCCCCCTTGTCCTGTCACTCCAGGCCCTTGTCCAAAGTCTCCTCTTGGAGCCCCTTTAGGCACTGGAAGAGGCTCTCAGCTCTGCCTGGAGCCTTCTCTTCTCCAGGCTGAGCATCCCAAGCTCTCCCAGCCTGGCTCCAGAGCAGAGGGGCTCCAGCCCTCAAAACATCTCTGTGGCCTCCTGTGGACACCTGCAGCTTCTGAGCCTGCCTGGGAACAGAGATCCCAGTGCTGCCTAGTGCTGCCCAGTGCCTCTGCACAGCCATCAGGAATTGTCAGGATTGAAACTGCCCTCATTGTCCTCCCTGGCCTTCCTTTGGCCACCAATTTGTTTTTCCAGATCGTGTCTTAAATGACATTCTCTCTGTCCCTGTTTGCTGTTATTCCCTCAAGCAGAGGGAACAAGAAGTCACACATGATGCTGGAAGATTTTAGATGCATAAAAAACCCCAGCAAGGCAGCTCTGTGGACCAGCACCATGGCACCTCCAACTGGGCTGGTGCTGACACCTGTGTGAGGCTGAGTTGGGCACAGAAATCAACTCTGTCTACAGCAACCTACAAACACTGCAGCCCTTGCTGAGACCAGGAGAAGGAGTCACGGAATATCCTGGGTTGGAAGGATCATCCAGTCCAACTCTTGTCCCTGCAGACACCCCAACAATCCCACCCTGGGCCTGAGAGCATTGTCCAAACACTCCTGGAGCTCTGGCAGCCTTGGGGGCTGTGACCATTTCCTGGGGAGCCTGGGCAGTGCTCAGCACCCTCCGGAGGTGCTAAATCCCCCTGACTCATCTCCAGCCATTCCCTTGGGTGCTGTCCCTGATCACCAGAGTGAAGAGATCAGAGCTGCCCCTCAGGAGGAGCTGCAGCCCCTGGTGAGGTCTGACCTCAGTCTCCTCTGCTCCAGCTGGACAGGCCAGGTGCCCTCAGCTGCTCCTTGTGTTGTCCCTCTGGATCCTTCACCATCCTTGTGTCCCTCCTCTGGATGCTCTCTAACAGCTCTAGATGTTTCTCATATTGTGGTGCCCCGACCTGCCCTCAGACAGCAGCTGGGTACATGCAGGATGTCCCCAGCCAAAAGCCAGGCCAGGAACAGGGTGTTTTCCCTGGCATCCCTTGGAAGGGCTGTGAGCAGGCAGCAGCAACAGCAGAGTGACAGAGCTGGCTTTGCTGCAGGATGGGCACGGCAGCAGCACTTCCTTCCTTTAAATCCCTTTTTTTTCCATTGCCCTGTGAAAGCAGGTAGAGCTGCTGGCTTCATGTAGAGGGCAGGCTGCCCAGTGACAGCTTTCACCAGGGATACCTGCAGGGATGGGGCTCCAGTGCCAGGCTGGTGTCAAAAGTGGCTTTGGTCCCTCGACTGAAAGTGCTGCAGTCGGTGTTTTTAGTGCTGCAGTTGCACCAGCAGTGTCCCTCAGAGGTCCCCCGTGACAGGGCTGCTCTATTGCCACAAAATAGCAAAAATAAAGTGCTCTGCAATATTCAGTGTGGCCTTGGGCTGTGTGAACCAGGCCAGACTCTCTGGTGCAGTGAGGAGCCACCTCACTGTGGGTGTGCTGCAGGCGATCTGGTGGCAGCAGGAGAGCTGCTTCCTGAAGCTCCCAAGCTCACATCGTCCCTCCCTCCCTGAGCCAAGCACTTTCACAGACCACAGAATCAGGGAATATCCCGAGTTGGAAGGGACCTACAAAGATTATCAAGTCCAGCTCCTGGCCCTGCACAGGACATCCCAGGTGGTGCCTGAGAGCATTGTCCAAATGCTCCTTGGACAACCTTCTTGTCCAAGCATCTAGCTGTGGGACAAAGGAGGTGGCAGTCAAGGGGGCCAGGGAAGTGTCCTGGCCCAAAGATTTGGGAGTTTAACCCTTGGGCTCCAGATTCTGCAGGAATCTTAGCTCATAAAGCCCACATAGGGATGTGATGCCTTTCCAGGGAGATCCTTTGCCTCACTCTGATCTCAGCCTGGACCCCTCAGCAATGAAGAGTTTAAAATCCTGAGGGCAGAATGGAGCATCCCTGGATCCTGGGGCTGCTCTGCATGCTCCTCATCCACTGAGATTCTGCCTTCTTTTGGAGCACCAGAACTCTCCTAGGAGAGAGTTTGAATTTAATAGATGTCAGGGGATCAATCTGTGATTTCTGAGTCTGTCAGCTGCCAGCACCTGCAGTGTCCTGTGGCACTGACTCCCCACTTACATGTTGAGTGGAAAAACCATTTTTGCTCATTTTGGAGCTGTCACAGGCTGGCATTGGAACATAAGCTTCTGGTCCCTCCAACCCAAACCATTCCATGATTCTGACTGGGGTGGAACTGCTGGGCAAGAGCACCTTTGGGACAGGAGCTGCTCCTGGTCCTTTTTTCTGGGAGTTTTCTTTGAATCTTGCCCACCAGTGTGTGCCCAACATGGGCGGTTTCTCCTTTTCCACTTGTGTCTTTCCTTCTGTAGAATGACTTCTTCACACCTTCTAACCAAGGCCTCATAAATTATCAAAGCCTGGAATAACTAGATTTAGCCAGCTTGGCTGGGAAGTTTCTATTCCTTTAAATTCTTGTGCCTTTCCCTAAGCCCTTCAAGAGTTTCTTTCCCTAATACAGCATTGCAACTTGACCCTGCAGAGTAGAGCCCATCAGAGGGAGATGGTGCAGGAAGGCTCATGGAGACAGGAGTCATCTGAGGACAAGGCAGGACTCAGAGAACTCCTCTAGCAGTGCTCTGATGTTTGGGAGCAGATGTTGGCATGGGATGGTGCTGGCAGGTGCAGACAGCAGATCCTCAGCACCTCCCTTAGGAGCTCAGGGCACAGCAGTGTCCCCAGGATGGGGACAGCCACACCCACAGGGTCTGCAGGAGCAGCTCCAGCCCTGGGAGACAGAGGGGAGGAAGCTGCAGGTGGAATGTCCTCAAATGCTGCGAGGGGGGTGTGAAAAGCTGGGGCTGCCCCAACCCTGAAAGTGCCCAAGGCCAGGGTGGACAGGGCTTGGAGCAGCCTGGGATAGTGGAAAGTGTCCCTGCCCAGGGGAGGGGGTGGAACTGGGTGAGTTTTAAGATCTCGTCTAACCCAAGGCAGTCTGTGACTCTGAGATTCTATGAAAATGTCATTCCTGGATGTCTTGGGTCTTACCTTGTGGAAAACCATTATGAAAATTACTTTCCTGCTTCCATTTCTTATCTCATGGAGCAGTTTGCATCCAGCTGGCAGCAAACAGCAGTGATCATTATCCCTGGTACTACAACCACAACAAAACCATTTTTCTATCTCTTTCTGGGAACAAAGTCCAACACTTCTCCTGCAAATACAAGAAAAAGGTTACTTTCATCTTGGCTGATGTGAAGTCCTTAGAGCTCTGACTTGAGAGATACTTGGACATTGCTCTGGAAACAGGAGAAAGGTGGTTCCAGAGATATTCCCAAGGGGTGGGAAGCGTTTTTTGCCCTGGAATACGGTCCCAGCCACGATGTTTGCCTGGCCAGGTTTGAGCGAGGGGCTGTCCTGCCCTCAGGGACCACAGGAGCATCTCCTGGAGAAAAGGAATCTGTGATGTCACTTCCAGTGATGGGGATCAGCTTGCCCGACTGGGATGAGGCATTGGCTGGACCATACAAAAGGAAAGTAGAAAATGCTGGAAGAAAAGCAGTTTTACCCCAACCCAGGATTGGTTTTAAGAGCCAGGAATGCTTGGGATTAGTGTTTGAGCCTTTCCAGTGCTGTGGCCAGGATGAAGGGTGTGTTGCCCTACCATCAGATCAATGAGCTGTGCAGGGCTGTCTGGAATCTGGCAAGCAAAGGGTGCCCAAAATGAACAGGAAAGAAAGAAAATATCAAGAAGCCACAAAATGAACCGAAGTAGTTAGTAAAAAAAAAAAAAAAAAACCTACATAAAACCCCACCCAAAAAACCCATTTTTATGATTTTGTGTTTTATTTTCTTTGTAACAAATGTGGAGGAAGAAGAAATTAATTCAAAATACATCCTGTGCTACTGCCTTCAGAAATACTCAAGTCTTACAGAAGGCTGGCAGCAAAGTCAGAAAACCCATCATGGTCGAGAGGCAGCACCAGGGACCCTCAACCCCACCCGGGCACATGGGCAGCAGAAGGAGCAGGGACACTGTGTCACCAGCGGTACTTTCAGTGCCATTTAACGTGGACTGTGCTTCTCAGGGCCAGGAGGAGCCGCCACGAAGGCCCACAGGCTCGATCAGGACAAGCCAGTCACCCCTGCGGCCACTGAAGTGCTCCAGGAGGGCCCTGCCTGACCCAAGTGCCTGCCCGGGTCAGGGCCTCGGGCCTCCGCGCTGGGCCCAGGAAGTATCTCGGGGGCGAGGAGTGCAGCAGTTCCACAAGGGGCCAGGGGTGGAGCAATCCCGCCGGGGCCGGGGCTGGCGGGGTCTCAGGGCGGCCCTGTCCCCTCAGGGCGGCCCTGTCCCCTCAGGCCCGTGCGGCGCCCGCGGCCCCGGGCCCGGCTCGGCCGGGACTTCTTCCCGTCCGCTCTTCTCGCGAGAGAACGCGCAGTGGCGTCACGCGCCGCGGCGGCCGCCTCGCGCGCGCGCGCTCTCACGCCGCCGCCGTATCCTTCCGCGCGCTCCCCCTCCCCCTTCTGGAGAGTTCTGCACGGCCACTCCGCACGACAAATAGTCCCCGCAGCTCCCCGCCCCGCCTTCCCCCTCCCGCTCTTCCTCCTCCTCCCGCCGCTCCCGCCCCGGCCTCTCCCTTCCCTCCCCTCCCCGCCACGGCGGCGTCTCCGCCCCGGGAACCGGAGCGGTGCCCGAGGGCAGCGGCGGCGGCGGCGTGGCGGAGTGATCCGCTGCGGGCGGCGCGGAGGCAGCGCATAAAGCGGCGGCGGCGGAGGGAACGGAGGAGGTGCGGCAGCGCTGAGCCCGCGGCTGCCACCGCCCGACACCGGCCAGGCCCCGGCCCCGCCGCCCCGGGGGGCCCCGGTCCCCTCCCGCCCCTCCGCTCGCTTCGTCCCTCCCCGTCCCCTCCCCGCGCAGCCGCCACCTCCGCGCTCCTCCTCCTCCCCCCCTCCCCTCGCAAATAGTCCCGCGGGCCGCCCCCTCCCTCCGCCCGCGCCCCTCCTGCCGCCGCCTCGCGCACACAATGGCGCTGAAGAGAATCCACAAGGTAAGGGCCGAACCGGCCCGGCCCCGCACGGCCCCGCTCCCCCCGGCCCGCTCGCCTTATATAACCCGGCCCGGCCCCGGGCCTGCAGTGGGGGGGGGGGCGGGCAGGCCGGGCCGGGCCGGGCCCGCCCGGGTTCCCCCCCGCGGGGCTCGGGCCGGGCGGCCGCGCAGGGGCCGCTCCCGGGGGCCGCGGCCGCTTTGTTCGAGGGGGGCCAGGCCGGGCCTGCCCGCGGGGCTGCACCGCGGCCGGGCCCCCTCTGGAGCAACGTGGCCCCCGGGGCCGGGCCGGGGCCGCGAGGGGGCGCCGGCGGCGGGGCCGGGCCGGGGGTGGCGGCGGCCCCGGCAGCTGCTGCGGCTCCGTGGGGGCTCGGCCCGGCCGGGGGAAGGCGCCCCGAGGAGCGCAGCGTGGCCCGCGCTGGAAGTTCCGGCGTGGCTCGTCTCGGAGCGCCGTGTCCAAGGCCTCCTCTACCTCCTCCAGCAGCGACAAGGATCGCGGTGTCGGGCAGCGCCGTAAACCTGTCACACAGTAGTGTGGTGTGCTCTCTTAATGGAGCCAGCGCTGTTGTACAGCCTGAGTCATCCCGCAGGCTTGTAGGGAAGGCTACGAGCTTGCCTTCTCCTGGAGTGGGAGCTTCGCCGTGCTCCATGTCCTGGCCTTTTGGAAAAACATTGCTGCCCAGTCTGTTGCCGACTTAGGACAGTGTTTGCTTGATCATCAGTGTCTTTTACCAGGAAAAATACCCTCGGCGGTAATTGCAGTCCACTTACATTACCTTGGTGATTCAGGCAGGGAATTTTTATTTTTTTCCCTGCAAAATGTGTAGCTGTCAGTTTGGAATCTGTACAAGGTTCTGGTGTAGAAAGCAGCCCTCCTGTAGCGTTTCTTCTCTTGATTACTATGTAAAATATTTTTTATCTAGAACCAGCTGTAACCCATTACCTCATAGCTCACTCAGTAGCCCTGTTTGGTTTTGTGTGTAGTGTCGGGTCTGTGTTAACATCTCTGCTTTGATTGTAGGTTACCTTGGAGGCTTTGTGAAGCTTCATGTGTCCTACTGATCAGGTTAAAGCTCAGGTGGAGAAGAAAACGGAAGAGAGCTTGAAGTCTTATTATGCTTGTGGAATAGGTAGCCCTGGGAAGGGAGGTATTTGGAGTATGATTTTAGACTGTTGGATTTTCCAGCTGTGGATCTGGTAGTGAGTTACATAAGGAAGTTGTGTTCCAGCTGAGTCTTGCTTCTCTGCAGTGTTCTGTCCCTTACTTTAGTGGTCCTCAGGGCATTGTGAGGACTCTTCCACAGTGTTTGTGGGCTCACAGGTGCTTTGGAAGAGCTCTTACTCCTCGGTGGTGGGTTCATAGGCCTGGGAGACACAGCAGTGGATGCTGAATAGGGTAAATGTGGCTGTGGCGGGGCTGGGCACACACAGGCAGTGCAGGGCTGTCGTGGGGATGGTGAATTTTGTGTCACGTAACTCAGGAAAGCTGCTTGGTTGTAGTTCAGTGCATGCTGAGGGTCAGGAGTCAGCACGTGTGTTTCCAGGCTGGTTTATGACAGGAGGAAAGCTGGATGCGTGGAGTCTTTGTTAACGTTGGGTGCTTGTCGACTGACTCTTCAAGAATAAAGAATCCCAAGAGATAATGGGGACTGTTGAGCGGTATGAGAGTCTTCAAAGCCTTGGGAAGTAGCAGCAACATCACCAAAGCAGTTTTGTGTGAGCTCTACAAAGAGAGTTTCAGTGGAATGAGTGTGGTGCCTGTGGAGGAGAGGGAGGTGATGGGGCTGGAGGCAGCATTTCCACAAAACAGCGTATGGGGAGGGAAATAAATCTGCCTGTTGTAGCAGCCCAGATGCTTTGGAAGTTGGATGGGCGTGAAGCTACAGGCTGGAAGGAGCACTTTGAGTGAGTTGCTGTGGGTGTCTCGGTGTAACTGCTTCAGTAATCATGGCTGGCTGTTTACGCTCTGGCTATTTTAAACCCGTGGAGAGCACTCCTATCATCATCTCGGGGTTGCTCTGGTCTCTGGGAGTGTGTAGTGGCCGTCCCTGTCAGGATAACGAGGGGACAGCCAGTTTCTGACCTTTGCTGCTGTAGCTTGTGGTAGGAGCAGAAGCCTGCAGAATGTGGAGTGAGTAGGAATAATCCCGGTGGACTCGAGCACAGAGACATGATGGGAGAGAAAACTGCTGCTTTGGCTTTTTTTTAAGGGTGTTATCAGTCATGGTATATCAGTGTGCAGGGCTCAGTCTGACCACTGGCTCTTGCTCTTGGCAGTTGAGGTTTTTACTGAACCACAAAGGCTTTCTATGAGGGTTTTGTCAAAATTTTTGTGTCCTCGGATAACACAGGAAAGGCGAAAATCCCTAGAGTGAAGGTTTGATACAGTGTTACCTGAAACGGCCTCTTGTGTGTTGAACTGGGCTGGGAGAGGGGCAGAACAAGCAGTGAGCCAGGCGTGTGAAGCAGCACGGGAGCCTGCAGGCTCCGTCCCAGTGTGTCACTGGTGGCACAGTTGCTCTTGGGATTGTGCAGAGACTCGGGCTGGGGTAACATGTGTGCACACAGCAGCAGCTGTTCTCTACGCAGATGCTTCAAAAGAGCTCAGGCTGGGTGAGACCTGCTCTCAGATTGCTGCCTGTGTTACTCACCACAGTATTTCAGGCTCCAAATTCTTGTTTAGGTGCTTTAATTGGATCATGGGTCTGAAACTTGCAGTCTTTTCTTGGGAGAAGTGTTTGGGGTGTAAACAATACTGCCAGGCAGAGTCCTTGGGGGTAACACTGAAGTACAGTAATTTAATTGGTATTTTTATATATGCGTAAAAATGATCTGTTTTATTCTAGATGTATTTTATAAGCAAAGCAGTGTGAAGCAATCCAAAGGCAGGATGGGAGGGATGTACAGGAGGGCCTTCCATTTTAAGGTTTAAGCCAAAACCCTTTGGATTCAGCCACATCCCCATCTGTGTTGCTTATCTTTAGGGAATGCAATACCTATAAGTGGATAACTAGGGCACCGTTTGGAGTTCTTTGAATGGGAAAGCAAGGAAAAGGTTGGCTCATTGTCTTTCACGGGTTCCCCTGTGTGATCAGCGGGTGAGGGGGAAGGGAAAGCAGCAGCTGTGCTGGAGCCCTGCTCAAGTAAAACACTTTCTGTAGCAGAGGAATTGGAGATTAGCTGCCCGGTTTTTGGGCCTGTGCATTATAAGCAGTAGTAAACTGAATTGCACAGTGCTGTTCTTGTGTAGCTGTGGAAGAGGGTAGTAGTGCTTGCTGTAGTCCTGAGTCCAGAGATGCTTAGGCATCACTTCTGCCAAAAGGAGCAGCGCCTGTGGGTGGGATGTGTGAGGACAAGGGTGCAGAGCAGTGTTGGTGGTCAGAGTTGTCTTTGTGCTACCTGTGCTGAGCAGACCTGGTGTTATTTCTGTGCTGCCAGTTCTGTAGAGCAGCCAGTGGGAGCAACTGGGTTCTTCCGCTGGGCCTCTCACTGCGTGCGTGGAGCTGCCAGCACAGCCCATCTGTGCTGGAGAGCTTGTGTACAGAGAATGCTGCTGCAGCTTCTGTTAGCTAGAGAGGTGTTTTGATACTCAGACTCTACACCAGGAGGAAGTTACACATTGCTTTGGTCTTCTTCCTGTTCAAGCTCTGGAAAAAAAAAAATAAAAAGGAAAGGTGGCACTTACATCAGAGCTTGTTTATAGCATGTACTTTGATTATTGCTGTGTTTCGTGACTTCTCATGCTGGTCACTTGCCTTCTGACTTCTGCAGAGTCTTGTGAGGAGTCAGAGTTGGGGGATCTGAGCAACTTTGGGCATTGCAAAAGCAGTTTTTGTCAAAAGGAAAGGATTAAAATGCTTCTGTTAATAGCGATGACAGCATTAGAGTGGCAGATGCTCTGAAATGACAGTCCTGTGGGTGGGAGAGCACCTATGGACACTGTAGGGAATTGTTGTTCTGACCTGGTGCACGTGTGACACTGTCTTCTGCCCGGTGCTGCTGGTGGGGAGCAGAGCTGGGGGAAATGCCTCTGGATACAGGCTCTGGCACCTGGCAGGGAGAGGCTTCTGGCCCAGGGAAGGTGCCCAGGCTCTTTGCACCCTCCTGCCCCGTTGGCCCTGCGCAGAGAGCTGGCAGCTCCTCTCTGCCATGGTCCTGAGGTGAGGCAGGGTGTGATCCCTTCGACTTTGGCCCTCATTCCCCATTGCTTGGCTTTACTCTGTCGGGAGCTGGGAACAATTCATGGCTAAAGTGGCTACGAGTTCCTTTTTGGTTACATAAGTCAGGATTTTGTAACATCTCCCTACACTGCCTGTTGCTGAAGGGTTCAGGGGCTTCAGGCAAATAAACTTGCTAAAGGCAGATGAAAAGCTTTTTTTAACTTTCAGCGGCAACCTGAGGCAGAAATCAGGCTTATAATCAAGCTAATGTGGTCTCAGTAAAGTACAGTGTGAAAGCAGCTCAGACTGGAGCAGAGTGGGAAGCCCATAGAGTTCAAGTTAAGAGGACTTTGGATAATCCAGAGGAAGCCATAGAGTGTGTTGGAGTGGAGTTGAGGAGCTCTGCTGTGTACCAAGGCTCAGTAAAATTGCCAGAGCCGACTGTTAAAGCATGCTGGCTTTTTACTTGCCTGATTGGCTTCTTGATGTTGCCAGTTATTTTGGTTATTCTTACTGAAGGCTGTATTAGCATTAACTTAATCCTTAAAACTAGTCTTATCTTTCAGCCAGAGCAGGTTTTACCAGGAATGTGTTACACTGGGGAGGGATATGTTGTCTAAAGGAGTAAATTGGAACTTCACAAACAAATGTCTTTGGTGTTGATAATTATAACTTGAAACATGTGAAGGGTTAAACTTATAAGACTTAAATCATTTGTGTTTGATAGTTTTTTTGAATGATTCTTGTGCAGTTCGTGGATGCCTGCACTGAGGTGTGTTTTAAAGGCAATGTACCAGCTCCTGGGAAGTAGAACAGGAGGGGGGTAGGGATGAGGGTGGTGGCACTGGTTTACCTGTGAGCCTCGAGGCCTTGCTGGCAGCTGATGCTTTCATGACTTGGGAAGCACAGTTGGGGGATCAGTGGTATAAGCACATTCCATCTTCTTTAAAGTGCTTTCCTGAAACCCTAGAGTAGGGATTAGTTTGTTGGGAACTTAAGAGCACAATTAAATTTGGTTTTGGAGCTTAAATGTCAGTTTCTTGTGAGATTTTTGTAGCTTTTAGGGTATCTCTATTTGTGAATTTAATGGTAGTAGGTTTATTCAACTTGACCTTTAGGCAGGACACCTTTAACCTTGCTTTGTAGTGTGCTTCCACTTCCTCATTTTTGCTAAGGGACTCATTAAAAGTTGTGAGATGGGTCAGGTTAATGGTAGGATCCACAGCAGTGGGCCCAGCCCCAGGGGTATTTTGCTTAGAGGAGATGGCAGAAACTAAATTCTGTAAGATGCCTTCAGCTGGAAAGCCAGCTCAGGGTGAGGCAGCTCTGGGGAGCTGAGTAACTCAAACTGGAACTTGATCTAAAGGCTGCTTGTAAATTCCTAAAGCAAAACCTGCATGTGCTAAAGGATCAAAAACTGTCTGGAGTGGAAACTGCTATGGCTTTCTTCAGGTTTTGGCTTAATATCAGCGTGGTCAAGGTCAGTTTTGATCATGGACCAGCAAGACTTCCTGGATCACAGGAAAAAACAGTGGGCCTTGCAATACGTTCAGAGATCCAACAGTGGGATCCAATACGTTCAGATTGTAGATGATACCAAACTGTAACTGAATCCTCCATGTGTTATAAGTTCCAGTTTTATGGGAACTCTAGAGTCATTTGTTCTGAGTTACAGAAACCAGCTGGTTCTCAGAATCCCTCAGCAACAGCTGGAAGCCAGGACCTCGCTGGGACTGCACAGGAGCCTGCAAAAGGCAGAGCAACCTCTGGGGCAGGTGCCTGGCTCTGTGCAGCAGCTGTGGGTGCTCCTCTCTGTGCATCCTGGGTAGATGCAGCCATCAGCTGCTCCTATCCTGTTCCTAAACTTGGCTCTGCAGGTGTAGTGGGAGTCTTAGAGCAGCTGGAAGGGAATGGTACAGCTTGTTAAAGGGCTGATCCATGCCCTGCCAGGAAATCAGGGGTATGTTTGCCTTTCCTCTAGGCAGAAGCAGCTGGTGCCTGCACTCCACAGGAGTCTTGAGGGGTGAAGGGGAGGAGCTGAACTCGTTCTCCAAGCTGTTCTTATAAAATCTGGGGAGCTTTGTGCTGCAGGGGCTTGAATTAAGAGTTGGTGCAATGCACTTTTAAGCACAAGGAACTTACACGCTGATTTTTACATAGACCTTTTAATCTGTGATGTTTCACTCTGTGAATTTACGGAGCAGAACCTGAAATGCCACCTTGTCAATGATACGAGTGGTACAAGTGGTTATTGTAAGTCATCACTTTCTACTGAGATAATACCCAGGGCTTCAGAAAATTCAGAAATCTCCCTGGAACTGAAGATGTAGAGAAGGAAACAGTATTTTGGAGAGAAACTGCTACTGCCTAAACTTCACTGCTGCCTCTGTGTCTGTTGGGTTCTTAGCTTGTTATGCAGTTTGGTGAAGTGGTTGGTGCATTTGGGCAGCAGGATGTAGGGGCAGTATCAGGGCAGCTCTGGAGCTGTGTAATCTGCTAACTGGTGGAATGTTTGCCCAAGCTCATGTTTGTAACTATTTCCTTTTATAACAGGGAAGGTGCATGCTGTGTGTTCATAAATATCATCCATGGTAGGTTGAGGTCATGTGTGGAAAAACCAGATTCTTACAGTTGTACCTTCCAAGTCTTGTGGATGTATATTTGTATTCAGTATTGATGCATAAAGTGGGATGAGAAGTGGTAAAGAGTATTTTTTTTTTAGTTATGTGTTTGGGGTTTTGAATACAATAGCATAAAATAGTTTTTCCAGAAAATCAGAGTCCAGTACTGTTTGGAAGTGGACTGTACACCATGCACCTTTAGAAGGAGTAGGTACACTGCTATTTTAATGTTTTCATGTCGTGTGTAGACTCACTGTGTCCTTTGCAGCCTGACTAGACTGACCCTGAGGTATGTGTAGATTTTTGTGTGTTCCTGTGCTGTCCTGGTGGTTCAGGGTGCTGAAGCAGCTCCAAAGGCCTTGTGCCTTTGGAAGACACTTGGAGATGCTCTCTATTCTCTCTAGAATAGCTTCCATAGTCCACTGTCACATCGAGGAGACTTCCAGCAGGGCTCTCTAGAAGCTGGAAGCTGCTGAGGGCAAAACCCAAACTTGTGTGTGTGTGTCAGGGCCTGTGAAGTTTTCTGGGGCACTGCATCCAGAGGGGGAAATCCACAGATTGACGTGTTTGATGTGAGGCAGCATTTCTGTGTGTGGGTTTGGTTAGTGGTGGCCTCCCAGTTCCTGGGAAGTAGAAGCTGGAACTCCCAGAGATCATCTGCTCAAGAGCTTAATCATTGCCTGTAAATAGCAAAAGGCCATTAAATGGCAAATTTCTTCCATTCCTGCAATCAGCTTGTCTTAATCATTGTACTTAAATGTTTTGTCTGCCAAAAGCCTGGTGTGGAGATTCCAGTTTGGACTGTTCTGGGGGTTGAAAAGCTGAACACACAATGGACCAGGGACAACATGGGAGTATTTCCTGAGCACTAGATAATAGTTGTCATCCTTATCTGGTGTGTGTTCAGACTGAGTTCACAGAGAAAAATGGTAATATGTTCAGGCCCATCATGCAAAGCAGGTCAATGACTGAGTCAGAAATGGAGCAGATAAAGTTTGACTTCAAAGTTTTACTCTTATTTGCACTTCCCACCAAAAAATATCCACTTCCTGAGCAAATGGCTGATGTGAATTACTGGTAACAGTAACTCTCTGAACTGTGCTGAAATTTTGCTTCAAAGTGAAGCAAAATAGTACAGCTCAGGTGTACTGTGAGTTATTCAGCCTGTTCAGACTCATAATAGGATTTCTTCAGAGGAAAATTTAACTGACGCAGCCACTGGAAAGTGGGAGGGTTTCAATGAGGTTTGTGGGTATGGAAGGCCTCGTGTTTCATTCCATTCCACCCTTGGTCACTGGTGTGTATGTGTGGAGGTGAAACAGCCCCAGGTTCTGGGAGCAGTGTGTGCTGCAGGCTGGCTGTGGAGGTGATAAACTGGATCACTGTAGCTGGAGCAGCACTGGAACTGTTACAACTGAGGGAATAAAATAAGGCTGATACTGAGAGTTGTTGGATTGAGGCCATCTTATCTCTCTGTGACCCAGGGCTGGTGGAAGATATAATACCTTGGTAATGCTTGGGACCAGTGCAGGCAGACCTGGCAACCCCTGTGACGTGAGGATTGCTGTGACTCTGGAGCCTGGACAGGTCACTGAGGCCTGTGCCTGATGTATCTCCTGGGTTTAAGATGCAACTTTACTTTCCAGAGTCCTGGTTATTAGTTCTGTGGTTCTGCCTGAGTGCCTCTAGCAGCCTTTGAGCAATGACATGGTTGTTTTTGAAATGAAGTGAAACAAACTCTTCCTGTTTTTTAGGAGTTGAACGACCTGGCACGTGATCCTCCAGCACAGTGTTCAGCAGGGCCTGTTGGGGATGACAGTGAGTATCTGCTCTCAGCAAGCACCTGCCCTCTCCCACGTTTTTCCTTTTCCTTCTGAAATGGGATGTCCAGTTCCTCAGCAAGGAGAAGCCTTCTGTTTATTTTAGAGTATTAGATGATACTCCACGCCCTGATCTTAAATTTGCTGCTCTTCATTATTTCTTACGCCTTCCTTGTGTGCCAGTGGTGTTATTCCCCCTCTATTGATCGGGCAACTCTATGCATGTCTTAAAATACACTTTTGAAATTAACTGGAATTCTCATGGGGGATGGTGTTAGAAAACCTCAGTAGATCTGTGGTCAAACCAGCAAGCAACTGCCCACAGCCTTTTGAACTCAGATATCTAAACTATACATGGTATCTGAAAACTGTACTCAAATCAGCATGCCCTGCCAGGTCCTTTGTAAGGGACAGCCTCAGACAAGCCTCTTGGCCTTCCTGTGCAAGTCTGTTCACCTGGGGTGTGACTGGGAGTTGTTGCTCTGGTCTGTGCTCACAGTCTTTCCTGTAGCAGCTCTGACTTGTGGAAAAGGCTCCCTGAGAACCCTTGGAAGCTGTGGCTGCAATGCCCCCTAAACAGCACGCACTGAATTTGCTGTGCAGTGTGGTCTGACAAGTGATGTCAGCAAAGCATCCAGGCTCCTGAGAGAGGGGAGAGTGAAGCAGGGGATCCCTCCTTCTCTGCTGAGAGCTCTAAGCTCAGCTATCCTTTCAGAAATGGAAAAATAGCTTCCAAGATATTTCTGAATAATTTGAGTTACTCAGCAGTGCTGGAGTGTATAGAAAGTTACACATTCCTGTAGAAATGTAGGGCTACATTTAAAAAAAAAAGCACTTGAAACCTGAGGGTGAAAATACTGAAATTAGTGGGAATGTTTCTGTTCAGCAGCTCTTTCAATTGAGTGGAAGCCCAGCTTGTTTTTGAGGGTGCTTAGCAATAGTTACTTCACAACTTATTTCTGCTTTCCAAATAGTGTTTCAAAGAGGTTTGTAGTTTTGTAGACGAGAAATTACTAAGATGGAGAGCCAGTCAGAGGCTTTTATTCCCTTGAATTAGCAAGTGTGATTTGTGCCATGATAAACTGTTTTCCAAAGCCTTATCAAAGGTGATGACGATTGTCTGGCAGAGGAGGTGGTAACAGAAGTTGGTGAGGGCTGAGAATGGAAAGTTACTACTGAGTACAGAAAGCTTTGAAGTATTACTCAGTTCTCCTGGTGCCACCTTTCTGAAAGACCTCTAATGAAAGACTTTTGTTCTTGAGAGCCACAGTTGGGATGTGTGTAAGTGGATAGCAGTGGCAGCAAGGGAAAGGTGCCTTCTCCCAAGTCCCTGTGCTCCAGGTCTGCAGCAGCTGCCTTGTCAGAGCGACATTTTCCAGCCTTCAGGACATGCTGTGCTTGCAAAGTGCTGTCCTGTGGCTATTCCAGCTTATACAAACTGTCCCCAGCTATAAGCTTCTCATCCCTGTAGTTCATGAACCTCAGAAAGTAAAGGGCTGTTCCTGCCTTGTGAACTGTAGGAATGGGATTTTCTTGGCAATGTAGTTTTAGCTTGCTTCCACCCACCTCTGGCCCGTGTTTTGGAAATGTGCTGGGGACTGGATGACATTGGTGTGCTTCCAGTGGCTTTGCCTTTTCCAAACATGTACCTGTGCTTACCTACTGAAAGCCAACAGCCCCCTGCCTTTGTAAATACCTCTGTATGGCTGATTTCAAAGGAAGGAATCAATTGGAATAAGCTCTGCATGATAAATCCATCTCTGCATTCACCAGACTTGTCCTGGATGTTATCAGAATTTAAAGCTTAAGTTAAACAAGCACCCAAGTCTGGGGTGGGAGTTGAGTGGGAGGAAACACAAACCTCCCTTCTAGCTTTCAAAAAGTTGATTGCCTGTGGATATGCTTTTATTTCTGGGGTTTTGTTGGGTTTAAGGAAATCGTTGATTATTTGAAGTTCTCTTTTCAGTGGTGCCACTGCAGAGCAATCACAGTGAATCTCATCAGCATCTACTGGTGACTGTGAGATTTTTACTGGTTTTGTTGTGATTGCCTACAATCTCCTGTGGGATTTCTGCTGCCCCCTTGTCCTTTCCTCCAGGTTTCTCCCTGTCCTGCTGCAGGTGACAGGGAGCTCCTGGGAAACTGTCTGACCCCCTTGAAGATGGGTGAATGCCACATGTGAGCTGCTATCTTGGTTTCTAATTCTGTATTGGATGTACAGTTTTTCAAAGCCAGGTTCCTGAGAGAGTGAATATTTTAAGTAGTGAAATCCTCTATCTCTGTTAGAGCTGAGAGCTCTGAGCTCAGGTATCCTTTCTAAAAGGAAAAAATGAGCTGCTAAGATCTTTCTGAATCATTTCTGAGCTACTCACCAGTGCTGAAGTGTATAGAAAGTTACACATTCCTGTAGAAATGTAGGAGTAGATTAAAACAAGCCTGTTCCAACCCAGCACTCTTCTCCCCTGGCCTTGCAGGGCTGCTCCCACTCTGCTTTTTTCCTCCTTCCTTGTATGAGATCATTCTGAGCTGTACCTGTGTAATGCCTGTACCATGTGTAATTAAAAACTGCTCGTGCTAGATGAGAACAGGTAGTACCACTCCTGCTTTTGGCCCAGGTAGTCCTGACAGCTGAGGACACGAGGTGCCAGTGAGGCACTGACACTCCCAGGTGGCTCCATCTCCTGTCTTGAAGACTTCCCTTGAAACACCTGGAGTTTTCTACAGCTCCCCAGCTCTGAAGGTGTTATGTAGGCAGACATCCATTCTGAGGGAAGCTTCCATAGTCTTAATTCACAATAATTTCCAAAGGCTGGTGCTCTTTGCACAGGCATTGGGGCCTGTGGAGATGCAGAAACCCTGAAAACTCCCCAATGTGCCTCCTACAGACTATCAACTTTGACTTTTCCTTTCCAGCACAGCAACATTCTTCACAAAACCTCTGTGTTACCAGGGGAAGTTCTCTTGGGCACATGCTTAAAAGTGAGGATTAACTTCTGTCCATTTAACCTGAAGTGTGTCCTGGCACATCCTGCTCCAAGTATGGGGCAGACTGTCATTCCTGCATTCTCTTAGGATGGTTCTTTTTGCTGCTTTAATGAAATCCTGAGGCGTCTGTGGAGATTAAGGTTAAAGGTTGTGAGAACACCACTGGTTTAGGTCACCTCTGTACGTGTTTTACACAGAGCTTGGGCTTCCCCTCCATGTGTCACAGGTCTGAGTAGAGGAGCAGGTGTGAGTTCATGCTGGAGCTGGCTCAAAGAGGGCAGTCATGAGTGCTGATTCAGCTGATTCATTAGAAATTATAATGTTTAAACTCATGATTTTGAGTCTGAGAAGTTGCCTAGCACTATGTGGATTTTTATTGTGGTGGGATTTTTTGCAGGGCACACGTGTGGTACCACAGCAGTCCTGGAGTGAGGGCTGCAGAGTGTGGAGTGTTTTGCTCTGTCTCTGTTTAATTCCTTGGCTTGCTTCCCTGCAGCCTTTCAGAAGGCTTTGTTTTTAAAATAGACTTTTCTTTTCTGTGCTGCTTTGTCTGGAAGAAAGTAGATCATTACTTGAGTTTCTCCAAACTGAAGTAAATCTCTCTCTTTTTCAGTGTTCCATTGGCAAGCTACAATAATGGGACCAGTAAGTATGAGAGAATTGATGTTCATGGCTTTTTATGACTGGTGGTCCTGTAGTAACTCTTCAAGCTGCAATGATTCTTTTTCATTAACAGAACGACAGTCCCTATCAAGGTGGAGTATTTTTCTTGACAATTCACTTCCCAACAGATTATCCCTTCAAACCACCTAAGGTGAGTGGCTTCTGCTGTAAATCTCTTACCATGTGATGTATATCTGTGAGCCTACACTGAAATTTTCCTTCTTCTGCAGGTTGCATTTACAACAAGAATCTATCATCCAAATATTAACAGTAATGGCAGCATTTGTCTTGATATTCTACGATCACAGTGGTCCCCAGCACTAACTATTTCAAAAGGTACCTCCAATGCTTATTTCATTTTACTTGCTAAAACGAAGTCCTGATTTGGGATGTAAAAACTGCTGCGTTCCTGCTGGAATCCACCATTTTTGTGGTCACTGCTTCTGTCCTGTGACTCTGCATGGAGCTTGCAGCCAATTCCTGAGCATGGGACACTTAGGACATCCAGCTTCCCTGTGGCCACAGGGAGACTCCTCAGCCTTGCCAGTGGATCAGATAATTCTTACTGCACTGAGTACATACTCCTGCCACCTCACCTCAGAACACTAACTAAAAATATATAAAAATATATACAAAATCAAATCTAGTGTGTGACAATGGAAGACTCTAATGTTCAAGATATGCCCAGAGTAAAATATGTAAGGGAGCAGCTGTGGCTTTTAAAAGATGGTGAAGTTGCAAATTCTTTGTCATATTAAAAAGAATTTCTCTTTCAAGGGACCATTACAGCTTCATGTTGGTAATTTTTTAACAGAACTTCCAATGATGTGGACTACTGAAACACAGTTTAAAACTTACCTAGCTTGAACAATCTAAAATAATTAGATTGGTCCCTGTGAACTGTGTTAGCTTGTGGGGCACTGATACTTTGCCTGGTAAAGCAGTATTCATGTTTAATATAAATAGGAGGCTTTAAATATCTTGAAAGAAGACACAGGCTGGATTATTTTTGGCTATTGAAACTGTAGATTTGCAAACTGATGATCAAATCTGTAGATCTAGCCATGGCTATTTAGGAATATTTGGAGTCTGCCCTGTGCATGATCATGTCTTGACCTTTCTGTTTGTAGCTTCACACTGTCCTTGTAATCAAATGCTGCAGTTGTCACATTGATTACATTGTCCTTCACAGTGCCCCTGCTCTGAGGCTCTCCTGTTGCCTGTCCTTCTCTCCAACTACATGTGATGTTCCCAGGCACTTTGTGGTTCAGACAGGTGATCCTGGTGCATCCCTTGGACATCATCACTGTCTGCTTTTCCCTGCCTTCCCACAGAAGTTCCCATCTTCTGTGTCCAGCTAAAGGCATTTGCAGAAGCAGATGGAAAGGCAAAACAGTATCTCCTTGTCTCTTGTCAGAAGTGAATCTGTTTGGGCACAAGGCTCAAAGTCTTGAAAGAACAGAAAAATGTGTAAATGAAGAAAAAATGGTTGATTGTCAGGTTGCTGCAGTTTCCTTACAAGTGCTCTCAGTCAGTTCTGGCTGCTCTTAGAAGCACCAGATTAGCCCCAAGCACTGATGTCTGTCTGTTCTGGTTTGATTTAATTGCTGCTTAACAAGAAAATGCTGTATTGTTTTAGGGAGTCTGAAGTGACCATATGGGTGGTGGGGTGATAGCATGATTGAAAATACGGCTAGAAAGATACAAGATAGACAAGAATTAGGACAATTGGGAGAAGATGGGGCAAGAATTTAAGAGGCTGGTCCAGGGTGGCAGTGAACTACCTAATAATGGCTGTCAGCTTTAATCACTCAGAAAATACATCCTAATGTTAATTTTACTGCCAAAATACATTTGCAATATCATTTAACATCTCAATTTCGCTCTGTGTTCTGCTTTGAGCTCTTTTTTTCTTGGGCTTTTCAAACTATATCCTTGTGACTCAGCTGGAATAAGCCATGGGATAAGGGTGGCTCTTCTGTGTCACCTGCCCCTTCCAGTGCCCCTCTCCCTCCTGGGTTTGGGGGGCTGTGTAGTGCTGATCACTTCTCACTGCTGAGCAGTTCAGCTGGATGCCCACACTCTGCACACAGCACAGCATCCACACAGCTCTAACCTGGGAGAAAATCTTGTCCCAGCTCCCTTGGGCTGCATCTATTGAAGGAATTAAAACAACAAAGCAAATTCTTAGAGGCAACTTTATAGGAATACTTTCCTCAGAATCACAGGGATGCCCTGGCAAAAGGCAGACTTCAATTTCAGAAGCAAAGAGCTGATACTTAGGGGAAGTGTTCCCATCTTGAACAAATGGAAATCAAGTCCACAAAGGCAAGTTGAATCTTTTGGGGTTGATATCTTGTGTTCAGTCAGATTAGAATGTGTCTTCAGGGATGTTTCAACTTTCTAGTAACTGGGCAAAGCTATCAGAGAAGGAATGTGTTGTTAGCAGGAAGAATTGTTGGATTAGATAATTTAGGGTGAATAATAAGACTTAAAACATTCAGTGATAAGCTCACACCTCTTGCAAAGCAGCAATTTTTATTTATAGTGTAGATTTCTTAGAATATTCCCTCAATTGTGCCACCTTTTAAATTGGATGCTACTGGGAGCAAGCTGTTTGAATTTAAAATCTGTAAGCAGATGACTTGGAGCACAGCTATGAAAAAATGTACTTCCTACTGATTGAGAAATTTGGGAAGAGTAGAAACAGTCCTTGCAGGAAAGAGCTTATCATGCACAGCTTCCTCCTGAGACAGCTGGGAGGCAGCACTGTCAGCAGCTCGCTGTTGTGCTCGCTGTTCATGTGTGGTAAATGAAGATGTTTTTCACCTTAACCTGCAAGGAGAGAGAGGAAGGGGTGTGCAGTGACTTCCTTTGAGTTAAAAGTGCCACTTTTTGGTGGAAAAACTGAAAAATCATATCAGTGCTACTTAATCATTCCAGTTCAGTGGTGAAGGTAGTAAAGTGAAGGCTCCTCACACTCTGGAGCCAGCCCTCTGTAAGCAATTTAATAAAATTATTATGGCTATGATGGAGGTGATTGGCATTTTGGGATTTTGTTCTGTCCCTCCTACAATTGTTAAAACTTGGGAGAAGAGCATTGACTGTCTCAGTACAACAGCTGACTTGCTTATATTAGTAATTCTGAACTCAGTGTTCCCTCAAGACTACATACTGAAGAATAAATAATCTCAAAATATGGTCTTAACCACACCATGATGGGTAATTTGAACTCCAAGGCTTAAGCAGAATGCGTAGGCTTAAATTAAAAACGTTATCTCCAAATCTGCATAAACAAGAATCCCTATTGCCTGAAACAGGAGAATGAAGTGTTTTAACATTATTACAGCCATTCTCAGCCATTTTGAGGGGGAAAAACACTCTTTTACTTGAATTTGGCAAGTGGCTGTGCAAGAGTTAATCTTAAACTGAAGCACTTCTGCAGCAAAAGTTGGACTAACCTGCTGTCTTGTCCCACTTGTCCCCATGTTTGGTAACAAATCATGGAGCCTGTGTGAATGTGCTGGATGAGCAGTGGGTAACCTCAGCCTCATTTGTGCAAGACTTCAGTCCCACTGTCCAGACTTCCATGCCTGGTGCACTGAGGATTTTCTGTGATGTTGCTCTTCAAGAATCACTTCACTAAGACTTACTGGAAGTAATAGTACCAAGAGACAGAACTGGACATTCACAGTGCAGTTTTCAAAATCAGGAAGTTGGCTTCTGATCATCTTGGCTTTTAGTTTGCCCATGGTAGCATTTACTCACATAACTGGGGATGGCTTTGTCACAGAGCATGGGTCAATCTCTCCAGCTGTGCTGAGTTAGAGTTTTGAGGGAAATGCCCATTTTTATGCTTCGACTCTCACAACTGTAATTGAGCAACTTGTGCAACGAGCTTCCCAGGAGCTGTCCTTGCTCCAGAGAAGGCTGTGGGAGGAGGAGTGGTGCCAGCAGGGTGGGTGCTGACAAAGCTGTGTCTGGAGCATGTGTCCAGTGTGGATGTACAGGACAGAGCCCAGTGAAGGGCCAGGAATGCCATGGAGGGGCTGGAGCATCTCTCTTTGTGAGCACAGGCTGAGCTGGGACTGTTCAGCCTGGAGGAGTTCAGGAGGATCTTGTCAGTGTCTGTAAATACTTGAAGGGAGGCTGTGGAGATGACAGAGCCAGACTCTTCACAAGGTGCCCAGTGACAGGACAAGAGGCAGTGTGGGCACAAGCTGAAGCACAGGAGGGTCTCTGAACAGCAGGAAACAATTGATGTTGTTTTACTATGAGGATGCTGAGCACCAGCACAGGTTGCCTTGGGAGGTTGTGGGCTGTCCCACCTTAGAGAAACTCCAGAGCCCCTGGTCATTGTCATGGACAACCTGTCTTAGATGATCTCTAGAGATCCCTTCCAACCTCAACCAGTCTGTGATACACTGGGCAACACTTAACTTTTCTTCTTTTGTCACCAGAAATTGTTGAACTGACTTAGCAGGAATGCAAGTTGCTTTGAAGGCAGAAGTTTAAACTGCTCAGATTTAAAGGTACACTTCCTGTAAGGCTGGGGAAGACGGTTGGAGGAGTTGGAAATGGGGATGTGGTTAAGAAATAGGACTTAACTCGAGCAGAGGCCAGAGTTCCTTTCATTTATTTGGATGCATCTTGCCTGTTCACAGTCAGGAGCCAGACATTTGAACCTGTTGGTCAGTGGTGTCTCCAGTGTTTAATGCTGCAAGCTTAACAGTACTGATAAAGCTTTGACAACTGTGTATCTCAAGTTTCAAGAGTTCGGGGCCTGAAACTCAAAAACAGTGATTGTACAGGAGAATGCTCCTTACAGGAGTCAGATTTTTTTTCTCTGATTTTGAAGAATAGAGATGGAAGTAGCAGTGAACCTTGATGTGGAGGCTGCCAGGCTGATGATGAACAAAGGAGCCCTCGCTGGTGAGAGAAGCAGGACAGCTGGATAAACCCTTCAAAACAGAATTAACAATTCCTCAGCAGCATTGCTTGTCCAAAGCTCCCATTTCTGCTGGCAGAGGTGTCTCCCAGCATAGCAGGCTCAGTTAAACCTGAGCTGACAAATGGTTACTTTCACACTCAGAAACTGGGCTGGACCAGAAGCACAGCACTGTCTGCCAGAACCCATGGCCTGGTCTCCAAGAGATGACAAATCGCTTTCCTTGGAAAGCCCTGGCACAGTGTTTGTCATTCACCCAGGACAGAGCAGGTGGGGTGGGCTGCTGCCACTGCTGTGAACTCACAGTGGCCAGGGATTGATGCTTCTCTGTTTTATCCAACTGCTCTGTGTCACTGCATGAGCTTTTCCATTATCAGGTGGTCCTGACACTGGTGTGACTCCAGCCAGGATGGAGAGTGTCATCCTGCTGTCCTGACAGTGTGGACAGCCATCTCAGCACCTTCTTGGTACTGTAACAAACATTTTGTTGGTGCAGTCTCTGTGCCTGCTTAGGGATGGACCTTTACTCCTGGATGGATTCTAAATTGGCTCCTCTTTAGAGAGCAGTAACTGCACCAAACAGCAGTTGGATCAGAACACACCAACTGCTTCTTCTGGGCAGCTCATTACCTTGGAAAAATAAGTGCCATTTGTCTCCCTTCTGTGAATTCAGCTGGAGATTCCATGGCTCCTCAGCTGCTTTTCCTTACTCTGAAGTGCCCCATGGATGAGTGCTTTACTGGAGCAAGTTTGTTTGGAATTCCAGCTAGACTTAAACAGCAGGATCTGTAGTGGTTGATACCCTGTGTCAAGGATATGGCTGGAGTGGTGGATATTAGACCAGTCAGTCTTTGCAGACAAAAGTGAATGATTTGGGGTTTGTGTTTTGGAAGATGAGCATCAGCTGCTTTTAAGAATCTCTTCACCTCTGAGTTCCAGGAGCTTTAACACATCCAGATTTGGATGTTCCAGTAGCCAGATGGGCTTTAAATTGTGTTCTGTGCTGCTCGTTTGGCTGATGCTGGAAGGACCTGTGGAGAACTGACATCATGGATTGTCCTAATGGCTGAGCTGCTTCATAGCAGAGGAAACCCAGCCATGGAATTTACATGTGGAATTTGCATCTACATCTGCTCAGTCTGAGGTGGGGCAGGAGCAGGAAGGTGCAGGTGCCCATGGAGGGTGGTGAGCTCACCTTGGTGGTGTGAGAGCCCAGCAGAGCAGCTGCTGAAGTGGATTGTGCAGTGGGGGACTGGAGCTGGTCTTGTTGACAAGCTGTCAGTGGTCTGATTTTCTGCACAGAGGAGCTGCCTGGAGAAGGACAGCCCATGAATTTCAGTGTTGCATGCTTTGTAAAGGAAAGTTTTGCAGTGGGAACTTGGATCTCAGTTGTGCAATGTTACACTGGTGGACCTTATTTTGCATTTTACTCAAGCAGTCTTAAGTGTTCAGTGATCATTCTGCCTGATGAAAATGCATTTCTGTCATTGCTCTGTGGGGAAGCTGAGACCATTTTCTAGAAGCACATTGCTAGCAGCCCTTCTGCTTCATGGGTTTGGTTCTCCTGCTCTTTGGTGTTGAGGAGTACTTGGTCTGTGCTAGTCCCTGGCAGCAGGAAGCACACTGAAGAGTAAATTGTATCTGTTGTCTGCAGAGATAGATGGGGAGTGTAGTTGAAGGGTTGGAGGTCAGTAGGCTGCCTGGTTGGTGAAATAAAACAAAGCAAAACCAATTTTCGAGTGAAAAGGAGCTTTAAACTGACAATGGTTTAAGTTGTTTAGTGGCTAGACAGCTCTGACAGCTAAGAGTGATAAGATGAGAAATAATTCTGTACAGAGTTATTCCAAGGGATGAATCCCTTGTGTCAATGGCAAGTAAAATTTATTTTGCTATTACTGAGAAAAATCCAGACTTGAATTCAAAGAGTGCACACTTGTGGTACATCCCTGCCACTGAGAGACCTGAAGGGATGCTGCCAAGCTGATGATGCTTTGCCTATGGCCATGCAGAATGTTCAGGTGTAAAGTGCCACTTACTTGCCTTTTGTAGTTGTTCAGCCTGATTCTGTGGTTCCCAAATTTTTGGGAAATTCTCTTTTTATTGTCCGATAGTAATGTTGTAGTCATTTGACTGGAAAATGTTAAGGCTTTGCTGTGGAATTCGTTGCAGGAATCTTGGTTGCAGAGGGAGGTGACCTGGTGAGTCTCTTATTCCATGGTGTTGGTTTAACTCATTACTCTGATGGATCCAAGAACTCTGATGCACAGCTAACATTTGTAAGGGTTGCTTCCCCTTTACCCTTGCACTTGAAACTTTGAGGTGGTGCCTCTTCCATGGGATTTTTCTGTAAGCTGGTGTAAAACATGTGCATGTGCAGTGTTCTAGTGGAAAACCTCAGGAGAAACTTGCAGAATTGATTTTGGACAAATAGCTGGGTTCAGCATGATATTAAAATTAAACCAGTTTAGTTAAAAATGCTTTTTTTTTGCTGAGGATGTACAGATAAAAGGGGAATGATGTGAAGTCACCAGCAAGAGTGAGTGTAATGAGAATAGTTTGGAATAATGAAGACTTAGAAAAATAAATCAAAGCAGCTGAATGTGGCAGTGCAACATGAAGCCAAATGATAGTGTCCATTTTTATTCAGTGTTTTTGGAGTGATACTGAAAAGGGAACTGCTGGGTGTTAGGAAAAGGGGTCTGAGGGTGGGCAGAACTGCAGAGTGAGTGGTTCTGCTGATGAAGGCTGAGCCACTATGTTCAAAAAAGTCCTTGAGTTTTTAAAGGACTGTGATAACATAAAACTTGAGGGAGTAGTTACAATAGTTGACCAGAAAACTTTTGATTGGATTTCCTGTGTCTTCTGGTGAAGGCAGGGACAGATTGGACCTGCCTTGCTCGTCCTACAGCTGAAGAAACTTCAGTGACCAGAGCAATGGAGTCTGACAGACAGGAAGAAATGAGCTTCAGGAAAATTGCTGGAGAAACAGCTGTTCTGAAACTACACTGACTGGGAGCAGTATGAGGTGGCAGAGGGCTTCCCATTGAAAACTAACATGGGCTCTACTTGGTTTATAAGGGGGAAAAGAAGGTGCTGGATCTGTGCTACAGGTGCTGCCTTGCTAAGGGACAGCAGTGGCTTCTGCAGACCTTCACACTCTGAGCTGAGAGGAAGCTCAGTAAATGGTCCCTGTGTCAGTTGATGGTGGACAATCATTAAGCTCTTAACTCTCCAAAGTGCACTGTGGAAAACTGGGAAGAGAGGTTTGCTCCTTTTTCTAGAACCTGAAATATGTTCACCCAAACCAAGACTGGTTTGTAGCCAAACTTGTTTTAGAAGCTTTGAACTGGGAATTCGTAATTCCTTAGTGAAAGGTCTACAGAAACAGGTGGGAAAACTGAACTAAGTGGCTTTGTGAGTTCTTGGTGCTCACAACACTGAGCAACTTGTGCAATTCAGACCTAAGGGCTTTCACTCTTGTCCCACTTGGAAAAAACCTGAATATCAGATCTGTTTCAGTCTTCTCTCTGGAGTGTAGTAAGGCCCTGGCACAGGTTGTCCAGAGCAGCTGTGGCTGCCCCATCCCTGGAAGCGTCCAAGGCCAGGCTGGACAGGGCTTGCAGCGACCTGGGCTAGTGGAAGATGTTCTTGCCCATGACAGGGGGGTGGAATGAGATGGACTTTGAAGGGCCTTCCAACCCAGGCCATTCTGTGATCTCTGTTTTGTGGCCCTATTTTAACCTATCTTAACTCCTTTGTTGTTTTTATGGGCTGCGTGCTGTTTCCTTTCATTTTTCATAGATAGCTCTGCCTCCTGCAAGTGATGGAAATTGGAGCAGATTTGTGTTTAGTGTCTTCAAACTCCTCACTCTTGTCATCTGCACCTTGCTTGGAGGCTGCACTGTGACAACTGCTTTGCTGCAATTGGTAAAGGGACAGATGGAGTGGCACTGTTTGATCCAAACAGGCTGAGAGAAGGGAATGTTTGGCATTTTCGGGAGTGGGGCAAGATGTCCCTGCCATGCCTGGTGTAGTGTTGTCCCAATATGCTTTGCTTATAACTTCCTGCCTTCTCCTCTGCAGTGAGTGTAGGAATGTCCATGTGCTATTTGTGGCTTTGCAGCAGTGTCCTGGCTCCTTGTATGGAGGAGGGTTGTCACTCTGCCGAGCGGGATGTGCCTTCTGGGATACACACACTATGTATTTATAGTGAAACACTCCAATTCTAGGGGTCTGTGGTCCATAGCAGAGCAAGGAGCTGGGCATTCTGCACTAAATCCTTCTCAACTACCCTTATGCTTGGAAAATAATTAAGCCTCCCAATTCCACTGCAAGACCAGGTTATTTTTAAACAGATCTCCAGGGTCAAGTTGGATGGGACTTGGAGCAACCTGTGCTGGTAGAAGGTGCCCCTGCCCATGGCAGGGATTTGAACCAGATGAGCTTTAATGTCCCTCCCAACCCAAACCATTCCCTGATTAAGTAGCTGTGAACAACCCTTGTTTCCTTCATTTCAGCTGGACTTGTCTGCTGTTTGACTTTTGATTAATGCTTCTCCAAGTCATCCAAGAGTGAGGTAGCTGCTTTAGGGAACAGCTGAACTTTGTGTGCAAAAGCAAGGTATTTTCCCAGAGGACTCTCAGGTACCAGGCTCAGGCAGACCACTTCTTGTGATTTAAGGCTACTGGTGGACAAACCTATCCAGGAGATTACTCACTGTGATGTTGTGGTTGTGAAAAGTTGTGTAGTTCACTGGTAAAAGGAGTTTGTTCAAAATCCTTTGGCTGAATTACGTGGGATTGGTTCTCCTTAAATAAATGCTGCTGATGCTACTGGCTGGAGGGGAAGCAAGTGCATGGGCTGACTGGTGCAGGTGTCCTCAGCTGTCCTGGAACTAATTCAGTGTCTCTTTTCTCTCCTTAGTACTTTTGTCCATCTGTTCTCTGTTGTGTGATCCCAATCCAGATGATCCTTTAGTGCCTGAGATTGCACGGATCTACAAAACAGATAGAGAAAAGTGAGTATGGAAGCCAAAACCCGTGGATTTTGACAGGGCAGAATCCACACTTACACAGCAAAGGGGAACTGAGAGGAACTGCTTCTTGGAAAAGAGTGAGAGTGAAAAAAGGCAAATCAAAGCTCTGTGGTCTTCTTAGAGTTTTGTTTTTTTTTTCCCTGGGATGTTTATAGTGCCACCATCTGAGCTGCTTTAATCCCATATAACCACCAGAGGGAGAGCAAGTTACTCCAACGGGAGACTATTCCATGGCAGCTCTGGGTGTGGAGTCATACAAAGAAATAACAGAAACCTCCCTGTTCTACCTTTACTCAGAAACACAAGGGAAGAGCCAGTGGTGTAGAAGTGGGGCAGGAGGACTCTCAAGCAAGTATAGAGAACTTTCAGTGCTAACAAGCCCTTGAACAGCTTAGTGTTGTTGTAAACACTTCTTACCTCTCTGTTCCCTTCTAGATCTGATCAGGGAAGGGAAAATAGTCCACAAATTTGCTTCCTCTACTGCACACTTGAGAAGCAGTGTTAGAGAAGTTTATCCTGGTTTTGAGAGCTGCAAGACCAGCAGCACATATTTAGAGACAAAATCAGCAGTGATTATCTGCACTTTTAAGTGTGTGGAATTCCTTCCTATCTTTACCAAAAATAGGGAAATAAATTTTGGGTTTAAACAGAAGGAACTTGCTCCTTGGGTAGTCTCTGAGCAGGGATATAAAGGAGAGAGTTAGTTATGAGTGGATTGTCAGATTGTTTAAGCCAAAGAACATTATCTACAGACTAAATTCTAACACCAAACCAACTTGGTGTGCATAACTATAGGAAACTTCAGGCTGTGTTTTACTCTACAAATTCTGTAGAACATGAACAGCTTGCCTTCTGTTATCAGAGAGAAGCTTTCAGCAGTGCAGTTAATCACACAACTGCTTTGTTTGACACAAGTATCCTGAGCTTCCTCTAGCTGTAAAGGGTGTTTGGGTGCAAAAGCTACAGATTTCTTAGGAATTGAATTATATTGTGCCTTCAGAATGAGAAGATTCTGATGGACAGATCATTGTGTCCTGACAGTCATCAAAATAGCCAAATGTGTAGGAAGAAATAGGCTGTTGGGGTTTAGCAGATGAGTTGTTGGCAAGTCCTGGGCTTAACTTTGCAGGGAAGCAGGAGATGGGGGAATATGTTAATCTGTTTTCCAGAATGACCAAGTGAAACCCTATGGTAAGAGTTTCCCCAGGGACACAGCAGATGGGGCTGGGAAGGTACAGATAAAGCCTTCCTGAAAATCCTTTCCCCTCAGCCCTGTTCTAGCTCCATTTTGTGCCTCCAATCACAAAGATCTTGTATTCCTGTTGTAAATGCACCCAGGTGTTTCTTTTCCATGAAGCACTTGTAGGCTTTCTTGTTTGTCCTCTTTGCATATTGTTTAATTTTGCTCTTAAATTTTACAAATTGATGATAGTAGTGTGATTTCATGCCATGTGTAGACTAGAGTGCTGGAGCTGAAATACTGTGCAGATGCCATGTTAAGTAAATCCTCTTTTTGTACATACAGGTACAACAGAATAGCTCGGGAATGGACTCAGAAGTATGCGATGTAATTAAAGAAATTATTGGATAACCTCTACAAATAAAGATAGGGGAACTCTGAAAGAGAAAGTCCTTTTGATTTCCATTTGACTGCTTTCTATGAGCCCACGCCTCATCTTCCCCTGTGCACATGTTTACCTGATACAGCAGTGCTGCGTGTTGTACATACTTGGAACAACAAACTAGAAATACTGTATTTCCCCGTACCAACATTGACTCCTAGCAGAGAAGTGTGTGTGTGAAAAGCTGGTTCTTCAGTCATAACTTTGTGAGCCTAAAAGCATTCCTTGCTGAGTTAAATTGGGAAATCAAATGGGAATGGGGAGAGTTCTGATGGGTTTCAGATTTTCTAGGGACAGTGTTGCTGATCCATGAAGGATTTTAAGTGGAATCCTTTTAAACTCATAATAGTTATGAAAAGCAAGGTGAAGAACTTGAAGCTGTTTCTGTATTCATTTTATTCTGAAGGACCTACACCTTAGGTAAATGTTATGACCAATGAGAAACTGTACCCACATCCTGTGTTTAAGGTCTAAGTTTAACCGGTCACCATTTAAATGGATTGGAGCTATTAGTGCATCAAGTGATGTTGATTTGTTTCAACTCTCTCCCTCCCTTCATACTTTTTTTGGTTTGTATGTGGTTTCTCAGTTAATACCTAGCTAATAGCTCTTACTTTTTCTTAAGTTTTTTAACTGCTTAGGTCTTTCTGGATGTAAGGGTAAAAAAAAAAAAAATCCATATGACAGAAAACTTGTGTGTATTTAAAGACCCAACTGCTCCCCTGGAGCTTGTACGTTCAAGAATTAATTAATCTGTGTAATAAACTGATTACTACAGTCATTACATATAACTTTGTGTGAATAGGCTTTTAATTTTCAGAGCAGTTTGTTACAGGCTTAAACTAACGGTGGATTTCTCTAAAAAAACTTTTTGGGCTGAAGTCGTGAAGCAGTTTGGTTTGCATCACACAAGGCACCTGAAGAGGCAAACAGGAGCTTGAGCACTTAGATGAAATCAGGATGTGTAGTGTGCCAGGAACTTGACTGTTAAACCAAATAAGCAGTTTACTAAATGCGAATCAGAGTGACATTTTACAAAGCCTGATGGTATTACTCCCACTTGCATGGGACCTAACACAATGCATATGTACTGTAGGTAAGTGAAACCTTATGTAACTAAAAAAATGGATGTAAAAGGGTAAAAAAAAGAAAAAACCTACCAAACACATCAGCACAAACTTTCATAAAATGTAGCTTTTACATAATTACTTTGCACTAAACATTTGCAAATGTTCATACAGTTTTAAATTGTACTTGTATGTGTCTTTTTTTTTTTTTTTTTTTTTTTTGGAACAAAAAGTCTTCACTTGAATCTAGTGAAAAAATGTAGTTTGAAACTTTTCTTTGTATACAAGTGTATTTGCCAGCATCGTTGGTGTGACAGTAGGTGAGTCTGCAAGTTTATCTCCTCTTAGTAGAATTGTAACCCAAGCCATCGGGCAGGAGAGGCTGGAGCCGCTGGCTCTCCGGCCACAGGGTCTGTCCCAGCCATTCCCAAATGCATCTTGACACTCTTGCACAAACGAGGAATAAATGTCCACTGCTTTTGGTCTAAATCTGTTCCTCTTGTCTCATCTCTCGATGTCCTGGTGGCGCAGTGCTGGGCAGCTGTGAGCTCTCTGCAGGGAGCTGTGTCCCTCTCCAGAGGCACGAGGACCCCGCTGCTCTGCTGGCGTGGGGACAGTGCGGTTCCAGGGTGGAGCAGAGCTGCTCTGGAGAAGGAAGGGAGCACGTGGCCGTGTGTCCTGGCTGAGGGACACTGCTGGGTCACAGGGGAAGGGGAGAGATCGATGTGCAGGGCTGCAAAGCTCGGGTTGGGTCACCTGAAGCTCATGGCACTTGTGTTATCCGCAGGGTGTTGGTGTGTGGACTGTGTGGGAAGCAGCCTGTGGCCCTGGATAACACCTGTGGCATCAAACTGGAGCGTGAGCTGGTGGCTGCTGCTGTGGCTGGGGTTGTGCCAGCCAGGGTCCATGGCCTTGCCATGCCTGACCCATTGTGTTCCTGCTGGACTCTCCAGTATACCTCGGCCACAGTGGAGTTGCCCTCCCATGTTTTTCCGTGGGGTCACTGAGAAGTACAGGGAAGGGGTTGCACTGATTGTGAACAGTTTGGGGGGATTCTCTTTAACTGCTTTGCATCTGAGCCACCCAAGAATGTTTTTTGTGACAGATCTGGCTGCCTTTGGAAATTGGCAGTTACTAGACGAGATCAGAGGCTGTATGGAGGGAGAGACAGAGAGAGGAGGCAACAGTGGCAGCTGAGGGAACTGAGGAGGATGGTTTCTCTTTCTGGTGGTGCAGGAGCCACAAACATGAGGTGACAGGACATTAACAAGCCACACATGTATGGAAACAGTCCTGAACCTGTAACAGCTTCAGTTTGGAGGATGCATTAACACATCTGCCCATGTTGGGGTGAGCTCATTTGCAGTGAGGTGTTTAAACAGTTTTGGCCTTTTTGCTGATAGCATGACACAGTTGTGGTGTAGTAAAAGCAGGTCTGGTGATGTTTGAGATGGGAGGATGTGCTCTGTATACCTCCTGTGGGTTGACCACTTGTTGTTGAGGGTTGTACTGTGAACTAGATGGAGGAGCCTTTAGCATTTAACTGAAAACCTGACCCAGCTTAGCTATTTTTGGGACTAGAATCTTGCTCCTTTGAAGCTGTGCATTGAGTATGTTCTAATGTCAAAAAGCACATGAGGCCAGGGGCTCTGGTCACTACCTTTCTAGGAATCCTGAACTTGTCGTGTCATCAACCTTTTCCATCCCTGTCCAGTTTTTTACCTTGATTTAGTAATTTAAGTCGCCTGATTCCCTTTGCATGGCTTTCTTTGTGCTGGGCCTTCTGTGGATGTAGATTGTTCATGCAATTCCTTTTTATCCTGTCATGTGCTAAGTGTGTTTTATTTAAAAATAGTGCTGGGCTGCTTAGAACCCCCCAGCTCTGGCAGCAAAGCTGGAACACTGTGCCTGGATACATTCCTTGTGCTCATCAGTGCCTGTCCACTGCTCAGAGTGACCCAGAGGAGGAATGTGATCCGTGTATTTTGGAACCTCTCTTGGCTCAGCACTGAGCAGGCACTCCTCAGTGTGCAGGAGCTGGCTTAAACATTCCCATGGCTCAAAGCCCAGCCTCCGTGGACCTGCAGGCTGGGGAGGAGCTGATCCTGGGAAGTGCTGGAGACCTGATTACTGTGCTTGAAACACCCAGCTTGTCCTGTAGTGGGATGTGATGCATTTCTGTCATAGCTTTTGGGCAAGGCAAGAGGGATTTTTTAATTTACTTATTACCATGTTATCCCAATGCTTCCAACTAAGCTGCATGCTGAAGTGTCCTCAGACTCTTCTATTCAGTCTGCAGCCATCAAATAATGTGGGAAAACCAGCAGGGCTGAGTTGGATATGATCTTGTGTCCTTAGTGGGTATAGCAAAGTGTTCCCTGTCCCATGCCTCTGGTCTTTCCTGGTGTTTGGCAGCTGTGGCTGCAGACAACAATGCCTGGCTCTGTTTTTTGACAGTCTTGGTCATCTTCAGCAGCAAAACATCTCTAGAGCTGCTCATGTTCCCAGTTCTGATGTACAGGAGAAGATGAGAATCCAAGGGAAGGTCGGTGGGAAGCTCTGCCCGGTGAAAGGTGGATTTCTTTGTGCCTGAGCACAAAGTGGGGAGCAAGGCAGGAGACCTGGGGGTGTGGAGGGTGGCAAAACTGCTCGCAGTAGTGAATGTGTCACCTAAAGAACCAGGATAACAAAGCACCTGTGAATGTGCTGAGCACTTCTTTTCCAGGTGGAGGAGCCCTTGGCTAAGGCTCCAGGCGTGCCAGTGCGTCCAGGCAGAGCTTGGAAGTCACTTCCTGGGAGAATAAAAGCCTGGAGGTGTATCTGAGTGGCATGAAGGCTGTCCCTATTAAATACAGAACCTCAGAAAAATCTTCTCATCCTTGCAGCATCAGGGAAGCCTCCCTCCCTCTCTTACAGGTAGCTGGAATGGAGTTTCACCCCCACAGCTACTGCTTCCTTCCATTCCATGGCTCTTTGGGTAGGCTTGGAGCAAAAAGCTACAGATCTCAGTTGTTGGGGTTTGGCAAATGTGGTTTCCTACAGGGACAAGAGCATTGAGGGTGTCTGGAAGGTTAAAAGCAGGACAAACGCTGCTGTGCAGCTCTCAGGAGGCATGGAGGGAGACCAAGCCCTGTGTGAGTGACTGCACTTGGAGGCTCCGGGAGGGATCTCTGCAGCCCCTCCCTCACCTGGAAGTGTGTGTGACTAGATCCATGCTAACACTGTCTGTACTCTTGTATTGTGTTGCAATTTGATCACCATTAAATAATTCCCTTAAACTCTCTGGCTTGATGGCTTTTTTTTTTTTTTTTTTTTTTTTTTTGCTTTACCTGTGCCTCCTGCCCATTTATTTTGGCTCACGTTGCTTCCTTTCTTCTTGTGGCTGCTCTGTCCCTTCTCCCTGAGGCTCCAGTCTTGCACTGTCCCTCTCTCGACTATCTCCAGTCACCTTCATCTTGTTTTTTAAGCTTCCTGCAAAGCCTGGCTTGCTCTGACCACAGGCAGTGCTTTCTGGGTGACTTGGAGTGGCCTTGGGGGTTGTTTGTCTTCATGCAAAAATCCCTGTGTTCTCACCAAGCCCAACACTGTCCCCTTCCTTTTAGGAAACTGAGACTTGATAGAAAGTCTGTTGGTGCTCTGATTTCATCATGAGCTGTTTGCAGCACCCCAGTCCTTGATCCAGTGGGTTCACTTGAGAAAAGCTGGAATCAGCTCTGGAGCCAGAGCACAAGGCACATGAGGTGCTGAAGGAGACTGGGGATGGTGGCTCCCACAGCTCATGACTTTCTCTTGCCTGGATTTGCACTCACAAGTTCTATTTTATTGTGTTTCTGCCTCTCCATGTCCACCCCCCTCCTTCCCCGTGTGAGATTTAGTTTTTATTGTTGCCTGGTCAGGTGAAACCACCTCGGGGCGAGTGGGGGTTGGGTGTATTTGCCATTCTTGTCCTTTCATGATCAAATCTGTTTGTTGCTCAACTCTAAACGTTTCTTTGGGTTGAAAGAGCAAGTTATTGGGGTATAGATAAAAATGACATTTTGAATAAGTAGTGAATTGGTGTCTTGAAGCCACAAGCACCATACCCCAAACTTCTCTCTTCCAAGTGTCTGTGGTCCCTGTGTCCAGCTGAAGCTGAGGTGGCTTGGGAGACACATCCTGCTCTGCTGTGGGCAGTGGAGGAGGTATCTGAGCTGACCAGGCTGGGAGAAAGGAACAAGCTGCCTTGGGCCACCACAGCTGGGAACAAGTACCAGTGGCAGTGTTCTAAAGGGGGAGAGCATTAATTCCTGGTTCTGATGGAGCAAAGGTAGCCATGGAGTGACTGCTGCAGAGCTTTCTGGCTGCCTTAAGCAAAACTGGTGTTTTGTGTTTAAACCCTCTCCTTGTTCCCCCCTGAAGTGCCCGAGGCGCTTGTGCTGTTTGGGAGGTTTGATTCCCTGCCTTGTGGCTATTCTTGGGTAAGTGCTTAGCAAGTTTTATTGAAACAACCTCCCCTACAGCTTAGGATGGTGATTATTTTTCTGCCCCCTGACCTGGAGCTCTGTGAGTTGCTGCAGTGCTGCTGTCTGGGGCTCTTTGGGAGGTCTGTGCGTGGCCAGTTGAGCTTGGAGAGCAGGATTCTGCAGGGCATCAGGCAAACAGAGTCCTTTGGGTTGGAAAACCCCATAAGAACAAGTCCAACAATTCCCCCAGCACTGCCAAGGCCACCACTAAGCCACGTCCCAAAGTGCCACATCCATAGATTTTTTGAACACTTCCAGGGATGATGACTCCACCACAGCCCTGGGCAGCGTGTGCCAATGCCCAACCACCCTTTTAGTGAAGATCTTTAATATCCAACCCAAACTTCCCTGACACAACTTGAGGCTGTTTCCTCTTGTTAGTTGGAAGAAGAGGCTGACCTCTACATGGTTCAAACCTCCTGCCAGGGAGTTACAGAGAGCAGAGGAGGAACTTGGTGTCACCAGAGCTTCCAGGAAAGGATCATTGTACTTATAACTTAGCCTTGGCTGTCACCTGCACAGCTGCAGGAAGGATGTCCCAACATTTCTGATCCCCTGATTAACCCTGTGCATGACTTCCCTATTTGTCCCCTCTTTTTTTATCCCCATTGCTTGACACCGTGTGGGATAAGAGCTCTGATTTTTCAGGAAAACAAGTGGAATGGAGCAGTTGGTGAGGATGTGTGAGTGGGGTGATGCAGGACAGTGAGGTGACAGCAGTTCCTGGATGTTCTTGTGCCCAAGCAGGTCCATGTGGGGACTCACCTGCAGAGATAAAGGTGTGTTTGAGATAAAGCCCAGCCATGGCACCTTGGGCCAGGTGAGCTTCAGCTGCATGTTGATCCTATTGAGTCAGAGATGGGACTGGCCCTGCTGGATTTACCACTTCTATAAAGCTCCGTGGGATTTTTCTCCTGTTGTAACCCTAAATACCAACACAGAGCACTCAGTGCTCCAGCTAGCAGTGCTTTCTTGGAAAACGCTGATGGAAAAGCTGTAGGAACTTCTCCAGATCCACGCTGGACACTTCATGGGAGGGTGGTTTTTTGCCAAGTAGGTTTTATTTGGTTTGTTGTGGGATAACTGTTGAAATCAGAGAATCATGTAGGTTGGAAAAGCCCTCAGAGATCATCGAGTCCAAGCGCTGCAGTCTGAGCTGACATAGGACAGGTAAGCACAGACTCTCTATTGGAATACTAAAATCTTCCCTTATGTCAAATCCTGCCTTGGTCAAGTAACTCCACTCAAAAATGCCGTGTTGGCCTCTGTAAGGCACCCACCAGGAAAGCCCAAGTCCTTGTCCAGAGGGTTTTTGGAAAGGGGTGATGGCACAGCCCCAGCCCAGCCCCAGGGAGGAGCAGATGGGTCAGAACTGGGAGCATCTCTCACGGGCAGTGCCTGGAGCCAGTGCAGAGGGAAGGTGTCCTGTGTGGGAATGGCACGGGATGAGCCTCGGGAAAGGCTTGGTGAGGCCCTTTTGGTCCAAAACTAAAGGGGCTTTGCAGTGGGATCGAACCTCCCCAGCTTTGAGTCCTCCCATTCATCCTGTGCCCTGGGGGGTGACTTGCATCACGTCTCCATCAACTGAATGAAAATTCCTACTGTTCAGCCTATTCCTCTGTTTTCCTGTTGTCTTTTCTCTCTTTATCCTGGCAAAGTTGTCTCTCTGCCAGGCCATGTCTGTCCCAGCCCTTGCCTGAGCTGCATGAGCAGCATTTGAGCACTGAATCCTCCTGGTTAAGCCCTTGGTTGTGTAGCCACTGTAAACTACTGGGTATTTCTAGGTTTGGGGTTTTCTTCCTGGCTCTGTTTTCCAGGCTGTGCCATTCCCTTTGGTTGCAGGAGTTTGGTTTTTTTATTGTGGAGGAGGAACTGGAGCTGGTGCTGAGACCCAGAGTCCCCAAACCTCCCAGTGTAAATAAGGGATCTGCTGAATCCATGTCCCTTTCCCTGAGCCCGAGCCCAAGCCAAGCCTGCCTCTGAAGTGAAACTGCCAGACCCAAAACCTCTTTCTGAAGAGAATCCATCACTCCTGCCTTTGGGGACTGCTGGGACTTCTGCAGGAATGGACCCATGGAAAGGCCAGGAGCTGAGACAGAGCTGCTGAGGCTTTGCTGAGCTGCTGGGGAACTGGGGTTGGGATCCCACCAGCCACGGTCCTGTGCTGGCCCTGGAGCCTACAGCCCCCTCCAGCTCCCTCAGACCCCTGCCAGGCAGGAGTGTTGTATCCTGGTTGGCTGTGGCTTTTTCCAGGAGGAGAAGGGATGCTGGGGAATCTGTTTACAGGCAGCTGCCTGCAGTGGCCCGGGCAGGGATGCTGCTCCAAGCAGGGATGTGGCATCCTGAGCACTGTCCTACCTTCACCAAGAGCTGTGGGGAGGCTGCAAGGGACCCTTTGAGTGCTGGGGAGGTCACAGGGCAGAAGTTTCCCCTGTAGCTGTGCTGCTGGGGAAACAAGGATGCAGGAATTGTAGTCACAGACTGGTTTGAGTTGGAAGGGACCTTAAAGTTCCTCGTGGCTGGAATGGCCGGGGAGAAGCAGCTGGACCTCCATGGGGAAGCATTTGTCACTCAGGTGTGATTTGTAAGGCCAGCTTTGGGCTTTCCAGCTGGGAGTGGAGCTGGGCACAAGGAGAATCCCCAGCTGGGAGCAGGGAGAAGGTGAGAACAAACAGGAGAGGGCTGAGGGACAGCGGGGTCTCCTCTATTCCTTCATTCGGTGTGGATAAAAAGACACTGCTGAAAAGAGGAACTATCCCCCAGAAGGGCCTGAATTAGGAAATACCCGCAGCCGGGGGGTCCCTCCTCCGCTCCCCTCGTCCTGGGGCGCGGCGGCCGCTCCGCTCCCCGCGGCCGGGCGAGGGCAGCAGAGGCCGGGAAGCGGCGCGGGAATGGGAACGGGGAATGGGAATGGAAGTGGGAATGGGGAAAGGGATGGGGATGGGCATCCCCCATTCCTCCCGTACCCCGCGCTGCTAGCACCGGCATTTCGGAACCGGCTCTCATTATCAGTAATAAAACTAGTTGTTATTTCTATTTTTTATTATTATCGTTGAAAGCCCGTGAACCCCGAGTAGAGCAGATATGCCCCGCGACGCTCCAGCCCTCAAAATCCTCCCCCAAGTGTCTCTTGCAGACACAAAGCGCTTGTTCTGCTGCTGTGTCTGCGCAGCATCCTGTGGGAAACCCACGGAGCGGGACAAGGCAAGCTGGGGGTGCCTCCAGCGCAGGGGGCATGGGACATCACCTTATTGCTGTCCCCTCTTGTGGACTCAGGACCAGGATGGCAGATGCTGAACATGCCCACCCGCTCCTTCCAGCAGCCATCCCTGGCGCCAGCCACCCGCCTGGAGGAGACACCTCGGGGCTGCACGGTGCCAGGCTGGGGTTCAGCCCCTGGGACCCTCACACCTGCACCGGGCACGAGGAGCTCCGGGCACAGGAGGTGTCCCGGCCCTGGCTGCCCCACAGCCCGGCTGATCTCGGGGTGTCCCCCGGCACCAACTCCCTCCTCCCCGGCCTGGCTCGCTCCGTGTCCTGCCATCTTGCGCCTGTGAATAATTCACCGTCCCTGTCCCCGTTGTTTCCTTGCAGGTATTTATAGCCCGTGATCACGTCTCCTTGGAGGCAGCTCTCTCCGCCGCCGTGTAAATTTAGCTCCCGTCGTCTCTCACATGTCATGCCCTCCAGCCCTTGCGGGAGCCCTTCCATGCGGCTCCTTTCCGGCAGGGGCCGGAGCCCCCATGTCCCCCTCTGTGGCTGTCCCCATGGCTGGCCGGAGCCCCTGGGCAGCGGTGCTGGCCGTGCCGTGCCGTGCCGTGCCATGCCCGGTGTGCCCGTGCCCGCCGGGCCCTGGACCGGGGCAGCTCAGCTTCCCTCCGGCAGCTGCAAGGAGCCACCGAGCCCTTCAGCTGCTGCGGCACGGGGGATGCTTTGAAATTCCTGGGCTGCCATCTGTGCTATGCAAATCCCCCAATCTGACGGCTGCGTGTGGACCCGCTTCCGGACCCAGCCACGGAGCTGTTGTTATCCCGCTCCTCCTGCCAGCCGCACGTTCGGAGGAGCAGAAACATCACCGTGACAGCCACCCCTGTGACAGCCACCCCTGTGACAGCCACCCCTGTGACAGCCACCCCTTTGCTCTGCCCGAGCCAGGCCGGGGGATGAGGAGGGGACGGGGCAGCTCTGGGCTCGGGCATGGTTGTTCCACGAGGTCACCACGGTGCTCGGTCTGGCTGCCGGTGTATTGGTCCCCCTGTCCTCGCCGAGGAATGGAGCCAGGGCCGGGACTTCAGCACACAGGCTGGCTGTGCTGTAAACAAACAGGTGGGCTCCGAGGATGAGGACAGCGGGGACTGAGCCCGCTCAGCACCCGGAATGGCGCAGGGTCCCCGGGGCGGGGATGCGGCAGGAGCAGCGCCCATGTCCCGGGCACAGCGTGCACATCCCCCCTCAGGGCCGAGCTGCTCCCACAGGATGCCCCGTTCCCCCACCCCAGGGACCCTGGCCCCAGCCTGGGGCCTGCATGAGCCACATGCAGACACAAAACAGGCAGGAGCAAGCACCCTCCCCATTCCCCACCCTAGTGCTGGTGTGCAAATACCCCCATGAGCTGCCGCAGCTTCTCCCCAAATTCACCTGAGCGGTGCTGGGGACCGAGGCTGTACCCACGGGCACCGAGATGGCAGCGAGGGGCCACCATCCGCAGCACAGCCCCTGCTCCGTGCTCTTTAAACGGTGGGAAGGTGGCAGCGGCTCCCTGGGGTGGCGAGGGAAGCGGGGGGCACGTTTGCCAGCATGGAGGTAATTAATGAGCATCCTGCGCTGCTCCCCGCTGTGCCTCCATCCCCCCAGGACCCCTCGGCCGGCAGCGCGGGCACCGCCTGCTCCTGCCGGCGCTGGGGGCCGGGGGACCTGGCGGCACGGGGCCTCGTTAATATTTTAGGAGCTCTTTTGTCCGCAGGGGATGGGGAGGCTCGCTCGCAATCGCCTTTCATCTCCGTGAGGCCTCCGCGCGGCTCCAGCCTCTTATCTGCCGCCTCCTCGCTGCTTCGCTACAGCTTGTTATGGGGCTTGGGTTGTTGTTTTTTTTTCCTGGGAAGGGTTGGAAAAAAAGCCTGGCTGCTCCTGGCCAAAGGGCATCCGCCAGCCGCGCTGGCGGCAGCTGCTGGAGCATCCCCACACGGCTCCTGCCTGCCTGCTGCCGTCCCTCCGCCGCCTGCTCGGGGCTGCAGCTCTGCCCAGGCTGGGCTGTGCCAAGGGCTGGGGCTGGATGAGTCCCTGGTGCTCGGGGGAGGGCTTGGAGGCAGGGAATGGGTGTGTGTGTGTGTGTGTGTGTGTGTGTGTGTGCACTGCCTGCCTGTGCCACGGGTGAAACTGGAGACCCCTAAGAGCTCTGCCAAGGGGTCCCTGGATCCACTGAAATCCCTTCCCTGTGGGGGATGCCCAGTGGAAACATGAAAAACCTGGTGCCTCCTGGCTGCCTGGGAAGGGGCAGAGCCAAGGTGCAGAGCTGGGCTGGTGTGAGGAAGAAGAGGGTGATGAAGGAGAAAGGACAGGGAGGGAGAAATGGGAGCTGGGCTGCATTTCTGCTCCCCCTCTGAGCTGGGGAGTGTAAGCAAAGTTGGGAGAGTAGAGGGTGCCCTGGGAAGAGGTCTGGCTCAGCCCTGGGGCTTTAACAGCCCCATGGACAATTGTCTCTAGGTGCTCCCTTGGACCTCTCCCTCATCCTCCCCTTGCTCCTCTTGCCATCTTGGACAATGTCTCACTGTCCCCAGGTCCCAAACTCGTGGTCTTGGCTCCCCTCGTCCCTCCCAGCCAGTGTTGCTCATGCTGTCCCTTCTCCAGTGACGGTCCCAGCTGACTGAGAGGTGTGGGCAGCTCGGGGTCCCTGCTTGGGGCTCTCGGGGGTCTCCAGGTGACGCCCCATGCACACACAGGCTCTCCTGGGGACTGTGCTGCCTTTCTCTTTGATTCTGTCCTTCCCCTGTGCCACAAAGGGCTGAAGCAACAGGATTCACCTTGTCCTGGAAAAAACCCACCCCCATGCCTGGCTACCTCCAAGTCTGGGCACGGCCCTGGCAATGACAAGATGTGCCAGTCCCACCAGGGCTGAACCCATCTGTCTGTCCCTTTGCCCAAGCAAGAACTTGGATCTCAGAGGAAATCTGGCTGAAGGCCTTCAGGAGACTTTTGCAGCTGTGTTCTGCCAAGGCTGACAGCTTCTTCCCTCGGGAAGGTCCTTCCCCATCGCCCAGTGATGCACAGCAGGGTTCAAAGCTCCTTCACTGCACACCCCAGCCGCAGGCACACCAGTGGGGACTGCTGCTGTCCCCTGGGGAGGTGGCATCCTCCTGGCACTGGCACTGCTGCCAGGTCACCCCAGCTGGCAATCCAGGCTCGGGGACCTCAGGGAGGGCTGGCGCCTGCGCTCAGGAAGGCGGTGAGCTCACGGGTTTAATTTTCTCAAGGCTTCGTTCGGCTCTGACATGTGATCCTCGCTACAGGAAGGACGCGGCGAATGCGTCGTCCCCCGGGGCTGCCTGACTCGACCTTGTGGGAAGAGGTAAGAGCACAGCATGGCTTTTCCGCCCCACTGGTGTCGCTTCCAACAGCAATTTAATATCTCCCTGATAACCCGGGCCGAGTTTCAGGCACCGTTAAAAAAAAATAAAGCATCTGCTGATAAAAGTCGATGTCCTCAGTTGAAATCCTTGGTGTGGGTCTGCGTGGCTGGCCCCACACTGCAGCTGTCCATCGCCAGCTCCACGCTTATCCTCGTCCTCTGGCAGGATGCCCGCCTGGAGAGGACAGTGGCACCGTGGGGACTCCCGGAGTGGGGACTGTCACTCCTGGGCTCTGTGCCCAGTGGAGGGGGAACGTTCACCAGCCCCATCTGGGACACAGTGAGAGCTGTGGCATCTCCATCCCACCCCATGGCAAAGCTGCCATCACTCCCCCCCTTCCCTCCCAGCATCCCAGACCTCCCCACATGGTCCCACCGATGAGCCTGATGTACAAGGGCTTTTCCCAACCAAGACAAGGTCTGGGATGCTCCATTCGGGTGTGCACAGCCACCTCGCTGTGGACCAGCACGGGCTGCAGGGATTGGGGCTCGCTTTGGATGGAGCAGGACTGGGATGGGCTCAGCCCAGGCAAGACCCTCCAGGCCGGTCTGGCCATGCACGTTTCTCCAGGTCCAGGCTTCTGGCTCCGTGGGCTCGCTTTTCTGGTTCCACTTGATTTCCCCAACTCGATTTCCCAGGCTCCTTTCCGTGGGCTCAATTCCCTGTGCTCACCTCTGTGAGCTCTCCAGCAGCTCCGGAATGGAGGTTCCTTGGGCATGGCTTGCTCGATACGGATCTCCAGGCTCGGTTCTCCGGGCACACCTTGCCAGAGGTGTCTCCCAGGCTCGGTGCCTCCGTGGTGGTTCCCAGCTGCTTCCCAGGGCTCTCCCCATCATCCCGGTGCCAGCAGAGGGCCTCCCTTACCAGCACAGCACCGTCTGGAAATTATAAAACACATTATCTATTTGGCAAAACTTTGTGCAAGGATCAGGAAAAGGGCTGGAATCCGTTCTCCTCCAGGAGACCGGAGACAGCGTGTCCCCCACGGCTTCTGTTTTCAATGCCAGCACTCAGCCGCGTTAAAGCCGTGGGAGCGTTCGTCATTAAAATGGCAATTGTGGAGCCAGGCAATAAATTTAACATCATAAAAGGCGCTGGGAGGGTCTCGCTCATCTGTTGCTCTTCAAAGAAAAGTGTTAGTTGCTTCCGAAAAAAAATAAAATAAAAAATTGGGAAGCAGCAGGTGAGAAGGGACGGGGTGACAGCTCTCCCTGACTGCTGGGGTGCTGCGGGGAGCTTGGCCGGGCAGAGATGGGCACCTTTTGGGGTGCCCATGGGGCTGGGGGTGCTGGAGGAGGGGGCGTTGGGGCTCTTTCTCTTTCCAGGTGATGGGGTTTCCTCTCTGCGTGTCGCAGTGGGATGAGCAGGGGCAGTGTGGGAACATCTCCCTTGCTCTGCTGGGGTGCTCTGTCCCCGGCCAGCAGGGAATGAGGGACACCCAGCAGGCAGGGTGACATCGGCCGGGCTCCCCGCTCTGTCCTGCACCCCTGCGGCGCCGCCGGGTCCCCCTGGGCTGGGACCACCCCGCTCCTGCCGCCAGCGCCCGCCGATAGCCATCATCTCCCAACGCCAGGCTCCGGCCGCCGGCGTCTGCCGGCAGAATTAGCCGTCGGATTGGAACCGTTCGCTAAATAATTCAGGAGATTTCTTCCTTTTTTTTTTCCTTTCCCTTTTTTTTTTTTTTTCCCCCGAGAAAGCTGTTTTCTTTCCCTTTTTTTTTAATTTTTTTTTTTCCCTTTAAGGTCGGAGTATTTTCCAGGCTGGGTTTCCATCGAGGGGGTGCGGACACGCTCAGGCAATACCGCCATGTGTTTACAGCTCAGCTCCCGGCGTTATTTAGGGATTGTAAAACCACAGCAGCTCGCTCGCTCGCTCGCTCCCCCCCGCTCGCCGCAGCCAATTTTTTTCCTCCATGCGGCTCTCGTTGCAGCGGCAAAGGTCAACCCCGCTCCTTTGAAAGCAGCACCCCCCTCCCTTATCAGATTTAGGAATCCTTGGGGGAGGTTGAAGCCGAAATGCAGGCAAAGCCAGCTGGCCGCGGTCCGGCCGGGGGGGCGGTGGGGCTGCAGGGTGGGAAGGAAGGATGGAGGTGGGAGGAGGAGGAGGGCGGTGGGATGAGCCCCCGCGCCCGGGCGGGGCAGCACCGACAGCAGCCAGCGTGAATAATGGGGGCAAGATAATACAGGGCACAGATAATACAGCTGATTAGCGGCCAGGCTCGGGGAGGGGGAATTGGATGCGACGAAAAAATCGCCGCCGGGGTGAAATCAGCGTGGCTCGGGGTGAGGGAGTGGGGTGAGCCCTGCAGGAAAGGGCTGGGGGGCACGGAGATGGGCTGAGGACTGGCAGTCAAGGGAGCAGGATGAGCTCCGTGGAGGAGAGGTGAGCGTTGGGACAGAGGGTGAGCCCATGGAACTGGACTGGGAGTCACAGTGATGGGATGAGCCCTGTGGCAAATATCTGGGGTCTATGGCAGGGCCTGAGAATGGATGGTCACCAGGGATAATCTGCTCTGCGGGGCATTCCCAGCCCTCTGTCCCCCCCCCCCCCCCCCCCAAACTGGGCAGCCATGGGGCACCTCAGTGAGGCTGAGCATGGGAAGAGCTCTACGGGGTCATGGCCATTGATGGGGTGACCAAATGATGGCAGAGAGTGGCACTGGGGGTCCCTGGGGAGAGGGAAGGAGGCAGGAGGGAGCAGGAGAAGAGAGACCAGGACAGAACCCAGGTATGGGGCAGAGCTCGGACGTGGGGCAGGAGGCCCTGTAGTGCTGTGGGCAGCCCTGGTGCTCCCCTGGAGACGTCCCCTGCTGGTCTTGTCCTGGCCCAGGCACCGCTCACGCCTTCAAACTTTGCCAGGGATGGTTTTTAATTAAAACCAGAAGATGCCGCTCTGCGCCCCGGCCCTTCAGGGATGACCACTGCTCACATCCTCCGCCTTTGGTCTTCCTGGCTGCACAGCTTGACACGGGGAGATGAAAGTCCCTCCCTGCCAAAAAAGCACCAGAAAAAAAGGGCAGTCATAAAATCGTGCCGCCAAGAAGTCCCCAGCCGAGGGTCCAGCGAGGTCCTGCCGCCCAGGAGCCGTGGCCAGAGCCGAGCAGCAGCCTGGGGAGTGGGGCTGTTGCCTTCAGCCCTTCTAAAAATAACAGCTCCGAGCACAGCGAGCGCCGGGCGCCTAACTGGAACCAGCTTTCCAAACTCCCAGCTGGAAGCAGCTTTAGGAGCCTGCACCAGCCTTTCTGGGAAAGAGCAATTAAAAATAGCGAGCGACTGAAAGCGCCGTCCCCACCGCCCGTCCTGCCCCTGCGTGGGGAGGACAATGGGGAGCCAGGTTTGGAGGCAGGTGTTTCCCTCTGCTCAGCTTGGAAAGGCTAGCAGTACCTAGAGATGGAGCTGGAAGGGTGTCATGGGGGGATTCAGCCTCCCTGATGGCAGGAGAAAGGGGGAAGTGGGCTCAGAGCTCCCCAAGGACAGAAGCTGGGGTTACTCCAGCATTGTCACCTGCTGGCTGTGGGCGCTGGAGCTGGGGCCACATCCAGGCTGGAGCCTGGAAGGGTGAAGGCCAGGCTGTCCCAGGGAGGTGTGAATAGGACAACATCCTACAGTGGGGGTGGGAGGGGGATTCCAGGGACAGGTGAGGGGCTCTGAGTATCCCACATGGGCTCCAGCTCATCCACTCACATAAGGATGAGCTCCAGCTCTGTGGATACGTGCTCTCCATCCACCTCCTTTGGTGCTCAGCCCCATCAGTCCTGTGTGTGCCCATGGCTGGGATGGGTGCTGGACCCCTGCCCACACTGAGGCTGGAGATGGCCCCATGCAGGTTTAGCTGGTGCCACGTGCCTGATGTCCCATGCGAGGCTCGTCAGCTCTGTGCCCAACCCTCCATGCCACGGCATAGAGCCTGCACCCCCACATGCTGCTGCTCCCCGTGCTCCTCCTGATCCCATTGCTCCCCCTGATCCCACTTCTCCCATTGCTCCCCCTGCTCCCACTATTCCCACTGCTCCCCGTGCTCCCCCTGCTCTCCCATCTCCCACTATTCCCACTGCTCCCCAGCTCCACGGTCACTCCCTTTCCCCACCACCACCCTGGTGGCTTGGTTTGCGGGGTGCCTTGGTTGCCTCTTGGCTGGGCACCCTCCGGGCTGCTCCAGGCATCCGTGTGGTCACGTTTCCCCCCAACCATGGGTCGCCTGCCAGCGTCTGCCTGCCCTTCCTTTCCCCTCCCTAATGAGAGCAAACAGGGCCAGGGCAGAGCCCCGAAACTCCCCCAGCGGCGGCTCCCCGGGCGCTCGTTTCCTCTCTGCTGCGCTCGTCTCGTTACGTCCTAATTCCCTAACGAAGGGCCATGAGAGAGGAAGTCTTGCGGAAGCCCGTCCTGGCAGCCGCCTTCCTGCTACCAACCCTGCTCCAGCCCCGGCAGAATGGGATTTCCTCGGGATTGGACAAGACCTGGTTCGTGGTTTTGGTCTGGCACAAACCGCACCGCTCTTCTGCTCCTCTTGTTCAGTCAGAGCTCGCCTGTTCTTCTTCCCATTTTGTATTTATCCAGGTCATGAGCAAGGATGTCCCACACCCTCCTAGAAAATGCCAGTGAAATGCTCCTCTTTTCCCACGCCACCGGTGTGCTGTGGATTTCCAGGTGCCTCCAAGCATCCCGAGTGCTCCAGGTGTGCCTCCAGCTGAGTGGCTGCCACTGGTACCCATGTCCAGATGATGGGAAAGCTGGTGTTTTGGGATTGTCTTGGGACAACAGCTCAACAGTGCATTTCTGAGCACAAATGGGAATACCCACCATCACCAGTTCTCCTTAGTAATGCACTAATGCTCTTCATCACCCTTTCTTTGTCGCTGCTATAGAGAACCCTCTCCCTTTTCCTTTTCTTCCATGTCTCAGGGAGTTCCTGTATCCTTTAGCTTCCTTCCCCAACGCTTATCCCCTGAAGACTCCTTTTCCACCCTCACTGCATCACAACAGCTGCCAGGTCCATGACAAACAGGACAGTGGTCCATGAGTGCAGCTCTGGAGCCCCTCGGGGCTGGAGCAAGGATGGAGGAATGGTCACCACTGAGGGTGGCCAGCTCCACCAGCTCAACCAACGGATGTGCCACCACCTCTTCGGGATAAAACCCTTCCTCCACACAGAGATGCACAACCAGGGGCTTTACTGGGGGTTTTGTTTTCTTTTAGAGCCCGAGCAGTGACACGGGGACCCCGGGCATGCAGAGCCCTGCTGCCACAGGACTCTGTTGTGCTGGAGGGGATGGATGCAGACGGGAGCGGGTGTGGTTGGACTGCGTGTGAATAAGGATTTTAACAGCCTAGAGGCCTCCTTTGGGGACCCTCTGGGGACGTGGAGGAAAAAGCAAAGTGCAGAACGCTGGGGTGTCTGCTGTTCCCAGCTCAGGCAGCTTGGCAAAGCTCAGGAGAGCACAGGAATTTGTCTCTGCATTCTTTCCTGAGGAAGTTTTGCTCCTGCCAAGGGCAGTTCATTCCAGAGGATTCCCCGAGGGGATGATCAGCGTGGTTCATGAGGAAGATGAGGAGCTCACTCAGGGCTCCACCAGGCAGGTGAAGCCCAGCTCTGGAGCCCAGGAGGGATCACAAAGGGAGATGGGGCTTCTCCCGCCTCTTCTGTGCTCGCTGCCATCCCATGCGGGGCTCGGCCCCACCAGGTGAAGGCAGGAAGGCATCAGGCAGCACAGCAGGGCTGGTGGGAGTAGCATGGTGGGGGGCCCAGCTGGTGCGTGGGCCCACGGAGAGGCTGCACAGAGAAAGGAGAAATGGGAAAACGCTTCTTTAAACCCCCGGAGGCCATGGGAAGGTAGGCACGGGGTGAGGCAGGGAGGGCAGAGCTCGAGGGGAGCCCGTGCCTCTGGACAGGAGGGGATGGAGAGCCGGTGTTGTGGCAGGGAGCCAGCGGGAGGAAGGCAGAGTCTGTGGGGTGGATGAAGCAGCAGTGGCTGAGCTGCACCAATGATCACAGGCACTGCTGGATCAGGAGCAGCACTCTCCCAGTAGCCCCCAAACCTCACCAGGAGGCACCAACACACAGACTGAGCCCCTGCATCCCCCAGCCCGGAGTGGGGTCCTGGGGGTGAGGTGCAGGAGGAACATTTTCTCCTGGAGCCACCATCCTGCCCTGCCCAGGGAGCTGCTGGGATCTGCCCAAGGCAGTGAACCCTGGATGCTCCTCACCCAGGGCATCCAGCACTGAGGAGACAGACACCACACTTGGGACATGGAACGAGTCTCTCCACAAGATGATGGATGATGGAGAGCTTCACATCCCCACAGTTCCCAACGTGGCTCCTTGAGTGTGTCACCACACCTGCCTTGCTCTGAGGGCTCCTCCATGGCTTTCATGCCTAGGTCATGTCCTGGCCAACCACTTCTCAGGATGGCATCTCCTGTGGGCAGCTGATGGAGGGGGGATCAAGACTGGACCGTAATCTGGGCTTAACCAAAAGGGATCATTCCCATGAGGTGCAGGGAAAAATGAATCCTCTGACCACGGGAGAGAGCAGGAAAGGGCCGTGGAGGAATGGCAAGGGAGGAGGTGGCACCCTGAGAGGCGGTGGAGGGAGGTTAGAGGGGTGAAGGTACCACAAGGTGTGTTTAATTCCTGGAATGGCTTCAGCAAAGGACACCCTGACAGCACAGCTCAGTTCCTCCCAGCTGTGCTTGTCTGCAAAACAGCCATCCCTGCTTCCCCAAAATACTTGGGAGGGCTGGAGTAGGCCAACTCCACCACCCTCATCGATGCTGCAGGGAGCCTATTTTAAGCCTTGCTAACGTAGGAGGATTAAATTTGGCTGGCTGAGACACGTCCTGCTCCCAGCTGTCCCCCAGCCTCCCCTGAGGTTGGCAGCTCTGCCGCAGGCACGGCTCATGAGGCAGGAGGCTGCCCTGGACCTCCAGGGCCGGCTGCCCTGCACAAGAGGAACCCAAAACTGGGGCATCTCCTTGGATGCAGAGGCACTCAGCTCGGGCCGAGGGCAAAAACTCTTCCAGGCATTGGTGTCAACAGGTTGACCCACAGGAATGTGGTGGGAAGCACCGTGGGATGAGCTCTTGTGGTGTGGATGGGTTTGGAGCGAGCTGGGGTCTCCAGCCCCATGGTCCCCTCTTCAGAGGAGCTGATTGATGGGGGAGCCTTCTGCCCATCCTGGCATCTCCTTGCCTGCCAGGGATGTCTGTGCCCAGGGAGTCCTGTCGAGACCCACAGACCGATTTGCCCCTTCCCATGGGGCCTCTCCCTTGCCCTCGCTGCCCTGCACTCCCACAGATCCCCATCCAGCTCATTGTTGTATTAATTGACAGAGCACTCATTGCTGGAGGTCTTGCCGAAGAACCTCATGGAAAATCGTGTGTTGCCTGCGTGGAATTCCCTGCCTGCTGCCAACACGGTGTATATTTAAGCGAGTGTCACACCCGGCCATCAAGGGCTGCATCACCGGCACCGTCTGCAGCCCAGACAGCCCAGGGCAAACGTTTGGCCGGAGGAAATGAAGCAAGAGCCGATTTACACCTATTGGGATGGACCACCACTACCTCCATCACCGATTCCCGCTGCCACGGGGAGCATCACTCCACTGCTCTTCCTCCCTTTGCTCATTTGGAAGACGGGGCTAATAATCCCCATCACCTATTTGCGAGGCTGTTGTGAATTTTCATGAGCTCCCATCTGAACGGGGCTTTGAGCAGGAAAACTGCTGTATCAGCTCTAGGCAATGATAAACAATACTCAGCATTTACATATTCAAAGCACTTTGATTAACTCTTGGGGTTTAAGGACTTGAGTCGATTCCCACCCGACCGTAATGGCAGCTGGACGGGGCGAGGGGCGGAGCGGGGGAGAGCTGAGGGGAGAGCTGCGGGTTCACTCCGCCGGGCAGGGCCAGGAGAACCCCCCGACAAAGTCACGCAAATCACCTCCTGCCTTAAATCCCTGCCTGGAACGGAGGAAAAATAAATCCGGCTGGTCCCCGCCTGGGGGAAGGGGCAGATCCCGCCATGCGGAGCGGGTGCCGAGCGTGGAGCATCATCGGTTCTGCCGCAGAAGCTGTAACCAGGTGTTAAATAGCTGTGAAATGCTAACTTGATTCATGCAGGAGTCGCCAAATAAAGGAATTTTTATTTTCCTTTAAGAAAATATAAATTAGGGAAGGATGGGCCCACGCCTGCCCTGATGCACGGCGCCGTGACCTGCTCCCCAGACGCCTGCTAATTCCACGGGGGCAAAAAGCCGCGGAGAACAAATCCAGGAGCACGATTTCGCATTTTATTCAGCAGTTGTTTTCTCGTGTTTTTTTTTTTTTTTTTTTTTTTTTCTTACCAAGTCTTCACAACCTCCTGGATTTAAATGCTGCTCCCCCACTCCGCCCCTCCCCAGGAGATGCTGAGCCCCCCAGGGCTGCTGCTGCCACAGGATCCTCCAGCATTATTATTGAAATCACTGTCAAACAAGAGCAAAACCTGGCGAAACTTTGGTGCTGCCCTCACCCAGCGACTTCAGATACGGCAGCGGCCGGGGCTGCCTGCTCTGGGCAGGGGGTATCCGTGCATTTCAGAACTGCCGGCTCCAGAGGGGCTAAACCCCTTCCTGAGCGCTGCCGAGCCGCCCCGTCAGCTCCTTCTGCCATTAATTAACAGCACTTCGGGAAAAGTAGCTGTCCCTGCTCCAGTCATCCCGCACCGCAGGATCCCGGCGTGTCCCCCCGCCCGAGGCACAGGAGATGCTGCTGCCGCCGCTGTTGTACACCCAGCACCGGTCCCTGGCCCTGAAAACGCGGCGCTGGCTGGGAAAGATAAAGGGCAGGGACACAGCCATCCCTGCGGGCTGAGCTGGGCTGCGCTGCCCGCCACGCATGAGCACTGCGAGGCCGCCGCTCTGCTTTCCTATATTAAAAAAGATTTTCCTGCTGCCAGGAAGGAAACTTTGGGCACCGTCCCCTGTGCAGCAGCCCCGGAGCAGCAGCCGGAGCAAAGCCCTCGCCAGCTCCGGGAACGGCAGATGCTGGGAGCTGCTGGGGATGCGGGAAGCGTGCGGGTCTGCGTGGGCACGGCCATGTCCCAGCGCCGCTGGCCGGTCGTGGAGCTCTTTGTACCCAGTGGTGGGGACAACTGGACGGAGCTGGCCATGGAGCGGGGCCAGTGGGAAGGAGATCCAGCTCCAGAAATTGCGGGGGGAGACCGCAAGTGAGATGTCCCAGCTGCTCCCTTCAGCAGGGGGAAGGACCGGGGAGGGCGAAGGGGTGGCCCTGGGCTTGGGGCACGGGGCTGACGCCGCCTGTCCCCGTCCCAGGGGCTCACAAGGACACGGGGACTGGGCGGCATCACCCGGCAAAACTCCCGGAGCGCCGCGCTCCCCCCGAGCGGATCCTCCCGGTGCTGGCAGAACACCCCGGGGACGAGCTCCTGCCTTCACCCCCTGCCCGCTCCCGCTCTCGGGGTGCCGCGCATCCCCCGGGGGGCTGCGGGGCGGCGCGGAGCGGGGACCCCCGGGGTGCCGGTGCCGTGCTGTGCCGCGCCGGGGCCGTGCCGTGCGGTGCCGCCCGCGCCGCGATCGATCGGCATCGACCGTCCCCGCCGCGCTGCTCCAGTTTCCAGCCAATGTCGGGCGGCGGCGGCCCGGGGACCCGCCGGTGGCACCGCGCACCCGCCTGGCGCCGCCCGCGCCGCGCTGCCCCGAAGAGCCGGCCTGGACCGCGCCGGCCGCGGAGCCACTCGGCCGGGGGGAGGCGGCGGGAGGGAGGGAGCGGCCGGCCGGGTACCGGAATGGGCACCGAGCAGGCCAGGGCAAACAGCCGGGCATTGAGCAGGGCACTGGAGCAGGCACCGAGCAGGGCAAACAGCCGAGCATTGAGCAGGGCACTGGAGCAGGCACCGAGCAGGGCAAAGAGCCGGGCACCGAGCAGGGCACCAGACTGATAACTGGACCGGGCACCACACTGGGCACTGGACTGGGAAGCAGATCAGGCAAATAACCAAGCAATGAGCAGGGAAAGCAATGGGGCAAACAACCAGGTACCAGGCAAGGCAAACAATTGTGCACTGAACTGGCACTGAACCAGGTACCAGGCTGGGCAAACAGCCAGACACTGGAGCAGATACGGAACCGAGCTCAGAACCAGGCACAGAACCAGGGACCAGACTGGGCAAACAACTGGGCATGGAACCAGGCACAGAACTGGGCTCTGTGCCAGACACTGCTACAGTGAGCACAGAACTGGGTACCAAACCAGGCAAAGAACTGGGTAGCAGGCAGTGCTGCAGTGGACACTGACTGAGAACTGCTGCACTTGGTACAGTACCAGGCTCCAAACTAGACCCAAACTGGGCAAAGAACCAGGCACTGCCTGCTGCAGTGCTGGCCTGGGCACCAAACCAGGCACCACATCAGGCAGAGAGCTATGATGACACTGAACCAGACACTGAGCCAGGCACAAAACCATCCTGGGCACCATTCTGGGCAGCACCGTGGCTGCACCCAAGCGGGTATTGCCACACCAGGCACTGAATGAGGTGCTGAAGCAGGCACAGTGTCACTCAGCACCACACCAGCACCAAACTGGGCAGTGCCATGCAGGCACTGGGTGCTGCACTGCAGGGACTGTGCCAGGCTGTCCTGTCCCCCAGCACTGCCCTGCACCAGCACACGACATTCCACACCACTGCTACCACACTGTGCCCACTCCAGCACCCCAGCACCACCCAGCACACCAGGTAGCTCCACTGCTCTTCACATTTGTTCCTTCAGGACACAGCACCCCTTTTGGGACCCTGAGGGACCCCCACCCAGCAGTGCCACCCTGAGACCCTGTCCCTAAAGATGCAAGTGCCACTCGCTGCCATGGTTAACCAAGTGCAGCAGCAGGAGGTCTGCCAGCCTTGGGCTGCCAGGAGCCCCAGCAGAATCCCACTGCCCACAATGCCTTTGGAGTTTTGGGGCAAGGACCGACCCAAAGGGGCTTTTTTAGGCTTTATCCCAGCATGGTCAGGCCTGTGGTCCCCCCAGGTGCCCGTGGGAGGTGCCGTGGTGGCCGTGCAGCTGCGGCAGGAGTGACAGCTCGTGTTATTTCCGCGATAGCGCCGAAATGTGCGCAAACACTGCCTCCATTATCCGCCTCTGGGCTCTCTGCACAAGCGGGAGAGTGACCCCGGCGTGTTTTGAAACGCAGCCCCTGCGCTAGGTACACAAGCCGGCGGCTCCGCTTACCACGGAAACGCTCGGCCCGGCTGGATAGAGCAGCTTTTGATTGTGTGGGTGTCGCTCCCGGAACCCTCCCACTGCTGCCTCAACCGCCTCGCAACCGGCAGCGCTCCGAGTGGAAAACAAGGCTGGCCAGAGCCAGGGTGAAATCTGCTCCTGAGGAAGGACCTGCTGGAGGAGCCACGCTCTGGCTGGCTGTTAACAGCACTGATGATGTGGGTTTTGAGGCATTTGGGGAAAACCCAGGGAAAGGGGATTTTTAGGCGTCTAATGCTGTGGCATTGGGAGCTTCAGAGGGTGGTTTTAAAGAGCAGTGAGATAACACTGTCAGGAACATGGTGGGATTGCTGCAGTGTCCTGTACAGGGCCAGGGGCTGGGCTTGATGATCCTTGTGGGTTCCTTCCAACTCTGGGTATTCCATGATTCTATGAGTAATTGGAAGGACCAGGGGAAGGAGAAGTGTTGGGAGCAGCAGGAAAGGTGGAGGGCTGGGTGCTCCGGGATGGGTTCAGAGCTATGGAGTGTCTGTCCCCACCAGCACACCCCTGGGATGGCATCACTCAGCTCATGGATGCCCTGTGCCACTCCCCGGGGCCAGCAGTGCCTGGGACAGGCTGGGGAGGCTGGCATATGCTGACTGTCCATGTGGGTCAGTGCCCTGGCAGTGTGGGGGTCCTAGGGGTGGTATTTTGGGTAATGCTGTGTGTGACCACTCTGCTCAGTGAGGAGGCAATGGGTGACAGGCAGTGAGAGGGGCTGGAGGGTCCCCAGGACGGGTGGGAACATCCCAGACGTGCCACTGTCACACACGCTGGGGCTGGGGGAGGTGAAGCCAGGAGCTCAGGCAGCCTTGGGGAGGTGACTCAGTTTCCCCACACGGACACGGGCAGGGAGGCTGGTGGCAGTGCTGGTGATGGTGGCAGTGGTGGCATTGGTGGCAGTGGTGGCCGTTGGGCTGGCAGCAGGCCGTTGCAGAGGCTTCCTGTTTCTGCAGGATCCGGCTGGCATTGTGCCGCACAGCGAGGGGGGCAGAGCCTCTTCTTGCACCTGCCCAGAGCATCTGCTAGGGAGAAAATCTCCATGGCAACTCTGCCGGTTCCTCCATCCCTGTTCCACAGGGGACAGGGCGCTCTGCCTCTGCCTGCCCCCACACAGCTGGGGTGTCCCCATGGTGGGGACAGGCCACGGGTGCCCTGGGTGATGGGATCTGGGAAGGGATGGCTTTGCTGCAGGGTGGTCCCTTGCCATGGGAGCCTGCTGATCCCTCCCCGTGGGCTCCAGGCCCCAGACCGACCTCCAGTGATGGACAGTGAGATCTGGGACTCACCACATGTAGGAGGTGGTTCCCTGCTTTGCTCCCAGTTTCAGAGAAGGCAGAGGTTTTCCATCTTCCCTGACACATCCCATCAGGACACACCAAACCTTCCTGTGCTTCCAGCTGCACTTGAGACCTTTGCCCTTTGAAAGTGGGGAGGGGGGGAAGATGAAACGAGGTCCGATGGGACCAGGGCTCCTGAGCATGGAGCCAGCAGTGAGTCGGGGCATGGAGTGCCAATTCCACACTGGTCATTGGGGCATCCTCCCCTGGATTGGGGTTGCCTACTGCCATCCTGAGCCCCAGCATCTCCCCTCTCCTCGTACAGGTGCAGGGGAAGGGATGAAGCTGCTTTTTGGGCACTGCCTGCCTGGTGTCCCTCGGGAAGCTGAGCAGTGGCAGCCTCAGCCCACGAACCCTGCACACCCATCACCTGCTCTGCCCTTGCTGCAGGGCTCTCGTGGAGACCCTGGGTCTGGACTCCATGTGGGCTCTGGAAGGGGCCAAGAAGGAGGTGGAGGAGATTTTCAGTGAGACTGGAGAGGAAAGAAAAGGAAATGTAGCACTCTTGAGGGCCATTGGGTCTCCTCACATCCTCTGGCCCTACGATTTATATGGGCACTGTTGGGTTTTTAAGGGCTGGAGTGACTCAGTGCTTGCAAACCCCTCCTGGTTCCAGGAGTGTCTGGGATGATGGGGGATAACCCCACCTCTCCAAAGGCCACCAGTCCCTCCAGACTCCTGCCACCTCTGCACCCCAGCCTGGCTGTGGTACCTTCTGTGCTCCTTCCCCCTGAGCTCCAGAGGGCACTTGCTCCATTCCTGGCCCCACTGAGCTCCTTCCGAAATCAGGGCATTCAGGCAAGCCCTCAGCTACTGGAAACCCACCGTCTGCACTTTTAAAAGGGGAAAGCAAACTGCTGTGCCAAGAAATTGAATGAGGGGAGCCCAGCCCTCACTCTGCGTGAGGGTAGGAGCATCCCAACTGCAGACAGATCCCTCAGCTGCAGCGGGATACCCAAAAATTTCATTTCTGCAGCCAGGATGCAGCCAGTCCCCACACCAAGAGGCAGCCTCTGACCCAGAGGGTTTCCAGAGGGAGGATATAGAGTGGGACAACCCAAGGAATGGCCTCTCTGCTATATAAAGGTGGGAAACTGAGGCACGGGATGATTTAGGGACTCAGTCAAGCCATGTGCGACAGGATGCAGATGGCCCAAATCCCAGGCTCTTCTCTGAATTGCTGCTGAATTCTCCCAGAGGCAAAAAATAGCAAATTTTGATTGCCTCTGAAGCACTCGTTGAGGATGCTGAGCCCTCAGGAAGGAGGGAGCTGTTAGTGGAAAGGATCCCAGGGCACCAACTGGAGCGTGGGGAGATGGTCCAGGCTGGGGGAGCAGGGGACAGAGGTGATGGAAGGACAAGGGGGAACAGTTTTAAACTGAAAGATGAGAGCTTTAGAATGAATATTAGGTAGAAATTCCTCCCTGTGAGGGTGGGGAGGCCCTGGCACAGGTTGCCCAGAGAAGCTGTGGCTGCCCCATCCTGCAAGTAGCCAAGGCCAGGTTGGATGGGAGCAAAACTAACACAAACTTGTTCTAGTGGAAGGTTCCTCATCTCTGGAACTGGCTGACTTTTAAAGTCTCTTTCTACCCAAACCATTCTGTAGTTCAGTGATGTCCTCCTCAGGACCAGGTTGGAGATGGATATTTTGGATGATCCATGAGCTGGAGTGTCTCCAGTGAGATCTCTGTGGAGCATCTGTCAGTCTCTGTGCCTCTCCCCAGACTGGCCCAGGAGTGTGCAGTGGCCAAAGCAGCACCAAAGCTCCTGGGATGAGGACCTGGCTGCCCTGGGAGCCACAGATCAGACTCACAACCAAGGCATTGCTTGAAGGAACCTGGTTTCCACCTCTGGTCAGTGACTGTACCTTCCTGGAGGGCTCAGGCTGGTTCCTGGGGACCAGGTGTGACTTCTGGATGCTAGTGGGACACATGGACTCTCAGCCTGGCTTTCTCCCTACCCCAGCTTATGTGCCAGGTGGTGAAAGAGTTTGGCCTTTGCTGCTTGTTGAGAACTGCCCATGTGTGAAGATAAAACAGAGGGAATGTCACGTCCTGGCGCTGCCGTCTCCAGGAGCAGCCGAGGGGGCTGGGACATGCTGGAGGTCAGCACCAGGAGCTCTGATGGGCTGAGCTTATCAACTTCACCCCTCTCAGATATCACCTGTGTGCTTTGTGCAGAGCTAAAGGATCCCAGGGTTGGCTGAACCCCAAACCCCCTTTTGGAGGGTTGTGTCGTCCTGCCCCACTGTGCCTGGACAGCAGTGCAGGTCCCCAGCAGGCTGTGGAAGGTCTCATCCTTGCCAGCTACTGGACTTTTCAGGTGGGTCTGAATTGGGGTAGAAGTGATCTTGAAAGCCAGAGGTTCCATGAGCTGCCCCATGGCTGTGTGGCACCCACGGGGTGTTCCCACTTGAGCTGTGTCAGCGCTCCAGGCTGGGAGAAGCTTGGATGCTTGGGACCTGGGCAGGGGCTGGACAAAATGTGCTCATCACCCTGATTTGGACCGGAATCTGCTATTTCAGTCTCCGTGACCTAATGCTCTGTAGGTGCCTTTGAAAATAGCCAGAGGGCTGCTGCAGGGGCTGGGTTTCAGCAGCAATCCCGAACTTGAGCTGTGATGGAGCAGCACCACAGCCCCACAAACCAGGGCAGCTCAGCAGAAACACCCCAAGGAACTGAACCTGCTGAACGTGGAGAGAGGGAGAGAGAGAGGCTTGATCTGGAGAATGCCAGAGCTCCAGGTCGTTGCAGAACATGAGAACAGGAAAAGGTGGCAGAGTCCAAAGGGACGATGCTGAAGTCATCAGCAGTAAAAATGGCACCAAAATCAGCCTTTTCCTGTGAAATAATTTGGCTGGAATGAAATTGTTTTTCCTGATGGCAGCCAGTGCCTTTAGGGGTTAACTGCAGCCCTGCTGAGAGAACTGTAAAAGGTGTTTCCGAAATATTTCCACTGCCCTGTTGGTTTTATGGCCAGGAAAGGCAGGGCAGGCCCGCCTGGGCAGCAGGGTGCTGCCGAAACCCAGCTGCAGGATGGCTGTGCAGATGGAAACCAGGTCTGGAAAAGCAAACAGAGATTCCAGGCTGGACACCAGGAAAGTCACCCAATGGTGCAGATGGATGCAGGAAGGGACCCTCCGTTGGTCCACCCCCAAAGCCATGGGGATGGTGAAAGTCTTCCCTGGCTTGGGGGACAGAGTTGATGGGGTCACTTTCACATTGGGTTATGGAGGGTCTGGAGAGCCTGTGGAAGGCATTGGGTTTTGGGGACTGGGGAGTCACGTTCAGTCACCCTAATCCCCCATTCTTGCCTAGTGCTGACAGCTGGGACCTTTGCAGGCCTCAAACATGGGAGAGGGTGGAGAGGCACCTCACCCTGCCCATGGTGGTCCTCAGGGCCACAGTGGGTAGGGGCACACAGGTTTGCAGGTCTGAAGGCCACAGGAGATGCCATGATGCTGCCTGGGTGTTCCATGTGCCCTGGGGTACATGTGACTTCATCCACGTGCCTTTGGATCAGGCTTGGACACAGGGATTGATGGAATCACTAAGGCTGGAAAAGCCCTCTAAGATCACTGAGTCCAGCCATTAACCCAGCACTGAGAAGGCCATCACTGACTCGTGTCCCCAAATGCCACATCCACATGGCTTTTGAACATTTCTAGGGACAGTGATTTTATCACTTCCCTAGGCAGCCTGTTCCAATGCCTGACCACCCCTTCTGTGAAGAATTTTTCCTTAATATCCAATCTAAACTGCTCCAAACACAACTTGAGGCTCTTTCCTCTTGTCCCATTGCCAGCTGCCAGGGAGCAGAGCATGGCTGCACCATCCTGTCAGGGATTTGTGGACAGGGAAAAGATCCCTCCTAGCCTGATTTTCCCCAGGCTGAGCCTCCCAGTTCCTTCAGCTGCTCCTCACCTTGTGCTCCAGACCTTTCCCCAGCTCCATTCCCTCCTCTGGACATGCTCCAGCCCCTCAATGTCTTCCTTGTCATGAGTCGCCCTGAATCAGAACTGAACAAGAGGGACACAGAGGGTGCTGGTCATTGGTGTGCTGGATACCCCAAAACTCATCCCAAAGTGCCCATTGCATGGAGTGTGGCCAGCAGCAAGCTTTGTTTTCACCCATGATGAGCATCTCAGAGGTTTCCTCCTGCCTGATCCCTCCTTTCAGACACTCCCAGCACTCGTGTGTGCTCCCTCTGGCTCCCCTGTGCAAGTCCTGGCTCCCCTCCTCCCTGTGCTTCCAGGCCAGGTTTCCAAGTGCTTTATGCTTAAGCTCAGGCCCAAACATTTGTGTCCAGGATGCAGTAAAGAAGCAGCAGCCAAGTCTGATTTGGGCAAAAATTAGATTGAATTCCCTGACCTGTGCAGACAGGACATGAAACAGGAAAGTGGTGACGAAGTCAGCTCTCCAGAGCATCCTTGTATTTGTATTTCTGGGCAGCCCACCTGGGCTGGTGGCTGGGTGGGTTCTGACCACCTCTGTACCTGGGAAGGGGCATCCCATGGTTAAGGACAAGTGAAGGAAAGATGTTTTTGCTGGGGTTTCTGTGGCCCAGCTCACAGCTGTGTGCAAGGGCCGCTGGCAGGAGCCAGCACTCAGTGGCCAGACTGGCCTGGCCGAATTGAGGGGAATTTCTATTTTCACTCTGTGCCTTTTCTCGCTCTCAGAAGTAATGAAATGCAGGAGCCAGCATTAATGCACCATTAAAACTGCAAATTTCAGCATGCAGCCATTAGGAAATGCAAATACTCGGGTCTACTGTCAGCTCTACCTCTGCCGTGACAGCAGAGGAAGGGGCTGGCACATGGCTGACCTTTGCTGCGAGGGAAAAATATCCAGTGATGCTCAGCTTCTGGCTCTTGTCTCCCTCCCTGAACCCCTCATCCTCTCCCATCTACAGCTGGGCTCACACCCCTGGCAGCACTGAGGGGCACAAGGGGAAGGGGTGGCACAAGGGGGTGTTTGGCTCGGCTATGTCTGTCCATAGAGGGTCTCATGCGAGGTTTGGGGTGCTCCCAGGGGGTGTTTGGGCTCGGCTGTGCCTGTCCACAGAGGGTCTCATGCTCCTATCTGAGGTTTGGGGTGCTCCCAGGGGACTCAGGCTGGGGAGTGGATGGGGGAGAGGAAGACTGTCCTAAGGCTGCTTTGTGCAGGGATGTGCCTGTCCCCAGGCTACCGAGGGTGACAGCCTGAGGAAGAGGAAGAAAAAGGCTGCAGGAGCCTTTGCTGCAGCTGGCGAGCACTGCCTGTTCCACCTCACAATTGTGCTGTGCGTCGCTGGCAGGGACCTGCTTTTCCATAAATTTGGGTGGAAGGGAGAGCTTGGCAGAGCCCTGGGCTGCAGGGAAGGATTTACAGCTGCTCTGGCTGCTCTGTGTTCTCCTTGCAGGGCTGGGGCTCCTGCAGAAATGCCCTGAGGGAGGAGGAGGAGATGGAGGAGGGAACCCGTGCTGGCATCCCTCCAGGGAGCAGGGTCCCAGCCAGTGCTGGATCAGGGGAACTGGAGGAGGCGGGATGAACAGGGACATCCTCGGTTCACCCACAGATCTATGGCAATCCCGGGGCTGGGAAAGCTGGGGCAGGGGCAATGGGGGGACCCCCATGCTGTGCTGGAGGTGAGTGATTCTGTCCAGCATGGGCACAGCTAGACTCTGAGATTTCCAGCAGTGGGGAATTGGTGAGGAGACACCTGTCCACCTCTGGAAAGGTGGTGACATCTCCCAGTTCCAGCCTGGACAAGTTCTGTGAGCCCCTGAAGCATCTTGGGACACCTGGAGCACCTCATCCCTTGGGGTCACCTAGGGCACCCCATGTCCTGTAGAGCATCTCTAGGCTCCTAGGGCACCTTCTTCCATGGAGCACCTCATTCCCTGGAGTACCTCAGGCAAGGCTGCTGGCCACTGTCAGTCCCAGTGCTGAGCACCATCCTCCTTGAGCACGTTTGCTGACCAGTGACATTTTCCCACCACAGGCCATTGACTCCTGCCTGGCTGGCAGCCTGGCAGGGGCTTCTGGGCAATCCCTTCAGCTCGGGCAGTGCACATCCCTGTATCCCTCCTGGAAGATGTTGAGCCCAGGAAGCTTCTGGTCTGGGTCACAAGGATGAAAACATGCTGTGGTAGCTCCAGTTTGCTCTGGGTTATCTGAGGTGATGAGCTGTGCTGCCCCAGAGTGCTGGGAAAAGACCGTTTTCCCTCTTTCCACTGAAGTTTGAGTTTTCTAGGCAGCCTTAAGCAGCACTGGAGCTTTCCCAGAGATGCCTCGTGGCTCTTCATTCTTCCTGTCTCTCCTGCCTGCTCTCCTTAACTCAAAACAAGAGCCGCATGAGGAGGGAGATGCATCCCAAGCATCCCTCCTCTCTCCTTTGAACGAGCACAAAATAGGTATCAGCCCTGTTTCCAGATGGAAACGTGAGGCCTGAGGATGGATAAAGAGTTTTCTAAGGCTTCGGAGCAAGGTGTGGACAGCGCTGAGAATAGCATCGCGAAATCTCAACTGCCAAGCCCTTAGCCTAACCAGAAGGTTATTCTTCTTCCCTTATGCTCATACATATCCATTAGGATGAGACCATATGTGTGAGATGTAGATGAATTTCTTTCCTCTTGACAAGTCCAGTTGGTCCTCCTAGGTAAGGAGATGGTGGTCTGTTCCCATCCAACTCCAGGCTGGCTCCTTGCCGCGATTTCTTGGGTTGTGTTTGCCCCGGAAGAAATGGAGCTACACGTCAGAGCTTCAGGCCTGACTCTTCTCCACACACCAGAGCTTTCGATGCCAGATGTCCCTGGGGAGGGATGTGGAAGTACCCCCAGAGCGTGGGAAGTGCAGGGAAGCTTTCAGTGAAGCAGAGCAAGCAGGTGGGATAGGGCGGGGGAAGGGCTGCTGGCCCGTCCCCAGCCAGGTCCCAGAGGTTTCCTGGGGATGAGGTGGCTTCTCTGATGGCAGGAGCAGTGGGTGAGTGCACCCTTTGGCTCCTGCTCTTCAGCTGGCTGCACAGGGTGTCTCCCAGAAGACCAGGATGGGACCCGTGCACACCTCAGCTCACCCAAGAGCTGGGTGCTGCCCTTGCAGCTGAACTCTGGCATTGAAGGTAAAGTGAGGAGAGAGATCTTGGAGGTTTTAGGTGGTTACAGATGTGACATGCAGTCACAACATGCAGTTGTTGCTCAGCTCCAAAGCTTTCTACCAGGGGGAAGAGTGGCCTGGACATAACTGGTCCTTTTGACACGTCACAACCCACAGAGGCTTCAGATCAGTGCAGGGCTGACGTGTGGATGGTGTTTAGGTGACCAAGGGGGGACAGCTTCTTACAGCCACAGAGCCAGGTCTGTCAGCCCTTCCATACATCAAACACGTGCTGCTGCTGATGTCTGTTACACCCAGAGGGGAAGGGGGTGGGTTCTGGGCACTGCTCCAGTGTGTGTCAGTCAGGGGGTGATTTCTTCTCAGGGTGGTGGAGCTGGGCAAAGATCAGCTCAAACAGAGAAGGCAGCCTTTGAGAGTCACAGAATCACAGAATCATGCAGGCTGGAAAAGCCCTCTAAGGACACCAAGTCCTACCATTAACTCAACACCACGGTGTTTATCGTGTCCCCAAGTGCCACATCCACGTGTCTTTTAACACTTCCAGGGATGGCAACTCCAGCACTTCCATGGGCAGCCTGTTCCAATGTATCCAGGTGGGATCTCACAGGGGAGGAACCAACCACGTGCTTGTTCTCAGAGGCCTTGTGACCATGGAAGGTGACAGGGCATCACGTCCTCCTCCTGGGCCCACAGGCACTGCTGGCTGCTGGTACAGCCCTAAGACACATCTTATGCTGCAAATTCCCATGGCCCTCCATAAAACACAGACGTGCTCGGGTGGCTCTCACCATCGTCCCCAGGATCCCAAATCCCTGCTGCCTCTGAGGCTGTGTGTGCAATACCTGGGTGCAGGAGCATGAGGGTGGAGTGCTGGGCAGGAGGCAATGTCCTGGCTGCCACAGGGGCCAGGAGGAGGCCAGCATGGTTTTCTCCATCATTTCCCCAGGACTCCTGACTCAAATGTGCCCAAAGTAGCTCTTCCCATAGCTAACTTTGATATTTCCAGTGGAAATCATGGAACTGGCACGTCTGTTTTAAAAATCAGGGTTGCTCTGACCTTTCTGTCTCCTTGTTTGTGTGGACAGGCAGAAGAGGTTTGGAAAGCCCCATCTGGCTCTGCTGTCCTGGTGGTGAGGGCTCATGAGGAGGGACCACATTGGGCAGGTGTCCTCCCATCCCGGGTGCTGAAGGATCCTGTCCCACCAGGAGCCGGGGATGGATTTGAGATGACACCACAGGGCTGGCCAGGGCATGAAATGTGGGAGAACATGGGTGGAGCAGGAGTAATTTCCCCCCTGGAGCCTGGCTTGCTCTGCATTTCAGCGTCCATCTGAAGGGCAACATTGTCTGGGCTGAGAATGGCTGTTTTCATGTCACCGGTGTCCTCCCAGAGCCGGCTGCTGAGCAGCAGCTCGGGCTGAGCCAAAAATCTGCAGGCACTGGGAAGACCCCGATGTTAACGTGACCCAGGACCAGTGTCCCCTGCCTGCCATGGCCCACAGCACTTGCCTGTCCCTCTGTCCTCGGTACGGCTTGGCCAAGGCTTCCGTGACCCCCAGCAGCAGCCGTAGGCAGCCACGGGACGGGAAGGGAAGGGATGGGAAGGGATGGGAAGGGATGGGATGGGATGGGAAGGGATGGGAAGGGATGGGATGGGAGTGTGCCGGGTGCCCCAGCCCCGAGGCTGCCCGCCCTGCCTGCGCAGGCAGATGGCTTTTGCAGGGCGCTCCGGATGTTGGAGCCAGGCTATTTTGGACCACGTGGGCGTCTGAATTCCAGGCGAATCCCCGGCTCAAAAAAAAAAAAAAAAAAAAAAAAAAAAAAAAAAAAAAAAATTCCCAACGCCTGCCAGGGTCCCCGGAGGTGGAAACGCTGCAGCTCGAGTGTCCTCGTGGTTCTCCTGCTGCCTGACACGTAGGCGGGACTCTGGCTCCAGCCCACCCGCCCCTGCGACACGGAGCCCCTGTGCCCTCTGTCCCTCCCCCTGGCAAAGGCTGCGACACCCTGATGGCCGTGGTGTCCCCTGGCACGATGTCAGCAGCTCCTCAGCCCCCAGACGGGCCAGTTTGGGTGGGGGTCTGGCTGTGCTTCCTTCCTGCAGCCTGGGGGATGCTTGCCCGTCCCCGGGGCTCTGCACACCAGGCTCCCCGGTCGCTCCGCCGTGCCTGGGTGGGATGGGGCAGAGCGAGAGCGGCTTCCTGCCCTTCTCGCAGCCGCCGGCGCGGCGTCTGTTTGCTTTGAGGCCCGGGTCCCTCCTGCCAGGACATTCCCGGGCAGCAGCGCTGCCGCTTGCACAGGAGCCAGGGGGACATCCCGGACCCCCCCCGGCCACAAAGGCCGGTGCCTCACGCCTGTCCCCCTCTTGGAACATCCCAGGAACCCACACTGGGCTCTCACGAGGGACAGGAACCATCCGGTGACCCCGTGGGCAGCTGGGGCTGGTGTCACCCCCCCTGCCCAGCCCTTTCCAGGAAGGGGTGGCCGGTCCCCGCCGGTCCCCGCGGGGCTGTGGCATGTCCCCGGTGAGCGGGGCCAGCGCGCCCGGCGTCCGCCATGTGGGAGACAGCTGGGGTTAAAAATTAACACAGCACAGCTCAGCTAAGGGGCAGCGGGGGCCGGCGGAGGGGTTCGTGCTGCCCGCCGGACCCCCCGTCCTGGAGCTCTGGGCTTGTGAAACCGGGAAGGTGGCGACTCCCGTGGCCGTCCCGCCGGGGAACAGGGGCTGCGGTGTCCCCTGGGCACAGACGGAGCCCTGTGCCACTGCAGCAGCCAGCTGAGCACCACGGTGGGTCACTCCGACCCACGGTCGAGGAAGTCGGCACCCAAAAAATACCGGCTGCTGCAGCTCTGCTTTCCAGCACCAGCAGGGCCAAGGGGTTTGTGCCAGCCTGACCCCAGCTTGCCAGAATGGGGCTGTCTCCCAGGGTCCCACATCCAGCCCCCTCCCCAAAATCAGGGGTGTCGCCAAAGGGGCTGGGGGCTCCTCACGCAGCATCTGGCTGGATTTGGGTCCCCTCTGTCAGGAGACACCCAGCACGGAGGAGGTGACGAGGCAGTGCCAGCTCTGTAACCCACTTGGATGGCAGTGGGGGAATTTGGGAATTTGGGGTTGGGAATTTTGGAGGTGTGTTTGTGCTCCAGAGACTGTTGGGAGGCGTCTCCCAGCCACGCAGCCTTGGCAGCTCTCCAGCCACTCCATGGTGTCCCACTGCCACCCTGGGGAGGGGGGCATGGACCTGCAGGACCCCCCCTCCCTGCTGCAGGGTCAGGCTGCTCTGTAACGATTCCATGTCACATCCCCAGTTATTCCTGGCTCTTCTCCTGGAGCTGGGCAGAGCTCCTGGATTTGTTCCCCAGCTGGGGAGGGGGCAGTGCAGACCCCACTGCCAGGGCCTGATGCTCAGCATTGGTGGGGGAGATTTTGGCCCTGGCCCTGGGCAGTGCTGCTGTTTGCTGACAGGTTTCTGCCCTGTCCCCTTGCCATCTGTCCCCATCCTCTGTCCCATCTATCTCTGTGCCCTGGCACCATCATTCCCCTGTCTCTCTGCCCTTCATCCCTGCACCTATTTGCCCTTCAACCTTGTCCCACTCGCCTTCCAACCCTGGCCTCATCATTCTCCATCTCTGTTATGTCCTCCCTTCCTGACCCGTTTGCTCATCATCCTCATCCTCATCCTCATCCTCATCCTCATCCTCCTTCATCTCTGGCCCACTCACTCTCCACCACTGTGCCCCTTGCCCTCCATCTCTGTCCCCTCTGCTCTCCATCCTCATCCTCCTGTTCCCCACAGCCCCCAGCATGCCACTGGAAAAGGCTCCAGTAGCAGATTGGAGGCTCAGGGACTGTGTCCCTTGTCCCTGTGCTGTGGGGATCTACCTGTCTGGGAGCACTGGGGGATCCTCCTATTGATTTGAGGGACTCCCAGTGACAGGAGAAATGGGGACTGGGCAGTGGGAATGCTGGGGAGCCTGGAGGTTTGCTGGGAGGCACTGGGCTGAAGCCACAGCTTTGCTGCTGTCACTGTCAGCAAGATCCAGCTTGGCTTCGTGCCTCAGTTTCCCTTCTCTTCGAGGATTCCAGACCTCAGTAAAGGTGATTTGCCCACACAAGTTTTCCAAACACTCTGAGAAGTGAAATGCTGCTGCGTTTGGGGACCTTCAGTGGGTGGCACACTCCACTTCCACAGGCCCTGCCTTGTCAAAGGAGTCATCAACACCCTGTGGTTCATGGTGGCATCAGGGGGTCGTATCAGCTCCTTAAAATTAGCCAAAAAGGGGCAAAGAAAACGCCCTTGGTGGTGCCCACGTGGGTGCGATGTTGTTGTATGCTGGGCAGTGTCACCTGGAGTGGTGCTGGTGGGATGCTGTCCCTTCTCCTGTGTCACTGGTGCCACCCACATCCCGTGCGCCGGGCACGAGGCTCCTCTGCTCCTTTTTCTGGGGGGCTGAGAGGCTGAATTGTGGAGGGAGGCAGGTTGGGAACACATAGAGAGGGCCAGCAGAGGAGATGAAAGGGTGCCCAGGAGGATGGGACCGCACTCCCCCATCACTGCCACCCGGGAGGGAGATTTTTTGGGAAGCTGGAGCATCGTCACAGCACCCGCGGTTGCAAATCCCAGTGGCTAAATCTGCGAGAGGCGCATAATTAACGAGACGTGGATCAAATACAAACAGCGCATCCGCGCCGCTCGCCCCCCCCTCACCCCCCCGCCCCATCGCAGATTTTTTTGTTTCATTTCGAGGCGGGAGCGGGGTGGGAAGAGATTTCGCATTCCTGTGAAAAAAAAAAAAATCAACGGCAACACAAACCCAGTTTCATTTTTGTCAGGGTTTCTGCTTTTGAGAGGGTTTGGGTATTTTGCTGGCAACTGAAAAGGCTGCAGGAATTGGGGGTGGTGGGTTTTTTTTGGGCTGTTTGTCCCTGGAAAGCTGCTCTCGGCTGAGGAGTGGGGATTTAAAGATTTTTTTTTTTTTAACTTCCAATATTTCAGTGCCCACAACTCCAAGGGGAGAAAAAAAAAAACCACTCCAAACCCAACAACAACTCTCCCCCTCAGCAGCAAAAAATTCTGGCAAAAAGTTGAGCAGGAAACTTCTGGGCCAAGCGTGTTATCCCCCCCGCGGGGCCAAACCTCGGGATTTGTCCCCTCCCTCCGGCTGACTTATCGGACCATCGATTATTTGCTGTTTATTCAGGGGGATTTCAGCGATGTCCCGCTGTGAGACCGTGAGGTCCCTCCGGCAGCAAGCCCGGGGCTCCGGGACTCTGGGATTGGGGCTCCTGCCCAGAGCGATCCTTCCTGAGCCCCCTGGGTGGGATGGGGGAGCTCTGCACCCCTCAGTCCCCCCCGCTGCACCTCGCCTACCTGGGGGTGACTCTTCCTTCTGGGACCTTCTTCCAGCTGCACCCCAGAGGGGACGGAGAGATGGGAACACTGTGTGGACACCCCACGGAAGGGAGAACGGAGGGACTGGCACCCCACAGGGGATGCAGAGTGAAGGGGGACCCGCAGGGGGACACCCCACACTGGGGACAAGGGGTGGAGCACATGCAGGGGGGCATCCCCTGGTGGGGACGGACAGAGGGATGTGCACCCCACAGAGCGACAGACGGACGAGGAACATTCTGGGGGTGTGGATGCACATGAGGGTGTCACCCCTCGGGGAACAGCGGGGCGGGAGGAGCACAGTTGGGTGACACCCCAGAGAGAGGATGGTGACATCCCACTGGGGATCGGTGGGGTTTAGAGGGGCACACTAAGGTGGGTGGGACATGGGTGGAGGGACATCATGCTGGCACCCATGGGTGCGGCTAGGACACGGGGAGCACGGTGTGGTAAAACCTGTGGGGGACAAGAGGGACATGGAGGGGGTACGAACAGGATGGCGTCCGTGAGGGTCGATGGGACACACTCCAATCCCATCCGTGTGTGACATGAGGGGTTGGGACACCACGGTGACACTCGGGGGGGGGGGGGGGGGGGGAGGGCAGCTGGGACACAGAGGGTGACACACCACAGCAACATCCGTGTCGGGTGTACAGCCCACGGACGGCACGGCACAGTGACACCCATGAGGGCATCCGGGACACGAGGGGACACACCATGGTGACACCCATGGGGGCAGCTGGGACACGGCTGAGGGTGGGCACACCACGGCTACACCCGTGACGGGGGGGTAGCTGAGACACGGGGGCCACAGCGGGATAAACCCCGTGGGAGGCGGGTGGGACACGAGGGTCACACTCTGTCCCCACCCGCGGGGTCCGTTGGCACACGGCTCGGCGGGGTGACACCCGTGGGGGCGGTGGGACCCCGGGGATGGGTGTAGCCACACGGCGATGGGGGTCGGGCGAGCCGAGGTGGGGTGGTGGGGGGGGGGGTTGGGTGTGCGGGCGGCGCGCGCGCGGGGCGGCGGGGGGCGCGCGCGGCGTGTCGCGTCGTGTCGCGGCGTGTCGCGGTGTCCGGCGGCGCGGGGCGCTCGGCCCGGTCCGGTCCGGGTTTTGCCGGCAGCCGCGGGCAGCGGCGGCGGCGGCGGCAGCGCCGTGCAGCGCGGAGCGGGGGCTGCGCACTCCCAGAGCGAGCGGCGATGTGGAGGTGGGTGTGCGGCGGCGGCGAGGCACCGAGCCCGCCTCGGCTCCCCGGCCCCGGCCCCGGGCAGGTGCTGACCTCCCCTCCCTACTCCGCTCCCTTCCCCTCCTGCCCCCTTTCCCGGCGCCCGGGCAGCCCCCGCCGCTCTCGGCAGCGCTGCCCGCAGCGCGGCGGCTCCCGGACCGCCGGTCGGTGCCGGCCCCCGGGGCGCTCCGGCGGCGGAGTTGGGGTGGGGGGTGTCGGGGGGCTGTTGGAGAAAGGGGAGGTGGTGGAGAAGAAAAAGTTTGGCGGGGGGATCCGCGGCTCGCCCCGCTGCCCGGCGCCGTGCCCGGGCTGCCCGCGGCGGCGGCGGGGCCGGAGCTGGCCGCCTGCCCGCCTGCCCGCGTCGGGCCCGGCCGGTGCTGCCTGCGCGGCGCCCGAGCGGCCCCGCCGCTTCCCGGGGATGGGAGGGGAGCGGGGGGGAACGTCGGGGTAACGAGCAAAGTTTTTCTCGGTGCGACTGAACCCCGCTGCCGGTACCCGCAGCCCGGCGGGGATGCGCTGGGAGCCGTGGGGAGGGATGGAGTGAGTCCCCCACGTCTCCCCCCGCCGCCCCGGACCGCCGCGGCAGCGCCCGGTGGTTTCCCGGGTGACAATGGTGGCGGCGGGGCCGGGGGGCGGCGGGGGCGGCGGCGCCGGGGGGAGGCGGTGGGCAGCGGGGCCGGCGCTGCCACCCGCGGCGGGGCTCGCGTGGGGGGCGCGGGGGGAACCCCGAACCCCCACCCGGCGCTGCTGTCCGCGCGTGGGTCGCTCCTGCCTCCCCGGGGCGCGCCGGGCTCCCGCGGCAGTTTGGCTCCGCCGCCGGTGCCCGGGTGTGCGGTGGCCGTGGGAGCGGCGCCGCTCGCCATCGCCCAGCCATGTGCGACAACTCACCCAACTTTATCATCCCCCCCGTTCCCAAAGAACCCCCCCCAGCCCCGCTTCGCGGTCAGACGGGATTCCCAAACCCCCTGCTCCCCTCACCCGCGGCGGGGAGGGTACCCCACGCACCCCGACACCCATGGAGCCACTGCGACCGCGCCGTGGAACATCCCTCGTTCGCACCGGCGTGGGTGCCACCAGCCCCAAAACCACCCTGGGGGCTGTGGATTGTACCCGAATTTGGGAATTACGGCCTCAAACTCCGCCGAATCGCGGCCCCATGCGCCCCGCGGAGATGTGGGGTGTTTTATTGGGCTTTTTTTTGGTTGTTTTTTTTTTTTTTTCTTCCCTTTTAATTTTAATTTTATTATTCCTATTTTTTTTCCACCGCATCCCGCAGCCGGCAGCGTCCTTCCTGCGGGGCCGGGGCTGCTTCGGGTCGGGTTATTCTTTGCTGGGATGATTGATTGGGGAGAGGAGGATAGGGGGGGTGGCATGGGGGCTTAGGGGGTGGGATGGGGATGGGGGGGGCCATCCCACGCACAAACAAAGCTGCGCTCACATCCTGCGGTAACGGCCCCGCGTGTGCGCTGACCCGGCCGGGCAACCTTCACCCCCCGCCGCTCCGTGCCGGGGGGGGGGCTGGGGAATGATGGGGCACGCCGGGCTGTGGGAGGGCGGCTGAGGCCGGCTTTGGGGGGGCGTGGGGGGATGCCCATCCCGGCTACCTGGGGCGCGGAGCCGGGGCCGGCGGAAGTTTTGTTTCTCTGGAAACGGGCCCTGCTGTGTCAGCGGCCCCTTTGTGCCGCTTTGTCCGCGCCCCCCGGCCCCCAGCCCGGCGGCGGGGCCGCACCTGGGGCTGCGGGGGGACGGGGACCCCTCCGGCCTCCCCGCCGGCCCCGGCCCCCCGCGTTCCCCGGGCCCCGCTGCTGCCCGCGGGCTGCGCTGCATCCCCCGGCGGGGCCGAGGCGAGGGGGGTCGGATGGGAAAGGGGAGGGGGGGGTGACTCTCCCCGAGGTCCCGCTCAGCGGGAGCGCTGGTAGGCATGGAAACCTCGCTCCGTCCCTCCGTCTGTCCGTCCGTCCTTCGCGTTCCCAACGGGAAAAGCTTTGGGAAAACGGCTCCTCCAGCGGGGCCGCCGCAGCGCATCACCACGGGTGGCGGTGTCACCCCAAGTGTCCCCGCGCGGGGTACCCCCGGAGATGCCCCCGGAGATGCCCCCGGCGCTGCGCCCCCCTCCCCGGTGCCGGTACCGGCGTCGCCCCGTCGCGCTAGCAGATGTCGCGCCCTGACCTCGGGGACGCCGCCTGGGGGGGGCTGTGGGAGGGATGTGGGGGGACACGGTGACGGGACGATGGGGACGAGGACGCGCTGGCGTGTGACAACAAAAGCAAAGTAACAAAGGACCCGCCGGTGCCGCTCAGAAGTTGGTCCCGGCGCCGTTCTGGGCTCGGTGGCCCCGGGGGCAGGGTCGGGAGGGGCTGTTTGCCTGGCGGGATGTGCGGGCAGGGGGTGAGGGGGTTGTGTTCGGCGTCACGAATGTCCCCGTGTCCTCCCTCCTGCCTCGGTGGGAAGAGGCAGGAGCCGGCCGAGGCGTCCTTGACATGGATTTTGTGGTGGGGATGCGGGCAGCCGGCGCCGCGCTGCCAGGCATTGCCCGCACCTCCCTGTGCCTCCTGCCCCTGACACGAGGTGGGTGGGCAGAGGAGAGGAGCTCTGAGTGCTACACTCCAAAATTCAGCCCGTCCCTCCTCTTCCTCCTCTGTGGCAGAGGTTTGTGCCAGAGGAGATGCTGTGGGAGGTGTTTTGGGGATCCCCGACCCTGGGGGTCCCTCACCCACCGGCATCCCCTGGTGTCACCAGGACCTTTCCAGGCAGGTGGCAGCAGTGCAGGTGCTGCTTGTTTGCGACCTGGGGATGCTGCAGGGTTTGGGGGTGACATCCTCTACCCAAAACTGTCCCCTCTGACGAATCTCCTGTGTGGGGCACTGGGGGGACGGCTGGATCCAGGGTGCTTGACCCTCGCAGCCAGCACCTGGCACCTCCTTGTGTGCTCATGCAAGGCTTGGCTGAGGTTGGATCAAGCCCCAGCTGGTCTTGGACCCTCCACCTCCCCCAGCAGGGACATTCCCCGCGGTGGCCACAGCGGGTGCCACCGTTCTCCTGCCTTCCTGTTTTGTTTTCCTAAATCCCGGCTGTAGGAACAAGCTCTTGATTAAGTGTATTAATAGTTAAACTTTCAGCTCATAGCTTAAACTCACCAGACCACGAAAAGCTCCCTCCTTTACTCATGCTCTGGTGCTCAACTAAAATATTGCACTCAAAAGCCTTTTTTTTTTTTTTTTTTCCCTCCTTTCCCCTTCCTTTTCCCCTGACTCAACTTCTTTGACTCCTGGGAGCATGGGGGGTCTTGTGGGACTCCCAGTTGTCACTGCTGTCCCTTGCAGCCATCTCCCTGCACAGAGCCCAGGCATGAAGCATGGGTCCCCAAAGTGATTGGTGCTCTTGAAACTCATCCAGGCTGGGGAGGAGGATTGGGAGCCACTGCCCCAGGAACAGGCTGGCCCTCCACCCAGTTGGGGACACGAAAATGGATGAGCTGTGTGGCCTGGGGAAGGATGGAGATGCTGGCAGTAGATGGTGTGTGGTATTGGCTGTTTTCCTGTCAGGCAGGTGATGGGGAAAGAGGAAGGTGGGAGGTTCAACCATGCCAAGTGCAGGATCTTGCACCTGTGTGGAAACAGCCCCCAGTTCTGGCACAGCTGAGGGGTGGATGGGCTGGGAGCAACCCTGTGGAAAATGGCTGTGGGTGCTGGTGGGTGACAGATGGGACATCAGCAGGCACAGTGCACTGCAGCCCAGAAAGCTGAGGGTATCCCGGGCTGCACCACGGGCAGCAGGGTCAGGAGAGAGTGCTCCCCTTCTGCTATGCTCTGGTGAGACCCCCTTGGGGCACCCCATCCAGCTGTGGGGTCCTCAGCACAGACAGATGTGGGACCTGTTGGAGCAGGTCCAGAGGATGCCACGGAAATGGTCCAAGGGCTGGAACCCCTCTGCTCTGGAAACAGGCTGGGGATGTTCAGCCTGGAGTAGAGAAGGCTACAGGGAGACCTTAAAGCTCCTTCCAGCGCTCCAAGGAGTTTCAAGAGAGCTGGAGAGGGACTTTGGACAAGGGCCTGGAGTGACAGGACAAGGGGTGAGGGTTTTAAACTGTAACAGGTCAGGGTTAACTTGTACATAGGGAAGAAATGTTTTACACTGAGGGTGGTGAGGCTCTGGCACAGGGAAGTTGTGACTGCTCCATCCCTGTCCATGTTTGAGGCCAGCTTGGACAGGGCTTGGAGCACCCTGGGACAGTGGAAGGTGTTTCTGCCCATGGCAGGGGGTTGAAAGGAGAGGAGCTTTAAGGTCACTTCCAGCCCAAACCATTCTGTGATTTGGTGCAGGGAGCAGTGGTGTGGGAGGGGCAGGAGGGAAGAAGCCGTGGGCAAAGGGGTGGCTGGAGGAGGAACCACCTCCAAAGGCAGCCAGTGGGAAATCCCAGGCTGGAATGGAGGAAATGTGAGTTTGCTGCTGCTCAGCAGTGGCTCTGCCATGGGGATCAGCTGTGCCCTGGGACATGTCCTGGTGGGGAGGCTGGGACTCACCATCCTGGGGCCCCACTGGGGAGCATGTGGGTGAGGAGCAGCCTGCATCCCTACCCATATCCTGTGTCCCTTGGGACACCCATGGGGCTGGAGCCTCAGGAGAGCTCCAGGGACAGCAGGCAGCAATGTGACCCCAGTGAGTGGCTGAGGGTGACCTGTGGGTCCCTTTGCCTTTGGGAAAGTCCAGAGGGCACGTTTACCCTGGCCATGGGCCCTCAGGCACCTGACATCCACAGTCAAAAAGCTTTGGGATCTGTCAACATCTCAGTGCTGGTGATGTGCCCACCCTATAGTCTCTCCTTTTGGGCTGCTGGAGTGCTGGTCCCTTATATCTTTAGAGTGATTTCATCCCTGCTTGTCTTTTCCCATGGCCTGCAAGCAGGTGGAGTGTGTTGATGGTGTGAGATGACAGCCCGTGCTGCACATGGGTGGCAGCCTGTGATTATGTGGATAAAAGGATTTTTGAGGTCAGGAGGTTTTCCAGTGGCTGCCTTGGTGTCCCTGGTTTCCACCATCCATGGTTTTGGCATGGAAAAGGGGCTGGACTAATGGCTCCCAGGCTGTGAGCTCGCCTTGGGGTGTGTGGGTCTGGCTCCGTGTCCTTGTCCTGGCACAGTGTCACTTGTCCCAAAGCACCTTCCATTGCCTGAGCTGGGCCATGCTTTGTGCTGGGAGGATGAGGATGCATCCCCTCCCCGCAGTGATGCTGACAGTGTGGTGGCCCGGGCATGGGAGGATCTGTGTCAGCTGTGACCCTGGAAGCGGCGTTAAAGAATAAAAAGAGAAAAGCTGTTTTCTGATTTTCCAAGCAGGATGTGTTTTTCCATCTCCACCCTCCCAGCTCTGAGAGGTGGGAGCTGGAAAAGGGCTCAGGTTACTGGCCCTGCCCTGTGACACCTCTGTAATAATTCGGTGGGGGCACGCTGTGATGGGTGGGACCTACCCATGGCGTGAGATGTACTCTGTCATTTCTGGGTCACTTCTGCCATGGGCTCCATCCCCAGGGTCTGATTGTCACCTGGGTGGTGACAGGGCTGGGAGCTGTGCTGTCCTGGCCTGGTGAGTGACTCCAGTGGGTTCTGGTGGCTGCTGCCACCCATGATACCCTCAGCTGACCCTGACATACATTTGCTCAGCATGTGCTGAGCTCCCTGGGAATGATGCCTGCTGGAATGAGGACTGGATTTGTGCTCAGGTGTGATGAGATTGGGCATGTTCCCCTCTGGCCTGCTCTGGTCACCTCCTGGTTTGTGGGTGGTTGAGTGTGGTTGGAAGCAGCCCTTGTTTGATGGATGGTTTGGTTTTGCCTTTGCAAATCTGCCTTGAGTCCATGCCTGTGTTCCAGCTTTTTGTAGGGCTATCTGGGCAATACCTATCTCCCACAGTCTTCCATGTGGAGTTGTTGTCCATGCCTAACCAAGCAATGCAGCTCCATCCACTCAGCCTCCGGGTTCTCTCTTGGTGTCCCCAAGGCACCTCTTGGTGTCATTGGTTCTCACTTCTTTTTGCTAGGACTTGCCCTTGTGGTTTTTGTGCATCTTTTTCTCCCTCAGAGATGGGATTTTGAGGTGTCTCATTTGAGCCCAGTGTCTCATTTGATCATCCTTTAGGCTGACACGTTCTCAATTGAACATCCCAACCCTGAAGGGTCCCAAGTGTTTGCAGATCCAGGTGCTCTTATCCTATAAGAGCTCTTACTCCCCTGCACCCACTTGCTGCTCAGAGGCAGCTTCCTGCCCTCCTGCCACTCCTGGGTCTGGAGCAGGGCCAGGCAGGACCATTCATGCCCAAGCAGATTTGATGCCTTGGGAAGGGCAAGTGAGCTGTGCCCACAGAAGATGGTTGGAGGATCTGTGGGGTCTTGCTCCTTCTGCAGACTCCTAGAGCAGTTTGGGCAGGAAGGGACCTTAAAGGTCAGCTAGTTACAACCCCAGCCATGGGCAGAGACACCTTCCACTATCCCAGGTAGCTCCAAGCCCCATTCAACATGGCCTTGAACACTTCCAGAGATGGAACAGCCACAGCTTCCCTGGGCACCCTGTGCCAGGGCCTCCCCATCCTCACAGGGAAGAATTCTTCTTAATATCCAATCCCAAACTTTTCTTTTTTTAATTTAAAACTCTCACGCCTTGTCCTGTCATGACAAGCCCTGGTGAAATGTCTCTCCCTGACTTTCCTGTAAGCCCCTGTGAAATGCTGAAAGGTTTCTCAGCAGGTCCAGGCCTCACCTGTGCCACGGGGAGGTGGCAGTGGCTGGTGGCCAGGACATGGCAGCACATTAGGTTATCCTTCCCCACCTTTCCCTTCTGCACCGTGCCCTGCAGGGATGACAGCAGGGAGGCAGATCCCAGCACCCATCACTCCCGGGGTGCCCGTGGCCACTCCCTGCCTGTGCCCCGATGCCAGCCGGGGACTTTTCCCCCAGTTCCCGCGGGCGAGGATCGAGGATCTCTGCCTGGGAGCTGGGAGCGCTCCTCTTGCCCTCTGCTTTACCTTCTACATCTCACTAATCTGATGACCGGAGGTATGCGAAGCATTTCAAATATGGCCTCGTTAGCTGGCTCCGGACAGAGCACGCAAGAGCCGTTTCTTCACACTCCTATTGCAGCCGGCTGCTGCCGCTCCCTCCTCCCACGGGCATCCCGCTGCTGTTTGCCCCTTCTGGCTGGGATCGGCGCAGAGCCCATCCTGCCTGTCTGCGGAATGAATGTGCCCTGCTGGCCATGGGGTGGTGTTGGGTTCTTGAATGATTTGGGAGCATCTCTGGGTGCGTGTGCCGGGGATTGGGGTGTCCCCTCGGCCCCCAGCCTTGGCAGGTGCCCAATCCTCCCACAGTGGACTCAGCCCATGGCACACATGACAGTGGTTCTGGGGAGTCTCAGGGAACCTGAAAGGTGTCAGGGATGGTAGGTGCTGGCTGGACACTGAACTGTGAGTGCCAGGCTGGGCTGTCCGTCCCCACCTTTCCCTCCTGCATCCATGGGAAGTACCCAATATAGGGAGGGCACTTGTAGGATGCACTGTGAGAATGGGTGCAGGGGAGGGGGACCCCCATGGCATGGGTGCTGTCCACGGGGACTGCAGCCCATCTGTGCCTGGCTCTCCAGACTCTTGTAGGGGTGCCATGGCACTCATGTTGGGGTGCCATCCCTCTGTCCCTGGGATGGCAAACAGAGCATCCCATCCATCTGTCCATCCGTGCCTGTCTGTGTGTCCCCATTCCCTCCATGCCCTGGGTTGGTGCTGCCTGCTGGAAGGGACTCAGCTGTCACCCGTGCTGCCAGGCTTCTACCTGCTCCCAGTGCCAGCACTGGTGGGGACCCTCCACTCTTGATGTCCCTAGTGTCGCCAGCCTCACCACGGTGACAGCACGAGCCTGGCACGGTCTCCCCATTCCACTATTTAAAGCTGGAGCTGGGGGGGAAACAACAAGCGTGGAGGATGAAGATGATGGTGGTGGCTCTGGGCGCCCTTGGGGACAGCTGGCCCCGCGTCGGCGTCCCCGGGAAGGGGATGCCATGGCCTGGCACAGCCGGGCACAGGGCTGGGAGCTGGACGCCAGGCGTTTGCGCTTTAATGCATCAGGACAGCTTGCAAATTCCAGGCTGGCGCGGCGAGGTGGCGGCCGCGGCGGAGCGTGCGCGGGGGCCGCGCTGCCATCACCGGTTAGCTCGGGCAGCGCCGCGGGGCGCGACGCCCGCGGGGGGCTCGGGGCTGGGCACGGCTGCTGGCAGCCCCCTCCTCCCACCGAGCCAGGGGTGTGTGAGCAGCCCCCGCCTCGGCAGAGCTGGGGGCAGCCCCGCTGGGAGGGGGCACGGCAGGAGGTTGGTGTGGAAAGGGCGGATTTGTAGGGATCACTGTCCCCTCTGTCCCCTCTCCTGTCTGTAGGACTCTTGTCCCCTCCATCTGTAAGGATCTCTGATGTCTCCTTCTGCAGGGACCTCTCTCCTCTGTCCCCTTCAATCTACCAGGGCCCCTGTCACCCCCTTCTTCAGGGGACCCTGTTCCCCTTGTCCCCTCCTCATCTGCAAATCCCCTGTCCCCATTCTACAGAGCCCCCTGTCTCCTCATCAATAGGGACCCCTGTCCCCACTTTTTTAGGGACTCCTGTGCCCCCATCTTCAAAGCCCCATGTTGCCTCCTGCCTCCAGGCATCCCTGTCCCCCTGTTCTGCTGAGAGCCCTGTCCCTTCATCTTCAAAGCTCTGTGTCCCCTCATCTCCAGGGATCCCTGTCCCCCACATGCAGATCCCCTGTTGCCCCTTTCTGCAGAGCCTCCCATACACAAAGCCCCCTGCTCTCCCTGCCCCCCTTCTGCAGAGCCCTGTGTACCCCCACCCACAGGGATCCCAGAACCCCCACATCCATAGGAATTCCTGAACCCACATCTGCAGCCCCCTGGTTCTCCCATCTGCAGGTCCTGGGTGATTCCCAGTCCTGCCCCACCAGGGATGACCTGGAGGTTGTTCAGGGGCAGCCCGTGCCAGCTGAATTCCCGGGGGAGGGGGTGACACGGGTAAACTGAGGCAGGGAATGGCATGGAATCCTCTCTAAGAAGTGTTTTCTCTTCCTTTCTCCGAATATTTCCCCCAAATCTGGGCCTGTCAGTGGAGCCAAGACCCCCAGGCTTTGCCCCTATCTCTCCACTACCACGTGATCTCCCTCCCCCCACCCTCACATTCAGATTCCTTAAATTAAAAAAAGCCTTTAAAAACATGTATTGCCACCTCGTTGGGAAAAATTGGAGCTACCTGGAGTGCTAATCTCGAGGCACCCTGGGGCTATGGGTGCTTCCTGGACTCGCTCCCGCGGGGCTGGTGGAGGAGGGGGCCCTTTGCTTTGCGAAGGCGTTGGGGGATTAGCGGGAGGATTGGTAAATCTGACCCCAGGTAAAGATTAAGACCCAAAAAAAAAAAAAAAAAAAAGGAAAATCGTTGTGTTTTTCCCCCGTGCCTGATGCACCGTGAAGATTAAACGGGGATGAGTCTGTGCGGCAGCCAGTTCGATTAGGGGTGGGGGACGGCAGGGATGGGGGCTGTGTCCGGGGGTCTGGAGATGCCAAAGCTGGGGGGAAAGGGGAACCTGGGGGAGTGGGGAGCTGGGGGGGCTGTGGCCAGTCCCTGGGGGTCCCCAGGCTGCCTGTGGTTGGTGCTTTGGGGGACAGCCATGTCCATAGCCACTGATCCTGGAAATAGCTGGCACTGGGCTGTGGGGGGTGGCTTCAGCTCATCCCAAAGGCCAGCAGCTCCATGGATAGGGCTGGAAGGCACCCTGGCAGTGGGGATAAGTGCCCCACAGCCAGCAGCCACCTCCATTAGAGATTGGATGTGCTTTCATAGCACCCAGTGTCCCTGCATCCCACAAACCATCCTACCACGCACCTCCAAGGATAACCAGGGACCTGGTGCCAACATTCCTTACCTTTGTCCAGGCCCCCCACCCTCCATGGCTCTGGGGCTGGGGAGGCTCCCAGCAGAGCTCTGGGAATCTTGTCTTATCCCAGGTGATGCTCCCCTGGGAAATGATGGGAAAGGGGACAAGGGGCTCCCCTCCAGGATACAGTGAGGGACCTGTCCCTTCCCACAGACAGGGTGTTGGGAGCTGCCCTGCCATGGTGCTCCTGTGTCTTTCTGGTGATGAAGGGGCAAAAGAAACTGGGGAAACCCCCTCAGGGCTGTGTGGCCACTCTGAAGGACCATGTGACCATAGGTGTACTGGGAGCAAACTGGAGTGGCTGTCCCTGGGGAGGACCATGGAGTGGTTGACCCTTCCTTTGGGATAAGGCTTTTTGGGGGCTGAGCACGGGCTTGGGAGTCAAGCAGCATTTGGGGTGTTGAGCACTAGGTTGAGGGGCTGAGCACTATTTTGGGGAGCTGGCAACTGTTTTGGTGGTCAAGCACTGATTTGGGGGTTTGCTGTTTTGGGAGGCTGAGCATCAGCATGAGAATCAAACAGAATTTTAGGAGAATGAACCAGCTTGAGGCTCAAGCACTGTTTTGGGGCCTGAACTCCAGTTTGGGGTCTAGGAAGCATCTCAGTGGCTGGTTCAGGGGGCTGAGCACTGTCTTGGGGGTCAGGCACTGTTTTGGAGGGGTGAGCACCATCTCAGGGGTCAAACACCTCCCTGGGGTGTTCAGCACCCACTCAGGGGTTCAGTGCTGGCTTGGGGGGCTGAGCCCTGGTTTGTGAGTTGAGCACTGTTTTGGGAAGCTGAGAGCCAGTTTGGCCACCAAGCACCAGTTTGGAGGCTGAGCACCATTTCAGGGGGTTCAGAGGTTGAGCAGTGGTTTGGGGAGTGGTTTAAGTGCTGTTCTAGGGCTGAACCCCAGTTTGAGGGGCTGGATCCTTCCTGAGAGGGCTGGGGGTCGTCCCACTGCGGGTGTGATGCTGTCTCATGTCCCATACTGGTGTCTGGCAGTGCCAGGGCAGGGGGTTGTTCCTGCTCTGCCCTTGATCCCTGTCCTCAGCACAGAGGAGCCTCTGGATGGGGAGTGTCAGGGAAAACTGGCTTTAGGTCCCCTTGCTGTGCCAAGTGTGTGGGCCCATCCCAGCCCTTCCCTGCCTCAGTTTCCCTCCTGCAGAGCATCCCCTCTCCTCTTCAGGGGTCTCCCTGCTGCCTCCTGCCCACAATGTTCCAGCTGCTCTCCCACTTCCTGCCCAGACAGGTAAGGATGGGAAGGGTCACCTCATCCCCACATCCAATGGCTGGTGCTGGTACCCTGGGTAATGCTGGGGTACCAGGAGCATCCCTGAGTGTTCTCCTGGGAACTCAGGTGTGGTGGATGTCCCTGCAAACTCTCATAAAGCCAACTCTATGCTGGAGCCTCAGCCTGCTCTCCCAAAGGTGCTGGCAACTAGAAATTGAGCAGGGTGGCCCTCAAGCTGGCCCCAGAGTGTGAGGAAGGGCGTGGGTGGGTGCAGGGGCACTGTCCCCTGCCAGCTGAGCTGCTGCCATCAGAGTGGGGAGGACCATGAGCCCCTTCCCAGGGGTCTGCAGGTCTGGGGAGGTGAAGAGGAGCTCAAGATGTCTCCATCCATGGGGCAAGGAGGGCACATGCCCACTCTGTGCTTTGCAGGTCACCTTGAACCCTGCTGGCCCAGCTGGCCTGGGAACCCTTCTGACACGCTGCCCATGCCTGGGCCAGCAGCAGCTGCACCATCCCCTCTGCCCCAGGCGAGGCAAGAGGATGGGACAGGGCATTTTCCTGGCCTCAGAGCCGTGCTCTGTCCCAGAGCTTGTTCCTTGTGCCAGCACCTCCTCTGGAAGCACCCTTGGGCTCCTTTCTTCCTGGGGGGTGCAGCTCTCCCCCTCCTTGGATGCTCCTCTCCCCAAGATGGATGGGAGACAGATCCAGACCAGGAGGAGGAGGAGGATGCCTGTGGCTCCATGCTCAGGGTCTGCATCACCCCAACAGGGTCATGCCAGTGCCATGGCCCCACAGGCTTCCCAGGATGTGTTGATACTGGGAGCTGGTCAGGCTGTGATGGTGGCAGAAGGTCTCCTCATAGGAGAGGAATGCCACTGGGGACACTGGTCTCTCCAAGTCCCATCCCCTGGCTGGCTTTGTCCTGGGATGCTATTCTTGGTTGCACCTCCAGCTGCTTCCCAAAGCTCTCCTGGGGGATGACGATGGGGTGAGGGGTCAAGGGTGTCCCTGTGTCCACCCCAGACCTTCCCAGGGACCCCATCCCAGAGCTGGAGTCAGTGCCCTGTAGCTGGGAGTAGCTCCAGGGTCCCTCGGGCGCAGATGCACCACACCCAGCCTTATTGCCCCTGAGCACCCGTCGTCATCATTTATTGGGTGGAAATAAGGAGAGACTTGGAAATTCAGGGTTGGAGAAAGGCCTGGAGGTGCTGGGGGGTGGGAAGTGACACAGTGCCCCAGGCCAGGATGACGTGTCCTGGGTGATGCCGGGATGCTGATAGCATCCCTCTGAGTATTCACCCGGGAATGCGGCCAGAGGTGTGCGCGGGGGGCTGGGTGCTCCAAAAACCCTCTGAGCCCTCGAGGCTGAGACTGCCACAAACTCATCTCGCGGGTGAAAAAAGCTGCGGGGCGAGAAGGGTGCTTGTCCATATCCCTGCCCAGCTTTGCTTCAGCCACATCCTGTCGGGGGCGGGGGGGATGCCTCGCTCTGCAGGGACCCTCCGGTGGGCTTGGTGCCGGGGGGGCCGTGTCGTGTCGGAAATCACGTGGCGCTGGGGCTTGGGGCTTTACGGGAAGCGAGGGTTGAGGCGAGGGGCAGCTCCCATCCCCCCGGGATGGCTTGGCCGGGGTTCAGCTCGGGATCGGGCCCCCAAAGCAGCTGCCCCGTGGCGCTTCCCGGCAGGCGCGGGGTGCCGGGGGGGACGAGGAGCCGCCAATGGCTCCCCCGAGCAGATGGTCCCTCGGCAGCAAAGCTGCCCCTTCCGCATCGATTACCCGGGCCGGCCGTTTAACGATCGCTTTCCGGGGTTAATTAAACTCTTCTCGCCCAGGGCGGCTGTACCTGCCTGCAGCCCTGATGCACCCCCCCAAAACAGGGGGGACGAGCCTGTGGCTGGAGCTGGGGTTTGCTGGAGCTGGGCTTTGCTGGAGCTGGGCTTTGCTTCCAAGCCAAACCTTAATATCCATCCTGGAGTGCACCGTGGCTGCGCTTCTCCCCGGGGCACCCGCAGCAAGGTCAGCTGCCGAGGCTGGTTCTATCCCACTTTCCAGGCAGCACGGGGTGCTGGAGCAGAGGCTGCCCGGTGTTTTCCCCTGACCGCTGTTTTTTTGGGAGCGATCCCCACTGCTTCGCTCCGCGGGTTTGGGTCTGCGCCCACCCATGTCTCTATTCACAATGATTTTGGAGGAAGGCGTCGAGAGCTCGGCGGCAGACGGCGGCTCCGGAGCAGCACGGGTTGCCTAGCGGGTCGCAGCCCTGGGATTGTCAGGAGTTGCTGCTTTTTGCATATCTAAATGTGCCCTTTCAGCCAGCGCTCTCGGTCGAAACTGCCATCTTTTGCCTCATTGTCAGCCTCGCCGAGGTTACGCATCGTTTGCTGACTCACAGCCTCCTGCTCTAATTACTCGTTCGACTCCCTCCCTGGAGCCGCCCGGCCGGTCCCGGCACATCCCTGCCCGGCTGCCCCGCCGGCCGGAGGGCTGGAGCCGGGGCATCCATGCAAAGCCCCTCCCTGCACCCGTGCCTGCCCGCGGGCATCGCTCCGCGGCTCTCCGGGTGCAGCTGGAAGCTGCTGCCCTTGCCTGGTCCTGCTCGCATCCCTGGCATGGTTTTGGGGTGCAACCGGGCTCTGCAGCTGGGGCATCCATGCAAATCCCCCTCCCCGCACCCATCTCGTGGGCACGGCTCTGAGTCTCCAAGACCTTCTGTCCTGGTTGCCTGCTCCATCTCCCCAGAACCCCGATGGTTTTGGGGTGCAGGGGGGGCTGTCAGGGTATCCAGGCGCTGTGCCGGGGAGGGGTCGGGGCTGCCCATCCCACCGGCCATGCCCCGCTGAGGGATGCTCGCTCCCACGCACCCTCCGAGCTTCCCAGGAGCATCCCGGGGGCGCCGCCCCCCCCGGGGCGAGCAGAGCCCGGCCCCCCCTCGCCGGCAGCGCCGGCTGGGACGAGCCGCGTGCTAAACCCCGTAAGCTGAGCCTCTTTGATCCCCGTCCGATATGATCAGCCGCCGGGAAGCTCCGAGCCGGGCCCATCGTGATTTCCAGCGTCGCGGAGATTCGAACAGACGCCGCAATTACCGATGGGATCGGGCTGATTCCGCGCTTGGCCTGCTGCTCCACACTGCCAGAAACAGGGAAAGCACCAGCTCTGACCTTTTTAATAGTACTTTTATTACCATCATCAACATCAAACTATCCCCCCCGTCTCAGCCTTGCCATCACTGTCACGCCAGTGGGAAGAGCCTGCTCTCCTCTCCAGCATCTCCCTTCTCAGATCCTTACACCTTCCAAGGAGAGGGAACCCAAACTCACCCATTCCAGCAAGCCAGATGGATGCAGGGGCTCAATTTAGCTTTAATTAACTTGATTTTTTACCTCCCCCTGTTTTTGATCGGCAATATCGAGGCGGAAACAACATCCCTGCAAATCCATCTTGCTAAGGGAGGTGAAACCAAGCCGGGTAATCCGGTGGTAAGGACAGCGCTCCGACGGGTAATGCAGTCGTGCTTGCCTTGGAAGAGGAGATATTTTATATATTTATATACCAAGGGAAAAAAGAGCTGTGTATGTGTTTGCACAGGCTTCTGCCTGTCACAGAATGGTCCAACCACGCATCTTATCTCATAAAGCCATATTTTGGCCCTTTTTTTTCCCCCCCAAGAAAGTGAATTTTAAGCGCCAGGAGACAGTGATGGTTTCTTTGGAGCTGTTAGGATCTGCCATGTACAATAAATCTGTCTTAGTTTGTGGATTATTGGCCCAATAGACCGTAACAGCTCTGTCAGCCCCTCCTGGCGCGCTGTGTCCGGCAAGCTCAGCCTTCGGTGGGTTTTCCTGTTTTTTTTATTATTTTTCAGCAGGAATTTGCTAAGGATTTTTCTGTGCCATGTGCGTGTACAGCAGCTGATAGGGAATTCACAGGAGCTCAGTAACGTTCTTAGGTTTTGGGGTTTTTTTTTTTTGCTTTTTAAATATATTTCCCCTCTGGAAAAACCCAAAGGCATAAAGTCCAAACCCTCAAAACAAGATGAAGAGGAGGGCAGAGCCTTCCCAACCAGGGGCTGCCTCCCCAGAACTTGTGCTGGTTGAGAATGGGGTTTTGCTGAATGGGGTTTTACTGCTTTCCAGTAGGATTTTCACTGGGTGGCCCTGCTCCTGCTGACTGTTGTTCCCAGTCCACTGTGCTTGATCCAAGCCTGGAAAAACAGGATTTCCCAGACATGGGATGATGTGCTGGCCCCTCCAGCCTTACCAGGCTGTGTAGCACATGCTCCTCTCACCCTCAGCCTGGATTTGAAGGGGTCTGAAACCCCCAAAGTGAGGGGGATCTGCAGCTGGTCCTGCCCCAGTGACAGGCACCCCTGGTCCTGCTGCTCAGCACGGTCTCAGTGTGGCCCTGGGTGATGATGTGGGAGGAGATGTGGGGGTGCAGGTGCAGGGGGAGATGTGGGGGTGCACAATCACGATGGGGTGATGATGTGGGGGGAGATGCGGGGGTGCAGGTGCAGGGGGAGATGCGGGGTTGCACAATCACGATGGGGTGAGGAATGGAGTGGAAACCAGAGTGGGGTGCAAGTGTGGGGCACAGGCTGCAGGTGCAGGCAGGGAGCTGTGGGTGCCAGGCTGGTGGCACGGCCTGGGGGGAGCGGATCTGCTGCAGGACTGGGGGACACACACATCCTTAAGGAGAGCAGGAGGAGGCGTGTGGGATTTGGGATGGGGAGGGAGCAGGCTGAGCGCTCGGCGCCGGCCGGGCCGGGGCTGGCGGGTGGCCCCTGGCACGGCGGGCGGTGCCGCGGGGGCTGCCAGCCGGGGATGCCTCTGAGTCCCCCCGGGCACTGCGCTGGGGGAGCCGCTCCGGTCCCAGCGGCTCCCTAAGCCCATTAAGAGCTCAGGGAGCCTTACACCTCGGGGGGCTGCAGCAGAGACTTGCACTGCTTCAGCTTAAACCCCTTGAGCTGAAGCGGGGGTGCTGCTGCAGGGACACGAGGACGCCCGTGGCCATCCTCTGGAGACGCCCATCCCGAATCCCCGGCGTGGGTGCCGACTGCTTCCCCCGGGGTAGTGAGCACCAGGATTTGGCTTTGTTGCATTGTTAACATGCATTATCAGGGTGAAAAGTACTTTTTTTTGGTCTGAAAAATCCTCAGAGGAGGATGTTCCCCCTCCGGGTGCTGTCGTTCAGCATCATGGTGTGCAGGAGAAAAGTACAGGGAGGGCAGGTAGGTCCATCTGGGATGGGGATGGGGAAGCCACACTGGTGGAGGGGAACCTGGTCAGGAATTTTTCTACCTTAACCTAGATGTGCCTTGTGTTAAAAGTGTCAGGATCTATGACAGTAGGAAACCCCCTTCTCCCCCCTCAGACAGGTCTTTGTGAAACTCGTGGGATGAAAACAGCTGCAGGAGATGTTGTGGACAGTCCCTAAAATTCCAGTGGCTCATTCCAAGCACAAGGATAATTTCTTTTTGTTGAATCCACCACCACCAAGTCCATATCTGCTGGTGTTCCAGCTTGCTGGGAGATGGATTCTGTGAGTGCTCCCTGCCCAGCTCATCCCCCAGCCCCTGCTCATCCTCCAGCCTCACTCAGGCTCATCCTCCATGGATCATGCCACTGAGGCAAAGGTGCAGGACCCTCTGGCATGGGGAACAGGGAGGAGGATGGGATGCAGTGAGTCAAGGAGGATGTTCATCATGGAAGCTGAGAGCAGGCAGTGGTTGGGAGCCCTGTGCTCTGGAGCTTCCCTTACCAGTGCTGTGGGAAGACCCATCTGGAGATGGGGGCATGGGTGTTGGGTTTGAGAAGGGATCAGGCCCTTCCCTGGTGAGGGAAGATTGTTCTCTTGCAGGGGAGTCACCAATCCAGCAGGCAGGTCATGAGAGCAGGCTGGGAGTCCTGAACCCACCCTGGGCTTGCTGGAGAAGGGCTGGACCAGCATGTGGCAAACACCAACTACATCCTTGTCATTCCAGCCTGCCACCTGGGAAGAGAGAGAAGGCTTGAGAATTGACATCGAGCTCTAGTTTTAGTGTAGCCCCTCAGAGCCTGGGGCCAGGCAGGAGCAGAGAGCCCAGAGGCTGACACCCTGCAGTCAGTCCCCTCTCCAGTGTGATAAGCCCTTTCCAGCTCCCACCAAGGAGTGTTTCCTTCATGCTTCAGCTTCCCCAGGCTCGGTCTTGTGGCTCTTCCCTATCTTCCTCTGTGTTGTGACAGCTTGTAGATGGGTTTTTCCATGGCTGCTCTCCTCGAGGTCATGGAGTGAATCTCTCTGTTTCTTGCTGTGAGTGCTGCAGCTCTTTCAACTGAGGGTCCTCCCATCCTGACTCATGCTCTGGCTGGTGGCTGTGATGGTGACTCCCTCCTCCTTCCCAGGACTCCAGCTCTGTTTTCCAAATGTCCTGGGGTTGGTTCTTTAGGATCTGCCCGCTTCCCCCCACCTCACTTGTGCTTTTTAAAAATTGCCATAGAATCAGAAAATACTTTGGGTTGGAAGAGACTATCTCATTGCACCCCTTGCCATGGACAGAGACACTTTCCACTATCCCAGGGTGCTCCAAGCCCCATCCAACCTGGCCTTGGACACTTCCAGGGATGGGGCAGTCACAGCTCCTCTGGGCACCCTGTGCCATCCTCACAGGGAATTTTCCCCTAACATCTTATCTACCCCTGCCCTCTGTCAGTTTAAAACCCTGTGCCTTGTCCTGCTACAACAGGCCCTGGTGAGAAGTCTCTATCCCCTGATCTCCCATACCCCCTTCATGCATGGAAAGGCCACAGTGGGGTGTCATGGCTGAGCAGGAGCCCCAGGGACAATCTGAGTGTTCCATGGCAGTCCCAGTGTTTTCTGTGGTCAGACAGGTATCAAATATAGGAGCTGGGCCTCCCTGCCCTGCTACCCCATCATGGGCCTGACAGTTTTCTGAGAACAGTTTTCCTAATAACTCTTGCCAGCAGGTTGCCCAGCAGTGCTGTTTTTCTGTCCAGAACTGCCATGTACAGGGAAGGAAGATGCCTTTCATTTTGGGCTGATTCTTGAAGAATCAAGTTGAGAACCAGGCAAGATATCCAAGAGGAATCTCTTCAGGAGAGCTTGGTTTGGGTCAGTCCAGCTGTGTCCTCTGGCCTCAGGCGTGTTTGCTGACCTGAGAGCATGCTCTGTGCTGGTGCAGGTCTCCCCAGACGTGGTTGAAGGCGAACCTTGTGTCTGAGGACATTTGGTCACCACTGATGCCAGTGTGGCAATGTCCCCACCATCAGCCAGGACAGGGATCTCTGGTCCCCAAGAGGTGGTACAGTCCCTCCCTGTGGCTCTGCTCTCCTGGAGGATGAGGTGCTGGCTGTTCCCTGGGGCCCAGCAGGTGCAGAAGGGAGGAGCATCATCTTCCTCTTGATTCCAGGATGCTCCAATTTGCCCGTTTGTTTGGGTGCTGCATTAACACGGTTTCCCTGACTGCCCTTGCCCTTGAGTGTGCAGATGGCTTGGGAGATCTGGGTCTAGTGCTGTGACCATCCAACATAGAAAAGCTCAGGGAAGGGAGAAACACAGTGAGGGGTGCAGGAGATCTGAGGATCAGTGAAATCAGCACCTGAGGTGTTCCCTGGGGTGAACCAAAATGGTGGAGCACCCGCCAAGCATCCCAGTCCTGGAGGTGTTGGCAGCAAGTGTCCCCATTCTCTGGCACCCAATGTCCTGGGCAGCACCCTCCCCTCTGCCAGGGCTCCAGAATTGTCCTTTTGCTCAGCACCTTCCAGCCCGTGCTGCCTGGAATTGTCCTGGGCTCTCTGGTTCCATCCCCAATGCCTCCAGCAGGATCTGGCTTGCAGCAGGTGTCAGTCACCTGTGATGTCCTGGGGAGCAGGAAGCTCTCAGGGTGCAAAGCAGCGAGCTCAGCTTGTGTCTGAGCTAGAGAGCACCAGGGTTTGCTCTGTGTTATTCTGGATCTAAAAGGAAAAAAAAAAAAAAAGAGGATTGCTCTTTCCCAGTTCCTGCATTTCCTGAGAGCAGCCTAGCTCCTAGCTTATCTTCAGACAGCCTCAGGGGTATTCCCTTGGAGTTTGGGAGTTTAATCAGGCATTGCTGGGGCATGTGAACTCTGCGGCGAGTCGCCGTTCCCAGGGAGGGGAGCGCCTCTCGCAGATATTTGGGTTGGCGTGCCTGGGCTGGGGGCTGGGCTGGCTGGGAACGCGCTGCTGCTTTTCCTGGGATGTGACTGGGAATGGCTGGGGGTGATGACCTGCCTGCCTGGGAGGACTGGAGGATGCTGTGGGCAAGCTGGGTTTCCCTGGACATCCCCACGGCAGGGCTGCCTGGGCTTTGCTTTGCTGTGCTCCTTTGGACCTTTCATCTCCTCCAGCCCTGCCTCTGCCACCTGCCTCTTTTCCTTTCAAACCCATGGATTTTCTTTGTATCATCCTAGGCAAGAGCTTCTGGTCTCCACCAGCTTTCCTGATTATGACCTGATGCCCTTCTGGCCCCTCTGGCCATAACCTGGCCCTGCTGCTTGTTTTATTTTGGGTGATTTTGAACTGGGCAGAGAATTTGAATTCCAGTGGAAATGCTCGACACCGGGCTCTGCCTCACCGGTGGAATCGAGGGCTTTGTTGCTGGCTCTTTTGCAGGCAGTATTTCTTTTTTTGGGGGCTGGATATATTTCTGGCAAGTAAAATGACGGATGCTCTGTTTCGTTTCCAGTGGCAGCGTTTCAGATTCCTTGCTCCAGGGCAGGAGCCGAGCGAACTCCGATTCCAGAGCAGCTCTGGTACCTTGGCAGCTTAAAGGCCACGGGGTTTGCTTGAATGACAAGCGGTGCTGAGCGTGGGGAAAGCTCGGGAGAGGCAGTTTTGTGCTCATGCCTTCCATCTCTTGTAGGAGCGAGATCCCACGGAGCGGGGAGGCATCTTTCTCCTGTCTTCCTGCTCTGCAGGCAAACTGGGAGGTGGTGGAAAGATGTGGAGAAGGATGGCAAGCCCTGCCTTGAGGGGATACTCCCTGCATCACTGCTGGGGAGATGGGGAGAAGCAAAGTCTTGAGGCATTTCTGTGTCTTCTCCCTAGGTACATCCTCTTGGATGCTCTTAGCCCAGCTCTGCCTCCCCTTGTACCTGTCTCAGAAGGAGAGAATCATGGAATGGTTTGGGTTGGGAGGGACCTTCAAGCTCATCTCATTCCAACCCCCTGCCCTTCCACTATCCCAGGTTTCTCCAAACCCCATCCAGCCTGGCCTTGGACACTTCCAGGGATCCAAGGGCAGCCACAGCTGCCCTGGGTGACCTGTTCCAGTGTCTCACTAGTGCTTCCAGGTGTGGATCTCAGGGCTGGTTGAGCTGCACCCTGCAGTGTTGGTGAGCTCCAAGCTACCAGGGAGGACAGGACCTGCCAGCAGGGCTGGCCTGCTGTGGGGGTGAGGTGTGAGGGATGGCAGTCCACAGGCCAGGGGGTCAGGGCAGGTCGGGAATCTGTCTTCCTGAAGATACCCAGCTTTTTTTGGCTTGTCTGCGTGAGAGACACATGTAGGTCTGTGGGCAGGGTTTGCCCATCCCTCAGAGAACTCCCTTGCACTTGGTTTTGGTAACAGAGAAAATCCTGACTGCTGCCTGCCTCCCAAAACCTGAACCTCAAAACCTCTCAAGCCTCTCTGGCCCACTGGGCTTACTGGAAGCAACTCCCCTGGGCACCAGTGGGGATGGGATGGTGCCAGCCCCGTCACTGTGGTGAGTTTTGGCTGTGCTCAGCAAGGCTGTGGGGCTGGGAAGAGACCGACTGGGACTCCCTGCGGGCCGTGGGGTGCCTCACTGCCCCCTCCCAAAGCTGAGCTGGTCTTCCCCCTTCCAAACCCTGGCCAAGCAACCTTCCTCCCCTTTCTCTTCTTCCTCCTATTTCCCTCCTGCCAGCGAGGCCAAGCAAAACGCGGTGCTGACCAAAAATAACAACCGCCGGCAGATCCAGACAATGGATAAACCCCCGGTGAGGGCGAGGGCGACCCGAATCCTCCCAGAGGAAGACGGGATTATTCTCCGTCCTCTCAGACATCTGTCAATAGCTGCCGTCTGTGGACCCGCTTTCCGACGGGGCCGTCGCCTTCCTGCTGGGAAAAGTGGTTCTTCCAAAGTGTCTGCCTTCAGGAGCAGGGGTTGTGGGCACTTGGGACCTCATCACTGAGCACCATAAAGTCCCCACAACTCATTAATGGCCAAACTCAAATGCAGTGAGCTGGCCCCAGTGCTCTCAAGTGGTGACAGTGACACAGGTGCTGGCATGGGTGCACTGGCCCATCCCAGTGCCAGCTTTCCTGGGATCTGGAGCAGCCTCTGGGTTTGTGCTCTGCCACCATGGAGCTGCCTGGTGGGATGTGGAGGGATCAGGTTCTGAGAGAGCTGAGAGCACAAGGGGACCTCTCCAGGCTGGAGTTGTTTTTGAAGATGGCACTGATGGATTTGGGCACTGGAGGTGGCACTTGTGGTGGTATTAATGGATTTAGGCACAACTGGAGGTGACACTTGGAGGTGGCACAAATAGATTTGGGCACCATCAGAGGTGGCACTTGGAGGTGGCACATATATTTGGAGCACCATTGAAGATGGCACTGATGGCTTTGGGGCTCTTTGCCATCCAGTATTCCCATGTGACTGTGCCTACAACTTTTCCTCTTGTTCTTAATTACCCTCCCTTCACTCTGCCCATGCTGATGGGTCTCTCTGTGACCTGGTTGTCGGTCAGACCCCAAGTAATTGACGCTGTAATCGCCCCATCTGTTAACAGAGCCATTCACACATCTTAGCTTGGCCTGGGCAGGCATGTGTGGGTCTCCCCTTCAAAGCCACCTTCAGCCCCCCCAGCTCTTTGGGGGTCCTGCTGGGATGTTGTTATTGGCATCTGGCATTGGGCAGCGCCTGCCCCTGCCCACCTGTCCCCAGTGCCCTGGGGTCATTCTGCCTGGTCCCCTGGACCTCACAGCACTGAATCACCTTGGTGGACAGAACATGAGGAACTAGTTGGGCCAAAGAGTCCCTCCAGGAAGGTCTGGAGGGGATTTGCAGAGGACGGGGTGGGGGTTTCTGCTGGGCTGGGATTGATGGCGCATCTCCGGGGCGATGCCAAGCCGGGGGGAGTGGGCGAGCGCAGAGCCGTGCCACGGCGCGTGAATGTCAGATGCTGCTTGGCTGCGAGCTGGGCTCGTGTGAGAGCAGATCTGTTCAATCCCATTTGGAGAGGGGGGAGAGGCGGGGGGGGGCTCTTCCCCAGGCTCAATCTGGTAGGTTTTAGTTACAGTCGTTTTAGGATTTGGGCAGCGAATTGGTGCAGCTTTGGCACGGGGGGGATGGATGAGCACCGAGGCTGCCAAGCCTCCCTCATCCCCCGGAATTGGGGAAGGGGGGGACCACGCAGGTGGGTGCAGCCCCCGGGCTGAGCAGTGTGGCCGTCACCCGGCTCTCTGGGCAGCAGCTGGGCGAGTGGAGGAGGGGAGGAGGTGCCTGGCGTTGTCCGCAGGGCACCCGCAGCCCTGCAATGCTCGGGTGGACGCTTCAAATCGCGTTATCTCCATAACCGCCCGGCTCTGGCCGCTCCGAGTGGCAGCGGAGATAAGTGGATTTCTAGGGAGCGCCTGGTCGTCTGACATTTAAGACTCCTTAATCCGTAACCACCACCCCGCGGAGGCAGGACACAGCCACATTTCCCAGCTGGGGCAGCCCCGGGCAGCCCCGGTCCCTGTGGTGGTGGCTCCAGCTGTGCCAGACCACAGGGTGAGGCTCAAGGATGTGCACGGAGGCCCTGGGCACTTCCATGTCCTCTCCACGATGATAAGCTCCTTGGAAGTCCAGGGCACATTGGTGATAGGCTCTGGGGTGTCGCCTGGGTCAGGCATCCGGATGTGGCTGGGCTGGCAGGTTGGGAAGCCTGCAGCAGCCATGGGCTACATGGAAAAACATAGCAGCGGTGGGAAAAGATATGCCCTTGTTGGATCCCTGGTGGAAGGGGCCCACCTGGGGAGGTGGCATCACCTCCTACCTGCTCAGCAGGATGTGGCATGGCCTCACCACGCTGTCCCTGAGGATGTGCGTGGCAGGACTCATCCTGGCCCACCCTGTGTGTCCAGAGTTGCTCCTGGGGGACATCACTGGGGCCGAGCGGCTGCCTGAGAGAAGGAGACGGGTGAAAGCCACTCTGTGCACCGTGATGATTCGCCATCTGCTTCCAGGGCAAGCTCCAGATGCTGGATTTAATCTTCCATAGCCTTTTTAATTCAGGAGTTGGCTTCTTAACATCCCTCAGTGCCACCTAGGCAGCAGAGACAAGCAGAGTGGCTGCCACGACTGGCCCTTCCAAGGATGTTCTGGAGCACAAGAGATGAACTATGTCTGTGTGAGTTGCCCATCTGGCAACCTGTCATACCTCGACCTGTCATATCTCTGGCTCTTTAACCCACCCAGGGTGAACCTGAGCATGCTCAGCACTGCCCAAACCTTTCCCAGGCTGGGTGCCCTCTCTTGATGTCTGGGGAAAAGGTGGTGGGTCATGGTAACTTCCATGGTAAATTCAGGAGTGGATCTTCTGGCTGGACCAGTTTTTGGGAGGATGAATGTGGAGAGCAGGGCTTGGGGGATGTTGGGTTGACAGAGGTGATGGCTTGCAAATAACAGGCTTGTCTTTGCCTCGGGCACCTGGTTATCAGGCACCATGGATGGGTGTCCTGTAGGGATAATCAGCCTTGGGAGATCATGGATTGATTTCTCTCTTGGTTCACCTGCTGCTGGACATCTGGCTGGTGAGGCTGTGATAAGACATCACCGCCTGTTTCAGCTGACCTGTGTCACCTGGTGGAGGGAACAGCAGGTTCGACTGTGCTGCAGAAATGGGCACCTGGCAGCTGAATCAGCTGTTATGGTGCCATGAACCTTGTTCTGGTGGGGCTTGTTCTCCTGAGCCTTTGACCTGGGTTGTTGCTGGACCTTCTGGCTTGTGACAGTGCTACAGGGCCGTGGTGCTGTTCTCCCCACTGGGTGTCTCATCCCAGGATGTGTTTCAGACACCAGGGTGCCTCCAGGGTGACTTGTCTCCCCATGCATCACTTCCACCACCTATGGTCCCCTGCTTCTGGCAATCTCAAGGCCCTGTCCACTGTTGGCCAGGGCAGCTGAGGAGCACAGGGACCACCTCCAGCCCCTTTTTGAAGCTGCAAAGGGAAGGTGCCTCTAGTTGCAGCTTGCCTTGACCTACATCTTTCCTGGGATGCCTTCGAGAGGGGCACATGCTGGTGGTGGGCACCCTGCTCTGATCGGTCCATGGCACGCCTGAGCTCATCCGTCTGTCCACCCATCACCAGGGAGTGATGGTGGTGGGGAGGAGGTGAGGGCCACGCTGGGCGGGCGGCCACGCAGCGAGGGGGAGGAAGTGGGGACAAAAACGCGGCAGAGGGGACAATTGCAGCCTTTCTCCAGGCTGAAAAGACGCCGGGGTCCCTTCCGTCCTCGTCCTCCGTCTGCTGCGGGCGGACAAAGCCACCGCCCCCAGTGCCCACCCAGCGCCCAGGGATTAGAAAAAAGGCGAATTTTGATTTTCTCCTTTTGTTTCCGGAGCCCGGGAGCAGCTCGGCTACAGCTTTGCTGCTTTCTTCTCCCTTTTACGCCGTGTCTGTGCACGGCTGACCAGCCGGCGGCTTTTCTGGGAGGAGGGTGATTTATTTAAAATTAAAGGAAAGCAGAAGTTCTTTCTTGAAGACGAGACTTTTTAGGTCGGCGGGAGCTGATGGCTTTCCAGCCATGCAGCGAAAACACAGGGGAGCCAGCTGGAATTTGCAGCTTGTCATTTTTTTAGGAGAAGCGAAGCTCCTCTCCTGCTCCCCTCTGACAGTGAACGGTGCCTGCAACTGGGGGGAATCTCAGTCCATCGGCTGGCAGGGGTTTTTCCGGACCACCAGAGATGATCCTTTTGCAACCTTTATTTATTTTGGCATTGTCAGGACTATTGCAGAGCAATCCCCTGTGTGCTGGGGTGCAGGGAGCCCTGGGGCAGAGTGAAGGAGGTGAGGGGTGGTGTGGTGCTGAGAGCTGGGGGAAGACCCGGGTAGAGGAGTATCCCAATTTTCCCCCCCAGGGCCATGGGAGAGCACAGTTGCCTTGCCCCATCTAAGCATTCCAGGCTGGTGGGCGGCAGGTCTTTGGGGTGATCCATGGAAATCATAGAATCACAGGATGGTTTGGGTTTGAAGCTTAAAGATTATCTCCTTCCACCCCCTGCTATGGGCAGGGACATGTTCCACTAGACCAGGTTACTCTAAGCCCTGGAGTCACTGTGTAACCCTCCAATCTGCCCTATAACATTTCCAGGGATGGTGCAGCCACAGCTCCTCAGGGCAGCATGTTCCAGAGGTGCCCTCCCTCACCCTGGGACCCCCCCGGCCTTTGGACCCTGGACCTGGCAGCGGGTTGCTTGCAGGGGAGGAACAGTGTCCTGCAAAGGGTTGGGAACCCCTGGGTGTGGGTTGGGGCCTCCGACCTTGGTGGTGTCCCCTTGAACCCTGGCGTCCCTCCAGGCTGTTAAGCTGCCCCGTGCAAAGACCCGGGCGAGGGAGCCCATCACGTGCCCCTTAATGCCGCGGCCGGGACTAAGCACCTTCTGACAGGGACCCAGATGACGCTGCCCGGCGCCTTCCCCAAGGGATGGGGGCCGGAAAAGGGGCAGGAACGGGACGGGGAGGGGGGGCCCTCACCGTCTTTACTCGGGTCAATCATAAAGAAGGGATTAAGATCATTAATTCCTCCCCCCGCTGCAATTAACGACGGGGCCGGGCAGCGGCTGGCGAGGAGCAGCGAGAGCTGCTGTGCTGGGTGGTCCCACGGTGGCAAAGTGGGGGATCCCCCCTTTAACGCGAGCTAGGCGTGTACCCCCAGCACCCCGATCTGGGGACAGTGTGGGGACAGAGCCGTCCCAGCTGGCACCGCCGCGGTGTCCGGCGCCTGCTGGCGCGGTGGCCCCGGGGGCCGGAGGGCAGCGCCGGGTGGCTGCAGATGGTGGGAGCTGGCGGAGGCAAAGCGGCGGCCGGGACAAAGGCGGGATTGTGCGGTGGCGCCGCTGGCACAGCTCGGCACGGCTCGGCACGGCTCGGCGCCGCACCCCGTGCCAACAGCGGGCACTGCCTTGCGCCGCTGGGGCTGAGCGCGGCCACGGCGCTGTGCCCGTGTCTCTGTGGGTGCGGGGAGCGGCAGCGGGAGGGCTGGGCTGTCCTTGTCCCTGTCCCTGCCCCTGTTCCTGTCCCGCAGCCTGTGCCAGGCTGTGCAGCCATCTCCCCTCTGGGAACGGGGGCCGATCCGTGTGGCATGGTGGGACCAGCCAAGGAGGCTGGACGGGATGTCTGGCTGCAGAAGATAGGAACAGGTGAAAATGATGATCACAGCGTGGCTTCACCCTGTGTCCTCCCCACTTGGGCACCTGGAGCCCGCTGTGGAGACGTGGGGAGACCCATGCAGGCAGGACTCAGCTCTTTGCCAGGGCGAGGCAGAGCATCTCCAGCAGTGGTGGCTGGAGATCGCCCCTACCTCCCCGGCAGCCCCGCGGCACCGTGGTTCCGATGCTACAGGCGAGCGGGCAGGGTGGCGAATGCCGGGGCGATCTGGCCGGGTGCTCGGCTCCCTGCGCGGTGCAGGGCGGGCGGAAGAGGCGCAGGGCCGCAGGAAAGGCGGCCGCGGGCAGGCGTGAGATAACACCCCCGGGCGAGTTATCTCACATCCTCCCGTCCGGTGCTTTTCCTGCCGCGCTCCCCGCTCCGGCCCCAGCGCCCGTTGCTGTCGGCACTGAGGTGTGACCCTTCCTAAGGTCTCCAGGGACAGGTCTCCCAGCTCCCTGGCAGAGGGGACAGGAGATGCTGCGTGGCAGCAGCTCGCCCATGCTCCCAGCGCTCCGTCATCCCTTTGGGGTGCGCACAGCATCCCCCCGCCTGGCGTGGAGCGGGATGCTGGGGAAGGGCAGCCCGTCCTGCCGCCGCAGCCCTCCCTCCCCACGTGGCCTGGCGAGCTCCCGGCTGGAGCCCAAGCCCTGCATCGATCGGCGCTGCATCTTAAATCCCGCAGCAGCTGAAGCAAGCGGTTTTCAGCGCCAGGGCGGGGGGGTTTCTCCGTGGGCGAGCCGGCTCTGGCACCGGAGTGAGACACCGGGGCTGCTTCCGCAGCCGGTACCACGGTAGTTGGCACAAGGACCTTGCCCCCATCAGCGTTTTCACGGCGATGCCCAAGCTCTGTCCGTGGGAAAGGGTCCTCCTGGGCTATTGTGGGGTTCCTGGGGTTGCTCTGGAGAAAAGGATCTGAAGGGTGATGGATGAGCAGGAGTGGGGTGTGGGCATGCAGGGATGCCCCTCGCTCTGCTGCATCATCCTACACAGGAGTGAGGGTCTCAACACAGCTCTCCACACATGGCCACATCCCTGTTTGGGCTCTGGAGAGGAGGGTGCCAGGATAGCCAGGATGGAGGGATGGGGTGGGCAAAGGGCCTTCTCCCAGTGCCACCCTCCCCCAGCTGCCGCCGGGGTGGGGACGTGGGTTCCTGCTCCACTAAGCCCTGCAGCTTTTCTCCTCTAAAGCCTGATTACTTGGCGGTGCCTGTGTGCGTGCGTGCTTGGGAGGGAGGAGGAGGAGGAATTTCACAACAACAAGTGTTTGCAGCCACACTGGGCCCAGCTGCCCCAGAGTCGCCCCAGGGACAGCAGCATAGCATCCGCTCCAGGAAGGCTCTTGCTGTCACTGCTGAGCCCATGGCTCTGCTGGAGCAGCTGGGCATGTGTGCTGGGCATGCTGGGGCAAGGCAGGAGGTCAGCACTGGGGCTTGGAAGTGGAAGCTGTGGCTCCCTATGGGGTCGAAGGTGGGCACTGCACTTCCTGATGAGGCTTGGAAGTGGATGCTGCAGCTCCCTGTTTGGGTTGGAGATGGACACTGCAGCCCTTGGTGGGGTTAGGAGGTGGATACCATGGCTGTCCATGGGATTTGGAAGTGGATGCTGGAAGCGACTCAGAATTGGATGGTGCCTGTGGGATTTGGGGTGAACACTGCAGCTGTTGGTGGGGTGTGGAGGAAGATGCTGTGGATCCCTGCGGCACTTGAAGGTGGACACTGCCGCTCTCCATGTGGCTTCTTTCCCTGCTCAGTGCTGGCTCAGGGACAATGGTCCAGGAGGAGAAAGAGGAGGAGGAGAAGGAGGGGTGCAGCCTAGCCTGAGCTGGGTGAGCAGCATCCCTGGGATTGTGGGAGCTGAGCTGTTGCTTCCATGGCACTTGGCCTGGGGGACAAGGGTGGCTGCAGGGCGGGAACCAGGCACCCCTTGCATGATGATCTCCAGCTGCTGTCCCAGGAGCATCCCGCTGGCGCCTGCGGTCCCGTCCGGCGCGGGGCCGCACGCCGCTGGAGCGGAGCGGGAGATGAGCCCCGTGACTTCCCTGGGGCTGCTGTCCCTGGGGGAGGAGAGCCGGGCACAGAGAGTCTTTAAGCACCACAGTGCCATTGCTACCAGGCCGGGACTTCCCCTGTGACCCCCCACTTCTGTCTGGACGGCGACCCTTTTAGAGAGCAGCGGAACGGATCTCCACCGAGGTCCGTTCCCTGGAGTTCCTTTGTTCGCGGCGCTGAGATTTTCATGGCAGGGGGAGGAAGAGCCGCTTTGAAAAGCCCGTTGGCTCTTGCCAGCGCTAACTCTCTTTTCTTTTCTCCTTCCAGAGCCGCGTGGTGTGTCCCAGAGCCGCAGAGAATGTCTGTGCACTGAGAGCACCCTGAGTCCTCCGCAGCCGGCGCGGGAGGAGACGCCCCGTTGATGCGCGGCCCCATCTGAGCGTCCCCGGTGCCTGGCGGGCCGGTGCTACCAGAAGGGCTTTGGGGGTCTTTCGCTTTGGCATTGGGGTGGGGTTTTGGGGGTTTGGTTCTTTTTTTTTTTTTTTTTTTTTTTGATTTTTTTTTTTTTTTTTTTTTTTTAATTTTGGGGTTGGTTTGGTTGTTGTGCTCCGGGCACCATGTCAAATTCGGGCTCCCATCAAGACACTGGGAACAAGCCAGAGACGGAAAAAAATAACCAAGATGACTCTCAACCCCCTGTCAACTCCGAGAGGAGGAACAAAAGTGGAATAATAAGTGAACCTTTGAACAAAAGTCTTAAGAAGTCCCGTCCACTCTCCCACTATTCCACCTTTGGTAGCAGCAGCTCGGTAAGCGAACATTCAGAGAAAGGCAACCCCTTAGCTAATGGCAACGATGCGACTGTGGATAAAAGTCATTCTACCTCAAAGCACAAAAACATCTCTAGTATGCTGAGCAAATTAGACCGGATGTCGGAGCTCTCCTCAGAAGGACAGACCGCCCTCCAACAGTTTGCTCAGTCGACAGAAATGCTCAAAAGAGTGGTACAGGAGCATCTTCCTCTAACAAGCGAGCACGGGACTGGTATCTCTGACATGGAGGCAGTCTCAGCTGCAGAGACAATGAACGGCCCCTCTGATTTTCCTTACCTGGGGGCTTTTCCCATCAACCCAGGCCTTTTCATTATGACCCCTGCCGGCGTGTTTCTGGCAGAGAGCGCGCTCCATATGGCTGGCTTGGCAGAGTATCCCATGCAGAATGAGTTGGCATCTGCCATCAATTCGGGGAAAAAGAAACGGAAAAGATGCGGCATGTGCCCGCCCTGCCGAAGACGGATAAACTGCGAGCAGTGCAGCAGTTGTAGGAATCGCAAAACTGGCCACCAGATTTGCAAATTCCGAAAATGTGAAGAACTCAAAAAGAAGCCTTCTGCAGCACTGGAGGTAACCGGCCCCTCTCAGGCACCCTAACCCCTCCTCGGGCTGCGCTCCTGGGTTTGGATCTTGCCCTAGATAATAAAACACCTGGTACTTCTTACTTTTTTTTTTTATTTTTCCCTTTTCCATTAACAGCTCCCACTCTGAGATATGTGCTCTGCCCAGTGGCCCCAGTCCCCATCCCCTGCTATGTGCTGGGGTGGACTGGTGTGGGGAGGAGGGCTGGGGTCCCTAGACACGCTGGACTTTGCTCTCCCCTTTGCAAGCACAGGCAACAGCGGGGCTCTGCTATGGTTTTGGTTTTTTTGGGGGTTTTGCCACACCTCAGCGGGTGGCAGCTCCCTGAGCTGGGGGGCAACATCTAACCCCAGAGGAGGGAGATGACATTTTGGGGCAGACCTTGGGATAATTGGTGATGATGAAACCCGTGGCCACAGTGCAGCCAAAGCCCAGCCCCTCTGCTCTGAGCAGGAGCACAGTGATCCCTGGTTTTGGGAGCAAACTGCTGCAGCGTGCACTGGGCAGATCCCCAGTGGAGTGGCTGTGCTGGGTCTCCCTGGGCCAGCATCCCTCTGGGATGCTCAGGATGAGTCCACAAGGCAGCAGCTGGATTTCCCGTGGCAGCAGTGCTGCAGTGCCCACTGGCAGTGCTCCTGTTTCAGCACCCAGGAGAACCAGGAACATCCGTGCTTCAGCTGGGGATGCCCAGGTGTTCTGGTGTGAGCCAGGTGCTCGGGCTGTCACTGCCCACCATGGCCTCTGCTTGTGAATGTCCTTGGCTTTGGAGGAGTGCCATTGGGTTCGGGTGCCACCAAGGTGCCACCTTGCCAAATCCACTGGGGGAGTGACATTCATGTGAGGACTACAGGGAAAATCTGGTGACTTGGGTTGTGTGGGCCTGAAACTCATTAGGCAGCTGCTGGTGGCGTGGCATGGTGGGGGCTGGGTGCCAGCAGGGCAGGGGTGTCCCATGGACACGGTGCTCTGGCAGAGCCTCCCTCTTCCTGCGCACCCAGGTGTTGTGCTGAAGCCAGGTTTGATTTTTCCATGAGCTGACCCCACTCTCAGCCAGGTGTGCTTTCTCCTTCTGGTGAGCACATCCCCACGGAGAGACAGCAGAGGTTAAAAAGTCACCTGGACATCAGCTGGATCGTGCATCCTGGCACAAGGGCTTTTTCTGGTGGTCCCAAGGCAACCAAAGCCCGCCGCTCCCTTAGCCACGTTCTACGTTTTTCAATTAGCATCAGCTCTGAATGAATACTGAAGGAGAAAAAAAAATCTATTTGGGCGGTGGGGATGAGGAGAGGGGGACTGTGTCTTTCAAAAACCGCTGTATTGCTAAATTATATTCTTGTTCTAATTTGCTGAGTCAGTGATCTGGAAAAAGGGAGAAAGGGAAAAAAAAAAGTTCATTTCTTCCAAAGAGTCCTAAAGCGGGTCAATAGACTCAGAGCTCGCAGCAGCCGGAGCAGTCGCTCCCTTTTCCCAGCGCTGGGTCTGGGGGTGATAAATAGCACCAGGAACCCATGGAACAGTCACCCCTGTGACATAATAACCCGTGGTTACCCCTGTGGTGGGTTTCTCCATCTCACGACTGGCTGGGAAATCGAGGCCACTGAAACAGGGTTCTGCATCTGATAGAGCTGGGCCACACCAGGGGTGAATCCCCATCCCTCCTGGGCATGACCAGGTGTGTTGAGGCTCAAGAGAGATGCCACTGCTGGTGGGATGGATGCCTGGGCAGGTGTGGGTCTCTCCAGGGCATCTCCTTTTCGTGACAGACCATCCCCTCTCTCAGAACATCCACTTGTGCCATGTGTTGACCTTGGTAGGGTTGTACAGGACTGTGGCTGGGACAGGGACTACATGAACCCGGCTGATGTCCCAGGTCACCTGGGTTGTTAAATCTGACCTGTCAACCAGCCTTGCTCATACATTGGGCCAGCTGTACAACAACCACCAGCAGCTGGGCTGTGCTGGAGACCTGTCTGGAGAGGGCCAGGATGCAGAGTTCCATGGAGTGCTGGTCCTGGTGGGGTGCCATCACACCTCTGTACTTGATACTGGGACAGAAGGGGCCATTCTGTGGCCCTTCATACGGGGCTGAATCATTCACAAGGCTTTGTGAAGCCTTGTACCTGTCTGTGGGGGCAGTGCCACTGCCCAGGAGCAGGACAGTGACTCTGTCCTGCCACCCCTGTGCATCCAGAGGAACATCCTCGGAGAGCCAGACAGGGGCCGCAGCTACAATTAAACACTGATGTAAAATCAAGCAGTAAAAAAAAAAATATAATTAAACCTTTATGGCGGCGTAAAAAAAACGGGCTAAATCCCTCAGCTGCCGTTAAGCTTTATCTGCACATCTCCAGAGCCTGAAGAACCGGTCACTGCTGGTGTCCCGCTCTGGTGGGGCTGCCTGGGGCTCTGAGACTGGCGAGGTCGGGTGCTGGGAGCAGGCAGCAGCACGTCCCTGCACTGACCAGGCTCCTCTGGGCTCTGCCAGCCCCAGCAACCCTGGCTGATGCTGCGGGGGCTGCTGGCCAGCCCTGCACAGGTCACCCTGGGCTTGTCTGCAGAGCTCTAGGTCACATGAAGGCCATGAATAGTTGGGGTTTGACTCAGCAGAGCTGTTCTCCGTCCAGAGAAGCTGTGCTGAAGAGCTTTGGTGCCCCAGATAGAGCCAGTGAGGGTCACTGTCACCCAGAGGGACTCTGGTCATGGAGGATAGGGGCTGAACATTTTAAACTGAAAGAGGATAGGCTTAGGTTGGACATGAGGTAGAAATGTTTATGATGAGGGTGTTGAGGCCCTGGCACAGGTTGTACAGAGAAGCTGTGGCTGCCTCATCTCTAGAAGTGTCCAAGGCCAGGCTGGACAGGGCTTGGAGCAACCTGGGATAGTGGAAGGTGTCCCTGGCAGGGGTGGAATGAGATGATCTTTAAGATCTCCTCTAAATCATTCTGTGAGTCTGTGATTGTGGGGATGAAGGGATCTCTCCTGGGCATCGACATTAGAGCTGGTTGTCCATCTTGCTTTAATAATAAAGGAGCAGAGGTATTCATCAGACATCTCCTCCCAGGCCCATGAGGAGCCCCCTCTCTCCTCTTTCCTCTCCTCTGGAATGATGGATCTGGGTGGGTGGCCCTTGCTGGAGAGTCCACCCTGCTCTGCCCTGCCTGTTCTGCATTCAGTGCCTTGAGCGGGATCCAGTGTGGTCAGTGTGGGGTGCCACAGCCCTGTGCATCACTGGGCACAGGCACTTGTGCCTTCCCAGATGTCAGATTATGTGTCACAGACACACCCTGGGGAAGGGGTGATGCCTGCAGTGTGTGACCACCCCAGCTCAGTTGGCTCCCTGACATGGGCTGGGAGCAGGAGCAGTGAGATCTGTCAGCAGCCTGGTGGGCACCACCAGCTCTTGTCCATTCTGGCCCTTGCTCAAGCTCTGTGTTTGGGTTGTGCCTGTGGAAGGGAACATCCCCCTGCGGGGATGGGGTGATGCTGCTCTGGTTTTCCATTGAGGCTTGGTAGGTGTCTGGATCCAAGAGAAAGACCCAGTGAGATCTGGCTGACTTCTGCATGGAATTAGGGACCAAAATGTGTCTGTTTTGACTCTTAGGATGTTGCATGAGGTGTCCCAGCCCTGCACACAGGCTCAGTATTGTGGCCCTGCTTGCCCCATGGCAGCCAGTGTGCTGGCCCATGCCTATCACTGTGACCTGTGGCCTCTTTCCCATTGGTGTCCCTTGCTTGTTTGGAGCTGTGGGACCTGAAGGGTCCTCTCAGGTGATTGTGTGTGATCCTGTGGTGATTGTGTGTCTGGCTGGCACAGCTCAGCCTTGCCTGGGGGCTGTTGGCACTGAGAGACATTGTGGTCTTTGCATACTCCACCCATGTTCTCATGAACATTGCACAGGCTTTCCACCTGATCCAGATGGGAAATGTCCCTGGTTCTCCTTCCAGAGGATCACATGGCCTCACACCATCCTTCCTGGACGTGGCTTCCAAGAGATCTTATCTGTTGTTGGGCTCTTTGTTGGCCGTGGGGCTGAGCCTGGTGGGACTCATCCCTCCTCCCTGGTGGTACCTGGTGGTGTCTGGGGTTGCTCTGTTGGGGTCAGGGTTGTTCCTCGAGGCTGACCATGTCCCATGTCCTGAGCAGCTCCTGCTCTGGTGTCCCCTGGCCCATCCAGCTCCTACTCCCTGCCCCAGTTTCCATCCAAATGCGCTCCTAAACCCATCTGGTGGCTCTGGGTGTCCGTCTGTCCATCCATGGCAGGGACTGTGGGGCTGGCAGTGCGGGTCGTGCCATGCCATGCTGACTGCCCACTGTGCTCACTGCTGGCCACAGGGGAAGCCGGGGCTGTGCCATTGTGCTGCTGCAGCACAGGGACAGGGGGACACGGGCATGTGGGAACAGTGGCCGAGCTGCTGTGCTGGTGCCCAGCCAGGGAGGGGTCTGGCAGCAGGGGCACCCCGGTCTCCCTCCTGCTGGCATCGTGGGCTGGAAATCTTGGGATGCAGAGCTGCATCCAAGGGTGCTGAGCCTGGGCTGGATCCATCCCAAGGCTGGGGACCGGGTGAGGGGTGGGGTGAGGGGTGGGTGCCCAGCCCTGGTGCTGCACACCAGTGCCAGACCCGACCTAACACCTTGTCCCTTCTTCTTCTGTCCCCCTCCCTGTCTCTCTCTTCCTTTCCAGAAGGTGATGCTTCCTACAGGAGCCGCGTTCAGATGGTTCCAGTAGGAACGGGAATCCCAAAGCTCTGTCATCCAAGTGCAATGTCACTGCTTGCTTGTGTTGTCTCAGGCAAGGGATTTTTGGCTGAAATGAATGGATGCACCTGTGTCTCTTTAGAACCAAAAATATTTTCTCGCAAATCTCATTCCTGTTTTTATAATTTTTTCTTTTTTTTCCTTTTTTTTTTTTTGCGTTCGTTTTAACATCTTCGAGTCCTAGTCAGACATTTAACTGCTTTTCAAATAAAAAACAAAAAAATAATTAAAAGAAAAAAACAATGGATCTGTAAAGTACCAAGACTTAATAGACAGAGTATGGACAATCAGTTTCTTTCTGTGTTTTGGTGTTGATGTTGTTTATGTGTGAAAGATGCAGTACTTGTGTAGGGAATGTAAATTTACAGTAACCTTTTAAAATCTAGTTACTAATAAGCACTACTGTAATTTAGCACAGTTGTTTAATTGCACCCTCATTTATACTTTTTATTTGATTCTTTCCCATCATACAATAGAGTGGATAGTTTCTAGAATGCCTCAACTTCATGTTTATAAATGAGAATATGTTTAAAGCGATGTAGTATCCCTTCTCCTCGCCATTCACCTCTGGAAGTTTAACCCACATGAGGGTCGGTATAAAAGGTGGAAGAAAACAATTGCTACACAACTGGCGGAATTCAAAAAAAGGAAAAAAAAGAGTAAAAAAAAGGCAAAAAAAAAAAAGAGTCGTTGTTAGTTTATTAATATAGAACAAGAAATGCTGCGTACAGAAAATCCTCCTAATTGCAACGGTTTACTCCTAGAAGTAATTTTTGTAAACTTACAGAAGTTAAAATCAAAATAAAACAAATATTGCAGGACCTGTGCTGAAGCAGTTACGCAAAGTGATATTTCTCTTCTGTTCACCCCCCGTCTCTCCAGCTCTCTCTCCATCATTAAATTGAAATGCTGTTTGTAATGTTTTAGCGATCCAGGCTGTTTTTGTGAATAAAATGAATGCATGTTTTGTGTCATGATTTCCAGCTTGGTTATTTCTCTCCCACCCCTGTGTCCAGCCCTCCAGGCCCCCCAGCAGTGGTGGTGGCCCACGTGCTGTGGTCCTGCTGGCTGTGGGGACCTCGCCAGTGACGATGCCAGAGCGTGGTGGGACGGTGTCATGAGCTGAGCTGGAGTCGCCCTGGCTGCTAAATCCCCTGGTTAATCCTGGCAGTGGCTGGGCTAAGCAAGCCCCAGATCCTCCCGGGGATATTTCCCAGCTTGACCCACCTGGAATTTTACCCAACAGTGCCAGCACAACTTGTTTTGGTGAAATAATATTAATGTGCCATGGACAACAGCGTGAGGCTCGTGTTTTTGGGACAAGTCTAAAATGAGCTCCCAAAGGTGAGTGGGCTCTGGGATGGCTTTCCAGCCTGGCCTTATGTTGGAACTGGATCAGCAGGAGCTGCCTGGGGTGGAGGGGATGTTGGATGGACTCAGCCATGGACAAGCCACGGTTGCTGCCTGGGGTGCAGTGCTGGGAATCATGCCAGGCAGGTGGGTTGGGAACCTCCTCCCAGTCCCCTGGAGTTTCTCCAGGGTCATCCCAGCCTGGCAAGATGTAGATTGGGCTGGACCTGGCAGTGCTGGCTCTGCCTTACCGGGAGGAGGTAGCCAGAGCCTTTGTCCCCAGCTCCAGGCAGCGTTTGGGCCAGCATCTGTTGGCCAGATGTGCACCCGGAGGAGGGGGGTGATGGCAGTGCTTGGGCTCTGTCCCTGCCTGGCAGCGACCTGCTGGGATGGAGCAGAAAGTCCTTGGGGAAAGCTGCCCTAAATGCCCTCTCCAGCAGCATTCCTCCAGCTGCCCTGGGTGGTTTGGAGCCCAGGCACCCCAGTGACAGCAGTGCCTGAACCCCGGGCTGCGTGTGGGAACGACTGCAGCACATGGTGACAGTGATGGAGCTGGGCCAGTGTGGTGAGTGACACAGCTCAAGGCCTGCAGGGACAGACAGCCCCTGGTCGTGCCCCAGCAGGGCTCTGGTGCATGGCTCTGCTCCGACCAGGGTGGCAGTGGCAAGGGGGGCTGCTGGGAGCTGCTTCCCAATCCATGTTGCTCACACAGCCGAAAGCACTTAGCGGGAATGTGGTGCGGGTGTTATGGGAAAAAGGAGCCTGGCTGGCTTCTTTACGACTGTGGCTAAGGGTTGGGGCTGTGAGAAGGCACAGACCTGGCACCCGGAGGGAGCCAGCCCCTACCCCACGCTGGGAGTGTCACACAGAGCCCCCTCTCCAGCCCTGATTCCCTGGGGAGCTGCAAGGAGGGGGGGGTTGCTGTTTCATCCCACCCACAGCTGGGGCTGGGGACTGCTGGGAATGTCACCCTGGTCTGGCTGTGTCACCCACAACAGGGCTGTGCTCGGGGCTGTTGTTGGCATGGAGCAATGCTTGGGAAAATGCCATCATGGCACAGCAAACCCCTCTGTGCCACGCTGGCAGGGCACTGGCAGGGACCATGGGCAGGGGAGATGGGCACTGGCAGGGGAGGAGAGTGATAGCAGGAATATGGAGCTGCCAGGAAGGACACGGACATCAGCAAGGGACAGAGAGAGCAGGGGCTTCCCCATGTAGGAAAACAGGTTTGGGAGAAAATAATCAGAAGTGGGGTTCAAACCCTGCCTGGGAGTGGGATGGGGTGGTGGGGAGATGGGATATGAGGTGCTGGGTGCCCTCCACCCCACTTCCAGCTCACCCCCGTGCTGGGCTGCAGCCCTGCCTCCCAGGTGAGTGTGGAGGAGGATGGCCCTGTGCTGGCCTGGAGCCTCGCCTAACGAGCAGCACCTCAGGCATCCCCCGAGGGTGAGCCCATCCCCTCCTCCATGCTCACCCTCCTCAGGCACAGCCCCTGTGCTGGGCCGTCCCCACAGCTGCTGCTGGGCAAGTGGCACCCAGGGCTGCTGTCCCCAGGGTGCCCGCTGGCAGCCAGGTGACACGGGGCACATGGGATGATGATAACGAGCTCGGCACGGCGCTGAGGGCGCTACCACGAGGGCTGGCCTCGAGTCTCTCTTAATTAACATCCTCATTAAACAGACTTAGCAGAAGGGCAACCAAACCTGCCTGTGGCCCTAGGGCGTGCTGTCACAGAGGGCACAACCGTGTCCCTATCCCCGCTTGGCCTTGGTGGCACGGGAAGTACCAGCAAGTGATGCCAGGTGAGGCCAGACCCTGGTGTGGGGCTGGTCCAGTGGTGTTTTCCATGTGCAGTGGCCTGGCTTGGAGAGGACGGGATCTGGGGTGAGCTGCAGCAGGAGATGGAACCTCCACAGTGGTGCCAGAGACATCTCCTGTCCTGTCACAGGGACACCCCAGCACTTTGTGGGGTGCCGGGCTCAGCTGCGAGGTGTCCCCATTCCGTGTCCCCTGTGCTGGGTCTCAGCCTGGCGCGGTGGCCTCGTCCCGCCGTGTCCCCCGGGCTGCAATTAGCAGGCTGACCCCGGGCTGACCTGCCCCCCCGGCCTGGGGATGGGGCAGGATGCAGGAAGCGCCGAACAAAATGTGCTTCAGCTGAGCCGGATGGCGGGTCCGGCGTGAGCGCCGCCGGCCAGGCGTGACCTCCCGGCCGGCAGCCCGATCCCACTGCGGGGACACCGCGGGGACACCGCGACACGGCTGCTCCCACTGCGGGGACACCGCGGGGACACCGAGGGAATGCGGGACACGGCTGCTCCCATCCCACTGCGGGGACACCGCGGGGACACCTGGACACGGCTGCTCCCACTGCGGGGACACCGAGGGGACGGTGGCTTGGCAGCGGAGGCTGCAGGACCTCGGCGGTGCGGTGGGAACTTCCGTGAGCACCGAATCGTAGCTGCCGGGAGGGGACCCAGGTCACACTCGCCACCCCAATGGGAGGTTTGGGTGCTGGGATCTGCTCAGGTTTCCTTGGTGGGGACACATGACAGCCCGGTGCCAGGTGTTAGAGCCATCCAGCATCTCCAGCAGGGCTGGGCCATCGGTGGGTGCTTCCCAGCATGTCCTGGCTGAGCTGACACCAGCTTGGTTGGGCTTTTGGCAGCCCCACAGCATCTGGATGGGACCAGTGCAGGTGTCCTGGGGGTCCCCAGGCATGGGCAGCTGTGGGGGATGCTCACTGTCACACATCTGGCTTGGCTCAGGCTGGAGCCTGGGGCTGCTGAGATAGCTCAGTTGGGACCATTCATCTATATAAGCCTCCCAAGTTCTGCTCCCCACAGCTGGCCAGGTGACCTTCCCTGTGTCACACACATCATGGCAGCTTTCCAGGCCGATTTCCAGCCTAGGCTGAAGTTCTTCCAAAAGGTTGTGGAATTTTTGAATTCAGGCTAAGGATGTCTCTTTGCACATTCTCCACTGGGAATGAGCTCTGTGTTGGCTTCTTCCCCACAAATGTCTCATGCTGGAGTGTGGGACAGGAGGAGGGGCCCACAAGGCCTGAGGGTTGCTGTGTTGTCTCTGCATGACAGCAAGACTGAAAAAAGGGCTTTTCTCAGGGAAGGGGAGCCATGGGAGATCCTTTATCCATGATAAAGGCTTGACATCCACATCACATCACCTCTGGTAACTCCAGAATTCCTGACCTACCACCACACACTGAGATCTCCCCATGCCTGAGCTGGGGCAGGAGGGTGTTCACTCAGCAGCATCCTCGGAAAGGACTCTGGAGGTGGAAGCTGACACCCATTCCTGCATCCCGCCAGCCCACCCTGGGATGAGCTGTGTCCTCAGCAAGGCAAAGCTGCGGCTCCAGCTGGCCAAGGGCCCTGGCTGGCCGCCCTGCTGCGGCTCTGCAGGAGGCTGGGGATGTCACTGCAGCCATCACAGGGTGGTTTCTGCACAGAAACTGCCTGAGGTCCTCCTGCTCTGGGGACCAGAGCACCACCAGGCCTGGCATCCTGCCTGCAGCTCCATGGTGCTGCCTTCATGGAGAAGCTGTCTTGGTTTGGGGTCTCAGGTTACCCCCAGGACCCCACAGAGTGGGTGACTGCTTGGGGTGTGCTTGCATGAAGGACGACAGCTCTTCCATCATCAGCTCCAGAGAACCACAACACTCAGCAGCCCAGGGCTGAGGACAGCCAGGACCCTTTAGCCTGGTTGAGCCATGGCATTCCTGGTTTTGATCACCATCAATGCCTGATTATTCCTGATGAGCACATCAGGGCTCCCTGATCCGTGCTGCTCTCCCAGCCACGTCTGCTCCCTGCAAAGCCCACGCCAAGCCACAGCAACTCCAGCTTCATCAGGGACTGGCTGCTGTGCCAAGGCCGGTCTCAGCACTGCGTCAAGATGTTTTAAGGCCACAGGAGTCAGGATTTGTGAGAAATAGGTCGGCCTGTGACAGCAGAAGGAGGCTACTCCGTGCAAGGCGTGGTGTTATCGGCCAGGGGAGGCACAGCGTGAGCCTTCAGCCCTTGGGTGACGATGGGTGGATGACAGTGGCTGAGCTGGGCTTAGCAGAGGTGACAGGTACCACCCGTCCGAGCTGGGGGTTTGCAGCCTGCAGCCTGCCTGGCTCTTGGCCAGCCATCGGTGCTGACAGCCCTGGTGAAGCATCGGTCTGGGGAATTGGGAATTGTGTTCTCTCCCCACCAAAATGCTGGGAGTGGAAGTAGTACTGGTGGAGGTGTCCGGATGGTATCACAGGTAGTGGGGACACAGGACCAGGCTGCCCTGTCCTTGTCCCCTCAGCCAGTGCTGCAGCCCCCCTTGCACCTCTGACCCAGGGCTGGAGGATGAGATGCCCATGGGGAAGGAAGGATGCCCTGCCCTCTCCTGCCTTGCCTCTCAGCCCCCTGGGCTGGCTTCTCCTGCAGCCCCTCTGCCTGAGCCCAGGCAAACCTGGGGCAGGCCTGTCAGGGATGGAGGAGCTGCTGGTCTGTGTCTTGTTGGCAAATCCATGAGCCAACGAGTGATTAGAGCAGGTTCTATGAAACCCAGGATGGGTGCAGGAAAAGGGCAAGCATGGATGAGACCTCCCAAATCATGAAAATGGTCCATCTGGTCCCACCTGCTCTCTGGCTTTGCCTGTTCTCCTACTTCTGGTTGAAGAGGAGTGGTGACCAGGGTGCTCCACAAGGCCACCCCCTGCCATGAGGATTCCCTGTGGACAAGAAGACAACAGCAGGACAACCTTCCCCTCTCATCACTGCACTTGCCAGATCTCAGCAACATTCTCCCCTGGCAGAGCCCTGGCTGACCCTGGGTCTCGCCATCTCCTCACCCACCCCTGTCACTGAGGTGTCACCCTCTTGGATTGGGGGGCTTGGGAGTGGGCAGGGGGGTGATGCCAGTCCTGGTGCCTTCTGTCCTGGCAGCTGGGACTGCAGGAGAGTCAGACAAGCCCATCCCTGGGAGCCAAGGGCTGATGCCTCCATCAGTACATCCTGCTTGACCTTTACAGTCATTAATTTCTGCATTTTACCTCACGTGCTGTCCCTGTGCTTGCTGAAGCCCCACCTGCTGTGGGCAGCGAGACCTCCAGCAGTGGTGCAGCCCTGACCCTGCCCACCTCCAGCAGAGTTCATTTTCCAGCTCTGGGGCTGCACCAGGCAGGAGATTGATGTCCCTGAAGATCTTGCAGGTCTTGCACCTCTGCCTGGCAGAGCTGGAGCCTGGCAGTGAGCAGGAGTGCTTGGCACAGCTCAGCACCTCTCAGCTGTGCCCTGTCACCCTCTGGGTGCTCAGGTGGCATCACTACCCCTGGCATCCTTCCACCTTGCCATGATGGACACAGGTCTCCTCCTTCCAGGTGGGAGATGCTCCCCCAGCAAGACTGACTCCCTGAGCAAGAGACACCTTCCTCCCCCCTTTGTTTTTTTCTGGTGCTTTTAACCTGAAGCAAGTGGGGTGAAACCAGCCTGGGGTAGATCCCACTTGTGTGCTCCCCCTTCCCTGCAGTGAGGGATGGGGTGCAGGCCCTGGGCTCACCCTGAGCCCCAGCTCCTGCCTCTGCTGGGCTGGGAGGGCTCCCAGCAGCAGCACGGTTCGCTGCCTTGCCGTGAGTGCTGACATTTCTCCATCGAGACAGCCACAGGGGGAGGTATAAACTGGCTTTGCTGCAAGTGTGTGTGTGTGTGTGTGTGATGGGGGCTCCCTGTGCCCCCAGCTCCAGCCCATGGAGTGCCTGAGCTGGCTGGTGGCCCTGTCACCTCTGCTGGAGCAGGGTTGGCCATGGTGCCTTCCAGAAGCAGCAGGAGTGTGGCAGGGGGGTGATGCTGCAGGGCAGCTGAGGAGGCAGAGCCACTCCTGGGAGCTTTGGGCCGATCTGAGGGAAGGGGCCAGGGCAGGGCAAGATATGAGGGGATGGGGAGTGCACAGGGAAAGAGAGAACACTCTTCCTTTAGGCAGAAGAACGAGAGAAAAGGGCAGGAGAAGAGGTGGGAAAGGGACACAGCAGAGATGGGAATCCTTGGAGAAAACACAATCTGTTGGATGGGGGAATGGTGGAGGTCTGGGTGCTCCCACATCCTGCCAGTGCCCCCATGAGATGGGCCATCAGGGACCCACATTTAAGCCCCAAGTGGCAAGATGGGCAACAAGTCAGAGCTGGACCTCCAGAGTGGATCCCAGTGATGGGTGCTGGCCTGCTCCCACCCTGGGGACACTCTGCACCCTGGGCCACCTCCCCAGCACAGTGCAGAGCTGCCACTCTGTCCCCACACCTCCATTTTCTTACATCTCCAGACAAAGTGACCGCTCATCTGCTTGGATTTCAAGCTGTGTGCACAGCCCCGCGCTCACCCCTTGGGCTGGACACGGGCAGGAAGAGGAATGCGACCAGGCAGGTTTGTGCAAACACAGGCACTGCGTGGTCCCCCTCGGTCTTTAGTCTGGTAAGCAAAATCAGCATCTAATCCAGATCAAACAGGACTTTAGCTCCTGTCAAAGGACTGATCCCCTATTCTGCCCAGGCTGTAGTATTTAAAGGGACACGGCCAGGTTAAGTATAGCTGGAAACAAAGGGTTTGTGAAAATCTTCATAATAAAAATAATAACAACAAAAGCTGGGAATGATTAGTGGGAAGAGGGACTATAATGAAATATAACTGCCAAAGAAAACTGTGGTTAATGGAGACATGTCCCTAGAGCATATGAAACCTCAGGTAGTGGAGGAGGAAAGAGATAAGTGAAACCACTCAGAATCCAGCAGCAAAACAAACCAGGCTGTTCCTGGATCAGGGCAAGGTCTCTCCTCTCCTCTCCTCTCCTCTCCTCTCCTCTCCTCTCCTCTCCTCTCCTCTCCTCTCCTCTCCTCTCCTCTCCTCTCCTCTCCTCTCCTCTCCTCTCCTCTCCTCTCCTCTCCTCTCCTCTCCTCTCCTCTCCTCTCCTCTCCTCTCCTCTCCTCTCCTCTCCTCTCCTCTCCTCTCCTCTCCTCTCCTCTCCTCTCCTCTCCTCTCCTCTCCTCTCCTCTCCTCTCCTCTCCTCTCCTCTCCTCTCCTCTCCTCTCCTCTCCTCTCCTCTCCTCTCCCACAATATCCCCATGCAGGATCTGGATGCAATAATGGATAATTCATTTATTTCACGTCCAGGCTGTGATGGGAGCACTCCCAGGCTGCTCTGGGTGTTGGGGAGTGCTGCCAGGGGGCACAGCACCAGGATGCCTCCCCAGACTGGCACAGCCCCGTGCCACAGCCCCAGATAGGATTTAGCCACCCGACTTCTCCTGACCTTAATAACTGGTGCTGACTTAACCGGGAGTCTGGTGGCTAAATCCCGCGTGAGTCTGGAAGTGTAGGAGTCAGTGTCACAAGTAATTTATTCCCTGCATCTCTCAGCCTCCTAAACTTGGGCAAGCCAGTTCTTAACACAGCCCTGGTGGAGCAGACCTGCAGCAGCTCCTCTTCCCTTTCCTCCTCCTCTTCCCTCTTTCCCTCTCAGCTGCTGCCTTGGCCAGGCTGGAGAGCAAATGTCTGCTCAGAGCTCTGCTGATTCTCCCAGTCCATGAACAGGCACCTTTAGACCGAGGCAAAGCCTCTGCTGCCCACAGAACCTTGGAGCATCCTTCAAGCCCATCTCCAAAATGGGGCAAGATGCCCCCAGAAACACGACTGGGCTAGGTGCAGTCCCTAAGGCAAGGTGTGGCTCACACATGGGGGCTGCACGTGGATGCTGCATCCTGGGGACCTCAGTCTTGCTCCCTGGATGTCATCTGTCCAACGTGGCCCTTCTGCCTCATCCCAAACCTCTGCTCTGGTGCGTTGAGGTTGGAAAACCAGAGGCAGCTCTTCAGCTGGGCTCTGAGGGGCTGGGTGAGTGTGGAGGGGTTATGCCCATGGAAAGGGAGGGCCAGGCAGTCCTGCTCCACTGGATACAGTGTGCAGAAGCCTTTCCTGAGGTTTCTGGCCCTTTTCACAGCCAAAGAGCTGGAGCCTGGTGGGGCCCCACTGACCACAGCCCTCAGGCAGGGGAGCCCAGCCCTGGCACCCCCTCACTGCCTGGAGGTGCAGCCCCTGTGCTCAGAGCTGATGGATTTCTCACATCCACATCACTTACTCTTCTCTCCATTGTGACCAAACCCAGTGGCCTGGATCTTTCCCAGGCATGACCACATGTGGGTTACTCCCTCTCCTTCAGCATCTGCTCAGACACTGCCAGCAACCTCTGCTGTGCCATGGGGGTGCCAAGGACTGCGGGCTGGGGCACAGGCAGGCAGGAGAGCTCCGTGGGCAAGCAGAGGGGTTCAGGCAGGCACCAACGGGAGGGCTGGCGCTGGAGCTGGAGGGGTTTGGGAGGGTTTTTTAGCTGGGCTGACCTCGTCCCTGCTGCCTGCAGCTCGGGATGGATCTCTGTGGCTGGGGAGTTCAAGCTGGGTTATAGCCACTGCCACAGCCTGAACATCACATTCATATTCTAGTCACAGATTTTGGGCATCTTTGCTTTTCTTGGCAGTGTCAGAGCTCCAGGACAGCAGGGAAAAGAGAGAAATGGACCTCACTTGCCATGTCTCTGCTGCTGCAGCTGTCTCAGAGGAGTTTGCTGGATGTCCTGAGTCATGTCTGTGCTGAGCAGAGCTGAGCTGACACCCAGCACAACCTGGGCTGGTTCATTTGCTGCCTTTTTCTTCCTCCCACAATCAGGTCACAGCCTGTCCCACCTGGGCGAGGCCAGTGCTGTGGGCACAGGCAGGGGTGGACGTGCCTTTGCTGCCCAGCACGGACGGTTTCCAGCTCAGCAGCAGCTGCAGGAAGCCGGGGACCTGCCCTGGGGCTTTCCCTCTGCAGCCCTCTTGAAGGGCAGGCACAGGGCTGGCACCTTGCCCTGTGCCCAGGTGCTCCTGGGCAGGTGCCACCCAAGGCACGTGGGACAGTTTGGGAATATGGCTCAGAAAACACAGCCATGGTGGGACATGAGCACTCCTGAGTTTGTCAGCCTTGTCCTGTTCCTTCTTCTGGGTCCTGTGGATTTCTTTGGCCCCAGTGGCATTGCTTGTTTTTGCTGGGTGTCCCCTGCCTCCTCCTCCAGCTGCCTCTGGAGCTCTGCTGGGACATGAAACCCTTCTGATGGTGTGAGGTCCTGGAGGAAACCGTTCTGTCTGCAGCATCCACGGCATCATCACCTCTCTTTGCCCCCAGGTGGGATCCAGGAGGCTGTACCCACACAGGCGAGGTGTGAGGCAGGTGAGTTCACACTAGAGTTTGAACTGTCCTGCAGGTGCAGCTTTCAAACCTGGCAGAGACAGATTAGGGTAAAAAAAAGAAAAGCCAGACAGAAGAGAAAACACAAACACGCCACCTCCATCTTGTAAAGTCCTTGAGTCACATCTCCAGGGCTGGGAACATCTCATCCCTGGCTGTTTCCTTTCCCTGGGCATCAGCTGCTGGGCACAGCGATGCTGCCCTCTGCTCTCTGGAATATCCCAATTTTCCAGAGGCTGAGCAAATTCTGTGGCATTTCCAGGCTTCGAACTACTCTGCAAAAACCATTCCCAGAGGCTGATAATTCCCCCAAATGCATGTGCAGCTCCTTGGGAAATAGAGCATGGCCCAGCACAGCCATCTCATTCCTGATTCCAGGCAAGGCAGTGGGAAAACTTCATGGTCCTGCTTGGTGGGCAAAGCTCTCTTCTCAGAAATGAGTTTTTGCTTAAATTTTGGAGAGAAAAATGTAGTCTGACTCAGCCACAAAGCATGGAAAATTTCAAGCAGGCACTTGATGTGTGGCAAAAAGTATCCTTGGGCTGGGAGAATGAGTGGAGTTGTATTGTTTGGGTTGTTAAATCAAAAACCCAGGGGAAAGAAATAACTTTGGGTCAACCCAAACTGAACTGCTCTAGATATTCTTTCTGAAACAAAAAAGTGTTGCTTTGAACAGCAGGAGGCCCTTGGTTTTATCCACTACTGATATAAATGACTTTTCTAGATGGTGAGTGAAAAGTCACAAAGTTCCTCTAATGCCAGAGGCATCAAAAATAAACAGTGCTCTTCCCAAGGTAACAGATGCTTCTTGTCCTTCCAGATGGAGCTCAAATTCCCAAATCTTAGAATCGTAGAATTATGGAATATCCTGACCTGGAAGGAATCCATAAGAGTCATTGTGTCCAACTCCTGGCTCTGCACAGGACATCCCAATAATCCCATCGTTTGTCTGAGAGCACTGGCCAAGCACCTCCTGAACTTTGTCAGCCTTGTGGCTGTGACCACTTCCCTGGGAAACCTGTTCAGTGCCTGACCATCCTTTGGGACAGGAACCCTTTCCAAATAATCCAACCTAACTCTCCCCTGACACAGCTTCAGCATTCCCCCAGGTCCTACTGCTGGTCAGTGGAGAGAAATAATCAGAGCCCCTCTAAAATCAGGGATTTTGGTGATGAACTATCAGTGTTAACAATTCCAGCCTGTTTGGGAAGTTGGGGATGGATCCACGTCAGGATATGCCCTTCCTACATTAATACCCAGAGGATATAGAGTGCTGAGCAACATTTATTGTGTGTGCTGCTACCGCCCTGCTGGGCTGTGCAGGATGTGATGGCTGGCATGGCCATGGTCCCCTGAGCAGGACAGGGGCTGGTACTTCTCTCTCCTGGCTTTGCCCACGGATCCAGCTCTGGAGCTGGGAAGTGGAGGCCGGGTGGATGGGATGTGCAGTGCTGGCTGTGCCTCTGGCTGAGGTGGAAAAGGATGCAAGACCCTCACTGGGAAAACGTCAGGGTATTCAGTTCATGATTTTCCTGCTTGTGCTACCTGGAATGTGTCTCTCCACCGTGACAAAAGCCACAGCAGAGACACCTTGAGCCTCTGCACGCCCTGTGCTTCTGCCCCTTGCCAAGGCGACCTGCAAGAAGGCAAAAAACTGGATCAAGTCACCCCTTCAGGAGGCCACAAAGACCCCCACTCCTCCTGGAGCAAGCTTCCCAGCCCAGATTCTGTGCCTGTTTTGAGAGGGTGTGGTTCTGGGCTCCAGCAGAGCTCTCATCCAGGCAGGATCTGGCTCACTGGGGAGAAAATTCTGCCCTCCACCTCCCTGTCCTCCTGGCTCAGCTTCACAGCTTGCCAGTGGGGTTTGGCCAGGGAAACACATTAGTCCTTTTAGATGCCTCCCCTCACCTTTCCTTAGGAAAAGTGGAGGACACCGTCGGAGTGTCCTTCAGGCTGGGACAGCCTCTCACCCCATCCCCTGCTCGGGGAGCTCCCGCAGCTGCCCTGCTTTGTGCTCTGCTTCCTCGGCACCGCTTATGCAAGAGGCTTTGGAAGCAAGACAAAATTACAGCGGGAAGAAATCATCGCACGGCTCTGGTGGGAAAAGATATTATCCTGCGTTGCCAGCGAGACTGGCCGTCGGCAGGTAGGGCCCGGAGGAGCGCTGCGTGGCAGGATGATCGCTGATAAGATGCCGGGTCCTGCTCCGATGGCCTCGGGAGAGGGAAGCGCTGTGCTGTGAAGCTATGGAAACGGGCAGCCTGGGTGCGGAGCGGTAATTGGGCCACTCGCATCACCGCAGGTACGCCGGCTCTTTGTGTGCACCGCGCCGGAAAGAGCGCGGCTGCGGGGACGGCCGTGGAAAAGAAAAGTTGCTCCATTGGAAACGCCGGCAGCTGCCCCCGGCCGTGCCCCCCTCCCCGGCCCCCCGCTCTGCCTTTGAGTCACCTCGGCGGCGTGACGGCTGCATCCGCCCCGCGCCAAGGTCACGCTTAAAAGCATTGGACATGGCTGGGCGCGGAGGTGGGAGAGGCGCTGCACAAGTCGCATCGCGTTTGAAGGAGTTGCGGCCAGGGCAAAACCTCCCCAACGTGCCCTTCGAGGAAGGGGGCTCCCACCGCCTTTCATTATTTGCCAAGAAACGTAAGCCCAGAGGTCCGTGAAATTGTCAGGATGTGTGAAATCAGGCACCGCCGGGCAGCTCTCCTGCACGACCATTTTAAATATTTAACACGTTGATTATACAACATTTGTATTGAAACGCTGGTGTGGGCCCAGACCCGGGGTTTGGGGAGGGGCTGGTGGGGGGGATTTGGGATTTGGCCACCCTGCCCTGGGCTCCTGGCAGCCGCCGCAGCGCCGGGAGGGGCGGCGGGGGCAGCGGGAGGCTGTGCGGGAGGCACTCAGGCGGCTCAGCGCTCCTGCTCGGGAGCCTTCGAGTGACAAACGCGCTCAGGAGCAGGAATTCATTCCTGTAAATATGTTTGCATTATTTATTTTAAGCATTTTTATAAATCATAATAGGAGAGACATCTGCTGTTAAAACTGCAAACTGCATTCGTGCCTAGGGCAAGGCGGGAAGAGGCTTTTCCCCGGGAAAAGCTTGGGAAAGTTTGGGGAGCACCGCAGATTTTGGGGGGTGGGGACAGGGGGAAAATGTGCGGAGGCATTTTCTTGGTGGGAGTTAAATATACCCGTTCGTTCTCGGGGGCTTTATTTAAGTCCTTCCCACCTCCTCCACCCCTCTGGCTTTTGACACCTTTTTTATAAGGGCTTTATCATGAGGATGGCATTTCCCTCTCGCCTTCCTGATGGCCAGAGAAGCTGGGAATAAAGCACCCCACTCCTCTGCAGAGATGGGCGGGCTCGTGTGGATATCGGTGGGTCTTGTTTCCCTCGGGTGCAGCGGGAGGGGGATCCAGCACCTCTCACTGATGGCACAGCACAAAAAAAAAAAAAAAAAAAAAAATCCCTCTCCCTAGCCAGGTGGCATCTGCAGGTCCCTGGAGCTGAGAGCTTCTGGAGACGGCAGTGGCTGGTTCTGGGTGAGGGGAGGAAGCTCCGGGTGACTGTGACTCACCGCTCCGCAAGATTAATTGCCGGGCGTTGCAGGAGGTTTATCACTGCCACCCGCGCTCGCCGCGGCTGCGGCTCCTTCTGCCCGGGGAGCCGGGGCGAGGAGGGGCTGCTGGCACCGGGGCTGTGCTCCTGAGAGGGGGAGGCGATGCTGGTATCTCCCCTCCGCACGCCCCAAGCGCCAGCTCAGGCGCCCCAGGGTGCAGGGGTCCCCGTGTCTGTATCCTAAACGGGTCACGCTGTCCTCTGCCTCAGTTCCCTGCCTCTCAGGGCAGCTTGGCTCCTGGTTTGGAGCCGTTCTACCTTGTGGAGAGGCCCCACAAATCCACTCGCTCTCCAGGGCCCATCCAGACTTCCCCTCCATCCTGATGTCCTCAGCCATCCTGTCCTGCTGCACTGACAAGCTCAGCAACTGTGATGAACAAAATATTTTGCATAATCAATAATTAATGTCTGGGGTTTCCAAGCAGCTAATTAATCTCCTGGTGAATCGTGAAAAAAGTGTTTAGGATAAATGTAGGTGTTTCCAAGCCAGGTGAGCAGAGGTTCATGCTCAGCCCAGGCTCTTCTCTGAACCCACATCCATCCCTGGAGAGCTTCCTGCTGCAAGTGATGCTGTTCACTGCCAGAGTGTGGACAATATTGATCATAAATATTTGCCTAATGAGATCATATCTGCTTCCCAGCATATGCAGTGAGTGACCTGAAAAGGCCTGGTGTCCTTTGGGTGAGCTCCCAACGAGTTTAATTGTCTATCTGAGTCTTGCAGCTTTGGAGGTGACCTGCACTGGGCTGTGTGGAGGGGTCAGGTCAGTCCCAGCAATGCTGGGAGTGCTGGAGGCAGGGAACAGACCTTTGCTGGGCCACAGCAGAGCCTCCCAGCCCGGTGCTCCCACCCAAAAGCTGGGAAATACAGCACATAAACAATTCAGGTTCCAGCCTTAGGCAGAGATTTGAGAGGATTACTCTGGTCACCGGTTACAGATTCGGGGAATATCACAGGCTTCATCCAGCCCATCCCCGATAAATTCCAACTTGAGAAACCTCTGTTGAGTTCTCTAGAAGCTTCAGCAGCAGCTGTACTCAAGCATGGCAGCCCTGGGCAAAGGCTTTGACCCAATTTCAAGCGACTTGAAGGGCTGAAAGATCCTCAAAGCAGCGATTTCTCTCTGTGACTTTCGGGGAGCCTGTGTGGTTCTCCCCTGCTGGAGACCTGTGAGCTCTGATGGATCAATCCCAAGGCAGATCTGCAGCCACAGATCCTCGCTGGTGACCAGGGACAGGGCTTTGCCATCTCCCATCAGGTCCCTGACAAATGTGCCTGGGTGTTGGTCAGGTCCAGGCTTGCTGCAGTCCATTTTTGTGTGAGCAGGCTATGAATTTGTTCTCCCCAGCTCTGGCTCTTCAGCTTGTCCCAGAATAGCCAAGTCAGTGACTCGTGGCTCATTTTGAACGATTGCCAAGCAGCTGCAGCTGTCCTTGACTTTATCTCTGCTCCAGTGTGGCTTTGCCCAGCTCCACAAGTTCACACTAGGAGACTCCACTCCCCCTTCCCAGAATAGAAGACATCCAGGGCCCAGTGTCAGCAAGTTTAGCAGCTGTGGAAGTGTTATCCTTTGAGCAATCAGTAATTAGCCTGGTTGAAAGGCCAGAGTCCTTGTGGCTAATGAGTAGCTCGAGATGAGACCTACAATCTCCTGACCCTCCTTAAGTCTTGCTGGTGGCTTCCAAAGGCTTCCTGGATTGCTCTCACCTTTCTGGAGCTCCCAATGGCCTTCTGTCATGGACCCAGAGCTCATGGTCACTCTTGCCTGGTCACCTCTGGTTATGTCCTGTTCCTCCCCACACCACCTGCCCTCCACACTGCCCTTAACCACCTGTTTCCATCACACCTTCTACATCCCTGCTCACTTCCAGCCTCCAGCCCGCCTGTCCACAGCTGCCACATCTGGAATTGCTGTCTCTGTGACCAGGGCTGGCCTTGGTCAGTGCTGGTTGAGGAGACTCTGTAGGGTCCCTGTTGGAGGCAGAGGGAAATGGTTGATGATGGTGATACCCTGATCTGCTCCTGATGGATGGAGCTCACTCCTGTGCCTCCAGCCCCTCTTAATCTTGTTGTCGACCTGGAAAAAGATACAGCTCACCTCCTGGAGAGCTCACCTTGACCATGTGAGCACTGATTTTTGGGTTTGGCTCATGCTGAGGGTCTGTGAAATCAGCACAGGGCAGGAGATTCAGCCAGGGGAAGAGGCTGATCAGGCTGCAATTGCTTCTCTGTGCAGATACTTTGTGCATTCAGCCACTGGTTCCTCAGGAGCAGCATGGAAAATGAAGGCACAGTGGGATTAACGGATTTACCCGAGACCTCTGGAGCCTCCTTTTCCCTTGTTTTACCTATTAAGTATCTCTGCTTCCCTGCCTTGCACACAGCAGCTTCTTTTCCTTCAGAGGTGTTCCAGGCTGGGAATATTCTCAGCCCTGTGTTATCTGGTGTCAGCAAAGAGATGGGAACATCTTGCACTGAAGTCAGTTGATTTATTGTTCCTGATTCTTAGAGCAGCCCAGAGTATGACAGGATGGGATCTTCTCATTTGCCATCACTTTTAGTGGGATTGGAGTGAAGAGGGTCACAAGACTTTGAGGTAGTTCTCTTTCTTTAATTTTTTTTTCTTTTTTTTTTTTTTCTTTTCTTTCTGGAGGTAGTTCCTCCCCTTTCCAAGATGATGAGAACAGCAGTGGGAGATTTATCCTTGAGAAGGGAAGGATTCAGAAGCTGTGCAGTACCTGTGAGGAGGTGTTGGAGAAGACAGCCAGACTCTTCAGAGCAGTGTATGGTGAGAGGAAGAGAGACAACATGAGGTAAGTTAAGAGAAACTCAGACTGGTGACAAAGACACACTTTTTTCCATGAAGGCAGCCAAGCATCAGCAGCTTGCCCAGGAAAGCTGTAGTCTCCATCCTCTGAGGTTTTTAAGCCCCACTGGACAATGAGGCCTTGCAGTTGACCTTGCTTTGAGCAGAAAGTTGAACCAGAGACCTCCTGAGATCCCCTCTGATCTGGGGAATTCTGCCACTTTATGTTGAGGTCAGCATTCCAGGACTGCTCCACGCCCTCACACAATGAACTCCAAGACAGTTTTTTGGGTTCCTGAAGGCTGGAAGAGGGTGGCTGTACCATGTCTAAGGCCATGGATCACCATGCACTGGCTTCATAGAATCATATAATAAAATCCTGGAATGGTTTGGGTTGGAAGGGACCTTAAATCTCTTCTCATTCCACGCCCATGCCATGGGCAGGGACATCCTCCACTAGACCAGGCTGCTCAGAGCTCTCCCTGTCCTGCACCAGGACATGGGATTTGATAGAGCCCATACCCCATCCATGGCATCTCCTGGGCACGTGTCCCATCCCAGGATCGTCCCAGGTGTCAGAGTGAAGCAGAAGGAGAATCACAAGGTCTGGCAGCTGCCCAGCTGTACCTGAGCCAAAGGGACCCAGTGGGATGCCCGGAGATGCCCTCCTGCCATCCCCTGCTGTGCTGCAGGCCAGTCTGGAGCACTCGGGGCCTCGGGGGACCAGGGGGAGGCTGTGGTGGTTGAGTCAGTGCGTCTGAGCTCAGACTCGTAAAAAAACCTGCAGACCACAGTGGCTGATGTGCAGCACAGCCACAGTTCCTCCCTCCCTGTTTGCTGTGACCTCTTTGCAAGGCAGCTTTTGGCACTGAAGGTTCCCATCCTCTCCAGATCTGCTGGCTGTGGCAAAACGAAATTGGCTCTGCACAACTCCCCAGCTCCACATGCACTTCCCTGCAGAGGAGGCTAAACCTGCGGTGTGCTGGTTGTTCTGTCAGCAAGGCAAACCTCACCTGGGGGATGCTCAGGGTTCCTTCAGCCTGTGCAGCTCCCCCCTCCCAGCTCAGCTCCCCCCTCCCACCTCAAATCCCTCCTCCCAGCTCAGCTCCCCTTCGGGATGCTCGCTGCTCTGAGTGGGGAGTGCCAGTTCTTTAGCAACTCGACGTCCACAAAAACCTGCAGTCACAAAACTAAATATAGCCCAAGAGAGGCCATGAATATGGTGACGCAGTCTGGAAGTGGTTCCTGGCTGTTCTCCAGCAGCTGGGAGCAAGGCATGTGGTTTTGGCTTTTTAGGGGCAGTGGTGTGCAGGGGAGGTGGGGGCCAGGGCTTGGCTGCACGGTGGGCTCAAGCGGGGGACTCCATCCTCCTGTGGCCTTGAGCACAGGCTGGTGGGGTGAGGCAGCAGAAATGGTGCCACTCGTGGTGATTGGGGCTGGGAAGGAGCCTCAGTGGGACAGAGACCCGGTCCAGGATTCACTCAGCTGGAACTCCCTGGAAGGTGGGACTTGGAGAAGTCCTGATGTGGAGATTTGTGTCATTTCTCACTGCTGTTTTGGGACCTCCTTTAGCCCTTAAACAGCAGTGCTGGCACTCCTGTGAGGGTCACAGGCAAGCCTGAGGACTGTAGGGTCTCCTGGGCTGCAAGACCTCATCAGAAGGGATGCACGAACCATCACCACCACTCGTGGCTCCACCAGGGCCAAACCAGGAGGAGCAAACACAGCTAAGGGGCCAGGTAACCTCAGCCCCCCACCCTACACATGCTGGGAAGGCAGCTGGCAAAGTGCTGGAGACCTCAGGCTGGACACCATGCCCAGCCAGGGTCTGCCTCCTGCACAGGGAGGTAAAGCTGGCTCTGGCTGGGAGCTGGAATGGGGCCACTGGGGACTGACACCCTGCTGGGTGCCACATCTGTGCTCAGACACGGTGGGGGTCAGGCTTGGCCACCTCTGCCTCACTGGCAGCTGCTGGGAGCATCCCCAGGCCAGACCACAGCACTGAGTGTCCTTCCTCTTATCCTGGTGGCAATAAGAGCTCTCCAAAGAGCAAACAAGGTGCAGCAAGGGACATCTCCAATCTGGCCCTCAGAACCTCCCTGCTGCAGGGACTGGGCCCCATGCTGGATGGGATCTCTGTGCCTGCAGCTCTGGAATGGCTCTTCCTCCTCGCTCAGCCAGGTGCTGCTGCCCCCTGAGCCCAGGGAGCTCCCAGGGTTGGCCATGGCATGTGGGACAGGGTGCAGGGTGGTCTGCTGGCCAGTGGGAACTGCAGGACTCTAGCCAGGACATGCTGTGGCCCTGCTCATGACCCAGAGCCACACTCGGTGCCTGGCTGCTGAGTGGGAACCTCAGGAGCCATTTCCTGGATGAACTGTAGGTCAAATTGACAGGATTCTGCCCACCAAGGCTTTTGGGGTGTGCTGAGGGTGCTCACCCTGGTCAGACCCTCAGTGTGCACTCTAAAGAAGGAAATCTGCTCTTGACTTTGCTGCAGAGTGTCCTCATGGAGGGGATCCTGCAGAGAGCCAGGTGCTGTGTCAAGGGAGAGGCAGGGGCCTGGCAGAGCTGGTCCTCACATCCAGAGTGTGCTGGGAGCTGCAGTCATCACCCCATCACGTCTGGGTGTGCAAAGCTGCCTGCAGTTGCTTTCCTTGGACAATCTTTGCCATGATAACAGCTTGATTTTAACTCTGGAACCTACTGATGGGAACCAGAATCAGCTTCTGGTCTGCCCCACTATATCTCTGAATGATTGTCACGCCCAAAATTCCTAGGCAAAGCTGGGGAGGACAGCAGGAAACATGTGCCACTGTCCTGGGTGGTTCATTGTGTGGACAACCTTGGAAAGCAAGGCATGAAGCTGGGTTTAATGCACCCCACAGGGCTTGCCACATCCCGTTCCCTGACTGCAGGAACAGTCATGGTCCTCCTCACTGATGTTGGGATGTTTATGGTCAACATTGTGGGAAAAAGAGGGAGAACTGCTCGCCCTGTCCCAAAATCTGTCCCCAGTGCCCTCCCTTCTCTGCTGGATTCGGGTTTACCCCTTCCCTGCCCATGCTGAGATGCAGAGCCAGCCTCCTGTACATCAAAATATTAATCTGTAGGTTTCAGAGAGCTGAAGGAGCAGAGAGAGCCACAGCGGGAGCGCTCGGAAGCAGACGGTGCTGCTGCATGGAAATCCATGCCCAAATGCTCCATATCATATCATACAGCATATGCCTAGAGACAGGCCAGCAAATTCAGACCTGAAAATGTGTATAATTGCCAGGCAGGACTTTGAGACGGAAAGAGCTTCAAAGAAAACACAATTCCTCTGTGTTGAGAGCAGCGTGGTGGTTCTCTGGGAGCTCACTTTAGTGGGACAGACCCTCCCCTTGCACATTACTTCAGTCCTAGCAGAGCCTGAAGGTCAAACCTGGTTCACTCACTTGCACCACTCCAGTTTTTGCTGGTTTGGCTCAAAACCTGAGCGTGCTGGTCTTAGCACAATACACAATATCACAGAATCACGGAATATCCTGAGCTAGGAGGGACCCATAAGGACTATTGAGTCCATCTCCTGGCCCTGCACAGGACAGCCCATGAATCACACCATGATTCTCATATATTTCCATCTGTTTTTCCATATAACTCTTTTTGCCTTTTCCTACTCTCTCTGCAGCTTAGTTTTCCCAATCATTGCCCAGAAAGTGCCCTGGAACAGTGGAAAATGCTGTTGTCATCAGATTTTACCATGGTCAATGGCATGTGGCCTGGAGCTTAAAGGGAGTCCCCCCAGTCACAGTGACAGATTCCCTGGAAAGCCAGTGCTCTGCCCTCCCTGGTACAGGTCCCCAGGTAGCAGTGCCACCACCCTCTGCTGTCACACTCTTGGCCCCGTGCTGGGCACCACCTTGAGGGCAGCCAAGCCTGTGAGCAGCTTGGGGGTGGCATTTGGTGGCCTGAATGGCTTGTATGGGCTTCAGAAGCGACCTGAATCGTGGTGTGAGCTGCCCAGGGGGTGCCAGGCTGGGTGCTGTCCCTCTGGTAACACAGGTACCCTCACAGGGCTCCTGCCAGCTCTGGGTTTGCACCAGCAGCACAGCGATGCCTGGGCATGCCCCAGGCTGGGAGTCACGTCCTCTGTGGGAAGGTCAATCCCCGTGGGAGTGGGAAACCTCATCCCAGCTTCCCTCTGCACCTCCCACCCCCTTTTCTCTGTGGGATCTCCTCTCACATCCCACCCTGAGCCCTCCTGGCAGTACCACCAGCCACATCTCTGCAGTATCAGCTCCCCACTCCCAGTCTCCCATCCCTCCCTTCCAGCACAGCGGGGAGCTTTGGGGCTCTCCCTTGCTCTCCTTCTCGTTCAGGAGCCAGGTGAAACCCAGTAGTGTTTAGGATCTGTGTTGGCAGAGAAGAGCGAGCAGATGGTGCCCTAAAATCCCCGCGCCCCGAAGAGTGAGCTAGTGATCATTTGTGAAGCTCTTGAGATCTATTTTTTTCCCAGACCCTGCTGAGCCTGGCGAGCACTGTAATTGCAGCCTGGACTGGCTGGAGAGGGCAATACCCGGATGGGCTCCTCGCCTTTCAGGCTGTAATTGGGCCCTGGCAATACAAAGCACAAAGCTCCTTTCCTTCCTGTTTGCCGGGCTCCCTCCGTGAAACCTTCCCCTGCCTGTGCTGGAAAATATGTAAATACCAGGGCACGGGAGAATTGCTCCCTCGTGCCTGCGTCACGTCTGAAATACCCATTAAAAATATATGTTCCAAAAAGAGCACCTCTGCACTGAGCACAAACTCTCCTGGCAGTGGGGGGCTGTTTGAAGGGAGCGGGAGGGAGCGGATCAAAGGGAGAAGGGACTGAGATTTGGCTGTCCCAGCTAAATTAGCAGCAGGGATGGGGGTTTGGAGGCTCCACAGGATCAATAGGACTATCTGGAAATGCCTGGCAGTCACACAGGAGGCTGGGATTCAGCAGCGGGGTCTGCAGTGCTTGTGCTGCGGCTCGGCTGGCTGTGCCAAGCCTGGGGAGGGATGCAGGGAGCCAGGGAAGGGGGGTGAGAGGAGGGGGGAAAGGGGCCACGGGCTCACGCAGCAATCAGCAGGCTTAATGAAGAGCCTCGAGGACATCCATGGGGCGCTGGTGGCATCACCTCCCTGCCCCTGTCTGTGAGGTCCTGTCCCAGTTCGGGGTATGGTGTGGCCGGTGGGGAGAGCAGGGACTCCACACACATCACACATCCTCCTGGCTCCTCCTCTGCCTCATGGCCTTGGGGCCTGGGAAGATAATTACACATAAATTTTGTTGCAAAATCTCCCCTTCAGTGAGGCGGGGGACAATAATTTGTCCCAGAGACCCCATGTGATGAAGGAGCACAACCTGTCTTTTCTAGGCAACCTGACAGGGCTTGGAGGGTCTGGTGATGCCTCTAGTCCTGGTCTCCTCCAGGAACCCCCTTGGGGATGTGCCTGAGGCTGGGGGAGCCACGGGGCTCTCAGGCTGGGCACTGGGATCTCTCACAACTCCAGCCGGTGAGAAAGGGCAACCCACAGAGACATTTTCTTCTTCTTCAAAGGAATTCAGTGTTTGGCTGGAGCGTTCAAAGGAGATTTAAAAAGAGAAGATAAAAAAGAAAGTTAAAAGCTGCCCAGTGAGGGGTGGAAGAGGGAACGTGGGGAGAGATCAGGGGCAGCGCCAGCAGCAAAGCAATGGCAGGACACCGAGAGAAGATGAGGAGAGCCTTCATCCCACAGCTGCCCAGCCAGGGCACCGATTCCCATCCTCCAGCATCTACATCTGCTGCGGCCATCTGCAAGCAGGGTCTGGGCATTTCCAGAGCCCCGGCGAGCCCTGGCTGTGCGGGAGGAGCAGGGCTGGAGGCAGCAGGGCTGGGTGACCGTGGTGGGAGCAGGGAGCTGTGCCCAGGGGAGTGGGACCAGCGGCCTGGGAAGGGTGGGATGAAGCAGGGATGCAGAGCAAGACACCGGGAGGGAAAATGTTAATCAACTGCAGTGCCTCCCTGAAAGGAGCCAAATGTAAATGAGATAATTAAGCTATTATTTAAAGCCGGGAGACGGTGGGGACAGGCCCGGGGTGGCCGGACTGCATTTTAATCAGCTGCCTGGCTGGGGCTGGGGAGCCCGTGTTGGTGGTGCCCCTGCCTCTGCATCCCTGCCTCTGCACCCCTGCCTTGGCTGCCAGGCTCCTGGCTTATGGAACAGCCCCTCTGTGAGCCACTGTCACCCTCTGTCCCCTCTGCCAAGCCACTGTTGTCCCATGTCCCCAGGTGTCCTGCCAGGTCAGGGGGCAAGGGATTCATCTGCACCTCTGTTACCACCACTCTATGGGGTTTTGTTTAGGCTGCAGGAGTCCCTCTGGTGCCTCAGTTTACCTGCTCTCACTGTTTTGGATGTTAAAAAGCTTGTAATGAGAATAAGCAGTGCTGGTGAGGATAAATCCACCCAAGGAAAAGCAGAATTTAAATGCCCCAGTGGTGCTGGCCAGACTGGCTTTTGGGAGCCTTTTTTAACTGTCTTGTGGGGAGTTAGCAGGTGACCAGAGGAAGTCTAAGCAATTGCCCTGAGGCTCAGTTTCGCCACCTCTGGAAGCAGTGCTGAGGTTCAGAGACGCTCTCAGCACAGCAGGGAGCTCCAAGGTCACTTGTGAACTGCAGTGAGCCAGCAAATGGGGCAGAACAGAATTTTCTTCCTGCATTTCTTTGCTTTGGTCAGGGATGGAAAAGAAAACGATGTCCAAAGCCATCCACGACAAGGGGCATGAAGTCATTTTGTTCCACGGCATCGGGAACATCCCTGCTGGTGGTGGAAGATCCGACTCCTGGAAGCAGAGACTTCTGAGCAGCAGGGAGAAAACGGGTGGTTGTTCACTCCTTTTCTCATATATCAGCTGGGATCTAGGTGAAACACGGTTAGTAGGGGCCAGGTTGAAAGGAAACCCGAGATGTGGAGCATCCTTAAGAAGAGCTCCACGCTGCAGGGGGAGCGTGTGCTCCCACTTCGCATGGGAGGTGTGAGAGTTCAAAGACACAAGGAAAAAGCCCATGGAGAGCCCTTAAGGAGAAAGGCAGCACCTCTCTAGCTCAGAAAACCCCGCTCCACGAATATCTGGAGATCAGGGGAGCAAGCAAATGTTACACGTGCCAACCCCATTTGCAATGGCTACCCCAGGCACATTGCACTGGCCCCGATGGAAAAGGGGGACCAGGTTAGACAGATGCCTCCTGCTTGTCTGCAACACAGCCCTTATCTTTCAAGAGGCTTTCTTACTGTATGGTTAAATGGTAAATTAAAAGCCTGATCCAGAGTGGCTTTCAAGTGCCTTGCTCTTATTTAGGTACCTCATTCCTGCAATTTCCATTCCTTCACAGAGCCGGGCCTTTAAATCCTGAAGACACTTCAGAAAACGCTATCCAGCTTCCCATCTTAGCAAAAGATTATTCCAGCTAGTCCCCGGACCTCTGAGCATCCTGCCAGTGATGGCAGCTGAGCCCTGGGGATGTGTGGGCTGGTCCTGTGCCATGTCCCTCCCAGGGGTGCCAGTGGTGGTGGCAGGATGCTGTGGAAGGGGTTGATTTTCCCAAAGCACACTGCTGGGGAGCACCACACTGACCCACCCCAGCGTGAACCCAGCCTCTCGCTGCTTTATTTGCCCAAAGCAGCGGGGTTTTGTGGTTTTTTCCCTTCTCTCCACCCGGGCAGCCAGACTGCAGCTCCCTCCCCTCTCCTGGGGCTGGGCAGGGACTTCAGGTGCAGCCGGACTAGAAATTCTTGGCACCAGCACCACTGCGGTGGAGCTGCAGTTTTATTAGTACAGCCAGCATGTGCATGGGCAGGTATGGCCTTTGCTGGCTGGGGAATGGGTTTGCACCCTCGTGTCTGCATTTCCCTCCCCCCAGCTCTCAGGTGAGGGGATTGTCATCAGCTCTGCCACAGGGGTGTGATCATGGAGAGTGTCCAGGCTTCTGATCAATCACTGAGCGTCTCCAGGGCTCAGATCTCAGTGGCCCTGGGCAACATCACACAGGTTGAGCTTGGCAGCTGTGCTGGAAGTGCTTTATAGCTCCAAAATAATTTGAGGAATGAAGAAAGCAAATTCCCTGTGATTTATTCAACCCATCCCAGAGTGATGAGGAGGAGTTTGGGGTCACACATGGCACAGGGGTTGCAATGCCTCGGTCTGAACTGGCCATTGGATGATGTGAAAAGAGAATACAGGAGGTAAAATGTGTGGCTCTTGGGGGTTTATTTGCCACAGGAAACAATTTGCATTTCTGTTTCCTTCTGCCTGATATTCACAGGCAAGACAGACTTAGCCAAGCAACCTCTCTCTGAGCTCTGAGATTTACTGCCCTGTGACTCAACTTCCCCAACTGTGATCTAGGGAGAACAATCCTTTCTTTCCAGTCAGCAGTGTGGGAAGCTTTGTGCACCTTCTCCTTCAGGCAAAGCTCTGTCCAGGGCATCCAGATGGGAAGAAACTCTGCACCTGCCCGTCTTTAATCCCAGTTCCAGGACTGAGTGTTTTGCAAACTGCTGGTGAATATGTCATAGTTCCATGCAGTTGCAGGTGCTGGGGACAAGAGGAGATGCTGATGGCACAGCCCCTCTGGAGAGCACAAACACAGCTTGGTGCCTTCATTCCTCGGGGCCAGCAAGGGCCCAGGCAGTGAACTCATGGATTCACTAAGGCTGGAAAAGCCCTCTAGAATCATCAAGTCCAGCCATCCACCCAGCACTGCCAAAGCCACCCCAAACCATGTTCCCAGGTGCTGCTTCTATGCATTTTTGGAATGCTTTCAGGGACTGGTGACTCCACCATTTCCCAGGTCAGCATTGTTCCAGTGCCTGACAACCCTTCCAGTGGATCCCAGGGTATGGTGGGATGCTGAGGGACATGTTGCAGATCTCAGGGGAAGCTTGGCAGTGCCTTGGTGTCTCTGGCTGTGCAGGGCAGCCTTCATTTCTATGGGTCCCTGTGCAGATATCTTGGGGTGGCAGAGGTTACTCCTCACCTTATTGTGCCTGTATTGAGCAGAGGAGTGAGGTGACCTCTCCTGAAGCTCAACACCATCCTGGAGAGCTTTTTCACATCATCTCCTCTGGGGTGGCCAGGGCTGAGTGGGACTTGGTGCCATTGCCAGGCTGGATTCATGCCTGGAAGGGAAGGTGCCACAGCCTGCAGTGCTGGCACAGCTTAACAAGCTCCCAGCAAAGCTACTGGCACGAATGGCCCCTGGTCTGGGCAGTGTGCTGGGGGGCCGGGGGGGCTTTCACAGCCTGCACAGTGATTCCAGGCAAATCCATCTCAGGATGAGACAAAATTAAATAAAAAACCGACTCAGTGCCCCAAGCACGTGTGAAGTTGTTTTCTCAAGGGTTTGTCCAAACGCTGAAGTTCCCATTCTCCCAGCAGGAAGGGGAGAGAAAAAAACCCAGGCACAAAAGCCTTAGGAGCAGTCAGTGGCTGGCGTGGGTGGGAAGGAGGCCAGGCTGGGCACTGTGTGGTGGCAGTAATTTTCCACACGCGGTGGATTAGGTGAGACTCTCGGTCGGGAGTGAATTCTGGTTTTTTTCCCTCTTCTTCCCCACCTCCAGAGACCGGTGTTGGATGGGAGCCCGGGAGAGGCGAGATAAAGGTCTTCTCTATCAGACAGCTGTTGAAAGATCTCAAATGAAGAGGCAGGCATCGCTCAGGAGCCATTCAAGGCAGCAAATGTGAAGGGTAAACTGCATAACAGGTAGTTTGTTGCCTTGAGAGGCCTTTGAAGATACATCCTCTCCCGGCTGGGCAGCTCCCCTGACCCCCATCTGCCTGGGGCTCTCCAAGGCTCGGTGAGCTGCTGCCCTGGTGGGCTGGCTCTGCAGCTGCCTTGCCAGCTAGGGCTGGGAGAGCATCATTTCACATCCATCAGGAGGGAGGAAAGGGATAATCATCTGCTGGGGTGATGAAACCTCCAATTCTCCCTTCCTCGCCCAGGTAGGGATGGGGTAACCATCCTCTGAGGTGAGGGAACCTCGGACCCTCCCTCCATCCCTCCCGCAGTCCCCAGGGCTGGGGGCTGCCCCGGGGGATGTGCGGCAGAACGCAGTTCATCGCCCAAGCTCGCTGGCAGCCAGCCCTGACCGTGTCCCGTGTCTCAGGCTGGGCACACCCCAGAATATTCCCTCCCCAAGCTGTTCCTGCCCCTCCTGCTGTGCCCGGGCGGGGCGCGGGTCGGGCGCGGGGCACGCACCGCGCTCCTGGCCGTGGTGTTGTTGCCACGCTGCGGTGTGTCACGAATCTAATCAGATCTCACGCTCCAGGGAGCAATTCTCTTCACCATGGAGAGCGGGAGACGCCTGTGCCGGCCTCACACGGGGCTCCCCGCCCGCGGCGCCGTGCCCGGCGGGGCACAGAGGGCATGGCTGGGGATGCTGGGCAAGCACCTGCTGGGCTGGGCTCTGCCCCAAGCCAGGAGGCACTGCTGGGCCATCCCAGAGTAGCCACAGGGACATGGCTCCCTGGAGGATTTCTTGTCTCCTTCATCCTGTCCATCCTGTCAGTGGTCCATCCCATCCCATCCCATCCCATCCCATCCCATCCCATCCCATCCCATCCCATCCCATCCCATCCCATCCCATCCCATCCCATCCCATCCCATCCTCTCTGTTTCATTCCTTGCCATGCCATGCCATGCCATGCCATGCCATGCCATGCCATGCCATGCCATGCCATCTCATTCCATCTCTTCCCTTCTATTTTACTCTGTCCAATCCAATCCCATCCCATTCCCCATTTTATCCTCTTCCATTCTATCCTTTCTTTTGTCCTGTCTCCTTTCATGCCGTGCCACATATTCCATCCCCTTTGTTTTGTCCTTACCATGCCATGCCACCCCATCCCTTCTGTTTTATTCTGTCCCATCCTTCCCCCTCTGTTTTCTCCTTTCTGATCCCATCTCAGCCAACCCCATTCTCTTTGTCCAGTCCCAATGGTCCTCTCCCATGCCATCCCATTCCATCATCTCCTGGCCACATCATGCTTGTCCTGTCCAATCCCATCCTCCCTCCAGCAAGGGCTCTGTCACTGTCTGCATCTCCCAGTGACCAGTCCTGTGCAATCCTCTGGGCCTGACCAGACCCCCTCATTCATCTGTTTCTTTTCCATCCCAACCCCATTCCTGTTGGGTGCACATCCCACTGTGCCAGCCGTGCCAGAGGAAGGAGTGGCAGAGCAGAGCCAGGACACTGTCCCGTGGCTGTCACAGCTCACACCCACTCTCATGTTGGGAATGAACAGCCAGGATCCAATCTCTGCCCTCTTGGGACCTGGGACAGGACCTAAGGGAACAGCTGGAATCTATGGAGGTTTAGGTTGGATGCCAGGAGAAGGTTCTTCCCCCAGAGGGTGGTTGGGCACTGAACAGGCTCCCCAGGGAATGGTTACAGCTGCCAGAGCTCAAGAAATCTTTGGACAATGCTCTCAGGCACAGGGTGGGATTATTATATTGTCCTGTGCAGGGACAGGAATTAGACTCGATCATTGTGGTCCTGTGATAAAAAGAGAGAGAAAGGACAGTAACACACATGGATTTTTTTTTAGGGAAAAACGGTTAACTTTATTGATGGACAGTTTGTATTTAAAGTATGTTACATGGAGTTAGGATAGGACAGTAGTTTATTGGACAATTGGGAAAAACATTTATGGGACAGTATTTTAGGATGTATTTTACGGGAAAGACACTAGGTATTAATCTTTATTATGAATTTTATTTTGTTTTTTACTATATTATCACTTTGGGAGATTTCCTCCCTAACTGAAGCTGTAGTCAGCTTATCATCCCGGGAATGGACCTGAGAGTCAGGAGAAATTCAGGCCTGTAAAAGAATTTCCAAACTGTAATTCTCTAGCTCTCTAAATGTGTGTGTCCACATGGTCCCTTCCAACTCAGGATATTCCATGTTTCTATGACCTCGGGATGAGTCACTCCCAGAGTATCTCTCTATTCATGAATCTCCCTTTTCTCTACAGCTCCTGTCCCACAGGTCTGCCTCCTCCTTGGGTCATTTTGCATGTACCCACCACAAGTCATGGACAAATGTCCAACAGAGGCTGATTTACTTCAAATTAAGTGGCCAGGATCCGATTGTGAACTGCTTGGAGTGCAGTCCCAGCCCTGGTGCAGTTGGGGACTGCGTCCTTGTAGATGCTGGGCTACCTTTGGGGTTTTTGCAGTTACTGGGGGAAAGGATCCAGATCTGCCCTTGACTCAGCCATTTTAGAGCATCTCCTGAGCTCAGTGAAGCTGGCACTAAACCTTGGTCGCTTTGATCATGACAAATAGGAGCTGGAGAGCCAAATTCAGTGCAGAGTCACTGCCTGCCTGTGGAGCTGCTGCTTTTCCTGGTTTTAGATGTTGATTTGGTGTGTGGCTGGTGGCTCTGCCACCCACACTGGTGGTCAGGATGGTGCTCTGTGAATCCAGAGGAGCTTTGGGATGCTGGTGGGACTGGTCCTGCCCGTGTCTTCACTCACCTCTGTGGAAGGATCCAGCCTGGGGGATGCTGAGGATTGGTGTATGGGACTCCCCTCGTGTTAACTGATGGCAGAGCTTGTGCTTTCCACTCACTGATTGTGTCTTCCTGGGCAGGAAGATACACTGGGGTGTGTAATTGTGTGAGGGGGTCACAGAGTTGCTGTCCTGGTTGTGGTGGGCGGGCATGGGTACCCAAATCTCCCTGAGGGCACTGGAGCTTCTGGCCTCCTCAGTTATGCCTGCCCCTTCAGAAGCCCAGCTGGCCTCGTGGCCGAGTGCAAGGCAGGGGACACTGCCTGGGGCTGGGAGCCCCGCTGAAGAATGGCCCAGGTAGGTGTTTTCCAGCCCCTGGGCTGAAGGAGCCATACCCAAGGGCATGGAGCTCTCCAGGCACCAGCGTGAGGTCCGTGGGTCTTCTGGAAAGACAGACAAGCTGGGATGTCTGACTGAGGGGGTGGGGTGCTGGCAACTCTGGGACCGTGTGAACCCTGTTCCTGCTGCACCAGCACAGCTGCATCCCCAAAGAGCCACCCTGGGGGGATTTGAGAGCCCCGAGCCCCGCGGGGCTGCAGCGCATCCGGCACGGGCGGGGGGTGTCGGTGGGATGCGGGCGGGGGGAGGCAGCCATCCGCTCCCCGCTCCCTCTGTGCCTCGCTCTACTTGCCGCGGTCCCCAAGCTCCCTTCCCTTCCCCTCCGCTGCCTTTTATGCAGCTCGCCCAAGGCTCCAGGGCCTGGGGATCTTTCCAGGCTTCCCCAGCTGGGGTTTGGCAGCTCTAATTTTAGGCACTTCGCAGTTTTGCTTTCTCGCTGCTCGGTTGAGGAAAAGCGCTTGTGCAGGGAGGCGAGCCTGGCCCTTCCCCACCACTGCTGGCTTTTTCTTTGTCTCTCTTCCCTGCTCGCTCCCGCCTGGTGCCGGCTGCTCCGAGATGCCGGTGGACATTCATAAGTCCTTTTTTAAAGCTGGAGCTCTTGCAGGGGTGCAGAGTGGGGATGCACGTTGAGCCAGGGCCCCTCCAGACCGGCTGCTGCCTACAGTGATGGTCTCCAGACCGTGGTGTGACACCCCATTCCCCCACAAAATCACTGGGAAGGGCTCTGGTCCAGGCTGGGAGGCTGCAGGCTCAGAGGACAGCCCAGCCAAGGACATCAGGCTGGCCATGGTCACCCAGCACCTTTCAGTCCTAATGAATCTCTGTGAAGTAGCTAAAGAATGCTTCGATGCAGGAAACCCCCAAACTAAACATGGATTTAAAAAAAGTGGTCAGATCAATCCATGCACAGAAAACCCAGCAAGAGCTAGTCCAGCCCTCAGGTCTCTGTTGGCAGCCTGTTAGAGCTGCTGCAGGATGTGACCCTGGACCTGGTCAGCCTGGGGCTGAGGCAGGACAGCTGGTAAGTTCTAATTCCAAATCCAAGCTAAGGACAGCCCTGTGGGACACGGGATTTTGCCCAAAGTCCTTGTTATGCAATTTAGGCACAAAAGTGGAACATCCCCCTCCTCACATCCTCAGGGATAGTATCTTCTGAGGAAGACAAGGAGAATTTTTTCCCAAGGAAGTAAAAAATCAGGTGAGGAGGTGGGAGCAGCTGGGAGAGCAGGACGGGCTTACTGGGATGGATCCTTCCCACACAAGGGGACGCACTTGGATTTTGTCCATTGTACCCAATGAGCTTTCATCCTCGGAAGAGGAATGACTGGGGCTGGAGCTGTCTAACTGGATTGTGAGCTGCCTACTCCTGAAAGGGCTCTGCATCCCATTATCCATAAACCTGTCCATGGCACACGGCTAATTCAGGCAATTTCCGACACGTTCACGCTGCCGACGTAAGAACCAACCCTTCGGCCTCATCCGGGCTGGAGCCCCGTGCCATGGGCAGGGATCTGCAAATCAGGCTCTGGGCGCTGTCCCCGCAGCCAGCCCGGGGCAGCGGGACGGCCACGGGGTCCCTGCGTGCCCTCCCTGCTTTCGGAGCCTCTCCGCTGCCCGCGGGAGGTGCGCTAGCAGGGTCCCCAAGGAAGCACTGCCCTGCAGGTGATAGGAAGCTTAACTCCCCCCTGGCACGCTGGCACCCCTCTTGTCACGGGTCTGCAGGACCCAAATCCAGCGTTATCAGAGGGCCGCAGCGCCGGCGAGGGGCCCAGCTGGCTCCTCTCGCCCTCCGCGCTCCCCATCGCTCACGTGGAGCTGTGGGTGGACGCGGCTCTGGCTCTGCTCCGCTGCCAGATTATTTCTGGGCACCGCCACAGACGGACGCGGCGGGGAGTGCGCGGCTGCGAGCCGTGCCGGGGGTGCCGCGGGGGGCACGGCCGTGCCGGCAGCTGCGGGCCGGCACCTTTCCCGCTGTGCCCTCCCGGCATCCCGTCCCCACGGGTGCCGTGGGTTGGCTGCCCGCTGCCACCGCCGTCCTCCCCCTCCTCGCCGCCGGCTGTGAGCGCGGTGCGTCATCCGCCGCTCCGCTAATTCGGGGGCAACTATTTTGCGCCTGCGACGGATCACGCCATGCGCAGCGCCAGGGCCCCCGCGCTCCCCGATGCCCCCCTCCCACCTGGCCCGCTTCCCCCCTGCCTCCTGTATCCAAGGAGAGGGATCAGCGGCGGCGGGGGCAAGCGGGGCTCTGACGCAGGGCTCGCAGCGCCGCTAATCACCCGCGCCAGGAGCGGCTCCGGGCCCCCCTCGCCTCCGCCGTCACGGCCGCGCTGACCCCGAGCACGCAGGGTCAGGGACCCGGGGCTGATTCGGGGCTGAGCGCGGCTGTCACGTTCTCTCGGCAGACACGGTGCAGCTGCCGCTCGCCGGGAGCCGCGGGGGCTGCTCCGGGGTGGCCGCGTTCCCCGGGGGGTGAAGCTGCTCCGAGGACACCCCGATGCCCGTGGGCTCCTGGGGGGATGGCAGCCAGGGGTTTGTCCCAGGGGAAAGGGGGTGAAGGGCTGTGCCTGCTCCAGGGTCTCCTCTCCGTGTCCCACACAAGGGCTGGGGAGCATCTGTCGGGAGGAAGCACGCACCCGGCAGGATGGAGAGGGATCGCCGTGCTCAGTGAGCTGCGTGCTCGCTGGGAGGGGCGAGCTGGGCGCCCACCCCGCGCCGGCTCCGCGGCGGATCTGTGGGATGCCCAGGCTGGATGCGCGGATGGGGTCCCGTGCCCTTTGGAGAAAATGCCTGTGTGGGAGTTCGCCTCGGGGTGAGCTGTTCAAGCAGAGCTTTTCGTCCTCGAAACCCCCACGCTCTGCGCTCCCGACACGGCTGGCGAGCTGTTGGTGCCGGCAGAGCTGGCGCAAGGGCAGTGGCGGTGGGGGCATTGTCCCCAGGTGAGCACAGAGCTGCGTGTCCCCGGGCTTTGCGTGCGAGGCTGTGCGGGCACTGCAGCTCGCAGTCACACACACACGATGCTGCAGTGAATCCCACCAGCACGCCTGCAAGCTGGGGTTGATTTTCATAAACCTTCCCGGGCTCAGCCTGGATCTGGAGTCGTCCTGCATGGATGGACATGGGAAAGAAAGCCAGCTCGTGTGGACAGGCACGCTTTGTGAGGTTATTATCCCCATCCTTCCTTCCAGGTGGGGGCAGGATCCGAGGAGACAGAAAGGAAGGAGAAGGCTTGGAGGCAATGCAATACCTGGTGGGACCTCAAGAAACATCCCTAAAGCACCCACAGTCCCTGAGGATACAGGTGGGGGGATGCACATCCCCTTCCTCCAACACACCGGGGGTGCAGCACCTTTTCCAGGGCGTAAAATGGAGCAGGATGCGGAGGGAAGAAGGGCTTTGAACAGTCAATTTCCATCGCTGAAAGCTGACAAGTTTAAAACAGCTAATGTGCCCCGCAAGATGAGGCCTTGGGAGATTTACAGCTCTCCTCGGCTGACTGCTCCCATACGGTGTGTATGTCAGCCAGGGAGCCTTTTAAAGAACCAAGATAAAGCTGCAGCGGGGCCGCATTGCCCACCAAATGGATGGCAGAGACAGAGGAGAGGAAGGAGACAGGTTGCTCTGTGTGTTTTTTTTCCCATCAGGCAGGTGCTGAGCTCATGTCCCGTTCTGCAGCCACCACCGTGGAGTTACTCCAGGTCAAGGTCGTAGCAGACCTCTTGGAGCAAAGTGTGCCTAAGCTGGTACAGGAGGAGGTTTGTAAAATTCAGTAAGACCCATCAGGAGCGCACTGGGGCGGGTGTCAGCAGATGTGGAGGTGTCTCAGGGATCTTTGTATGGTGCCCATGGAGTGAGGAAACCTAGGGGTGGGCAAGACCCAGCCTGAGCCCTCTGCTGCAGGCTGGGGGCTGGTGTTGGGCTGGGTGGGATGGTGGAGAGCAGCCTTTTGGGGGGGGCGAGTGAGAATGTTGGATTTTAGCAGGACCCCACTGGGATCAGCATCCTTTGGAGAGCTCACACAGCATTCTGCTGCTAAGTCCTCAAGTGCTGCTTTCTGTGCCACATCAAAGCCAAGCCGGGATGCTGGCTGCTCCCCAGGGCTGTTGGATCCTCTCTCTGACCTCTCTGTCCCTTTGAGTCCTGTGCTGCAGCCAGCAGCACTGTGTGCATGAGCAGAGCCATGACCAGCATCGAGTTTTGTGGGGTGTCAGCTGGCCAGGGCTGTGGCCAGGGGACCTCGGGCCCATGGGGTGTCATGGCACCTGTCAAGTATCCCCGGCATACTCGTGGTGTCGGCAGAGTGGGAGCCGTGTCCCTCTGCGTGGCACGGGCATCAGCACAGGGTGGCAGGAGGCAATTCACCTTCCTGCAGGTCACCAGGAGCACCAGGCTGGAGGCATCGTGTCCTGAGAGCACCCCTGCCTCACGCATGGCACGGCACTGCCTGGGATGGAGGCGCTGCTGGCAGGGGATGGCAGCGATCCCCATTTCCCAGACTGGGCAGGCTGCTGCTCTGGGACCCCACATCTGCCGGACTAACAGTGCTTACATCAGTCCCTCTGCTCCCCACAGCCCAGCTTGGGCCTCTGTGTATGGAACAAAGGTGCAGCCACCTCAGCAGGCTGCTACTGCACCTGAGCATGGTGAAACTCAAGACAGGGGTCGTCAATCCACCTAACCCAGATCAAACCGTTTTTGGTTTTTTGCCTCCATTTGCTGCTCTGTCAGCCAGAAGGTCGGTCCTGCTGAGGAGACTGGGAATGGGGGAGCTTGTCTTTGCACAATGCTTCCTGCAGACACCTCTGCAGGTACCCAGAGCTTCTGCTGGGGCTGGAGGTTTGGATAAAGAGACCTTCCCACAGCCTGAGGGTGATTTTCCTGTGTTCCCAACCCCTCAAAAGCAGAGCTCGCTTCCCTGCCTTGGCTGGATAGTGGACAAAGATCTGGTGTGACCTGGTCCTGTTGGAAAATGCTCTCCAGGCTGGTTTGGGGCTCAGTGGCAGCAGCAGGGGCTGCCAGCCGTGGTACTCAGGTGCTGGAGTGGCAGAGCAGCTGTGGCTGCCCTGGGGTGGGAGATGCCAGCTGGGTTGGGGGTCAGCCTCCTCATCCCACCGAGGGGAAACAAGACAGGGCAGAAGAGTCTCTTGCAGGATGTTCAGCAATGGAGCATCTGGAAATGCTCTCCATTCTTTCTGCCTGTCCTGCTACCCATCTTTGCTACCCCAGAGGCCAGGTAACCCGCAGCTCCTCTGGACTGGGAGGAATTTTCCGTCCCAGCATCTAAACTGGTGCTGCTCCTGGCAGTGGGGCTGGTGGCAGCACCCTGCACCCTCAGTGCTGTGGTACTGGAGCTGGAGAAGCAGCCCCAGTCTGGCACCAGCACCTGGCACATCTCTGACTCCTGCAGTTCCTGATACAGAGGAGGGTGATAAGGTGGATCCACTGGAGTGGACAAAGCTCTCAGGTCCCCTCTGTTCCTGTCCCTCATAGCAGCAGCCACAGTGGTGGGCCCTGAACAGCACCCAGGCCAGTTGCCAGCCCTGACACTGGGCAAATATCCTCACTTGCTGTGAGATGTTTGAGTGTGCCTCCTCTGACCCCCCTGCCCACCTGGGGGAAGGAGTAGCTGCTCTCTGGCCCTGGCTGACACCTGTGCTGGGTGTTGGCAGCAGCCCCAGTGCGGTGCTGGGGATGGGGTGGCTCTGGGACACCCCACAGAGGCTTCAGGGACACACGTGTCACCCCTGCCTGGCCCAGGGAGTGGCCCCACGGCTCCGTTCAGGGCACTGCCGGGGTTCCACGTGGCTGCCTGCTCTCCTGGTGAGGTGCCCAGCACGGCCCCGCTCCGGGGGCGGTGGGAAGGAGCCTCCCCTTATCTCCTTTCCCTTTGTGCAAACACACGAGCCCTCCTGGAGCCGCCGTGTGATGCCGCCAGCCGGAAAGCCGCAAAGGCGGGGAGGTTGCCCAGCTTCTGTCTCCTTCCCAGCAGGTGTGGCTGGCCCTGCCAGGCAGATGGCTCCGCGCCTGGCACAGACGAGCGCCGGCGCCAGGAGCAGCTGGCTCCATCCGCAGCCGGGCCAAGAGCGGGGATGCTGAGAGTGCGGGGAGCTCACGGGAGGCGAGCGCGGCACTGACCTCCCCTGCCAGGCTCAGGATGGGCCGGGCACCTCTGGGCTCTGCACCCACCTGGGGTGTGCTGCCAGCTCCTGCATCCCGTGGGGACCCAGGGAGAGGTGTTGGCCGGGATCAGCAGTGCCCTGGAGGGGACAGGTGCCTCTTGGGGACAGCCCCAAAGCCCAGGGCTGATGCAGGAACCTCCAGGACACCTTTTCTCCAGTGAGATCTGCCAGTCAGACCAGCAGGGCCTCTCCTGCACCCTGGAGCAGCTGAGGCTTGGAGCTGAAGAACCCCAGGGTTGCCCTTGCTCTGAGCCATCAGCTCCCATCCCAGTTTTGCTCCTTCCTGCCTGGGCTAATGATCTGCTGGGCAATCAACAGACCAGTTGGAAACCCTGTTAGAGCCTGGCCAGGCACTACCTTGTTATTTCTATCCAGCCAAGTGGGGGAAACAGCCCTTTTTCATCCACTGACAGTCACTGTGCTGTTGTGCAGCTCCTGGCACAGCAGGACAGGCTGAACCAGCCCTCAAAAATCAGGATGGAGACAAGAAAATGCCGCTCCCCCCTCCAGGCTGTTCTCTGCTGCAGAAGGGGAGCAGTCCATGTATTTTTTTCATGATGGCAGCAATAAGGGGACTGCAGAGGCTCTTGTGCTGTGCTGGCCAGCCGTGCTCATGAGGGATCAGCACAGCGGCCTCACGCTGCACAGCGCTGTCTCCTTCTCTGTGCAGTTATTAATTCCTCTGTTTGCCTGGCTCTGAGTGGGGGCAGAGAGTAAAAGCAAATGAAACCCACCAGGACTGAAGGCCCAGGAGCTCAGTGCAGGTCCTGAGCCTGGCATTAAGGGCTGGGAGAAGCTGTTCCTGGGAACTGGCTTCCCGAGGGGCAGGGGAGAGATGGAGGGGGAATGGTCCATGAGAGCAAAGCCTCTGGGCAGGCTGCTCCCATCATCCAGGCTCCTCCATCCTCATCTTGCAGCCGGCGCTGGAAGTGGAAGTTTTGAAGTCATGCACGGAGCTGTTTGCTTGGTATTTCCTGCCCCCGAGAACAGGAAGCAGCAGCGAAGCCCAGGAGGGAGCTGCTCTTGGGAGAATTCCAGCCTGACACATTTTGGTCCCTGCCTAGGGGAAAGGGGGAAAGTTCCATGCTCTTTCCTTCATCCCTGTGCCCAGTGCTGGGAGCTGATGTGCCCAGGTCAGCTTGGATGTGGATTGCACAGAAACGTGGCAGCTGGAATGATTTTCCATTTCCCTCTCCCTTGTACCACTCTGACCTGGACCTTGTTTGCTCAGGCTCTAGGACAAGCACGGAGATGCTGGAAGTGTCTGCAGTGATGGCTGTGTGTCCACCCAGCTGTCCCATGGCTGTGCTGCTCTCCAGGGAACGTCCTCTTGGCCCCATAGCTGCAGGTCCACTCTTACCTCTCCTCCTCTGCCAGATCTGGAGCAGCATCTCGTCACCCTCACAAAAACCCTCCTGTTTTTGAGGACTGGGTCCATGCTGGGAACCACCAGCCCTGCTCAGAGGCTCCCTCAGTCCTCCAGGGCTTGAGTGCAAAGCCTGAGGTTATTCCCTGCCCTGTGTATTCCCTTCCACAGTGCCGCTGGTCATGGCCAGGGGAAGGGCATTTTGGGCTGGTGCCTGGTGACAGGCGAGGGCTCTGTCACGGCAGGAGTTACTCCCATCAGGACTGCCAGCGTCTGTTGCTGGCAGATCATGGCAGCAGTCTCCGAGGAACGTGAACAGCACATTATTAACAATCTTTTAAAGAGCTGCCAGTGTGTCCCAGGTCCCTGTTTATTTCTGCATATGGCCTGTCCCCCGCTGAATGCAGCATTCATAGGAGGTGTCATCTCAGCTTAAGGGGGTCTATTACTTACCCCAATCAAACTCCTGCAGTAGGTGATTCCTCCTCTGGCCAAGGACAAAATCCCACAGAAGGAGGGAATTTATCCTCCCTTTAAATCATCCTTGCTTTTGTTTTCTTCCTCCTGTGGGATGCATTTTTGCAGAGTGGATGTTGGATCAAGGGTGTCCAGGCTGGAACAGGGACATTGGTCTCTGGATCTGCTCCCAAATCACGATCTGCATGGATGCTGGGGCTGCTTCTGTGGCACCGCCCTGGCTGTGCCCTGCCGTGGAGAAATCTGGGGATGCAGTGCCTGGAGAGGACATGGCTGGGGAGCAGGGACATGCCCAGAGAGAGATGGCATTCAGGGCTGGCACAGAGAGGGCAGGTGAAGATAGAGAAGCCTAGAGAGGAGGAGACTGAGGTTAGACCTTCCCAGGGGCTGCAGCTCCTCCTGAGGGGCAGCTCTGATCTCTGCTCCCTGGGACCAGGGACAGCACCCAAGGGAATGTCTGGAGCTGTGCCATGGCGATTTAATCTGGATATCAGGAAAAGGTTCTTCCCCCAGAGGGTTCTGGGCATTGAACAGGCTCCCCAGGGAATGGTCATGGCCCCAAGGCTGCCAAAGCTCCAGAAGTGTTTGAACAACACTCTCAGGCACAGGGTGTGATTGTTGGGGTGTCTGTGCAGCACCAGGAGTTCGACTCGATGATCGTGATGGGTTCCTTCCAGCCCAGGATATTCCATGATTCTAAGCTCCCATCCTCAGCACAGGTCCCCCCCAGTGGCTGTGTCCACCTGCAAGGACACTCCAGACCCTGCCTGAAGGATGCTGAGCTCGCTGTGCAGAAAGCAGTGATTCCATTCTCTGGTCACAGAGGCACCAGCTGGGACCCAGACCAAGAGCTCAGGGTCTCCTGACCTTTCTCTCTTTGCAATATCAACACCAGCTATGGGAGAAAACAGCACAGAGCAGCCTTGCCTCAGCAAGGGGAGGCTGCAGGGCTGTGTTTGGCCAGATCCTCCAAGGCTGGTTTGTGTGGGTGTGTGATGTGTTTCAGAGGTGCTGGAGTCCCCAGCCCAGAGGTGCTCCCTTCCAGGTGTTCTGCTGACAGGACAGGACAGGTTATTTCTCTGGGCAGACATGAACCAGCAGCTCTTTGGGGCTGTCTGGTGCTGCCCTGTGTCTGAACACATCCAGGTGACATGTGACAGACCAGGCTGGGAGAGCCAGCACCCGGGACACCTCTTTGCAGGATGTCTGTGTGGATTTTCACAGGATCCTGAATCCTTCTGCTCCTGCTGCTCTTCCAGGGTGTCTGCCCAGGAGTTTTCCTGCTTCCCTGCCATTGCTACAGGAGCCCATGGCCAAGCAGCTGAAAATCACAGACCATCCAGCTCAGAGTCCACTTGGAAAAACGTGTCCTAGGTGAAGGACAGACTAACACCAAAGCAAACAAGGAGTCCGTGGCTGCTCTGGGCAGCATCATCCAGTGCCTGGCACAGACCCACAGCAGTGGCAGTGGAGGCAGCAGCACACACTGATCAATCCATGGGAAAGGAGGGGTTCAGGATTATCCCTGATTTCTTTTCGGAAGTGGCAGATGTGGGTCTGGATTCTGGGCACCTGCACCGGACAAGACCTGGGGCAGTGTGACAGTGGCAGGCTGGGGTCACAGCTGGGGGTGTGAGCAGAGGCTCTGGGGCAGTGCCAGCCCCTCCGGGAGCGGGCAGGGGGCGCGGACCCGCCGGGACCAGCAGCCGGAGCCTTTCCGGCCATGCGCGATTTTCCAGGAGCAGTCGCCTGGGCAACTGTGAGCGCGGAGCCAGACGAGCCATCAGGACAGGAGCCATTGTGCTCCTTCAGGGAATGATTCCCAGCCCTTTTCCCGGGTCAGGGGGCTCCCTGGATCACCCATTTGGCCAGCCCAGAGGTGGGAAGTGCTTGGGGTTCCCTGAGCGTTCCAAATCACCCCTCCAGGGTGGGATGATGGGTGAGGGAGACCACAACCCCCCAGCAAGGAAAAGCTTCCAAATGCTACATGAACTGAGAGTCCAGCTGGCAGCCCAAACCAGCACCAAGGGCGGGGGACGAACCCAATTCCCAAACCCTTACACCTGACCCTACAGAGAGCGGGCCAGGTTTCCCTCTGCGCTCCTCCTTGGAGTAACCATGGATGCGTGGGCACATGTAGGTGTGCATGTGCATGTCCAGAGCAGCAAACGCTTCCCATCTCACTGCATTTTTGCCTCCTTGTCTCTGTTTTGCTGCTGTTGCTGCCTCCCTGACACCTGCGTGCCCCGGATGAGCTGCTGCCTTGCTAATGAGCTGCAGCATCTCGCTCAGGGTCTTGCTCACCGTCGGAGCACAGGGACTCTCCAGGCTCATGTGTTTAGCTCAGCCCCACGATTTCAATCCCTGCCAAGAGAAATGGAAGAATCTGGTGCAGCCAGGCCTGGAAAAAACAGCAAGGACAGTCTTTGGTTAACTCTTCCTGTGCTGCTCCTCTCTCCTGCCTTCCCACGCACAGGGAACCCTCAGGCTTCACACCCCTCCTTCCCACACCCCAATCCATCCGTGTTTCCCTACCTCTACCTCTGGGGAAAAAGCAGCTTTTCTCTTGAGATTGCCCAGAATATTCACAAGGAGTGAGTATTCCCACGGCACTTGAATGCGTGCCCCCTTTGATGGAGGGAGGGCAAAGGGCAGAGATCTGGGAAAAGAAAATAATTTTAAAACAAAACAAGAAAACAAAACAAAAAAAGAAGAGAGAGAAGAGGAAAAAGAAATTAAAGCAATTCAGGCAGGAGCTTTCCTCAACCTCTATAAAATACAGTTCACGTTTCCTGCGAGCCTGGGGCGCAGATCACATTCGACGTGAGGTGCTTTAGCCAGCCCCGGTGTAAATTCCGGAGCCTCGCATCTGCATGGCGTGATGGGAAAAAGCTTAAGAGGGGCCCGGGGAGCTGCAGAGGAGGCGGCTGAGCCTATCTGGCTACCGCAGGGGCTGTCGATGCACAGACATTCCAAGGCTATTTGTGAAGGTGAAATGGTCTGTAAAGATTCCAGGACACCATGTGGCAGGATGGTGAGCTGGGCTTCTCCTCCGGTGTTTGCACAGCGCTGCCGGGCTGGAGGGAGGCTGTGTGCGCAGAATGCCTCGCGGTGATTAGAGCATCTGCAAATTTCAGCTTAATACGCGGCATAATGAGACACGGAATATTATTAGCCTGCAGCCATCCCCCCGCCCCAGCGGCGATCTGCAGCTCGAGCTGGTTTCACCTTCTCAGCGCATCTCAGGATGCTCACCCCGAGCCCTCGGGCAGCTCTCCGGCCACCCGGGACCGAGCTCGGAAGATTTGCACTTTGGCTTCTGCAAAATGAGGCTGTGCCGTCCTCCCCCCTGGCTGTGCACGCCAGGTCCTGCTCCACGGGCTTCTTCTGCAGCACCCTGAGCCACAGCCAGCCCGCACAGCTTGGTTCACCTCCCCAGGCCCTGAGAGCCCGTCTGGTGTGTGCCACCCATCAGGAAAAGAGGTGCTGGGAGGGCTCAGGTAGTGCCCAGGCTGCACAAGGAGCCGTGGCAGTGCTGGGAACCAAGAGCATGGTTTTGTTTGGAGTGACACACACATGGGTGACTTTTGGCAAGAAGGGGTGTGTGGGGATGCTGGGCCTGATGGCAGTGGATGTGCACACAGATCCGTGTCAGCTCTGAGCTCTCCCCTCCATCCCAATGGCTGGCTGGACCCTGTCACCCCAGCCCACACAGATCCATGCCAGCTCTGAGCTCTCCCCTCCATCCCAATGGCTGGCTGGACCCTGTCACCCCAGCCCACACAGATCCATGCCAGCTCTGAGCTCTCCCCTCCATCCCACCACCACTGTCAGGACCCTGTCACCCCGGCTCACACAGGTGCTGCTGCACTGCCTAATGCCTCTTGTCTTCTGGCAGCCAGGAATGTCCCAAATAATGCCACCCTGAGATGGAGAGAGCTGCTGGGCAGTGGCAGAAGGCTGACATGAGGGGGTTGGTGGGGTTCTGTGCTTGGTGTGAAGCTTGGGGAAATCTCTGGTGTGGGTCTGCATTCAGGCAGGAGCAGCCCAGTGACTGCCCAGGCTCTTGGGCAGCACCAGCCCTGGCCTGGGGTGATGGTGAGAAGAGTGGGGCTGTGGGGGGGGATGTGGGGAGCACAGTGTGGGCAACCCCTGTGCCTGGTGAGTGCATGCATGTGTGTGTTCACATGGACAGAGGTGCACTGGACGTGTGTGTTCACAGGCTGTGTGACAATGATTGTACCCATGACAGAGACCTGTGCAGGCTGCAGGCAGGTGTGACAGGGTATCTGTGGGCTCTCTGTGTGTGCTGAGGCTCGTACCACATGCAGACAGACACCAGGTCCAACCCCTGCTCCATGGATTTGCTGGCACCAGGGACACACGTGAGGCACAGGGGGTCACGTCCCTGGAGCTGCTTCCTTTTTCCTGGCAGTGACAGCACAGGACAGCGCTGGCTCTGCCACCCTGAGGCTTCCCCCCTCAGCCTGTCCCTCCACCCTGTGCTGATCCACACGGCTGTGTGTCCTTGTCGCTGCCACCGAGTGGAACCTTCTCGAGTTTTGCCTGGGCTGTTTTTCAGCGACATCAGCTCCCCTGCCTGCTTCAGAGCTGGCATTTGCTGCCATAGGTGTGACAGTGACATCTACAGCCGGGGGCTTCCCCCTCTCTGAGATGCTTGGAGCTGCTTGAGTCCCTGTCCCTCACGCTCAGCTTTTGCCCTGCTGTGGGTTGATTTTCATAAAGCAAAGTCCAGGGAAGGCATCACCACAGCAGGGCTGTTCTGGACACTGTTAAACTAACACTAACTGCCACCGTGGTTAATCTGTACCAAGGTCAAATTCACAAATCGGCAGGTTAGCTTCAGTTCCAGACTGAAATTAGATCATCAATTAATTAAATCATCACTTTGATACAGAAAGAAAACTGGAGAGGACCCAGTCCTCGTAAATCCTGCAGAAGCCTCTGAGAAAGTGGCTCTGTATTTTATTTGGAAGAATCTGAGCGAAGAAATTCAAATCCATAGTGTGATAGTGAGAACAACTTATCACCCACTGCCTAAGCCACAACCCCGGAGCTGAGCTGGGCACTGCTGTGTCCATCGTGTCCCCAGCAGATGTTACAGCTCAGCATTAACCTCTGCTTCAATAACCAGGGGTTTGAGGCTTCCCATATACCAGAATTGACTGATGACTATTTCAAGTTTCTTAGGACTTTGAAACCCAAACCTCACTTTAATTTTATGAGTAATTTTATGGGACAATCTTTAGGGCTGTGAAAGCTGGAAACTTCTCCTTCAGGTGCCTTGACCTTATGGCTGCTCATCTACCCATGCAGGAGCCCCTCTCCACTTTCATCTGATCACCCTTGAATTCAGAGCTATAAAAAGGATGGGCTGTCTCCCAGCTAATAAAAATAGGGAAAAAAAGGAGAGGCAAAGCCAAAGATAAAGGTGTTGTGAGCCCTCCCCTCCTGCAGTCTTTGGAAAGTCCTGGAGCAGGGACTGGTGTCTGAATCAGCAGATGGTGAAGTCCTTCAGGCACGGAGCTGCTCACTGCTGGCTGCCCAGGGCACAGAGCCTGCTCGCTCCCAGGTGGGATGGGATGCAGAGCTTGCAGGGCGGGTGGTGCAGGGCTCCTGAGTCAGGGGCAGTTTAATGGGGACTTCATCACTCTGGGCTACGTGTGGCTAAAGGTAGACTGGGCTCCTGGCCTGAGTAACTCCTGAATTCCCAAGCTCCTGCTCTGCTGGGGTCTTGGGGTCTCCTCCCATGCAGTTAAGAGTGTGGGTTCATGCGTTTCTCCGTGTACCTACAAGGAGAGGACACTGAACTGGGAGAAAATGCAGATATGCTGCAAATGGAAGCAGGGCAAGTCTTGGCTCCAGCCACAAGGGATGTTTAATCTGTTTAATCTGTTCTTCATCTTCTAGAACTGATGTTCACACATCAGGGTGACTCAATTCAGTGCCAGGTGCAGCATTACAGAGTGGGGGCTTGTCCCCCTCTGGCAGTCATCAGGACCTGGCACAGGCACTTCTGGGTCTTGCTTGCTCCCAGATAATCAGTTCCAGCATCCTTTCCCCATCTCTGGCATCTATGAGCAGACATGGACTGCATTCCTCAGTCTTTGCTCATCCTTTTCAGTTGAATCTGGCATCACATCCACTGACAAGTCACATCCAACTTCTCCTCCACCTGCCCAAGAGGGAACCTAAAAATGCAAATGCTCTCTTTGCCCCAAATCTGCTCTGCACAGAGGGGCTCGGCAACGTCTCTGACAACAACCAGCAACGTGTCATTTGTTTTTATTACTCTAGGAGGGCAAGCTGCTGTGCGTGACCAAGGAAACCGAGAGCGGGCTGCCCTTGTGAACTTGCTGAGTGCCTGATGGAGATCGGGAGGAGAAGAGAGCTGGGGGAGTAGGAAAAGCATTACTTCTCTGCTGCTTGTTGGCCGAGGCAAGATTGATTGACTGCACTGGCGATAGCGTAGCACTCGTCAAGGTAGGCACGGAATTGTGGTGAGCACTAGAAAACCACCAGCCGTGGGGATGAACTTAATGTGAGGGGAGACATATGGGGTGGGTGCAGGCTTTGTGTTGAGCTGGGGAGCGGTGTGGCTCCCTGAGGCAGGGAAGGGAGAGGAGATGGGTCTGACATGGAGCACACAGGCGTGTGATGGCACTGGCTGGTCACTTGATAGAGCAGGGCTGGCCTCATTCTGCCTCCCTTTTGATGTCTCCAGCATTTACAGCCAGTGCTAGAGAGAAAAGGACACTTCTAGGATGCAATTCACCTCCTCAAATCAGCCAAGAGGTGTGTCCAGAGGTTATTTCACAGGTGGAGGCTTCCTCCCTTGCCAGCTGAAGCCCTGTCCAGAAGAGGAGATGCTCCCAGGCAAAGGGCAGGCCTAGGAAAGGGCCTGAAGAACAGGGGGGTGGCTGGGAGGCACATCAGGGACGGGGATGGGAAATGGGAAAACACCACGGTACTGGCTCAAAGCCCGAGTAAGTGGCTGGGGGTGGCCGTGATCACATGGTGCCATGCACAGGCCAGCTGGAGGGATGGCAGAGGAAGAATCAAGGTGAGGGTTTGTGAAGAGAAGAGGAGCTGGAGGTGTTCTATGGTAATATAAAGTCGGTTTGGTACCAACAGCTCAGTTTTGCATGATGGTGATGGCTCCAGTGCTATTTCCCACTGACAGATATTCAAACCAGAGTCATTTCCATAAAAGACATGGAAATTATTTTTTGGATAATTTTTTTTCTTTAGAAAGCCTCAAAAATCTGAATTTGATGCTTTCAGCCTTCAATTTCCCAAAACTGAGGGGAAAAGCATTCAGTTTAAGGGGGAAGGTTAATGCAGCAGCATTTCCCTGCTGCTGACCTCCACCGCCTGAATTTCACCACATCCGAGACCGAGCGCACAGCACGGCAGCGGCGCAGGAAGAAGCTGGGGTGTTAAGGAGGCCAAGGGCGTCTGGCTGGTGGGAGGCCGGTCTGGGAGCTCCCTGGCGAGGGAGGCCGAGGGCTCAGTGGGGCGAGCAGTGGCGTGAGCGGGGCCGGGGAGCCGCGCCGGTCCCTCCGCCTGCCTGCGCGCTGCTGGCCCCGCAGCTTCCTCTGGCAACGCCTTGCGCAGGCTATTTTTATGCTGTGTGAAAAAGCGAGTCCTTCTGCGAGCTGAGGGAATGCGGCGTGGAGAGGGAAAGTGAATTAGTGAAGGTCACAGGCGGAATATGGCTCTGCGCGCTGCTGGGGCAGAGCGCGGGGAGCTGGAGGGGATGGAGGGCGGGCTGGGAAGGGCTGGGCTGGGTGGGAAATGGTTGTGGAGCAGCTCCACGTTCCACCTCTGCCTTCCCGGGGAACATCCCGGCGCCGTGGCCCTGCCAGGAGCTGGCTGAGCGCTCCTGCGCTGCTCGAGGTTGCTGGTGGAGCATCAGCCGCTCCCCGGGCTGGAACCGGGGTTTACATACGGCATAAAAAGTAATGATCGCGCTCTCCCGCTAAATCACACTCAGCCATGCTGGAAGGGGAAGCCGCCCTGGTCCGCAGCGGCAAAAGGTTCGTACAAGGAGAGTACAAGCAGCTCCCGAAGGCGAGAGAGCCTTTTTTCCCTGCCGGAATCGTGAGGGGAGCAGTGCCCAGCACCACGGCCCCGGGACATGGCCAAAAACCACAGTCATTTCTGCGGCATCCCTCTGGCCACGCTTTCCCCGCTTCCTCTAAAGCCATGGTTTTCCTGAGAACAGCAGGGAAAGGTGAACGCGGATGATGCCCTGCCTTGCACATCCCTGCCGGCAAATGGGAATTCGGGATCTGGACCACGCTTGGGCTTTCCTCACTTGGTTCAGCCAAGTGAAAAGTTGGCCATGGTGCTCCTCCCCTTGGCGCGGGGTTGGGAGCAGGGATGGGAGCCCAGGAAAGGGGAAGTGCGGATCTCCCTCCCGCTGCTCCCGCTGCCGGCTCCGTCCCGCAGCGCATCGCGTCCGGGTACCGCGGGGAGCCGGCGTGCTCCCGGCAGCCTCCCGCTCCTGGGGGACGCTGGAGGCACAGTTCCCATCACTTTCCCATCTCGGAGCAGATTTATGAGCCTCCCAAAAGCTCTCCTGCAGCCCTCCAGGAAGGCTGGGGCTGGGGGCTGGCGGGGGGGGGCCTGTTTGCAGGGAATTGTGAATCTACTTTCTTACACGGCTGCGTACCACTGTGCAACGGTAATCCCCTGAGCAGGGTGAAACGGAGGCCTAGCTACCATGACCTCCTCTGTAGGTTTCCATGGATACCATGTACTATAAATAAAAAAAGGAATTTCAAACCAGTTTTCAATCCTGCTTAGTGGGAATAGGAAACCTCTTTTGAATTTAGTTTCCTATCTCACCTTACGGGGGTTATTTTGCAGCCTGTTTGAAACAAATAATTACCCCTTCAGCCAGGAAATTACCACCAATCTTACCTATTTACTTCCAAACACTCGGCTAATTAGCACATTGGGGAGAGCTGCCTATTTGCACGCTGGAGATGGGAGGCTTAGTGTCTTTATTTTGGTGGTGCTGGGAGAAAGGACGCGGGGCCAAGGGTCAGCGAGGGGCGTCAGAGCCCTCCGAAAAAAAAAAAAAATAATAAAGAGAGCAGGAGAGCTGTAAAACTCGAAACGCCGAGATGCCGTGTGAATTAGCGTGCGAGAAGCCCCGGCAAAAAAGGGAATATTACATCTGCATCCTTTTGCAATGAATCAGAGTCATGCTGCAGATTTTGTCTGGCATACTGGGTCTCTGGAGGATAGAAAATAATTTGGTCGCAGCAGTGGGAGGTGTGTGTGCGTGGAGAAGGGAGTTGCTTTCCAACAGCCTGCTGTGGTGAGAACATGCCTGACACTTCATTCCTTTCCAGTTAATGCAGCGAGGCCGGGAGGAAACTTAACCCTCTAATTGCTAAAGTGTACCGGGGACTTGGGAAAGTCCTTGGAAAGCAAACGGGGCTCCCGGGGTCGGTCTCCCCTGGCCCGGCAGCGCTGGCAGACAGCTGAGGGATTTGCCCAAATGGCCGGCGGTGGGGGCAGGGGAAATGCTAATTCGAAACAGGCGCTGGCGAGCGGGGCCGGAGGACAGAGAGGTTGTGTTTGTCAGACCTCTGGGCTGGCAATGGGCCGGCCAAGTCCAGCCCGTCACAATGCTGGGTCTGAGCCAGCGGGACACGTGGTGGCTCCTAGAGGGGTCTCACGGTCTGGAGTTCCCAAACGGTTCCGCAGCCGAGCTCAGCGCCGTCGCTCCGTGATCCCGGCACTGAAAAACCCAAGTGCTTTCCATTTTTTTCCGTCACCACACCCCTGTTATGTCCCCCTGGCTCCCTACGTGGCTCCCGCTGCTGTGGCCACCCAGCAGAGCCCTCATGGCTCATGGGGTGACCCACAACTTCCACCGGACAAGGGAGGGAGGGGAGGATCCATGAGCAGCCCCAGCTGCTGCAGCCCCATCCATCTGAGGCTGCCGGGGCTCTGCTCCTCGCTGCTGTCCCTCGCTGGTCTCTGGGAGGCTGTTCCCAGCAGACACAGCTCTGTGTGTGAACCAGGAGGGCCCTGTCTTTTCCTCTCACTCACCCCAGCAAGGCTCTCCCACAAAGCACAGGGACTGAGAGAGCATAAGCTCTCCACAGCTGGAAAGGAGGAAGAAGAGGAGGAGGAGGAGGGATGCACAAAGCACCTGGGGCTCAGCCAGAGCCTCGTGTGCAATATGGGTAAGCTCTGCTCAAAGCTTGTCCGTAATGTTTAATAGCACAGGATGATCACGGGCATCTGACTTGGAGCCTGTTCGCTGCTGCCCTCCTAAAGCTCCTCATTAGCATTTCCAGGACATTGACGTTGTGCTCGGATATACGGGAAGGCACTCATAAGTTACAGAGCAGCAATAGATCAACGTTAGAGAAGGGCCCATTTAAGCTTAATATCAGAGGCTGTGTTTTTCTGGAGTCAGGTGTCTCGTTCCCATTGAAATTCAACAGGAGTTGGAGTCTGCTCCCAGGGCTTCTCTGAAAGTCCCAGACTTAATTAGTATTTATCTTAATTAGGGGGATGTTACCTGCTCTGGGAACCTCATGCTATCTGCTGTATTCATCCCCACAGCATCCTGGGAAAGGGCTCCCAGCCCTTTTTGCAGTAGGGGACTGAGACACACGGTGGCTGCTGCTGCCAGCCTGCCGCTCAGCAGGGAGCAGAAAACATCTTCTGGGGGGGCTGAGAGGGTCACAGCACTGCCCCCCTCCCTTTCTGGGTCATGTTCTCTTGGGAGACCAGGTGAGGACACGCAGGAATCCAGAGGGAGGTGCAGGAGGATGCTGAGCCACCTTCACCTGCCTGGCCTCGGGGAGCGTTTTCAGGGCGACCTGGGTGGACACAGAGGTGGCCCAGCCCTGGCAGTGCTCTGGAGCACCGCTGCTCGTTCACCATCTTCAGGCCAGGCCACAAATCGCAGGGTGGAGGATGGGAGGGTGGGGAAAGGAGAAAATCAGTGCTTTTTTTTTTTTTTTTTTTTTCCTTCTCTTTAAAAAAACAAAAACCCAAAGTTACCGGCTTGGGAAGAGCTTAGAAACCTGATCTGGTCCGAGCCATAAAGAGCCAAGAAGGACAAGCCATGGGGCTCTCTTGGCAAGTAGAATCTCACCCACACCCTCCTGCAGAGGCGGGGAGAGACAAACGAGTCCAAACAGCTCCGAGGTCCTCCTGGCATGGACTCTCCAAGGGCAGAGGAGCTGAAATCTGAGCCCCTGCTGCTCCGCGGTGCCGGGAAGGATGGAGTTCCCCACCACGGTGTCCCTGTCCTCCCCTCCCCTCCTGCCTGGCGTGAGGGATGGGGTTAGGATTCCCAGCTGGGCTGGCAGCTTCAGGGAAGGGGTTTGGAACAGGAACAAGGCAGCTGTCCCCTGGCAGAGCCATCAAACACGGTGACCTCCCCCGTGGTGCTCCCGTGGGTGGGATGTGAGCCTCGGGGGCTGCAATGGGGACCTCCAGGGATGTCCTGGGGATGCTCAGGGGATGCAGATGCAGCATGACCCAGGGATTAGGGCAGTGGAAGAAAGGGAGGATGAACATCTCCCTCCTCCCACTGGGAAAGCTGCCTCCAGGCAGAGCTGTGAGCCCGGGCAGGCTGTGCTGGCAGATACCTCCAGAGGATCAGACTTGCCCACAGGGCTTTGGGCCAAGGGCTTTGTGGAAGAGATGGTGAAAGGCAGCAGGAAGCTCAAGGCTGGCCCACAGAGCGTGCTGGGCATGGCACAGGCAGTGCTGATGTCTGGGCAGAGGCAGGAGAAAAGGGACTCCAGAGAAGGGCAGGGGTGGGATGAGCCATCTGCAAACATCCACCAGCGGTGGCACAAGGAGCAGGGAGCAGGTCTGGGGGGAGCAGGGACAGCAGGAGGCTGAGAGCTGCCATGTCTTCTGCCAAGAGCCAGGTGGGTCAGCCTGCAGCTGACCTGAGGGACACTTTTGGTGCTCTGGTGACCAGTGACTCTCTCCATGGGCCAGGGAAGATGTCTGAGATGTGGTGCTGAGCATTCAGCTGCTCATCAGGAGTTCAGGGAAAGAACAGGGGGGGACATCTGTAGGACAACTGGACCTGTGGCCAGGTCTTTCTCCAGCTCTCCTCCATTAAATGCATATCCTGGAGGGCAGGAATGGTTTTCCAGATTTGCTTGTGAAGTGTAGGGCTGGAGTTTGAGAAAGGGTTGGGATGGAATGATCTCTTCAAGGAACAAATGTGGCTTCAGGATGAAGAGAAAGGAGGAATTAGTTAGTGGGGGTGAATAGTCCCAAAATGCAAAATATTGCAGAAATTCCTTCATTGACCAATTGGTTCAAGACTTTGAATGGTCTTATCTCCAATCTCTTTTTTTTCACTCACCCTGGGAGAAAAATGGCAAAAGTTTCATAAAGGAAAGGAAGCTCTCAGGAACTAAGGGTTGATGTTGAATGGCCTGATGAAAATTCCTGGAAATGGTAACATAGCAGAGCTGCAATTAGGAGCCATATCCTCACGAATAACATGGAAAGCTGTGTAAAGAGCATTCCTTCCAGGTCCTGGGGACACAGGAATACAACAGGTGGCACTGAATTTAATACTACCATTAAACAACTTCTTTTATTCAGCCAGGAGAAATATGGAAAGATGGACAGCTCCAGCATTTCATTCTGCTTCATGCAGAGCTGCCATTACCTCGCTCGATATTTTATGGAAGGCTCGCCGGGCTGAGCCTGGAGGCTTCGAAATCATCGACAATGTGCTAATGTAAAGTTGCCTGAGCTTATGGAAGATTTTGAAGGCCTGGATTCCATGTGTTGAGACTGGCACCATATCAGAGGAACAGCTGAGTATATGGAGCAGGGAAGCTACGTGTAAGTTATCCAGCAAGGAGAGAATCTGCCTGGGGCTGCAATCCTGGGTGCTGTGATGGGGAGGGGAGGCAGCGGTCCTGGCTGGTCCTTTCTCAGCATGCAGGCAGGCTGGGGCTTTGCTCCACACAAGAGCAAGCTTATCCTGTTGGTGGACACTGTCCTGGGCAGCTTCGTCCTGTTTATGCACAGGCCAGGCAGGGATGCAGAGCTGGGGCTGTGTGGAGGCTGGGATGGGATGTGAAGCAGGACTGTGTGTCTTCCCTCTGCTGTGGGACAGTGCTCTGGCTGCCATCACAAGGGCCAGCTGCAGAAGTGGTTCTGGGGCCACAGGGTGAGGGACAGGATATTTATAAAATCTAGTTTAAGCTTGGAAAGCATTTCTCTCTCAAGAAGGTCATCTCTTCTCTAGGGTGGCCAGCAGAGAGAAGCTCCTGCCCTGAGGAGCTGCCTGCCCTGCTCAGAGGGAAAGGTGCCTTCAGCCACCACCTGGAAACCCCTTGGAGTGCTAAAAGGAGTTACCAGTTCCCAAACTGCTCTGACAAAGATCCCAGGAATGCCTCGCTCCAGGTCTGCAGCGAGGTCCTGCCCCACCACCAGAGATTTATTTCATTCACCCACGTGAAGCAGAAATAATTGTCCCCCAGCTACCCAGGCTTACTGCCTGCCCCATTGCAGGAGGCACTAAAGCAGGATCAGCCAGGGCAGAGCTCAGAACAGCTGGATGGATCTTGGTGGTGTCTGGAAGGATTGGAACAATCCAGTCACGGGTGCTGGCTCACCAGGATAGGCAAGGTGCTCACCAGGATAGGCAAGGAGCCCACCAGGATAGGCAAGGAGCTCACCAGGATGGGCAAGGAGCTCACTGTTTCTGTAGCCACATATGAAGCAGTGGTAGCTGGAGGGTGCCTGGGAAGGGAGGAGTGGCTCTGCACGCAGGGGGACAAGCTTTTGTGACAATGAGTTTTGAACTCTTGCAAACACCACAAGCCCACCTGAGCTGGTTTTCCCAGGAACTCTGAGATTCCACAGCATCCTGGCACCACGACCAGCACGATGCTGCTGCTGGGGACAGGCTGAAGCCTTTATCTTTCCTGAGTGAGTGAACAAGCTGAAGACTTTAGATACAGCCACCAGCATCCTTCCTTGTGGAGCAGGTCACCCCTGGCCACCAAGCCAGGCTGCTCCTTCCCCAGGACAGTTTGTGCAATGAATTTTCACACTGGCCCAACACAAGTGGGCTAAAAGAGCTGCCTCACTCATCTGAGCTCTTTGGGAAGGTTCTTGGGCTGGGGCTTTTGCTGTCCTTAGAAGAGGCCACCAGGATGTGTGAGTGGAAGTGAGAAATGAGATTTCCCGGGAATAATCCTCCTACATGAAACTCAGTGGCATCTGTGAAAAGGCTCGTGTGCACCAAGACGCGATCCACGTGAGGGAGCGTCGGGAGATGTCTGGAGTGAGACCATGTCCTGTTAATTTGCTCAAATTTTGGGAGGGTCAGGTTCAGTGGGGTGTCCAGAGAGAGGCACCATGGGCCTGGATCACAGAGCTGAGCTCAGCACAGGGCACATCATGTCACAGAGGCAGAACCCATCCTGAGCCACTCCCTGCACTGAGAGCTCCTGAATTGGCTGCCACCTCCCAGGAATTGGGATATTTTGTGACAACCCAATGAGCCCTCTGCTCCAGAGCCCAGCAGTGACCAGAAAGGTGAATAAAAATGAGACTTCATGGGAGAGACTGCAGAGAAGGATGTCAGGAGCCTCAGAGAGGCGTTAGGCAGGCGGGGGGTGTCACCGTGACCTCGCCTGGAGCTGTGGGCAGGGCTGCACATCCCACCTCACAAATGACAGTCACAGGCACGGATCTGGAGGAGGGCTGGGAAAATAGCTCCAAGACTGGCACACCCTGGGGCTTTTATATGCACAAGCTTGGGCCCATTTGGCTTACAAAACTCTGGAAGTCCTAATTCCAGCTGGTACTTTCTGGGGTGACTGGAGCCAAAGGCTTGCTGCAGGGTTTGGGGAAGTCAGCTGGACTTTGTCTGAATGTTCTGACCTGCAGTGGCATGGGCTGGTTAAAACCTGACAAGAGATGCTCTGAAGTAGGAAACTCCTGCCTCCATCAGACCAGGAAGGTGTTTCTGCTCCACGCTGTGGGTCAGCATTGTGCTGTCTGTATTTCCTTAGGCATTTGTTAACAAGCCACTGCTAAATAGTGATAATCCTCCTGCTGCAAAAGCCCAGGTCTGAGTGTTTGCTGCAGCACGATAATGTCCCCAGCTAAAGAGTGTGTTTGGAGCCCATGCAATGGCTCACTTAAATCCACGTGAGACTCGAGGGGTCTTGGCAAAGGAGCAACCTAAATCAAATTAGGAAGACAAGGGGACGTTCCCACGGGCCACTGCCTTGGAGTGAGCCCACAGGACTTGAAACAATGAAGTTTCCCTTGCCATGAACAGTAGAAACAGGTAATCCAGATTAGTTGCTAAGTGCCTCCAGGAGGTAGGATTAGTGAAGGGAAGACTCTACAGCACTCAGCTGGCAGAATCTCACCAGCTAAAGGGTATGGCCATAACTGTGCCTTTGCAAGTGTCAGGCTGGTCTTGGAGGGTGAATCACGGGAATGACCACGAGAAGCTCTCCAAGAAGCGATGCTCATGTGTACAGGAGATGTCTGTGAGTCTGTGCCACCTTGGCTCTCGCTCCAAGCACTGTGATTAAAGCAGTGAGTTTATTAATTTTGGTGTTGTTTTGGCATAAAGCATTTGCTGCATCAGTAGATGTTTGAATTCACACAGACAACACGAGGAGTAAAATGGTGTTTCATATGTCAGGTTTGTTTTCACTCCAGAGAACTGGTCAAAAATGGAATTTTCTGTTTGAAGATGTTTGAATTCCCAGTTATTTGGGTCCTACATAAGTCATAAATTCTGATGAGCTTTCAGAGGCAAAGCTTCTGCCTTTCATGGGAGTAGAGCATGGTTCATACTCAGCAGTTCAGGGTACCTGTTTTGAGTCTGCCCTTGGTTTAAATTGATATCTGACCATACCTCATTTCTCTTCTCTCCCTGGGGCTTCTTTCCTGTCTGCTCATCTGGAGAGCTCCCTGAGACTGGGTGATGCCAGACCCAAAGGAAGCATCCCTGATCCTGGGTGAATATGGCATCCCACTGTGGAAAACACCCCCTGGACACGGGGAGCATTGTTAGAGACAAGATCTGTGCTATTTTCTCCAAAACCACAAAGCTCTGGAACATTGATCTGCTTGTACTGGAATCATTGTTGCTTTTGAAGTAGCTCTACTGGAGGCAATGTTTGTGTCTCCAGGGCCTCCAAAAACTAGAAGAGGCAGCAAAAAAATCACTGGGGGTCTGGTGGAGGAGGTTTCTGAGCTGTCTTTCCCAGTGCTCCTGATAGGAGTTTTTGGGGTGCCACATCCCCTGGTGAGGTGTGGGCACTTTGCCTCCACTGAAGGTGGTGAGGAACACCTGCAATGCAGGGCTTGGGGAGCAGAAATAGAGGCCACGAGGTGTGAGGGTCAGTTTTCCCTCAAAGGAAGGAGGTGAAGAGTCTGATTCCTTGAGGCAGAATAACCGAAAGGAGTGGGGGTCACTGTAGGTCAGCAGTGCTTGGATGGGAGCTCTGTGTTGGGGAGCTGAGCAAATGGGGGAACCTCAGAATCAGGTGTCTTTGTTTGAAGATGCAGGTGTTGGAGCAACACACCCACCCAGTGCTGCACAGAGATCAGCCCCTCCTCGCTGGCATCAGGTGGTCAGGGATTGCAAAGTGCTAGCCCAGCCCTTCCCAGAGGGATGAGCTGCTGCAGGATCCTCTCTGACACATCCCTTCCCTGCCCCTTCCCTCCAGGCACAGCAGTGGTGAAGCCCCCAGAGCCTGATGGAGAACCAGAGCATGTGCGAGCCTGCTCTGTGTCCTTCCCAGGCAGCGTGATTTGGACTGGGACCTAACCCCAGCCGTCATCTCTGCCTGGGATAAAGGGAGTTTGTTTCTGCCTTAGCTCATTGCAGTATCTCCTGCTGGCAGACTTTCCAATTAGGGAGCCGAGTGGGAGTCAGGAGAGACCCCAGGGTGGATTTCACACTCACTCTGTATTTATATGTAAACCTGGATGCAGGGCTGAGCTGCTGAGAGTGGGAGCAGGAGCACTGAGGGCGAGAGGCCAGCCTGGAGAACAGAGGTCTTTGCAGCTCTCATTTGCAGTGTGTGGGGGACAGAGCTGAGAAAGAGGTAAAGTCTGGCTTGTCCCTCCCACTGCTTCAGCTCATGGGTCCTTCCCAGACCCTGCCTGTGCCTCCCAGAATGGCACTTGAGCATCTTTGAATGACAGAGATGGCAAGCTCTCCCCTGGTGACAGATTTGAGCATCCCTTTGTGCCCCAGTAGCCACCTGGAGCACACACAGCATGGGGGTGCAAGACCTGGCTCAGGTGGGTTATAGGGTCTGGCCCTGCATGCTTCCTCTCTTATCTTTGGCATTCCAGTGCCCCAGAGCTGAGCCCCGAGTGTCTCTGCTGTATCCTGACATTGATGGTCCTTCTGGCCCCACAGAGGGGTCAGCAGAAGCTGACCAGCAAGGGAAATGTGGGCAGAGGAGGATGGCACAGCTGGAGGGCACATGGACCACAGACATGGGGCAGGGAGCAGAGGATGCCCCAGGCAAGGCTGGAACACCTTCCCTCCCAGCCTTCCCCATTCTCTGCTCCCTTCCGTTTCCATTGGGTGGGACCCTTTCAAACTGCCAAAAAACACTGGCTTTCCTCTCTGTTAAAAAAAAAAATATATATATATATATTTAATGAAGGCAAACAGATGTGAAGTTAAAACCTGGAGGGAGCAATTCTTCCCTGGCCAAAAAGGATCAAAGCGTTGCCCCCGTGGGCAGTACGCACCATTCAGGGGGGGTGAGTGCCCCCAAAAAGGCAGCTCCACACTGAAAACTTCTCTGGTCACCAGGGTCTCTTTGCCAGGCTGTTTTCCAGGTGCTGCTGCTGTGCTTTAAGGTGTGATTATGGCTGCACAAACAGTTCCACTGGCTCAGCTGCTCCCTCCCCTCCTTCCCTTTGTCTGGGAAAAGCGACGTCTCTCCAGCTAGTTTTCACCGGGTGACAACTCCTGGAGATCAAAACACAGCCTTGGCGGGTTGGTCACTGCAATGACAAGATTTTGGTCAGCTGGCTGGGTGCTGAGTTAAGCCAGGTGCTTTGTAAAGCTTGGTTTAAGCTGGTTTGCTAAGCAAAGCACCTCTTGGGTGGGAACAAGGACATGCAGGCTCAGCACCTGGTTTCCAGCTCCTTGTTTTGCATCAGGGGAGTGTTTGCTACCTGGCCATGCTGTTCCTCACTGGAATAGGGGTAAAAGGATTTCTTAGCTTGGCAGGTGTGCCAGAAAGATAAATTCAGCAATATTTGGAGGGTATCACAAGACTCCAGCTTTACTGCCAGCCACAGCATTTCTCATCCACACCACTGAACTGCAGCTACCTCTCATGAACAGGCAGAGCAGGAAGAGACACCTGCGGGGTGGCTGAGAAATCCAGGAAAAGATGAGCAGCATAGGGAATGTGAGCAGGGACTGCTCATTCTCCCTCCCAGCTGAGAAGAAGGGGCATGAGGCAAAGGCAGTGAGTTGAAGCAGATGGATGGAAGTAATTTTTCAAGGAACGTGCTGTGGAACTCCTTAATAAAGGGCATCAAAGCATTAGTGTGGATGCAAGATCATGGGAAAGGAGCCCATGGAAAAACAGGCACTCTGCAGACAGCATCTGGATCAGGAAGACCAGAGAGAGACTGGGAAAGTGCTGTGGGAAGCCATGTGTGTTTGTCTGCTTCTTATATCCCAGGGAAGGATGTGTAGGAGAGATCCTTCCCCTCCAGGGCAGGACAGGCCTTTGGCAGTGCCACCACCCTCCTGGAGGGAAAATTGCAGCCCCTGAGGTGCAACAATACCTAGAAAGAAGTGGAATCCCACGTGTCACCATCATCCTGGGTCCTGCAGGGTGACACCCACGCCAGGAAGGGCTGTTGGTGGTTTCTGGATGGGCAGGTCTGGAATGCAAAGCTGTGGTCAGGTCTCTGCCTTCATTTTGTGGTGTTGCAGGTCAGGAGATCACAGAACGGTTTGGGTTGGAAGGGATCCTAAGGACCATCTCATTTCAACCTCCTGCCACGGGCAGGGACAGATTCCACTATCCCAGGCTGCTCCAAGCCTCATCCAGCCTGGCCTTGGACACTTCCAGGGATCCAGGGGCAGCCACAGCTGCTCTGGGTAAGAGAGATGAAAGGAAGTTCAGGAACAGCTACTCAGATGGATCCCTGCCATGCTCAGGTGAAGTAAGGCAGTTTTGGGGGTGGACAGCACCTCAGTGGGATGTTACCTGGGGTTGTAGGATGAGGTAAATAAATGTGATGGTCAGAATAGGATTCACATACATTTGGGTGCAGACCTGTCCCTTAAATCTTTGTCTGCACCTAAAATGGCCTCAAAACAATGCGGATCTATGAAACTATTGCTGATTTTCAGAGCCAAATCAAAGTCCCAGAGAGTCAGCAGGCATCCAGCAACCAAGCTGAGCCAGAAAGCACCTTTGGAGCCAAAACCCCAGGGTCCAAAAGGAGATGTTGCCATCTCCTGCAGCCTGAAGTGGCCCCCAGCTGGGCCATTCCGTGCCCTCCCGAGGGCCAGCAGAGCCAGCGGGCAGGCAGCCCCTTCAGCACTCAGCCCTGCATTATTCAAGGGCCCGGTGCAATTAGCCAGGCTCTGGAGAGCAGCCAGCAGGGACTGCAGGTGTTGGTGCCTCCCCAGGGCACGGACACTGGGAACAGCTGGGCTCCACCTTCCTGGCTCGCAGCTCTCAAGGGCACTCCCAAAAATAGGCTGCTGCAATCACCTTGGCCAGAGACCCTGCTGACACAAATCACCCTGGCAGAGCAGCGGGAGGAAGGAAGAGCACACTGTGATTTGCACAGGGATGAGAGCAGAGCCGACAGCAGGGTGATGATCGTGACAACCTGCCTCTCCACAGCCTGTCTGGAGGGGTAGTTCTGGATCAGAGCATCATGGATGTGATCATCCTAACCCCACCAGTTTTGCCTTATTCCTTCCTTTTCAACTTTGCCCCCACCGCTCCCGGCCCTACTGGGTCCTGTTTTGCTGCCCTGTCTCACCACCAACCAAACCTGTTTTGTCGTCCAGCCCCTGGCAGAAGCACGGAACTGCCAGCAGCAGGTGCTGAATGTTGCTTTCCCACTGTAATTAGCAGGCTGAGCTCCTCTGCTCGGCTCTCTGATCTCTGTTTTCATTGCTCTCTGCAGCTCACGGGAAATGTGATAGGCAGTATCCAGGGTCTTGTGTCAGCAGCAGGCATTGCTAAGCCGAGCATCTTAGCAACAGGGACAGGGTGAGGTGGGAACACTGCAGGCAGAGGTCCATGAGACACCTCTGGGCACCTCACTGAAGGGACACCTCTGTTCCAGCTCCTGCAGGAGTTTCCAAGAGCGTTAATGACTGTGGAAGAAAAGGAAGAGTGGTCAGGATGCTCTTGCATCCAGTGCCTGTGTGTGTGGTAGGCATTTCCCAAGGACCAGCGTGGCGGGGCTGGCTCAGGTGAGCCTGCCTCCTCCACAGCCACTAAAGCTGTCCCACAAGACTCTGCATCACTGTTTTTCTGCAGCAGGCACAGCCTGACTCATCTCTGGGAGGCATCCTCCAAAATGTCACTGCGAACAAACCTGCTTGGTTTCTGTCACTACCTGCCGAGGACTCAGCTGAGGGAGGAGGGAGGCAGGCTGCAGGGCAGGCTTCCAGGCTAGCTCCCAACCCCACTGCTCTCCCAGGATGTCCCTAAATGCCTCCAGGGACCTGGTTGCCTTCCCCATGTTGCCTTGCCTCATGCCCTGCTGCTTCCCTGTGTGTGCCCTGAGGCTCTCTTGTGTCTGGAAGGGGAATTCTTTAGTTGTGACCAAAATCCACTTGATCTGACCATGCCTGGGGGACTGGTGAGGGTGGCAGACACCTTTCTTTGTGCGTCAAGTGGGGGCTTTTTAAGCTCTGGATCTTCCAAACACAGAGGTAGAAGATAAGACATATCATTGAAAAAGGCTTTGTTCTCTCAAGAGCTCAAAACTGTCACCTTCACTGTCCCCATTCACACAGGTCCCACAGCTGCCTTTTGGGGCTGTGACTCAGAAGCCAGAAGATCTTCAGTGGCCCAGAAGCCACCAGGACACTTGGCAGATGGCTGCTAGGGTGAGGTCTTTTCCTGTCTTCTCTTGGAGATATCCCTACCAAGACACTCTTTCTCTGATTCATCGTGACATTTCTGAGCTCACTGCTACTCAGTAAATACCTTCAAAACTCAGCATGCCATCCATGGGTCAAAACAGTTTGGATTTCATTCAAAAACAAGTCAGGAGAGCTCTTTTCGCAGCTAGAGTTTCTGGTAAATACAATGAATGTTCAGTTTTTATGTGAGCACCACAAAAGCCAGGACAGAGGCACCCCCCAGCCCCTCTCAGGACGGTTTGGAAGAGATGTGCTGGACACACTGTGCTCCCAAAGGATAACACAGGGTCACTGGACAGAACATTTTGGGACTGGAGGCAGTAGCAATGACACCAGAGAGAGCCTCACTCTGTCCCTGAGAAGAGGGAAGGAAAGACGGGCTGGGTCCAGATGAGGATAGGGAGAATGTTACAGGAGCACTGGACATGAATCCCTGAGCAGGAGGAGCAGGACCCCCAGGAGGCTCAGCAGGACCCCAGAGGAACCAGTGGCCCACCTGGCCCTCGGTGTTGGGTGGACAGAGAGATTTTGTGCAGAAGGCTTTGCCTTTCTCAGCCTCTCCTTAGGGCATCACTTCTACCCCCAAGCCTGGCTCCTCATGACAAAGTTGTCTCCCCAGCCCAGATGGGGAGGGGGTGGCTGTGCACACCCGTGTGACACAGGAGGAAGGCTGGTCAGTGTGTGGTGGTCTGGGGAGCAGGCAGGGCATGGCTGGAGAGCTGGGTGAGCCAGCTCCAAACAATTCCCAGTAGCAAAGACCTGAGCTGTGCTCAGAGCTCAGGCTGGTGAGTGCTTGGCTGGAAGCCAGTCAGGTCCACCTGAGCCAGGGGCAGGTCCCAGTCTGGGCTGGAGAGCTGTGAGAGAGAGGCAGGACCGGGCTGGGGGTGGGCACACCCCGACTGGAGCATCTTTGACATTGCTGTGCTCTGCTGTGTCTCATTGCAGACTCTGCCTTCACGCTCTGGGCACGTCCAGGGAGCAAAGTCCCTCAGATCCCCAGGGAGGCCTCAGGAATTCTGCACACATTAGCCCAGCCGGGGACTGAGCAAGGCCAGGGAATGAGTCCCTGGGTCTTCACAGCAACCCAGAAATGGTGCTTTGTGTGCAGTGCTCCCTCACAGGCACTCAGCCCTCCTCTGCTGAGATTCACCGTGGGGGGACGGGAATTTGCTGGGTGTGAGGAAGTGACTTGAGCTGTGGCACAAAAACTCTCTGGGTGGGTGTCATGAGCACACGCTGGGGAGTATCCCGTGGGCCTGAGCTCAGAGCTGCATATGCTGCTCCTGTGCCAGCACCAAACACGGCACCTGGCATCTGCTCAGCTCAGACCCCATTGGCACAAACAGGCGGTAGGTGGAAAGTCCAAGCCCACAGCACAGCCCAGAAAGGTCGTGTTTTATTCTGGCTGATCTCCTTCGCTTGCCTCATCTCCTGGAGGAAAATGAAGTGATAAACAGCCAGCAGCACAGTTTTGTTAAAAACAAACCAGGGCAAACAAACAAGGGATGATTCTCTCCCCGGCTGGAGTGGGGAATTCTGCTGAGCAGAGGGTGGCTCCCAGGACACACGTCACTCCAAGTCCTGCGTGGCCAGCAGACAGTGGCCAGCTCCTTGCTGGGACAGCATGGCTAGGCTCAAGGTCTTGCTTCCTGGCCGGTGTCCTGGGGAACCTAAACACTTTTTCTACTTCTGCAGGATTCATAGTCCTGCATTCCTGCATTTTCTGGGCTCCCATTGAGTGGTCCCAGGCTTTGCTGAGCCTGACTGTGGTCTGTGCCCAGAACAAGGGGCTCTCCCCAGGTGAAGAAAGCTCAAGGACAAAAAGAAGGAATTGGGAACAGTCTGCCTGAGCCCTTGCACGGAGCAGAGCAGGCAGGGAAGCAGAGGAGGGAAGCTTGGCAGAGGCAGGGATGGCTGCATCATTCTGGGCCTTGGAGAGAAGGAAAACAGGACAGGGGAGAGCAGAGAAAGGGGTCCTGGGAGGTGAAGATGTGCAGAGCGATCACACACACTTGATAATGTGCAGAGAGGAGGGGAAAGGACAGTGCTGGGTCGGGAGGTGGTGGAGGGCTCTGGGAGCCAGTTGCTCCTCCTTTTTTAATTCTTATCTTCCTCCCCCAAGTTCCAGGATCTCCGAGTCTTTTACAGGGCTTTACGATCCCAGAACCTGGCAAACCGAGGCACTGAGAAGTTAACTGAGGCCACCAGAGAAGATGAGAAGGGATTGTGTTACTCTTTTTTCCCCCCTGAAACAAAGCAGAGCTGTCAGTTGACACTTCCCTCGCTGCCCCAGCTCCAGAGGGTTGCTGGGGCCGCTTCCAGCAGACAAGAGACGTCACGGAGGAGACAAGAGCTGTGGGGTGAGGCGTGGGATTCCTGCACTGCAGGGTCCTGTGCAAAGCGGTGCCTGGAGTCCATGTCCTCCCACCGGAGCAGGGAGAGGCTGTTCTGCTGCCCGTGCCTCCCTCCAAGCTCAGGGCTGGGAGGCTTCGAGCCCTGGCAGCCTGGAGGCATCCTGGGAACCTGGGTTTGGAGGCTGCCTGCTAGGAGAAGGGTTAGGAAATCGGGCTGGCTGCCACCAAAAGTCTGCCCAGCTTTTGGCAAAAGTCTGCCTGAACGATACAGCTCCCTGAAACATTTCAGCTTTGACAAATGTGTGGTTTTTTGTTGTGTGTGTGGTTTTTTTTTATTTATTTTTTTTTTTTTAATTAAAAACCCAACTCTGGCACATTGAAAACTTGACCGACTGGTCGGAGGATGGTTCAGCCAGTCTGTAGGGGAGCAGGGCCGCAGGGCCTTCTCCTGAACACAGGATGCCTATTGTTCTCTGGGCAGAGCTACAGGATGGCTGGCATTACCCTCAGGACTGGACAGGATCTCCTGGGTCACCACCTGCATGGACAGACCCCTACTCTGTGTCTGTTTCAGCTGGCTCTGGCCAACCTCCACACCTCCAGACTGCAGGAAGGCTTCCCAATCCCTGGAGCAGACCCAGACAGGCAGGAAAAGGCTAAATCTGCCTGCATGACCCATCGGCTGGCACTGCAGGATTTTGCTGTCCCGTACCCATCTTTGGGGGAATGTCGCTGACAGAGAGCAGGGTTAGACAAGATCTTGGGAAGAAATTCTGCCCTGTGAGGCTGGTGATGCTCTGGCACAGGCTGCCCAGAGGAGCTGTGGCTGCCCCATCCCTAGAAGTGCTCAAGGCCAGCTTGGATGGGGCTTGGAGCAACCACGACCTTTAAGGTCCCTTCCCACCCAAACCGTTCTGTGATTCTTTGATTCCCACTTCCCTCTCTCTGCCTCTCGTGGTTTGACACGGAGGGATGCTGAGCCCTTTGCTGGAGATCCCATATGGTCTGTAACGGCTCTGGGCACCAAACCGAGCGTGGCAGGAGGGGCTGAGGGCAGCTGCCAAGCTGGCCGTGTCTGCGTACAAATCCCACCGAGCTCCAGCCCCAGAGACCCCACTGCTGTCACCTTGGCTGCTCCAGGCTCCCCCCAGCCCCTGCTCTGTCCTGCGCTGCTTCTCATCTGCTTGTTATTCATGGCAGGGGGCAAGGAGCCTCCCCCCGCCCCCCATTCACTGCGCGGACCATCCCCACAGCCCCAGAAGGTTGAATTTAATGCTGGGGGATTTGCAAGTCAAGAATTCCTGCGCCCACACAATGCGCAGCTGGGCTTTGAAAAGGCGTCAGGATTAAAATGCAACCGCAAACTTGACAAACCGGCGCAAGGGCCGCAGACAATGGGCTGCAGCTCCCTGTTATCATTCACGGCGTGTGAAGGACCAGCTCGGCGGGTTACAAGTCATGCGCTGGAGATGCTGCCGGCCTGGACACCAGCAGGGAGGGCTCCTTTGTGCGGCTCTCGCAGTGGGGAGCAGCCCCAAAGGCAGCCTGAGCCCTGAGACATCTCTGCTCGCAGCCGGGGGTGAGCAGGGCAGCGTGGCAGGGACCCTCCGGGCTCTGAGCTCCTGCCTGCTGGCGATTTCAGCCGCCCCGGGGGGCTCCGCATTCACCCGGCGTCGCTGGGTGGAAATTAAGGAGCTTTTCTTTGATTCCGTCCTGAAACTGTAGCTTGGTTTCTGCAGGAGTAATAAAGCACACGGAGATGTGGGGGATTCGGGGCAAGCAGGGATGCCAGGACGGGGCAGAGGGTTTCGGATGATGACGGATTAGATACAGGTCAACCGTGTAATAGTGAGGGACAATGCCACCTGGGGCTGGAATAATTAACACTCCGGAGTAAAGCCGGCAAAACAAGCGGCTGGATGTCCCCGTGGGCACCTTCCCCAGCCCCCCGAGCCAGCCCAGCCTGCTGCTGGTCCTGGGGCACCCCCGGGGGGACACAGGGCAAGGGAAGGTCTGCCAAAACCAGACTGGGGCCTGGCCAGGGCGGTGGGAAGGCAGGAGCCACCCAGGAGGTGATGTGACAAGCATGGGGTCCTTGTGTGACTGTCATGGCTAGGATCAATTATTTTAATGAGCCCGTGGACAAAGGTCAGGGAGGAATGTAATGTGTAACGTCAGCCAGGTCCTCATGCTGGGTACGTGCTGGCTACTGCCATGGCATTCCCATTCCCAGGCAGCAGCCATCCAAACCTCTCTGTCTGGAGGTCTGGAGGACATGGGATTGAGCCTCCACCATTCTGGTGTCAAATTGGATCAGGTGATCAGCCCCTTCCCAGCTGCTTTCCTGGTGGAACCCAGAAAAATATCACACTCTTACACTTTCCCACCATCCTCCTGCGTGCACTTTCTGCACAGGAGTGTGCACAGCTTCCCTCTCAGTACCTTGGAACTTGGGGAGCATCAGAGGCTGGGATTAGCAGGAAAGGGGATTTTCCTCTCTCCTTGGGCAAGGATGGGTGTGGGGGGTAACCCCTGCCCCCTGTTGGAACCCTGAAGCCTGGGAGTTTTGAGCTCTCTGTGCTTCCTGGCACTGACCCCCTGGAGAACACTGCTTCTGACTTGAGGCCTTGGAGAAGGCTTCCAAATTTGAGTGATTTGAATTAAAATCACATGTGTAGTTAGAATAGAAGTGTGTAATTTCACATGGTGAAGGGTTTTGAATTTGGGGTTTTTAGAATATAGTAATACCTATGGGACAAGGTGGAGGTTCTTGGACATTGTCTTTTTCTGTCTTTTTCTGTCTTTTTCTTCCTTCTTCATGATTTCAGGCAGTAGTTTTTGGTTGGACAGTCAGTGCTGCACTGCAGGTCACAGGTATTTGGTTATTGGGTCAAAAGTATAAATAATATAGGTGTTAGTGCTTTATTGGACTGTTTAGCTTTAAAAGACCTTGTAACTGGCTAAATTCACCTCCATTTTGCTCATTTTTAGCTGGTGGCTAGAAGTGTTGCAGAAATCTCTGTATTTTAGATAAGATTTAATAAACAACCAAGTCTGAACATGAGAAATTAGTTTCCTTCGTGTTTTTAATCCTGACTCTGAGTGAAGACAGAAGAAAATGAAGACAAGCCACTAATTAGGTGGTGCAGTTACCCCATGTACACCCCCCTTCCAACAGGTATAAGGATAGATGAGCAAACTCCATCCTGGAAGATGGAAGTGTGCATGAGCGACCCCGGCCTCCCAGCACTCTCAAGGAGCACTGTCCATGTGGTGGGCCAGGTCTGAAGGGACCAAAAAAGCCCAGAGCAGTTGTCAACACCAAATGGCACTGTGCCATTTAGGCTCTGCAGGAGGGTCTGGTTTGGTTTCTCTTCTTTACACAAAAACCTTGGTCCGTCACTCAAAAAGGGACCTTTCAAAAATGATGCAGAACTGACACTGTTGGAACTTAAGGGAGTTGGTTGGGCAGCAAGAATCTGTAAAAATGTTATTGGATGGAGGATGGACATTTTTCCTCTACTGAAGAGGAGTTTTGTAGCCTTTTTGAGGATAGTTTAGATAGCTGTGCTAAAGAGCAGAACACATCTGGTTTTCAAGCTAGCACAGCTATTTCAGAGTCACAGGGAGACTGAGGCTCAAATCACTTTGACTTTGCCCAAATCTTACACTTCAGGACATGAGCTTTAGCCAAGTGGCCTAGGCCTGACAGGGAAATCAGAGCTGTGGTGTGGGATCTGCCTTAGCACAGTCCTCTGTGTCACACAGACTGAGATTTTTAACCACCTAGAGAAAAAGCTCATGAGCAAATTCTTCTTGTAACTACCCCCTGGGCCAGCACCAGCAGCTTTTCCCTGATGGTGACTCTGTGCCCAGCTCTGAAATGCAATTTGAAAAATGACATTAATGACCAAACACCTTTGCTGCCTGCAGTGGTGCCCTGCAAAAGGGTTTCTTGACAATCTTGCAGTCCCTCTCTGTCCCATGGAAGTGCTGGTGTCTGACATGGTGCCCACCCTGGAGGCCAGGGGTGCTGGTGCCCACTGGTGATGGCCACAACAGAGCCAGGCTCACTCCAGCATGACGGGGAGAGGCTGCCCTGGAATGAGAGAAGGCTGAAGCACAAGGGCAGTAGCTCATGGGGCTGCAAGAGGAAATGATGCCAGGATTCTGGGGAGCTGCTGGGGCAGACTGGACCTGCCTGGAGAGTCCCCAGCAGGCTGGGCACCCACCCAGGCTCTCTCTGGGGCTGCATTTTAAAATTAAAACAACAACAGAGCAGCAAGAACTGTAACTAGAGAAGACCCCTGGCCCTTGTAATGGTGGGCAGTGTCTAGCCCCCAGCAATCAGGTCCTAAGATGCTGCTTCTGTGTGAAAACTGCTGCATTTGCTTCATCCCCCCAGCTCTCATGGCTAAGTGGCACCCACACGACCCCTCCCAAGGGACAAATGCCACCAGGCCACCTTCCTCCTACCCAGCCCCAGCATGTCTTTGCACTGCATAGCTGCCAGCTTGCCTTCCTTTGGGGTGGGAGGTGTGCCCTGCAGGGAATTTGGGTGGGTGCCCTGTGCTGCTCACCCTGCAGCAGGAGCCCTCCTGGGGAAGGGCACTGGGGAGGGAGTCAGCCTATATTAAGGGCAGGCTGCTGGGGAAGGCGTGTTTGGGATGCCCGCAGTGCCCGGCGGGCAGATGCGTGGCAGGAGCTAAATTTGGAAGGTGCCATTTGGTTCCCTCCCCGGATGCTGCAGCAAGCTGTCCCCAGAGCTGGCCCTGACGCTTCGTGTGCAGCTCCTGAGCACCAGCATCCCCCTCCCCGGCCCCACACCGCACTCTGCTCCTTTTTTCCCCCCTGCTTTTCTTTCCTGCGGGCTGTGAAAAGGTGCAGTCTGCCTGTGACCGTTTCTCCTCCCTCCCTTCCCCCTTCCTGCTGGTCAAAACCGCCATCCTGGAACAGCCCGGCGGATTAGTGAAGGGATACCTTTGAAACCGATGCCAGGAAAGCTCCGTGGATCAGTTAACAGGAGAGTATAAAAAGCCGTGCCTGTGTCCCCCCACGCTCCCCCCATCTCTCTTCCTCCATGTCACTGGCCCTGGCTGCCGGCTCGCCCCTGGCTGGGGGCCTGCGATCCCAAACGTGCTCTCCAGGCTGGCTTGCCTCATTAATTAAAGAAGACAGATTTTTAGCTTCTCTTTCCCTCCCTCCCTCTCTCTCTTCCTTTTTTTTTTTTTTTTTTCCTTGGGCTCCTGCTGGGGAAAGTGGAGCCAGTCTTGTGGGGGCAGGAGGAGGATGAGGATGGGCGCCAGGGATTAGAAGCGGTTGATGTGCTCTGCTCCTGGAGCCTGGGACACCCTGAGCCTGCTTGGTGCCAGCCCAGGGGACATGAGGAGAGGGCACTCAGCTCCCACACCCACGGTCCTGGGATTTACAGCAGCATTTGCATCCCCTCCAGGAACATTCCCTCATGGTTGGCTTCCACGAGCATCCTGCCTGTCCTCAGCACCCCCTCGCCGACTCCTGCTGGTCCTGCAGGACCCTGGCACAGCAGGGACTGTGGGTGCAGCCATGCATGGGGCTGGGGCACAAAGCAGCATGTGGGTGTGCGGGGAGTGTGGTACAGCTGTGCAGGGAGTGTGACAGAGCCATGCAGTGAATGTGGGGCAGCTGTGCAGTGTGACAGAGATGTGCAGGGTGCACAGGTGTGCAGTGAGCGTGGTACACCTCTGCAGTGGGTGATGTGCATGTACAGCCGTGCAGGGCGTGCAGCACACCTCTGCAGTGGGTGATGTGTGTGTACAGCCGTGCAGGGTGTGCAGCACACCTCTGCAGTGGGTGATGTGCATGTACAGCCATGCAGGGTGTGCAGCACACCTCTGCAGTGGGTGATGTGTGTGTACAGGTGTTCAGTGAGTGTGGCACACCTCTGCAGTGGGTGATGTGTGTGTACAGGTGTTCAGTGAGTGTGGCACACCTCTGCAGTGGGTGATGTGTGTGAACAGCCATGCAGGATGAATCCACACGTGGTGCAGTGTGTGCTCCTGCTCCAGGGATGGCTCACACCACCAGAGCACTGTCACAATTCACTCCACCTGTGCCTGTGTTGGGGTAGCACAGCTTGGAGCCTGTCCCCAGCACAGACAAAACCCTCCACATGAGCTCAGGCTGGGAGGCAGCCACCCTGGCACATGGTACACGAGGACGGGAGAGCAAAGGAGGGACAACAGGAGCTCCAGGAGGGACCTGAGGGCTGTGCTGTGCTGGGAGCTGGCCCCTGACTCTTCCTGGCCGTGCTGTTCCTCCCCAAGGAGAAGGCCTAGCTGGTTCTTCTGGCTGAGTCATCCCCAGGTCTATCAGCCAGGCTGCAAAATTAAATTCAAAGCTCGTCTTTTTAACACGAAGATCACTTACATCCAGCTGCACGAGCCGCGGCCCCTTTAGGATTTAATAATAAAATGAATGCCCATGACCTGACTGTTTGCTCACGCCTGGATCTTCCTTGATGGATGAACAGAAATTGCTCCCTGGCTCGGGTCATCCGCAGTAAAAATCGCCAGTCGATTGCTGGGCCCTCCCTCGGCTCCTCTGCGTTCAGGGCTCGCTGGCTTCGTTTGGGTCCTGCCTCGGAACGGATAATCAATAATCATCAGGCTCGACGCTGTGACGGCACCTTTGATCCGAGGATCTCGGAGAACTTTGCAGTGGATAATGAACGGAGCCCCTCTGCGAGGCAGGCAGGAGTGTCTGCATTTTATGGGGGGGAGCACAGCCCAAGGATGGGCTGACCCTGCTGCTCCCCAGCTCCGTCCTGCTCTGCATCCCACACATGCTCAACTGCTGGAATATGAGAGAGCTGCTTGAAAAGGGGATGGTGCCAAACCTCTGTGTGCCTCGTTCCCTGGTAGCTTGTGGGTCTGCTTCCTTCGTGAGACAGCCTGGATGGCCCTGTTGACAAAGATATTTTTGGAAAAGTCGTGCTGGTTTAAGGCTCAGTGTAGCAGGGAACACAGCAGCCCCGGGTGAGGTGTGTTCCGCCAGGGACAAGTGATCTCAGGGCTCCTCCACCCCCAAACTGGGGCTCCCCATGATGGGCTGCAGCACCTCTGTGGCACTGTGCAGGGTCCAGAGCTGGGGCTGAGGCTGAGGAGTGTCACTGCCAAGCTAAAACCATTCCCAGGCCTGGGAAAAGCTGCTGGCAACAAGAAGCAGAGCTGTGAGGTCCTGTGTCCAACCGTGCTGGAGACCTCTGTCACAGCCTGGGCTCTGCTTGCTTTCAGGGGTGGCTTGCACGGTCTGAGCCCGGTGATGCCAGCCCTGCTGCTGCACACCAGCCACCCCAGTGCCATGGCTGTGGCCTCCGTGGGCCCCACACTGCCCCCAGGATGGCAGCCTGGGCTGGCAGGAGGGACCACCCTTGCAGCGAGGAGCACAGGGCTGGTGGCACAGACCTTGGCTAGGGCAGTGAGCCCTGCCTGAGGCACTGCTGTGTCCCCCACGGCTGGGCAGGGGGAGACAAGGGACCAAACTCTGGGGATGCCACCCCCTTGTCCCCAGCCTGCACCCCTCAGCCAGGGTGACGTCCTGCTGTTGGAGGGCTGTGTCCCCCACGGGTGGGCAGTGGGGACAACTGAGGCCATCCAGCTCTGGGGACGCCACCCTTGTATTCTCCTCCTGCACCCCTCGGCCAAGATCGTATCCTGCCCTTGGAAAAGCGTGTCCCGCCGTGGCCAGCCGGGGGAGGGCGGGGAGGGGCAGCTTTGGGGTTGTCACCCCAGTGTCCCCAGCCCGCACCCCAGCAGGACAGGCTGCTCTGCTGGTGTCGCAGCGCCACCCCTTGCCTCCCGGGGAAAGTGCCCGCTGCCTTCTTCTGCACTCTCCAGCAATTAAGCGACTAATATATTAATTGTTTCTAATCTGCGCATCTCCAAGGTCACCTGGAAGACCGGGAAAGGAAAACAAACCTCCCCAGGCGATCCCTGTCACACACCCAAGGGATGAGACGGCAGCGCAGGGACTGCCCTATGGACCCCAAACCCCGAATCCTCCCTGGGAGCGTGGCCGTGGGGAGCATCCCCGCGGGATGGAGGGGAATGCTGGCTGGGGGATGCTGGTGCTGGGCTCCAGCGGGAAGCACACCCCGTGCGTGTCTCTGGCTGAAAATCGAGTCAGGGCTGTCCGTGGGTCCGTCCAGCCGCTGCTCCCACCGCCCGCCTCCGCCTCTGCCTTTGTCTCCGGCGCTCAGCCGCGCCTCCAGTCTTCAAAGTGTTAAAACTTTTCAGTGTGTGCTGCAGATCCCTTGCCTGCAGCCTCCTGCCCTGAGTCAAATTAATCATGTACTGGGAAACACAGCAGGCATGTACTAGCCCTGGGCATGGTGTATCACGTACTTTCTGGAATCTGTCACATGGGGAGCTTTCTGTTTTAGGCTCAATTGATCCTTTCTCGGTTTGATACTGTGTTTAATTGTGAGATGGGGCTGTGTGTTTTTGCTTCAGCCGAACTTAAAGGGCCGCTCTTCCCAGCCTTGTTTTCAGATGTCCGCAAGAACAGACCGCCGCTGTCTCCTCACCCAAACAAAAAGTCTTTCTCTCCCCACACACAATATCCCCTCTGTATTGTCCACAACAAAGAGCAGGGCTAAATTAATTTTAGGTCCGGCTCTTTTAATGTAGGGCTGGGAAGGGGAGGTGCTTTTATTGCTGCAGCTGACGGGAGAGGCGAGAGGTGGCCTGGGCCACCGGGCACTCCCAGGGAGGTGGGGATGGGCAGGGGGGACGTCCCTGGCCCCAGGAACCCCCCCAGCCCCCTCAGCTGCAGTGCCCGGTGCAAGGTGAGGTGAGCTGGAGCAGAGCCCAACCATGCTCCTCACCACCCCAGGTGGGTGAGAGCCTTCCTGGGCTCTCCCTCCACCCTCAAGGAGGGCTTTCCACCTTCCCTGTACTGGGAAGAGTGGTCCAAGAAGGCTGGGTGGGAGAGAGAAGGTCCCCACACTCCAAAAGTGATATCCCCTGGAGGCTGGCATCTCCCTCTGGCTGGCCAGATAGCCATAGCAGGGCGATTTCTCATTCTGTCTCCACACAAAAGATTCCAAGAGACAAACAAAAAACCAGAGCATCCCTTTGAAACTGGCTAAAAAGGGAAAAAAATACATTTTTTTCCCATGTGCTTTTCCTTCTGAAGAAGGCTCATCTGGAGCAGTCACTGCAGGCTGTTGGATGGAGCTGTAGGGGGCTGGGACAGGGTCTCCTCAGGGTTCCCTCCCTGCCCTGGTGGGGACAGTCCCCTGGTGTGGCAGTGCCACCCACCTGCACCAGTGGTTTGTGTGGCTCGGCTGCCACAGGGCCGTGGCAGGAGGAGGGAAGGGCCATGCAGCCACCAGGGCCTGGTGGCATCCCCAGGATGTGCAGAAATGTGGGAAGGAGTCCTGGGAAATCGTCAAAATTGAGAGAAGGAGAGCTGAGGAGAGCAGGGTTTGGGGAGGGGAGGTGTCTGGTCGGGGAAGTGGGGACAGGAGGGGATGCTGAAGGAGCAGAGGATGGGGACAAAGGGACACTGGTTGGGAAAGTCAGGCTTTGGGAAGGGCTAGGGCAGCACAGGAGTGTGGGGAGGGATGACAGGAGAGGGGAGGGAGGTAGGCTTGAGCTGGTGTGGTTTTCCACAAACTTAGGAAGAGAAGTAACATTGAAAGGGGAGGCAAAGGTGTTGCAGACAGCTCAGCTCTGGGTCCTCCTTATCCTCATCTTCTTCCCCTTCCCAAGCGGGTGGACGGGGCAGGTCCCTGCCTGGAGTGTGAGCAGGTCCTGGCCAGGTCACCGTGGCGAGCCAGGGGCCATGTGCTGCTCTCTGCCCTGCAGCCCCCGGTTTCTCGGTGGATGGGCAGAAACTTGCTGTTGGGTTTATAAATATTCAGCGCCAGCAAAGCCCATTAATGTTGCATTAGGGCTGTGAATCGGAAAGCCCCAAAGCCAGGCAGCTCCTGCTGCAGCTGCAGCGCGATCCCGGTCCCGCCCATCCCACTCCAGCCGGGGCTGCCAGGACAACACATGGGAAGGGCATGGCCTCAGCCCTGTCCCTCCAGCACACCTGGCACAGGTAGCATGGACTGGTACAGGCGCAAGAAAGCAAGGGCATGGCGTGGAGCCTCTCAGTCCCCAAATCTGCCCCTCCCAGCAAATGCAACGAGTGGAGGTTGAGGGCTGGGTGATTTTTTTTGAGTGGGATGTGCTGCGATCCTGGCGTGGCCCCCTGGGGTAGAAGATCTCCAGATCTGGCCAACTTTTTGGGAGAACAATGGGAAGCCCCTTGGCTGCCGAGTCAAGCTGATTCGGTGTCTTGGGCTGCTCCCTCCACCCGGCGCTGAATTGCATCTCCAGGAATAGGCAGGAACGCGCGTATTAAAACAGAAGCTGGAGAAAGGAGTTACATCTGTGCAAAGCAGCGATCCAAGTGTTACTATCGGGACCAAATTTTCTCACTTCCAGGAGAGCAGCTCTGAATGTGACAGTCTGCAGACTTGGGCATCAGTTCAGCCAGCTTCCTCATCTCAGCCTATCTCGCAGATCCACCCAGCAGCCGTGTCCCCTCCACTCCAGCAGCATGCCAGCGAGCCCGAGGGCATGGAAGGAGCAGGAAGGGTGGGAAAGGGGGCACACAGAGGGAAGGGAAGGGTAAAGCTTTGGGGTGCCAGTGTGGAGCGGTGGAGAGAGGGGCTGGGAAGGCTGCGAAAAGGTCAGGGAACCAGTGGCACGGTGAACTCCTGGAGGTTGTACTGCTTGTGGCACTGCTGATGTGTGCGGGGCTGGCTCCCCAAACCCCCGGGGTGAACTGGAGGGAGTGGCAGTGCCTGAGAGCTGCTCCGGAGCGCTCAGACCACACAGCCATAAAGCCACTGCTCGCTCCTGGTGACACCCCCCTCCCTCTGTCCCTGCTGCTGCTGCTCTGCCTCTTCCCCACGAACTGTCCCTGCTCCTCCCTCCTGAGCCGGGGAGAGCCACAGGGGAGCACACCCCTGCCTGGCATGCCGAGAGCCCCAGGTCAGCATATGTATGCACAGGATGTCAAGGTCTGGAGGAGAGGAGGGGAGGGCTGAGTCCCTCTGGGCTGGAGCAAGGTTCAGTGGCTCTTCAGGATGCCTGCAGCCTCCCTCCCTGAGGGCTGGGCAGTGCAGGAAGCTGTCTTTGAGCTCCTGGAGGAGAAAGGGACTGAGACAAGAAACTGCTCAAATTAATTTCTGTAGCGCACCTGAAATACTGAATAGAAAAAAATAAAAAAGGGATGAGAAAAGGGGAGGTATATTTCATCAGAGATAAGAAATCCATTTTATATCAACAAATGTTGGAGACAATGAGAAGAAGTCGCTTGTCCTGTATAGTTTAGATAGGGAATCATGACGAGATAGGGAAAGGTCATTTAGAAAAGCAGCCAAGAATAGAGGCTTTGCCTGTTGAGAAGTAAATTCTGGGAGGAGTATATTTCCCCAGATTTAGAGGTGGGGAAAAACTGAGGATATGAGGACTGGAGCATCTGTGGGTAGGCAGTGGGATCTTGGTGCTTCAGAGCCAAGCAGGTAACTCTGTGTGTCTGGAAATGGACTGCCAATCTTCAGGAAAAACTTTGAGAACAGAAAAATTACAAGAAACTTGCAAGGAAGAAGAAAGCCCAAAGCTGAGCTGGGGTGGCACTTTGGGGTAAGTCACACTGCAATCTGCCTTGCTGGCTGCTTCCCCAGTCAGCAAAGAAGGGTTTAAAACATCCCAAGGTCCATCCCCACTGATGGTGAAAAATTACATTTTGTGGCTGGATATAATGACACCACTGCTGTGTTCTGTTACACGCTGAGCTTTGACCAAAGGGTGCTTCACCTTCCTCCTGCAACTCCTGGTCAAAATCAGGGGTGGGAGGATGCACATCAGCACAGTGGGTGCAACTGCCTTGAGCTGAGAACTCGGAGCTCACAGCGTCACAGCAGAGTTGGATTCCACGGGAGTCTTGTGGGGATCTGGAGCACAGCTGAACATCTTTCAGCTGTGACCTTCACCAGCAGAACTTGGTCAGTGCCTGGGCCAGCCTGAGGCCTGTCCCTGCCAGGGATGCTCCCTGCTTTCCTGTCCTTTGAAACTGGCATTTTATGTATCAGAAATGGCTTTTTGATGAAAGGGGTGGAGGGGAGAGGAGAATCACATTCTGGAAGTTATTCCACAGAATAATAGAAGTATTTAGGTTGGAAAAGACCTCAACAGTGGTCAACACAGGGGGACAATCACTGCCCTGGTCCTGCTGGACACACTATTTCTGGTACAGGCCAGGTGCCCTTGGATTTCTTGGCCACTCAGAGGAGCTCATCTGGTGCCAGTGTGCCACTGGTGACACAGCAAGTCCTTCACAGGGACCCAGCATCAGCAGCAACCAAATCTAGGCTGGGAAGCTCCTGCCTGGCCTGTACAGCAGGTGGCATCCAGGAATCTGGGGTCTGCATTTGTGGTGGGGAAGATTTTCTTCAAACAGCCTCGAAGTTCACCAGGAGAGGTTCAGGTTGGATATCAGGAAGAATTTCTCCACTGGAAGGGTGGTCAGGCATTGGAAGGGGCTGCCCGGGACAGTTCCCATCCCTGGAGGTGTTTAAGGAATGACTGGATGTGGCACTCAGTGCCCTGGGCTGATTGACAGGATGCCGAGCACTCAAAGGTTGGACTTGATGATTTTGGAGATCTCTTCCAAGGCCTTCTTCTTGGAAGTAATTTCTTGAACACTTCCAGGAATGGTGACTCCACCAGCTCTCTGGGCAGCCTGTTCCAATGCCTGACCACCCTTCCAGTGAGGAAATTCTTCCTGATGTCCCACCTGACCCTCTCCTGATGCATCTCGAGGCTGTTTTCTCTCCTCCTGTCCCTGTTTCCTGGGAGCAGAGCCAGACTCCCCCCAGCTGTCCCCTCCTGTCAGGGAGTTGTGGAGAGTGAGAAGGTTCCCCCTGAGCCTCCTGAGCCCACCCAGCTCCCTCAGCCCCTCCTGGTGCTCCAGACCCTTCCTCAGCTCTGTTCCCTTCCATGGACACTCTCCAGCCTCTCAATGCCTTTCTGGAACTGAGGAGACAAAACACAGGAAACAAGGGAGAGGTTTCCAGAGCATGAAGGAACCACCTCCAAACCCCAGAAATCCCCTTGGGAATAACCCAGGGGAACCCAGGGAATAAGCTGATCATCTGCGGGGGCAGGGAAGGAATTTGTCACCATCTGCCTCTTGTGTCTCTGCTATGGGGAGTAATAAGCAAGTGAGGAAGGGAGGATTCAGCGGTGTTATTAGGTGGAGAACGGCATTATTCCCCCTGTCTGCACCGTATAAATGAGTGTGTATTTTTCATAATGGGGGAATACATGCAGGGAGAGAGAAAAAATGTTTTAAAAAAGAAAGAAGGCAAGGGGGGAGGGGGAAAATGAATCGATATAACAGAAGCATTAGGGCACTCAGGGGAGTGTTTTACTGGGGCCATTAATATACTTCTCAGGTGGTAAAAGCCACTTAGCCTTTAAAAATGATAATGAAATGTTAACTACCCAAAGCATTATTGCTGAGTCACGGAGAGCCAGGCAGCCCTTCAGCTCCCATCTGATCGAGGGGTGCTGGCAGGGCTCTCACCAGCCCTGGCCAGCGTGGGGAGCAATGATCCAGCACATCCCGCCTCCCTGGGCACGTGGGAGCCCAGCTCCAGGCAGCCCTGCACTGCTGGTACAGCTGTTCCAGCATGGGCACCTCTGCCAGCTGTGCCCCAGCTCCTCACCCACCTGGCACTGGATCGTCCATCCAGCCCCAGGCGATCCCCAATTGCACAGGGGGAACTCAACCCCTGGGAGGGCAGGGACGAGTGAGGAGCATCAGACCCAAACGCTGCAGCCACGCTGCTTCCAAGGCAAAGGGAGCACCATGGGAATTGGGAAGGCCACCAGCATTTACAAAAATCCGTGCACAGGGATGTTTTGAAGTGGAAAGCTGCAGATGCCATGGTCTCGTCTGGCTGCAGAGGATCCCATGCTGGGGAAGCTCAGGATCATGAGTGTCCACTGCTGCCAGTGCAGGGATGAGCTGTGCCAGGGCATGAGATTGCCTCTTGGCTCCCAGGAGGTGGCACAAAGCCACAGTGGAGCTCCCACGGGGTTTTAGTCTACAAACCCTTGGTGACTGCAGGTACCTGGCTGGTAACACCCTAAACCACTTGGACCAGCATGAGATCCTGGAGACCTCTTGATGTTGATGGAGACCCCCATGTTGATGAATGTGCAGAGTTTTAGAGGCACTGGGCACCCCCAAATTACTGATCAGCTCTGAAAACCACGGGGGTCAAATTCTGGCTGTGTTTCTTTCACAATGGGGGTTTTGTCACAATAGGAGAAGCAAAAGTTCATCCTGCAAGGGAGCAGGAATTCTCATTGCTCATCTTTTATGAATCTGTGACTCTTATTTGATTGCAAAGGGCCCAAACAGCCCCCCATGGTGTCACACGAGGAAATTCAACAGGCTGGCATGGTCCAGCGAGCTGCAGTGTGAGATGAAGGTCTTCTCCTAGGACGATTCAGTGCCCAAGCAGAAAATTAATTTCCTTCCATCCATCTGTATATGACCCAAAACCTTCCCTAGTCAGGGAGATTATGAAGTTTTTTCACGAATGTGGATTGAAAGTCAGAGGTAGCTGTGAAGGATGCTGGAGGAGGACTGAGTCTCTGGGGGGACAGGGAGCAGCTTGGCTCCTGGAGGCACACCATCACTCTCATGCACTGCACCCGCTTCAGGCACTACTGGAGACCTATTTCCGGGGAATTTTTTTACTTGGGTGAGTTTTCACCTCCGTTAGGGAGGAACTGGCAATACCTAAAGCAACCAAACTTCTCTCCTTACCCCTTTTAGCCCCCACACAGAAGTCACTGCAGTTGCAGCAGTGGGATGTATTTGGGAATGCTGGCTGTGGCACAGATCCTGGTCACTGCAGTGCACAGAGTTAAGGATATTACAAAAGCGTGGCTGGGACTCTTGCAGACCGCTGAGCAGGCTGTGTGTGTCCCCAGCCATCCTGGCTGGTCTGAGGCTGCATTTCCCCAGTAGCTTGTGGGGGAGGGTCCTGTTCACCAGCATCTCTCTGGGAATGCAGCCCCAAGGTCAGTCTGCCCTGCACATGATGCCAGTCCTCTCGGAGCCCAGGGAAGGGCAGAGCAGTGGCAGCTGGTGCTGCATGCCCAGCTCCGTCCCTGGGAGGGGGAGATGGAGGAATAGGAGCACTGCCCACCTCCTCCTCTGCCTCACCTCCACGCTTCATCCTCCTCCAGAGGAGAAATCAGCAGGAGGCAGCTCTGATCTCTGCAGGTCCTGCTGGGACCCACCCTGGCAAAGCCTGGCTGTGCGTGCTGGAGGCAGGGTCACCCCCACGGAGCCTCCAGCCCGGCGAGCAGGAGGCTGCGGTGCAATCCTGCGACTGCGGAGCTGGGGCTGTGCCCCTGCCCCTAACCCATAAACCGGGTTTCCTTTGTGCTCTGCAGAGAGCCTGCAGGTACAGCGCAGAGGGCATCTGAAGGGCATCTCCTTCCAGCGTGGCACTCTCGGAATTAAAGGACACGGAGGGCTTTAGCGTCTGCTGAGAGAAGCGCTTCTCCGAGCGGGGTCACGCCGTGCCTGGAGCCGTGGGGGAGCCCTAAATGGGTCACGCTGCTCTGCAGAGCCTGGCCACGGGGTGTGGCTGGACCAGCCCCGCTGCTCGCCAGCCCCACTGCCCCAGGGGCACCCCCCGAGCACCCCCTGGCCCCACTGGCACCCCCAGCCCCACTATTAAGAAGGTCGCAGCCGCCCTGCGCTGGAGCGCTTTATCCCCAGCGCCCGCTGTGAGCAAAATTGCCTGGGATCAGGTGGTGCGAGCCAATTTTTCTCGCAGCAGGGGCTGCAGGTAAAGCACCTCGGTGGAGAGGAGCGCTTGTGCTGCTCTGAACTTTTCTGTTGCCCGCCTGAACTCGGGGAAGAGGAGAAGGGATATTGTGTGCACTCAAGCAGAAGCAGAGAAGATGCCAAGAGAGGAGAGAAGCAGATGGAAAAGACAGAGAAAGCTCAAGATGAGGAGAGAGCAGGAAGGAAGGAGCAGAGGAAGGATAAAGCAAGAGGGAGGTGAGAAAAGAGCTGGAGCTGGGATGCCACAAAGCAGTGGCCAAGGCAGCAAGAGAGCTGCATCTTCTCTTTCTTGTCCTACAAACCAGACACAGACGTGGCAGCAGCTAATCTTCCTGGCTCGTGAACAAAAGGATTCTTTTCATGCCAGTAATCCAAGAGCTGCCATGCCACGGCTCTCCCAGCTCATCTGCTGTGAATGCACTTCTGTGGCGTCCAACTGAACGGGTTAGCAAAATAAAGACAGATGGCAATGGATTAGCTCTAACACTTCTTCTGTATCACAATGCAATCACTGCAGTCTTCTCCACTGCCTCCTCTCAGGACAGTTTGCTTGTGCTGCAGCTGTGCAGCCACCCCCAGGTGTCCCAGCTCCAGAGCTACAACCCCTCGAGCAGGAAAGGTTTCCCATGGTTGTTGTCTTTGTTTCTTGGTAAACCCATCCTAGAGAGAGGCTGTGGTCAGAGGGAAGGACTCTCCACTGAAATGGGATTTCTTCACGACAGGCTCTGAGGCACGGGGTAATGAAGGAGAGGCATTGATGAGCAGCATTTTTAACTTCTAGACCGATCATCCCCAAGAGTGGGGCATGTGGTCCATTAAATGATAAGACAAATATACCAAGAAACAGAAGACCTCTTGTCTTCTTTATTTAGTCCACTTTGCCCAAGTCAGGCTGGCTGCAGATGTAGAGCTTACAGTGAGCCCAGGCCCAGGTGATGTGACAAGAACATGCATTTCTGCTGGACACAAAGTGTGCTGGACACAGCCTGGCTTTGTTTAAACTGGGACATTTTCCCCTATGGTTTTCCAGCCTGAAGCTATGTGGGAATTCCAGCATCAAATCTCACAAATCTACAACTTTGTTGCTAACTATCCCTTCCAACTGCACGAGTTGTTTGGGCTGAGCTGCCTCCTGCAGCAAGGGAAACTTCACCCTAACATCTCAGTGGAGCCAGTCTAAGCTCAGTTTTACTGGGTTTGGCATCTCTAGGAATACCCAGGTTCCTCAGGGTGGACAAGTTTCTGTGCTCTGAAGGAGCCCCTGATCTCATTCAGTCAGCTCATGGGATGTCTTCACCTCTGACCCTGTGATTTGGGAAACCATCCCTTCTGAATATTCACCTAAGGTCACCACATGAGCCAGCAGTCCCATTTCATCAAGAAGATGCATTTTCTCATGAAACTGAATATTTCTTAGAAGTCCTGCCAGGTACAATCCAACCAATTTTTCTGTCACTGGTCACCTGGAGCTCACATAAACAAAAATTACCAAGAAACTTGATACTCTTGCTCCCTGAAAAACACCAAGACTTACTTAATGCTCTTGACAAGAGGATATCTTGTCTCTGCATTGTCTTTGGAATTGTCCAGTTTATTTACAACCTATAAGAAAGATAAGGCTCCAAGCAGCCTGATTTAGTCTTTAAATTAGCCCTGCTTTAAGCTGGAGGATGGAGCACATGACTGCTCAAAGTCCTTTTTCAGCTTCCTGTCTGTAACTGGAAGTTCCTACTGGGATGCTCTAACCTTGCAGCCGAGTCCAACAGCTCAGAGCTGAACCTGCCTGATGGATGTTCTGAGTGTCCAGTCCCACCTGCCAGCCTGCTTAACCAAACTGTGCTCCCCAGTGTGCCCAGGGATATCCTTGTGGATGTCCTTTGCTAATTTCTGTGGATATTTGGTCAGTAGTATTCCTGATAATCTTACTTATGCCTAAAAATATCAGGTTTGTTCCAGGATGCACTGGAATCATGGATTCAGGATGCACATGGAGGTGCTGGATCCTGTCCAGGGAAGGGAATGGAGATGGGAAAGGCTCTGGAGCACAAGTCTGGTGAGGAGTGGCTGAGGAAACTGGGGGGGTTCAGATCCCAGAGCAGCAATGGAACGAGGTGTGTGGGAGCACCTCTGCCACCCATCACACCACTGCCCACGGGAAAATCCTGAGTGAGCAGCAAGCTGTGAGATCATGGATGATATGAGTGAAATCAGGATGCTTTGGGAAAGGTAGGTGACGCCTGAAATGAGCTCTTACAAAATCCCGGTGCCCTCTGCACTCGGCTGTGTTCATGCAAGATGAGAGGGGGTGAGGCTGGCAGGAGCTTGGCCCACGCTGGAGTTGCACATTCCTGGCAGGCTGAGCAGTTCTACAGGAAGGGCTGCTCGAAGCAGGGCTGTCTGCAGTGCCCTGCACCCCTCCCCTCTGGGAATGGCACTGGGAGGGAAGAGGCAAAGGTGTGGTCCAAGCAGAGCTGTCAGTGCTCATGCTGAGAATGAGCTTCACTGCAGCACCAGGGACCAGCCCAGCTTGCCAGGCAGGGACAGTGCAGGCTGAGAGCTTCACTGGACACCTACTGATACTGATATTTTTATCTCAAGGAGCCAGAAATCAGAATTATACATTCCAGAGCCCAGCCCAGAAGGGACAAGCACTTCCATCACCATGACAGCATTAGAAGCTTGCTCTGAGCAGGGCCAGGACACCCACTGGAGATGCTGGGAAAGCAAAACATCCAACAACCTTCCACAGCCTGAGCTTCTTCAACACAGAGCAAGGCATGTTTCCCCTCATAAAATGTAAGATTCTTTCCTTTCCCACTGGCATTCTGAGTTCTGCCAAAGCCAGACTGAGCGGGCAGCCTGGATTTTGACACTTCCTGTCTTCAGGGCGCTTGAGTTTTTTTGCAACCTCCTCTTAGTGTTTGCTTTTTCTTGTGCAAGGTGGAATTGGCCAGGCAGCCAAGCAGCAGGCACCGATGACAGCCTGCCAGGGCGTCCTGGGCTCCTCCAGGATGCTGACAACAGACAAGCCATTATCACCCCTCCCATGCCTGGGAAAGGTCTTGCCAGGGGTGATTGCAATCGCAGCCCTCAGCACAGCTTTCCCTGCGAAGCACACACGGCTTTTAGGGATGTGGTTTGACTATGTGGCAACCAGCAACTGCTCCTTTTGCCACCTGACCTGCTCAGAGGCTGCTTCCAGCTGCTCTGTCCCACCTTTCTGCTTCCCATAGCATCACCTCTCCCCAGAACGATGCCCTTCCTTCCTTTGCTGCACTTATGCCACTGTTTCCGAGGGCTCCTGGGGATCCAGCGTGGCACTTTGGACAGTTTGTCCTCCTGGGGAGCAGCTGCCAGTTTGCTTGGCTCTGCCCTGCAGCTCCCTTCCCTCACATCCCAAAACAAAAGGCAGTTGCTGCTGTCGATGCTGCAGGTGGTGATTCAGCCCCTGACCTGCCAAGGCGTCCCTGGACACCAACACCTGGATCCTGCAAGGGGAACTGGAGCCTCCAGCACACAGCTCTGCTCCTGGTAATGGCCATGGTCACTCGGTTTGTGGTCAGCTTTGGAGGAGGTGGGGAAGGGGACAAAAAGGGGCATCGATGTGGATAGGAATCTTGAAAGGTTCATCCACAGCAAAACCATGGAGCTGCAGCCAGCACAGGATCATCTCCTTCATAAACCTCCTAAGGCAGTGCTGCAATTTGCATCTGGATGCATTTCATTCCCTATCAATGTTCATTAGCAGCTGCCCAGCACTAAGCTGCCTGCTTGGGAATAATTAGTCCCTTTCTCTGAAGGTCATAGCAGTGCTAACATCATAACTTCCCTTTCTTTGAACGTGGAGACAGTTGGATGCTGCGAGCATCCTTTAAAGTGTTCCTGTGAGAGGTACCCAAAACACACAGGCAGTGGGGCAGCACAGACAGCCAGCTTGGTGCTGCTGGCTTTATTCTTACAGCAAATGTCAAAGTTACATGACAACTTTGCTGCCTGAGCTGGGGACAGCAGAGGTCTGGAACAGAGGGGGAAGAACGGAATGGACCTGAGAGGCAGCGTTCTGTTTGGGTTTTTGCTCCTCTTGTAAGCTCAGGGCTCTTCATTCAGTCATTCACAGACAGAACAGCGGCTCCAGGACAGGGTTTTAGGTGGCTGGGTCACCATAACTCTTCCCTGCCCTCGAGCCTGTGGGCTTGAGCACTGAAAAGTAATTTTCAGTGACTCATGCGTCAGTGTTAGCCAGCCAAGGGAGCCCCAGGGGCTGCGTCAGCTTTGAAGAGACTCTTCAGAGAACAGCCTGTGCAAATGTGGCCATGGGAGCTGCTGCTTCACAGCACAGTGGCCTCCTGCTGGGGTTTGTGGCCAGCTTGGGGAGGCTGCTGCTCGGCCTCCCACGGGACAGGGATGCTCCATTTCCAGCTGTGGATCCACCACTTTCCCCCCATGGGCACAGAGCTCCAGAGCTGCAGCCGCTCCCAGTCTGAGCTGCCTGGTGGCTGTGCCCGTGGTCAGGAGGCAAAGGGCAGCTGGCAGGGTGTGTGGCAGCTCCTTTGAGGCCTGGCCACACTGCACAGCTCAGGACAGCTTCCACCTCCCTTGCCTGGGGAGCTTCTGGTGCCAGGCCACAGCAGACACCTCTGCAGGACATGGACTTTGCCACTCTGCCGGGTGGCTCCTGAGAATTCCTGTGCTGCAATGCCTCCTTGCTGGCTTGTGGCCATCACTCCTGCCTCCTCCAGCCCTGCCTGCTGTGGTTATTCCCTGTCTCCCAGAGGGCATCAGGTGTGCAGTGCAGGATGAGAGATTCTGGCTGACAAGGGCTGTAGCAATGCGACTTTGGGCAGGTATCTGACTTCATCAGGGCACTCTGCTTTGTTCTCCATGAATTTCAAGCAAATTATCTTCAGGGCATGGTACAAGGTGCATTAGTCCTCCTTCAGGTCAGGGTGCAGTTTCCATGGCCAAACCCAGCCCGATTTTACCAAGAATTCCCAGCACAGACAAAAGCCAGTATCCAGCTGTGGGGTCCAGCACAGGGAGGAGCTGGAGCTGCTGGAGCAAGTCCAGAGGAGGCACCAGGATGAGCAGAGGGATGGAGCAGCTCTGCTGGGAGAAAAGGCCAGGAGAGCTGGGATTGTTCAGTCTGGAGAAGAAAAGCTTTGGGGTGACCTCATTGTGGCTTCTGGTACCCAAAGGGAGAACAGCAAGAAAGATGGAAAGAACATTTACAGGGGCCTGGAGTGACTGAACAAGGAGAAATGGCTTCCCACTGAGAGAGAGTGGGTTTAGAATAAATATTAGAAAGAAATTCTTTCCTGTGAGGGTGATGAGGCCCTGGCACAGGTTATCCAGAGAGGCTGGGGATGCCCCATCCCTGGATGTGTCCAAGGCCAGGTTGGACAGAGCTTGGAGAAACCTGGCATAGTGAAAGGTGTCCCTGCCCATGGTTGGGGGTTGGAACAAGATGATCTTTAAGGTCCCTTCCCACCCAAACTATTCCATGGTTTATGAATACGGCCTTTGTGTAAATATGACACAGCAAGTCTTTGTTACACTGGAGTAACCTGCTTTTTAAAACTTTAAATAAGGGAATAAAGTGTAACCTGGAGCCATTTCAAACTCCCAGGCACACAGATTGCTGTTTTACTTGATTGAATCCATGCAGAGACAGTTTCTTACTGAATAGACAAGAGGCACTCTATCTATTAAAACCTTGCATGAAGGTGAAGCATATTTTGGTGTCTCTGCAGAAGGCTCTGTTGAGACAGGGGCTGGCTGTATTTTGTGTTTTATGCAGCACCTAGGAAGGCTGGAGTATAAAATCCACAGCTGCACTCCCTGGTGTGGGATGCCAGTGCACGCACAGCATCGTATATCAGTGCAGCTGTGGGTCACTGTGGGATGACTTGATGATGAGAGACTTGCATAGGAAATGAGAGAAAATAATCAGGCATTGAGTGCTGGCTGCTCCTTCCAGCCCTGCTCTGACCCCAGGTCACTGCTGGCAGCTGAAGCACTGCTTGGGAGCTCTGATCCAGCACCAGCTCTGGGGCTGTCCAGGCGTTCTGCCTTTCTGTTTGCTTTATTCAGGTGGTGTGATGGGCATCTACAATGCACAGGATGCTCTGGGCTGAGCAGCCCCTCCCTGTCCAACTGCATCTCCCCTTTCTGTGCATGGGGTCAGGTGTCCAGTACTGCATCCCGTGTTCTCCTGTGGAATATCATCATCTCTAATGTGTCTGCTGGACTCTTTGGAATTGATCATTGACTAAAACTCCCATTGCTGGTGGGCTGCTGGCAGATGCTCTGCATCCAGCTGATCCTGCCCCCAGAAAAGACACTGAGGTGCTGGAGTGAGTCCAGAGAAGAGCAATGGAGCTGGTGAAGGGTCTGGATGGACATTTCTTGTTCTTTGTCCCCAGAGCTCTGCAGATCCTCCTGTGCCCTCTGGGCTAGAAATAACCTACTCCTCACTCCCCAACCCTCCTGCATGTCCCAGGCTTTCCCTTCTCGCAGTTCCCCAGCTCAGGCACTCAGGATCTCAGCTCCAGGATGGGTTGGAGAATTGTAGAGTTCACACAATTGGAGAAATGCTGGCAGAAATTTTCATCAATCCATGAATGGCTTTTAAAGAAAGGCTATTTCATGTGGTTCCCCACATAAGAACCAGTGGAATAGTACACAACAGTCCATCTCAATTCTCTCAATTCCATGTGCCCCACTGAGAAAAACCCCAGAGCTTCTCACACAACCTTCTCCCAGCCAGCTTTCCATGTTCACTCATTTCTTCTATTTCCCTTTCTTCTGAGGACTTGCTTTATCCCTGTAGGGTTGTGTTTGTGTGTCTGGGTCTTTGCTGTAATTTCAACCAGCTTCTGGTTCTCAGGACAGACTCTAAAGGCAAGATGAGGCTCTCAGACCCGTGCTCTGTTCTGTACACACTTAAATAGGCCCAAAATCTTATTGCAAACTCATTCAACTAATTTTGCTTGTTCCCAGTCCCCCCCAATCCTGACCTCAGTGTCTCTTGGTTCCTTGCTATCCCCAAGTCCTTCCTTTGCATGAAAACACAGTGGAGCAACAAATTCCTTCCTACATATTTAAACACCACTTGTCCATGACCAGCTCATGGCAGCATTGACTTAGAAAGATTTATTTAAATCCATTGAAGGATGAAGGCAGTGCCCACCAATCTGATAGCAGAGTTTGATTTTCATGGACGTGGGATCTGTGATTTAATAGGTTTTCCAGGCACCATGGTACAACAGTTCTCCTTCAAAAGCAACAGGATTGGGGAACTGACCTCACCTCCCTGCCTCTGAATGCTTCCCCTCAGTCCTGTGCTAGAAATATAGAGCCTGAACATTTCACCATTATTGGAAGATAGTTTAATCCTCTTTGTAACTTGGCAGAGCAGATTAGAGTTTCTTCTATATTAAATTAGAGGCTTCTCTAAAGCATCCTAAAAAGAGCTCATTTCATTAGCATGCTGTTGATTTATTATTTATAATGACTGTTTACAAAACAGCCTGTGAAGATGATGAGGCCCAGTCAGGTGACTGCACATTTCTACAGGCAGATCCAGCCCTCCAGAGCAACCTGCATGCCTGGGCTCTGCAAAAAAATTAGCTGCTGATTAGAAGTGATTTGCAAGGAGAGTTTAAACATGCTAATCCGACCCTGGCTGGAGGAATGTCGTTGTGATGAAGCTCATTTGGGACCTTAACTGGGGGTTTTAGTGCTGTTTGCCATGGGCTGTCCATGTTTGCTTCTTCCTCAGGAGCATGGAATCCCAGAATGGGTTGGGCTGGAAGGATCTTAAAGCTCCTTCAATTCCACCCTCTGCCATGGGCAGGGACACCTTCCACTATCCCAGGGTGCTCCAAGCCCCATCCAGCCTGGCCTTGGACACTTCCAGGGATCCAGGGGCAGCCACAGCTTCTCTGGGCACCCTGTACCAGGGCCTGCCCACCCTCACAGGGAAGAATTTCTCCCTAATTGGTGAGGCAAGAATTGCTGCAGTCCCACATTGCCCCTTCCTGGTCTCTTCCTCTGAGCACCATCCACTCACTGGACTGGTCCCAGAAGTTTTGTCACCAGATCCTGACCCTCCCCAGTAGTTTGTGACATTTTAGCATCTTCAGCCTCAGCTGGAGTCATCGAGTCCTCTGGGGCTTGAAAGCAGCCTGGGGCAGTGTTGTCCCTTCGCTCCCCTCCTGTGCTGGAGGGGTCTCTCCAAGCCCACTTTTTCAACAATTTGCATACTTTGAGCTGATTAGCAAAAGCCTGGTGGGTGCTGGGGTTGATTCTCGTGGTTTGGGTGGTTCCTTTACGCTGCACAGCAGCAGGAGGGGAGAGGTGAGTGCTGCCCAGCGTGGAGCATCCCTTCCTTCAGCACCAGCCACAGCACCACCACCCAGAGCAGTGGTTCCTGAGCCTGCAGGTACTGGAAAAATGGCCAGGGATCCCTGGCTGTGCCGAGGCCAGCAAAGGGAGGAGATGGATTGCTCTGCTGCTGGAGCTCTGCTGCAGTGACACAGCCTGGGGGCTCCAGGCAGCAATGCCAACATCAAGTGTTTGCTGATGGTGCTGGTGCTTTTCTCTAAAGGAATCAGGCTGGCTTGGGCTCCATTTCTGGGAGTCACTTTCTCTTTTCTTTGTTCTGCACCTCTGGTAACTTCTGTTTCAGAGAGTCACCCAAAAAGTCACACCCAGACAGCATCCCTTGGTCTTCAGGAAGAAAACACCCTTCCCAATCCTACAAACAAAGGCAGATATCTGACAGAGAGAAGCCAGAGATCTCTTCTGAAGTCTGGGCTTTCAACACTCTTCCTGGAGGCAGAAGGTTCGAGTCCCTCCAGGACTGTGCAATCTCTGCAGGGCTCATAAAGCCACGGCTGCTGCTAAGTAGAGGTAAAAGAAGTTGTGGCTGCTGCTAAATCACAAATCATCCATGCAGGATGGAGAAAATGCCTCCAATTAATTATGGTTTGTTGTTGATTTTGTCAGGGTTTTTTGTTGGGCTTTTTTTTTTTTTTTTTTTTTTAGAGAACACAATTTTCCAATCAGGCAAAAAAGGAATGGGACCAAAACTGCTTTAGCACAATATTCTCTTCTACATCATTTTTCCTCCTAGGGGAAATCTTCAGACTGCATCTAGGTCACAGCACAAGAAGGACCAGCAGGAGTAGGGGCAGAGGAGGCCACAGAGATGCTCCCAGGGCTGGAGCCCTTCTGCTCTGCAGCCAGGCTGGGAGAGCTGGGGGTGTTCACCTGGAGAAGAGAAGGATCCAGGGAGACCATAGACCCTTTCCAGTGCTCTGAGGATCACAGGACTCACTACCCCTGCCACCTCTCTGTCCTGTGCACTCGTGGGGCAGCTTCTCAAATGATTCCATGCAGCTGGAGAAAGTTCCATCTCATTTAATCAACCTGCCTGCTGAAATCCCAGGTGGTTCTTGAAAACGTGGCTGAATCCAGTCCTTTTTCCTGAAATGTGATGTTTGAATTCAGCTTGTTGGATGGATCTGCTCTGCTCCATCTTGGATCTCAAGTCCCTCTCTCTGTGTTGGGCTAGAAGACAATTTTGCTGCCTTCAAACACACCTCCAGAACTGGTTGAAATTCCAGGATCACCACATCCTTGCTTTGCTCTCTTCTGAAATGAGGGTCTTAGCATGTTCAGTGGCATGTAACTGAGACATAAAGCACTTGGATGGGAAATCAAGGGCAGCACTTTCCACACAGGTACCTATGGCTCCGTGAGCTTGAGACAGAGCAGGGACTCGGGGCTTTTTGTGTCAGATAGATTCACGTTCCCAAGCCAACAGCCCCTCTCCAACACTGAGAGGCTTCATTTGATTTTCACATGGCCCTGGGGAAGGCACTGGGTTCTCCCATTGCTGCCTTTCAGACGTGCTAGGTCACACTTGGGTCAGTTGTCCCACAGCCACTGTCACTGTAACTCTGCCATGTCGCTGTGACAAGGCACGTGGGACACCACCTGCCATGGCAGTGCTGGCACTTCCCACTCCAGGAATGTCAGCCTAAGGATGGGGAGATGCATCAGCAGCTGGGGATGCACAGCCCAGGAGCTTTGCCTCCACTTTTTGAGTCACAAATTGCTTGTGAGGAGGTCCAGGTCTCTTTTCCCTCATCCTTTCAAAGTGTTTCCTCCGTCCTCCCACCCATTCCCTCTTATTTCCCCCTGTGCTGAGTCCCTTGTTTTCTGGCCCCTGTGTGGGTTGCAGGGTAAAGCACCACCACTCAAACACCTGTATCTGCATCTGATAAATTCTCATGAGGTCACATCTGCTCTGTCTTGCCCTCCTGGACTGACAGGACCCCAGAAGATTTGCCTCTAAGTATCAACCTCGTCACTTCTGAGTTACTCAGGAATGTTAACTGTGTCATCAACACATGGGTGATACAGCCCTGCTCTTCCCAAAGATGTTCCCCCTTAGAAGAGTTTTTACAGGAGAGAAATGTCAAACTGCACAAACACACAAAAACTTCTTTTGTGTCTCTTTTTGTTGATGCTACTGTTGTTTTTGCTGGAGGATGAGTGGTGCATCAGAACGGCAGGAAATGACCACATTGAATGGTAATAACTGGATTAAGAGATTCAGTAGCAGACTCTCACCTGTGCTGTTTATAATGCAGATTAACTATTTAATCCACCTGCATCTCCAGCTTCAGCTCTCTATTCCCCTTGTCTGGCTTTCCCAAATGTCCTCCCCACCCCCTCTGGTGCCCTGCTGCTCTGTGCCCTCCTCGCTGGATCCCCCCGTGCCCTGGTGCTGGGGCAGTGATTTTGCCCCATCCCAGAGCTGGTTCTGCTCAGTTTCTCCGTGGGAAGCCTCCCCAGTGAGGGCTGTGAGCTCTGCTGCTGCCTGGCCAATGAGCCCTGTGGCTGCTGGGTCTCCAGGAGCCGCTGTAATGACCACAGTGGCAGGGATGATTAATCAGGAAATGGTAAAGAAAATGCTTGTAATGAAACACTTGAATTTCTGACTTTACTGGGGGGTGCAAACTCGCAAACAAGGTCATGGAAAAGAAATCCATTGAGGAATTGAGGATGACTAAATACAAGGACTTTAATTCTGGGTCAGGAAGTCTCTAAAGCACAATCTATTGCAGACTGGAAGGATGTCATGGGGAAGTGTTTGACCATGGTCACACTGTCCTGTGTATTGGTCAGTGCTGGGGACAGGTGCTGAGCCTTTGGTCCACCGTGTGACCCCACAGCCGTGACATCATTTACCAGATTTTGGCTGGAGATAGAGAGTGGCCCTTGCCATGTGCTATGAGACAGGGAGTAAAACACCAGGCTTGGTGTGTATGTCTCCCACCCCTCCTCCCTGCTTGCACTGGCCATGTCCTGTGGGAGCTACACCTGTGCCCTTGGAGAAGATGGCAGAAGCATCTCCACACCTGGACTCTCCCTTCCTGCTCAACCAGAGTGCAAAAGCAGGGCCCAGCCCAAGGTTCAACCTTCTCTGTCTTCTGTGAGGAGCCTTATCCAGAATTTAAAATTCCTCTGCCAGCTTGGTGTGGCACCAAGCAGGACACCCTGAGTGCCAGGCTCAGCCTGTAAACATAAATTGGAGTGAGTTGGCCTCAAGTCACAGGGGTGTGGGGGGTCCTGCTCTCTGCACTGACAGCCCAGGCTTCACATCCTCTTCCTTCTGGAATTTTTCACATTCTTATTTTTTTGTCTCTGTTACTGAATCCACACAGTTTTATATGAGTGTTTGTTAAAACCCCCAAATACATCCCTGAGATGCAAAGACTGTTTTCAAACCATGGGTTTTAAAGAGGCATCTGCCACAAAGGGCTGAGGGTGGTTAATACAGCACACACCAGCCTCTGGCTGAGAGGAATAAGCAGCATTGCTGATAAGCTCATTTGATAAAGCCTTTGCTGGGCACTGCAGATGCAGGCTCAGTCCAGCCTTTAATATCTGTCCCAGTCCCACAGGCAGAGCTCTCAGACAGGGCTGCCAGGAAACACTGTAACCCTGTCCACCTCTCCTGCAGCTTTCAGGGAGTCCTGACAATTCCTCACCGTGTGGTCTCACATGTCACAGCTGCCACTGACCTGGCCACACATCACCAAGGTTCCACACAGAGGCAGCACAGACCCTTTTTGCATCTCTGTGGGGTTATGGTGTCCTGTATGGTTGAAGCAATGATGAAATCCCACATAATCGTTCCAGCTGGTCACTTGACCACAGAAGATTTTTCTGTTGGAAGCTGCTGACGTTGCCCCATGAGATTCAGTGTTGGGGACTGGGTTATAGCAGCCTGCACGGGCATGAGCTTGTCCCATCACGAGAAATAATGGACTGGAAGGAGCTGTTCAAGGAAAGGAAAAGAGGGTGCATGTGGCCTCATCTGTCTGCTAGAACAAGCACAGGATTGCTCTGTCCCCTGGTGTCACACCACAGAGGACTGGGTCCCTGTGGAATCACACTGGGCTCGGGTGCTGCTGACTGCCAGGCTGCACTAACCTAACTCCCAGCTGATGCCTCACCAGCTCTCATGGCATCCTGTCAATTGAGGAGTTGGGAAGGGAGGATCTGGGCTCAGGGTGTTTTCAGGACATGCAAGACATGTGCCACTTGAAATGTGGCTCATCTCCCTTCAGAGCCTGAGCAGAGATGAGTTTAAGGCTGGGATCTGCACTGGGCTGGATCCCAGAGCTCGTGATTTGAAACCCGGGGCTCACAGCTCCTTTTTTTGTGCTGTACTGGAAGGAGAGTGGTTAAGGTTACACGCCTGGGTTTATGGAGATGGCCTCAAACCAAGGGAAGGAGTTCCTGGTGACTTCTCCATTTAACACCAGTTTTCCAGTCTATCCTGAGGCTGGGTTGAAAGACCCTGAAGAAAAAAGAATTGCTTTTGGGTTTTGCACAGCTTGAATTCAGCAGGAGTATTTGAACCTCTGGTGTTGCACGTGGATGCCAGGCTGTGTCTGAAGGAGCACAGGGGCATTTCCCAGCCCTTCCATCGTGGTCCCTGCACCATCAGCACTTTCCTCCACCACTGACCTGGAGGTGGCAGAACCTCAGGGCTCCCCTAAACGTGCTGCTGATCCAGAAGACATTAAACCGTTATCTCTGTGTCTCACTCCATCAACATTTTTTCAGTCTGTATTAAAAATCCTACTATGGTTTTTCAGCACAAAAGGGGAAAGAAGAGAACCTTCTATGTTCAGGACATTTGGGACATCACTAGAATTTCATCCATCTGTGATTGGCCCTCAGACCGTCATACTCAATTTATTTCTCAGCCAAAGTTTTTCAGCCATCTGCTCAAGTGGAACAGCTTCCAGCATTTATTCCCAATAGTGCTCCTCTGAGGGAGCGCATGGATTTTCTCCAGTACGACAGCATCACTATTTTCCAAAAAAACCCTCAGCCCAACCCCGCAGTGACTGGCGGGGAGCCCTCCCTGCTCTGCACCCCGACCTTGAATTTTAAGCAATTGATCAAGAAAACACAGAACAGTTTCTGTTCCACTCAGGACCACCGTGACTGATGTTTTTTCAAGGGCTCCTCTGCAGAGATGTTAATGAGGTCGCCTTGGATACTCAGCTTAAAACGGTGTCGCTTCAGCTTCTTTTATGTCAGCAATCAACAACAACAACAAAAAATACACAACACCCCATCAGCAGATCTGCTTGAGGAGGGGTGGGGGACTCCTGGCAGGTGACTGGAGCAGATAGCGATTCACAGTCCTCCTGCTGCCAGCAGTTCGGTGCTGAGCCTCTCTGATTGTCTACTGGAGCATCAACACAATGATCTCCATAATTATTATCTCCTTAAATTGAAAAAAAAAAAGAAAAATTGGAAAAGCCTGATTTTTCCAGCCATCCTATTGAAAGTGCCCCAGGAAAGGACTTCAAATTGGGAGTAATCAGAGGTTCAGGGACAGTCAGGGAAATAAAAGCAGTTTCTCTGTGTGAACAGAGGAGAGGCTGTGTGTTCTTAGGGAATTGTTTGCTGGGCTGAGACCCACTTGCATTAGTCCTGCTTAATGAGTTACCATCCATCAGCTGGGCTGCGAGGGTGGACCATGTCCAGGTTTAAAAAGCAGGAGGAAAAGCACCTGAGGCAGGAACACCAGGCAGGTGCATTCAATGTTTTGATGAGCTACATAACACAGCACTCACCATGACTGCAGACAAGTTGCTTGGCTTCTCTGAACCTCAGACTCCTGCCTGGTGAGCAAGGATAAATTCAGTGCCACATCTCACAGGCTTCACTGGAGTTCTAAAGGAAAAGGTGGAACCACTGATGGAAAGGTATGAGCAAGTTCAAAGGAGTAGCTTTGGCAAACACACCTTTACATGTGAAGCGAGATCAGACTGATTCCTCAATCAGCAGTTAGATTAATCACTCTAGAAATGTTTGTTATTACTTTATTCTGTGTTTACTACTCCACTAATCCAGTTTATAGGAATATGGAGGAGCTACTTCTCTAACCCTCACCAGCAGTGCCCAAACATGATGATAGAGAGCATCCTTAAACCCTCAAGTAGATTGGCATCATGGTGTAAGCACCCCTTTCCTTTGAGGAACTGCCTGGCACTCTGGGGTCTCAAAGCTCAGATTTAGACCACAGAACAACCCAGGCTGGTTCTATACCTCCAGGAGTTCTGTCTTTTCTATCCCTTCCTTCAGGGAGCTGCAGAAAGCAGTTTGATCCTCCTCCTACTCTCCTCCAGGATGAACAAATCCAGCCTCTCCTTGTACCTCAACCATCCACTCGTGGCCTCTGCTGGACCTGCTCCAATCTGTCAATGCTGGTTTTGTCCTAGGAAGCCCCAAACTGGACCCAGCATTTCCAAAACAATCTCAGAAGGGCCAAACAAAGAGGATTCTGACTCCCTTGGTGTGCTGCCTGCCCCCTTGCTAACACAGCTGAGGGTGCAGCTCACCTCTGCTGTGACACAGCAATGACCCCTCTTCAATCCCTGACTCGCCAGCAATCCCATCTCCCTTTCCACAAAGCTGCTTCCTTCCGAGCTGCTTCCCAGCCCAGCTGTCCCCTGGCCTGTCCTGTTCCCTTGTGAGGTTATTCCATCAGGACCTTGCCCTTGTCTGCCCATTTCTCCACTCCCTCTGAGCAGCAGCTGCAGCCTCTTGGGTGTCAAGTGTTTCCCTCCCCACTGCTTCCTTTGGTGGCATCTGAAAACTTCCTGAGGGTGTGCCCAATTATCCAGGCCATCAGAACCAGTCCCTCCAGGATCTCAGCAGCAATGAGTTGCCAAGTGAGCTCTGTACTGCTGATCATCACCCTGGGAGTGCAACAGCCCAACCCATCCTCCAGATTCCTTCTTTCCTATTTATTGAGCTCACATCTCCCCAGTCTGGCTCTAGGGAGAGTAAGCATTGAAAGCTTTGCTACAGTCAAGAGAAACCACTCAATATTCCTTCATTTTCACCCTGTATTCTCACAGCCAGTTTTCTTACCTATCTAGGTAGTCAGGTCCATCAGGTGTGATGTGACCTTTGCTTTGCTGGGTTCAAACCAACTCATCCCTGATAGACATTCTCCTACCCAGGTCAAAAACTTTACAGTTGCACTGGTACTACTTCTGTAAAAGAGTCACAGAGTCACAGAATCACAAAATCATTCGGGTTGGAAAAGACCTCTGAGATTACTGAGTCCAACCTGTGGCTGAAAACCACTTTGTCAGCTAGACCAGTGTGCAATCCTTTCTTGAACACTCCCAGGGATGGTGACAACAACCTAATGCTTGACAACCCTTTCTCTGAAGAAATTCCTTCTGATGTCCAACTTAACCTCCCTGGCACAGCTTGAGGCTGCTTTCATCTACAGGTTGTGTTGATCCTGCAGTAGGCATGGTCTGTGCATACAATCAGAGCTGCTCCTTCTTCCAGAGACTCCAGAGTTCCTTGTCCAAATAGAGAGCGTGGTAGGAAGACAAAGAAATGTGAGACCACCAGGGATCATTAGTCTGAAGTTGGATGTTACGGTGGTTTAGTTAAACTGCACTTAGAACAGTCGTGTGGACAGTCCTACTCACAATGGGGGAAAAAAAAGCAAAAAAAGCTGAGTTTCTTTTCTTCTCGTTTATTGTGGACATGAGGTAAACCAGGATGAGTGGAGGCTACTTGAATTCTGAACAGGAATGTCCACATAGACAGTTTAATGAAGTTTAGCTAATCCAATTTGCAAAGGTTAATTCAGATTCATTTTCCTGATTGTCTCTGTGTAGATAAGGCCAAGGTCACTTCCCCAAGGTGACTGGCTGAGCCAGGCACAGGATCCACACTTTCTTCCACCATTACTTTCCCAGGCTGGTGTGTCCCTATCCATGAACCCCCTTCATACTCCCTGTACAGAAGAACAGTTTCTCACATTTCCTCCATCAGCATCACTGATCCTTGCTGATCAAGATCACTACAAACCCTTTTCCAGGGTGAAGTGGAACAGACCCCACTGTTCCTGGGGCCACAGCTCACACTGCAGCTTGGAGGTGACTTACAGCTCACATACAGGAATTGGTGATGCTAAAATCCCTCCCAGGAATCCTGAACAGCCCTAGGATCTTGCTGGTAGAGGTGGGCACTTCCAAGCACTCCAGCTGGCTGACAATGCAGATCTCCTAAATCATCCTGATGCTGCTTTTTCTGACTCTTCTGGGCTCTCATGTAGGTAACTACAGTTACCAGAATCTCCCAGAAAAAGCAATAGAGGCAATTCAGGAAATGAACTTTCCTTTGCAACCCTGCCAGGTGCAGACTGTGATGGGACCTGATGTGCAGGGACATCTGTCCCACAGTTCTTTCAGCAGGGTTCTCACCTCTGCTTCTCCAATGCCCCAACTGCTCATTAGGGATTGAGATCCAAAGATATTTTAGAGCATTTAAAAAGATATATATAATCTAACCAAAACTGAAGAGCTGCCTTAGCCCTAACTGAAAACTTTCCCAAAGGAGCTACAACCCTAGAACAAGGAGCTTACATCTCCTAGTACATGATGAATGGGTGCAGGAGCTATTCTGAACAGCAGGCAGTAGTGAATGGTTACATTTCCTTGGCCAAGATGAGGAAGCTTTAAGTAACTAATTAAAAAAAAAAATCAATAGAAAGTCTTTTCCCACGATCTTTTGCCATGAGTCCTTGGCAATAATTTCAGTGCTCACTTCAAAGAATTGAGGTCTCTTTTCTACCATGGCAAAGGAGTTTACAAAGAGAAGTTGCTTGAGCCCAGTAGCTGGCTCTTAGCTTGCTGTTCTGTTTTAGGGAGGAATTGCAGTCCCAAGTCCTTGTGATCAGGGGTCTCTGCATGGGTTGTCCTGTAACCATGACATGTGTCCACATCTCTGGTCTGTTGCCATCAGTAGAAGAGAATTTAATTTCCTCTGGACTTCCTCAAGTGATCTTTTCTGATATTTCCATACATGGCTGTCCAGCTGCTCATCCTCTTCCTCACCACTGCTCTAAGACAGAGCAGCCTCTCTCTTAGACATGAAATGCCCTGAACTGTCCAGGGCTTGGTCCCTGCTGCAAGGAATTAAGTTGGGAAGTGAAGAACAAGACAAGGAGCAGAGGGGACAGAGGGCTGGGAGTGTGCAGGAAGCAAGGATAAGTTTTCTGGCAGCAGTGGGGAGAAGTGCTCTCCATCTTGCACTTCCACTTTAGCCTTTCCCTCCACAGACCATCAGACATCACCCAGTTGAACACAATCTTTACTTCCCACACCTGCAAAGCAGTTTCAAGAGATCTGTCAAAAGAGTGGTGAAGGAGTGATGTCCTCTCTGACCAGGAGGATCTCCCCACACCCTGTTACTGCATCTAATTCACCAAAGATTTTGCCTCATTTCAGCAAAATTTTAATTCCTTTTGGGCAAGTGGGAATGTTCCTTCTTCTCATTCTGGTTCAGCTGCTCCAAGTTAAGGCAAAGCCCAAATCTACCCTAAAATTACAAAGAAGGGACCCGGCTGCTGCCTTTCCCCTTCCATCTCTGATCTGCTGCTACATTTGCTGCTCTCCTCCTCTTCAAGAAGAAACTTAATGGAGGCACCTGGGCAGCAGACCAGGTGTGCTGTGGGGTCTGTGTTGGATGTGTCACTATGTGGGAAATGCAGCTTCCACAGCCAGCTCCCAGCATCCCTGTCTCATCTTCCCAGCCTGACAGCTTGGAAACAACTCTGAAACAGAGTCTGAGCTCATACCCCAATATCTGCAGGAAATCCTCACCACTGTTCTTCTCACTGGCCCAAGAAACATTAAAGGCAACCTCCAACTCTTCTTTTCCCTCCCTCCCAGCAGTATATTCCTTTTAGTGTGTAGCCAGAACAAAAACCACAAGAAAGGGATTATACTACTTTCTACTATTTTTACTATTTCTACTACTCTTCTTTCCAAGAGCTTTTTGAGACAAAACAGGCAATTGGGAATCAGATCCTCAAGGAGGTGAACTTACCTTCTCTGTGGAAGGATGGCTTTGAGCCACATCTTTGAGACCATTTCTGCCTGGTGGAGAGCCAGTCACATTGCCCTGAGTCACATATGATTTGTAGCATCATATTCTGGTCTCTCATGTTACCCCAATACAAAGCAGGATTTAATTTCTTCTTGTAGTCCTAAAAGACTGTCACAAGGCAGTGGGGCTCTTCTGCAGCTGCAGAGCATCTGAAGAGCATCTATAGAAGAGTTTACATAGCAAATAAGTGTAATTTTTTTCACTTAATACAGGCTAAGGAGCATCACTAAAGACAACCCTTCATTAGTGTCTGAACTGTGTCCTTTCTGTTTTAAACTGAAGCATCAAATAATATATAGGTTCCTAAAAGATTTTTTTTTTATGGGAAGGAAAGACATCAGCAACCTTGGGTCTATTGGGTCAATCAATTTTATTATGACTAATACAAGATCCTATTTCTTGGATATAGACTCAAAACCCAGGATGCAGTTTAGGAGCCAGTCTGGGTACTCAGTGCTTCCCAGAACCTGTCCTGTGTGTTCAGTCCTCTTCCCAATGACTGTAACCCTCAGCTCCTTCCCATGGCCATAAGAGACTGCCTCATTTGTGGGTTTTTCCTGGTCACTTGCATTGACAATTTTCCCTGACACAATGTGATAATCCTTGTGTTCCCTGGGTAGGTTCCTCACAGTGCATGGAAGGCTCTGATGTCTTCTCCTGCACAAAGGGGTTCCTTCCATTGACCTGGGATGGGTCAGGGAGGGTCTGTAGATTGAAGCCAAGAAATAAATAATATCATCTATGATAAAAATATCCCCTTCCAGGAGATCCCATGCAATAGGAAATACCAATTCTTTGACTCCCATTGGGACAGCAACACTGTTCAAAGGATAGTGAGGAGTGAGCATCACTTCCCATTACCTAAAGGAATGGGAGGTTTGTGGCTGAAATGTTGAATGAGCAGCCTGAAGGTCTGGGGTCTATTCTAGACCAAATGTGACCTTTGAGAGGGCTGGGATTTTTCAAAAGCACTCATCACTGCTCCAGTTCTTTTGTGAATGAAAACTCTGATCATAACCAAGGAACCACCCCGTGGTTCTGATTTCCACTTTTAAAATGGATCAGACTCTTCTGACCTGTTTCACAGGCCTGTGCTGCTCAGCCATGGTGTCAGTCAGCACCTCTGAAAGCCCAGGCAGGAACAAGACCTGCAGCAGTGCCTGACCTGGGCAGCTGGCAGGAGATCTCTTGGGGCTGAGTTCCAGTGCTTTGGAGGTGCTGGAGCCAAGGGCAGCCACCCCCCAGCACGCAGTTAAACAGTGTTAGGGCCAAGAAGTGGGGATTTCTCCCACCCAGAATCTCCTAGGTTCTGGGGGTGCTTTTTCCACGATAGGAACAGGAATATCTGGGATGTCACCTGGGATCTCCTGTAGCAGGGAGATCTCTGGTTTCAGGGACTGGACACCCTCTCAAGGAAACTCAGGGCTCCCCAAGCTGAAGTTGTCCCAGTTTTCAGTTATCTTGCCAGTGCCAGACCTGTGAGAGGCTCACACTGCCAGGAAACCTGAAACACGTCCCTGGACTTATCCAGTGGCTTGAGGGAGGCGAGGCTGGGCTCAGTTCTACGGGAGAATTGTAATTTTTCCAGTTGCTCACTGCTGTTCTCCCCTAGCAAATGGCTTGGGCCTGCTTGCTGCAGAACATTTGTGTGTTCTGTTCACTTGCTGCATTGTCCTGCCCCGGAGCTGCAGGAGACCAAGTTCTCCCAGTGCCAGCTGCAGCCCTCAGTCCATGCACGCACCGCTCCCTGCCAGATTGCACTGAGAGTACAAAGGAGAAGAAAGAAACTGGCTCCTTGGCTGGTGTTTGTGTAGTTTACAAAGCCTCCTTTGCAGGGTTTCTGATCCCAGTTGGCCAGGGCTGCTGGGCTGTCCCAGCACTGCTCTGCTGCAGAGCCTGGGCAGAGCAGGGCAGAGGGAGGGCGAGCAGGATCTGTGCTTGAGAGGAGGCTGGCACAGAATGGGGACACTGGCACCTCAGCACCCTCCCCAGGGAGTTCCTGTGCTGGAATCTGCCTGTCCAGCCAGGGATGCATCTTTGCTGGCCCACTGGAGAGCCCTGTGTGCCACCAGGATGTGCCATGCTCTGTACCTGTCATCTCATGGATGCGAAAGCTGAGGGAGACTCCCCTTCAAGTCTTGTGCCTGGGACCCCAAACTGAACCCCTGCACCCCACAGCCCCCTTGGGCATGGCCACAGCCACCCCTGCAGATGCCAGCATGCCTGGCAGCTCTCCAGAGGAGGGGCACAGCTGGGTCACGGGCAGTGATGGCTGTGGCTGTGCACCTGTGTCTTCATTCCTCAGTTCTGGTTTTGGTCCCCAGTGATGCAAAAGATAGTTTTCCATCATATTTTTGGGGTGCTTCTGCTGAACAGTGTTTTGCTTTAGGCTGCCACAGATCATGGCTCATCTTCTGCCTGGCCCTTGTCTGGGGGTGAGGCTGTGAGCCCCTGGACATGGGGACAGCCCTGAGGAGGGGCAGTGCTGTCACACCACCCTCACCCAGGGTGCTGTGCTTGTATAAATGGTCAGGATCACGTAGATCCTGGTGGGCTTTGAATTTTGACCTTGTTTGCTGTGGGGAGGGGACTGCTGGACTTTGTAGCATAGATATCTCCTCACAAGTGAAGGTTGTTGGTCCCTGAGGGAAGAACAAAGGAAAATCCTTCTGATTTGAGGGGAAAAGGCCAGTGCTATTTATTTTACAGCTCTGAGGAGGTAAACAGGGCGGCAGAGTCCAGGACAATTAAAATATTGACTGAGCAAGGATGACATCTCAGAGATGGGTCTTTTTCAATTTTAAAGCCTGCAGACAGGGAAACAAGCTGACATCATGTGAGATTTTAGAAATACAGCTGAGGAGAGGCCTCCCACATGGTGGCTCCAGTACAAACCCAGGCAGGGCTGCCCAGTTTGGTCCCATGGCCGCTGAGGATGGTTGGCTTCCCTGTCAGAGGCTTGTGCTGTGCCCCCAGCAAGCTGCTCAAGTAGAAATGCACAGCCTGCTCCTCTCTTCTGAGGCTGCCCCGACACACAGCCCAGGATTTCTGCACCCCCTCATCACTGGGTACCCAGGGAACACACGGGGTCTGAAGAGAGGGGGGCTGACCCCCAAAACTGCACACTGAATGCCGTCCTCTGTCCTCCCTTGGGTTAAATACTGCTGCTGTTGTGCTCTGCAGCCACTGGAATCACCAGGGGATGTGCTGTGGGGTTTAGCATCAGGCTGTGCTCCTGAAGGGGGGCATGAGACAGGGGATGTGGTAGTGGAGACCATGGCAGCGGGGTGGGGACAGCATTAATGCAGACTTTGGGGCTCCGTGTCCCTCCTGCTGCCCAGGAACGCGGGGCACGGAGCCTGCCAGACTGCGGGGACAGGAGCAGGAGGGGCATGGGGACGATGATTCCTGCTGCTGGCAGCGCTCTCGGTCCTGGGAGAGATCCCAGCACGGAGTCCAAGAGCCCGGGGGGGAGATGCAGACCCCGCCGGCTGTCTCCCGTGGGTGGGAGCGCTGGGAGGAAATCCACCTCGGGGAAAGATGCTGCAGGAGGGAGGAGAAGCTGACAGGGCGATGCTGCTGGCAGGCAGCTGTCTCCAGGGTGGCTGCAGCACTGCAGCATCAATTAACCTTTGGGGAACTTGTGCCAGCGCCGCTCAGGCGTAGCCGCGGCTCCGCCGTGCCGAGCGATGGGGCGCGAACCTGCCGCGCTGCAAAGCTGCAGCCCGACTACAAAAGCCCGACCAGGAGCCAGCCACCTGAGCCGAAGTGCCTCTGTCTCGCTCACCAGCCTGCGCTAAGTGCTTTTATCGCCTCTCCTTGTGTTTACGAGGGTGGTTTTTCTCCTTCTCCTGCGCGGCGGCGGTGCCGCGGAATGCTAATGGGAGCGGCTGGCGGCTGCCCTCCGCAGTCCTTGGCACGCAATTTCCTCGGGGCCAGGCGCCCGACCCCGCTGGCTCTGCAGGGAGAGGGTGACCCCCACCCTGCAGCCCCCCTGGCCAGCACCTGGCACCCACCCAGCTCCGTGGGGCAGTGCCAAAATTGTCATTCCCGGCCAGCCGGAGGGATCCAGTGAGAGCTGAGCCCTTGGTGGCTGTGCAGCACAGATGTTCCCGCACTGCAGCCTCGCCACTGCTGCTGGACGGGGGGATCTGGGCACGGGGTGTTGGCCCCCAGGCAGTGGTGAGCTCATGGTTCCTGCAGCTCCCTCCTGATCACGGCTCCTGCAGCTCCATCCCACCAGCGCTGTGCTTTGTGTGTTCCTCAGGCATCTCTGGCTGTCTGGGAGCCCAGACTGGGAGGGTAGTGGGCAAAATGAGAGGGGAAGAAATAGAAAATAACAGCGAGGTTTTAGGAGGAGCGGCGGTACCAGGGAGGTGTCCTATAGGGAGGAGTCTGGCCAGGCTCGTCCATAAATCCTGTGTGCTCCTGCACACAACCTCTTCTTGGCCACTGAGCTCTGCTCTTCAGAGAATAAGACACTCCTTGGCCAAAGCCCTCTGAGGCAGTCAGGCATCAATTTCCTGGAAACGTGGGCTGAAAACATGCACTTAATCCCAGCCTGATGTGGTGACTCTGCTGTCAGTACTTGGGGCACAAGGGAACAGCCAGGGGTAGCCCAGGCCCCTCTGGCACATGCTGCTGTCACTTTGGAAGCTGTGACAGGGATGTGCCATGCTTCCCATGGCTGCCCTCAGCCAGGCGAGAGGAGCCTTTCTCTTTCACCCTGAAAGAAATGGACTCATTCCTGACCAGGGAATCAGGAGTTTGGGGTGGTGTGGCAGGATCCCCTCGATCTCAAATCACCTTTCCCAAGGGCAGCCACTCGTGGGCTCCCAGCTCAGCCGGGGCAGCGTTGCCAGCACTCTCCCAGCTCATGCCTCCCTGTTTCCCTGCATGCAGCTTTCCCTCCACGCTCCAAGGAGCCATTTCCATGCTGCAGGGGAGCTGCAGGCAGCAGAGCCAAGAGGCAGCAGCAGCCCCTGGCTCCCTTCACGTGCCCAGCCTGGAGACACCTTGGCAGCCCCTGCCTGCACCCAGGTCCTGCCCGGCGCCTTCCTGAGTGTGTTCTGTCATGGAAAGGGCCACGTTGGCCACTTTTCCTATGATCTCACCCTGTCCAGAGCTGTGAGTCATTGGAAACCTGGTCCCTCTGGGGCTGAGCCAGAGCTGGCCAAACTGATGGAAAGACCACCAGGGCCTTTGGGAGCAGTCTGAGCTCCAGTGCTGCTGCAGCCCTCGTGGTGGGGGACAGCATGAGATGGCAGGAGCAGGGCTGGGATCAGCTTTGTGGGGAGCACCAGGGGTGCTGCCACAGCAGCTCTGCCTCTCCTGCATCCCTGAGCCGCCAGCAGTGGTGCTGCCTCCTTGGTGAGGAGTTCAGCTCCCACGGCACTGGAGTGGAGATCCAACCCCGGCCCCAATGTGTGCCATCCTTGGCATCCCCTCTCTTGCCAGATGGTGACTTATAACCCCCTGGGAGAGGAAGCTGGGCAGACGTGTGGCTCCCTGAGTCTTCCACAAGGTGGTTTCCAGTAAGGAAAGCTCATTTCTTTCAGAGCATCTGAAAAGATGATCTGGAAATATCCCCACCCCTCCTTTGTAAGCAGCACCCATGGCAAGGCTTCCCCAAGGTGGGGCTTGGCTTTTGCTATCATGTAATCATGCTATGTAGATGTTTCCTGTGTGCCTGGTAATAAGCAGATGAAAAGATCCTTTACTGGCAGTAGCAAGGAAAAGTCAAAACTATCTCTTAGTCCAGCTCTACTCCTGGAGATTTCCCCCTCTGCCTCATGATTTGGGTGATGTTGGTTATTCCAGAGACTCCCACGTACCCCTGTACATCCCTGCAGGGAATATCTGCTTCCCAAGACTCCTGGTGCTCATGTCACAGTGGATGTCTGCCCTCAAGGAAGTACCTATCAAACTTGGAACTATCCTGAAACCTCACTTTGCCCACCAGTGAAAATACTACAGGGAGAATTTCACCTTTAACTTTCTGATTTGTCATCTTTAGGGAAAACCAACTGGTTTCCACCACGTTTCAAGTCCAGCTGAAGATGGGAGGTGAAGGACAAGAGCAGGAAGAGGCAGAAATGGTGTGGCCTCAAACACAACAAGGGACCAGCTTGGTTGTCTTCTTCTGCTCTTCTTCCTGTAAGGCATCTGCATGGGGCTGTGCACACATCGAGTGTTTCTCTCCAGCTCCTGTTATTAAAATGCCAGGCACTGGGCTCACCAATGCCTAGATCTCATTGTGGTTGCTCCTCTCTGTCTGTTCTAAGCAATAAAACTTCCTTGTCCAAAACCAGCCTGAACATCTACCATTACTGCTGGGAAGAGCAACGCTTTTCCTGCATAGTGAAAAGTGCTGAAATCCCCCAAAATGTCTTTATCCATCCTGGTGTTTGAGAGTGCTCTGACAGCATTGTGGGTGTGTGGTCACACGGAGTCTGGCACAGCCGTGGACAGAGCCTGTGTGCTGACTGATTTAAGCTCCTTCAGAATGATGTAGTATGATATCATCATTATATCATACTGCTGTCACACAGGTTGGGCTTAATCTGAGCAGAAACTGAATTCCCAGAGAGCAGTATATCTTTTCAAGTTAGGCTTAGCTAAATGCTTGTCATTGCAGGTCTATTAATGCTGAATACAAGCAGTAATTACTTCAGCTTCCCATGAACTTGGTACAACTTTGTGTGTGTGGCTTTACCTTTCAGCTCCTGCTTTTTAATCTGTGTCCCACAACTACACAACAGGAGGTCCCTCAGCCACCCCTCTGGCATAACTAGATATTTGCAGTTTATCCCAGAAATTCCTGGTGTCACACATACCATGGCTCTGGAAGTTTGCAGATGGTTCTTGTGCTGGACACTGTGGTTGCATTTAGTGATATTTCACCACAATGGACTGAGAGTTGGAAAATCACCTTTAAAATCTGGGACTGCTTCTGAAAGCTCTGGAAAGTGATGTTTTAAGAACCTCTTCTTAATCTGTGGTCTGTTACAGATCTTCCACTTCTCCTTCTCCTCCCAGTTCTGTCTGTCGAACATTTGTATTTCAGAGATGTTCATGAGCACACGGACACAGGCAGTGCTTGCTGAGCACAAATTCTATTGCAGGAGCAGGTGAATGTTCCTGTGTGTGAAAAACAGAGCAGGTCCAGCCCACAGGGACCATTGTGGTGTTACAGGGAAAAATCTGAGAGGTGTATTTTTAGTCTTTGAAGGATTTCCATCAATGGCTCATTAGGTTTATCGAGGCAGCAGTGATGTTGTCAAACACACTCTGCATGCCTACCTTGTTTTGCAAGGAACAAAACCATGTAGCGACAAATTAATGCACAGACCAGTGGCTTTTTCATGACCAGTGGACGCCAGTTTGGCCCTTTCCATACCCAGATAGTGGGTCTTAATTTTCTAGTTTTAAACTGAAGTGTCAAGAAGTGCCACACTGCCAGTCTGGGTCCAGATGCTGTCACAGCAGATGTCCTGGGCCTGGAGCTGTCACTTCTGTACTAAATGTCCCAGTGTCAGTTTTGCCACGTTACAGGGCACAATCCTGGAGATGTTGTGGTGACATGACACACTTTGACTGGTTTTAGCTATGACTCTGCTTTACTTGGCTCTTTAAAGTTCTCCCTTACAACTTGCCAGCTATGGAAAGAGCTCTTTTTACTCTTGTTTTGACAGTGGAATTGATGCCAGTTTTGGGGAAACACTATAAATATCCCCAAGTCTGTGATCTCTGGTGTTAGTATTTCCTGGCAGTGCTTTCAAGAGAATCTGATTGATAAGCACTCAACACAATGGTGAGTCCTGACACATTTTTAAGTGTTCACAGATGTGGCAGATAACCTTGTCCCATCATCTTTGGACGCCAGCTTGAGGGCTGGACATAGTTTATGGATAGCCACGACTCCATCAAGGTCCACCGTTATCAGTGAGTCACAACTCAGCCAAGTGTTCACTTCATTTCCAAAACACTTTAAAAGATTATCCTCACAGCTTCATCTATTTATTATTTTTAGGATGGGCTGGAGGATAACAATGTTTTGGTTTCTTTTAGTCACTTTCTAGATTCTTACAGATAATTAGAGAGCACAAAGCTGTTTGTTTTTATAGGAAACATTACTTGGGTCTTGTGGGAGTGATCTTTTGGGCTATCTGATGTGAAATGGTTTCTTAGGAAATTGTCCAGTTTGTCAATTTACTCCATTTCATGAGCCCTTTAGTCACAAAATCACCATCATGTTTCTGCCTAATGCCTCCAATTATCATTACATTTTCTTTTGCTGTGGCGAGTGACCTGCAAACCCACTGATATTCCTCAGTAACATTAATGAAGCCACTTCTGTGACCAACTTCTGCATTACCCCAGATTCCTGGTGCTGAGATGTTGGACTTTCCCCTCGTGGAGCCTGGCTTCAGACAGAGCAGGATCTGCCCTTGGTGTTTGTATTTGAAACCTGATCAGAAATGCTCAGTCACCAATGGTCCCCTCCCCTCCCTGTACTCTTCAATGCGCTCCAGAGCATTGTAATGGCTTAAAATGATGAATACTATGCAGACAACACACCCAGCTGTCCAAGCAGACAGTCGGCAGAGAAATGAAGATATGCCTGCCTAAGTAAAAGTTTGATTAATTGCATTAATTAGGCCCTAAGGTATGGTTCATAAAATAAGAGTACAACTGGTGTATTGGATTGGGGAATTGACTATGTGACAGGGAACAAACAGTGGCACGAACGGGAACTCGTCTCTGTCTGGAATGGCATGATAAATTATCAATTAAATAATGGAGAGTGACAAAGCTGCAGTCTGTGAGAGGCGACCTCCAGCCATGGCTGTGGCCAGCCCAGGTGGGTGACTCAGCCACCTCTGTCACTCTCTCCAGTGCTTCCACACCAGTTTGTTCTGGCGTAGTGCCACCAGCACAGCACTGGGCTTGTGGCCCAGTCAGCACTGCAGGGCACTGGAGCCTCGTGGGGTGAGTGTGGGCTGAGCAGCCACGGGGCCACTGGGCTCCTACAGGGACTGTACCAGAGCATTCAGCAGCTACTGATCTCCTGCCATGGCAGCAGGACCACCTTCTGCCGGACAAAGTGGTGAAGAGGTGTTAATTCATCCCAAAGGCACCGGTTTTGGCCTTCCCACGTGTCACACCTTCTCAGTGTGTCCCATCCATCCCTTGGCATCACCATATTTGCTCACCAGGGTCCTGCCCCTGTGGGAGAGCCATGGGTCAGCTCAAGCACGAGGTCCAGTAGAATTTCTCCTCCTGGATGCTGGGACTTTGTGCCAGGCTTTTGTGTGGCCACAGCTGCAGCTTCCTCATCCTCTTGTGTCCTTGCTGCTCTGAACAATGGACACCTCGCTGCTCCTCCCTCCTTTAAACCTGTGGGGATTTGCCTGCTGCCACACAGGGGCTTGTTCCTCACCTGCTCAGGCAGAGGTGAGTGGATGGTGTGTGTTTGTAGTGTGCTCCAGCACATCCCTTTCCCATTTCCCACCTTTCCCATTTCCCACCCAAGTGATTAAAGAGCTGCTGGTGCTCCAGGCTGGACCGGCTGCTGCTCCTGTGTGAGGCAGTGCTGCTGTGTGAGTGCTGCAGGCACAGCTGTGCAGGAGCAGCCTCTCCAGATCCCTCGTTACCCATTGTTATTAATGACTCTGCATTTCCATGAAGCCAATAGCAGTTTGGGACAGATGTGTTACCCCTGCCCCAGGAACTGATGAGAGATGCTGCCTCCCCAGCAGCACCACTTCAGTTTCCTCTAGAAGAAGGTTCCTTCAGCATCATTTCCACCAGCTCTCACTTTGCACAGCATTTTCTCTCATTCTGCATTGTTTTCTTTTCCAGTATTTGTTCCATTATTACTTTTAGTGTCACACAAAGGCTGTGACTGAGATCTAGGCTGGACTCTGACAAACAACAACACCTCTGCAAAAGGAGTGAGCAGATCTGCCACCAGTGCAGTTGGCAGTGGGGCACAGATATGGGGAACCCCAGGGGAACTCCAGCACTGACAATGAGAACTCAGGAGATGGTGTGGGCTGAATGATCTGCTGCTTTCCCTTGGGAATAGTCCCTGCAAACAGAGGAGGGCCTAAAGGCAGTGTGAGAGTGGAAACCCAGCAGGGCAATGATCAGAGCTCCACCCTGATGAAAGGCTGAGTCAGGGACATGTGCCTGGTCATTAGCTGTGTTGTCTCCATAGTGGGTGTCCAGACAGTGTGAGATGTTGCTTGAACATTTCTCTTGTTGCATGGCCCTGGCAAGGTGGGATGCTGGGAAAGTGACAGTTCTCTGGTCCTTGGTGTCTTGTTCATTCTCAAACCATCTCTGGGAACGTTCCTCTCACCTCCTGTGTGTCAGATGTCTCTGCCATCCATCCTGTACATTCAGACAGGGCCCTTGCAGGCACACCAAGGCTGACCCCATCTGCCAAACAGAAACCAGGGTACTTCAAAGATGGTTGAAATCCACACAGCCTGGTTTTCTCTCTCTTCCTTCCCTCTTTCTTCCACAAGCCCTGTGTTTCCTTGCCCTGGATGGAGCTAAGACCATAGCTTGGCACAGAGTATTGTACACTAATAGTATTAGATGTTATACCATACAATACTAGAGTATTGTACATGTGCATTAGTGTTTAGCATTGCATGCTGGGGTAGGACAGATTCCTCCCAAAACTGAAGAAAGAAACAATTGCTGGTCCATTAGTGCTTGTGGCTGCCATGCTGTAATGAGTGAAGCTCAGACACGGGAGGAGAGCTAGAGAGGGACAAACCATGGGATCTCATTCACTTGGGATGTTCATTCACAGGCACATCTCTGTGCTGATGTAAACACGCCTCTCTCAGGTGTTTTAATGACTGAGCAGCACTGGGGACCTCAAAGAGTTTTTTGCTTCCCTGTTCTTTCTTTACCCTTTCTAAATGACTTTTTGGAGTTACAACTTGTGGATTACTGACCACCTTCTTTTCAGTTTCCTCTGAGTCCCTTGTGTGCCTTTCTCCCCAGCTAAGCAGGGCTGTTATTTCTGGACAACTGTCTCCTGTCAGTGACGGTGACACAATCAGTGCTGTGTCTCTGCCTGTCTCTGACAGGATTTCAGTGGGTTGCTCTCTGTCCCCTGACAGGTTTGTGCAGCAGTGTCCCTATCCCTTTCAATATCAGTACATTTCTGGCATGTGAATTTGGAGATGGGTGGCTGCCCATGAATTTCTCCCCTCATCTAGGTTTTCTTGCAATAGGTGTAGCACAGGTTGTAGTTGGGATACTGCTTTCACAGGATAGATGATGTTTCCATTTTGTTTTGAAGAACACCCACTCATTCTGCAGTTGTAGAGCCACGGTATCTGTGAGAGAGGCTACACACACCTTGGGGAGGTTGCTGTCCTTGTCTCATCAGATTTCTTCCAAAACAGGGACATCATCTCACCCCAGCTTCCATAGGTGATGCTCAGTGATCTTGTAGTTGAGCTCAAGCTTTTTTTCCAAAAGATGCCCAGCCTGGAAGTTTCAGATGAGTCTATTTCCAACTGCAGAACATCTGGTAGAGCATCCCTCTATTCAGAAAATGAACTGAGCTTTGAGCTTGCTCTTGGAAGCATGGAAATCTACTGGCAACGGGCATACTACAGCAAGCAAACCTATGGCTGATTCATCTGTCTCTCTGCTCTTGCTTTGGGTGCCCCTGGTGAGGCAGCTGGATGGGAACTGGATTGGTGCCATCACAAAAAGTGGTTGAGGTTTAACCAAAAGCCCTGAGAGCCCAGCCGCGTTTGCCTGCAGCCAGTGCATGTTGCCTTTCTCTGCCCCCCTGACCCGTGGCCCTGCTCTTTTCGTGCTCCCACAGGCAGGCCAAGCTTCCAAAGCACTGGGACATCCCACAGTGACCTGAAGTGGTGCTGGTACCACTGCCCTGCAGAACCTCCTGTCAGCTGCAGCCCTTTGGGGTGACCCTCCTGATTGTCACAAGGAGCTGCAGGACAAGCAGCAGCCTCGGCTCGCCCTGCCACCAGTGCTGGCTTCCACAGGTCTGTGCAGGCTGCTGGGAGCACTGTGGTGATTTCAGCCTGCTGGGTGTTGTGCTGGTTGTCTTGCACATCTTTTTCTTTGCCTCATTCGTTTGCATCTTTCAAACGTGACTTGATGGCAGTCAGGGATCCTCCTTCACCCTCCTCAAACTTCACTGGGGACAACTGAAAGCTTTCACAGTATCCAAAGGTGGGGTATGAGGATGGTGAAGGGTCCAGAGGGACAACACAAGGAGCATGTGAGGGCACTTGGCGTGTCCAGCTGGAGCAGAGGAGACTGAGGTCAGACGTCCCCAGGGGCTGCAGCTCCTCCTGAGGGGCAGCTCTGATCTCTTCACTCTGGTGATCAGGGACAGCACCCAAGGGAATGGCTGGAGATGAGTCAGGGGGATTTAATCTGGATATCAGGAAAAGGTTCTTCCTCCAGAGGGTGCTGGGCACTGCCCAGGCTCTCCAGGAAATGGTCACAGCCCCCAAGGCTGCCAGAGCTCCAGGAGTGTTTGGACAATGCTCTCAGGCCCAGGGTGGGATTGTTGGGGTGCCCTGTGGATGGACAGGAGTTGGACTGGATGATCCTTGTGGGTCATTCCAGCTCAGGATATTCCATGATTCGATGGTAACTGCACAGGACTGCCACCTTAATGCAGAAGTTCCCCACATGTGCCCTTGTGCTGATCTCCCAAAGCACCCCCAGTGCCTGCACAGGGCTGGTGGCAGGCGTGGGCTTTGGGGTCTGGCAGGCAAAGCACACCTCCCAGGCTTATCAATCCCTCACTGCTGATACCAGCCCCAGAGGGAGTTCCTGTGTCAGGGCACTTTTTGGGTGGCAGAAGAGATTAAAAACCCCATGATCAAAAGCAGCAATCCCCACCCATCCCCTTGCCTCATAAATGGCAGCTGGAGAATTTGTTGTGAAATTCCATCCGCTGTTTTGTTTATTCCAGATGAAAATCTCTTCTCCAGGGACTCTTTCCTCAGGAAAAATTCTTCATTTGTGTAAGTACCTCAGAAGGAAATACTCTGAAGCAGGTCTGAAACGAACCTCTCCTCTCTCATCAAGGCTGAGGAGTCCAGCTAAAGCAGCTACAGCACCCCTGCTTTACTTTCCAGGAGAAAAAGAGATCCTTCCCATGGCAGGGAGACAGCTCTGCCAATGTTTCCTTCTCATACCTAGCACTGGCAGTAATTTCAGCTGTGGCAAGATTCATCAAAGTTAATCATCTGACCCTCATCTACATGAGATAATTTTTCAGCGAGCAGGATTTGCCAGTAGCCTCAGCTGGCATCACGCAGACCAACATGAACAAATCACATCCTGTTCCAGGTCTGGCTTTCCAAATCCCAAGCAGGGAAAGAGAGCAGCGGGCGTCAGATCCTGAGGAAGACCTAGATTCAATTCAGCTCTTGGTGTTGGGCCATACGGCTGCCTCAGGTAGCTCTTCAGCGAAAATCTGACAGTCCCCAAAACTTCACGAACACTTCTGGCCCTGAGCGGCTGGCATCTTGCACAACCTTCTGATCTGACAAGTTTGCCAACATCCTGAATGGTGAACATCTCATGGGGTAGGCGGTTCTTGGGAGGCTTCCATGCATCTTCTGTCGTCTCTGAAAACCTGTCTGAAAGAAATCGGTCTCCTTCTGGCTTTGCGTTCAGCCCGGCACCAAACCTATGGAGGCAGGTTCAATTGGAAAGGTCCCATCTCTGCAGGGGTTCGAGCCAACCTTCTGATTTGATGTGAACAGTATGTACGAATGCCACTGAATGACATGTTTCCATGATAAAGAGTGTGGTGATGAAATTCTCCCGCGTGCCAAGGATGGAAACAAAAAAGTCAGTGGGCAGCTGCAACACATCACAAGAGCTAGAAAACAAAATCCTTTCTGATTCCCAGAGCAGTTCTTGAGGTGCTTGGAAACCTCAGATTCCTGCCCCCTGCAAGGGACCCGCACATCCCCTGAACACATAAAGCACTATCACTGTATTAAAGCTAAACTCCACAGAGAATAGGGAGATATTGTTTGAGTGACAAAGGCTGATAAATCATTCTCTGGACGTTTTCCTCTTTGCTTGGCTTCTTCCCGTTGATCCATAGGAAATCGGTGGCACTTTGCATGTGAGAATCCATAACCCAAAAGTCCATGCATTGATGACTTTGAGCAAGCTGAGTTCTCAGGTAAAACACGCCACTTGCTTTTGGTTTTCATCAGCATTGGTCGGTGGGGAGGAGGGTAAAGAAGGCCCAGGGTGGTTTTTGATGTGGGGACAACGGAGCTGACCTGTGTCCTCATGTCAGAGCAGCCCCCAGGCCCCTCTTGGAGAAATGGGCACCATGCATGTGTCACCCATCCCCAGTGCCACAGCTCAATAGTTCTCAGGCTCCTGGGAATGAGGGAAGATAGATAAACACATGGCATTGATGCAAACGATCCCTTCATGGGCAGCTGGAACGTGGTGGGCACCTGAGGTTCAAGAGTCCAGCAGAGACCTGAGGAGCTCGGTCTGTCTGCCCCACCTCAGATACCTGAGCTCCCCTTCCCTAAAAGAGGGATGACAGCACTTGCTATGCTCTTGGCATGCCAGTCTGATTTTTCAGCCTGGAGGCTGAATGTTTTAGGCCTGTTGTGGTGGGTTGACCCTGGCCAGCAGCTGAGCACGCACAGAGCTGCTCATTTGCTTCCTCCCCACAGCAGGATGGGGAAGAGAATCAGAAGAGCAAAAGTGAGAAAACTCGTGGGTCGACGTAAAGAAACAAAGCTGTGTGCCTGCTGAGGGAAATAAGGAATTCGTTCACTCCTTCCCATCAGCAGGCACATGCCCAGCTGCTTCCTGCATTTCAGAGCTTCAGTACACATGATGGATACTTGGAGAGACAAACATCAAAACCTTCATCCTCCTTTCCCTGAGCTTTTATTGCTGCCATCATATGGTCTGGAATATCCCTCTGGTCAGTTGGGATCAGCTGTCCTGGCTCTGTACCTTCCCAATCTCATGCCCGGGGGTGGAATGGGAAACAGAGAAATCCTCAGCACAATGCAAACACTGCTCAGCACTAACCAGAACACCAGTGTGTTATCAACACTGTTTTAGTCACCAATCCAAAACACAGCACCATACGGGCTGCTGGGAGGAAAATGAGCTTCATCCCAGCCAGACCCACTACACCCACAAAGCTCCAGCCCACAAAACCTCCCCTGTGCCTGGGGCAGCACTTTCTGCCTGCCATTGGTGAAAACTTCTCAAGGATCTAAAATGCCACTTGCAGAAATAGGTCCATCAGGACCATCTTCCCCTGAAAACCTTCTTTTGATCCAAAGGGAGAGACAGCCTGAGGCTGGAGGGAAGAGCAAGGGGCCTAGAGAGTGCTTCCCTTCAGTAGGATAGGTACCAGGAGAGCTTTGCTTCGCTTAGATGTCCTGAAGAAGGGCTGAGTCATTTACCTTCCTTGTGCCTCATTTTCCCAGTGCCCAGGGCAGAATTGGCAGCACTTGTGTCCCAGGGATTGGTGGTGTTGCAGGGACACCAAGGAGGTTGATGAGCTGTGTAAAATCACCTGGTTCTGGCTGTGTTGTATGGAGATTTTGTCACCCTTTTTCTGACCTTGTTTATCTTCGAGCTGCCTCTTCCACAAGATGTAACCTCCACCTGGATACGACCGATTTGGTTCAAGACTCATGGAAGTTTCCCTGCAGATCTGTGCCACAAGATGTGATCTGAACCTGCACAACATATGGCTCAGCTCTCCTTATTTCATATAAAATGGGACTTAGCTTCGTAATCCTGAGCTAAACAGAAAGAGATGCAAGCAGAGCCAGAAGGGAGCATCACTGCCACTCTCCTGCCAGTTTTCTGGGTCGGCACTGACTTACACACATCTCTGCACAAGCGTTCAGCACTCAGGCGCTCTCACCCACCAAAACTCCTTTCCAAGCATCCAGATGGGGACTGAGTCAGGTTTTAGCTGAACCACTTCCAGGTGGTGCACCAGGTAGCCCTGGGCAGGCATTGCCTTGCACTGTGCTGGGTGACACTGCCATTCAGGTCTGCACCAAGCAGGGTCCCTTCTCAGCCCCAGGGTCCTGAAAGAGTTCTGCAGTGAGTCACCAGTGGCACTGCTGACCTTGTGCTGGCGAGGTGGCAACAAGTCTCACTGTGTCCATCCAGTAGCCTGGAATACAGAACTGGACCATGAAGTCACCCATAAGGGCTTCTCAGTGTGGGGAACAGGCATGTGCCCAGGCAGGCAGGAGGGACTTTGCCGTCCTGTCCTCTGGCTGGTGCCTCTTCCTGAGCCTCAGCCTTTCTGAGTTTGACTCCTGTTTTCATATTCTTCTTTATCTCTTCCTTGGCTGTATTTATGCAGTTTGGTTTTTCCTTCCTGAGTTTCAGCACAGTGAATAGCTCAGGAATCAGCTGGTTTTTTGTTGTTTGCTGTGTTTTCATGCCTTCCTTTGTACCTGTATGCTTAACATCACTTCTGTAAGGAAGTGTCACCAGCCCTCCTCTCTGTCCCCTTAACCCCTGGGATGTCCCCTCCTGGCTCTCCAAGGCCATAGGAGATGTCTCCCAAGCCCACTGCCTTTCTCTTGCCACTCAGAGCTGTGAACTCTCGCAGCTGCTCTCACCCAAGGTGCCTCCCACTTCCAGTTTGCAAGGATTCTACATCAAATCCATGCAGCCTGAAGCTAACAGATGTTTTGCCATCCCATCAGCTCGCTAAGAAATTGAGATTCTGATTTTTTTCTGTTGCTTGTACCACCAAAGGTTCTCTGGGATAAAAGCTGAGTTCACTGAACACCTGCTCAGCCCTTTGCTGCCCTGTGAGTCCTTCTGTAAAGGTCTAGTCATGCCATTTTCCTGCAGATGCTGTCTTAGGATGCAGAGTTGAAAATCAGTAACCTCAACAATCCTTGATATCACGAATTTGTCTGATTACAGAACTCCTGAGTCTTTCTCCAAGTCTCTTGGAGATGTTTCCCACTGAGAATGGGTTACCTGGGCACGCTTCCCCACATTTTACTGGAGAGCTGGAGTTCCTCTTTATACCTTACCTCAGACAGCTGGAAAGAACAGTCACGCTCACAAAGAACCACTGTTATTTTCCCAGAGGGGAGCCTGAGTTGTGTGGCAAGACCAATCCATGGTGATTATCCCTTACTGGCCATATAAGAGAAAGTAAAGCACAGGGAGTCTTTTGTGGCTGCGTGGCTGCACAAAGGAAGGACCAGGGCTGAAAAACCTTCCCCTTTCTCTACAACCTCAAGTGTGGGACCTGCTGGGGAGCACACCCTGCCTTTGTGACCCGTGTGCATCCAGGCAGGGCCAGTCCTTGCCAGGGTGTCCCAGCCCACCTCCTTCCCTGGATGGATTTCTAGTCCTTGCTTCCCACCCCTGCCACCATTCCTCCATTTCCAGGATGGAAAGGATGGGTGTAGATGGGAAAAGAGCCGTTCTCTTTTCTGTGCCCATTGGAGCAAGGCTGCTCCATGGCCTGTGCCAGGCTCTGCACGTGTGTTAGGGGTAGGATGCACTTTTTGACGATTCTGCAGAAAATGCATCCTGCTAGCTCCCTCCTCTGTAGCCAGCCCAGCTCTGCAGAGCTGTGACTCATGCCAGGCAGCACGATTTTATTCCTGTCATTACCACATCAGCTCAGCCTGATGCACAGGGGAGCTGGTGGGCTGAATAAGGAGGTGCCATTTTTACATGGTCTCTCTCCAGGCAGGAGCTGGACTTTTCTCACAGTATTTTTTTTTTTTACAGTAGCTGGACTTTTCTCACAGTATTTTTTTACAGTGTCTCAGCAAATAAAACTCTGAGCACAGAGGGTCAGGACGTGCTGCATATCAATGAGGGGGATGTACAGCAGTCACTGCATTCTCTTATCTCCTGCTGTCCCCTATGGAAAGCTGCACCTCAGAGCTGACATGTCTTGCTGAAGAGGTCTCCAGAAGGACACACAAGTCAGCAGGGAGCAGGAGGAGTCCTTGAACTGTCAGCAGAGGAGGTGGGACAGCACAAAGGGACTTCTGGATGGAAGGTGGATTTGGAAAGCTGTGCACAACCACCAGCCTTTGATAAGACACAACCAGAGCTCCCAAGGAAGCTGGGAGAAGTATCCACCCCCGTTTGTCCAAATCCAACCACCCTCCAGCAGAAAACAGCATGGAAAAAGAGGGATCCCACCCTGGTCTTACCCAACAGCTGGGGCGTCTTCCTCTGCTGCCCTGACCATGTGGATCTCCCCTCTGAGTTTATGAAAGTGAAAGTTTGTTATCTAAGTGATAACACTAAGCTGCTGCCTAAGGCACAGCAGTTTTTTGTCTGAGTGATCTGATCTCCTTGGTAAGGAAGGGGGATCTCTCCTCAGAGACCAGTTTGTCCCAGCAGAAGGAACTGAACAGCTTCTCTGGCTGTAAACAGAGCTCAGGCTCCAAGTTGTGATTTAGGTGAGGAGCTCTGGGCTGTGAGAAGCCAGCTGGGAAAACTCATGGTTTTGTGGGAGCACGGGGCAGAGCAGTCCCCCTTTGCCCCATGTCTGTCCCTGACCCAGCTGTTTGGCCATACTTCACTCAAGAGGGAAGGGGAAAAGAGATCAGCTGAGCAAATCCAGTCTCTTACAGCTTCTTCAAGGGTTTCACCCATGCCCTTGTTTTCCGTGTCAATTCTGGTGTGAGTTGAGGACCAGCCCATTTTCTGGGCCCAATGTGAGAGATTCTCACACATCTCCAAGCTGACTGAGAATATGCCTAAATCAGGGTAAATCAGTTACCCTGTGATCTATGTGCATAATTTCTACATTTTGCACAAAGTCTCTAAAGGGGCTGAAATCCAAGAGAGGACCAAGGCAAGGAGACAATAAAGGAAAAGGATGCACCCAAGCTTTGTTACTGAACAAAAGTAAAAACCAATGGCTTCTCCATCCACATCCATCAAAGACACAAGGAAATGTTGATGGGGAGTGACCTCTGAAGATTTCTGGTGCCATCTGCTCAGGCTATGCCAGATCAGCTGTGGCTTGCTCCAACTGCTTCTTGAGAGCCCCACTTCTCTGCTGACCTGTCCAGGGAAGAAACACCCAGATGGATATAAAACATCTTTTAATCAGAATTTCTCAAGCCTAACTTTTGGCCATGGTTCTTCTTTTTACTTGTCACTGACTGATCAGCTTTTCACCTCCATCACACAAGGATGGGAAGGAAGATGCTGCTAAAGGTGTCACTCTGGGTGTGTCCCCATCAGCGTGTCCACAGAGAAGGGCTTCAATGAGGTCTTTAGGAAGCTCTCAGAAAAAAGCCTGCACTGACAGCCTCACCCCTCAGGCAGCTGGGAGCTGTGTCCTGACTGCAGACATTAGAAATGCACAAATACTGAGTGGGAGAGGCTCCATCAGGCAGTGCAAGCAGATTGTTCCTGGCAGGACCTGACCGTGTGGCAGTGCCACTTGAGCCCAGTTTGCCTCTCCCTGGGAAGAAATTGTCAAAACCAGGTGCAGCTGCTAAGCAAGATCTCCAAGTTACCTGCAGCTGGAAGAGTTTTGATGCTGCTGGGACTGAAGTCAGGAGGTTTTGCATTGGTGGATAGAGCCAATAGTTTTTTTTTTAATTGAGACATTAAGATCCCCCACTTCCTGGGGCTTTAGATGGTAAAAGTCCTTTCTTCAGAACATTCAGGCCTTTCTTCAGAACTTTCTTCCACACTCTGGGGCCAGGTGTGCATGCACAGACCAAAGAAGTGACTCCAGACATGTGCCCTCTGCTTATAGCACAACACATCAGCATTCCCCATCCTGGGCCTCCTTGCCCATGGCAAGAGGCTGCTTTGTGCAGGATATTTGAAGCCATGTGCAGGTGGTTGTTATTTGGAGCTGGGGAGACTGAGGAAAAGCAAACATTTCCTTACCTATTGGCAGGAACAAGATCATCTCTGTCCAGAGGCACTGGGTTGGTTGAGCTGGAGGTATCTGAGTAATCAGAGAATGATGGAATCACAGGATGGTTTGGGTTGGAAGGGACTTTAAAAATCATCCCATTCCACCCCTGCCATGGACAGGGACACTTTCCACTACCCCAGGTTGCTTCAATCCCTGTCCAACCCGGCCTTGGACAATTCCAGGAATCCAGGGGCAGCCACAATTTCTCTGGGCAAGCTTTGCCAGGGCCTCACCACCCTCACAGGGAAAATTTTTTTCCCAATATCTACTTTAAACCTACTCTCAGTTTGAAGCTGTTCCTCCTTGTCTGAACAATAATGGGCACAAGGAGTTCAGTAGCTTTTTCAAATCAGCTTTCCTGAGTAGAAAGATGATTGGAGTGGTTTCCTGTGAACCCATCCAAGGTCTTCCTGGAAATTACAAGCCCCCTGATTTTTGTTTGCTAACACGTTGTCTATTTTTACTGAAACCTTCTCCAAAACTGTTCAAAATTTGTCATTGACTAAAAGTATTCTGTTTAAATACAGTTTCTGAAAAAAGTGAATGCTCATAATGCTGCAGAATATGGCAAATGTCAAATTGAATTAATGCCAACTCCACTTATTTATTAAAAAGGAACAATCTTTCCATTTAAGTAAGTTCCTATGAAATATTTTGGCCAGCTCCCCTAATTGTGACTTTAATTGTGATCCACTTATCCCACTGGAGCCCATCAAACGAACAGAGGTGAGGACGTGGAACAGAAATTGCTTGGGAGTGAAATCAAGGGCAGACGAGGAATTCCCTACCCCCATGACAGAAACCCACCCATTGCCAAGGAAAGCTCGTTGCTCAGACTTCAAACACTACAGCTTGTGCTTAATTTGGATACCACGGCTCTCCTGCTAGGATGAAAAAGTGCCAGTCTTACTCCAGGCAGAAAAAATTGGGGGCTTAGCAGGGCTGCCAGGCCCATCTTTGCACAGGAGCAATGCCATGGTCTAGAGCAGCAGCAGCTCGGGTGGATGATGGTGAGCTGGATATGGGTGGGAGGAGGCCTTTCCTTGCACACTGGGGAGTCACTCTGGCTTTCTTTCACCTTCAAACAGGAAGTTTTCACTCTAGAGCACAGCCCAGGGTCATTAACTGTGAGGTCTCAGCAGTGGTGGATGGGATAACGAGAGGTGATGGCTGCAGGTGGAATCTTCAGGCTGGATATTAGAAAAATATTGGTGGGTGGTGCAGCCCCAGGTTGGGTCACAGAGGTGTGGGATTCTCAAGACTTGGCCAAACAAAGCCACATCTGATTGCCAGGAGTCCTGCTCCAAGCAGCAGGATGGACCAGAGGCCTCCCAGGAGAGGAACTCTCTTCCCATGTTTTATTTCATGTCCCAGTCTGGCAGACTGTGCCATTATCTGCTCCACTGAGCTCAGGTGTAGCCTCCTCTGTGAAGGGCTCCTGTGGGCAGGCAGACCTTGCTAAAAACACTGAGCCATCTCTGTGCAATGATTTTTTGGGAGAGGTGAGCACATACAGGCACAGGCAGCTTGAATGTTGGAAGCATTTCCAGCCTACAGCCTCTGTCCTGATAAAGCTTTGGAGAAATACACCTTTCTCCCCAGGTCGGCTGATGTCGACACAGCTGGATGGGCTGTTGATGAACCTTCTGGACCTCAGGGCAGCTCAGGGCCAAGGGGTGAAGGTGGAGCCCTCTTGGACCTCATCCCAGACCCTTCTGAGGCCTCAGCCCCTCTCAAAACTCAGTCCTGACCCCTCTGGGACTCAACCCCCACCCAGGCTCCCAGACTGGCTGGTTTGATTGTGCTCTATGTTCAAACAAGGACAAATGAGGCAGAATTCAGAGAAGAGCAACAAGAATGATTATGGGGGTGGAGGTAATGGCTGAGGAGGAAAGATTTTGAAATTTAAAGATGAATAGCCAGGCTACAAACCTACATACAGAGACATTATCATCAGTCATTAAGCAACACAACATTTCAGAGCCAGGGCAGGCTCATGATTCAAGACAGCCCAGTCTCCAAAGTGCTGTAGCCCAGAGGAGCAGTGCAAGGCCAGGCAGAAGGAGCCTGCTCAGGCCTGTGTGCATGAGCATTTATTTTTATTTTTCTTCTCAATGCAACATCTCACAGTGTGAAGTGAAAGTCTGTTTGGCACTAGGTAGTACCACAAGGGCACCAGGGAAAGAGAACCTCCTAGCATCAGGACTTGATGATCTTGGAGGTATTTTCCAACCTGAGTGGCTCTGTGACTCTGTGATTCTATGATTCTGTGATTTTATGATTCTATGATTCTGTGATTCTGTGATTCTATGATTCTGTGACTATGATTCTATGACTCTATGATTCTATTATTCTATGATTTTATCACTCTATGATTTTGTGATTCTATGGTTCTATGATTCTATGATTCCATGATTCTGTGATTCTATGATTCTATGACTCTGTGATTCCATGATTTTGTGATTCTATGATTCTGTGATTCTATGATTCTATGACTCTATGACTCTATGACTCTATGATTCTGTGATTCTATGATTCCGTGATTCTGTGGTTCTGTGGTTCTATGGTTCTTTGATTCCATGTTAGGGGCAAGCTATGAAGAAGTTGGAATTTTCTTGGCATGCCCCTGATCAGCCAGAGAAAGTGCCAGAGCCCCACTGCTCAGGATAGTGAAGTTAGACTGGACAAAGCATGGGGCAGTAGGCAATGGTGAGGAATGGCCAGTGGACACAGCAATCAGAGGAAGGCTTTCCCAGCACAGATTTGCAGGAGAGGGGCCAGCTTTGCCTCTGGGGTGACCCCCAGCCTCCCTGCCAGGGGTGGCCGAGCCCTGCTCACACCTTCACCCAGGGCAGAGCCGGGCTTTGATCACACAACGTTCCCACAAAGTTTGCAAACCGCACATGCCAGGCAGGAGACGGGGAGGGAGCGAGGGAGGGGAGAACGGGGAGCAATTAAAATGCAGCTGGAGCAGGGCTGGGAGGAAGGAGCCGCCGATGACCACGCTTAGAAAGCCACAATAAAAACTGAACGGATGGCTGAGTGCAGGGCCCAGCAAATCCAAACAGATGCCATGAGCTGTGGCCAGTGGAACCAGCAGCCAGCAATGACAGCAGAGCCCACGGGCTGGGGACACGTGGTTGGCACAGAGGAGGAGGAGGCTGGAGAGAAGCACAGATGAGCTCCACCAAGGGAATCAAAGGCCTGCTGTTCCGAGAGGCAGAACAAACAGCAAGTGAGCTCCTGCCACACATGGCTTTGGCAGCAGGAGCTGCGGGGTCCTCCGTGCTTCCAGACCCTGCACAGCATCCTCCACCCTCCCTCCTGCCTTCCCCTGGGAGAGCTGCCCTCAGTCACACACTGCTGGACACAGCTCTGCTCTCCCAAAGCCATCCTGCATCCTCCTCTCTCTTCTGGTATCCGAGTCCTTCCCATCACAAGGGAGGGAGGTCATCCTTTCCTCACCCATCATGGCTTGTGGACCCAAACCCACAGCTTGTTGTTGGATCTCAGAAACCTGGAATTTAGAGCTTTCTGTGCTGTCTAGCACTGACCCCCTGGAGAACACTGCTTTTGACCTAAAACCTTGGAGAAGGCTTCCAAGTTAAAGTGATGAAGTTAAAATCACAGGTGTGTAGTTAAAATAGAAGTGTGTGCTTTCACATGGTAAATAGTTTTAAATTTGAAGTTTCTATAGTATAGTAATAGGTATGAGAAAAAATGGAGGATTTTGGGTAGTGTCTCTTTCAGTATTCATCTTCCTTCTTCTTTCTTCTTCATTTCAGTTAGTAGTTTCTAGTTGGTTCAGTGTCACACTAAGGATCATAGGAATTTAGCTATTGAGTTAAAAGAATAAATAATATTACTGTTAATTCTCTGTTGGACTGTTTAGCTTTAAGAAACCTTGCAGCACCTGGATCTTGCACCATTTTCCTCGCTTCTAGCAAGTAGCTAGAAGTACTGTTAAATGCTTTTTGATGAGATTTAATAAATGACCAAGCCCAAACATGAAAAAATCCGTTTCCGTCTTGTATTTGTTAATCCTGGCTCTAGGTAAAATCAAAAAAGACTAAGACAAACCAATAATTAATTGTGGCTCGCAGGTTGGCTTTGCCAGGTGGGACTTGTGTGAAGACCTGAGAAGGGAAGGAAAGGTCCCCACTGCTGAGGCCACCTGCCCCTTGCCCTGTTGGGACATGGAGCTGTGGGTTAGCACAGCCACTGTCACCATGAACCTGGTGACAATAGTCCTGTTCAGAGATGATTTTATAGCCAAGGACACAGAGCAGAAGCTCTTGTGTCACATCCACAATGTCTCGGTGTAGGACTGTAACAGTGGTGGGAGTTTGCACCACTTAATTAGTGGTTTGTCTTAGTTTCTTCTGGTTTTATTGAGAGCTAGGATTAACAAATACATGAAGGAAAACTTTTTTTGTTGTTGTTTGGGCTTGGTCGTTTATTAAATTTTATCAGAAAGTACAGAGCGTTTAACAGCACTTCTAGCTACTTGCTAGAAGCAAAGAAAATGGAGGAAGATCTAATTGTTACAAGGTCTCTTAAAGTTAAACAGTCTAATAGAGAATTAATATTTATATTATTTATTCTTTTAACCTAATAACTATACTCTTATGACCTTTAGTGTGACACTGACTGACCAACTAGAAATTATTATTTGAAACTTATGAAGAAGAAGGAAGAAGGAGGAAGATGAACACTGAAAAAGTTGCTACTCAAAATTTTTCATCTTGTCCTATACTTATTACTATATTATAAAACCCTCAAATTTAAAACCCTTTACCATGTGAAAGCACACACTTTTATTTAACTGCACACTTGTGATTTTAATTTCATTCCTTAAATTTAGAAGCTTTCTCCAAGGTTTTAGGTCAAAAGCAATGTTCTCTAGGGAGTTAGTGCTAGACAGCAAAGAAAGCTCAAAATCTCCAGGTTTATGGGATCCAACATAGGACATGTGAGCACATTAGAAATTGATAGTAAGTGTTTGAGATTCGTATCAAACATCTCAGGCAGCAGATTTGTGTGCCTGGTCAGGAACATTTGGAGTTTGAACACCTCACCCCTGCCTTCATGTACAGGGCTGCAAAGGCCCTGAGTCATTGGTTTCTTTGCACCAAGCTAAGCACAGAAAAGAAGAAGTTGAGCATCATCTCTGCACTAACAAAATCTCCAGGAGCACTGAACCTGCCATGAACAACTCAGGCCTTTTAAAGAAGGAAAAAAACTCCATAAATCCACCTGAAAACTCCCTTTTGACTCCTGGCATCTCCTCCATTTTTTTGTGGCGTCCCTTGTGAAAGACAATAAAAGAAAATTTTGCAACGGGTAGGGTGAGGTATTTTTTGAGACCCTCCTTGCTGCTCCCAATGCACAGCCCAATTTAGAGGAGCATTTCATCATCTCCACAGCTCCTCACAGCTCACCTGTAGAGCAAGACAGGCTCTGCAGGGCTGTAACAAGGCATTAGACAGCCAGTCAGTCACAGCAGTGATTGCTGTAATGCTGCACCAGAGCTGGGCACAGCAGGGCACCTGCCACCCCCCCCGTGTGCAATGGGATCAAAGGATATTAAAGGGGTGAAAATAAAATTCTCAAGCTGATCTCCTCTCCAGCTGCCTCTTCCTGCTGGTACAGAGGCAGTGTCCTGAGGATGCCATGGCCATGCCAGACAGGGTCCCTCCAGCTGGGGCTCGGCTCTCTGGGATGTCTGAAACCTCTCCTCTCATCAGCTCACCAGCACCCAGTCCCCAGCAAGGCAAAATCAGAATGCAGGGTGTGCTGGAAGCAGGAATCTCTGTCCCTGCCCCTGCCCTTGGCCTTCTTCAGCCCTGTGATGACAGATGCTGAGATCCAGTCCAGGAGCCTGGCTGTACAGGGCAAACTGCTCTTCAGTGCTGTCCTGCTGCTCTCTCCTCTTCATTTTGTTGTGTCCTTACTGTGTGATGGATACAGGGAGCAGCTCCAGAGTTACCTCTTGGTTCCAGAGAAGATGCACTCTGTGGCCAATCCCTGACAATCTAGATGAGGACAGCTTTAGAAACTGCATCAGGAGATGTTTTTATTTCTTCTTCAGCCTGAAGCCCTCAAAAAGTGTCGCCCACAGGCTTAGGCTCTTCTCAGCAAGACACAAACTAACTAAAATACATCAAAGCAGGATTCTCATATACGCCCCCAAACCTTCCAAATATCCAAAGCTTTGCATTAAAACCAGCCTAAGCAGCAATCTCTTGATGCCCCAAAACAGGTTTTTCTGGAAGGGAAACCTTGGGTCTCTTCAAATTACTGGACATTGAGCAGGGGTGAGTTGATAAGAGCCTCTGGACTATGCCACTCAGAATGATCTAATTGTTTCTTCTGGCCCAAAAAGTCATTTATTAAACCATGCCAACTCTACTGAGCTAGCAAAGCCTCTGCTACAGATTTGACAGCAAGATGCCCAAATCTACAGTAGCCATTGACACCATCATGATGGATCTGCTGAAGAAAGCTTGGCTAAAGGAGGGGTACATATATAACAAGGAATATGGTACCCATATAAACATGTGGAGACTTCAGTAGGTGATAAATCAGTTGAGAACCCCTTAGTGTTTAGAGAAAACCAAGCTATGTTCTAGTCAATCAATCTGTTGCTGAAAATATTATTAATGCCTGGCACATAGATTTATGATGAAGGCTAGATGGATGCAAAAGAAACGTTTGTTAGTGGGAATTTTTGATGACTGTGCTGAAATATCATTCATTCACAGAAATCTAAATGCAATCATCATGGTTATTTATCAAGGAACAGAGTCATCTTCATCTCTTAGTTTCCACCTTAAAATTCAGGATACCTGCAGGATTGTCCTGTCTCTCTCTTTATGTCTTGAATACACACAAGTTAAAAACGGGCACCTGTAAACAGCATCGTGGCAGGAGCTGCACCATCATCACATCATTCCCAACACAACAGGAGGTGCTGGGCCCTGGTGGGTGCTCAGAACCCAATGGCACAAAATCACCACGTAGGATGTCACCTCAGTGATGTCTCCTGAGTGTCTCCGTGTAGGGATGGACACAAAAGGAGGGGAGAAGTCCCTTCTGTGGACTTGGTTAAGCACAGGGGTTGTGAAGCTCAAAGGAATTAGAACAGAACATCTAGAGAAGGTCAGCAGGGAGAAGAGCTTGTACCAGTATGAGCAGCTCTGGCACTGCTCAGAGGTTTGTGGATGGGTGCTGAACTAACAGCGTCCAAAAGTGGTGCAAGTCCCAACTCCTCCTCATCCCAGCCCTGCTGGACATGTTTCCACTTTGCCATCACCAGTTCCTGCCTTCCCCAAGAAGGTGCCTGAGCTGCTGTTCGACCCTGGTGTGGTCATTCCTCCTCATCCTCCTGGGATGTCTATGGTGTGGAACAGTCAAGCTTTGACACTGTGGGATCTTTGCCAGAAGTGCACAGGAGACCGTCAGATCCCATGGGACACTCCAGCCTTCCCAACACCTCCCTGGACATGTCTAAACACAGGCTTGGACGGAACCAACGCGAGATGAGCTCCTGTCTCCACAGCAGGAGGAGCTCATGGTGGGGGTACAGCCCTTCACCACAAAGAGCAGAGCAGCTCTGGGACCAGTGCTCCAGCACCAGCCTCGAGCTGAGCTCTGCCCCTCCAGCTCTCTCAGATCCCTCACTTCCCTTTACTGCTGTTTTTGTTTTCCTTCCACAGCTCGTTTTCTCGGTCATCCATGTCTCTGTGCATCATATATCACGCCTATGTGTCCGGAGGAAAGAAAGATCCCCTCCAACCCAGCAGCCCTGTAACGGATGGACCTTCCCCATTCGCAGCGAGCTGACAGCTTGTGAGAACAACAGCTTGAATTACTGAAAGAACTTTTCCCACTGAGTTAATCTGCAATGGATGTAGGTGACCTTCTAAAGGCATCTATTAATCAAAAAACCAGTGCCCATTCACTGTGCTACGCTGAGCCCTTTGGGGGAGGGGGAGATACTAATTTCCCTCTGAGATAAATCATAATTTGACAATAATCATCTGCCCTAATCACTCCGATTCTTCCCTTTAATTATTTGTACACACAGCTCTTCCTGCCTGAGAAGCACAAAGGACAACATTAAATGTGGGAATGCTGAAGGCTCCAGCCACAGCCTTAAATCCCTGTGTGGAGCAGGGCACCCAAAAGAGCTGGGCTGCGAGGGTGCACCCTCCTTCCGAGGGGCAGGGAGCAGCCTTTCCCACTGCTTCATCCCAGGGACCAGAGCATCGAGGAGAGGGCTGCTGGAGGGGACAGCAGAGATCAGAGGGGCTCTAGAGCTGTCCCAGCAGCTTGGGGTGACACCTCAATGCTGCACCCACTGGGAGAGGCTGACCCCCCACAAAACAGCCATGCACTGTTCCCCCTGGCAGGGCTGTAAGAACAGGGAGGCTGTGGAAAGCACAGGGTTAATGTCACATCGGTGCCCCTCGGATGCTGGGAGGAAGGGCTGTGAGCTGGGGAGCCAGCAGACCGTGGGAGGGAGGAAGGAGGGAGGAAGGAAGGGAGGGAGGGGTGGTTTGGGTGGCCTTGTGTTGTGCTGATGCATTGCCTTGGCCTGGGGCTGCCGTGGGCTCTGTGCCCGGGCTGTGACCCTCGCCCAGCCCTGCCAGGGCACCTCTGGCAGGCACCAGCAGCCCCCTGCCCAGGGAAGCTCTCAGGTGGTGCCAGAGCCAGGGCAATGCCTGGGGACACAGCATGGGCCAGGGCTCCTCTTCTTGGCATCCCCTGCCACCTGGCCATCGAGATGGGGGTGTGGAGCCTGGTACTTTTCCTCAGCCACCTTGGAGCCATTGCGTCCCTAGGGCATGCTCCAGGCAGCACAATGCTGTGTCCTTGGGCACCCGTGAAGGCAGAGGGGACATTGATGGGGGTCAGGTGACCATTTTGTAAAAATCTGCACCTGTGAGATAAGAATATACATGGCAGTGGTTGTGAGAATTTGCCTGTGCCTGAACTGGGGGCAGGCAGTGGGGTGTCCCCATGGCAGTGGGGTACAGTGGTCCTCTGCACGTGACTGACTGAAAACTGCTCAGCAAAACTCCAGCAAAACTCTTTTTCAGTAGACTCGTGGGATGAGGCAACCAGTGCACGCTGTCCCTGGGAAAATGGGACTCCTCCTTGTTCTCCTTGGGAAGAAATCCTCTAAAACTGGAAACAGCCAGGAAATGCTGCACAGCAGCTCCTGGGAAGTGAGATTTCTCACTGCACCCATCTCCTCTCCCACTGGCCTGTGCCCATAGCATCTCCCACAGTTCAGGCACGGGCTGGGTGTGCTGGCTCCTCACCACCAGCCCCACGGGACCAGAAGCCTGGAGCCCAGTGCCAGTAGCCAGCATGGGGTCCCAAGTGCAGCAGCATCACTTAAGAAACACACCAGCCACATTTCATCCTCTGCTTTGTAGAGCTTGGGACCAGGACCTTTTAGGATTTAAACATCTGCCCTCCCAAAAACCCGAGCAAAATAGGAGACAGGCTCCACAACCTTCCCCAGTGCTACTGGGATCACTTCTAGCAATTCATGGAGCCCAGGCCAGTGTGCTGTCTCACAAGCGATACCATGGACCTACAGCACCATTTGCTGGCCTAGCTTAGCATCTACACAGCAGTGCTGCCTGTCGTGCTCGCTGTGCGCCCCGAGCAGAGCACAGAGGACAGAGAGGAGCACAGAGGAGCAGAGCAGAGAGAAGCAGAGCAGAGCAGAGCCGGGCATCGCCTGCCCTGGGTCCGGGGGAGCTGCGGGCAGTGGTGATGCCCCCATTCCCTGCAGGGAGACAGGAGGTGATGGGTGGGACACCTCTGAGAAGGAGCCAAACCAGCAGCCCTTGTGTGCCCAGTGGCCAGCAGAGCAGTGCTCTGGGATGCCCATCCCGCTGGTGTGAGCAGGGGGGGATGAAGCTCAGCTGTGGCTCTGGGCAGCCCTGTCCTCCCTGACCTGCTCCAGCCCCATCCTCCCTCTGTGCTTTGACCCTTGGGCAGTGCAGCACCAAAGCTCACCCTGTGGAAAGATCTGCTCCAGTTTCAGCATCACTGAGGGCACGGTGCCCTCCCTTGGGACCCCACATAGCTGCCCCAGAGCCCCTGTGCAGACCCTGTGCCCCACTGGCCAGCTCTGGATCCTGCCCCACCAGCTGCTCAGACCTGCCAGACTTGGCACAGCTCAGCTCATGATCCTCCCTCGGATGGGAGAGACAGAGAGACCTCGAGCAACTCTGGAAGTAACCACATTAACATTGAGCTGGGGAGGAGCAGGCTGCTTCCCGAAAGTCTAATCCATGGGATTCCCTGCCATGAGAGCCAAGGATACAGAATTAAAGATTTAATACAACTGCCGAGAACTCACTGCATCCCTGAGGAAAACAGGCACAGAGCAAATACGTGCCTGGTGCCTTTATCTCTTGGTTCTTGTCACAGGATGCCCTTTGGGCTGTCCAGCACTGACCAGCGAGCACTAAAGCTTGGATTATAGTGCTTAGGGACATAGTTTAGGGGTGGACCTGGTAGAGCTGGGTTAAAGGTTGGACCCGATGATATTAGAAGGGTAGTCCAGCCCTAATGGTTCCATGATTCTGTGCTTATCTCCAGGCCAATGAGGCATCACTGAGCACGAGCTTTCTGTGCCCACTTTGCAGTGCTGTGGTGCTTCCTGAGCCATGGGGGACAGCTCAAAAACTCACATTCCTCTGGAGCCGCTCTGGTGGCAGACTCTGAGAGTTTGGGACACTATGAGTGACACTTGGCCTGTTGATGACTGAGTCCTGCCATGGGCATGAGAGATGGATGGTTCCTCATGGAGGAGAGAGCTCCAAAGTGCAGCACGGTCCAACCCAAAAACTACTGGGAGAAATCTACCCCCATATAATCATAGGATAATGTCTTGGGGTGACTGTATATGATGCCTATATCCCCAAATCGTCTGTTCTGTTGGTGTTGAATATTAAATTCTGCAACTTTAAGACTGGTTGCAGGACTGAAGAGGGGGAAGAAGAAACCAGGACAGATGGTTTGGGTTCGAAGGGACCTTAAAGCTCATCTCACTCCAAGCCCCTGCCATGGGCAGGGATACCACCCACTAGATCAGATTGCTCAGAACCCCATCCAGCCTGGCCTTGGACACTAAGCCATACATCATCTTGAGTCACTCCCAACACCAAAACCTGTAGAGGCAGGGCTGGAGTCAGCAATGACCCATGCAGGCATTGCATGAGCAGCAGCTCCAGCTGCCCTTGCTTTGGAAAGAAACCCACCCCACCAGCCTGGCTGAGCCTCTCCTCCCTGTGGGATGTGGCCATGAGTGGGATCATATGGAATGCCCAGCAAGCAGAGAGGTGACCCTGCAGTCTCAGAGCACCCACCATGCCCCTGTTACCCCCAGACCAGTTTGTCCACTGCACTGGGGCCCAGTGGAGAGCCTGGGGAGAAATGGAAAGAGTCTTTGCCCCCATGGTCCAAAGATGCAAGAAACCAAACAGAATGCAAGAGGTCAGCGAACACAATGCAGCAATTAGCACAGGCAGTGGGGAGGAGAGAGTGAGACAAAACAATTTATGGACCTTGGGAGAGGGAATTCTCTATGGGCACCGATCATGCACTATAAATACCTGCAAGGTAATGACAGCAATGGAGTGAATTATTCACCATCTCTGATGATGGGAGGGCAAGAGGCAGTGACCTGAATCTGAGGAAGGGAAGTCCGGGTGGGAGGAAGCCTGGGCAGCAGGAACAGCCTGGTGTGGGATGTGCTTCCAGGGGCAGCCCTGCTTTCTGTGCAGAGTCCATCTCTAACACGTCCTTGGCTGAGCCCACATCAATCCCAGTGCTGGAGGGGCCAAGGCCAGGTCGTGTGGGAGTTCCCAGCCTGCCTTTTCCTCCTGGCACGGAGGGAGTCAGGGAAGTTTCCTGCATGTGGTGGCTCTGGCCCATACACAGATTCTGCTGAGTTCCCAGAGCTGTGGCTGAGCAGACAAACATCTTCCTTTGCCTGGGAGAGCCATCCACGTCCACACAGGTCAGCTTGGCATTTATGACAACCAACAACCTGGGCAAGCTAGTATGAAGGAAAGAGAAGATCTAAGGCTTTGACTTGGAAAGAAGAACAAGGGGAAATTACCTCCAGCAAGATCTCAGCATCACAGAGTGGCTGAGGTTGGCAGGGAACTCTGAAGGTCACCTGGCCCAGCCCCTTGCTCAGGCAGGACCTCCCAGAGCCTGTTGCCCAGTTCCATGTCCAAACAGCTTTGCAATACCTGTGAGGATGGAGACTCCACAACTCCCTGTGCAACCTGTGCCAGCCTGCTTGGTCACCCTCAAAGGGAAAAATGTTTCCTGAAGTTCAGAGGGATCTTCCTCTGTTTCCATTTGTGCCCATCACCTCTTGTTCTGTCACTGGGCACCAATGAGAACAACCTGGCCCCATCTTCTTTGCACTCTCTTTAGGGTTTTATACACATGGATAACATCTTCCTTGAGCCTAAAAGATGGAGATTTCTTGTTCTTGAGAAACCTCTTGCCTGCTGCTGGGGCTGTTTGTCTGCCCATACATGTGAGTGTCTGTGCTAAAGAGAAATAACCCCACTGAGGGTATGGGGAGGCCCAGAAAGGTGCTGTGCTTCCACTGATTCTCTTGGAAAGGCTGTGGGTCAGCCCTGCTCCTGCTCCCTGTTGCTTCACAGCAACCCCAGTGCGGAGCTGTAACAGCTTTCCCAAGGCCTGCTCTTTGTTCTCTCTGCTGCTGCTGGATGGCAGCTGACCACACGAGGAAGACAGAGGAGAGGTGGGAATAGCTCTGCTGTCCCCTCTGTCCTGGTGACCTGTGGTGGCAGCAGTGCCTCCTGCCTGCTCTGAAAGCCTGGAAATGTGAAATGATCGCTTATGGAGGAGGCTTGTTGCATCTGCTGGGAGACCCAGCAGATTTCTGGAGCTTTTTCTATCTCTCTGCAGATGGGCCTGTCCTTATCTGTGTCTCCCCTGGGGAACTCTTCAAGTGCTTTATCATAGCACCAGGCCTGGAAAACAGCTGAGGATCCCCTAGAACTGTTTTGGAGGTCAGGGTGGCACTGGGGTACCCATCATCAGCCACCCACCAACCTTCTCCTGGCAGGGGCAGATGCTGGAAAGCAGGAAACCAGGGAGATGAGTGGGTCAGCTTGGGTGGTTCCTGCAACCTCTCCAGGAAAAAGAAAGCAGTGCTCTGATCTCATGCTCAACACCCAGAGTCACACCACGAGCCAGGACCCTGGATGTGCTGTCTGAGCTGTGTCAGCCTCGTGTGTTTCTCATCCATCACATCCATGTGGAGAAGGTGGCATGGGCTGAAATGGCTTCTGGAGCAGAGAGTCTAAAGGACATTTGCTGGCTCTAAAACCCACAGAAACCATAAGACCTGCTGTTCCCTCTTAGCTGGACAGGTGGCCACAGGCAGGGTGGTCAGCCCCAGTGTTGGGGAAGAATAGAGAAAGGAAAATCCATACTGGAAGAACATCACAGCTTTGGCAGCGCTGTGCCAGCTGCCTGGTTCGTGTCTCCTGTAGAGAAGGATTGTTAAATTCAGTTTCTGGACACTGCAGTGGCACAGAGCTGCATGACAAGAGCAGGAAAACAATGATCCCTTAGACCCTGTTTGGTTCTGTCTGGCACTGGCAGAGGCACAGGATCTGTCCCAGGCACCGATTCTGCATGCAGAGGACAAGGACATGGGTCTGCTCCAGAGTGGGACATGCAGCTTTACAACCCAGAGAAAAAGAAAGAGGAAGAGCAAAGGAAAAAAACTGCCTCCGAAATGTGAAATAAGCGGAGGCTGGCTCCAGACCCTCAAGACAAAACTATAAATCTGCCCAGCCCTGCTGCGAAAGCATGAGACACCCTGCACCATCCGCACGGCGTCACAGTGTCCTTGATGTCTGTGTTCTCTCCCATCCCTCCCTTTCATCCCCGCATCCCCCGGGCACGCTCCGGCCCCGGGTGGCTCCGGCTCGCCCGTCCCGCTCCTGTTTTATGGCAGGCTCAGGTTGCGTCGCCCACGGCAGTCCCGGCTGAAGGACAAGGCTTGAGGCAGGACAAGGCGGGACAAGGAGCAGCAGGACCGGCCGGGCAGGGATTGCAGCCCCGAGGATGCTCGCCCCCGGCGCTGGTGTGGGGTCGTGCGGTGACAGTGCCCGTCACGGGTCTGAGCCATGGGTGACCCATGACTGGTCACACGACCCTTGGGGACAGCTCCTGAGCCTCCTCTGTTCGCTGGGCTGGAATTTTCCTGGTAAGCGGAGATGAAAGGAGGAATTCTCCGGCAGTCCCAGGAAGGGGGAGCCACGTCGTCCAATGTTCCCAACGCCCCGCGGACACCGAGGCATCCCCAGAGCCACGGGCTAGCCCAGATCCCCGGCTGGTTTAAAGGCAGCTCTGTTTTGAAGCCACAGACGGCCTCTCCCACATGAACGAGCAGGGAGACGGTCTCAAAGGCCACCCAAACCACATCCCGTTCCCGCCTGTCCCCATTTGACCATGTCCTGGGCATCGTCTGGAAGCGAGGGAACAAAGCACAGAGGGCAGAAAGCCATCGCCCTGCTCTCCTCCAGCTTGGCTCTGTGGAGCACAAGCAGAATCAGCACAGAAGCCACAAGTCTGTGCCACATTTGTCTCCTTTCTGTCCCTGCACAAGGAGCAGGGGGAAGAGAAATGTGTTCAGGCTGCAACTAATGCCAGAGCCTAAGAAAAGGATCAATTCACCCCCGGATAATTTGCAATGCAAAGGGAGCAGCTCCGCTCTTGGTTTACTCCTCCCCATGGCCAAACTCATGCACAGCCCCTCTTTCCCACATCCTGCCTCGGGAGGAGAGCAGCTCTCCATCCCTGTGCAGACAGAATCCTGAGCCCGTCCACTCCCCCAGCTCGCAGCCGATTTAAATCCCTGGCACTGGCACCCGGTGCCCGTTCACGCCCTGGCAGCAGAGAATGAGGAGTGGTGAGGATGAGGAGGGCACCCAGCACCTTGGCAGTGCTGCCTGTACACAGCTCAGCTCCCCGTGTCTCCAAAGGCTTCTCTCCCAAGCGTGCCTGACTAATTAGTAAACGGAGCCTAAACCTTTTGGTCTCCATCGATCTTATCTTTAAACCCTGCAGACAACAATTCCTCAATCGATACCTCATTTAATTGCTGCCACCAGGCTGACAGCTGGGCTCCTGGCTGCGCAAGCCTGCCTGTCACATGGCAGGTTGCCAGTGCCACCTTCTAATCCCAAACTGATTTATCCTCTTCCAGCTCCCCTGCCCTCCCTACCCCCCTATTCTGACCCTATTCCCGCCCCTCCTTCCCTGTGCAGGGGTAGAAAAAGCGTGACTGCCTGCATGTCCCCCAGGAGCACATCCCACCCCAGTGATGATTCCCCCCGAGCATGGCTGTGACCAAACTCGTGCTGATGAACATTTGAGCAGGAACAAGCAGCCCCCACACATTGCTGAGACCCAATTCAGCCCAATCCCAGGTGGGCACTACCACAGGGATGTCACCTGTGGTGTGTCCCAGCCAGCCCACACTGGGGGACAGGCAGCTCCAGCCCTGCACATCCCAGTCCCAGATTGGCATCTGTGCATCCACAGCGAGGACCCAGCATGTGCTGGGCATGATCTGGTGGCTGCCTGCTGCTCCTGGCCAGCCCCAGGAGCTGGATGTTTATGGATGTTCTTGGTCTCCTGAAGAACAGCAGGTAACAGAGCAGGCTGTGCTATTTTGGGAGAAGCTGCCTTTGGAGTCAGGCTCTGACTTCCCAGCTCAGCACTCTCTGCTGGGGCTGGGGGAGGCATGGCAAGGGGACCGGGCTCCTCTGATGGGGCAATGGCCATGGGGGCTCTGTGTTTGCTCTGACTCAGGTTTTAATCTTGCTTTGATAGTGTTTTTTTTTTTTTCTGCAGTTTAATGATAATCATAGGTGAGACACACATTTCTGTCCGTGGCAGAATTGGGAAATAATTGCTATAACCTGATCTTAGATCAGTTATGTTTATCAGCTGCAGCTCTTGATGGCCTCTCTTAGTGAGGATGCTGCTTGCTCCGTCCTTGTAGCCTCAGGAAACACCACTGTGTTATTTTGGAAGGAAATAGCACTTGTAAATGAACACATCACCAGCAATACCACCAAAATGAAACTTCAGGATTGGGTCTGTGCCCCACAGCACAAACCCCGAGGCTGTGGACTGTCCAGCAAGGGGTGGGTGCCTTCTTCCACCAGTGACACTTTGAGTGTCACCTGTCCTTGCAGCTTTGAGTTGCTCCACGCCATGGTGACCCAGAGTTGGCCTTCTCCCAGCAAGATGAGATTCAGATATATAAAATAAATCACCACCTCTCCTGCTGGCCTCAGCTGGAATCCTGATTTTGAGCCAAGTTAAAGGGACAAGGACTTCACTATACAGGTGTTGAGGAGAACCCTGAGTCTCAGCCTGAGCTGGGGGAACCCACATTTCACCACTGTCCAGCAGGAATGTGGAAATCTTCTCCAGGGGACCATTTAAGGCCTTCACACATCAGAAATTAGGAACTAAGGCATGAGGAAAGGCAGGGGAAGCTGCCAGCAGCTTCCTGGGTGCAAACACAGCTCTGGGGAATGTGGATGCACTGTGGGAACACTGGGCTGGCTCAGAGGACCCCTGGATGCTGCAAGGCACTGGTGTCTCCCCCAGTAATGACAGGAGGATGTACCACATCTCACACATCTCCTCTTCCAGTTTGTTCTTCTCCTGCAACAGCTACAGCAAGGCAGGACATGACCCTGGGCAGAAGCCAAAATCTGCTCTTGGTGCAGGCTGCTGAGGACAGAGCAGAGGTCAGACTGAAGGTAAAGGCACCTGAATTCCAGGTTTTTGGGCCAGAAACAAATTCCAGAGTCTTTCAGCCGAAACAGAACCTAGCCCATATATCCATGGTCTTACCAAAGGGCTCGAACAGCATCTGTGCGAGCAAGGCTGGGCCATACCAGGGTGCTACCTCAGCAGAGTCTGTCCTGCTCTCATCTCCCAGGCCACAGCCTCCCAGAGAGCCAGGGAGGGAGGGGAATGCTCAGCATTCACCAGGAGTCAAGGCCAGGGAAGCTTGGAGTGAGAGGGGAGGATTCATGTACTATCAGCAATGAGAAGTTGTTTTGTTGTCAGGAAAGGCTGAGCTGAAACAGAGACCAGACAGAGCAAAAGGAATAAAATCGGGATTTATTGAAAGGAATAAAATCGGGATTTATTGAAAGGATTCACCTCGGGCAGTGCAAGAGCCCGGCCAGGGCTACACCCAAATCAAATCCCAGCTGGATCCTGGGCACGAGTTTTACACTTTTATCAGTTTTGGTTCATCTGCACATTGGGGTCAATGATCCACCCACAGCCCCAGGCTATGAAGTCTCAGCCCCTGCCTTGCCCCCTTTCCCTCGCTGCTGTTTCTGCTCTTTGGGTGCCAGTTGTCCTTGATTGTCCAGCTAGAAAGGAATTGTTTTGTCTGAGTCCCCTGTGAAGAGAACTCACCGACACCTCATGTGAAGTTTCAGAGTTCCACACTAAGCAGCAGAGATTCTGAAAAATATAAAAGCTAAAACCCAAGGCAGAAGTTTCTGCTAACAGCTTGGGGTTGTCCTGTGCAGGACCAGGAGCCAGACTCAACAATCCTTGTGCAGGGCCAGGAGCTGAACTTGGTGATCCTTGTGGGTCCCTTCCAGCCCAGGATATTCCATGTCTGTGACTCTCTCATCTCTGCTGCTCTTCCCTGTTTCATTCAGGGCTGCTCTCTGCTGCTCCTGCCAGGTGCCCTGTCAGCCAGGTGGGCATTCCTGGTGGGAGAGGGGAGCCCTGTGGGCAGGGCAGGGGTGGCTCCCTGTGCCAGCCGTGGCTCTGGGATGTGGGAATGCCGATCCCTTGGCCGTGGTGCCAGGGGGTGCACAGTGACACATGGCACTGGGAGCTCTGCAGTTGGCCCCGAGCGTGCCCCAGATGGTTTGATGCCAGGGTGTTTGCACACAGCTCTGCCATTTAATGGGGAGAGAAGGCAGAGCTGATCCCAGCTGAAGCCACACACCAAAATGCTGACAGACTGTTTGTCGAGACACAAACATTGGCAAATGGCCCCGCTTGCCATGCACTGAGAGTCACGGCAGGGAGGAGGCAGCCCGAGAGCAGGGATGGCTCTGGCAGGGACTGGGAGTCCTCAAAGTGCAGCTCAGAGTGAGTTTCTGGGAAGAAAGAAGCCACTTTCCGGGGAGATTCGAAGCACTCTTCTCCAAATGGGCAGAACTGGGATGTCCAGCTTCTACAGATGAGGCTGGGGGTGATGGGGGCAGCAGGGCGTGATGGTTGTGCAGCACAGTTTGGGGGATGGAGCCCTACCTGCCCAGCCAGGACAGGATCTCTTTGGTCCTCTGGCTGGTGTTCAGGGGTCCTGATCCAGAGAAAGCCACACCATCAGCACTTTGGGTGTGTTAGTGTCCAATGCCAGCAGGAATGGAGCATGCAGGGCGGTGCTGGGGCTGCCTGTGGATTTTGGTCGGGCTGTGCCTTCCCCACCATCAGCTCTTCCCCTCTGGATCCCATCCTCCAAGAAAGGAGGGGGTGGGAGCTGTGGGGAATCTGGCACTGAGAACATGAGCCAGAGGCCAGCGTTGTGCCCAGGGGGTGGCACAGGTCTGCTCACCTCAGGGACAGGCTGGCACCTTCCCACACTGGTGCCAGGAATTCACAGAGCTGCTGTGAAGGGAAGAGCTGCCTTCAAACAGCACCTTGCATCTTCTAGCACATTCCCTGAGGAACCTGGCTTTGGATCCAGGTGCCCTTACCTGAGTGTCCAGCCCAGAAAGTGCCACTCTCAGGTCACCTGGGTGGCAAGAGGGGGCTGAAGGCAGTGAGCTGGAAGGTTTTACAGCTTCCCATCAAAGCAGGGAAAGCAGGAGCTGCTCCTGTGCTGGTCCAGCAGCTTCTCTTTGCCAGCAGGAACATTTTGTCTCTCAGATGATCCCCCTGGTTGGAAGCAGCTTTGGAACCTTAGTGTTAACCCAGCTGGGCCTCAGTTCAAGGTGATGGACTTCTCTGGACAAAGACCCTGTGTTTCCAGATAAATGCTGAACAATTCCCAGGGCAACAGGGAGAGGGGCTCCCAGAGAAAGGAAAACTCGGCCCATGTGGGTGGGGGCACAGAAGGGCAATGAGGGGGGAAGGAGCTGCCAGCTGGGAAGAATGACAAACAAAACAAGGTTTTGTCATCTACCAGGACACCAGATTGATGTTAAAGGAGTCCATAGATTTAAATTACCAATAATACCACGTCAAAACCACCAACATTTGGTGTGAGGGTTCAACAAACTATGGAAGGACTGCTGTGTTTTGGGGACAGGGGTGCATCCCTCCACCAGCCACCACCACAGTCCTGCCCAGCTCCAGGCTGAAACCAGCCCAGACTGTGGCACACACTGTCCCCCAAGCAGCAGCATCACCAAGGATTCCTTGGGGAACCCAGGGGGGATGTAAAGGCTGGGAGAGCCTGGTGAGCTGCCTGCTTGGAGCAGCCATCCCCTAATGACAGTGCAGCCCAGGACTTTGAACCTGATGTTTGCACCTGCATGGGGTGCTCAGCTATGGAATGCCAAAGGATGAGAGCAGCATGGACAGTCTGTCCATGTGCTTCCTTCTGCTCTCTCCTGGGGCCTCCTTCGTGCTGCCAGCATCACAATATGCGATGTTTTTAAAATCTTAAATCACATGATAGAAAGGCTGGTCACCTAAAAAGCAAAGAAAGGTTTTAGCTTGTGTGAGTTACTGTGAAAAACATTAAAAGGACCATTAAAAAAGGTGGAGAAATGTCTATTGTGGCACTGAGGGGCAGCTACTCTGCAACATCACAGCATGTGTCAGGCAGGGACACTCCATTGCCCCAGCCCAGGCTCTGGGACAGCTTTCCACCTAACTTGCACCAGGGAAATCCTCAAATCTGTCTCCTATATCAGCTCTGTCCATTTTCTCCCTGGCTTTCAGACCCCTCAGGAATTTCTTGCCATATCAAAAGAGAGGGGATGAAGGGGACCAAGTGAGTATTTTTCAACCCAATGTGAATGCCGAGGCAGGGCAGCCATGCACTGCCCAGTTTCCAGAGCTCTCATCCTTGTCCTCAGTGTCCCCCTGTCCTCTTCTCTCTGCTAGGTGTCCCCTCAGTGTCCCCCTGCCCTCTCCTCTCCCAGGTGTCTCCTCAGTGTCCCCCTGCCCTCTCCTCTCCCAGGTGTCCCCTCAGTGTCCCCCCGCCCTCTCCCCTCTGCCAGGTGTCCCCTCAGTGTCCCCCTGCCCTCCTCTCTTGCCCATGTCAGCTGCTACCCGAGAGCCCCCATGGCCCCAGGAAGGGGAACGGGCTGCAAACAGAAATATCTCACCTCAGACTCATCTCCCTGCCCTGAAACCCTCCAGAGACTCTCTCCAGATTATCATCACCCTGCTGATGCTGAGCTTTCCTCCTCCTGCCCTTGACCCTTTTGTCCCCGCTGCGGAGGTTTCCCGGAGAGCTGCGGGGCTTTCTCTCTCACGGTGCTTTCCCGCAGCCTTTTGTGCGATGTCCCCCGTCACCCTCCCCCCGTGCCGAGGTTGTCGTGCCGAAGGGCCGGGCTCAGCGCTGGCACCGCAGCATCCCGCGGGATGCCGTCTCTTAGCAACGCGAGGGGAGATGCTGAGCGCACGTCTGGTCCCTCGGTCCGTGGAGGTGCACAGGGCAGAGGGCAGCCGCAGGGAATGCAGCTCCCCTGCGCACACTTCTCCTGGTCCTCTGACCCTGGGAAGCGCCTGAGGTTCGGGAGGTTGAGCACTGGCGTGGCTCAGCTCAGCCTGGTACCCCAGCCCTGCTCCCCGGCCCATCACGGAGCTTCCCGGAGCTCCTCCCTGCACCAGCGACCTGCAGAACTCCCACCACCCTTCCTGTCTCCTGCCACTGCTCCCCCACCACCAGAAAGGACCTTGGAAGGTGCTCAGAGTTGAGAAAGCCCCAAAACTGCCCCAAAGAGGTGCAAAACAGCCACAAAACTGCCCCCAAACTGCCTCAAAACAGCCCCAAAACAACTCCAAAATCGCCCCAAAACAGCCCCAAAAGAGCCCCATAACTGCTTCAAAAGTGCCCCGAAACAGCCTCAAAACAACCCTAAAACTGTCCCAAAAAAAACCCAAAACAACCCCAAAACATCCTCAAAACTGCCCCAAAACAACCTCAGAACTGCCCGAAAACTTCCCCAAATAAAACCCCAAAACTGCCCCCCAAAAAAACAAAACTGTCCCAAAACAACCCCAAAACAGCCACAAAACTGCCTCAAATCACCTCCAGAAAAGCCCCCAGCCTGCCCCAAAACAGCCACAAAACTGCCCCCAAAAAACCCAAAACAGCCCCAAAACTGCCCCAAAACCGTCCCAAAACTGTCCCAAAATCGCCGCCAGGCAGGAGCAGCCTCCCCTCTCCGGGCCGCCAGGGGGCAGCACGTGCCCGGCCGTGCTCTCTGCCGCCGCCCCGCGGCCGCTGCGGGCGCTGCAGGCGCGGCCGGGCCCGGGCCGCTGTCCCGGGCGATTCCCGGAGGATTCCCGGGAGATTCCCGGAGCCGCTTCCCCCATGGCCGCTCGCGGGTCCCACCGCCCGTATCCCGCCGTGCCGAGTCCGCGGAGAAGGAGGCGGGCACGGCCAGAAGCTGCGGGGTGAGTGAGCGTCCCCCTCCCGCCGGGAGAAGCTCCCGGCTCCCGTGTCGGGAGGATGGAGATGCTGCTCCGGTGGCGGAGAGATGGGGGAGATACCCGGGCTGTGTTGTCCCGCATGCCGGAGGGATGGAGGGATGTTATCCCCCCGTGCTGGAGGGATTGAGGTGCCTCCAAGCTGTGATATCCTCATGCCGGAGGGATGGGGATACTTCTGGACTGTGTTATCCCGCTGCCGGAGGGATGGGGGTGTCCCCGGGCTGTGTTATCCCCGTGTTGGAGGGATTGGGGTGCTCCTGGATTGTGTTATCCCGCTGTCAGAGGGATGGGGGTGCCCCGAAATTGTTGTATCCTGCTGCCGGAGGCATAGGGGTGCGCCCGAAATTATGTTATCATGCTACCAGAGGGATGGGGTATCCCCGGGCTGTGTCATCCCGCTGCCGGAGGGATGGGGGTGTCCCCGGGCTGTGCTATCACCGTGTTCGAGGGATGGAGGTGTCCCCCGGATTGTGTCCCCCATGTGCTGTAGGGTTATTGGTGCCCCCCGTGTTATCCGCTGAGTTATTCTCTGTGCCAGGAGAATGGAGGTGCCCTCGGGCTGTGTCACCCCGGGCAGGAGGGATGGGGATGCTCCTGGGGCTGTGTCATCCCATCCAGGAGGGATGGGGATGCTCCTGGGGCTGTGTCACCCCGTGCTGAAAGGATTGAGGTGCTCCTGGGGCTGTGCCATCCCCTGGATCAGCAGCAGGGTGCAGGACAGGCTGCTCAGGGCGCTGCATGCCCACCTCTCTGCAAGCCCAGCAGTGCCTGAGGCTGGAGGGATCCCTCTGGGAACACCATCCTCTCACAAGTGGTGCTGGGAGAAGTGACAGGAGCTGAGCTGGAAGGTGACTGTTCTTCCCTGAGAGCTTCCAGGATGCAGTACTGTGGGATTAAACTTGTCCTTAAGTGGTCTCACGCTATCTCAAAGCTGCAGTTCTTCTCACACTGTTCAGGGAAGGACTCGGTGCAGGGGTTTTGGAGGATTTGAGACCTGACAGAGAGTTTGCTGCAAGGATTTTTCTGCACTCGGGTTCCTGGCCAGCTGCTTCGTTGCCCAGTGTGTCTCCTGCTTTCTTCTGTGTGAGGGAGCAGGCTCAGCTGGGTGTCAGAAACACCCTTTCAACCAGGGCTGTGTAAGACATGAGGCAGAGGAGCAGCATCCCTGTCCTGGCCATTCCTTTGCTCAGATATGTGTTTACTGTAGTTCCCTGGTGTAGAAGGAAGGCTGAGAAGCAGAAACACAAAGTTGTGATGTGGACAACCCCATTGAAGCTGACTTGCAGGACATCTTGGTGTGATGGACAGCAATTGCCCTGGGAAGGTGTGAGGCCTTTCTAGGCAAGCAAAGGTAGCAGAATCTTGGCAGATTTGCAGGCGTGGGGTGCTGTGTCTGTGGGATGCTGCGAGGAGCAGTGTTTGGGTGCTGAGATGTCTTCAGCCTCAAGTCCACTGTCAGTCCCTCTGGGTAGTTTTGATCAGAGTGGAGCTCATCTGCTCCCACCTTTGCAGATATTCCTTAGGGGAGATAGAGGGCAGGCTGTGAATTAGAATGTTTGATAAATGAGGTTGCTTTTCTGAAATGTCATTTTTAATTAAATGAAAACGTTGGTCACATCCGAATTAAGTTCTCTCTGAGTTTGAGGTGATTCCTCAGTTGAAATGCCTTTGCATGGGATTAAAGACAATCAGAGTTAGAAAATCATTGTCCCAGGGTGAGAACCTCTGCTTCTTTCTTCCTGTCAGCAGTTGGCAGCAGTGTGGCAGGAAAATGGTTACTGGATGAAGCGTGAGGGAGGTGCTGAGTGGCTGTGCACAGCCAGGTTGTGCCCCTACAGAGAGCTCAGAGCCAGCTGTGCCTGCACCCTGCTGCTGGCAACCTGAATGTCACTGCTGGGAGCCCAAAGGCATCATCCTGTCCCCATCCCTCACCCCACAAATGGGACTCTGGGCTGGAGGTTGTGGTCTCTTCTGTGTTTGTCCCTGTTTTCTGTCACCCCTGGGCTTCATCCAGCACTGTCACTCCCTGTCCCACACTGCTCTTCCTGGGGAAGGACCTGACATCTGCTCCAGCCCAGGGCAAGCCTGACCATCCTCCTGCTTTACTGCTGCCTGGACCTGCTCTACCTGATCCCTCCTTCTACCCCAAAAGCCTTTTCTTCTCTGAAAGCCACTGTAACAGCCCTAGCAAAGACTGCAGGAACCTTTCTTCACCTCTCAGCTCTGTTCCAGGCTGGTATGCAGACTCAGAGTGGGGGGCTGAGCTCCTGAACTCAGCGCAGGGCAGGCTAAAGATCATTGTAGGTGACAGATTAAAGGGGATCTGACATGGGGATACTGGCAAAATGATCTCTGGGTTTTCTCAGGGTGAGCTCAGCCATCAGGTCAGTCCAGAAACACTCACCTCAACTGAGGGGATGCTGTGGGTCACTCCTCAACTCCAGGTTGCTTCAGACTGCTTTTGGCAAGTCTGACTTTACCACACCTGGCAGGGAGACCTTCCTCTAGAGAGGCTTAAAGCTTTCTGGAAAGGGACCTGGATGGTTTCCTGCTGCCTCCTTTGAGAGCAGGAACAAGGAGCAGGGCTTTGAATGGTGTCCTGAGACCTGATGCTCTGAGTTTCCGTTCCAGCACAGGGTCCTAAGCCAAGAAAACTGCCTGTCCTGCCAAGGCTGGGCAGGAAACTGGGCCTGGAGCAGGGGTGTGATGTTAACTCCTTTTTGCAAGGAGCACTGAGGCTCCTCTGATGAGCTCACTATCTGCAGCATTCACTTTCTTGTTTCCTTCCAAAAGACCCTGCCTGGCTTAGCTGCAGCCTGACGCTGTGAAGGTGCTAAAACAAGCTCAGTGAATCTGAGCTTAATCTCTTCTTAACCATGTCCTTTCTGAGCTGTGCTCTGCTAGGGAGCTGTCAGCCTGCCTGGGGGAAGGTGCTGGGGATCAAGGAGTCCAGCAGAGGTAGGTGGGCTGGAGCCAGGGGAGGGATGGCCTTGGAGCAGGGAGCATTAAATATGTTTTGGCATGTCAGTGGTCTGGCACATGGGGAATCTCCTTCTGTTTTGTTTTTTTTTGGTGGTCATTTCTTGCAAAACCCTGTGTTTAGCAAATCAGATGGAAGGGATCAGCTGCTAGTTTGGGCACACATCCCACAGGCTCCTGGGGGTGGGATACTGCTCTGGGTAGGACAGGTAGGCTGAGGGGCAGCAGCAAGTCCAGAAGTCATCTCAGAGCCACTGAGAGCTGCTCTGCTTTGGTCAGGGACTGCATTCCAGCTGTTTGCCTGAGCACACACACATCTGCACCTGGGCTGTCTCCATCAGGTGAGATGTGTGCATGGACAAGCTGCCTGCTCTGCATTTGCTCCTCCTGCTGCAGTGACCAGTGTCCTACTCTTCAGTGATGTTGTCCTACTTTCAAGTAGGTTATTCTATTTTTGCCTGGCCCTGTCCTTTCTGTGACTTTGCCTTCCTACATGTCCCGTGCCCAGCTTTCCCCTGGCAGAGGCAGAAGCTCTGCAGGTTGTGGTCCCAAGCAGCACAAGCAATTTCTCTTTGCTGTGTTTCAGGGACCCAGTGAAGATCAGATGCTCTCTTTCCTGTAGATCAGATGCTGAAGGTGCTCAGGGGGAAGGGTCAAACTTCCAGCCTTGCTTTAAGGGTTGGGGTGCGTGGCAGTCATGTGAAGGTGTTTGTTCTTGTTTGTTCTTATCTTCAAGCACCAGCACTCCCAGGATCTGGAAGAGGGGTTTGAGCAGAGAAGGAAAGGGCTGAGCTCATTCTCAGGTTGACAGTGAGCTGGGAAATAGGAAAGGAGCCTTGTCCTGTAACTGCAAAGCTGGGTAATGCCAGCTCACGAGCCTTTCTTGGGCTGCCAGTCCTGATCTCTGACTCTGACTCTTCCCAACCTCTTCCTCACTTACCCTCTGACTTCAGTTTGAAAGCTGCAGCTTCTTGTTCAAGCCAGCCATGACATGCTGAGGTCAGCACGCCAGAGGCCTCTCAGCTACCCCAGGTGGACTCCAGGTGTCCTGGCATGGCTGTGAGGCCATGGAAAAGGGCAGGGGAGCTGGAGTGCCCCGTTGGACAGGCTGGGAGGGAGCACGCAGGGCAGAAGCTGAAGGCTGATGATCTTAGGACCAGTGCTGCAGTTTATTTATGGCCTGCTTAGCAATCTCAGGCAGGCAGTGTGGGTTAAGGCATCTCCTGTCCTGGATTGACAGTAAGATCCAATTAGCCATGAAAGCCTCTAATTATTTGTCCTGAATTGCTCCGGTGGTAACCAAGGCTGTGCTATCTCCTCCTTTTGTCTGTGTCCCAGCTGGAAATGCCCCAGTGTCCCTGCATCTAGAGCAGCAAGTGTGATGTGCAAGCAGAGTCAGCACAATCTAATCAAGGGAGACAGGCCCTGTGAGTTAATGAGGGGATGGACAAGCTTGGTTTACTTTGGAGAGTTCTCTAAGCCCCGTCCTGAGAGACAAAGGGCTGGGGCTGCAAAGATAAGGCTCACAAGATGAACTGCTGTAGGAGAGGGGCTGCAGCCCCAGGGAGGGAATTGGGCTTGACAGCAGAGAGTCTCCTGTGTCTCACAGGAGAGAAACACCTCCCTTATGGGAAAGGCTGAGAGAACTGGGATTGTTCAGCCTGGAAAAAAGAAGGCTTCAGCGTGACCTTGTGGCCTTTTAGCCACCTGCAGTGGCTACAGGAGAGCTGGGAAAGGACTTTGGACAAGGGCCTGGAGTGACAGGACGAGGGGGAATGGCTTCAAACTCAGAGAGTAGGTTTAAATTAGGTATTAGGAAAAAATTCTTCCTGTGATGGTGGGGAGGCCCTGGCACAGGGTGCCCAGAGAAGCTGTGGCTGCCCCATCCCTGGAAGTGTCCAAGGCCAGGTTGGACAGGGCTTGGAGCAACCTGGGATAGTGGAAGGTGTTCTACCCATGGGAGGGGTAGAACAAAATAATCTTTAAGGTCCCTTCCAACCCAAACCCTGCTGTGATCCCTCGATTCTGGTTCTGCAGCTTGGCCAGCTGAGGTTGGCAGCTGGAAGCAGCAGCTGCAGGGAGCACAGACACGAGGTGGGGTTACACAGGCAGGGCCCGAGGACTTCTCTGTTCCAGACACTCGTGCTAAGTTACAGCTGTGCATTCCCAACTGCAGAATTATTTTAAGGGGAACAAAGCTTTGCAGGCCACTTATTGCATCTTCTGGGTTCTTGTTGTGCAGAAGAGGGGCCTTGGCTGTCTGCAAGAGAAAATGTGTCATTAATGTTCTTAGTAACCTTAACTCTGAGCAGACATGACAGCAAATAGCTCTCAGACGAGACAGGGCGGCCAGCCTTGGCTTGAAAGCAAAATTTTGCACAAATAATATTCAGGTCCTGTATGAGGGGCCAGCTGAGTGCTTCTACCATTGTTTCCAGGTCACAGGGTCCCCCCAAAAATGGGTTTTACATCACTGTCTTGAGGTGCTGCCTGAAGGCAAGCCGTGGCTTTGCTCACCAAGTGCACATTTTCTTTGTGTGTGGAAGGATGAGCAGCAGCCCTGCTGCCGACATGGCTCTGCCCCTGTGCAGAGAGGAGGGCAGGATCAGCAAGGATGCCCCACCTGAGGGGAGATGGGATCTTTCCCGGGCAAAACTGGCTGCTGGAGCACCAAACAACCTGATCTCCATCCAAGGCAGACAAGAGCCACCCCTGCCAGGGCCAGTGCTGGCCCTAGGAGCCAGCTGACACATCCTTCAAGCCTCTTGGTGTCCTTCCCATGCAGCCCAGAGCCTGCCAGCTTCAAGCCAGAGAGTTTCCTCCATACAAATGGGGACGAGGGGGGCGGGCTGTGAACTTACAAAAACTGTTTCTTTCCTGCCCACTTGCAAAGGGGAGCTACGGAATTTTAAGCAGCAAAGACAAAACTCTGCTGAAGAGGCCTCTTCTCTGCTTGCCTGCTGAAATCTCTGATGGCAGTGGTGGGGGTTCCAGGGACATGCCAGGCTTGCCCTTGTTAATGGCTCTGTTGTTGTCTGCTCCAGTTTGTTGCTCTTTGAGACGGTTTGCCGAAGCGGCAACTATTTTCCCTGGAGCAGCTTCCATGGGAGCTGTCCCCGTGGTGGGGAATGTCCCCGTGGTGGGGAATGTCCCCGTGGTGGGGAATGTCCCTCTGCGTGGCCAGGCTGCACATCACCAGCTCTCAGACCTGGCCAGAGTGTTCTGGGAACCTCCTTTATGGCCACAAAACCTGAACTTGCAGGTGGAGGAGGGACAGGTGAGAGGAGACACGGGATCTTTGTTCCATCCGGGATTTTTCCCTTCTGGATTTTAAGGGTGTTCAGCCTCCCATCTCAGTACTCCAAGTAGGGGCACCAACTTCTCCCACTTTGGTCTCTGCTCTGGTGGTCGCCACCATTTTGTCTGGGCTGGGGACACAGTGACAGCCTGACTGGTGCTTTTCATGCATCACTTTGACCATCCAGCTGTGCAGCTGTGCAGCTGTGCTGCCCTGCACCTCCTGCTTCCCACCCCGAGCTCAGAGCATCGGGCCCTCTCACCTGCATTTTTCTCCTTGAACCACTTAGTTTTAAAATAGAGCAATTATCTTCCTTCAGAAAGGAGCTTACCTGCTCCAATCTAGGGCAGTTTGGCAGCACAGCAGCCTGCACAGCTCTCCCTGGGAGCATGGTTGTGTTCCCTGCAGGGGTGCTCCCAGGGCTGGAGCCCCTCTGCTCTGGAGCCAGGCTGGGAGGGCTGGGGATGCTCAGCTGGAGAAAAGAAGGATCCAGGGAGAGCTCAGAGCCTCTTCCAGTGCCTAAAGGGGCTCCAGGAGAGCTGGAAAGGGACTTGGGATAAGGAATGGAGGGATGAAACAACGGGGGAAAGGCTTGGAAAGGCTTCCCATTGCCAGAGATTAGGGTTAGATGGGATATTGGGGAGAAATTCTTCCTTGTGAGGGTGAGGAGGCCCTGGCACAGGTTGTCCAGAGAAGCTGTGGCTGTTCCATGCCTGGAAGTGTCCAAGGCCAGGCTGGACAGGGCTTGGATCAACCTGGGACAGTGGAAGGTGTCCCTGCCCATGGCAGGGGTTGAACTTGCTGATCTTTAAGGTCCCTTCCAGCACAAACCCTTCTGTAATTCTGTGGTTCCTGTCTGTGACTTGGGATGGTGGCTGTATCTGAGGCATTACTGGGGCTGAGCAGTTTGAGCCCTTGGTGCCAGTCTTTCCTCTGTGACCACTCCTGTGCCAGAGGGATGCAGGCTTGGCTCCTTGGGACATCCTGCCAGGGTTCACAGCCCTCCCTCCATCACCAAGGCCTGAGGGGTCTCTGGGTGGGGAAATCTGTTCCTTTGTCTGTGTCATAAGAAAACACAGACCTTCAGACATTTACCTACACATCTATCAACAAGTGACAGATCTGCAGGGGGCTGGCAGAAACTTTCAGATGTGGCCTAGTCCATGTTCAGGCCTGAAGATGGGACCAGTTCTTTTGTAGGTCACTGCCAGCAGAGGCTTCTCCAACCTGCTCCTAAAATGCCTGCCCATGACCTTTGTCTGTTTTACAGGATGGAGTGTTGGCTGTGATTCAGAGTTTGTAATTGCTTCTGGGTTTAAGTGCTCAGAAAATAAGGTAGCCTTTGCAGAGGCTTGTTGCAGTGAAGGGTTCAGTGATGGAGCAGATTCTGCCAAGCTCAGCTGCCACGCTCTCCGTGGTAGGAAGGGTTTACATCCTCACATGTGTAGATCACCTAATCTCCTCTGTCTTGGGATCCCTCTGCTGTCTCACAAGTCTACACCCAGCTGTTGTTTAATTATAAAATAAGCAGACAGGTATTCACTGGGAAAATTAAGCTGTTTTGTTCTTTATGTGTCCTTGATGCTCTCCTGGCATCTTATCTGGGGACAGCAGCTCTAAGCCTGGAATTTGCATTTGTTTTTGTCTTGCAAAGCCAGCTGTTTTAATAGGGAACAAACCCATGGAACAGTGGATGTGCCATGTCACACAGACATGGTGGTGTTAGAGAGGAATGGTGCCTTGGCTCCCCTTTGGGCTGTGAGGTTCAGGGGATGTGGCTGCAGCTCCTGTTCAGCCCCAGGTCGTGGGTGACTGCTGAGGGCATTTGGCTTCCTCAGCCTGGAGCAGAGGGGGCTGAGGGGAGACCTCAAGTCTGCAGTTTCCTAATGAGGGGAAGCACAGGGGCAACACCAATGACAGTGACAGGACCCAGGGCATGGCTGGAGCTGTGTCAGGGCAGGGTTAGGTTGGGTATCAGGGAAAGCTTCTTCCCCACAGGGTGCTGGGCACTGCTCAGGCTCCCCTGGGAATGGTCACAGTCCCAAGGCTGCCAAAGCTTCAGGAACTCTTGGACAATGCTCCCAGGCACAGGGTGGGATTGTTGGAGTGTCTGTGCAGGGCCAGGGATTGAACTGGATGATCCTCGTGGGTCCCTTAAAATTCAGATATTCCATGATTCTATGACACAGCTTTGTGTAGCTGTGCTAAGCCAGCCTTGACACCAAACACAGCCCACGTTGTGCTGTGAAATATGGGCAGGAGGGACAGGAGAGCCCAAGAAAGATCAGTGCAGGACACCCAAGGTCACGAGGAAAGGCAGCATGAGCTACTGATGATTTCCAGGGTAGCAGAGGAGAGCCAGCTGACCAGAAGCTGGAGGGTGGGAGTAAACCCTTAGTAACAGAGGGTGTTTGTCCATGCACACAGAGCACATGACCTGTCCTTTGGCTGAGCTTTGTGTCCTTTCAGTGAAGCTGGAGCTGCAACTCACACCCTAGAGACTGGGGACCTACAGATGTGAGCTCTCAGTACATTTGCCAGGGCTTGACAAACCCAGAGATGCCAAACAGGAGAGCAGGCTGGAGCTGTCTCCATATTCCCTGAGTCAGCAGAGCTTCTCCATCTGCTGGCTTTAGGTAACACAAAGAAGAAGAAGAAAGTGAAAAGGCTGATTTTCAAAGGTTGGAAGAGTTGAATCTCCTCGATTAAGGCCCTGTAAAACACTGTCATCATCAAGCCCACCCTAAGTGTTTGTGTTGGGCCAAGCCCAGGTCCTCTTCTGAGTGGGGACCTGAGGCTGCTGAAGACCAAGCTTCCATGGGCACCCTCTCAGTGATCAGCTGGGGCAGAGTTTAGAGATGGTCCAGCTGAAGAAGGGTTTTCAGGGACAGCCAAACCCGGACAGGACTTGTTTCCTTTGAACTTTTCCTGCAGGAGTGCCAAGCTTTTACCCCAGCTCACAGATCCCAAGAACACCCTCAGGGTCCCATCCCCAGCTGTGTACCCTAAATTACTCCATCCCTACAAAGCAAATGCAGTGGAGCAGATCCAGCCATGGCTCTGCTAATGCCTGCAGGCACATCAGTGTCACTTTTCCTTGGCATCTCCCACCTATAGCACCTCTAACCAGGGCAGTGCTCGTGGCCTGAGCTCCACTGCACTCCTACAGCAACACTGAGCAGTTTTCTTACTGAAAACTGGGACTTGCAGAGATGAAGTGAGTTGATGAAGGAAGTCAGAGCCGTGGGGAGGGAGAGAAAAAGAACCCAGGAAAGCTGTTAATCTGCCATTTTAATTTGCTGCATTGTACCCTGAGAACATCATCGTTGCTGAGCTACCACCCAGGTGCTCATCCAATGGGAACTGCTGGAGATTTGCAAGTAGAAGAGCTTTAAACAAGAGACAGCATGGATTAAGGCTGACATCCCATCGGATTCTCCTTCTCTGGATCCCTGATCTTCCAAGAGGCACCTTTCCCACTTTGCATATAATGTGAACTATTGTATAAATATTTAGTCACTCTGTTGGGAACATTAATTATAAATGGAGACACAGCTTTTGAAAGCTGCCTGTAGGTCTGGGCACCCAATTTCCATTAATTTTAATGAGAACCAGACATCCAAATCCCACTCTGTGGCTTTGAGCATCTCAGGCAGGAAGCTTCATGCGACACCCCCTCCTCCATTCTCCCCACTCTGCAATTTCAGAGTGAGATTTGCAAATACCTTACAAATCCTGCAGATGCCTGAGTTGCCCCTGTGCCATGCCATTGTTGTCTGCTGAGGATGGTTGGGTGGTAGCTTCAGAAGTGTTTCTAATAAGTTCATTTAATCCATCCTGTTAGTTCTTTTTCTTTGCACCCCCCTCAGCACTTTGAAACAGCGATGCCTGAATGAACCCCCAGCCTGTGTGGTTTTTTCACAGAGAAGCTTTGATGCTTGCAAATGACAGCTGTGCAGAGCAGGTCTGAAATGAATGATTGAATTATCTGACTGATTAAAAATGTGCTGTGGCTTGGAAGATTTGACAGCAAGTATTCACTTAGGCAGCTCACATGAAAGAGAGCACACAGGCACGTAGGGTGTGTGTTTGTGTGTGCACTGGGAAAAACAGCCAGTGAGAAGGGACAGACACACAGAGCAGCAGCTTCTTAAGCTCAGCATCCTTTCCAAAGCCCCAAATCTGCTGTGAGATGCTCAGCAATGCTAAAACTCAGCGTGGTTGTGGAGATAATGATTATTTAGACAGACGTCAGCAGTGGTTTAGGAAATGGAAATTGAGCTAAAAAGTAGTGCAGGCTGGGGAACTACTTAACTGCATCTCAGTCCCTCCCTGCCTGGGGCTGAGGAGGGATAAACTCTGCTGGAAACACGGTTCCATCCTCTGTGCCATGGTGAGGAGCAGCCCCAGGGACACCAGCTCCTTGGGAACATACCCCATGATCCAGAGGCTGGAAAAACTTGAGCCCTGCTGAGATTAACTATAAGTGGCTGGAAGGATGGAGAAAGGCAGCTTGGTTATGGCTGTGCCCTTGATGCCATCAGTGATGGCAACAGCAGATGTGCCCATGCAGCCTTTCTAGAACAATCTCATCTTCCTTCCCCATCTCCATGTAGTAACCTCTCCCTTCCTGGTGCCTCAGAGAAATTCAGCTCAGCTAGAACAGAAGAAAAATATCTGGAAGTGAAATGAATGAAAAGAAAAAAAATTAGAGGTTTTTTTGTAAATGAAACATATTTTTTGCAAATGAAACATATCCACAAGTTCATAGGTTCCTGCTGGAGTTCCATAGAGGGAAAAAAAATCATGTCACAAAAGTTGCAATTGTAGTTCTTCATTGTGAATGGTCTTCTGATAGTTTGCTGAAATTGATTTTTTCCCAAATTGTCAAACTGCCTTTCATCTCCCTACTTACAGAAGATCACTCTCTCAGTGTCCTGACCCCCAGCTCAAAAGAGGTGAAACACTGGGCTGTAACTAATTGCTTTATCTGAAATAGTTTTGGTTTGTTCTCTCAGCCCAACCACTGAATAATTTGCTCTTTGCCCCTTCCAGTGCCATTAGTGCTGTTGGGTGTCTGTATCAGCTTCAGCCTCGCCCTTCGTGCTCCTGTCCCAGTTCCAGTGGTCATTTCCACAAGGCTAAATGCTGCAATAGTCCTCAGGGCACACAGAGCTAATGGTAACTCATCGGCATCTGTGTCATCTCTCCAGCAGCATTCCGAAATGTCCCTCTCATTGACCCCATCCTGGACACTCAGGAGCAGTCAGAGCAGGGAAGGTGCTGGGATTCTGCCCATGTAAAACCTGATTGTCCCCCTGCAGCCCAGGTGTGGGAGCCCCAGGGCCCCTTGTGTTTCTGTCCCACATTTCTCCCAGCCAGGACCTGCCTGCTGAGCTTAAATGAAACATCAGATCATTTAAATTCCCTTTTTCCATCATCTGAAAATGTCTATTTAGCGACATTTTTTTTTTTAATTTTATGGACAAATCATTGACACTCCATCCCTGGAAGTGTTCAAGACCAAGTTGGACAGGGCTCTGAGCAACCTGGTCTAGTCAGAGGTGTCCCTGCCCATGGCAGGGAGTGGAACAAGAAAACCTTTAAGATCCCTGCCAATCCAAACCATCCTGTGTTTCTATGAATATAATCAAAATCAGGTTTATAACTGTCCTGGTTTGAAAGACAGGTGTTTGTTAAGAAAGGCAGAAGCCTCTCTTGAAATGGACAATGTAAACCCCCTCCCTCCAAATTACTGTAACTTTGAAATTATGGGGCTCTCAGGCAAAGATATGGGAATAGGAATAACAGTTCCTTACTAGGAAAAAAAAATAAAAAATACAGTAATACATAAAACCCCAAACCCAAAAACACTGACAGAGTGAGAATCCAAGGTGCCCCCGTCAGTCAGGCAGGGTTGGTGCAGTCCCATTCCATGGTGGCTGCATCCTCCTGCAGTGACAGATGTGGTTCTGCTGGAGCAGGGCTCCTGCACAAGGTGCAGTTTTCCTCCAAAGCTGCAGGGATGATGTGCAAGGCTCTGGTTTTCCTCTGGGATCCAGTGGGAAAAGGCTGCTCTGCTGTTCCAAATCTCCCCTTTGATCTGGGTAGGAAATGCTCGGCTCCTGCCCTGGCTGGAGCATCTCCCAATGGGATGATGGAATTTGATCAGCCCTGCCCTGGGACTGCATGGCCATGAACAGGAGAGATCTCCTGGAGGGAGGATGGGCTGTGGGCAAGATAAAGAACACTGCAACAGCTGGGTTAACAGCTGGTGATAGAATATAAACTTTTGGTCACATCCTGCATTGCAACCCAAGACAATCATCTTGGTGCCTCCTCTGGACTTGCTCCAGCAGCTCCACATCCTTCCCGTGCTGGGACCCTGGAGCTGGAGGCAGAACACGTCCCAGTGTTCCACCCAGGGCTGCTCTTCCACCCAGGCTGCAGCAGACCAGCCCTGGTGCAGATGGATCCCTGCAGACTGCCAGATCGAACCAGGGGGATGGACAAATAGCTTCCCTAAACAGCTTCATAACAAAGTGAGAGAAAATCCATGCTCCCAGAACAGCTTTTCAGCCTCAGGGATAGATGCTGAAGGACTCGTGCTGCTGCCAATGCGCAGCCCCACAGTTTCTAAAAATGACAGGTGATAATTTTCTGTTACCAAAAGTATTGCAGTGAATTTGGTGTGATTCTGGATCAGGCCTCAGTTGGACAGATAAAGGTGAATTGATTACTGAACTCAGAATTAATGGTTGCTTAAATGCCTTAATTGTATTTGTTCTGAGCAGAATGTGATCCTAAATTGATAATATGTATGCAAGGCACTTAAAAGTGGTCAATTTTTCTAAGTTGGGAACAATTACAAACAAGAAACGATTGGAGGAAAAAATGAGAAAAAATAATATGTGTTCTAAATGAGGGTTGCCTAAGAAAACTTTGATAGATGCTGTCTCCTCCACAGCATGCACACAGTTCTGCAGTCATTGAAGATATTCTTAGCTAGGAATCTATCATTGTTAAGGAAGAGAAAATCAAAAATAATAACAGTAATAAAAACCCCAACAGGAAAAGAAGGGCTTTGGTAACAAAAGCAATGAATTAATCGTTATGTAATGCAGAGACCTGGAAGGCTAATCTGGAAGAGCAGTCAATGAAAATTTTGTTTGGTGGCATTAAGGACTATTAGGGAGTGTGCATGTGTGTGTGCTTATATGCATGTATGTCAGGAAGAAAATAAATGCTGCATGTTGGTTTAGATGAAGGTGGTTAAGACTCTGCTCTGATACTGCCAAAAAAAAAAAAAGTGTCCAGTCAAAGATTCGTAGCTCTGGAGAAAAGCAGCCTGATGGGTTCCTGTCCTACTGAAGGGATGGAAAAATGCTTGCTGCAGCAGTAACCAGGCAGCACATTAAATGGCAGCTGGTAAATTGAAATGTTTGTTCCTGCCTAGGACTAGAAAAACTACATTGAATGGTTTAATGTATGCCAGTACCTGGGTGTTGGGGAAGGGTGTACCCAGAGAAGCTGTGGCTGCCCCATCCCTGGAAGTGTCCAAGGCCAGGCTGGACACTTGAAACAACCTGGGACAGTGAAGGTGTCCCTGCCCATGGCAGGGAGTGGAGCTTAAAGTCCTTTCCAACCCAGGCAATCCTATGATTCTATGAAATTAGTCCAACAAAATAGAATGGCATTTGTTTAAATGAGGTGATGGATGGCAGAGAGGGGGAGACTCCTAGCACTGGGGTACAATAAAAGATGGAGGACATGCTGCAGATCCCTTGTAGTCAGAAGAGCACCAGACTCCCTGTGGGACCTCCGAGAACCTGCTCACTCACATCAGCTGCTGAGGATACTGTTTTCATACACTGAATGTTACTGAAATTAGGACAAGTCAGATGCTGTGAGTGGTCAGGCCTGCTTGGGGAGCTGATTTTGTGTCAGCAGTGGGCTCTCAGGAAGACAAGTGCAAATTCATACACTCAGAAACCCCTGTGGGCAGAGGAAAGATGGTGTTTTAGAGGACAGTGACTCATTTGAAAGTTCCCATGAAAGAAGATGGAGTGTGAGCAGAGTGCTCATCCAGCCCCATCAATCTTACTTGTGCCAAAATCTGAAATGCCAGGAATGATGACTCCCATATTCCAGGCTGGGATTTCCCAGGCAGAAATGCCTACACCGGGAAGGGAATCAAAAACCTCCATGGCACATGGAGATTTCTTTAGTGTGAGCAAGAGAGGTGAATAATCCCTGCACAGGACATTAGTGCAGTGTCCTCTTGGGACTTGCAGAGGGTTCTGGTGGCTGTGCTGGCCAGGCTGGTACTCAACTCTGACTCCTGACCCAGCAGCCAGAAAGTTATTGAGGAGCTCAGAGAATGAACTGTGATGTAGAAAACCAGACCCCTATGGAGCCCTAAACAAGGTTCACTTGAATGTATATCCAGGAGGAGGGTACAAGGAAACTGGGGGGAAAGAAAAACTCCCAGGGGGACATTGTTGAAGTCACTGGGCTTTTCTGTGTAGGAAGAGCCAATGGTTGCAGGGTGACCCCACGGTATTCAGGTGCAGGTCCTGGGATTGGAGTTGTTTCACCTGTGAGTTATTTGCTGTTGGACAGTTTGTCTCGGGGTGAGGTGTTTGGTGTAGCTCTCTGCCTTCTGCCTACACCTGTGACAGCCCAGCTGGGTGCAGAGGATTTTCTGACCACACCTTACCTCCAAGGACAGACATCACCTAGGACAAAGGGCTGATCTTAAGTGTAAGAGAAATGCAGACAAAGGCTCTCAAGGACTGGCCCTTATTCTTCAGAGGGGCTGTTATCCCTTGCACATCCCCCTGTCCACACCTCCTGCATGCAGCATCTCATACAGATTTCTCCTAATTATGGCTTCCATCAAAGTGGCTTGTACTGAAAGTTTGTGAATCCCAGCTGGGAAATCCAAGGGATTTCCCGAGAAAAACAGCTGTGTGAGGACATGGGAGCATGCTCATTCCTGGGTACAAAAGAACACTAGCTATGGCTTCATAATAAAAACTGAGAAGGCTGAGCAGCATCCACGAGTGTCCTTGTGTGCCACACCAAGCATCAAGAGCAGGGCATGGCTGGAAAATTCTTTGTGATGGGGATTCAGCACTTCAAGCGAAGGCATTAACCTACAGTTAAGGCACTTTTTAAATGGTGAGAGAAATCAATGAACCCTGTGGGGCTGCTGCAAGGGTAAGTGGTCCTGTCTTTGGGTTTGGTGCATCCTATGGGTCTACAGGAGCATGAACCCTCTCAGGACCAAATGCTCCTGTCTTTTTTCCAGGTGTCCCCCTCTGCCCTCAGCCTGTCTGGATTGTTCCCATGGTCTGCATGGTGCAGGTGTTTGCAGTGTAACTTGTGGTGCCTGCAGGTGCCTGCCAGGCTCACAGGGGGCTGCTTTGACTTGTCTGGGGGCTTGAGGTGTGGCTCCCCTGATGCTGAAGGTGTCCTTGCCACAGGATGCTTCTTTTTCCTCAGAGAATTTCTGTCACAGGTGGCAAAAAAATCCAGACAATTCAGCAGCACACACAGAATTGCTGTAGTTTTCTTAACTGGAAGAAAATATTATGACATATTCGAGGCACCTGACAGGGATGTACCAGGAGAAATCTCTGTACCCTGTTGCTAATGGAATGCCCAATCAACGACAGGGACAGGCTCACTACCCTGCCAAAGGGAGGAGAGGAGGTTTCTCCCTGAATCCAGCTGTTGATACGCTCATTCCCAGGAGCAGAATGATTGATAACACAGTTATTTGGAACCCACTAGTGGATATATTCTTAGAAACTAGAACCTCGTTTTCTCATGTTGCAAAATGTCATTTCCTAGGACTGGCTGCGCAGAAATTGGATTTTGTTCCTTGTCTTCAGAACTGAACAGCACAACAGACTGATAAATATTGATTGTGCTTTTATATTTTAATTTTTTTATTATTAAAGCACCCTAACCTGATAATTGTTTGATCACCAATACATTAGAGGGGATCAGAAAGAGCAGCAGGACAGACTTTCATGATGGTGTTAATTGAACCTCTTTGGTGAAGGGGCTCTGTTGGAGGTTAAAAGCCCCACACCTGGATTTGCCCAGCATTTTGACTGCGGCCACAAGATCCATTTTTGTGTCTCTCCAGCACAGTAACCTTCACTCACACTTGCATTTTGTTGGAAAAGTCCTGAGTGTAGCTGCAGGGTGGCTCATTACATGGTTCATTACCGATGCTATCCCTGGCAAACAACCCCGTGTGCTGTGCTGGGGGTATCCCTGCTGGAAGCATCTCTGGCCGTGTTGTGCTGAGATGCTCCAGGACATTATTTCACCTGATGGCTGAGCTGCAGTGTTGGGATGTATGGCTGTATGTTGTCATGGCATTTTTAATTTGGGATGTCAGGGATTTGTTGGCTCATTCAGCCATGCGTGTCCCCTGGAACAAGTTTTCCAAGAGACAGAGGTCTAGGGAAAGCTTTTCTCCTTGGAATCAGGAACATGCAGCTGAGGCAGACACCAAACCCTTCTTCCTCCCCCAGAGGTCCGATGGGGCTTGGACCAACCTGGTCTAGTGGAAGGTGCCCTGCCCACGGCCTGGGTTGGAACAAGGTGGTTTTTCAGGTGCCTTCCAACCCTTCTGTGATTCTGTGACCCCAAATCCTTGTGCAAGAGTCAGGGGGCACATGCTGGTCCCTGTGTGTCACCAGGACATGGGTGACACCAGTACAGAGATGTGCCAGCTCTGGGTGAAGGATCCTTGTAGCTGGCACTATCCCAGCTGGTCCAGGCTAAGGAACCACTGACCTGTGCTCCAGATGAGCATCTTGACCCAGAGAGCACCCACACCCCCACCTGTGCACCCACAGAAACCCCCATTGTATTGCAGCCACCAAAAGGCCAAGGGACAGCGTTTGCCCTAAACTACTGCTCTGTTAGAGTGGTAAAAGGGCCCTAAAGCAGGACAAGCCTTGAGTGCCTGTGCCTCTCCACCCCACACAGCATCCCCAGCCCTGCTGGTGAGCCTGGCTAAGCAGTGGACAAAGCCTTTGCATGAAGAGCTGTCAGGATGGAGATGTGTCAGTGGTGGTGAGCAGGCACCAGGTCCAGCCCACGGTGGTGGGAGAGGCTCTGGAGCCAGCTTGGCAGGAACCACTGCTGGAGCCTGGGATGGGATATTGGGATGGGATGAGATGGGATATTGGGATGGGATGGGATATTGGGATGGGATATTGGGATGGGATATTGGGATGGGGTGGGATATTGGGATGGGATGGAGCTGCAGCAGGTGGGAGCATCCAGAGGCACGGAGCAACCCAACCTGCAGTGCTGGGGTCTGCACCAAGGTGGGTCCTTGAGGCATTTCCAGTGCTGCACGTCTGCGTTTGGAAGCGCATCCATTGCTAAAGACACTTGAGAGCGTTTGGCAGGGTTTCAACCCCAAACTTGAAGCCAGTGTCAGTTCGCGGGGTGAGGATTTGCTGGCAGGAAGCAGAGCAATCCCTCAGCGCTCTGCAGGTGCCCGTGGGGGGAACAATCCCCAGCGCTCCGGGGACATCCCTGGCAGCTCCTGCGGGTCTGCTCCTGCCGGGGGCTTCGCCAGCCGGAGCTTTATTCCATCCTCTCCCTGGTCCATTCACCATGCCTCCTGCCTCCTCCCCCTCTCGCCGTCCCTCCCACCCTGCCTGCCGGATCCCCAGCAGTCTCTTGACACCTTGGGGGAAGGCTGGGAGGTGTAACCATCGCCAGCGAGCGAGGCAGAGCAGGAGAGAAGGGAGAAGGAAGCCAATAACGGGGAGGTCCAGGAAGGTGGTGGAGGGGGAGGGACGGGGCCACTCCTCCATCGGTGGGACTGCAGATTATTTTGCATGGATTGTTGAAGAGAAAAGGGAGCTGCATTTGTGAAGGGACCAAAAAATAAACAGCTCATTGCTCGGGTAAGTGCCAATGCGAGCTCCCCGGCTCTCATTGTCATGCTGTACATCGATCCCCGCTCCTATTTAGCTTAGTTGTACTGGGTTTGATTCTTATTAGGATTATTTGATGCATCAGCTGTATGCTTCAGCTGCTGGAGGCTGAGCCTCCCGGTACGTGTGTGTGTGTGTGTGTGTGTGTGTGTGTGTGTGTGTGCATGCGTGCATGTGGGAAGATGCCCGTTCTCTGGATGTACATTGACACATTTTTCCAGCTCTCAGTGCGGTGTCTCGTTCGCAGTTTTACCCCAAAGCGTGCCTTACACACACACACAAATGGTGCTTGCTGCTCCTGCCTTTAAAATCCACTCACACGCGCAATTATTGAAGCTGAAAATTAAAGAGGGGGCTCTTAAATCACAGACCTCAGTGGTAGGGGGCTACTCCTCTTTATGCTGAGCTTGTCACGTTCAGTATTATGTTTTATAGCAAAGCTACATTTAAAGATCAATTCGGCAGTGGTTATTGCATCCAAATTACATGGTTGTCATGGAGATGGTACAGAGAAGCTGAAGTGATATGACTGCATCTGGACTGGAGTGGGGCTTCGCTGCCGACTGAGATCCTGCCTTTCCTCCTGTGTCTTTTTGTCTCTGCTGGGTTACAATTTCTTTTAATCTTGAATGAAGCGGTGCCGTGTTAGAGGATTTAGAGGTCGAGCTGCTGGGAAGGGTGTGTGTTACCCCCACTCAGCACTGGGTTATTATCATAATTGTTCCATTAACGTCTGCGTCTCCCTGAATTTCTTCCACAAGTCTGGGAAGGAGGAAGGCGTGAGAAGGACGGATAGTTTTCTGCACACAGCTAGGGCTGGGAGTACTTTCTAAAAGGATACCTGCCATGCCCACACCTCCCTGCTGGCTCCCACACCTTGGGGGACAAAAGGGAAAGGATGCTCTGATTTTAGCCATGTTTATCTTCCATTTTTCTGCCTTCAACTTCGAGGATTCAAGGAGCCCGTCACCTGCTCGTCACTGTCTCAGGGGAATGGCTTTTAAAATTTTTTATTTTTATTATTATATTTATGTTTGCTTTGCAACTGGTAATATGGATGTGTTGGCAGTTGGGAAAGAAAATCCATAATTTATGAGGATGAAATTTTCCTGCCTAAGGCTAGCTAGAATACAAAGAGTATATCTGTGGGAAGGGCATGTTATATGTTACAGATGTGTATTTCTCTAGCGGCTGGGAGTAAATCACACTATTGTGCTCATCTTCATTATTTTGGGTGTTAGGCTGGCTTTAGTCAATATTTAATCTAAGCTCATTGTGTGCTCACACAATAAACGTGCAATTGGAGCCTAACTTTACATCTCTAAAATGCTTTGGGAATGCATGTGGCATTGTCTCCATAAATGCAATTTCACCCTTTTCTGTGAGACCAAGCCTATTGTGGGCATGTAAATATAGTAAAAGGCACTGGTGGAAGCAAGCCCGTCAGAATGGCAGTGTTTCTCTAATTGTATCACTAAACATAAGACAGAATTAATTACTAGGATAAACAGAGCTTTGTAGCTCTTGGATCAGGATAATATTTGCATGGAGTTCCAGGCCTGCATTATAGTAGCTGGCATTATGGCTTAAATTCCCCCCATGCCAGTAGATAATGCTTTTAGCCAGGAGTGGAACATATTATCATTAGATATTTTTGCATTAAAAATATGTTAAATCCCCATGTCCTTGTCAAATTGTCCATTACAACAGTTCCAAACTCTGTGATTCAACTAGGATTTTCCTTAATGTGATTTTTCCCATACAAGTCCAAGCAAACAATGGATAAAGTCTGAAAGTGGGCAGCTGAGTCCAGAGAGAGATGGTCGATTCACAAAATGGATGGTCCTCATTTCGTGCCTCTTTCCCCCCTAAAAGTTAGGCACAAGTGGAGTTGAAGAGGGCAGCTTTCCCTGGACATCCCCTTGGGTGTGTGGGGCTGGAAGCTGAGTAGTTCTGCATTAATACTGAGTTCCCTCCTGTCCCAGCACCCAATCACTCTTCAGCCCACCCTAGGACGTGGCTGGATTATTCTCTGGGGAAACTTGGCGTGGCTAAGTGACTTTGGCAAGGTGGCAATGGCAGCGTTGGGCAGGGGACACAGGAGCTGTGCCAGGAAGAAGCTCTGTGTGACCACCAGGGCTGCTCAGTGTCCTGCTTGCCCTGGGGAGGTGCTGATGGGAAGCAGTAACTCCAGTTCCTGGAGACCAGGTGGATGGGGTGAGGCTGTGTTTGCTGAGGCCACTCAGGAGAGTTCCACGGAGAGTGGCAAGAGGGAGTCAAGCAGTTTCAGACCAGTTTCTGAGGTGCCCAAGAAGAGGATTTGCTTTTCTGACCCCAGGGTGTCCTCCTTGCGTGGCTCTTCACATCAAGCACTCACAGGTGTCTTGGCTTTCTGCTCTCCCCACTGGTGCTGCTCACCCCTCAACTCCCTCCTGAAATACCCTGAATTGCTCTTCTGGACTTCAACCCACAGTACCATCACTTCTCTGCTCTCCATCCCATCACCCAACACCTTTTTGTCCTCTTCCTCCGTGGGTTTTCCCTCCAGTGGAGTTCCCTCCATCCAGCAGTGCCACAAGCTTCCCTGCCATGGGTTTGTGTGTTCTGTGCCTGTTCTGAGGCACACAGTGCTGGGTATCTCAGGCCACCATGTCAAAGGGACTGAAGTGAAAAGTCTCCTTTGAAATCTGAAGTTGCCCCATGTGGAGTCCGTGGTTCTGCACAAAGCTGGAGCTGGTTCTTGGTGCCAGAAGGAAATGGAATTCCCTGTTCAGGTCACACACACAGCAGCTGTGTGTGGCCCTGCTGACTTGCACAGGTTGGTGGAGGTGCCAGAAGGACGTTCCCTGGGCTGGGAGGGAGCTGTGGTTACTGCCAGCAAAGTGCTGGCTATGGGCAGAGTGATTCCTGCTGAGGGAAAAGCTGCCTCGGAGGTTGTGTGTGAGCAGTCCCTGGAGTGGGTGATCTCCTGGTGGAAGTGGTCACATCCCTTGAGGGTGCTGCTTGCCCTCCTACCTGACAGACTCTGCTGTGGACACACCTCTTTGCCACATTTGCTGGAGGTGGAAACATCTCCTTGCCCTTTTGGCAGGAAAATGCCTTTGTCAGGGATGTGGTGGGACAGGATCCATGGGAGGCTCGGTGCATCCAGGCTCTCAGTGGCTGGATGGAGCCATAGGAGTGGTACAGGACCAGATTCTGCACAGGAGGCTCTGGTACTTCCCTCTGGAGGTGACAGTGTGAGAGGGACAGGGTCAGTTCTGGCTCCCTCCCTGTTTGCTGTGACCCTGGGGAGGTGACTGGCAGGCTGGGCTCATGAGGGAGAGGCACCTGTGCAACCTGGACACCTCTCCTTCATCCTCACTGTCCCTTTGTGTTCCTGCAGGAGCTCCAGGAGGGGCTGAGATGCTCAGGGAGGTCCTTCCCTGCAGTCCACAGCCCAGTTTTCCTGAGCCTGGGCAGCACCTAGCTCTGCTCAGCTCCCAGGTGGGGACACTGGTGATTCCTTTAGAGCAAACCCTTCCCATCATTGGATCAGCCCCGGTGCTCCCTCCCTTGCACCAGGCAGGGCCAGACAGAGGAAGGAGCTGCAGGCAGCCTCAGCAGAGATTCTACACTGAGCCCAAGCTCCTTCTTGTGCTCTCTGTGCTTTTTCTGGGCTCTGGCCTCAGCCTGGCACTGGGCACAGGCTTTGTCACCTGCCTCTTCGCCACTGTTACATTTCCTCCTCTCCTTCCTCTGCCTCCTTCTCATCACCTCACATACTGCCCTCATGGTTTCTCAGCTCTGTGGTTCTGAAGGGCCTGGCTGTGGCTCAGGTCTGCTGTCAGGTTGTTTGAAGGAGCTGTCCCCATGTCCCCATGTCCCCATGTCCCCATGTTCCCATGTCCCCATGTCCTGGCCAGGAGCTGTGCTCACGCTGGGTCCCAAAAGAGGAGACCACACCTGAAGGGATCTTCCCAGCACCACCCTGAGGGGTGCCATGGCAGCTGGTCAGGGTCACCTCTGTGGTGCCACCAGCCTTGCCTCATCCTCTGCTGTGTCCTCTTCTTCTCTGAGGAATCCTGGATGGCTCCCAGCAAGGGTGGTGCTGGTGGGATGCCCTGACATTGGTGGCTGCTCTGAGACCTCACCAGGGGCAGGGAAGGGGCAATGCTTCCCTCCAAGCAGGATGAGCCCAGGATTCATCCCAGGATTTTCTGCCTTCCTCTGCAGCATGGCACATGGTCTGGTTCCAAGGGTAATCTCCCAAAGCCCCACTTTGGCAGAATCTTTGTGCACTGGTTTTGCATCTCCCACTCTCCAGCTCTGACAGTGCAGAGCTCCCAGTGGCTGTGGGAGCTTTCCAAGTGTTGTGACTGTGGCAGGGGCCATGCTGGGGACAGGGCTGCTCTGTGACCTTCTGGATGAAGTGTTTCCTGGGCTGCAGGCCCTCAGCTGGATTTGGTGTCTTGTGCAGTCACTGCCCGTCCTTGTGTCCCCTGCAGGTGATGCAGCTGAGCTCCCCGTGTGTCTGTGGCCTTTCTGTGCCTCTGGGATGGAGAAATTAATTCTCCCTCAAAATACAAAACCTAGGAGAGGTATCACCTAGAGGTGATACTCCCTTTCTGGGGTTTGGAGGATGTGTCTCCGAGCTCTCCTGAGCACTCAGGCAGGAGAACTGACATCAGACCCCAGTGGCTGATGCACTTATGGTTCACCAACCGTCCTGAAAAGCCCAGGGAAAATGATGTGAGCTCAGCCTCCTCTCTGGCTTCTCCTCCCCCATGTGCAGTTGTCTCTCTATTATTTTCTTGATATGGAAAAACAAATTTGACCCAAATCTCTTTTTCTTGTAAATCTTTAAAAAATTGTAAGATAGCAGGGAAATGCTGTGATACCAAACTAAATTGAAGGGTTGCATTTTTTGTTTTCTGTATTTGCTTACATGCTCCAAAGTCAAAGCAGAAAACTCAGTTCTTGCAACTTTTTTTTTTTTTTTTAATCCAGCTCTTCAGTGTTTTCAGCACAAGTGCATCAAAACTCTAGGCAAGGTTTAGCTGACCTATAATTGCCATTTTCAGCAAGTGAACAATTTTTCCAAAAAATTTCACACGGTTCTGGTCAAAAGCCTCATAGAGGTGGAGAGGGAGTTCCCTGTGGTACCTTCCAGCCTTCCTCCAGCTCCTGATCCAGAACTGGGTGGTCTGAGGCTGGCTCAGGGAAATATCCAGGTGCTGCCATACACAGAGCAGGGCCTGGGCACACTCACAGAGATCTCTGCCCTCTCTGTGCACGGCCTCCTGCTGTTGGCTGGTGCTGCACACAGGAGGAGAGGATGGCCCTGGACTAGTGGAAGGTGACCCTGCCCATGGCAGGGGTGTGGAATGAGGTGATCTTTGAGGTCCTTTCCAGCCAAACCTTTTGGGGATGCTGTGGCACCTTCTCCAGTTCACCCACAGCCTCTCCTTGTTTCATGTCCTAGAGCAGCATCTGCTCACCACAGGTCCTGGAAGTTCAAGGAGTGTTTGGACAACGCTCTCAGGCTGGGGTTTTGTCCAGCCCCACAGGGTGGGATTTCTGGGTTGTGCTGTGCAGGGCCAGGAGTTGGACTAGATGATCCTTGTGAGTCCCTTCCAGCTCAGGGTATTCCATGGAAGATAGATTTGGATGAGTCCTGCCCTCATTGTGACACGAGACACTGTTCCCAACGCTGAGCTCACCTCGTGTAGGGCTCTGCTCCTTCCCAGATTCTGCATCTTTGCTGCTCAAACAGGCACTGGCACCCAGGCTGTGGGAGTGGATGGAGCTTTGGGAGCCTGGAGCTTTGGCACTCCCTAGGAACAAAAGCAAGCAGGACACAGGCATGGGGGGAACAGGAGGAGTTCCTGGCTAGAAGGGGATACACGATGCAGGGGGATTCTGCTAAATTAAAAATAAGTATTTGTCTTTACTGGTACAACAGAAGCTAGGGGAGCAGGCAAGAGGAAAGTGAGAAAGCTTTATTTAATTAGATTATAAGGCCCCAAAGGCTTCAGACTCATAAAAAAAAATGAATTGACTTTTGTAATTGAGGATGGGGTTTCTGCCAAGTGCTGCCTTAATGAGTATTTAGGTTTTGCCTCCTAAGTTAGCAGCACCAGGCAAGGGCAGCTGTTCAAGCCACTCCTCACCTGTCCTGAGCTTGGGAACAGGAGCTGCCTGCCTGCACTTGGGAGTGCTAACCTGCCTTTCCAGGAAGGGACATGCTGTGTCCTTTCGAGGCAGTTTATCCAGGTCCCTTGGTATTTTCTCACCATAAAAGCCTTTCCTCTTCCCCAGAACACACAGGCAGCTTTCTCCATGCATGGGTGTGGAAACTGAGGCAGCAGATAATCACAGAGTTGTTTTTCCTCACAGTAGAGAGAATTAATTTGCTGCAGCAGCTGAGGCAGTTCCCTTTGGTGGCTCCTTCCTCGGGGCTGCTGGGACAGGTGTGTGGCTCTGGAGCCCATCCTGTGCCTCTCCTGCAGGTGATCCTTAAAGCTCAGCACCTGAGCATGGTGAAAGGGTTTTTGGTGTGTGCACAGCTGGGACCTGCCTCTGCAGGAGCCACAGGACATCAGGGAGGGAATTATCCCTCATCCCAACCCATAAAACTGTCTGGAAAGAGCAAGAGATTTTTATCCCAGACTTTTGGACCTACCTCCTTTCGCCCCTAGAGGCTTCCTAGAGGCTTTTCATTTTTGCATACAAGAATGGGGAGAGTTCAGTGTGCAAAGGTGGCTTCAGGATTTCCTGTGTGCCCTGCTGTGAGAGCTGGGATAAATCCAAGAGGAGGTGATTCCAAAATGCCTGGTGGGAATGTTGATCCAGAGCTGCCTGGGGCCCAGGAGCAGAGTAACAAGCCCAGGTGAAAGGCAGGAGGTTTGGATGTGCAGCACCACAGCAAGATCACAGCTTGATAGCAACACCTAAAATGCAGATGTGTTACTATTACTGCCATGAGAGCAGAAAAGTGGCCACAAAATTCCTGGTAGATGCAGGGAATGGTTGTGTAGCAGAAGCCTGTGCTTTATGAGCTGGGTATTTTCTGAAAGCAGAAGAGCAGGAAATCCACTGCTCTCCAGATAACAGCAAAGTGCAAGGAGTGCACCTTGGGGACCCTGGGGACCTTGGGGACACTGTCCCTTTAATTCTGCACACTGCAGCAATCAGAGATTCCAGGGTCAGGCTCAGGACTGCAGTTTGCACACTTGTCCCCTGCAGCAAACCTGGCTGCCACTCCTCGTGTGCCACTGTGTCATTGGGTCACCAGCTGAACCAGGCTGAGCAGGGCTCATCTCCTCAGCCTCTTTCATCTTTGCAGCACACTCATTTCTGGCAGGCCCCTCTGGCCTCTCTGTGCTTCACTAAAGCCTCAGTCCAGCACGTAATTCATCCGTTCACAAAGTCATTGTCTGATGCCCAAATGTAATGATGTCTAAGGAGAGGGAGAACAGAAACTAAAAAAGCCTGCTAAGAGGCAGATTGCAGGCTGGTGTAGCAGCTCTGCCCTACCCTTGCCACAAAATCTAGTGCAGGGCATCTTGGAGGTCAGGAGGGCCTTTTGGTCCCAGAGCAGGTGTAGTTAAAACACAGTGCTGGTGCAATTACATCATCCTGATGTGCTCTTTGCTCTTTTTTGTAATTCCCCAGAGGAGAAGCAGCATCCTTGACCCTATAAAGCACCTTTACATCAATTGAGGAGTGTGCCTGTTAGAGTCCTTCCTCAGGGAAATCCTGCTCCTTTCACCATGGTTATCCAGCACATCCATTAAGGGCAGATCCAGCCTCTGCACAGGAACTGCAAAATGGCTCCACCAGGGTTTCACTTGCACTTTCTGGACAACTTGCTCTGTTTTCAAAACAAGTCAGCTTCAACATTTCAAGCTGCTCAGAGGCATTCGTGCCTAGGGAGCTAGATCTGGCCATGTCACAGTAAGATGTGGAAGAGTTTGCAGCCCAAATACGTTCAGCAGGGCTGGGCAGGAGCCCCGTGTGTTTCATGTGGGTGTTTGCAGCATCAGACAGAGCTGGGGCTGCTGTCCCAGGCTGGGGGACAGAGAGCAGCAGAGTGAATTTTTCTGCTTTAACACAAACTTCTGATGCAGATCAGACAGAGCCTTTCTGCTGGCTCTGAACCCTGGGGGCTGAGCTCAGCTGGAGATGTCTACATTTGGGTGAGCTGAGTCTCACTCAAAGTGCTTTTCCATGTATTCAAGCCAGTTCTGCTATATCCGAGCAGCTCCTGTGCTGTGTTAATGATAACTCATCAATCCTAACGGAGCAGCAAAATCCTGCTTTTCCTTTAGTGGTTCCATCCTGGTCTCTAAGTTCTGAGAATAAATATGCAATTATATTTTCTGCCTTTTCTACACCCTGCTGACTGCAGCCTGGGCAGACAGCACATCACTACACAGGATGGACCCACCAAAAACGTAGGTGTGCCCCAGACCATTTTTCCTTGAGTGAAAGATGCTGGAGAAAGGAGAGTGGTCATGCTACCTGCAAACCAGACACTCTCTCCAGAGAACAGAATGAGTGTGACTCCTCCAGCATGGCAGAATGATGAACTGTTGGTGCCTCCCTGGTTTTCTACAGCTTCTGAAAACAGGCAGTTTTCAGGTCAGTGATCATCTGTTCACCTTTGGAAGATTTGCATAGCCCACACTTCTTTTATAGGAATGTTTTCTGTAGTTTTGAAAGGAAAAGTGGAAATTCTGGGCTAAACCACATTAAAAATGTCCTGCTGAAATGAGCTTATGGGCAGAGTATTCACCAGGAAAAGGGCTGATGTTCATATCCTGGTCTGAGAGGGGGTGGTTTTCCTACAGCATTGTCCTGTTGATGCCAGGAAAGGCCGAGCTGGAACAGAGACCGGACAGAGCAAAAGGAATAAAATCGGGATTTATTGAAAGGATTCACCTCGGGCAGTACAAGAGCCCGGCCAGGGCTACACCCAAATCAAATCCCAGCTGGATCCTGGGCACGAGTTTTACACTTTTATCAGTTTTGGTTCATCTGCACATTGGGGTCAATGATCCACCCACAGCCCCAGGCTATGAAGTCTCAGCCGCTGCCTTGCCCCCTTTCCCTCGCTGCTGTTTCTGCTTTTTGGGTGCCAGTTGTCCTTGATTGTCCAGCTAGAAAGGAATTGTTTTGTCTGAGTCCCCTGTGAAGAGAGCTCACTAACACCTAATGTGACGTTTCAGAGTTCCACACTAAGCAGCAGAGATTCTGAAAAATATAAAAGCTAAAACCCAAGGCATCACTGTCTGCTCCCCTGTAGTGACTTCCTCTCTCCACTTTGTCTCTCAAATGTCTTCATTTGGTCCTGGTGACGTATTAAAGTCCCTTCATGTTAGATCTCATGTTCCCAGGCTGTTTTTTGCAGGTCCTCTGGGCAGACAGCTTTATGCCCAAGTGGAGCTGCTGACTTTAGTGGAATTGCCACATTTCGTGCCCTAACACCCTCTAATTTCAGGCAGGGAAGTTTCAGCCCTTTTGGCTGTCAGCAAGTCTTGTCTGAGTCTGTGTTTTCAAGCCAAATAAGTGCATCTCAGTCTGATTTGGGTGAGGGAAGCTGTTCTCCCTTCCCTTCACTGAGATGAAAATAGAAAGTCCCCACTGGTGACAGTTCCCCAGCTGTTCCCCTCACAGATGGATGACTTGCCTTAGGTCCAAAGTGGACACTGCTTGATCCTGTGTTATGCTTTGCTTGCTGAAATCAGTCAGAGCAGTTAGTCCCGTCTGGACTCTCCAACAGCCTTTTCTGGACTCAGCCATCTTCAGCAGTCAAGGTCTCTGCGACCCATCCATGGGTGCCTTGTACCAGTGCTGCTGGTTTGGAGCCAGCTGGAATTGCAAGGCTGACATGGCAACACTCAGGAGCATCCAGGAGGCTTGAAGCAGGTTGTAACAGTGGTGAGTTTTGCACCACTTAATTAGTGGTTTGTCTTTTTTGTTTGTTTGTTTGTTTTTACTTAGAGTTAGGATTAAAAAATACATGAAGGAAACAGATTTTTTCGTGTTTAGGCTTGGTTGTTTATTAAATTTTATTAAAAAGTACAGAACATTCAGCAGCGCTTTTAGTTACTTGTCAGAAGCGAGTAAAATGGAGGAAGATTTAGCTGCTACGAGGTCTCTTAAAGTTAAATACTTCAATAGGGAATTAATACTTATATTATTTATTTTTTAACCTAATAATTACCTTTTTGTGACCCTTAGTGTGACACTAATTGACTAACAAGAAACTACTACTTGAAATTCATGAACAAGAAGGAAGATGAACACTGAAAGAGACTCTACTTAAAATTTTCCATTTTGTCCCATACCTCTTGCTATACTGTAAAAACTTCAAATTTAAAACTTCTTACCATGTGAAGGCACACACTTTTATTTAACTACCCACCCACGATTTTAACTCCATCACTCAAATTTGGAAGCCTTCTCCAAGGCCTCAAGTCAAAAGCAGTGTTCTCCAGGGGGTCAGTGCTAGAAAGCACAGAAAGCTCAAAAACCCCCAGGTCTCTGGGATCCAGGGGCAGGTGTTTGTCTCGAGTCTGGAGGATGTGGGGACCACCATGGTGTGCACAGAGCTGAGTTGGCAAGCAGAAACCGTGCTGAAGTGATGGGCAGGGAGAACCCTTGGGAGAGCAGGGCAAAACAAAGATCATTCCTCTCTGCCAAGGGAGCCTGGTCACCCTCCTCACACGGACTGGAGTTATTCCTTTTTACCTGGAGATAGTCCAGGGTGGAAATGCAGACCTTTGGGATGTCTGTAGATGTATACAATGATGACATCCACAGTGCTTGCTCTTCTCTTTCTCAGAGGAGGATCCCCTCTTTTGTCCTCCAACTTCAAGAGCATCTGTCTCACTGACAGTAATGCCAGCAGGTGGTTCCTGGTGGTTCCCTGTGGATGAAGGAGTGCTGTGTGGAGAGAATGGGAGATTTCACACTCACACTGACGAGTGAGGAGTTGTCTGGTGTTGCAGGTTGGTGCACATCAGTTTTGGACATCATCAGCTGGCTCCAAACCAGCTTTCTCTGCTGTCAGCACCCACAAAAGTCTGTTTGCTGTCATCCCCTTCTCCTGATAGGTTTGGGGGATACTCAGGAAGACTTTGGTCCCTTCTCTCTGGGTCACACTGAGCTCCCAGGGAGCCCAAAGCAGTGCCCAGCCATCTCTGCTCATTCTGGGCATCGTTCTGGACTCACAGTGCTGCTGGTCCCCACATCTGTCTGCACACGTTGTCCACCAGCTTCTGTGCTCAGAGGACCTCTGTACAACTCTGATGTATCCCTGGTCCTCATCTCCGAGGTTTATGGATGTGTTGGAGTGTGAAGGGAGTTTTCCTCCCTCCCAAAACTCCATTTCATTCTGCAGTACTGGTCTCCATCCCTCTGGATGTTTCTCCCAGAGGACAGGCAGGATGGGCTCTGCTGCCTCCTGGAATCTTGCAGCGAGGCGTTGCATGGGTTTAGTGTAGACAGACAGCATGGCAGGAATTTCCTTTTCTGGGGTCTGAGTCAGCTGCCAGCCTTGTTTTATTATTTTGGGTACTGGGAGAATGTGGGGAAGGAGGATCAAGCAAAGGGAGGGAAAGAGAGGGGAAGAAGCTGTTTCCATTTATGGGTTATGAGAAGCAGTTGCAATGCTTGTGGATTTTTATGGAAGGTAACCCTGGCTGTGGGGAAAGCTGGGTTTTCATGAATTCAATTACAATGCTGCACAGAACTGAGTGGAAATGCCCCATAAACAGCCTGGTTTTATATAAAAAACCCCAACCCTATAAACAATCAGATTATAAACTCCCCTCCAGAGAAGGTGAGCACCAGAGCACAGAGGCACAGGTGAGGATGGAGCCAGCTCTGAGATGAGCCTAAAACCCCTGAAAACTCCTGTCTTGAGTTGGACTCAACCCAACACAGGCTGATTACAAGGTGTTTGTACTGCACTAAGGCAAGGCTGGAGCCACAGGGAGTCACCTGTTACCCAGAACAGGATCCTGCTCTCAAGCTCTTCTCTGAGCTCTGGGACCTGCCTGAAGGTGGGGTGCCAGGGCAAGAGAGGCTCTTCCCCTTTTCTCCACCTTTTCTGCCATGCCAGGAAAGAGCTGGCTGGGATCCTTTGGTGTCCCTGTGATCTCTTTACAGCTGCAGGCTTGAGATCTGCACCTTGGGCTCCTGCAGCAAACAAGGACCTTGGCCAGACCCACTTAGTGGGTTGGAGAACATCCTTTGGGAGCTGCCCTTCTCCTCCTCGCCCCAGGATGCTGTAAAAATTTTCCCTCCTTTGCTGCTCCCTCTCTGGAGGCTCCTGGTTCTGTCTGAGCCACAGGAGGATTCCTGTGAATTGCAGTGGGTTTCTGCAGGACTAATCCACAGGGAGCCCTGCAAGGTCTCCGAGGGGGTCAGGGTTTGCTTCTGCAGGAGGGAGGATCTGAGGATCACAGACCCCACTGCCTGCAGCAGGGTCCCTGTCCTCCCACAGGCAGGCTGAGATGGGGTTTGAAGGGGCCTGTTCCAGGAAGATTGCACACCTGACACAAGGACATTCAGGTCCGGGTTCATCCACACCCGGCACCTTCTGCCTCGAGCTCACACTTCTCCTGGCAGACCCCTAAGCTCATCATCCCCCTGCTTTGGGGCACTTTTTGTGGAGGCTTAAGTGACTCCTGCCACATCACCAAGATGTAAAATGAGGGTGCAGTCACAGAACCACTGAACCCCAGAGCCCCAAAATCCCAGAACCCCAGAATCCCAGAACCCCAGAATCACAGAACCACGGAACCCCAGAATCACAGAACCCCAGAACCCCAGAGCCCCAGAATCCCAGAACCCCAGAATCACAGAACCACAGAACCCCAGAACCCCAGAATCACAGAACGACAGAATCACAGAATCCCAGAACCACAGGCCAGGGAAGGTTGGAAGGACCCACAGTGGCTCATCTGATCCAATCTCCCTGCTCCAGCAGGGCCATCCCAGAGTTCAGGGCACAGGAATATCTGGAATATCCCCAGTGAGAAAACTCCACAGCCTCTCTGGTCTCTGCTCAGGGCTGGGCACTGCCCAGGGCAGAAATTCTGCCTCCTGTACAGGGACAATTCCTGGGCTCGGTCCCTGCCCCTTCCTCTGGTGCCATTGCTGGGTCCTGGAACAGAACCTGCACCCAGGGGCACCCAGGGACACATAGGGACACACAGAGACACCCAGGGACACACAGAAATACCCAGTGACACCTAGAGACACCCAGGGACAGACAGGGACACCCAAGGCTGAGGTTCCTCTCAGCTGGGGCTCCTCTCCAGGCTGAGCAGCCCCAGCTCTCTCAGCCTTTCCTGGGCACAGAGATGCTCCAGGCCCTTTTTCAGCTCTGCAGCCTCCACTGGACCTGCTCCAGGTGCCCCAGGTCCCTCCTGTCCTGAGAAGGCCAGAGCTGGACACAGTCCAGGCTTTCTGTTTGCCCTGTGAAGGGGGCAGTCAGGTTTGCATGGTGCACACCCAGGGCTGGAGGAAGGCTCAGTGCACAAAGTGCTGCCCAGCCACGGTGTCAGTACAAGGAAAGGAACATGCAAAAAATACTGAATATATTATTTTATTTTCCCCTGTTTTAATAACTTCAAAAGAGGGCAAACAGGAAAGCTGTTAAAGGATTTTAAGACTCAGCTTTATTGTTTTCTATAAGCAAAAAACTGCTGTTGTTTCCCCAGGATGAAGTTTAGCAGGAGTCATTTGGAACTCAATGTGTCCTAATTGCTCTGGGGACTCTAATAAAAATTCAAAATAAGGAGCTGTAGGATTTGGTTTCAAGAAAAAATACGTTCCATGCACAGTGATTTCTGATTACCCAAAGGCTCTTTTTTTAGCATGTAGCTGGTTTATTTTAGTCTGTGGGATATGTTTTATCCACGGCCTCTTTTCCACATTGGAAGTGAAGGATGTAGGACCAGTTTGCAGTGGCAGAGATGGATGGAAAGGGCTGGGACAGCACATTGCCCATGAGCAATGACCACCAGTACTCCAGGAGCTCTGCAAAATGTAATTCTGGCATCAGTGTGTGGCTGAGAGCTCAGCCCAGCCCTGCCCTCACAGCCTGAAATGCTGCAGGTGATTTAGAACTTGGTGTCATCAGGGAGGGGCTCCTGCACAGGGCAGTTTGATGCTGCATCAATTTTTGGTGTGCCCACATCTTGAGTTCACTATGCAGTGCTGCCTTCCCTGTGTTCAGACTGTAACAGAGCAATAGAAGTAAAAGAATTAGAGAAAAGCCAGAAAAAGGTAGGCAAAATTCTCGAGGGGGTGGAGAATCTGTCTTCTGAGAACAGGCTAAGAAGGCAGGGTCTACAATCTGGAGAAGAGGAGCTGAGAATATGATTGAGATATCCAAAATCATATAAAAAACAAGTCCATGGGAAAAATAAATGGGGATTTTCACAATGAGAATGGTAGAAGGTTTTTATTTTCAGCCATGTTGAAAGGGCAGAGGTCAAAGCAGAGACATAAGAAGGAAGAAATGTGCTTCAAAAAGAAGAGCCATGGCTGTGATCTCTCCATGTCTCTCCAGGATTGTCTCCTCAAAGAGCCCTGGCCGTGCCCATGTGCAGGGTAATGTGTGACACCTGCCTTTTATAAATTCACTGGTAAGGCAGGCCATAAAAACACATCCATCCCTGTCCTGCTGCCACGCTGGGGATGGGATCTACAGCCTGGACATCAAATAATGGATGGGATCAACAGCCTGGACATCAAATGAGTGGGATCAAATGGATAGGATCTACAGCCTGGACATCAAATAATGGATGGGATCTACAGCCTGCACATCAAATAATGGATGGGATCTACAGCCTGCACATCAAATGAGTGGGATCAAATGGATGGGATCAAATGGATGGGATCTACAGCCTGGACATCAAATAATGGATGGGATCAAATGGATGGGATCTACAGCCTGCACATCAAATAATGGGTGAGATCTACAGTTTGGGCATCAAATGGATGGGATCACATGGATGGGATCTACAGCCTAGACATCAAATGGTTGCTGGGCACATTCCATTCCTGCTCACAGGGGATAGGAACTCAGAGCACATGGTCCATCACAGCAAATGATGTCACTTATAGGCATTTTAGCCCAAGGAGTTCGACATCTCTTCCAACCCAAACCATTCCATGATTCCAAGCTGGAGGGAATGGGATGCAGAGCAGCAAGGAAAAGCAAGGCTGCTGCAGGAAGCAGCCCAGCTCAGCATGAACTTGAGGAAAAGCTCATGCTTGACTAAGCAGCAGGATTCTTCTCCAAGCCTTCCTGTGTCCCAGCAGCCAAGTGGTTACACAAAACTGAAGTGGGAGCCTTTCCAGTTCCTAACTCAGGGAAGAAAATTAAAAATAAATCATTTCCCACCAGCCATTCAGCTTCAACAAAAGCTGGGACACTTCCAGATCCCGTCCCTGAAAGAGCTGCTGTGTGGTTTCCAACCTCTCACAAAATCAGGGCAAACTTTGCTGCATCTCTGCCCGGCCTCTTGGGGACCAGTGCTTCCCTGCAGTGGATGCCAGCCCGGCTTCACTGACCCCACTGCAAATCCAGCGTCATCCCAAAGCAGGTGATGGGATATTTCTGCTCTCCTTCCCTCCCAGCCAGCCCTGCCCTGTCTCCTCCTGGTCCAGGGGCTGTGCAGGACCCAGGGCAGATCAGGGCTGGAGCAGGGAGTGAGTGGCTGTCCTAAATTGCTGTCCTGTGGCACTGGAAACTCATAGTGATGAGCTGGTGCTGCTGGAATTCTGCTAAATGAAGGTAATAGCTGTTGGCTTGCTGAATCTGGCCTGTGCACATGGTCAGGGATGGTCTCAGGGATGGGGCTCTCAGCCCCTTCAGCCTCTGTCCCATCTCTCCCACCAAGCCCCAGCTCAGGGAAGGAGATGGAAAGGCCATGGTTAGCCATGGGTCATGGATGCCTGGGCTTCCCTTAGCCTCTCCTACAGCAATAATGTGCTCATTCTAGCATGAATCCATGTTCTTCTGTTTACATGGGCCCTGCAGAGCTGGTCTGCTCCAAATCATGGAGCTCCTGTTTCCCAACTGTCTACAACTCAGCAGGGCCACATTATCTGCTGTTGTGACCAGTCCTGGCTGGGATGTGTCCCAGGTCATCCCCTTTTCTTACCAGACCCTTTTTTGAATGCTAACCTCAGTTAAGTTTTGCAGGAGGCTGGGAACACTGGACGTGCAAGAGGTGCCCACCCCATTCCCAGGACCTAGGGAAGAGCAGTCACTTGGGAGGGTGCCTGAGCCTGCAGAAGGAGCAAGACCTGTGAAAATCCACTGATGGGACCCACACACCCCTTTTCAGCTCTTACCTGCTTCAGAGAGCACTCTGCAAAGCAGAAACAGAAGGAAATGAGGAGGGATTTGGGGGGAATGTCAGCCTGCAGTCCGAGGCAGCCAGGCTGTGCAGATTTGGGACAGTCAGAGGAGCCCCAGAGGGACCTCTGAACATCCCATCCCTTGCCCCAGTGCTGCAATGTGTCCTCTCCCCACAGCCTGGTTGAAGCTGGGGCAGCTTCAGAGGCTGAGCTGCACTTTGGTGCTTTCCAGGGCAAACAGAACAGTGCTGAGAGTCTGGGTTTGGCCTCTCTCCAGAGCTGGTGACCTTCCAGCTGTCTGCTGGAGGCAGATGTGGACACTTGCAGCCAGCTGTTCCACCATCGTTTGTCTTCCAGGTTTTCCAAGCTGTGGCCTCACAGCCTGTGTGCTCCTCCCTTTGCTCATTTGCATTCCCCACGCAGGTGGGGAGGCAGCAGGTCATGGGCGAGCTGTAGGGTGGCACAGACCCTCTGCAGCTGATGTGGGGTGAGCTGGAGTGTGGCAGGAGTTGGCTGCATGACTCCAGTACAAGGCATCACCATGAAGAGAGATCAAAGCCACAGCCTGTCACAATCCAATCTTGCAATTCCTCTGAGGATTCTGGGAAGCCTCAGCCACTCATAACCCGTGTGTGCTTCAAGTGACTGTCACTGCAAGCAAAAATCAAGTAGTTGGTGACTTGTTGGGAGTTTGTCATGGGTTGTTACACCCTCAGCTCGTCTGCAGGTTTTGGGTGCACACAGCACCCCCAAGCAGGTGTGTGAAATGGAGCACGGATCCAATGGAAGACTTCTAAATGTGTTAACTGTACTAGCTAATTAGTGGCTTCTTTTCTTTACTTTTTCTTTTCTTTTTTTTTTTTTTTTTTTTTTTTTTGGTCATTACTTAGAGTCAGGATTAAAAACACAAAGGAGATGAATTTTTCATGTTTGGACTTGGTTGTTTATTAAATCTTATTTAAAGTACAGAAAGTTCTGCAACACTTCTAGCCACCAGCTAAAAGTGAGCAAAATGGAGACAAATCTAGTTAGTTACAAGGTCTTGCAAAGCTAAACAGTCCAATAAAGCACTAACACCTATATTATTTATACTTTTGACCTAATAACCAAACACCTGTGACCTGCAATACAGCACTAACTGTCCAACCAAAAACTACTGCCTGAAAGTTGGAAGAAGAAGGGAGAAGACAGAAAGAGACAACACCCAAGAACATCCATCTTGTCCCATACCTATTACTATATTCTAAAAACATCAAAACCCTTCACCATGTGAAATCACACACTTCTAACTACACACCCGTGATTTTAACTCCATCACTCAAATTTGGAAGCCTTCTCCAAGGCCTCAGGTCAAAAGCAGTGTTCTCCTGAGGGTCAGTGTCACAAAGCACAGAAAGTTCAAAACTCCCAGGTTTCTGGATTCCAACAGAGACACACAAAGCTCAAGGGTCAGGAGGCAGCAAGAGACCCAGATTTCTCCTCCTGGCTGAGCTCAGCTCCCAGATTTGCTACACTGGAAGCTGATGGTCTTCCCAGCTTAGGAATTGTCTGTGCACACATCCTGCCAGGGCTTCCCTGGTGCCTCTTCTCCAGCAGCAACACAGGCCAAGGAGGAACATGACTAAGGCTTTAAGTATTGATTCCTCAGCACTCCTTCCAGACCACAAACATTCCAGTGAGACTTCACAGAGGGTGAAACAGTAGTGTAATGCTTAACAACTGGAGTAGTTTATATGTAATAAAAAATGGTGGGTTTTTTTTTTTTTTTTTAAATATAAATAATGTAAGTGACTTAAAGTTAGGAGGGATGGCTGGGACACCACACTTACTGAGGTTTGCCAACATTTCTTACTCAGGCTCATCTCCTAACTGCTTTTAGTTTCCTGTTTTCTGGTTGCATACAGCTGTGCCAAGCTTGAACTACTGGACTGGAATTCAGCTTGGGTGGTTCCTACTGGAGTTTTTGGATGGATGGCAGGGAGGTGGAGAATTTCAACTCAAAGCCTTTTGGTTGTTCTTTAAAAATTTCACTCAAAACCCCGCATTATTCATCTCATATTAAGAAAAAGGCCAGAAAGATTCCTCCAAAGATTTGAGTAGTGGCTCGGTGTTGCATGTCTTACATATCTGCATTTTACCTTCACTTTGAGAAAGTCAAAATTTGGCCCATGTTGGGTTTTCAGTATTTTTGGGATCACGTTGTGGTTTTGCTCAGGAGAGTGTTGGTAGTTTTGTAAGTCAATTCCTGGAACATGCTTCATTGGCTTGGCCCTGCTGTCAGTGCATGGCAACACCAAGTGCCTGGGACTGATTTTCCCCTCCTGGATTTGGTGGCAAAGATTTACTGCTTTTCCCTCTTAATTTGGGATGGCAGATGAACAGCACAGAGGAGACTTGGCCCACATGTGTGAACCTGAGGACTGTCCAGGGGCTTGTTTTGGGAAGGCTCAGCTCCTGCTGCCCCAGGTGGGATTCTGGGCTACGGGAGGCTGATGTGCTGGTGGCCCAGGAAGTCTAGGCCAGCCTTTCTCTTGTCAGGCTAGTGGAGAATGAAGCTGAAGGCCTGCAAGGGCAAGGCCAAGAGAGAGTATAAGCAGATCCCTCTGCAGGGACTGGACACTGCAGACATCTGCTGCTCCGTGGGCTCTTTGCAGGCACTGGAAAGCAGGTGGCACATCTGGACCCTGATCCACCCATCACCTCCAGCAGCACACAGGCAGTGGTGTTCTGTCTTTTTGTCTCCATCAGCTCTGTGCAAGTCTCTGAGCTCAGGCAGCTGTGTGCAGGGGACACACCATCTGTGGTGACCTGGCATGGTCCCCCAGCCTGGGGTCACCTCAGGGGGACACATCACTGTCCATCCCTGCCTTGTGCAAAACACTCTGCAAGAGAAATGCTGCTACATCAGTCACTTTGATAGCTCAGATTTGCTTGCATTTAGCTCAAAGACCTTTAATGTGGCTCTTGTTTGTTGGTGGGGCTGGGGAGGGGTTGTTGGGGGGATCAGTCCAAAACTCAGGTATCTCACTCTGTGGACCTGATGGGTGAAATTGGACATTCTGTGGGCTCACATCGACAAGTTTCTCTTGAAACCTGCAACCACAGAATCCATTTGCTCCACTTTAGCTGGTTGAGGGGGGCTTTGTAAGGAAAGCTGCCAGAAGCCCTGTGTAAGGAATACTCTTGCACTGCCATGTCAGAAAACCCCAGAGAACCAGAGCATGCTGAGCAAAAAGCACTTGCAGAGCTCTGCCAAGGAGCCCTGGGATGGGTCTGGGAAACAGCCTGGTGGAGAGGAGCAGCAGGGTGGCAGGAAACCAGCAGGATTCTCTCTCTGGGCTGGGTCTCACTTTCTCTGCTCCCTTGTTGCAGGCAGGGGCCGTGCAGGGATCGGCTGCCATAGGTGTGACCGCGAGGGATGCTCACGGATGCACCTGGAGGAGAGGTAAAAACTGCCAGCTCTGCCTCCAGCAGGGACCTGCCCCACCTCAGGGCAGCCTCAAGGAGTGCCTCACCCCATGCAGGGCTCTGAACTCCCCAGCCCATCACACCTCCCAGCTGTGGGGAGCAGGACGTGGAGAGCAGGGTCTGAGGTCCAGGATTGCCTGGGCTGTGAGATTGGGAGCAACGTCCTGCAGGAATTTGGGTTCCCCTTGGGATCTGTCCTGCTCAGCAGCAGCTCAGCATGTACCTATGTGGATCTGCCCCTCCCCAGGCCACAGAGGGGTGTTTGGGTCCAAATCTCTCCCCTCCTTTACTCAGGTGCAGAGGGAGCTGCTGACCCCTCCACAGGGTGAGAGGTGCTCTGTAAGAGCAGAGGCAGCTGCAGTTCTGCACCCCTTGTTTACAAGAGCTGGTAGAGCCCTGACCTGGCCGAGCAATTAGTGATTTTGCTGCTAATTAAATGTTCAGCTCAGCAAGTGAGAGCACCCAGAGTCTGTTGCTGAACCTGGGCACCCTCCTGGCTGCTCAAAAGTGATGGTTCACTGAGAGGGAAACTGAGGCAGGGAGTTTGAATGATCTGCTTCAGATGTGAGTTAGGAACTGAGTTAGGGGGAGAACCCCAGAGTCCTGTCTGCCTGTTGGCACTGATTAGCCAGGTTTCCTGTGCAGGTGAATCACAGTCACATCACCAAATGGTTTGGGTTGGAAGAGACCTCAGAGATTATCCTCCAACCCCCTGCCATGGGCAGGGACACCTTCCACCATCCCTGGCCTTGGACACTTCCAGGGATGGGGAAGCCACAATTTCTCTGGGCACCCTGTGCCAGGGCCTCATTACCCTCAGAGAGAAAAATTTCTTCCCAATCTCTAATGCAGCCTCTGTCAGTGTGAAGCCATTTGCCCTTGTCCTGTCACTTAATCAAAGTCCCTCTCCAGCTCTCTTGGAGTTCCTTTAGGTTCTGGAATGGGCTCTAAAGTCTCCCTGGAGATTTCTCTTCTCCAGGCTGAACAGCCCTATGAAGACAGATAATATTTTAAAAATATCTGTGAAGACACATATTGCTTAAAAGCAAAATCAGCTGTTACAATGGCTCAGCCTGGGTGCCATGAAGAATACTCCTGCTTCCAGAAGAGAATTTCTGGTGGCACTTGACTGCAGCTGTGGGAGGTTGTGATGGAGCAGAGCTTGCACAGCCTTGTGGAACTGAGGATAGTTCTTGTAAGACCTTGCAGACTTTGCATCAATGGATCTATTTGCCAATAAAGTGTCTTTCTGTCAAAAAAATACTTCTATCAGTGCAAAACAGTGTCCTTCTCTTGCCCTATAGAGAGAGCATCCCAGGGAATATTCAATCAGGACACTTTTGCCAGAGTTTTAGCTGGCAGCCTGTGACACCCTTCAGCAGTACTTGTGTGTTGGGAAAGGAGAAGTGGTGATCTGGCAGGCAGAAATGCTAAGTCAGCAGGGAGAATCACACAGGTTGGCACAGCACAGCTGCTTAGAACGGTTAGAAAAGAATAAATCACACTTATTGCCCGTTTCACCTATTTCTCCTATTTCTGGAGGGTAGGGAATAGCATCCCAATAGTGAGCCTGGAAAATGCAGCCGTGCCACGTTCCTGTCCCCAGCCCTGGGCACTAACAGCCTGTGTGGGACCTGTCCCCTGTTCTGAGGCCATCTGGGGTTGTGGGAGCAGGAAAGGTCGGTGCCTGTGCCCCAGGGGCTCAGCACCACAACCAGACATCAGAACAGTCCTTCCCTGCTTCTACATTGAGGATGTGAGGTGGGGTGAGGGCTTCAACTTCCCCTTCCCGATGTGTTTTCTTTTCCCTTTCTCTTCCCTTATTTTCTTTCTTTTCCCCTGTAGGTAGCCCCGAGGCTGAGCTGAGCGCGGGGAGGGATCCCGAAAGCGCCGGGGGACAAGGAGCGGACCATGAGCGAGCCCAGCCCCTCGCCTTGGGCTGCCCCCGAGGAGTGCGAGCCGCATTCCCCGGGCTCGCAGCCGCATTCCCCGGGCTCGCAGCCGCATTCCCCGGGCTCGCAGCCGTCCCCGCTGGCCCGCAGCGATGGGGACGAGCAGCCGAGCCCGCCTGCGGAGCCTGCCAGCGGCAGAGCCAGCCCCCGGCACGATGCTCAGCCCTCCCGAGCGGAGGGGGAGAGCGGGGAGCAGCGGCAGGAACATCTGGAAGCGGTGACAGAGCCGGGCGAGAGGCTCAGCGAGCGGCGACAAGGGACAGGCGCTGCCAGCCACAGCGGGGCCGTGCTGGCCAACGGGGTGGACGCGGCGCTGGCCACGGGCCAGGAGCGGCCGCGGGACGGGGACACAGCCGAGCTGGGCGACAGCGGCTCCCCCGGGCCGGAGGTGGCGAGCGGGGCTCTCAGCAAGCAGCGGTGGCACAGCGTGCTGGGCTCCTCGGAAGCCCTGAGCGCTGACGAGGCGGAGGAGCAGTTCGGGTGAGTGAGTTCGGCTCGGTCCTGCTTTGTGTGTGTTGTTTTCGAGGCTCGCTGGTTCCAGTTACTCGGCTCCGTGTGTAACTCGTCATTTTAAGGAGCTGCAGCTGCTCTCATGGCTGACTGTGGCTTTCCGCTCCTGTTTCTCTTTGGGCTCCTCGCGCATTTTTCCCTGTTTGTAACATTTTATTCTGTTTTCTCTCTGGGCTTCTCGCACAGTTTTTTCCTGTTACAAACGCAGAAAGCTGTGATTGGAGCCAGTGTCTGCTCACAGAGTCACTAAAGTGAAGGGGAAGCTTTTGAGATCTCGAGAGGAGCTGGTTGTGCTCATTTTGGGGGTGTCCCACTTGCAAGTTGGAGACTGAACTGCAGCGCTTGTGGCAGAGTTACCTGAGGTAACTTAGGGCAATTACAGCAGCCTGGGGATGCTGGAGAGCCAGGCTTGTCTAGGAGGCTGGTGTGCCCTGGAAGCCCCCGGCAGCATGGCTAGCTCTGGCAGTCCCTGGGCTAGCAGGTGGCAGCTGTGTATCTGGAAGTGGGCACGGCACTGAGTTGCTCTTCACGGCACCTGTGACAGGTGTTACCAGCGCCTGGGCGACAAGGACAGCAGTGTGAGACAAAAGGTACAAGTGTCATCCAGTTCTCAAGTCCCTGAGACAAACCTGCACGTGTGCAATGTCCCTCAGTCCCTGAGTCCTCTCTTCTGGCAGCCTGGCTCACAGGAGAGCTCTCCGGGCTGGGCAGCACTCACACTGGTGTGGCGTCCACAGCTGATTTTATGCCTCTGCAGGTTTCTAGACCTCCATGGGATTCTGCAGGCTGGGGGCTTAGGGGGAATGACAGATCACTGGGATGAGAAGACGTTCTTCCCGTGCCATTCCTGCAGGAGGGGTGTGGATGCTTCCCTTTGCCACCAGAAATCAGCCAGGGCTCTGTGTTGTAGCCGCTCGAACTGTGAATTTTACAGCCCTACCTGAGCACCTACCCCGGGGCGGGAGAGATGCTGCAAGCAGGAGGAGCTGAAGAAGAGCAGCAGGGGTTGTCCCAGAGGAGCTGTGAAGGGACAGGGTGGCCTGGGGATCTCCTCCTAGCTCTGGCCCCGTGCAGGCTCCATGCTGAGCTGCACGTCCCGAGCACTGTCTGGAGCGTGGGCAGCAGAGCTGGGGGAGCCACGCAGGGCTGGCAGCAGGCATCCCTCCTGCTTTGTTTCTCTGCTGTTGAACAGGCTTCTCTATAAAAAGGTTGATGGTTTGTTTCGCTCAAGAGCCCCAGCAAGAAGCAGCAGCACTGCTTCAAAAAGCACAGCTGAAGGTGTTGCAGGGGAAGTGTCCAGGTCAGGCTGCTGCTGTCCCCAGGCAGGTCCCACGAGCCCTGTGAGCTCTGCAGTCAGCTCTTGGATAGCTGCAAGTCTCTCAGGTTTCAGGGGAATCATATTTGCTTGGTAGGTGGCTCCCTGGCAGAGGCTGCAAGTTCAAAAGGAAACTAAAGGTGGTCAGAGAACGCTGCTGCAATCACTGGAAGTGCAATTATTTTAAGGTACTAGGGCATGAATTGGTAGAAGTGGCAGGCTGAGGATTCGGAGATGATGCAACCTGACTGGGGTCTGCCTGCAGAGTCCGTGATCTCGTGCTCTAAACATATTCACTTGGAGAGCAAATCAGTCTTTTGGGAGGCCGAATGCACAAGGGACAAGTCACACGCTATATTCAAAGCAGAAGGGCAGCTGGAAAACTTCTGGGACGCAGCTGAAGTCTGGGAAACCACTTGGTGCCTGTAGATCGTGTTTGCTCACTGTGCTGGAGCTCATCAGTGCTTTGACCATCTATCTTTAAGGTAAATTGCAGGAAGGTGTAGCTGGGCCAAGCAGAGCGTGGAGCTGCTCTGCCCTGGCCACATGGACTGTCCAGCTCTCCTGGGTCAGTGTGGGTCAGGAAGAACTGACAGATGGACCAAGGCACCAGGAAGTTGCTGTCATCCTGCATCACCTCTGAGTTTTCCCATTTTTTTCTTTACTCCCCTTTGGGGAATTGCTGTTATGACCCATTCTAGGTATAGGAGGACCTAGTCTGATCTTTTACTAATGAGCAGTCGACTATTTGTTCCTGATGACAAATAATTTGTCATCATCTGCACGTTGGTGTTTGTATGATGTATTTTCTCCCTGAATTTTAAAGTACTTTACAAGAAAGTGTTGAGTCTTGCTCTTCCCACTGGAATGGGGAATTAAAGGGGGAAGTCATCCAAGGTCATCACTGCATGGTAGAGCTGGAGAAAGAACCCATGATTGCATGATTGTCCTCCTGAAGGTAGGTTAGTGCATCTGAGTGGGAAATGGTTGGTAAAAAAAATCAGGGAAATAGAGACAAAGATTGAGTGTTTGTGTTGCAGTTTGCATTAACTGAATGCCCTTTTAAACTTTTCTGGTTTATCCCATGGCATTTACTGTTTGTCAAAGCTCCATTTTCCTTTCCTTGTGGCTGTGTTGCCTAAAGGTCTTCTGCCTTCTCAGAAACCCCCAACACTGGCCCTGCTGATTTCAGGGTGGTCACAACTTTGCAGTCCAACTGTGAGATTCACCAGGGAATGGTACTCTCTACTTTCAGCCCCATGAACTCATGGAAAAAGAGCAAAATTTTTAACAGAGCAATCCCCACCTTTTGCTCACAGACACACTCAGCACCTGCAGTTTTGGGACTGCTGCTTTTGCCCACACATTTCCTCCCATGGCAACATATAGCTGTCAAAAAATTCACATTCCATCAAATAAAACTTCGCAGAAAAACTTTGCAGAAAGACTGCAGTACAGAGGCAAGAAAGTCCTGGTCCCCCATGTCCTTCTCTGGCAGGATCTGCTCTCCACCAGCACAGCAAACTTGATGGTGATGGCAAACTTTGATGGCAAGTTGAACATGAGTCAGCAGTGCCCTGGAAGCTGGGAGGGACAACCATGTCCTGGGAGGGCATCAGGCCCAGCATCACCAGCTGGGCCAGGAAAGGGATTGTCCCACTCTGCTCTGGGCTGGGGTGGCCTCACCTCGAGCCCTGGGCACCACAATATGAGAAAGATCTAAAGCTGTGAGGGAGTGTCCAAAGGAGGGACATGGGGGTGGTGAAGGGCCATCAGGGCTGGAATATACAAGGTCTGTGGTGTCAATAGTTAATAGAAATTATTCTGTGAAGTGTCTTGAAAGAGCAGGGCTGTCTTCCTTGGGATTATGGCAATGTGGGACCTGCTAAGTAATAACCAGGAGGTTACTCTGGCACTGGATCCAGTAGCAGTGTCACATGCAAAAGTCTCCAGTTCAGAGGTCTGGATTTTACTGGGACATGACCAAATTAAGTGCTGGCTGGGCCTCTGGGATTGCTCATCACAGAAACGTTTTTTTCAGCTCTAGAATCTTGTAACAAAATTGGGAATCAAGCAGGTTATACCACAAAGATCCCAAGGGCCATTATCACAGCAGCCACTTCTTCTCTTCCCTCCCAGCTCCAAGTGGAACAGGGCAAGAGCTGCCTTGACAGCATTTTCTACATTTCTCCTTTCTGTCCAGGTTTGCTTCTGGAGATGCCAAGCTGAGCTGCAGTGATGATGACAGGGAGCATTTCCAATTCAAAGACATCAGGGATGGCTTCAGCTCGACCTTCGAGAAGATTGTTGAGTCTGACCTTATGAAGGGGACCTACTACAGCAGCCTGGACTCTTTGGACGTGCTGTCCCTCACAGACGAGACTGACAGCTGTGTCAGTTTTGAGGCACCACTCACCCCTCTGATCCAGCAAAGGGCCAAGGAGAGCCCCGAGCTCCTGGAGCAGAAACTGGCAGCCCAGCAGAGAGAAGCCCTTCACCACATGGCTGCTGATAAGCAAGAGCTGGCGGCAGCCAAGCCAGCAGAGGGAGATTTTGGGAGCCCTCTCAGACACTCAATTACCAGCAGCAGGTCAGAGAATGTGCTGAGCCGGCTGTCCTTGAAGAGCATCCCAAACGGATTCCACGTGGAAGGGTCAGAGGAAGATGCCACCAAGATCATTAACTCCATCAGGTAAGGCAGGGACTTTTTTGGACAGTGGTTCCTTTTTTAATGGGATCCCAGTCCAGGAGCAAGGCTTAGTGGGCATGATTGAGTTGGAACTGCTCTTTCACCCTTTGTGCTTCCTCTCATGTGCTGTTGTGGCAGACAGGGCAAACACCAGCAAGAAAACTTTCACTTGCACCTGCAAAGCCCTTGGCAGGTTGGGGAGGGTCAGGTGCCCTCCCAAATGCCTCTGAAGTGCAGGGAAACCTCAAGGTTTCACTTAGGACAAGGTACCCCTACAGAAGCCTCCCCAAAGGTTCTTCTTCAGGCAATGGGGAGGTCAGCAGACTTCATCCTCTAGACCAGTTCAGACCCAAACCATCACGCCTAGGAGACAGCAGCTCATCCATGGGGCACTTCCCTGAATGAGGAAGCCAGGTGATGAGCAACCAGGTCAGGGGAGAGCTGGAGCAAGGTCCTATCTCCAGCTATCAGGGAGCAGTGAGTCACACTGCTCCAAAATGCAGGAATTGGTGCTGTAAGTGGCCTTGGGCAGGAAAATAAAGGGCTGTATCTGCTCCTGGGTGGTGCCAGCAGGGCTGCTCAGGGCTTGTCTGTGGGCACAGCTGGACATGAGGCCAGCAGGCAACTATGGGAGAGCAGGTCACCAGTAAAAGCTGGTCTGGTTCCAGTCCCATTGACAAAAGTAGTTTCTCATCCTGAAATAACCTGAACTGAAAAGCATAGCATCAGATTATCCCTAAGATTTCCAGGATGTCCATGGCTTGGGAAGAGCTTGGGAGTCCCAGTGGGGAGAGAGGAAGTTTCGAAGGTGTTGAGGCTGCTTACTTTGATACATCCTCGTTTCTCAGGAGGAAACTGCCCTCTCTCCGACCTTTTCTACCAATTTGGAGTTACACTGCACTATTTAATCTGAGCTGAAATGCAGGAGGGTTTGTCCAACATCCAGTTCACAGCCATATCGGGTTTTTCTCATAAATTTGGGGGTTTTTTTCATAAGTTTTGGGTTTTGTGTGAGGGCGAGAAGAAATCCAAACGCGGCGTTTTCCGCGGGTTTCGCCTGGCCACGCTGCAGCTCCCCGAACGTTTCTTGTGCCTGCACAGCGACGCCAGCCTGAAGGACACCCTGTCAGACTCGGACTCGGACATGGGCAGCACGGAGCAGCTGGACCAGGGCAGCACGGACACGCTGGCCAACGGCTGCAGGGCGGACAGCGAGGCTGCCAAGAGGTTGGCCAAGCGCCTCTACAACCTGGAGGGCTTCAAGCGCTGCGACGTGGCCAGACAGCTCGGGAAAAAGTAGGTGGGGGGACAGAGACACGGGGGCTGGGGAGCACTGGGAGGGCAGGAAAAGGCAGGAAGGGCCGAGGCTGTGTGTGGTGGATGGAGTCAGGGCTGCTGGAGATCCTTTCCAGTTGAAGCCCAATGCCCTTAAAATATGAATCCTACAAGCTGCCTGTAGTATTTGTTAGGTGTAAACGTGGTGTCTACACCAATTAATTAGTGGCTTGTCTTAACTTTCTTCTGTCTTCACTCAGAGTCAGGATTAGAAACATGAAGGAGATTAATTTTTCATGTTCAGGCTTGGTTGTTTATTAAATCTTATCTAAAGTACAGAGAGTTCTGCAACACTTCTAGCCACCAGCTAAAAGCAAGCAAAGTGGAGGTGAATTTAGCTAGCTACAAGGTCTTTTAAAGCTAAACAGTCCAATAAAGCACTAACACCTATATTATTTATACTTTTGACCCAATAACCAAACTCTTGTGACCCACAGTCCAGCACTAACTATCCAACCAAAAACTACTGCCTGAAGTCATGAAGAAGAAGACAGAAAGAAACAACACCAAAAATCCTCCATCTTGCCCCATACCTATTACTATATTCTAAAAACCCCAAACTTAAAACCCTTCACCATGTGAAATCACATACTTCTATTTAATTACACACCCATCATTTCAACTTCATCACTCAAATTTGGAAGCCTTTTCCAAGGCTCAGGTCAAAAGCAGTGTTCTCCAGGGGGTCAGTGTCACAAAGCACAGAAAACTCAAAAATCCCAGGTTTCTGGGATCCAGCAATTGGGCAATAAATGTCACAAGCTGCTGCCCATCAGATCCAAGAGCTTCCTGCCTTTGGAAGAGCCGAGCCAGGCTAGAGCAATCCCCAGGCTGAAGGGTTTGGGAGCCAGACCTGCCCTACTCTGGGCTCCTGCCTCTCCCCAGCTGTTTCATGACTGCACCCCAAAATATTCTTGCTGCAGAGCCTCCCAATCCAGTCTGTACGAGGGTAGGAAAGGTTTGCTGGAGAGCCAGGAAACACACAGGGAAGTCCAGGCTCTTCAGCTGGTAGATTTGCCTGGGTAAGGGAGAAGTGAAACCAAAAAATATTCAAAAGTGGGAGAGTTAACAGAGATTTCTAAGAGACAGAGTAACAGTAACAAGTGTAGCAGTAACAGATTATTTTAGGATGGCAGTGGGTGTGAAGGCACCAATCCCCATCATCCTGTGCCTGGATCAGATATAACCTGTGTTGCTGGGATTTCTTTTTTTTTTTCTTTTTTTTCTTTTTCTTTTTATTTTTTTTTTTTGTCCTTTGAATGTGTCCCTCCTGCCCAGACCAGCAGAACACACCTGTCCTTCAGCAGATACCCACACTTTTAGTACCAAGGCTTGTCTGTGATTCCCAGCTTAGTGCTGGGACAGAAGGAGACCAGGAATTGTCTCCTAGAGAGGCTCTTTGCATCACCTGGCAACATCCTCACTCTTCTTTGCTGAGGTTCTTGTAGCAGGTGCGTTGCTGGTTGCTCTTGCCTCAGGTGTGTAACATCCTTCTCCTTTCTGTCAAATTTGCCATGGAAACTCACAGAGGGGGCAATTTTCAAGCCCTGAGTTTCTGAGTCTGTCCCTTTGCTATTTCCCGCAGTCCTCACACCTTGGGAGGCTGTTTGGTGACCCACATCTGGGAATTGACACAGCCTTTGAAATAAAAGTTTTGTTTTGATCAGCTGGGTTTTGACATCTGAACCATTTCGTGACATGAGACCTAAATAGAGCTGCAGATTCTCGAGTCGTGCAGGTGGATTGGCAGAGCAGAAAATGAAATAAGGTGAAGATAGGTATTTATAGGTATTAATATAAGTATTTGTCAGTGTTGCTCACTTAAGACAATGTAAGACCAACCTATAGTGCTGGGAGCAGACTAAGTTTAAGTAGTGCTTTCAGGCCAGCTTTATGTAGGAGGGCTGTACAAAAAGTGAAATCTCTTTTTTCTTTGTGATAATTGGCAATTTTCTAAAAAAAAAAGAAAAGGAAAGTAAACCAAAGCCAAAACTATTCATCATTGTCAAACAGGCAGAAAAGGCTTGACAGACAAGAAAATGCAGATTGGATATCTCCCCACAGTTTGTTTCCATCTGCCTCAATTCTGTGAAATTAACCTCAACCCCAGAAATTACCATTGTCCCACTGAAGGGCAAATGTTTGGGCAACTGAACTCTCCATGGAAGACTCTTGTTCCAGCATTGGTCTGGAGCCCTCTCAGCTCCTTCAGTGCCCACAGTCACATCTTGTGCTGTGGAGGTTGAGCTGTCCCAGGCTGTGAAGGTGGCAGTGCCAGGCACTTCCTTGCAGGGTTTCCCAGAATTGTGCCCACCAGATCCCTGTGGCAGCAGCCCAGGACAGTTCCAGCATCACAGAGCCCTGGGGTGTGGGGTCTGTCAGGGTCCCAGCCATGGGCAGCACAACGTGGGCACAGGGCCTGGTTTATCCCTGTCTTGCTTTGAAAGACAGATGTCTGCTAAGGAAGGCAGGAGCCTCGCTTGAAATGGAAAATGTAAAGCCCCTGTCTCCAAATTATTATTATTTTGAAATCAAGGGGCTCTCAGGCAAAGATATGGGAATAGGAATAACAGTTCTTTACTAGGAAAAATTAAAATAGAAATAGAGTATTACAAACAATCAAACCCAAAAAACCCCACAAACCCAGAGCAGGGGCAGAGTGAGAATCCAAGGTGCCCCCGTCAGTCAGTCAGGATTGGTGCAGTCCCATTCCATGGTGGCTGCATCCTCCTGCAGTGACAGATGTGGTTCTGCTGGAGCAGGGCTCCTGCACAAGGTGCAGTTTTCCTCCAAAGCTGCAGGGATGATGTGCAAGGCTCTGGTTTTCCTCTGGGATCCAGTGGGAAAAGGCTGCTCTGCTGTTCCAAATCTCCCCTTTGATCTGGGTAGGAAATGCTCGGCTCCTGCCCTGGCTGGAGCATCTCCCAATGGGATGATGGAATTTGATCAGCCCTGCCCTGGGACTGCATGGCCATGAACAGGAGAGATCTCCTGGAGGGAGGATGGGCTGTGGGCAAGATAAAGAACACTGCAACAGCTGGGTGAACAGCTGGTGATAGAATATAAACTTTTGGTCACATCCTGCATTGCAACCCAAGACAATCCCCCTGAGATGAGCTTTTACTCACACAAGCTTCTTATGGATCTGAAGTGACCCAGGTGATGCAAAAAAAGGAGCCCTGCTCTGCAGGGCAGCGGGGTTCAGGCTGTAAAACAACAAATCTTTCCATGTTCAGACACATGGGAATGGACTGGGAGCAAGACCAGGGCTCCTGTGTCCCCCTGGGTGGCTTGTGACCCAGCATGTCAGTCAGAACTCTTGGTGCAGGCAGAGGGAGGGAGCATCAAACTGGGCTGTAAGGTGAGAGGAGGTCTGCAGAGGCTGAAAGGGCAGCAGGCAGAGGATGCCAAGCATGTCCCCACAGGAAATGCCTCACAGGGCCACCAGCCAGAGCATGGCAGGAATGTCCCCATGGGAAATGCCTTCCTCTCCCTGTAGGAATGTCCCTGTCGTCATGGTGGAAGTGTCACCCATTCCTGCAAGAAGAGCTGGCACTGGCACAGAGACAGAGGAGGATAATTCCTGAGTCAGGAAACCAGAGCAAACATAAAAGCCCATCTTAGGGTGGCACACGGTCCTACCCCGGCCACTGTTGTTATCCCATGGCCTGGGGCATGTTAACTGGCTCTGGAGCTCAGGGAGAAGGGTCCCATCTATGTCACTGAGTCCCTGGAGACACAGGAGTTCGTTGTTTGCAGGGGTGTGGCTGCCTTCTGATGCCCTGTGACCCTGTCCAGTTCCCTTGGCAGAGCCAGCAGCCCCTGCCTGGAGCTCACTGAGCTCTGCTGCTCATCTCCAGCAGCCACAGGAGCAAGGGGCTCTGGTGAGAGGGTGGGATGGGAGCCTCTGTGGGTGAGAGCAGGAATATTTCAGTGGGAGGAGAGGGCACATCCAGCAGTGGGAGAGAAGCAGGTGTTGGAGGAGCACAGGGTATCCCTGTGGCCTCCCCTGGCTGGTTTGGGAGGAGGCTCTGCCTGGCCAGCAGGGACCATGTCTCTCATCCTCAGGTGTCTGGGGCTGGCCGTGGGTGCATCAGGGAGGTTTCCAGCAGCATTCCAGGCCAGGAGCAAGTCTCCCTGTGCCTGAGATCATGTCTTGCTGGGATTGGGCTGGCCGAGAGGCAGCATTCTGCTGTTCCTCTTGTGGACACTGTCTTCTTCTCTGACTAAGGGGCTGACCACTCCCTCTTTAATTACAGTAACGAATTTAGCAAGTTGGTAGCAGAGGAGTATCTCAGCTTCTTCGACTTCACTGGCCTGACCCTTGACAAAGCACTCAGGTGAGCTCTGGGATGGAGAGAGTGGTGGGATTTTGGGGTTTCCTCCAGGCTTACGAGCCATCCAGGTGACAGGAGCAGGGACTGGGGGGACATACAGGCTGTCATTCAATCCTTGGTGTCACGTTTGGTACAAGGTGCTGCCTTCAAAAGTGGGCTTCAACAGGAGGGCCAGGGTGGAGAGCATCTCTCCCAGGAATCAGAGTCAGAGCGAGTGGGAGCAATTTTTTTCCTTGGGATTAGCAACCCGTGCTGGTGCCATCAGACCCAAGGTGGATCAGATCCCAGCTGGCAGCACACTTCACTGCACAGCTCCACGGGGCTGGGGGGAGGATAAACGACCCCTTTCCGTGTCCCACCCTAGCCCAGCAGTACCCTGAGCACCCCTTTCTCTGTGCAGGACGTTCCTGAAAGCGTTCCCGCTGATGGGAGAGACGCAGGAGCGGGAGCGGGTGCTGATCCATTTCTCCCGGCGCTACTGCCAGTGCAACCCCGAGGAGAGCACCTCTGAAGGTACAGCTTCCATTCCTCTGGCTCCTGGCCACTCCACAGGGCACCTCTGCACGGAGCTGGAGTGCAGAGCCAACCAGGTTTTCCCTTTCCCGAGGATCCTGCCCTGGTTGTTATCCCTGCCCGGGGAGGGGCTGGAGATGCTGGGTGCTGGCAGACCCCCCAAAGACAGCCAGAGCATGCCCAGCTCACAGCACTGAGATGCAAACACATTCTGGCACATGGAGTGGTCCTCGAAGGGCCTCACAAAACGGCTGGAGAGCACCAGGGAGGAGGCAGGGACTGCAATATTGCTTTCACAAGCAGCTGCTTTGGGTTTAGAAGTGGGAAGTTTGGTGTTTTAAAGGAAAACTGCTTTGAAGCCAATTTTATGGTCGTTGTTTTAGGAAAAGGTAAACTCTGAGGGGAAAGAAGAATCTCTGGGGGGGTTCTGTGTTGTTTGTTTTGGTTTTTTGTTAAGTTCTACACAGCTGAAAGGAGCAGATACTCTTTAAGTTCCCCAGACACAACAACTGGCCTGGTTTTGCAATAGCTGGGCTGCCAAGGCAGCAAACACCAGAAGTGCACGAGAAGGGGGGTAAGCCACAGCTGTGTGACTGTTGTGTGTTGCAGATGGGATCCACACACTCACCTGTGCCCTGATGCTGCTGAACACAGACCTCCATGGCCATGTAAGTAGCCCTTGCAGGAGCATCCACCCTTTATTCCTTCCCAGGGCAGAGCTCTGTTTGTTCCCTGACTCTGAGTGTGTTGCTGGATAGTTGAGATGTGTTGGCAGAGAGTTCTCTGACCTGCTCCAGGCGGAATTTTGGGTGCCAGGTCCACACCTGAGTGTCACTGCACTCGTCCTGCTGCCATCAGTTATCCTGTCCAGGGACAGGCAGTGCTGCTTCCTCTCCTGCTGCCCAGCTCAGCCCTGTCCCAGGAGCTCTCAGTGAGGTCTCCCCTGCCAGTCCCTGCGGGGCTGCTCCTTCTTGCTCCCCAAAAAACTGCTGCAAGGGGGCCAGTGGGTTTACACAGGTCTAGATTGGATCTTTCCCAAAACATGAAGTGAATTCCAGCTGTTCCTTTTCCCCAAGATGTAACAGGCAGCCACTGGGGAGTTTCATAGCAGAGAGGCCTCTGCACAGAGAGCAGAGTGAGCAGAGCTCAGTGCCCAAAAGAGTGGCTGGAAAATGCTGGAAGCTGTGGGAAGATCTCTCACCACCTTTTGGAGGCTCCCAGTACCTGTCTCTGCACACAGTGGTGGGATCAGTCTCATAGAGCATTCATCCTCCAGACAAAATGGTTGGAGCCAAGGAATTATTTCCATCAAATCATTTCCTGGAGCAGCAAAAGCAGCATTGTGGCAAAAGGCAAACTATGTGACTTCAATCCAAAATAATCTTATTTTGTCTAGCTTTTTTAAGTTAAAAAAAAAATAAATCCAAAATATGCCTCTGGGAAGATAGACATAATTGAAGAGACAAAAACCCAACCAAAACCTCAAAAACCTCACCATTTCTATTCTTCATTGACAAGCTGGCTCAGAGGCCTGGTAAGAAGAAATGTTCTCATGATATCTAGGCACAGAAAAAAATAGCTTTCTTTTGACCAGGTGTGCAAATGCCTGAGCTTTTCTTTGAAAAATCTTCTCTTTATTTTTCTGCATGTGTAACATTAATTTCTCCTTCTCCTTTTCCTCCTTTTTTTTTTTTTTTTTTAATTTCCTTCTGCTCCTGGAACCTCTCTTTCTGCTCTTTAACCCTTTACCAGGTGGTAAGTGCAGTCCTTCTAGTGTTTGGCTTTAAAACACTGGCATTTGACTTGTTTTGATTGTGTTAAAAACAGTGAGGAATTTTGTTTGTCTGGAATCCTAAGTGATTGTGCAGTGTTCTTCCCTACTTAGCAAGCCATTAGCAGCTGATATCATCACATGAAATGCTCCTGGTGTAAAGAAACCTCCATGAACTGTGGTGTACCTGGGAATGTGTGACTCGATCCCCACCCCTCCTTGTTAGAGATGCTGCCATGATATTCCATGTCACTTTTGATTTTATTTCCCTTTTTGATGTTGTGTGTGTGTGTTGCAGTGTTTTACTGTGCATTGCTGGAGTGGGAGATGCCCTCGGTGAGGAAAAGGGGAGGATGTGTGTCTGTAAAGGGGCAATTCCTCACAGCAGTGACTCTGGCAGGGTCTAGTTCACCATTCCAGCAAAGACCTGACACCCAGGGTTAGAACAGGGGATTTGCTCCTGGCCTTAGAACTTGGTTTTCTACTCAGGTGCACTCAGACCCCGTTTCCAAACCACCCAGAAAAGTTCAAAATGACACATTCCCAATTCATGGAAGCACCTGGAGTTGGTGTTAGAAGCCAGTGGTCACCAACAAACATTCCAAATATAACAAGCTTTCCAGGACTGATGGAGTGGCTACCTAGAACAGAGGCCAGACAAGGTTAAGAGAATAAAAGCAGGTATTTACTGAAGGCCTTCAATAGATACCTTGGGCAGTCAAAAGCCTCCAGGGGCTACACCCAAGATGGTCACGGGTTTTTCACACAATTAAAAGTTTGGTTCATTTACATATCAGGGGTTAATCCTCCAATTACAGCTTCAGGTAATGAAGTAATTTACTCCAAGTTTGCCCCCCCAATTCACTGTTGTTTACATTTCTCAGGGCCTGAAGACAGTGAGGTTTCCTTGAGTTTCAGGCCTAGAGAGAAATTGTTTTAGCTCAATGAAATGGGAGAACAGGAGCTGACAGGCTATGGAGTTTTAGAGTTATACACTAAAGCAGTTCAAGATCTGAAAAATATGAAAACTAAATCCTAAACCTATCAGGACTCTACATGTAGGATAATCCAAGTTGTTGCAACTTTCTGCCTTGCTCTGCTGGTGCTGTTTGAGCTCCAGGACATCTCATGGCAAAGCAAGCAGTGCCCTGCTCCATCTCAGCTCTGGGAGACAAAGCTTAGGGCTGGGTCCTTTCCACTGTCACTGTTGGCCCTCCTGGCCGTGGGAGGAGAGTGACAGATCAGAAACTTTGCCTCACCAGCACTCAGGGGTGCATTTTGGTCCTTTAGGAAAAGCCACTTTCTGGAGTAATAAGGGGATTTGTTCAAAAAACAGAGCATCAAACAAAGCTTGAGATGGGATCCTGGGCAGGTCCTAACTCCATTTGTCCATCACTATTAATCTTACAAACCCTGTGTTGCCTGGAAAGGCTGACCTGGAACAGAGACCAGACAGAGCAAAAGGAATAAAATCGGGATTTATTGAAAGGATTCACCTCAGGCAGTGCAAGAGCCCGGCCAGGGCTACACCCAAATCAAACCCAAGAAGGATCCCAGTCACGAGTTTTACACTTTTATCAGTTTTGGTTCATCTGCACATTGGGGTCAATGATCCACCCACAGCCCCAGGCTATGAAGTCTCAGCCCCTGCCTTGCCCCCTTTCCCTCGCTGCTGTTTCTGCTTTTTGGGTCCCAGCTGTCCTCGATTGTCCAGCTAGAAAGGAATTGTTTTGTTCTGATTCCCCTGTGAAGAGAACTCACACCTAATATGAAGTTTCAGAGTCACACACTAAATAGCAGAGATTCTGAAAAACAAAAGCTAAAGGCATCCCTGTGGTAGTGTCCTTAAGCCGAGCTCAGGGCTCAGCAGCACAAGGAGGGCTGGGGAGCTCCCAGGTGTGAGCATCACCCCTGGCATCACCTGCCCACAGCAGGTCTGTGTGCCCCAGGGCCCACTGGTACCCAGAATTTGCAGGTTGGTTCCTTGCAGGGCTGTGATTTTGTTGCTGCAGCCTAGAACACCTCCAGGACCAGATCAATTACTCAGCAATTAGCTGCTTTTCCACAGCGTGGCTCCTGCCCAGGTGAGCTCAGAGGTCTCAGAGAGAGAGAGATCTCACACAACAAAAAGGAAGGCGTCCCTTGGGATGATTATGAGCCCCAGACACGAACATGAGAAACCCAGAAAGGGCCTGTGAGAGTGGTGATTTGTGTTATCTCACTGTATCCACTGCTTCCAAAAGAGCCTTGGCCTCTGCATGCAGTGCTGAATCACTCTTTGGGCGCAGTGCTGTGCTCTCTGATCCCTGTCTCAGGGCAGGGCTGGGAATAGGCACCAATTCTGTGCTCCAGGTCTTAGGCAGCACCTGCCTCACCTCCAAACTCCCTTCTGGAGGCTCCTTGCCCTCCTTCCTTTCTCCACCCACGCTCTGTTGTGCTGCTGGATTTTTCCTTTCTCTTTTGTGTCCGAAATTCGCTGGCCAGCGAGCACACAGATCTCTCCTCTCTGCTGAAATCCCTGCATCTCTGCTCATTTCCTGAGCCCTTTTGCAGCCCCTGTGCCCAGTGAACACTGGCTGGCAGCTCTGGCTAATGGGGCTCTCCGGGACAAAGCCACCAGGGCCGAGCTGTGTTGTGCCACACCACATCCCCAGGCACTGCAGATTTGTAACAGTGCTTTACTCCTCTTTTTCTTGATCTCTCAAGGGAGCCAGCTCATCTGGAGCTGGCAGCAGCAGGAGGCATAATTAAGAGTATCAGACAGAGCTGCTCAAAGGCAGAGCTTGGCTCCCTGTGCAGCCCAGAGTGTTTGCACACACAGAAGGCAGGGGGTGCAGGGGGGGCATGGTGATTTAATCCCAAGGCCTCTCTTCTTCCTGATGCTTTCATCTGGGGAGAAACCCCCAGGTCATCTGCACTGCACGTTTGTGGGCAGAGGTTTCTGCTGTCGTCTCTTTCAGGAGGTTATTTCCTTGCACAGAGGACACATCTCTCCCTGCAGGGCATCTCCTGTATCACCTGCTGCAGCTTCATCCCCTGCCAGACTCACCGAGGCCCTTCCTCTTCCTCACCGAGCCCTGAGCAGGGCCTGGCTCTGCTGTTCTGGGCCATCCTCCCACGTCCTCCTGGGAGGTCACCCTGCCCATTCAGGTCAGGATGCTGTTGGGATCCTCAGGACCACTGGTGGCAGCTCCTGCTGTCCTCACTGCCCCCTCCAAGCGATGCCACCAGGGTCTGCCCCACACACTGGCCACGTGAAGGACACCACATGACACTGGAGACACCCATCTTTCCTTTGTGACATCAGACTCCTTTTTCTGAGCCCTGTATTTGCCACTGACTCCTCCACACCTCTGCTCCATCCCTTTGGAGAGGTAGGATTGCAGGGGAGGCTTGGGAAGAGGCTGCCTGCCTCAAGCCTTGCAGGCTGAGGAAGTGAAGGCTGAAGGGTTTGGGAAGACAGATGCCACAGATGATGAAGCCATGACATCAGGGATGCCAGGTGGCCTGGAAGCATCAGTACCAAATGTTGCTGGCATTAGCTGGTGCTGAGTGTGTTCCAGGCTGTGAGATTCTCCCAGTGTGCATGTTTTGCCCTCTCCACAGTACCAGTAGCTGGACCATTTCTTTTTGTTATGGCAATCAAAAATAACAGCTTCCATCAAGGGCCAGCATCCCCCTGCCCAATGCTGGCTGTTCCAGGTGCTGGCACTGCAAGCTCACACAATTTCACTCACAGCAGGCTTGGAGCCCCATCCAAACATTGTCATTTCACCAGGCAGAGTGCTTGTCTTGAGTTTTGAGACACAGAGCCCAGGACCACTCCGGCAAGAGCTGGAGAGGTTATTTTCAGGTGTCTTATTTCCACCATTAAAAAGGAGGTAATTTGAAACATTTGTATGCTGGCATGAGCAAATAAAGCAGAGAGCCCAACAGAAAATCAGATCAGAAGCCCTTTGAGCTCTTGGGAAAAGCCCAGGCTTCAGCATTACATATAAAATTATTCTTTGAAAGACACTGATTAAAGTGAAAACTCTCCACAAGTTTAATGAGCTGCTTCTTTGCCTTACAGAACATTGGCAAAAAGATGTCGTGCCAACAGTTCATAGCAAACCTGGATGGGCTGAACGATGGGAAGGACTTTGCAAAGGATTTGCTGAAGGTAATGTGATATACATACACAGTGGGATATTGTCATTATTATTGCAGTGCCACCTAGTCCTGCTGGGACACTCTGAGCCCTTCAATCAGCATTTTCCAGTTGTTTCAGGAGAAGAATTGTAACTCCCATGATTGTCTCTGCTAACTTGCAGAGAGCCACAATAGGTCTGTTCCCTGGTGGTGTTTTATCCAGATTTGAGGCATATCTTCCCTCAGAGCATACCAGGGGTCCTTTTCCCCCAGCAGCTCAGATAATGCCCAAAGCAAGGAACTCCTCACCCCAAAACACAACCATCCAGCAGGAAAACTTTTCTCTGCCCCCACTAGCACGTGATGAAATGTTCCAACACAACCAGTGCAGTACCATGGGATATGGTTAAACATCCCAAAGGGAGTATTTCCTCCTGCCACATGGTTTAGCAGCACCACTGCTCTCTGCACCTGCTGCAGGCCTGACCTGAATTTCCCTGTGTGGAAGGAGGTTGGAAGGAGAGGTGCCACATCAGGGGTGTCACATCATGTTTGGGGTGGCATCCCCATCTCCCAGCAGACCTCACCCTATCCTGCCCCTCTGTATGGTCAGGACCACCCCCACATTCTGCTCTGCCAGCTCATTCCTGCTTCTTTTCCAGTGCCCCAGGGAAGCCACTGGAGTTTTGCACAGAAGGAACTGGAAAAGCTGATTCCAAGGTCATTCATCCCTCCCCTGCTACTCACTTCAAGCCTCCCCTGTCATTTTGCCTAGTTAAGACATGGAAGGTGTCATGGCATAATCCTGAGGCTTCTACCACTGTGTGTAGGCCAGGATTCACTCAGAACTGGGTGCAGCACCCAAAATGAGTCAAAAACATCATATTCAACATTCATACCTCCTGAGCAGGGCTGGCTGCCAGAGCCCTGTGCTGCTGCTGTGTCCTGCCCAATACCCAGTGTGGACACAGAAGGAAGGGGTCCAGCAGGACAGGAGCCATCCTGCTCACCAGGAAATGCCTCTCCAGGACAGTTCAGCAGGGAAAACATCTCCAAGAGCACAGACAGGGTGTGGAGGAGGAGATGTCTCCACAAGCAGACAAGAGTTCCATGAGAGACACAGCTAATTCCATGTTCTTTTTTCAGACTCTGTATAACTCCATCAAGAATGAGAAGCTGGAGTGGGCCATGTAAGTATATGCTGAGCATTAAAGGGGTAGTGTGTCCTTCCCAGTAGCTGGCAGGTCCCAAGTCATGTTTTCAATCCCAGAATATTTCCTGCCAAGCCCTTAAGTGCTGAAGTCTCTCTGTAGACAAATGGAGTTTATTTATGGATTAGACACAAAGGCAGCTGGGAAGGTTGGTGGCAGTCTGTGGATCCGTGACCTAAAGGAAGGGAATGCCCTTTGTTTACTGTTACACTTGTAAAATGCTGGTTCCTCTCCAGGTGCTTCAGAAGTCTTTGCACAAGCCTAGATCTGGGGTTATTTTGGTCACTGAGACTTTCCATCTCTCCCACACGTTTTGGGGTTTTTTGTTTGTTTGTTTGTTTTTGTATTTTTTTTTTCTGGAAATAGTATCAGAGAATCACCTAAGAAGGAAGAGACTTTGTGATATCTCTAGTTCAGCTTCCTCCTCAAATTATGGGCAACGTTGAATTCAGACCAGGATGCTCAGGACTTTAATTTGATCCTGAAACCCCTCCAAGGACAGGGAACCCACAGCCCCTCTGGATCCACAAACCAATATTTTATTATTGTAGTGTGTCATTTTCTTTTGTCTCTGTTGTTTTGACTTCTGCCCACTCTCTCCTGTCCTTGTGCCATGCACCACAGTGAAGATCCCAGCTTTGTCCTCTCAATAACCCCCTCACACCAGGCTGCCATGAGGTCCCCCAAAGCCACCTCTTCTGCAGATTGATCAAGTCCAGTTCTCTCAGCTCTTTCTTACACTGCAAGCGCTGCAGCCCCCAGGTTTCCTGGCCTCAGCTGAAGTTCTCTCATCTTGCTGATGCCCTTCCCTGTGCTGGGGGCACTGTTTGCTCCATCACGATATGATGCGGGGAGTGCAGAGCAGACGATCACTTCTCTTCTCCTCCTCACTGTGCCGCTGTTACACAGCCCAGGATGCTGCTCCTGCCCTCTGCTCCTGCCAGGACACGCTGCCTGAGTGATCCTGATCATCCTGCTCATCACCCGGAGCACTCGGCTGCTCCCGGCCCTCTCAGCCGTGGCTTTGCACCCCTCTTTTTTATGCCATCCAAAAGTTCGATGAGATCATCATTTGTTACCCTGAAACGAGCCTGGAAACAGCTGGAAGGGTGGGCTCCATCCCAGGTTCACCAGCACCTTCCTCAGTCCTTCTTGCCCTGCTCTGCCACTCAGAGCACAGCCCAGGAGCATCAGCGAGGTCCCCCAGCCAAATGTCCCTCGAGGGGAAGCCTGTGACAGACCTGATGTCTTAAGCTGACAGAGGGGATGCTCCTCTCCTCTCCTCTCCTCTCCTCTCCTCTCCTCTCCTCTCCTCTCCTCTCCTCTCCTCTCCTCTCCTCTCCTCTCCTCTCCTCTCCTCTCCTCTCCTCTCCTCTCCTCTCCTCTCCTCTCCTCTCCTCTCCTCTCCTCTCCTCTCCTCTCCTCTCCTCTCCTCTCCTCTCCTCTCCTCTCCTCTCCGGACAGAGCAGGACCTTCTGTGCCATCACTGCTCTCTTCCTCACATTACCCTGACCAAAAACAGCATCAGGGGAGGGTGTTCCTCCCTCCGTCCCTCCGTGACCCCCGGGATGGAGCGGCGATTCCAGCTGCGGGCTGGTTTGTGACAGGGCACTTCAGCAGGAGCGCATCCTCCTCGGGGTGCGGGCTGTGCTTACACAGCACAGCTCACAGCCAGCACAGCTCCGTGCTCGGGCACATCCCGGGGATGTCACCCACCCTGCCGGGGTCCCGCTGGCTCCGGACTGCAGATCCCACCTGCCTTTCTGCCTTTCTTCACCCAGCCCGATGTGTCCCTTCATCCCTTCTCTCATCCCAGCCCGATGTGTCCCCTCATCCCTTCTCTCATCCCAGCCCGATGTGTCCCCTCATCCCTTCTCTCATCCCAGCCCGATGTGTCCTCACATCCCTTTGTAGCCGTGGAAAGGGGTTTTAACCCCTTAGGTGCGGCGGAAATAAGATGCACAGCTACCTGGTCATCTTTCGTGATAGGAAAGAGACAAGTTTATTTAGAAACACACTTGGTTTTATAGCATGACTTGTAATTCTAAGAGTAGAAAAAAGATTATTGGTTTAGAGAGGAGACACCCCGTTCCCAGGGTTTGGTTACCCACTATAACAGGTGTTCTATTTTTGTTATTAAATTTCTTTTTATTTTGATCAAGTTATTACTCTGAGAGAAATTTTCCCTAGCCTTTAGCTGGATCAGCTTATCGGCTGGGAACAGAGCTGAGAAGCTCCGGCCTGGAATATTTTTTAGACTGTAATTTTCTTGCTTTCTCAATATGTGTGCCTACATCCCTTCACCCAGCCCGATGTGTCCCTGCATCCCTTCTCTCATCCCAGCCCGATGTGTCCCCTCACCCCTCCTCTCATCCCACTGCAGGGTTTCCTGCTGGGCTGCAGGCTCAGAGCCCTCAGCTCCTCTGCAGGGGTACAGATGCTCCCTGACATGGGGACTCCCTGGCACAGGGTACCTGGTTTTCTTTCAGAGACCTGGCATTGCGTGATGCCCTTGCACAGGCAGGACCCTCTTCTCTCTCCTTGCCTCTGCCCTGTGTCCTTGTGCATCCCAGGGAAGGAGAGTCCCTTGCCCACACAGACAGGCAGGTGTGTGACCAGCAGCAAGGAGCTCAGAGAGGTGCAGCCCAAACACCACTAACTCCCCAGCCAGGAATAGAACCTGGGCTCTGCCTCAGTCCCAGGACTCCTGTGGTGCTGAGGGTTCAGAAATCATCCTTCTCTACCAAGAGGTGTCTGATGCTTTGGCCACCTGCTTGCTGCAGGTGAGGAATTGTGTTTTACTGCTCACATCCCAGCCATTGAGGGGCAATCCTCAGCCGAGGTTTGGTCCCACCTGATCTTCAACATGAGGTGACCACTCATCCCATTTAGACATTGACATGTGTCAGACAGGGCAGAAAAGCCCTGTTTGCTCTTTCTCCTTCATGTCCCAGGGACACTGGGAGCCCTCACTTCCCATACAAGTTCTACTTCATTTGTGCCAGAGTAGGTTCATCTCCCAAATGTCTGCAGATTTTCTGTTCCTCAGAGATGCAAAGGACATTCCTAAAGGTACTTCACTGTCTGGGAGGCCCCAGGCATTGCCTCTCAGCAGCTGAGAAATGCTGGTAATACCTTGGTCTTCAGCAAAAATCCTCCTTAAGCACAGAATTGGAGACCTTTCCTGTGAAATATTTCTAGTCCTCAGCATGGGATGTCTGCAGTTTCCTGGTGTTCAGACAAGCACCCAGTCCCTTCCCTGTTTTGAGTGACCTCACAGTGGGACCACTGGGACCTGCCACCCACACTCCTCCCCACTCAGACCACCACTATTGGCACTCTATTATGGTCCTGACATCTCCTTCCTTTTTCTTTCTCTGACCTGTCCTGTAATATAAACTCTAAACCCAAAGCAAATAGGGCAGCTTTGCACTGTGACCAAACCCACATCTCCTCCACTGAGTCTCTCCTCTGATTTTGTTTCCAAGTGACGAGGACGAGCTGAGGAAATCACTCTCAGAGCTGGTAGATGACAAATTCGGAGCCAGTGCGAAGAAAGTGACAAGGATTGTTGACAGCAGCAACCCCTTCCTGGACATCCCCCAAGCACTGAACGCAGTCACCTACAAGCACGGCGTGCTCACCCGGAAAACCCACGCAGACATGGATGGCAAGAGAAGTACGTGACCAGGGACAGGGACAGCGACAGGAGAGGTGCCCCAGGACAGTCCCCAAGCCTTGCCCTGGCTCTCCTGATAAAGGCATTTCCTCACCACATCCCAGGCAGCACAGGAGAGATCCCCATACGTGCTAGGATAGAGGAGAAGGAGGGTCTTTTGAGGCATTTGTAGGTATGAGTGTTTTCAGGAAGCCTCAGTCTTCTCACTGCCAAGGAATCTAACACAGACAGACCTGGCCTTCCATCCTGTTCATGGCTGTGATCCCAAATCCCAGTCTCTGAGCAGTGGGGGAAGGCTGGTTCCTCAGCATTTGTCCACTCCAGCCCTGACCAGGGGGATAGTCTGGCCTGCCAAGCCTTGCTCCTGTCCATATCCTGCCATGGGCTGGCTGGGCAACAGAACACCCTGGTTCTGTAGCCAGGTAGCTCTGCTACCAGCATATGGCATTACAGGAAAGGTAAAGGTATTTGGGAACTGTTAATGAGCAGAGATTAATTAAACCTTGTGTAATTCCTTTTGCTAATTGATATGATAGGCCCAGTCACTGCAGCTGATTAAAAACTCATAATTAGAAATTACCACCAAAGGCCTCCCTCGCTTCCAGCACCTTCCTAAAAGCCTGTGCTTGGAGGATCAGCTGTCTGGTGATGATGGGGATGGCTCCTCTCACCCCTTTCCAGCTTCTGCCAAGCTCTCTGTCCCCAAGCCCATCAGGATGGTAATGCTCCCTCCTCAGGGGAACAGAAATTGCCTTATCCAGCTGCTCAGTTCCATGCAGAGGAGCTCAAGGAATGTCTCTGCTCTCCAAGCATTAGGTCCAAGGAACACGAGCCTGGGTTTGGAGAAGCAGAGACTTCCTGCAGGTGTCCATGGTGCTCCTGTACCAGCTCATGTCTGGCTCTGACCTGCTTGTGTTCCTGCTGGGAGGCTGCAGAGCCCAGCCACTGTCCCTCCAACTCCTGTTCCTGCTCACAAACCACTCCTGAGCAATAGCCTGGAGGTGTGGGAGCTCTGGGCATCAATGAGTGCCTGTGGTGGGTCAGGAGAAGGGCTGGGTTTGCCTGGAAGATCAAGCAGCACTGGCAGACGTACAATTAAATATTCTTCCTTTTTTAGCTCCCAGAGGAAGAAGAGGTTGGAAGAAATTTTATGCTGTGCTTAAAGGGACCGTCCTTTATTTACAAAAGGTAACCATGGGGGGACTCTCCCCTTTGCTGTCTCCAAAGCTGTCACACACCCCAGCAGAGGTGAATCCATGTCCTACCTCAGGCATGGACATGGACAGAGCTCCTCCAGAGCTGAGGATGCTCTCACCTTTGGTGGTGGTGCTCATGCTAAGAGCACTGTTCACAAACGCCAAAGGGAACCCTGAAGGAAGAAGCACGAAAGAGGAAACAGAGATTTCTGCAGAAGGATCCCAGCAAGCAGGAGCTATTGGGGAGGATGAGTGAACAGATGATATGGAATGGGTGATATGGAATGGGTGAAATAGGATGTTGGTGAGAAATGAAATAGGAAGGTGAAGAGGTGGAGCATCTGGCCAGTCTTATCCTGCCCATAGTTTTATTTGCTGGCATAGATCTGATTATGCACAGCTTTATTGAGTCTGGTATAGGAAGCCAGCTGATGTAATGCTTTTGGGTTTCACTGAAGCTTTTGATACTGTCTCTCACAGGATCCTTCTGGACAGAATGTCCAGCACACAGCTGGATAAACACATCATGTGGTGGGTGAGCACCGGGCTCATGGGCTGGGCACAAAGGGTGACAGTGACTGGGGTGACATCAGACTGGTGACCTGTCACTACTGGGGTTCCACAGGGCTCCATCCTCCACCCTGGGCTCTAAAACATCTTCATAAAGTGCTTGGACACAGGACTCAAGGGAATACTGTGAGTTTGCAGACGATACTAAACTAAGAGGAGCTGCTGACTCCCTCAAAGGCAGAGGCCCTGCAGAGAGAGCCTGACAAATGAGAGTCCTGGGCAATCATCAACTGCATGAAGTTTAGGAAAGGCAGTGCTGGATTCTGCACCTGGGATGGGCAATCCTGGATGCACAAACAGGGGGAATGAGAGGCTGGAGAGCAGCTGGGGAAGGGGACCTGGGAGTCCTGGTTGATGGCCAGTGGAATATGATTTAGCAGTGCCCTGGCAGCCAGGAGGGACATCTGTGCCCTGGGGACATCAGGCCCAGGTTTGGATAAGGCTCTCAGACACAGAGTAGGGTTGTTGGGGTGTCCTGTGCAGGGCCAGGAGTTAGAGCTGATGGTCTTTGTGGGTCCCTCCCAGCTCAGATTCTGTGATTCCATGGTTCCATGCTGAAGATGTGTATTCTTCAGGACCTTGATGACCCGAGTCCTTCCTTGGGCTGTCAAGTGACACTTTGTGCCTCTCTTCATTTCTGTTCATTGTGTAGCCACCTCCAGTCGACACAAGTGTAATTCCCAGGTCCTTGTGGGACACAAAGTCACCATGGAACAGCTTCCCTGAATGCTGTAGCATTCACCTCTCTGGCACTTGGATGCTTGGAGGATTTGCTGGGAAGTCTTTTCTGAGGGAAAATCCAAGGAAGCTGGATAGGGGCTCACTTGAGTGTCAGTGTGAGCCAGCCCAGGATGCTAAATGTCTGTTCATCATCATAACCCACTGAACTAGGTCTGAACTACCTGAGCAGCACATTCTGTGCAGTAACCCATTGAACTCACCTTGCTGGAGCAGCACTCCCCGTGGGTCGATGCTCCTGAGCATTATCTCCACAGCAATGAGAGTAAACAAACATTGGATTATATAAGAGAGGCAGAAAGATCCTCGGGGCAGCAGGGAGTTATGACTCAGAGCTCGTAGCACACCCCCGTGGCTCTCGTGTTTCGCCAGGTCCTGTGGCACACATCAAGAGCCAGCAGAAATCTGGCAGCAGTGGATCCCAACTCCCAGTGTGGGTTGCTCTTAGCCCAGTGGTGTTTTTACAGCTGTGCCACTCTCCCCTGCAGCTTAGGGAAGCTGCAGCACAAAGAGGAGCCCAGATCTCCTCCAGCCCTCTTAAGTGTGGAGTTCTTCAAGCCAGCATAACTCTTCTCACCTCTCCAGTCCTTGTCTCATTACACATCTTCACTTGGAGCCCACCAGAGTCCTCATGCTGACCCATACATGAGGATTTAACTTGTACAGAGTTCATCAGCCTTTAATTGTATGACACTTTTTGTGTGGGAAGGAAAAAAAGGCATTTTAACTATCACAGAACCATTTGGATCTAAGTGAATTTTCCACCAAGGACTTCTCTTGGGATGAGTCTGTTGAGAGGGTATATATTGAGAATGAAATACACCTTCAGGATGGGATTTTCTTCCCTGGCAGCAGAAGGAGCTGTGAAGCCAACACTGATGTCACTGCTGCTGCTGGGGCACAGGGGTTGGGGGTTCTTCACTGTGCAAGGCTTGCAGCAGTAACCACTCATTAACAAAGTTCATTATGTTTGCCTGAGGTGTTCAGGATTTAAAAAGAGAGCAAGGATGAGGCTGACGTGGCAGTGAGGAGATCAATGCTCTTATCTCAATGACCTTCAGGATCAAATTGTTCAGAGATTGAGGGCTTTCTTTATGGACAAGGATGAAGGAGAAAAACACCCAAGATGTGGCTGCATTATGAAAGTGTCTGATAAATAAGAGCCATGACTGATGTGTAATTAGAGGGAGGGACCAGAACTGCCAAGGGTGCCCCAAGGAAGTAGCATTTGGAACAACAACAAAAATAAACCGAAGGAATGTTTGGGCAAAGGATTTGGGGAAAGAGGGGTTTCTTACTCGTGAGTGCTGCCAGGCTGTGTTACAGTCCTCTCCAGGGAATTCCTTGGGCTTGGCTGTAGACAGTGTCTATCAGGCTTGCAGAGACAGGACAGAAGGATGAGAACAAAGTCCTTGCCCTGTCATTTGCAAACATTCCCAGCACCACAACAGAGAGTGGATAAACATCCACCTGCCCTGTGGATCCTTGGTGTCGTTTCTTGCCTGTGGGGTGGTTTGCAGAACAAGGGAATTGCACAATACAGGAAGGAAGTGGTGTGCCAGCCTCCCAAGCTCTCAGCAGAAGACAACTGCAGATAAACAGAAGGTAGAACCTTGGCTGAGCAGAAATCACTGGGGAAAGATTTTCTGATGGAAAGATAGAAAGTACCTGCTTCCAGAACCACCTGATGTCATGGAGCACAGGTTCAGCCTGTCCACTTTTCTGCTCAGGATCTAGGCTTTAATAGTAAATTCACAGAAGTTGAACTCTATTTGGTTTTGAGGAGCAAGATGAGTACAAATAAGACTGAGAGGTAGAGGGAAGGTGGGAGGAAGGAGAGGCTGGGTAGGTGGATGTGTAGAAAGGAGGAATGGCCAGACACAGAGAGAGGTGGACATAACACAGGCAGAAGGGTGGGTGGGCAGGCAGAAGTCAGTCTGACAGAAGCACTTCAGGCAGCAGCCATAAAGCTGCTGAAGAGGAGATGTCACATGTCATTGGCTCGCTGGTGTTAATTGCTGGATCAGCATGTTCCAGCACAGTCTGCTGAAGCAATTGCTTGATCCCCTAAAGGGATGCACCAGAGTCTGGAGGAAGAAATGCAGGCTGGGGAGCAGGGCACACCTCTCCTGTGCACTAATCTGCTCTGGGCACTGACTCACTCCATGGCCTTTGGCAACTTACTTCACCTCTGTGAAATGGGGATAATAACCCTTAATCACCACGCATAGAGGGGGTTAAGAAAAATGATGGAGAGCTATAAAGCATGAGGTGCTTTTATACAGAAGTGCTTGAAAGGGTGCAGGTCTTCCCACAGGTTTGTTCCCAACCAGAAGGGGGTTCCCAGCACAGCCCTGAGCCTGTCCCATGCAGGCAGACCCTTTCCAAGAACTCTGGGGAAGGCCAAGATCTTGCCTAGACTGAAAAGGGCACAGGGGTTCATGTCCCTAATTAAATGGTGTGTTTAGGATGGTAGATGTGAGGTGGAGAAAAGAAAGAAGAGGAAAAGCCACTCACAAGAGCATGAGGAATATGTGTTGGTCCATGTCCATATTGCCAGCACTGCCCAGGGCTGGTTCTGAGGGATGAGGAGAGGGCAGCAGAACTGGGCTCACCCCATCCAGGTGCCCTACAAAAATAGGCATGAGAGCTAGATGCCTTTTCTTGGCAAAACAAGCTTTGAGATTAGTTGTGGATCTGCTCACAGGGGTAGGCAGCAGGGGACAGTGACCCAAAGGCACCAGGATCTCCCAGCATTGTCAGCCAAACATGCCATGGTGACCACCTGGCACTGGGATGAGCCTCCTGGAGGAGCCATCCCAAGCTGGAGCCTCCAGCACAGTTCACTCCTGCAAAGGCAGAAGCAGGGAGAACCTGCTTCCTTCAGCCTCTCACTGATTTACTGGGCCCAGCATTAGAAAAAGAAGATTGGATTTTTTTCTTACACCAACATGGATGCCTGAGAACCTGAAATCCATGGAGGCAATACTTGATGATTCCATTCAAGATGAGGATCTGCATTAGTCAAAGCACTCAGCAGCTGTGGCAGCTTCCTCTTGTCACACGCCATGAAGCTGGGCTATTTTACACTGAATTTTCAGAAAGCTTATTTTGAAATAAGAGATTATGGGCAGCACAGTCAGATTTATTCAAATCCAGAGAGCTTCAGCCTTGGAAAAATATCCCAAATTGAAGTCTCTGTACAACACATAAGGCCCAAGCAGCAATATCTTCCTCAAGGAACTATTTCTCTTCCAGTGGGGTAACACATTAAGTCTTCACAAGGCAAAGCATTTGTTTTTCTTTGCACAAAAGGCTGATGGCCCATCCCTTTGGCTACTGACATCACCACCATGGTAAGGTCACCTGTACTGCCCACCTGAGTGTCTCCCCAAACACAGGATGCCTGCAGCACCCAACCTTCCTCTGCTGGGCTTTTCTTTGGGATTCACCATCCCCAGGAAGCTGTGCCAGACATTTGTGGGTAGCCTTTTTGGCTTTTTTTTTTTTGTACCAGGCGAAGTTTCATATGATGATGAGCACAGTATGGCAACCACTCTCCTGGACAGGATGACTGCCTCAAAAAATGAGGGAAGAGAGACTTCAGAAGCTCATTTCCCATCAGTAGCAAGAGTAGGGTGAGCTACATCCACGGGCTGGGGTGTGCTGGTCCTCAGTGCTCTGAAGAGCAGCAGAGGGGAAACCTTTCTGACCCTACACCAGAGAACAGCCTCTCTGACCAGAGTTACCATCCCAGAGGCTGCAGCACAGCTTTTCCCTCAACAGCTGCATTTGTACCACTGGGACACGGGAAACAGAAAACAATATTTTTGCAGATTTGCAGAACAGTTCTGGCTTGGAACATACAGACCATCATCACCAGACAGACCTGCTGTACTGGTTTGAAAGCAAAACCAGTGAGAGACTCCAAGTCAGAAATACAATTTAATAGAACAAAAAAAAAAAAAAAAAAGAAAAATAAAATACATGCAATAGTACAAAAGAAAAACCACTGCCAGAGTCAGAATCCAACCTGACACCCCGCTAGGTAGGGTGGTGGTGGCAGTCCAGATGAAGTGTTCTTGTTGAAGGAGGGATCCTGGAGAAAGCTCTGGGAGCTCTTGGCCTCTGGGATCCAGTGGGAAAAGGCTGCTCTGCTGTTCCAAATCTCCCCTTTGATCTGGGTAGGAAATGCTCGGCTCCTGCCCTGGCTGGAGCATCTCCCCATGGGATGATGGAATTTGATCAGCCCTGCCCTGGGACTGCATGGCCATGAACAGGAGAGATCTCCTGGAGGGAGGATGGGCTGTGGGCAAGATAAAGAACACTGCAACAGCTGGGTGAACAGCTGGTGATAGAATATAAACTTTTGGTCACATCCTGCATTGCAACCCAAGACACCTGCCCTGGTGCTGACAGCCAAGGGCAGTCAAGGAAAGTAAAATATAGAGCACATTAATCCTGTAGCACTGGAATCACCAGGGCAGGGACTTCTGGGGACACCCTGTCCTGGCATGGCCCCTAGCGTGGCTGGGGGGGTGGTTTGTTTAGCCTGGGTCAGGTTCTTTCCACCAGGTTCTTTTTTCATCTGTCCATGCATCCATCTGTCCATCTGTCCATCCCACCATCCGACTGGTTGAGCTGGCAAGGGTGCACAGTGGGAGGCAGGATATTGTGTCAGAGGATTGACTGAGCTTTTTTTCCTAAAAAGTCCTGTGCCAAGATCATCATTTCAGAATCTCACGCTTGGTATTTTCTACCTTTTTATAAAATATAAACACATACAGTCACTGCTACGTTCCCTACTCATGTGAAGTTGTCCAGTGGAGAAAGTGAAGCAGGAATACAGGGAATGCTGCTGCAATCTGCAAGTGCCAGTCTAATAAATTACTGGGGAGACCATGCCAAAGGGGCAGGTGTGCTAAAGGGAGACCAGACGTGGTTCAGGGGAGCCACACTCAGACTGGCAGCTGCCCACCAGGCCCCACACCTGTACAGAGATGCACTGGTTGCAGGGATGCTGCTGTTCCATGGCTACCTTCCTCCACACAAAGCTGTAGTGATAGGACAAGGAGCAATGGGTTAAACTGAAAGAGGAGAAATTTAGGCAGATATAAGGAAAAAATTCTTCCCTCTGGGAGTGGGGAGGCCCTGGCAAAGGTGGCCCAGAGCAGCTGTGGCTGCTTCGTCCCTGGAAGTGTCCAAGGCCAGGTTGGACAGGGCTTGGAGCACCCTGGGATAGTGGAAGGTGTCCCTGCCATGGCAGAGGGTTGGAATGAGATGAGCTTTGAGGTCCTTTGCAGCCCAAACCGTTCTGTGAAGCTGCAGCACCAGGGCAGGTGCTCTTTGATATCCTCTGTTGACTGGGGGTTGCATCCTGGTTTGAGCTCTGCACTGTGGGGGAAGCTCTGCAGAAACCTGGCCCTGCCTTGTGCCTCCCCACAAAGCCTCAGGCATGTGCTGTGTTAGAAATAACTATTGATAATTACGTTTAAAACTTTCATCTCCTTCTTTACATCTTCCCAGTGAACTTAATGATGGAAGCAGTTGCCAGATGTTAATTATTATCATTATCAGCTCCTAGCATTTACTGTACAAAGCAGCGCTTTTCCTGGTCTCAGCACTCTGTGATTATAGAAAGGCAGGTTCATTAAAGCAGCCCGCAAATGTTAGTGTTGTCATTATCCAATTAACGTTCCTCTTCACAGGATGAATATAAACCTGACAAAGACCTCTCTGAAGTGGATCTGAAAAATGCCATCCGTGTGCACCACGCCTTAGCCACAAAAGCCTCTGACTACAGCAAGAAGTCCAACGTGCTCAAGCTGAAGACAGCTGACTGGAGAGTCTTCCTCTTCCAGGCCCCGTGAGTCCCAGCCCTCCCTGCAGTGCCTGGATGGGCAGCTTGACCTCCAGCCACTGCCAGACTCCCTCTGCCCTGCCCAGGTCATGGGGGGCACACCTGGGGGGAGGGAGGGGCTGAGGGTCGTTTCTGCAGGGCTGTGCAAAGGATTTGGTCGTGGGTCACAGTTTCTTGGTAGCTTTGTGCCAGTCCTTGGGGCCCTTCCCAGCTGTCACCATGCAGGATGGGCTGGGATGTGCGGGGCTGAGTGAAAGTTAATTTAGCTCTTGCTAACTTCTGTTGATGTATTCTGGAAGGGAGGACATCTGTGTGCTGCAGGTGATGATTCCCCTTGTCAGTTTTTGATGGAGAAACTGTCTAAACCTCCTTAAAGCAGTCTCCCCAGCCAGGGTTGATGTTTTATCTTAGTCCATTGCTGAGGAATGTTATGGTGTTAATAAGTGTCAAGTGTGATGAAGTCATCTTCTGTCTTGTCTTCTGCTGGGAGAGGTGATGCTGTCTGTAGGTTGGGCTGGGGTGCTAAGGTCAAGCTAAAGCCTGGCATCTGAATTTGTGCAGCAAACACCCACTTGAAGGCCTGGGGGAGCAGTGTCTGGACAGATTTGATGAAGGACCCTGGGCAGTGTCTCATACATGACATAAATGACATCCTGCTCTGTGGCTCTCAGTCTCCTAAGAGCAGCACATCCTTGGCCCTGGCCTCTCCACAGCTCCTCAGGAATACAACCAGAGCTGATGAGGAAGGCAGGAGTGCCCAGGCTTTGAGAGGCAGGCAGCAGCTCTGAAATCATCAGGGCACTGTAGAGAAGCCAGCTGGACAGTGTTTCCCTCTGTTCATAACCTGGCACACAAGTGGCATCAAAGCAAGGCCACTGGTGGCCCTCCTGGGCATGGGTGGCTCTGGGGCTGTTGTCAGCTGCTGTCTGGCCCTGGTTCAGGAGCATTTACAGACTCCCTCTCTCTTCTCCCCTCCTCCTTAACAGAAGTAAGGAAGAAATGCTCTCCTGGATCCTGAGAATCAACCTTGTTGCTGCCATTTTCTCTGCCCCAGCCTTCCCAGCTGCAATCTGCTCCATGAAGAAGTTCTGCCGCCCGCTCCTGCCTTCGTCCATGACCAAGCTGTGCCAGGTAAAGTGTGAGAGAAGGAGTGGTGGAGGGGTGCCCAGTGCTCTGCAAGCCCTTCAGCTCAGGGTGAGCCCATCTGCAGGCCCCCCTGTCCCTGCCTGATGGACACACTCAGGTGCTCAGTGCAGGAACAGGGGAGTGGAGTGGGCAGCTTGGACTGATGTGGAAAATCCTGGCATCTGGCCAGCGTTTCTTTTTCCACGGCTATAAACAGCCCTATGCACTCACCTGCCTGTTGGTCCTGGCTTGTTTATTGCTCTTTGCCCATCACATCCCAGCACCTTCCTGTTGCCAGAGTGGAAACAGCAGAACAGCTCCGGAGTTGATGCCAGAGAGCCCAACAGCCCAGGTTTGGTTTATATCATGGCACCTTCTTGTTTCTGGAGCCCAAAAACTACAGACAAAAGGGATGGCTGAGTTCAGTCAGTAGGGAAGGGTTTCTGGAAACAAGAGGGCACAGTGCACCGGGCTCAGCTCCCCAAGAGCAGCTGCCATCCAAAGAGCAGCTTTTGTTTCCATGTCCAGGGAAGGCCAAATGTGCCTTAGCACTTCCAAAAAGTAGGGGCACACTGCTACTGCCCCCCAGCAAAGGGGAGGACAGCCTGAAATGTCAGGGCAGGGACTCAGCTCCTGTCTGCTGAGACAGATGTGGCCAGATGGTCACCTTTGTCAGAGCCCAGATAGGGAGGGTATTTCTATCTCCAAAAAGAGCAGATGAGCAGCTCCTGGGACAGTGCTGCTTCTGCCTGGCTGTTACAGGATGCATGTTACAGGAGCATTTTTGTGCTTATGATGCCAAAGATGCTTCAGTGCCAAAGAAATCCACTCTTGGCACTTGAGATACCTGAGTTTTGCTCTCGCTCTAATACCTGTGTTTGAGCTGCTCCTTATCAGATGAATTTACAAGTGCACCACACACCTTTGGCTCCAGCACAGCAGCTGAACTCAAGCCCTGGCAGAGAGAGTTCCCCCAGCCGCAGGCAGGCGGAGCCCTTGGGTGCTGCACTCCCGCGTTTTAATACCTGACACGCTTCTCTCGGCAGGAGGAACAGCTGAGGTCTCATGAAAATAAAATGAAGCAGATTGCAGACGAATTAGCAGAGCATAAATTACATCCTGTAGAGAAGAGCCTCAAGTCAAAAGAGGCTGAGGAATACAGACTCAAAGAACATTACCTAATATTTGAGGTAAAGGAACTTTCATCTTTTCTGTGATAAATGGTACCTTGGCTGATTGAGGAGAACAGAACTCCAGAGTGGGTGCTGTGAGTCTGGGAGAGCGTGAAAGGAGAGAGAAGGACAAGGGCTCCCAAGCTGGATGGGTGTCTTGGGGCAGCAAAAGCCTCACTGCTTTGCATTGAAGGTGAAAAGAGAAATAAGAGCCATTTCCTTCCCTCTGTGATTTCTAACTAGAGGAGGGGAAACAGACAAGAGAAAGAAAGTCATCCTTTACTGTGCCAAATTTTGACATTTCCTCAGGTCCCAAGTAAGAGAGTGGCTCAGTTCTCAGTGTGACTCAGTCTTTTTCAGCAACATTATTAAAAAGCAAAGGGAATCCCTGGGAGAACTAATCCTGTTTTGCTGCAACCATTTTTGTAAATAAATCCAAACCCAGTGTTAGAGCTGATTACAGACCCTTTGAGGATGTATGTAAATAAGTTTTAACTCCCTGAAAAGTCTAGGAAACATTTAGTTGTGGGAGAAATGGGCTATTTTTTTTTTTCCAGTGAGAGTTGAGCAGAAGTTGTGGTTCCTGCCACATAGGTGTCAGTGGGAAGGGACTGCTGGGGGCCTCTAGTCTTGCTTCCAGCAGGAACTTGGATTATTCCTAGTCTTAGCCCAGGCTGAGTGTGCCATTTTAGTGCCCCAAAAATCACTAAAGATGGAAATATCCCACCTCCCTCATGCTAGGGCTGCACCTTCCTCTTGTGTAACGTCCAGCCTGATTCTCCAAAGCCACAACTCCCAGCTGCTGGTTCTCCTGCCTTTGTACCAACCTTCCAAATAGTTGCTGCTGCCTCCCTTTTTCCAGCATCTGGTTTTGGATGCCTGCAGAGAAGTCTCTATCTGAGCTTTTCTCTGGACTGCCTTTTCAGTCTTCAAGGAGAAGCTGGCACTTCCAGGGCATAATTCATCTCATCTGTCTTATGAGATGTGCTCCAGAAATGCTTGGGTTTTTTTGTGCTGACAAAGAAGCCAGCACAGGCTGCCTCTGAGATGTTAAGAGAAAGGATGGGTATTACACAAGTCCTCAAAAAGATCCCATCTAGCATTGGAACAAAGGATCCAGGCAGAGAGGATGCCCCCCTTTATGCTGTGCTCTGTGAGGAGCATTGGGGGCACAACTCAGCAGCAATAACTGAACCACTGGATGGAAACAATGATGAGCAGAAGTATTTTAACCAATTGAGGCGAGCTCCTAAATCAGGAAGCAGCATGTCTGTTGATCTCATTTTGCCCCCAGTATCCTCCTTATAAAATCACAGTGGCAGCCAAGACCTGTAAAAGCAACTGGAGACTCCTACACACACCCACCCACACACCCACACACACCTTTCTCCTCATACCTCCAAACAATCAGCCTTTGCACAGACCAGGCGTTGTGCTAGGTTAAATTTGTGGGGTGGGATTAGTGGGATGATGGTGGGACAGGGTGGGTTTTCCTGCAGTAGCTGATGGAGTTGTTTCTGCGTGCTGCACATACCATGGCCAGTCCCCGTTCCCAGGCTCTCTGTTCCCTCTTTCCCTGCAGAAGAGCCGCTATGAGACATACATCAACCTGCTGTGCATGAAGATAAAAGTGGGGACAGATGACCTGGAGAGGATTGAGACCAGTTTCTTCAAGGTGGAAGCCGAGGACATCGCTTTGAGGAAGACTCATTCCAGCCCTTCCTTGAGCCAGGGGCACATGTCCATCAGCTGTAAGGCAGAAAAGGACATTTTAGAGCAGAACACTTAACAAGGAACCTGTGCACGGGGGGATGAACCGGCGATGCTCTGCGCTCCTGGACTTAGATTGATGAGCACAATTTTACTTAGGAAATTGTATGAGCAAAACTGTAGACATGTATGACATGGGGATTGCTCTAGTGAAAGAAATCCAAGAAGCTTTAGTTGACACTCTCTGACAATGCTCTGGCATTTCAGCATCATCTCTTCTTCATTCCCAACTGCACCAGTGGCTTTTCTTTCCCTCCTGCTGCAGCCTGCACAACAAAGGGATATGCTGGTTCTTCAAGGGCTGGGTCTCTCTTTCCTCCACGAGCCCCCTCCTCCTTCCCTCCCTGGAGTCCCCAGCGGTTCATGGTCACAGTCCCTGGCAGTGCAGGACGTCTGTGGCACCACCAGCGCTCCCAGAGAAGGGCACAGGGTGGCAGGGGCACGTCCCTGCCCCAAGAGGAGCACGGTGTGACAGGACAGGGTCGTGAGCTGGTCACCGACCGGGCGAGAGGCGTTTTCAGCACAGCAGCGTGGGAGCATCACCCGCCCAAGGCAGGAGAAGCCTGAAGGTCCCTCTGCCTCCTTATCCTTTTTATATATATATATATATATACATATGAATATATATAAATAAATATATATATATAAGGAAACTTTAACGTGGGTTTTTAACCTCAGTGTGCAAGTGAAGGCAAGCTGCCTGGGGAAGACACCAGGGACGTGGAGGGTCTGACCAGCCCACCAGGATGTTCTGAAAAAAATGGAGTAGCTGTGTATCTTTTTTCTTTTTTCTTTTTCTCCTTTTTTTTTTACTCGAATGGAAATCCCACCTGGCTTTGCTGTGGAACATTGCTCTCCCATTCCTGCTTATTCAGACAAACTGCCCAAGTGGCTGCTAGTTTGGGATCCACCACTCTGGGTTCGAGGCACAGCTGGAGCCGTGTGCCAGCTCCAGCAGAACCTTTGTGTGCAGGAGTGATCCCGCCTGCCCGTCCCTGCTGTATTCCTCCATCCTGTGATGCACATGCTGTACTCTTTTCAGTGGGAATTGTGTTTCTGTTCCTTTCTGCTGTCTGTGGTCCAATGATTTACTGTTGTGCTGAAGTGATTCCTCTGCATTTCAATGCCACGACTGTCCTCCCACACTTTATTTATTTCACTGTTTTGTTTGATCCTTTATCTCAGATTGCTTTTCTTTCCCCTAGGTGCGTTCACAGTAATCAAGTTCCAGTTTTGAAGGATCTTGTAGCTGCTAATTACAGTCATTTATTGTTTATATTTTGCAGCACTTTTTAAACAAACAAAATAAGATTTATTTGGACCTTCAATGTTTGAGAGCCTATGGACTACTGTTTTCCATGATGGTTCATGACACTAAAAACCTCTTCCCAACTTTATCGCCTCTTCTTTTATCTCTGTTTCTTTGTACAGTTTGATAGTTTATTTGAAATGATGCACTAAGAATCATGTAAAAAAAGAATAACAATAAAACCGAATCTGTTGGTAAAGAGAATTGGTCTGAAGCATCGTTCCACTATGTGCTGGATTGATCCCAGATTTCACAGCACCAGAAGGCCAGGCTGATTCAGATATCCCCCAGCATCTGATGCAGAAAAGCCAGGATCCTTTGGACAGACAGCACCAAAAACATCAATTCCTTTCCACAAGTGGGTACCAGCCCACCCATCCTCTTGGATGGTTCTGGAGCAGTGTGGATAGATGGGCTGCTTTGGGAACACATTCAAATAACTCTTCCCTCCCTCTGGTGCACCCCAGATGTGTCTGTCCACATTCAGCCTGGAGATTTATGGGAGCAGAAAGGTGCCAAGCCCTGCTTTAGTGACTGGAGATGTTCTCACAGCAGTTCCCAGAGGAGTCTGTGGCTGTTTCTCCAAGGCATCACTGCTTTCCTGTCAGGTGTTGTACAGACATTCCTTGCACCCAACACCTCCAAGATGTCACGTGAAGTGTCTGGTGCTGAGACTCTCACAGTGGAAGTCCAGGGGAAAGCTGGGCCTTGCCTCCAAAATGCCAGGTAATATTTTGTACCTCAGTCTTCCCTTTCTGAGCATCCCTTCCAGTGGGCAGTGACATCTCCAGTGTGCTTGAGCTCCACCAAGAGCAGCTCAGCCCCCTGGCTGAAGGTGCCAGTCTGCCATCCTCAGCTGGGAGTAACTTGCAGAGGAAAGCAAGATCTTGCAAAATCTCCTCTGGGCAGCAGGGAAAAGATTCAGAGTTGTGAGACTGAACACCCAATGGATGTGGGAAGAGGTGGCAGCTGATGTCAGACAACACTTGGAAAGACAGCTCAGAGTCTTAAACTTGCTCTTACTGAGTACCTGCAGCTTGCCTCGTGCACAAGTCCTGATCCAGGTGCACAAGTCCTGATCCAGGTGCACAGGCATGTAAAAATGTGTTGAGAACATCTTACCACGAGGGCAGAGCCAAAAATGCCTTGTTTGACCAATCCACAGCCTCAGCTTGTGACTTGGAAGAAATGGGTTTTTTCATGCACTTCCTCCATCCCTGGAGGTCAAGGACTCAGCCACCCACCACTGAGAGAGAAGAGCAGCATCTCAGAGGAATTAGGCAGCCACATCCTTTTCTCCTCCTGGAGTTACTCAAATGCACTTTCTGCACATCCCCAGCCTGTGCCAGCCCCTCCAGCAGGCACCACGACTGCTTCAAGTCTCACAAAACCTCACCTGGCAGTGCTGGTTCAGCCTGACCTCCCTGCCAGGCCACTTGTCCTGGATACAACCACATTCATTTTACAGGGACTTCTTTGTGGGGGAGACTTTGTGACCCCTCAAAGCCAGGATCCAACACTCCTCTCCTGCTTGTGTCACTGATCTGTGTCACCAGAGCAGCTCCTTCCCCTCTGGGAAGGGCATTAAAGGCACCAGAGATACAGAGTAGAGCTGTCAAGAGGCTTTGGTGGCTCCCCCACCTGTGAAAATTGCTGTAAAATATTTACGGCAGAACCCTAGGAGCACACACGGCTGGAAATGAGGAGTCTAAAAATAAACCAGCCAGGGAAAAAAGAGAGAGATACAGGCTTCCTTCAGAGGCAATTGGAAAGAAAATTGAAGTAGCGTAACTGCCTCTAAATATAGAACACAATTATGGGAATCAAGGGGCTCAAAAAAAATCATCACGCAGTATCCTGAGGCTGCCATGGCTCAGAGCTAGTGGTATCTCAGCAGATGCAGAACATCACAGATCCCTGCAAACCATGGAGCAGGGAAATATCCCCCTGTGCAGGGCAAACCCACAGCTCCTCTCCAAGGGACCCAGAGAGATTCCTGCTGGGGATCAGCTGCATCTTCTTGTAATGCAGATGCTGCTGTGCCAGCCTTGGGGGAATTTCTCCGTGAGTGGAGCTCACAGATCTTGAGGAGAGCTGGGCAGGGAGATGGGGCTGCTTTGGGAAGCCAAAGGCACCCCACCTCTCTCTTCCATGTGTCTGGTTTCCCCAGGGATCAACCTCGGTGAAGGGGACCAGGTGTTCTCTGCCCATTCCTGTTCATCTCACCTTGCTCTGGGAGCCACTGGAGGAGCTGAGATGGATCAAAGGCAATGGGAGCTGGGACATGTCCCAAGAATAATGGGAGAGTGGAGAGAGCTGCACTGCTGCCTTCATCCAGCAAGGCTTGGGGCTGCACAGAGTGGGGCACGATGTGTCCAAAGGCAAATGTCACCCAGATCAGGACTTGACCCTACCACCTTTATCCCCAGGTCTACTCCCCTAACAGCTCCTTTGCACATTGCTCTTGGGTGGCAGGGGCCCCACTGCAGGAGGGCTGGATCCTTCAGCCTTTAACCTTCTGGGAAATCAGTGTTGAGATGTTTTCATCCAGGGGCATGGAGTGCTGAGCCCTCTGGTCTGTCTGGAGGCCCCACAGGACATGCAATGAATGTTTGGGGTGGCCTGTGACCCAGCTGGGTCAGCTCCAGGGCAATGGGCATCCTGGTTGGGGTTGGAGCAGAAGAGGCCCAGGCTGTGGGTGTGCTAAGCCTGGCTTCCAGCATGGGCAGCACTGTGAGTTCTCTCTCACTGGGGAGCTCTCTCACAGTTCTGGGTATTCATATAATCATAGAATGATTTGGGTTGGAAGGGACATCAAAAATCATCTGGTTCCAACCAGCTCAGTTAGTTCCAACCTGTCCATTTCAATAGGGTTGACTCACTGTAACTGAGTCAAGTAAGTTAAGTGAGTTCAGCTTTTTGGAACTTTTGGATACCTGTTCATGTTACTGAGCAGGAACAGGGGAGTGAGTTCTGAGCTGGATGGAGCCAGGGGAGTCACCTCAGGGAATGTGCTCCTGTGACCACACCACACTCTCAGTGAGCCCTGCATGGGGACAGCCAGAGACACAGATTTCCCATGGGGGAGCTGAACCAGGACCTGTTTTTGTGGGTGGGTCAGTGCTGCATGGCACGGACCCAACACAACTCCACTCTCCAGAAGTCACTGAAATAGGTGCCAGGTAATAACATCCCAAACATCCTGACCTCTCTTGGCACAACTGGAAACTTCCATGGCTCAAGTGAAGGGGGATCTCCTGATCTGCAGTTGGAGGAGGAATGGCATCCCCTAGGAGATGTGTGGGTAGCATTCACTCACCTCAGTGAGCCTCCACTCCTGAGCCCTGCAAGGAAGGTCAAATGTCCATGCCAGGTAGAAAAACACCCACCTATGGGTCTTTATGGGCATAAAGATCTTCATGGAACCAGAGCATTCTCATATGAGGAAAGGATGAGGGAGCTGGAACTGTCCAGCCTAGAGAGGAGAAGGCTCAGGGGTGCCTTATCCATGTGTACAAATACCCAATGGATGGCAGTGAAAAACAGGGAGCTGGACTCTTCTCAGCAGTGTTCAGGACATGAGTCAATGGGCCTAAAATAGCAAATGAGGCAAAGGGCCCAAATTAAAAATTAGTAAATCCAGTCAATACAAGAAGACAAATTTTTGCTTTGAGAGGGACCAAACACTGGCAGAGGTTCCCCAAAGAAGTTGTGGAATTGCCATCCCTGAAGATGCTCAAAGCCTGACTGGGCACAGGCCTGGGCAGCTGACTCTAGGTGAGCTGGTGGAGCAGGAAACGTGGAAAAAGTCTCTTCCAGCCTCAACCAGTCTGTGATTCTGTGTATGGTGCCTGTCACAGCTCCCCACTTGCCCCAAAAAGGGCCTGAGATTAATGCAGCCCACAGATTGTTATTTCTTATTTTATTTATAATATAAAAAATGTTCAAGTGTTAAACAGTCAAGAGTTCTGACATTCAGACAATCCAGAGCAAACTTTGACAATCATCTTATGACAAATTAGCAGAGTTTTTTTCTATCTGACCCCATCATGGGTGAGGAATAGAGGGTTTAGTTACTTTATTGCTAAAAGTTAAATGAAATAATACACTGTCAATTGTTGTATTATCTTCTCAGTCACAGCTTCACCATGCATCCAATCTACAGTATCTGAAATGCAAAGGACATGCAGAAGTAAAAATATAAAAAGAAAAAAGTCAGGCTACAATGTAAACAGGTTTGCTGCAGAGAACTGAGGAGAGGGGGCACTTCCACGGGGGATGCTCTGCCGCCTGGACACGCAGGACTGTCTCTTTGCGCCACAGAGCCGATGGCCAGAGCTGCTCCGGGTTTGGGGACGCGACGTCCGTCATCGGTGGCAGGACGTGACGGTGACAACGCGTGTCTTTACAACACGTGGCACGGCCGTACGGGAGAATCCGCTCGCTGGGCTGCCCCACGCGGGGCCCTGCCCGCCCAAGGCAGGGGCGACAAGCGGAGGGGTCCAAGTGGCCCCTGGGGGTCCAAGTGGCCCCCGGGCAGCATGGCCTGGCTCCGTGTCCAGGGTGACACGCGGCCGTGCGCGCCATGGGACCACCCTGTGGGTGTCCCCCGGCACCCCGGCCAAGGGTGTCACTCGGGACAGCTCCGGCGCCGCTGCCAACGCCGCTCAGCCGAGGGGACGTCGCGGCCAGCACGGCCGTGGGGCGGCCACGTGGCCACGGGCACCGCGGCTGAACGGAGCCACCGCCGCGCAGGGCCAGGCCCGGGCTGGCTCAGCGACCCGGATTCAAGGGTACGTGACAGGTGTGACCCACCGTGGTCACGGCGGTGTCTGCCTGGCTTCACTACAAACCTGTGCCAAGCCCACTCCAGACCCACCGGTGAGATGGCCAAAGGTTGAGAGCTATATTGTAAGGGCTGCTGCTGCTGCTGCGTGATTTCATTTTCTCTTCCTACCTGTGTGGCAAAAGAAACGTTATTTCTGCATTTCAGCACAGTGCTGTTGGGTTTCTTTTCCTCCTGATTTAAGCGAAAATACAAGTAGTTTACAGGGCAAGACAGATCCTCGTTAGACATGATAATGGAAATGCTCCCACTCATGTCCTTAATGTGTGTTTAAACGATACTTTAAAGAATAAGATCATTAATAGCAGGGTACGGGGCAAAGTGGCAAGGCTGTTTTCTTCCAACAGAAGAGCGCCCTTGTGACAGGTTTTCTCCCAAACAAAAATCTATGACCTTAAAAATGCTACTGAAACAGAATCCTCGGCATGAATCCCAGCACTAGCATACAGCAAAAGGCACCACGATAGTTTTGTTTTCTATTTTTAAGTAGTCAAAAATTGGCCCACTTTTTTTTTTAACTTTATTGTTAGTTTTCTTTTCTTCTTCTTTTTTTTTTTTTTTTTTTTACTTTTTTTTTCTCGGAAGCTGTAAATCAAGACATTACATATAAATAGAGATTCCCTATAAAAAAGTCATTGTCGTTAGCTATTATAAGACAACTTCGCTAAAATGAAAATAAAACATTTTTATTCGTTATATTTTTTGGTTTTTTTTTTCCCCCTCTTTTATATAAAATAAAAATATTTATTTTTTTTTGTTCTGTTTTGTTTGTTTCGTTCCGGGTTTTTTTGTTTTGTTTTGTTTTGTTTTTTTGTGGTTTTGCGTGGTTTGTTTGTTTTTTTGTTGTTTTTTTTTTCCCGCCTCGCCTCGGCCTCCTCCACGTGGTTCACGGCGGGAGAGGCGCCTAGAGAGGGTCGGGGTCCGCTTTGGGCGCCACGTGCGCCAGGCTGCCGCGGCCGCCCTCGTGCGCGCCGTGCCCGCGGCACGAGTAGTGAGTCCGGCTGTCGCCCGGCCGGTGCAGCGGCGGCGACTCCGTGTGCGCCGCCTCATTGTTCTGAGTGCTTAGGAACGGGGTGCTCTCGGCCACCAGCTCCTCGTCAGACTCGCTGTAAGAGGCGCTGCTCAAGGAGAAGGAGTCCCGGACGGCTCTGGCTCTGTGAGGGATGTGCCCGTTCAGTTTGGATTTTTTCCACCGCCTGTTGCTGCTGGCTGTTTTCTTTGGCTGCTCTAGCGCTGTGACGTACTCCTGCGTCGTCTCGTACTCGTCGTCCTCTGTGATGCGGAAGGGGCTGGAGGGCAGGCTCCCCATGCTGTCGTTTAGGTAGGTCTTCCTTTGGTAGTAGCTGTCGTACCTCTGCGTGTCCTGGAAGGGCAGCTGGTACCGCCGCAGGAGGGGCTGCTGCTCCTCCACGCGGAAGCTGATGGGGGCCGCCGGCGGCAGGGACACGGCGTGCGCCGAGTTCGGGGAGGTGATCTCGAAGGTGGGCACCTGTGTGGTCATCGAGTAGTGGAAGTCAACGGGCGACAGGCGTGCTGGTGTGGTCAGGGCCGACACGTACCTGGAAAAGCAACAGCACTGTTTGGACACCGAGCAACCCCGAAAAGCACCAGCTGAGCCCGCGCTTTGCTGAGCACCAGGATGCCCAGGGACCCATGAGGCCTCTGGTGAACCAGCTCGTGGAGGTTCTCCTGGGGAATCGGCTGGAGGGATTTTGCCAAGGGAGGGTGAGCTGCTGGCTTCAATGGGCAGCATGTGCTGAGTATCCCCCAAACTGCTTCTCCCGAGGAACCCGGCGCACAATTCCCACTCTGCATCGCTGCAAACCCTGCAGCATCTCCCAGCAGGCTGAGTCACAGCTTCACTGCCTGTCATCTGCCTGACAGCTGCTTTCTGTTCCTTCTGGAGCTGCCAGGCTTGTCTCTGAGGAAGGTCCCTGGAATTCCCTCTCTCTGCTCCGGCCACAGATGGGGAAACCCTGGGCATTGCTTTCTCTGACTTAGCACAAATCTTGTGTCTCAAAAAGCCATCTACCACTTCTACCACATCTACTCTGGTGACAACATCAATGTGGTCACTCAGCTCTGGTCTAGTCCCACTCCAAACAGCCCTTCCTTCAGCATCACCTCTTTCTAAAGAGCCGACCTTATTTCCTCTTAATATTCCCAATGGTGTCTCTGCCCAATTCCACCAGCCCAGGTTCTCTCACTTGTCCAGGGCCTTTTTACCCATGTGCTTTGTGATGTATGAGATCCCCATAGGAGCTGGGTCAGTTTGCCTGAATGGACCAGGGATAGGAATGAGAGCAGGAGATGCTGCCTTTCTCCTCTGCCCCATGGACAAGTTCCACCACCTTGAAGGGTAGCTGCCCAAGAGGGGCCATGTGGCTACCAAGAGTCACTCCTGGCTATCTGCAAAGGGCTGGAGCAAGGGTGGAGATGTGCTTCTGCTTCACGAGGAACCAGAGTGGGAAGAGGACAACTGTTACTGCTGCTGCTGGTGTCTCAGCTCTGCAGCTGTGTTCCTTGAAGGCTGGGTCATACCGAGTCCTGTCCCAAGGCTGTGCCCACATGCAGCACCCTCTCACCTGGCCATCCAGGACTGTGCTGAGGACAGGCACCTTTCCCCCAAGTATCTGAGGCCCAGACTCTGTTTGGCAGCCCAACAAGCTGCTCAGGGTGTTCTCCCAGCCAGTTTTTCTCTACCACTTGCTGACTGCAGCCAGGTATATTCTGCTCCTGCCATCCCTGTGCTCCAAACATACATTGCCTCCTGGGGGAATTGGCTCCCTCTGGCAGGACCGGGGCTGGAGTTTCCCCAGTTCCACCACGGCAAAGGCAAACGTTTTTGGGCTTGGCACAGAGGCATGGCTTGCTGGGGTGGCACCAAGCAGCAGGGTCTGACCTCTCGCTGTGGGGCGAGTCCCGCAGGGAATCCACGGAGTCGCGGTACTGCGTCGTGGGCCTCCGCTGGTCCTCGATGCAGAAGGTGGCCCCGCGGCGAGCCCGCGCCTCCACGCACGCAGGGCTGTTGCATTTGCTGGTTCCCACCGAGGACAGCATTATCCCAGACTGGGAATCTGAAGTCAGGCTCTCTGTTCGCTCCAAGCTCCAGGTGTGGCTTTCATGTCTGTGGAGCAAAGCCCATGTGGACAGTGAGCAAGGAATCCCCACCCAGCTCTTCTCCAAAGACACAGGCACTGCTCATGCTGGGCTCTGCACCTCTGCACTGGTGTCCCCCCTTTCTCTCTCTCTCTCTCTCTCATTAGGATACATCTGGCCAGGGATGTTCGGATTCCCAACCCTACCTTTGACTTGCCTTTCTTTGCTCCTTCTTGGAGATGCCATTAGAGGACAAAGAAAGTAAACCAGTGCAATAGCAGGTATTTATCCCACCACAGAATAAATATGGCTGGGAGCAGGATGGGACAGCCTCTGGAGAGAGGCCAGGGTAATTCTGCTTTGTGCTTGCCGAGTGTTCTGGGTGTGGAACAACACACTGGCTATGCCAAGGCAAGTCAGCCAAGTTCCTTCAAATGTGCCACCTGCACTGCCAAGTGACAGCCCCTTTGGAATCACTACCAGAGAGGAGCCAGGAGAAGCCACTCAAAATTAGCAGAGCAAAGTCTACCAGAGATTTTGGCAGCAAAACCCTTTCAAGGTGCTAAAGATCATGATGTGCTGAGCAGCTGGAGCCCCACCAGCCCCAGTCTTGGTGCAAGGAGGACATCCCACAAGGACTCACCAGGGATGCACAGGGCACACTGGAGTCCCACCGGTGCCACAGCCACCACGCTAACCCCCACCATTGCAAAAATCCTTGAGAGCAACCCCTCTGAAGTCCCAAACTGCACCAGATGGAGCAGTGTGGGTGGAGGATTTTGGGTGGGCGTTTACAGAGGAGAGCAGCCCTCATTAAGATTTCCCAAGAACTTGTTAATTATTGATGGCTCCAGGCACATGCTCATTTATAACTTCAAACAGCGTCCTCATTAGAGGCGCTGATGGAGTAAAATGGAGCCTGATTATGCCAGTAGTTTGCCTCTGGCATGACTTCAAGAAGCACCTGCTTGCTGCACTTGACTCAGGAAAATGAGGTGGCAGGTAGCCAGGACCAGAGGCTACCCAAGGTAGGTTCCTCCCTACAGCTGTCATGAGCTAATGCTGCCCTCCAGGCACACCTTTGTGTCTTCAGAAGGTGCCCAGGGTTGGCCCAAGCCCTTGAAGTGAGCATGGAAGGCCAGTAAGGTGCAGCTCTGCAGGCACAGGAGCCACTGTGCACCTGGCTCAAGCTTGCATGCACCTAGCCAGGGCTGGGCTGAAGAGTATGAATGAAAAAAAAACCTGGCAAATGTACCATCTAGCTCATGAAGAGTGGGATGTCCCTGGAAAAAAGAGTCATTCCCAGCCCATCAAGTCATTCCTGGCTCCCTCTCTACTTGCTGGAGGTATAGCCAGAAGAATCTGGGGAGGAATTCACCTGAAAATCCAAGTTCAACATGTGAAGTTGATCTTGCCCATTGTAACTGAGAGTACTGCTCAACCCTGAGGAATGTCTGGACCCTAAGGAAACCTGCCTGGAGCCATCTGTGAGCTTCAGATGAAATCCAGCTGTATTCCTGGATGAATGGAGACAACCCCATCAGGCTAATGAAGGGCATGAGCCAGCCACATATCAAAGACAAGTGATTTCCAAGGAAAACCCCTGCCACTTACTGGAAGAAGCACAAGAGCTGTCTAAGAGGAGGAACTGGAACTCAAACTCAAAATAGCTCAGGATTTTCTTTAGAGCATTTGAAAGACTTTTCTGGACATCATAAATACAGGGAGGTCCATCTGCATTTTAAATGTTCTCAAAAACCTTGAGAAGACTCAGGTTTCAAACCGTGGTGTTCTTCCCCCAGTGGTTATTTTGAAATGAAAACAAAAAGTGTGTCTCATCCTCTGTCCCAAAACATTATTGGTACTTTCCTGCTAGACAAAGTTTTCCAAAAAGTTTCAGAATGACTTCCAGTGAAAGAGGAGCCACCACCTGAGGCTGAGGTTGATAAATTTCACAGGAGCATTTTCCTTCTGGTCAAAACCTGTGACTTCCAGGTCAGACCTTGACTCTGAGGAACCAATCATTTGGTGATATTTTGTGTACTTAGTCTCCCACAAGGCAGATACATTCTAAATATGAAACACATAACCTGTGTGTGCTTAATGAAGTATTTCAGATGTCCAGTGTGGCTGCAAACAAAACCTTTCCTACACACATCCTCCCATCTGGGTCTGTGCAAAGCATGGAAGCACAGGTTCATTTCCTCCTGTTTTCCAGCTATGTCAGTGCTGCAGGATCCTGCTGGCACCTCCCTGCAGGTGAAGGAACAACTTTTCCACACCTCTCACTAACCAGCTGTGCCTGCAAAGTCCTGCAGTGTAGACATGGCCTGTATGCCACTGCAGAGCCAAACATCAAGTGAAAACAGAAAATCCTAGAATCTCACAGCATCCTATGGCAAATAGCAGGAGAAAGGTCCAGAGAGAATGGTGTACATCACCTCTGGCTGGACGTTGGAGTGGCTGTGGAGCAGTGATGAGATGGGGAGCAGGAGTGACTTCCTGAAAAGGTTGTCTCTGTTTCCCTTCGGATCACGTGCTCGGTGGCAGAAACGTTCTTAGAAATATACTGCAAGATAGAAGAATCACACAGATCAGCCACCAGCCTGTGAATGCTGCAAAAGAATATTCAACTGGCGTGATTATTTCTGGTGAAATCAGGTGAGGACTGAGTGAACCCAGAAGCTCCCCATACCACGGGAAGGGACAAGGAGGGTGGAGGCTTTTCTCTGCCCCTTCACAGGGATTGCAGAAGAGATTGGAGTGCCAAGGGATTCCCCAGAGGACAGTGGTACCATGTGTAGCTACTGAGCAGAGACACATCTCTGCCCACAGCTGGTTACACCCGACTGAGTACCAGCAAAAAGAGAAATCTGTCAGAGATGTGAGTCCTACAGAAACACCAGTTGTGATCCAAATATTTATGCTGAGGTATTTCTCCATCTAACAACCAGCCCTGCTTCTCACAGGGGCACTAAGCTCCATGAGAGTCAGTACTGTGTGGGGCTGTGGTTCTTAGAATTCCCTTTCCCCCTTCCCTTATGGTTGGGATCCAACCTAGCTAAATTTTAATATCCTAAGGCTGACCCAACAGAGCTTGCAGCTGATTCATTGGACTCATTTCTAACAGTACTTCTTGTTTGGCTCTGCCTCCCCTTTCCCTTTTTCTGACCCCTTTCAAGGCCTTGGATCACCAAGGAACTGAAGCCCATTGATGGCCCTGTTGAGTTCACGGGGTTTGATGGGAACCTTGCACGACTGAAGTCACGAGAGTGACTGAACTGCCCTCGGGATCCTGTCCTAAAGACACTTAGATTGGTCTCATTGGTGTGACAGTGGCATCCCACCAGGACTTGCCCCCTTGACCAGAACAGAAGCCCAGGCATGGGCAGGTGGGCTGATGGACAGCTGACCACATCACCCTGACGTGCCTCACCACGGTGGCTCCGGCCACTGCCACGCTGACCCCATCTGTCATCCCGCAAAGTGGGACCTGACAGGATAGATAATAAACAGGAAACATTGGGAACATCTCTCCTAGTGGAAATCAGGGTCACACTTGATTAATCAAAACAAATTGGCTATCTCAAATGCCTGAATCTCATCCTGCACTTCAAAGCAAAATCACATTTCCCTTCAGTTGTTGGTTTTTGGAAATGTTTCTACGCAGAATCTTTCTTTTTGCTCAAGTTTGTTTGTGCTTTGCTCCTCACACACAAGCACACAGGTGTGTGAGGATACACATCCACGTCAATCCCCTGGCAGAAAACAGCCCCTCAGCAGCACGCAGGGACATGGAGGCAAAGGATCTTACATCAGCCATTTGGATTTCCTCAGGATCCAAACGTGGATGGCTTGGCCCGTTCGCAAGGCTCCGGTTCTGATGAGCTGGACACATGTTCTGCCGCAAGTGATTATGCATTTGTTTTCTTTGTTTCCTTTAGAATAGAAAAAAATCTATTAGGAACACTTCTCTCTGCCCCCAGAGGTGAAAGAGAAGGCAAGTCTTGGACACGTGAATGTTCCAGCGGTGTTTGCAGAAAGTTGCAAACAACACGAAACCAGGCATTCAACACTTAACACCTCCTACTGCTTTTCCAAACAAAAGGTCAACTTTTCTTCTCGTGGACAATTTGGGAAGCTGGGTCCAGGGTCCCCTTTCCAAGACAAGGCCCAGCACAATGTAGCAGAGCCAGCTGGCAGTGGAGGAGAAAAGTGGGGAGAAGGAAAGGGGAAGCGAGTCCTGACTTGGCCTTGGTGACAAAGCACTTGACCTGTCCTGCAAGAAGGACCAAGTGGCAAAGCCATGGTGGGACATCTGCTCCACAAGACCCACTGAGTCCCAGAGGCACCCTGAACGGAGGTGCAGGCTGAGTTGGGAGAAAAGTGCTGTCCAGGCAGGGAGGGCTGACCACAAAAGAGGTTCCCAAGTCTCCTGTTCCATTAGGATTGCTCTGAAAGTCCCTACAATGTGCATAGCTGAGCCCACAGCTCCTGCACAACTGCCCAGTGTGCTTCTGCTGGCAGAAGCTGAGCTGCTGGCTTGGGGGCCAGCTTTTCCCTGTAACACAGCATCACCTGGCTGGGCAAAATGATGCTGTTCCAGGGCAACAAGCAAATGGTGCCAGGAAAACATCCTATTCCAAGTCTGGTACACAGCTTCACTGGCCTCCTGCATGAGACCTTCCTGGGAGTACTACAGCACATCATCTCCTAAAAACAGCATCTGGGTGAAAAGCATGGAAGTGTGGAACACGAGCACTGCCCCTCACTAACCTGTGGCCAGTTCTTGCCTCTCAGCCCCCCATACTCACTTGGTTTTACAGTAAGCTACCACACAGACGATGCCCACCACAAGCAAGGCAACACAGATTCCCGTGATGGTCAAAACCCTCTTCTGGTAGAGCTCCTCTGCTTCTGCAAAGGGAGAGAAAGGAACCAGTTACTGATGGGCTCCAGCAGCAGGGCTGTGTCTGGCTGCACAGGAACCAGCACTGCATGGGGGTGACACGGAGGACAGGGCTCGGGCAGACCTCCTACCAATGCCCTGCCTGCCTGTGGCTACCCCACGCCTGAGCCCAGCTGGCCCAGCCTTCCTCACCCCTCTAAAGACTCTTTTTGTCTCCCTGCACCTCTGCCCTCTCTCACTCACCCCTTCTGCACTCACACTTCTCACCTTCCCTTCTTTTCCCACAGTAACTCATCTCAAAAAGCCCCACGACTCTCCTCTCCCTTCCAGCAGATGCCCCCTTTCTGGTGCCTAAATCACCTAGCCCTGGAGCATGCCCCACTCCCCACGAGCACACACGCCCTGTATCCCTGATCCCAGGCTCTGCTCTGCCCGGCTCAGGATGCCCCTGCCAGCACCTCCATGCCCTGGAGCAGGGTGGTGTGGGAGAACCACCCAGCAACAAGCCCCACAGCATGTCGGTGCTGAAAGGGACATCCTGGAACAGTCAAAAAGCAGCATGAGGATGGAAAAGTGATAGCGTGTCAGGCAAAGAAAAGGGAGTGGAGTGATTGAAATACAGGAACCAGCTATGGATTTTTAATGAAACCCTAGGATTCACACCATTGCACCAGGTAGCTCAGAGGCACACACCAAATGCGAGCAGCTTGCTGCTGCCTCTCTCAAATCCCACCAAGTGTCACGGGCTGCCTTTCAAACCCCCAGAGCCAGTCCCTTGCATCAAAACCCAGACCATGCTGGAAGTGAGGGGACTCATTCCCATCAACCAAAGCTCCCGGGAAATGCTTGGATCTCGTTGGCACTGCACCTAGGCAGCAACAGCATGGCAAGGACACCTCTTCCTCCGTGGCTACCCCAGAGCAGATGTGACATCCAGCAACCTCCAGCAAGAGGCAATTTGGGTCTCCAGCTGGATGACTGAGAGAAGGATTCAGTGCAGAGCTGCCACGAGTGTTTCAGTTCAGCAGCTATGAACAAAGTCCTCATGCCCTCACTCTGTGTGTTACTGTTGAAGTTATTGGGGTTTGTGCCTTCTTTAATATTAATTGAATTTTTTTTCCCCCATCTAAATTAGGCAATAAAAGCCATGCCATGCTCAGTGTGCTTCACCACACCACTCAATGACCTTGAACAGACCATGTGATACCTCCTGTGCCACCAAACACTCAAATACAAAACCAGAAGAGAAACAGGTCTGGTCCCAAAAAGCCTTGGGACTAGACTTTAGCAAAAAAAAAAGAAAAAAAAAAAAGTGACTGGGAAGCAATGAAACATTCCAGACAACTGGATATTTAGAACACTTTCAGCTTGCCATTCTAGGTTGAAAAAAACATTTTTGGAGGAAGAAAAAAAAAGGTGCTAGGAAAAATGGTTACCTCTTTCTAAACTCTCAAAATGGGAATGGAGAAAGGTTTGGTAAACAAGGGCTGGCAAGAAAGACAACCCTGGCATGAAAATGTGAAATATAATAAACAAAGCCTCCTTGTGGGTTTTTTTTCCCCTACCAGGAACCAGGTTGAGCTGGAATGAGGGAAGAGCCCACTCTGGGGTGAAACTCCTCCTTCAATGACATGTTTGTTTTCTATGGTGCATCAGCAACCATGACAGACACGTTTTCCTGCTCTTGCACATCCTTGGGACCTGGATTACAGTTTGTACAGCTCTCTCCTTTAGACAGGAGTTTCACAGATTTTATACAAAATTAGGAGAAACCAGCTGGGATCACATCCTGGTTAAGGATGGCACTGGGCAAGAATTTTGCTGCTACCCAGCAAAAACTACTTTACCAAAAAAAAAAAAAAAAAAAAAAAAAAAAAAGGCTGGGAGGGAGGTCAGTTTTCAGCATGGACTCATCCATCAAGCCAATTTTTCCAAAAATTCTTCAATAGCAACGCTTTCTGCTACAAAAACTTCTCTTCCCTAAGCATAAATCATTCCCTTTGAATCACGGAGGAGGAAGAAAAAGCAAAGACATTAAAACTATGGGGGGTTTTTTGTTTGTTTTTTTTGTTGTTTGTTTGTTTGGGGGGGGTTGTTTGCTTATTTGTCTGGGTTTTTTACCTATAACAGGACAAAATTCTTTGGCCAAGGCTCAAATCCCAGCCTTTGTTCTGGTGATCATGTCAGTATGGGACCCTGACTCTGGTGTGTCTGACTGTCCTGAACCTTCACCTGCACTGGGGATGTTTCAGCTCATCAGAAATGCAGATTTGGCCTCTCTGTCTCGAGCTGACAGCTCTGCTACACGAAGCAGTGAAGTGTGAGCTGTGCATCACTGCTGCAAACTAAAAACTGAATGATCTGCTGATAGTAATTTAGCCTGGCTCCCACCATCTCATTAAAGCTGACGCTCAGTAACATCTTCACATGGCACAAAACCATCTCAACAACAACACAAAGGAAATAAGAGAGTGCACACTGCAATGCTGGATCTGAGCAGGTAAATCCCAGAGCAGGACTGGCCCATTTGTGCCTCTGTTCTCTACAAACACCACGTCTTCATCAGCAGCATCACTTCTACAGCAGCAAACACAATGGACAAACCATGTGGTGCCACACAGAGCCACAGCCCAGCCGTGGTGTCACAGCAACGCATGACAGGGACAGACAAATGACAGAGGAGAGACTGGCAACAGGATGTGTGCACTTCTGTGATGGCACTGAGAATGGATGAGGAGAAGGACAAGAGGTCAACAAAAAAAGGGATGTCAAAAATCCTCAATTTTAAAGTTTGCTCAAGTGTATTCGCATTAGCAGCACCGCTTTCTCTGAAGCGCCCTATTAAAATTAAAATGAATTTTATAAATACATGAGTCTGTTAAAATTCACACATTTTCTGCATCAGGGGGACGCACACCACTCCTGGGAGATCAGACGTGCAAAAAAATTAGAGGAGATACATTTCTCCAGCTTCAGTTAGTGAATGTCCCTCCACCTCAGGGACCTCAGAAGGAACTTAGGATCCACGACTGAAAGACTGGTGTCCCCATACCTGCAGCAAAGGGAATTGAAGCATCTTCATGTGAAGATCTGCTCTGGTTGACACTGCCAGGCCAATGCTTTTAAGTTAAGTGATCAGTCCTGGAATCATCACAGAATCCTTGAATGGTTTGGGGTGGAAGGGACCTTAAAGCTCATCTTTCCAACCCCCCTGCCATGGGCAGGGGCCCCTTCCACTATCCCAGGTTACCCAATCTCTCTGCTCCCTCCTGACCAGCCCTCCCTGCCCTTGGCTTGTTCACTCCAGGGAAAACTTGCCTCAAAGGTTTGATTTCCCAGCTGCTTATTCAAGGGATAATTTGATATATATCTAAAACCAGACTGAGGAGAATGGAAAGAAAGTAATATGATTATGAGCAGGTAAATGCCCAAAGGGGATATTTTTAAAAGCATTTCACTTACTGCAGTGTTTTCCCAAGCTTGCCACTGGGGTGCTCAGCATTACACCCTCCACTCTCATGGGCAGCTACTGACTTCCCTGGGATAGATTTCCAGACTAACTTGTCTCTGGCCATCTTCCTTGGAACAATTTCATCCTTCTCAAGAACCAAAGTGAGCTGCTAAATTTTGGGAGGAGGAATGGCAAAGCTCATCCCGACCCTTTGCAGGATCTGGTGGAGGTTATTGTGTCTGGGATGGCAATTTCTACACCAGCCCTGATATTTCTAGAACTTGTCTTCCCATTCCTGGAATTCCTGCCCATTCCCAAGCAGTGCCTGCTGGCAACCTTTTGGATGGACACAAGACTCCAGGTTTTCAGCTAAATACACAAAAGCATGCTGAATGGAGATGTATGGCAATTGTAACATCCCAGTCATGCCACACACGCCAGGCTGCTGCTTGGAACAAAGAAAAAAGTGCTGCTAAAAATACACCTGCATTTTTCTAGGTTTACGTTTAGAATTTGTGATTTGCTTTGTTTTGGTTTTGGTTGTTGTTTTTGGTTTTTGTTGTTTTGTTTTTTTGTTTTTTGGTTTTATTTTTCAATCCAAACATCTATCTTGGTGCCAGGGAAGAGAACAGAACAGCTGATTTTTTAATCATCCCATTAAAGCCATAAATATAATGTTGGAAGCTCTTAATGGCTTCTGATTAATAAATGAATGGTTGTTCCATACCCTTTAATTCAAATCCAAGATGCTCTGCCAATGCAGAAAGAAGACAAGGAAGAGAAAGAGAAAAAGAAAAACAGGTCTGTCAGAGAACTCTAAAATACAAACACACACACTGTGCAGTTACAGCAGGTTAGCTTTTGGTAGGCTCAGCAGCACTCACACACAGACACTGTACACTTCAGAGCATTTCAAACCCCCACCACAACTCACATGTTATGCAAAGAAAGACCCAAACAAATTGCAGTGGAAGTTAATTATGAATTCTTTCAGTTAATTATGAATTCTTTTGAGATGAGCCATGTTTGTTAGTACCTGATATGGAATTCACTGTTTAGGCAGGGAAAAAAAAAAAAAAAAGAAAGAAAAAAATAGGAAAGGTACACTTGCTCTGAAACAACTCCTGACAGGTCAAAACACATAGAGACTGCATGAGCCTGGTAAAAACCATTCATCCCTTTTGCACAGGGCAAATCTGCCCTGGCTGGTCCCCCACACCCTGGCGTGCCCAGGGGCTGTGCTGGATCTCAGGAGTGCTGGGCACAGGGGTGTGGGGGCTCCTGCTGGGGCCTGGGGCTTGCCCACAGCCTGAGCCCTGGCCCAGGGGCACACAGCCCAGGGGCACAGCCCTGGGGCACAGCCCCTCCATCCCCTGCCCTGCCCTGCCCTGCCAGCCCTGCCCCGAACCACGGATGCTGCGAGGGATGAGGTGCTCGGGCAAGGCAATGGATCTGAAAGTGCAAATTGCACTGAAAGCTGCCCTGCAGCCCGTGCCCTTCCAAAGTGCACTCCTGCCGTGGCTCTGCATTGGTTTAGTGTGCTGCAAAAAGTCCAAATTGGAGCATGTGCTTTCAGATTCATATTCAGCACAAGTAAGATTGCAGTTCATCTTGCAGAGACAGTGCTAAGCACAGGAGTTCATCCCATGAATCAACAGTGCAAAACAGGTATCCTGAATTTTAGTGATTTCCCTGGTACAGACCTCACCTAAAGACAGCTTTTCTTACATAAACATGAAAGTTCTCCATACTTACCACCACACACAAAAGTGAGCTCTGCTGCTCCCAATCACCATACACACAAGATTATTTGCAGCTTGGAGGTGTCCAGATTTATTTACTATATTTTTCCATAGGAACTGCTTTTTTGCTGCACAGAAATATTGGCTTTCTTTTGCAGTGCTGTTCAAAATTTAGGCGGGGGGGGGGGGAATTAGCACTAATTGTTACAGCACATGAAAACACATGTTCTAAAGCAGGTTCTTCTCCTCAAACCAATGCTGATGTTTGGGGGTGTTTTATAGGTGAAAGTTGGGGTTTTTGAAGATTTTATATAATTTAAAGGCCACAAAACCTGGCTGCTCTCTGCTTCACTTCTCACATTTGTGCAAAAGGAATGGCAAACCCTACAGAGCATTTCACAGTGATTTTGTACACGTGGCAGTGGCATGGACATCATGTGGTGGGCAGCAGAGAACTGGACAGAATATATTCATCCTAAACCACTTGGTTATCACATCCAGCCCTGCTCCTAAGTCTTCCTACCATTGCACACACCTGTTCCCCTGACACTGACACGTGCATGTAGAGACACCTCAAATTTCATCCATAAATACAAATCTAAGCTGTTGTTCCATCTGCATGCACACTTTCCTCCCTGTTCCAGGGTTTTCTGCAACATCTGAAGCTACAAACGGATGCAATTTAAAACATTTTCATGACTTTATGCAAACTCAGCAACGCCTGTGAGAAGAGAGGTGGTGGGCAGGACCTGAGGAGTTTAAGCCTTTCCCCCTGTCCCTCTCATGTCAGAAGTGCTGTTTCTTTTGGCTCCCCAGCCTCAGGGAGCAGATACAGCCAGCTGGCTGGGAAACCTGTGCCAGTGGCTCATTACCATCACAGGGAAGAATTCCTTGCTAATATCCAATCTAAATCTGCTCTCTGTCAGCTTGAAGCCGTTCCCCCTTGTTCTGTCACCCCCAGCCCTCTAAATCTCTCCATATTTCTTGTTCTCTCCAGCTTCAACAGGACAAGCTCCATTGGAAGCAATTTATCCAGAGGCTACCATGCAAATAAACTGGAGTGACACAGCCCTGAGATGGCACCTGCAGGCTGAGGAAATGGGCACAGCATTTTTCTCATGACCTTCATCATCATCATCATCCTTCTGTCTGCACTCCACACATCCTCCCTGGTCAGGGCAAGGGGCAGCCCTGAACTGCTGTGGCACTCCTCAAACTACCTGAACTGAGGACATGAGGGTTTTTTTTTGAAAATCTCATTCCAAATGTGCCTCCTGAATCTTTCTGAAAATGCTTTTTCTCAGCATCAGACAAAAGACAAAGTCCTGCATTAACTTCATCTGCAGTGACTTTGTGACTATGATGAATTGTAGTTATTTTAAAAGATGAACAGACAAAAACATTTAATTTAAAGTATTCCTGTAGGAGTAACACCTCAAGCAAGATGACTCTCGCTGAACTGCAGATTTATAGGATGATTAAAAAGGATAAAAGCCTTAGCAAACAGCTGTGAAAACTGTGGCTGTGCTCACTTGGTCTTCAGATTGCCCAAGAAGGTCGATAAGATGTTTAGTTACTGCACATTATTCCCTCAAAATACGCTCTCTGGGACACAGAGCATGCTCCAAGGCAAGAAACAAAGTGGAGAATTGACATCTGAGGAGCAGCAAGATAATAAATTGATGATAATTTTGTTGCAAATCAACTCTATTGACAAGAGCTGCACTTGCAGGACTCGGATTCAGGTTTTTCCCAGGGCGTGCAGGGAGCAATGCAAGACAGGGGGTCACGATGGGGACAGAGGACACTGTGCCTCTGTTCAGAGCTGGGTAGCACCTCCAAGAACAGAAAGTCTGTAAATGCTCCACAAACTCCACAGCCATTCACCTTCTCCACTGCTGCAGCAATAAAACAAATTTGTTTGGCATCAAGAGTCCAAACACAAAACAACAGAGCATCCAAAATCTGCTGTGGATGAGCATGCAATGAACTTCAGGAGATCCCAAGGGTAAACCTGTGCTGTGTCCTGGGGACAGGGATGACCCTGCCACGCTAAACCACAAACACCCTGTAATTACCCAGCCACACCAGAGCACAGGCATCACCCTGTAATTCAGTGGGCAGAGTTACCCTGTCACTGAATGGAAGCTGCAGAATGCCTGTGGAATTTCAAATGATGCTAAATATTGGTTTGGAAGTCAGATGAGTGAGAGGTGGAGGAGGAAGCAGAAATTTAGGTAAAATAAAGAAGTAATCTTTCACTTATCATTTTCATATTGCAATCACAGCAGGTAGGAAGCCATAGCTGAATAAGTGAGGTAATCAGAGAAGCTCAAATTCAGATCTAGACCTTCCCAGGAGAGCTTGAAGGGGTGCATTTATCCCTCTGCTCTCGAGGACACTTCACCTCAGCACAGGAGCCAGGTGCCAGAGGCCACCCACCAGAAGGGTCACTCCTACCTGTCAGGGTGGTGACACCCCTGCCACAGCCTGCAGAAAAGGAAAGGGACCATCCTCCAGGAAAACAAGGAGCCTGGCACCCCATAAAGCCCCACTGCTCCACGATGGTTTGGCCAGCAGCACTGGAGCCAGTTTGTGGGCTCTGGGGGAAGAGGATGAAGACAAAGCTGCTCTCCCAAGGGACACCTGAAAATCCTGCTCTGTCTTTCCAAGCACACCAGTGGGAAGGCCCCAACTGCGAATTAAAATTCAATTTGTAAAGAAACCAAGAATGAAATACGGGGTAAAAATGGAGACTATGCTAGATGACATTGCATATGAATGTCAGCTCTGTCCTAGGGTGTTTACAGGCAGCCTTACAGCCTGCAATTTTAATTGGATCACAAAGTAGAAAATGAGAATGTTTCGCTAACCAAGATGAATGGTATGACATTTGTCCTCCAGATTGGTGATGATTATTTGTGGAGATGAATAAACAACAAAGTTAAGATGAAGTTTCAGTTTCCACGGGCAAGAGGGAAGCATAAATATAAAACTTTATCCCAATTTTCTAAATTGTTCCATAAATCACGAGTGGAAAGAATCCAAATGTGGAGACTTAGGAAAAATATAAATGTTCCTGCTGACCACGTTTAACTTCCAGGATCTCAGCTGCATCAGGATTGCCAACGTGTTTTACACAAACTTTACAACCAGCCAGCCCAAAGCCTGGCAAGTTATTAGTAAACCTCCAGGAGGATTTAACAAAGACCTGAAAATTTGCTTGTAGAAGAGAGAAGACAGAGGTAGATCTTGATCTGATGTAGAACAGGCAGATATGAAATACAGGTGCCAGCACAGCTTTAAAAAAGAGTTTCTTAGAAGGAAGGATGATTTTGGACATGGTTCTGTCTTCTGGGAAGAGCTGCAAGCCACAGCTGTGCCTGGGGAGCTGGACCCAGGAGCTCTACACTGGGTGAGCCTCCAGCAGAAGCTCTCAGAAAGAATTCCTGACCCTTTTGGATATTGCTGCATTCTTCACCCAGGTGTGCCAGCAGAAAGGAAAATCTGGCTGCAGATTAAGGCTGAGTGGCCCATGGGTACCATTGCTGTGGATTCATTATTCTGGCTGTGGAGCCAGAGTTTGTGGTGTTCTATTCTCACCAATGCAGGGACAGAATCACCTGTGGCTCTGCTGGTTCCTGTGCCAGGAGCCACCTGACAGCTACTCCCACGAGTTTGTCTATGGAGACACAGAGTCATGAGGACCTTGATGTGAAAAATGTTTCAGTAAGAGGATTTCGTGACTCATCAGCCATGGGAAGAACTCTCTCTGTTCTCATCTGCCAGGGCATTCCTCAGTTTCACACAGCAACTGCAGACAATCACTGTCCCCTCTGCTCACTGCCACTAATTCTCTGCAGTTTAAATTTCAACTCATTTAAATGTTGCTTTAATGTCCTTTTATAAAGTCTTCTTCTCACAGGTTACTTAAAGCCTAAATAAAATGATCTCCCAACCTTGATCCATCAGCCTTATGTGTGGACAGAGCTGGGACAGACTGGGGGTTCTCTGAGCTGCTCCACTAATAAACAGCAACAGTGTGAGTGTGACATGGAAAAAAAATCCCATCTGTAACATTTTCTCTTCATTTTCAAGCAGTGGTGTGTGTATATATCCACTGCTGGCAGTAGGCACCTGCTCATATGGTTGGAACAGCAACATAAAGAAACATCACATGTGAGAAAACCTATCTAAATACACCTAATTTTCATCTTAATGACTGCAGTGGTCTAGCAGGTGTTTTGGGCAATTAGAGAAAAATAAACCTCCAGAGCTCCCAGTCAAAGAAACAAAGACAGCCTGAACTCCTGGAGAACATGAGGAGTTTTACCTGAGGAAAATGTGAATAAGGCTTTAAATCAGAGAGGTAGGAAGCTGCTCCCAAAAGGAGGACACACAACATCTGGCACGATGCTGGGATGCTGCACCATCTCCATCTGTGGCCCAAATTCAGGAAAATATCTTCCACATCTTTTCAGAACAGCACCCTCAGTTTAGTTCACTCTGCTCAGCCCTGGGATGCACCCACTAAAACTCATTTTCATATTTAATATTCATATTAAAGAATCAGGAGGATCCAATCTGGGCCTGAAAACCTGAAATATCCCAAATACATTTAAAACAACACCAATATAGGTGTCCTTATTTAAGAATCTGTCAAATGCTGGCAGTGTTCTCAAAACATGAATCAGGACAGAGCTATTTTATTTCCAGTGGAAATGCCTGAACCTCATTTTTAATCTGTTTCAGCTTTTGACCTGTCAGAGCCCATATGGGATGAAGCATTGAGTGAATTATGGAACATCAGCAACTTCTGCTGTGCCCTAATTATTGATCAAAGTAGAAGGCAAGCATTTGCAGAGTCCACACTTGAGTGAAATGCTTTTCCTACTCCGAAAAACAGCAAGTTCAGTGCAAGCTTTTATTCAGTGCTGCTGCTATCTATATTACCCAACTGTGACCTGAAAGTGAAAACAGCTATAAACACGTATGAATCATCTTCTTACATTAATTTTATCCAAGTTCAGACAGGTAGCCTGGATTGTTAAGCTGTTTTTACCTTACTATGCTGTGGTTCAAGCAGACTTGAGGTAAGGATATGTACATGTGTCAGTTTTAAAGCTGGCATTGTTCCTCTAACACGTGAATTAAATTAAAACAAATCTCAGTCCCATAAAAAGCTGGATTCTGCAAGCTGGGGAAAAAACCACATGCAGTTTAGTCCTGCCATTAATGCTCTCAAAAAGGCATTTTCCTGACATAAAACTCATTTTCACCCCTGTTTTGGTTTTGCAGCATGGCAGCAATAATGTTTGAGCCTGTTGGACACCACCTCACGAAACATGCTTCAAATCAGCTCCATGGGGTGAGCATCCCACTGCTGGCTGCAGCCAGAGCCCTGACACCCAGGGCTTCCAAGAGAGAAGGAAACCCTTCAGCATCAGGTGAAAGATCAAAATAGAACGTTTTGGAGCTGTCTTTTTTAAAAAGAGCTTGCTTGGATGTTGGAGTCTGGCAGGATAAATCAATGGAGGCTTCAACTTCAGAAGCCAATTTGGAACAAAAGGCAATGTAAAAACACTGAGCTGTCCCAAGGGCCCCACAAAGCCCATTTGCATCTTGTCTGTATGCTCCATGCAAGGGAGCCTAATTCCAGCACTTGCCAGCTATTAGCACGTGCTAATGAGACTCCTGCAATTGCCAGTTGAGGATGAGGACGGCAGGATTCCTCACGGAGCAGTGGGAGAAGGGTTCTGGCAATCAAGGAGCCATCCTGAAGAGGCGTTTCTCCTCTGGTTACCACTAATTAAAGCCTCTTTCGTGGCTCTTTTTAAAAAGCCTCTTTTTAAACCCCAAATTTGTGGTGGGTCCAAGCAGGCAGCGTGGAGGCAGGGTGGGTTTCAGGGACAGTCACAGAAGGGTCACAGTGAGGGTCACAGGTTTCCTGCACCTCCTTTCAGGTCAGTTCTTACCCAGACCAGGATCCCACTGATGCTGGGACACCAACTGAATAATGACCCAGAAAAATCATCCACCTTGACCACCATGAGCTAATTCTGTCTATAAGTGAGACCTGTAGGAACTGGAAACCAGAAACTGGGAAGCACTAAGTGCAAAGACTTTAGCGTATTTACACTCAATGCTTTAAGAGATTGGTCACTGTAGTTAGGCTCAATCCCACATGCGAGGCTGTCCAACCACCTAGGAGAGACAGGAACAGCTCTGTGTCCAGGAGGGACATACCCTGATGCCCATTTGGCAGCTTTATCCTGTATCCTGCATGGCAGTGAGGTTTGGAAGCCCTGAGGCAGTGGCAGCCACCAACGTGACCCCTGTGCCACGACTGTAAAGCGATTTCATTACAGTCACACCCTGGCTGTGATTTCCACCTTTGGCTCAAGGAGACTCACACTTCCCTGGCAGGAGTGGTGGGAAAATGCACATCTCCTCCCCTGTACAGAGAAAATGCCCAAATCCTGCCCAGCACAGAGAAAATACTCAAATCCTGCTCTGCACAGGGAAAATACCCAAATCCTGCCCTGCACAGTACAGGGAAAATGCTCAAACCCTGCCCTGCATAGGGAAAGTGCCCAAATCCTGCTCTGCACAGTACAGGGAAAAGGCACATCCCGTGCACTACACAGCACAGGAGAAATACCCAAATTCTGCCCTGCACAGCGAAAATGCCCAAATCCTGCCCTGCGCAGTACAGGGAAAATGCTCAAACCCTGCCCTGCATAGGAAAATGCCCAAATCCTGCCCTGCCCAGCACAGTCCGTGCCACAATAGCAATGCTGGCAGCCCCAGCTCCACACACAGCACAGGCTCATCTCACACAGCACACCCACCACATCAACTCGGGCCTCGTTTGCATTTTGCCTGAAAAGAGCAAGCAGCATCCAGTTCAGTCAGAAATGAAAGCAGAGCCCATTCTAATAAATGGGGAAATAAGGAGCCCCAGTTCTGCTCTTGGTCACATCACAGCTCCTCTTAGGACCAAGCAGAGCTGGGAGGGCTCAAGACAGGAAGAGGGCTCTTGGAGAACAGAAGAACCTGCTTTAAGGACACGACACAGAGCACAACAACAAGGAGAGAGAGAAGTAGAAAGAGACATACTGGAGAAGCTGACCATTGCGAAATGCTGACACCGGTCTCCTGTGAATTCGATCGGACACCTACCGGAAGAGAGAAAACCAGAAAGAGAGAAACAAGATAGCAAAATGACACCCAAACAGGCTGAACTGAGGCCCCTTCTGATCCCTTCCAGCTCCTATCTGTCTGCTTTCAGCCTTCACCCTTACCTGCAGCCCTAAGCCCTACCCAAAGCTGACACCAAGAGCCATCCCTGACTAGACCACTCTACATCCACCGCTGTGCCCGGGAGGTTTTAAGTAGTGTGGTGCATTTTTTGTCTTCAAACATACTTTGCTTAGGATCTGGCATGTACAATCGCAAAGGCAGTTTCTCCAAACATCTCTGTCCGAAGAATCCATTTGGACATCTGGAGGGGAAAAGGGGAGAAATCACAGAACATGTCTGGCACAGTTTTTGAGGCTAAGGTCAGAAATAAAAAGTGCATTGTGATGAATGGAAAAAATAAAGGCTTTACATGCGTATTTACTCTTTGCTTTAACCAGACTCCTGAAACATCAGCGTTCCAGCTCTGGTTTAGGCCTGGGTCTTCAAGCAGGCAGCCAAACCCCTCCTGCTCTGTCCTGCTCTGCCTGCCTCCTTCCTTCTCACCTGCTAGAAGCACCAGGAAGACTGAGATGGGCTGGATGCTACTTTCAGAGGCCCTGTGGAGCTGCTCTGTAGGCTGGCAAGAGGCACCAAAAGCAGTGAGCTCAGGTGACAGCGAGCACTGGGTGTGGAAAGCATCTCCCCGTTATGACCCCAGAGGTACCCACGGGGTGTTCAGGGGGTGGTTAGAGAGAAAGCACGGGCAGAGTCTCTGAGTTAACAGAGGAAGGGACAGAGAAGAAGGCTGAGCTGAAGGGGTCTCACATGCTGTCCAGTGTGAGGATCTCTCAGGCTGTCCTGGTTTAGGTCACCTGATGGGCTGAGATGTGCCAGCTCATGGGCACCAGCTGCACATTCACGGGTGCTCAGGTGGCAGAGAAGGTGCCCTGCAGGCAAGGGCCACCAGGCATTGCTACCAGCCCATGAGTAGCTCTCCAGAGCACTCCCCAGCTGAGCCAGGTTTGGGGAGCACAGGGCCATGGGTGCAGCAGGAGCTGCAGAACCACCCAAGGTGAGCAGGACCTGCATCCTCTGCACTGCAGCTGCAGGTGAGCCTGGGAAGTGATGGGAGCCCAGCCTGCCATGGTCAAACACTTCTCCTCCCTCCCTCACTTCACATCTTTTCTTCTGGATATTCCTTGGATAGTCCTCCACAGCATCCATAGTTTTCTTGAAGTCTCAGGTTTCACCTCCCTGTCTCACAGCTCCCTCCCTTCTCAGCAGACCTCTCTTTCCTCTGAGCTTAAGAGGGCTTTATCTTTATAAAAGTTTTCCAACTTTTCGTGAGCAGAGCTGCAGGCTCTGCACCTGGTACACATCAGAACCTTCCTCACTCTCAGATGCCACCCACAAGATCTCACTGTCCCACAGTGATCTGCAAGTGGTCAACAAGGAAGGGACTGAAAGACACCTCAGTAAAACACAGATGAATCAGAGGCCAAGTCTGATGTCAGTGGCTCAGCTCCTGGCCAGGCCACTGCAAGGGACAGCAAGAGGTTGGAGCAGACACAGCACAGTGTCAGGAAACTGCTCCCAACCTGTGGATCTGGTGGGAAAGGTCCAGGTCCAGGACAAGGTCCAGGTCCAGGTCCAGGTCCAGGTCCAGGTCCAGGTCCAGATCCAGTCCAAGTCCAGGTCCAGGTCCAGGTCCAGGTCCAAATCCAGATCCAAGTCCAGGTGCAGGTTCCATGCAGAAATCCTTGATTTTTAGCAGTTGTACTTCATCATGGACATACTCTGACCTGGCTCTGGCACTTGATTTCTTGCTGGATTTCACTGTAGTTTGGCTGGGCTTGGGCTGTGCAAAAAAACCTGCTGCACCCTCACTGTCCATGATTAAATGTGGATCAGCATCTGGGTTTTTGGGACCTGGGCTAACACCTCAAAGTGGGATTGTGTCGGGCTATTTGTGCACTCCACTGCTCATGGAGAACTTCAGGGCATGGCTCTGCATGAGGCTGCACTGAGCTCTCCACTCATACACTTCAGTTTCTCAGTATCCAAGTCACTTCTGAAACTGAAAATTGAGCTCCCTGGTCAGGCAAATATCTTTGAAAAATTGGCACTTTCTTCTCATTGTTGGACATTCATCTTGGAGCACTGGAAAGGGAGATGTACCAGCCACACCAGGGAAAGCTCAGCCCAAGAGGTGGCCATCACACATGGGGCCTGTTGAGCTTCCCTGCAATGAAGCAGAGGAAGATGGTGATGGGAAGTGAAGAAAATGCCCCTTGTCAATGAAAAAGCACAAACCTGAGGCACTGGGTGGCACAGAACAGCCCCAGGGAGGCAGGACTGGAGAAGCCCTTCAGAGATTGCACTGGGGTTTGAGCAAGGAATCCAAAAGAGAAAATGTCTTCCCAATCCTTTTTGAATTTATTCATCACCTCTGATAGAGTCAGGAACTTATTCACAGAGTCTTCAAGGGAATCCAGTTTAGCTTGCAACGTGATCTGTCTGGGGTCTGAGATTTCCTGGACATTGTGAGCACACCACAGGGCCTCAAGGGAGCTGCTGAATGAAGCAATTATCCCACCCACCCCAAAAAAGGGGTGTTTTGTCAGAAAGGAGCTAAAACTATCTCAGGTGCACATCTGCAAGAAGTCAGCCAAGGCTGGAACTCCAGTGAGACAGAGGCTGCATGCCATTAAGGAAAGCCTGGAAATAATGGGAGAACTGGCAGAAGGAAATAAAAGCCCAGAGAAAGGAATTGGTAAGAAGTGAAAAAGCAAAACAAAAAGGTGTAAAGGAAGCTTTGATGCCATGACAGCTACCATATAGCCCATCTTCAGATCTCTGCAGTCAGGCAAGCGTGGGTGGGGAGAAGAGCTCTCAAGACAGAAGGCAATAGACAACTTCATTCTCTGTGTCTAGGACAGCTCAGGCTTTTCATCTTTAATTCCTCAATGATTCAGCACTGGGAGAAGTGACAGAAGAAAAGCCCCCCCTGAACAAGAGCACCTTCTGTCACCTCTCAAGCCTGTGTACAAGCTGTCAAGACAATGTGCCACCCCTGCCTACCTGGGTTCTGGTTCCTCATAAGCAAGGCTGCAGGCAGAAGCAGTGACCAGAAGACCTTTGAAAGCATCCAGTGCTTTTGGTTCCTTTTTTTAAAAACCTGTCTCTAACTTCTAGGCTGCTGAAGATGATTTTTTATTTATTACTGTAGCCCCAGATGTGACTTAAAGGAAAGAAATTTCCAGCGTGCTTGGCACATGGGTGTCCCAGTCTGGACAGGAAGAGCAGTGGAGATCATCCCTTCTGCATGAAAATCTGCTGCCTGTGGTGAGGGCAGCTCTTCTGCAGTGAGGGATTTACCTGAAAGTTCAGGCTCACTGAAGCTGAGAGCTGTGAGCTGGTCTTTGATCATGGCATCCTTCTTCCTGCACCTTTGGCTCAAGAGGTTCTGGGTGGCTGTCCCAGCAAAACCAAGTCCCTCCTTCTTTGCAAAATTCTCACAAGGACTTCACAGATGGTGGCCTTTCCTGCAAATGTCACCTTTGGACTTTCTGGTGCACTCACAGAGGCACATTGGGTCTCTCCCCAAAGGCCAAGGGAAGTGGACAAGAGAAGGAATGGGGAGGGACAAGGCTGCACCAACCTCTTGCAGACAGCACCTTGTCCCCTCTCTAGCCTGAGTGGAGACTCCCAAAACTGCCCTTGCTTAATTCCATCTCTCTGGGTCTAATTGCTGCCTCTGAAAATTACTTGCAAATGCCATTGATAAAACCAGTTAGAGATATTTCTGTCCAGATTCTGTTTTCTATTATTGCTGGAAAATATCCCATTATTTTAGTTTTGACCTTAAGACCTTTTTTTTTTTTTTTTAAATAACCCCATTTTGAAAACATCCGCAAAATTCTGCTCTTGGGTTCAGGATGAATTGCAGTGAGATATTTACATGGTAACAAAAATGCAGTAAGATGATCAGTCAAATAAAGCATCTCAGAAAGTGCAAACGAAAATAGTTTTAATGACTCATTTCTATGATGTTTGCTGGGCACTTATTTCTGAAAATTGAGGAACTTCGACATTTTGCCCTGTATCAAGGCAGGGCAATAATTATTGTTAATTATTATTTGCTACTTTTAATTCATTATCATAGTCTTCCTGCTGGAAGCAAAACTTTTTCTGTCCAGCTGTTGCTCTAAATCTTGCAGGGGTAGGCACATTTCCTTTGCACCCCCAGATCTTAATTAAAAAATGCCAAATTCGGTGGCTCTCATAAAGCAATCCATGCTACAGACAAATGTGAATGAGCAGGTGCTTCAAAATGATGCAATAAAGACAAGCTGTAGCAGAAGGACACAATGCACTGAAGTAAGCAAATGGATAAAAAAAAATGTTTCAAGCACGTTGCTTTTTTGTGGGAATGGCTGAAAAAGAAGACAGTTCTGTCATTGTCCCCTGACCAGTCCCAGATGATCAGGCTCTGGAGAGCCACAAAAGGCAAAATCACTGATGGGGAGAAGAGAAAGCAACCAGAATAAACGCAAAGGCCTTCTCCAGAGCAGCTAACCAAGGCATGTTTGCTGCAGAGGGGAGTCCACAGGGCAGGGACATCCACGGCTGGGCTGGGTGATGGCAGTGGCTGCAGGACATGCAGGACCTGCAGGACCTGCATCGCTGCCCTCCCTGAGCCCCTGGTGCTGCAGGATCAGCTCCCACACTCTGCTGGGCCCCAGGGGTCTGACACAGTCACAGGGATGGAGCACCAGGCACAGATGGGGCCACCTGAGCCTGGAAAGGTGCCCGACCTCACCACCCAAGATAAACAGCATGCAAAACCCAGGCAGCGAGTCCCGGCTGGCTCGGGGGATTTGGAACAGGATGTGGAGGTTTTCACCCCTAGCTCTTCGTTTCCAAGGGCGTTGCAACACCTCCCCACAGGACAGCTCGTACACCCGTGGCACAGTGACATCCCTGCGGCAGAAATGCCACCAAACGCCACCGGGAGGGTGGAACAGCTCCGGATGCCACAGGGCAGCCAGGAGGATCCATGCAGGATCCCTGGGATAGTCACACCTGTGGATGGGGCTCTGGGGAAGCACAGGGGAGCTGGCAGTGTGGCCAAGCCTTCAGAATGATCTTTCCCTTTCCTGGGAAAATCTGCAGGAAGCAATACACTTGGAGGAGGTGAACATGTGATTTTGAGAACTGGTGACTTGAATTCATCAATTAATTTTAAAACGATCTGATCTTTTCTCCTTTGGCTTTGTTCTGTTTTTTATTCTCTCCTTGACTTTCACTTTTTGCCTGAGGTGCTCCAGGCCTCTGACCTGCCTCCCCCAGGTAAGGCAGAGCTGTCACCCCAAACCCAGAGAATTTGTTTATCTGTCAGCATTTGCAAATCCTCCAGCCTGAGTCTTGCAAGCACAACTGGTCCAACACCATGTGGGGGTGTTATTATTCTGTAACATTCTTCAGGTCTGCTGATCCCACACAAGATCCTGGCCCAGGGCAGATCACTTTGATTCCACTGACCACACAAAAGAGATGTGAAGAGCACTTGAGTGGGCAGAGGAGGCTCTGCAGTGATGAGACCTGACTTGCTTGCTTTGTTTGGCTGGGAAGACCCCAACTGTTCCTAACGTGAGCCAAGATCTAATTGGGAAAAAGAGCATTTCTGCTCTTTGGATAGCACAACCCAGTGGGACACCCAGCAATAAAAGATTAGAGCAGCCTCCAAGTGCTCTAGGTTGTGCCAGGGACTCACTGGGCTCCAGGATGGAGGCAGATCCAAGAGCAGAGGCTGCCAGTCATCCCAACACTCTGTTTGACTGGACACAACAAACCAGGCACCACTGCTGTGTGTCCCAGCCCAGCTCAAGGCCTGGAGACTTGCTGCTGTGCATCCCCTTGGTGGCACCTCGGTGTGCTCTGCTCAAACCTGTCACTGCCCTGGAGTCCAGCTCCTAAAGCCTCTCTGAGCAAAATGATCTGAAGAAGGGTCAAGAAATTCTTCCAGTCAAGAGCCTGGGGTTTTTTAATTTACAAGGGCTGCTGAGTCAGTTCTGTCTGTGTGTGGCTCTGTCACTTCCCAGGTTTATGTGGAAAAATTGCAGAATATTTGAGGCAGGTCCCGCTTCTCCCATCTAACCAGACCAGGTGGTCTGTTTGCAGAGTCAGGATAACAGCACAGATTGCTCTATGTTCAGGTTTCCTTTGACACCAGCATGTGGAGAATTTACTTCAAATTAAGGACAAAATTATGGAAGAACACAATCCAGAAAGACCCAATTTCTGAAACAGATCCAAGCCCATTCTGGGCTCTTCCTCAGTGAAGAAAATGCTTTGTCCAAGGTCTATCTGAAGTGTATTAAAAAAGGAGGGAGGAAGTGGGATTACAAGCAAATACTTTGTTCCTCAGGATTTAAAAGACCAGGAGGAACATGTTTCTGGGAAGCCTGTTATAAAATAATAATAAAAGGCCAACTGCCAATTTAGGCGATATTTGTTGCAAATCGAGCATGAACCACATCAGGAGAAGAAATTATTTGAGAACTCATCTGCTGTTTTTGGTCCAGATTGCCAGGGGGAACATCTACAGGAAGGATTTCCTGTGCTTCTGGACAGCTGCAGGGATGGAACCCGCTCCAAGAAGCTGATCTCAGGATGGTGACAGGCAGTGAACAACAACACCCTAAAATTCTGGTACCTGGTGTTGGAAACACTCCACGTGGGTGTTGGGGAGGTTGAATCCCCTGAGCATTCAGTGAGGGAGGGCTGCAAGCTGGCACAGGGGTCCAGGTGATCCCCCAGGTGATCCCCCAGGTGATCCCCCAGGTGATTCCCCAGGTGATTCCCCAGGTGATCCCCCAGGTGATTCCCCAGGGCTCTGCTGACTGACTGGAACAGTGACATGGAAACAGCACAGGGACAGGAGCTGCTCTGGCCAGAGCTGCTCATGTGGCTCTTGGTGATCCTCAAAGCATTTGAAGAGGTTGTGAGCAGAACCCAATAATCTCTTCATGCTCCTGGCATGCTCAGAGGCACAGTGGGGCTGGAGGGCCAAGGCTGCAGTTGCAGAGATCAGAAATGAACTTTGAAACCTGAATCTTTGCCTCCTCTCCTTTCTCCTCCTGCATCTCTCACAAACCACAGCAGCAGATCTCCCTTCTTGGTGCAACATATCAGCTCTTTGTTTTGCTCTTTGTTTATTCATCAGCATCTTCCCCAAAAATCACTCTTGTCATTGGGAGAGCCATTTTATGGGAAACACTCTTCAGTTCAAATGCTTCTGCCTTCCTCAATAACTATTATCCTCCGGAGTCCAGAAACTCTAAAATTACACCACTTCAAAAGCCAGGTTTTTCTTATCTTCAGTCTGAGATTTAATGATAAAAACACCCAAGGAGAATGAACATCCCGAGATCTCCTCAAGCAGTGGGATCAGAAGTGTCTGTGCTGTGTGGAAGGCACTCAGGTCCCCGGGGTTTCTGTGAACACGGAGCCACCTTTCCTGGCAGTGGAGCAGTGACAGTGCAGACCTTGCCAGCACCTCCTCCTGGGGAACACTCTCCTGCCCTTCCACACACGCCTGCTCAGCTCCCATCTGGTTTTAGCAATTGGCACCTTGGAACTCATCAGAAAAGGATAACATTTTACCATCTGCAAAGTGAGGAATTCAGGCTTTCAAATGGTATGAAATAATTAGGTCTGTTTGGTGTGGCACATTAAATCTTAATGGAATCCATCACTGAGCGTTCCCTCTGTTGATCAGCTGTCAGGCTGTTTCTTCATGAGGCTGGAATTGCTTTGGTTAAAACAGTCTGCTGAAGATGTTTGGCAACTACCACAGTATCCTTCACTAGGAAAACGTGATTCTTATGGATGCTAGGAGTTTAGGTAACTCTTGTTGCAATTAGAAATCGATCCCGTTTGAATCTTGATCTGGATTTAGGTTCTTCCCAAAAGAAATAGCCTTGAAATCTGTGCCTCTGCCATGACCACATTGCTTACAGATATTGATTCATACACTCCTCCAGACTTCCAGGGTTCAGCCCTTCCCAGAATGGAAAGATTGGAATTTCTGGGGCTTCCTGGGCTACAGCTACCCCAGAATGGTGGCTGTGACTTTAACCATCACATGAGGCTTCCCCCCTGTTTCCTGTGTTCCCCACAAGATGAGCCCGTGGTGCCACCAAGAAGCCAATGGCAGTGACAACTCCAGTAAAGGGCTGTGGTGGACAAGGGCTGCTGCCACTCCATAAACATGGGAAATGTGGAAGCCACAACTTCTGTTTTCTGTCCCATCCAGCTCTTTCTAAGAGCAAAGGAGTGAGTCTGGGAGAACTGGGAGATGCTCCTTCCACCACAGCTGACCCTGCACTGCAAAGTGAGAGCACAAGAGCTCAGCAGGATGCTGGCTCCACATGGCCTTTGCTGCTGCTCCCTGCTGAAACAAAGGAGCACTGGGAGAAGGGAGGAGCTGTGCTCAGCATGATCCAGCTCACAGGCTTTCCATGAGGGGTTCAGGTGAGTCCTCCAAGGCCTGAGGAGCTGAGGTACCTGATGAGCATCACATCCTGCAGTGCTGCTGGGCTGGCATCCACAGGTGAAAACACCTTTGGCTGTGTGTCTCCACTGGGTGGTCTCTGGGTTCCAAAGGGAGAAAACTGTCAGCTCTGGGCTTCTCCAAGCTGGGCAGTGATGCCTGGGTCACCAGGTGAGCTCAGAAGAGAATTCCATCTGCTCAGTGAATGCACACCCAGGGCACCACCTCCTGCTCACTGTGCAGGAGCCCAGGGGCAGGTACAGGTGAGCTCTGGGTGCCTGCACCTCCAGCACTGGCAATCAGACTGCTCAGCTTATCCACAGGCACTGTTAAACTTGGGGGGGTGAGGTGTGAGATGCTATTGGCCTTTCTGGCCCTGAACCAGGAGTGAAAAAGTCTCACATCCCATTCCACATCCCTCAGGCTGTACAGCCCCACTTCAAACTCTTCAAAGCTCATTTTAAGGATAACTTAGTACATGTCTCTGTTTTTTTCTTGCAGGTTTGAAGGGGGAAACAAACATCCCACAGTGGCCACAAAGCTGCACAGAGAGGGGACCAGCTGGGGGTTAACCCTGGGCCCATGAGATACAGGAGAAGTCGGGGCAGGTCTCAGAGAGGGACCCCTCCAGACAAGGGAGAGGGAGGAGGCTGTGCCCTGAAAATCCCCCTGACTGGAGGACAGGATGTGTCAGCTCAGGGAGAGCAAAAGGGACCCAAATTCCCCTGAAGCTGCAGAGAAGAAAGGGGAGAAAGGGCAAAGAAACAGCCAGGACAAACATATTCTTAGAGGGAGAAAAGCCAGGAAAAGTGAACAGAGACACGCACACAAAAAAAGAAAATACAAATCCTTGGCCCCCCCTGCCCCTCGAGTGCCCCTTTCTGAACTTGCACAGCTGAAACTGCAATTGCCAGGAGAATTTCAGAGCTTCCCCCCCACTCTGGCACTTGCACAAAAGTCTCCTCTCCCTCAGCCAAGAAATTTCCATATTGACACAAGAACTCCACTCACTTACTTGCACGACAGCTGATTAATCCCCTCGATGTAGTAGCACACCCCTCCATTGACACAATAGGACTTGGCTGTTTCGTTGCATTTTCTGGCATGCCCGGACCAGGAGGAGAGAGTTGTGGTTACTGAAGGGGAAACAAAAACACACACAAAAAGGATATATTGTTATTTCCCTTGTTGGGCAATTCTGCTTCCTTAGATGATTTTCTACGAGTTCCTTTGCCAAAGTAAAAACCCCAGAGCTACAAACCTTAACCTGTGCCTTCAGACCCACCTTCAGGTCCCAGGGCAGCAGCTTGACCCTTCCTTTCCCAGAAATGGGCCAAGTGAGTGAGGGGTTGAAGACTCATCTTCCTCCAAGCAGCCAGCACGTGGTACAAGATCATTTTTTTGGCAAGCTGTAGGGAAGTGCCCCTTTCCCACTGTCCTTGCCCCTCCCTCATGCCAATGAGGAATGCTGTGCCAGCAGCAAGCAGGAGGTCAGGAAGGAGCTGCAGAGTCACAGTGATGTGCTGCTGAGTCCTGAGTACATCAGGACACTGACCCCAGACCCAGAGGTGCTGCAGGTGACTTTGCATTGCTCCACACCTCTGCCAGCTGAGTTTTCAGAGCCAGGAGCAGGTCTGGCACAAGAAAGAACAACTCCATCCATCCATCCATCCATCCATCCATCCATCCATCCATCCATCCATCCATCCATCCCTCCCCTGTCCTGAGCATTCCTCTGTCCTGACACAGCTGGGCTGCCCCAACACACCCTGCAGAAATGAAGTCAGCCAGCCCCAGCTCATCCTTCAAGGGAGGCAGCCAGCATGACTCAAGTTTCCTGGGATACAGGTGCCTTCCCAAATCTAACCTTCTTTCTAGAGAAAAGCTTTCCAATCCTGTAAGCAACAAGAAAACCTGAAGGTAGTCTGCAGAATTTCACTGTAATTCTTGTCTCTGAGAGACTCTGATAGGCTTACAGCCCAAAGCAGAGTCTCCAAAGGTAAAACAAAGGTTTCTAGGAAGGAAAAAATCAGTTGTTAGAGCACTGACATAGGTTACAGAAGGTGGGCAGCTCTAGGGAATGCAGACCTATCTTCACATAAGTCTAAGAAGTGCTGGGCACTAAAAAGAATGGATTCTGTACAACTGAATACTTAACCTCATTAAAAATAGTTCCCTTTCCTGGACTACCCACCTTGCTCAGACCCTATCACAGTCACACCTCCAGCAATGTGGCTACTGCCTACTTTGCACCACCTTTCATGCTGTAGCCAAGGCTTCTGAGGAGATATTCTCCTCCATCCTGTTTTCCAAAGCATGAACAAGAGGAGAGGATAGTGAGACTGAAACTCCTCACTGACACAGGACTGGGGGATGAAAGCTTGAACCAGAGGCAGGCAGGAGCCAGCCAGAGCCACAGGAGGAGCAGCAGGACAATCCATGGCCAGTCCTGGAGGGAGCCAGGGCTGCTCCCCACTCTGGGGCAGCCCCTGTGCTCATCCCAAACCACCAGGATGGCTGCAGCCAGAGCCAAGGGCTGCATTCCCAGCTCCAGCTGCAGCTGGAAACATCTGGGCTCTCCCAGACCAAGGAGGGCTCCCAGCACCCTGGGAAGCCTCTCCCTTGTGGGTGATGCACAGAACAGAAGACAAGTCTGTTCTGGCTGTCACACTTTGGGGACTCTGCACTCCTGTGAAGGAGGAGATTCCCACTGGGCTGTGCCCAGCTGGAGCAGCCCACCCTGTTACCTGTGCATGGCTCAGGGCAGGGCCAAGCTCACTGCTCAGCTCGGTTGAAGCCATGTGCTGTCCCATCCATTGTCTTCCATTCCCATAAGGAAGTGGATGCCTCCCACTGACTGACAGGCTGGGGCTGTGCACAGAGCAGAGCTATTTCCATGCTTTGCCTTGAATAACCACTGCCTCTGGCTCTGTCTTTTCACAGTTATCCAGGGCACAGCAAGTTGTCCCAAAGTGCTCTGCTGACGAGACATGGAAAACACTCCAGCAGAGACCCAAAATGCTCACAGCCCTGGGACAGCAGCTGCTCCCTGAGGGCACGTCCTGCCAGCCAGCTGGGAGCCAAATGTGGACAGCAATGTGCACTCAGTGGGGTGTTGGAGCAGAGGATGGCTTGACCAAGCCTCCAGTGAAACTCTTTCAAAAATCTGAATCCCACACTTCTGCAGGAAATTCAGCACTCCCTCCCAGTTAAGATTAATGGTAACTTAAAAGCCAAAGCCATTATGAGTCTGTGTAATTTATCTGGGGAATGCAGACTCATTATACAGACAAGACTTTATAATTTATACCTTTACAAGATAGTAGCACATTTCTACTCAGGAGAGGAGAGTTGTGGGTCCCTGATAAGTGTGGGTCTTCTTAAGTGTACCATCAGACCAAGGAGCACTGAAACTTCATTGCAAATTGAAATGCATGTGGATGAAGAACAAACACAGGCTGCAGGGAGCTGTCACTCCTAAAACCATCAAATATCACTTGGTAGCAAGCAAAACGATCCATCTGGCAAAGTCTCACACCATAAACCCTACAGGGAATGATTTTGGAGCAAACCTTGGCACAGCAAGAGAGGGGCAGAGAGGGAGAACTGAAAACAGAGCCCAGAAACCTCCCCAGATAAGAAGATCTCCAACCCACCAAGAAAGGTGGATGGGAAGATGCAGTGCTGTGTGATGTGATACCAGGGAGGATTAGAGTGCTCATCAGCCAGAGACTGCATGGGATCTTCATCCCACAGAAACAGTTTTGTCTCTTTTAAACAGCTACAAAAGAGCCTGACATGGTTGAGGCTGGGGCATGTTGGGCACTTCTAGAGGAGAGCTGTCAGTGGAGCTGTGCCTGTCAGGAAAATATGTGGCTGATCACCTCTGCTAGAAACATCTTGCTAATGTCATTATCCTTTAAACCCTCTTTTCTGCAAGTACCTTGCCTTTTATCCCAAAGAAGCACAGTGTTTTAAAACTGAATCATGGAATCCTATTTCTCCAGTCCATTTATCAGCACAGAGATGTGGCAAAGGCCACAGAGAGAGGCAATTTCCTGTTGACAAGAGAGCATCAGGAAATGAAGCCATTCTAGACTATAAGACTGGTCAAGCCAAAGCCTTGCCTTGGCCCCAACAGTGGCAAAGCTTAAAAAAGAAGATCAGCAGGAGCACACAATGATAATCTTCCTTAGGCCACCCAGGATGGGCAGCTCAGAGACAACCCAAGGCAGCCACAGTGATGTCACATTTAGTGGCCTTTGCTGGATTCTTCCATCAATGTTTGAACAAATCTAATCTTGTAGTATCCACAATATTTGTGACAAGAGCTCCAGTGCTATGCACACAGTGTGTAAGGTCACATCTCCATTTTGATTCTTTTCACCTGCCCTTTCCTGGCTCTTGTATTAGAAAAAAACTAGTCATTACCCCCACTTGTTTCCTCTGTGCTACCTGTGATATTACAGGCACAGCCAGCATCTCCTTCCCTAGCTGAGAAGCAATGATCTCTTTTTATTCTTTTTTGGGTCATCCCTGGTTCTGTTTTTCTCTTTGGACATAGTGAGACCGTACTGCACACATGGTATTTATGGGATATTTATTCCAGTCATAGGAATACCTAATTTTTTATTTTTTTTTTTAGGTTTGATGTACTGAATACAGATATTTCTCTCTTATAACCCTGAAATCTCACTGCTATGTGGCAGCTGGGGCTTCACATTCATGAGAGCAACTATTTAGGGAGCAAGGATGGAGAGACCTGCCAAGCTCTAGTGAGAGGACAAAGGGATGGAAAATGTCTCACTTAGAAAATGTTAATTGTGCCTGGGCTGCAGCGTGGTCTCTGACACCCTGTGGCTGCAGATCACAAACGAGCACCTCAAAGCACAATGCCAAGGGAGATTTCAGTTTCCACCACACTAGTGGGATAATTCCCAGATTCACAAGTTACTTTGTGTTTATGTCTATTCCCCATCAGCCTGGGCCACTGCAAATACTTTAACAACTGCATGCCTGGTCCAGAGTCGTCTGGGATGTTGGACATTGGTAAAGTGAACCTCACACACAGTTTATTTACAGCCCTGCAGGTACTTTCACCTCTGTGCCAAGCACTACACAGCTGTGCCTGGTGATCCAGAAATTACTTCCCACAGCTATTTCACATTAACTGCTGTACAGCACCAGGCAGATTTTACCCCCCATTGGCTGGTGTGGCAGAGTAAGTCCTTCATTCAGCCTCCAATACAACTCCATCTATCCCAAATGACTTGGAAAGTTGTAAAATTGCTGAGATGAGCGGAGAAGTGAATAAGCAAGGGAACAGTTTTGGGTGGTAGCAGAGTGGAACAGGACTCGTGAAGGCAGTGGGACGTGGTGAGGGGGTTGTGCAGTAACACCAGTCATGTACCAAGAACCTCCCCAAGTATTTAAATTAAAAGCAGAAAACCAGGAGTGTGCATGAGGCAAGCAAGTGGTGACATTTCCTTTTGACCAGTGGGAATAAAGGAGGTGCCCCTGAGACACACAGTGGCAAAGTGGCCAGAAAGCCCCTGCAGGGTGAGAGAAGGGCTGGAACTCCTCACCCTTCAGCAGGTCAGACCTCCAGCTGGTCTTCAGTCCCAGGACTGAGAACAAAGCAGGAGGGAGGGAGGAGTGAGGACCAAGAGAGGGGAATAAGGAGGTGAAGAACAGAGGGGAGTAAGGAGGTGAGGACAGGGAAAAGAGGGCTGCCTCTTGATGATGTGTTTGTGAATGATCTGCAGCCACGTTTTATTGTTGCTGCCCCAGCCAGTGAGGACAGAGCAGCATAAACACACGAGAGATTGAGAGCACTGGAGTCATTCAGAGAGTCTGTTTTCCACCACATGCCTCAGTTATTCTGGACTATCATCAATGACAGGGCAACAGAGAAGAGAGCCAGGGGCAGTGACTGTGCCAGGTGGACTTCCCTTCCCACAAGCCATCCACGCAGAAAGGCCATTAATGATTGTGCAGGGATTCTTACACAATTCCTGCCATGCACGTCATTTAACCTTTGCAGGCAGCTCAGCAGCCTGTTCTCAGAAGTCTGGTGAAATACTCCCCCTGCAAAGAGTTAATTAATGCAGCTTGGACTGTAAATTAATTTTTCACGAACTACAGCTACTGTCGAGGAGAGCAGGGAGACAGCGATGCTTTCGCCGCTCCTTTTCTTCTTTATAAATAACTTTGGCTGGTGGGTTCATAGAGTACAGACACTTTATTCTCTCAATATTTAGACATTCAGTTAGACAGATGAACTCAGCTGGTTGGGGAGTGTATACAGATTGCCTGCTCTGTATATGCCTCATGTACTTACTGATAAAACACAGAATGGCTGAGGTTCCTCTCAACAGAGTTCATCCAACTGCTTGTTAGAAGAACATGGATGAGAAGGTGTCTGGCCAAGATATTCCCTGGTTGGAGTGCTGTAATCCTGAAGTGAGCCACACTAAATCCATGATTTACACTGATTAATACATAGAGGGGCTGGTGATCCTCACCATTCCCTCTGTGGCAGATTTCTGTGTGTCTGATACGACACCTTCTCTCTCCATAAACCTGAACAGAGTCTGGATGCTCCCTGCAGCTATCTCTACATAAAATCAGAAGGGCCTGTGCACACTGGAGCTTGCCTGATGGCAGACTGGGGACTCTGGAGCTCGTAAAAATTCTGCTCCTGTGTGTTTATTCATTTGGAAATGACCAAATATTTACCCCTGCATTTTACTGAAATAGATCCTGCTGGAATCATGTTGCCAGTTCCCGAGGGGATCATTAGGATCAATAGCTGCAGACCAGGAGTTCATCCCAAGATACAAACACCAGACTGCAAGGCACTCATCTTGGAGCATCGGATGCTGCTGACCAAAACAGCACAGGTTGCTTTCCCACCTCTCCCATCTGCACTGTTCAGGGGCTTCACTAAAGAAACAAGTTTCAAGGTTTCTGAGCACTCAGGGGCTGCCTGTTTCCATGGGACAGGCAGTTATTGCAGGGGCAAAGTCCTGTGTTATTGCCAAGCTTCTAGTTGCTCCCCTGGAATGATCTCTGCAGCTTTACGAGGGAGCCCTTCCTATGCTCTTCTCTACCACAGGGGTCTGAAAATGCACATGACAGCAGTGCAGCATTTCATTTTCCCAAATCCCCATCATCAATTGTAATAGCAGCAACATGATACTTCAATGAGGGGATTTGTTCAGCGACCTAAAAATCCTTTCACAGAGCCAATGCCAGCATGAAAGCTTCGCGGGCAGGGCAGCTGAAGCCCAAGAAGTGAAGCAACACACCAGGATCCCAGGATGGAGCCAGAAAAGCAGATCCCCTGGTCCAGAGCCCAGTTCTGAAGGCTGGGCTCAGCCTCAGTGCTCCCAGGGGACATCAGCTCCCACCCCACTCTTCATCCTGCCCCTCTTTGCCTTTAGAGTCACTGCCTGTCTCTACACCACGCCTCGAGTGGCAGTGGTGTGACTACTTAAAAAATACACAGCGTGCAAAACGAGCAAGGAGCAGGATCTGGCAGCTGCCAGGCACCACACAGCTCTCTGCAGACTGGCAGTGAGATCACCACGTTCACCTCAGGGCTCTGTGCTGCGTGCGTGCAGGTTCCGCTCAATGACAACCACACCTCCAGTAAATGGGCTTTAAATTATCTGAGCAGAGACCACGCCAGGACTTATTTTTAGTCCAGTATTGAAAATGCTCTGTTCACAGGGCTGGTTTTCTGTCTGCTCAGCCTGTGCTCTGGGCTGGCTGGACACCCTTCAGCTGCAAACCCAGAGCACTGTGCTTACATCTGCAGCTCTGGTAGCTCCAGGAGAGCCAGGGACTGACCTGACCTGACCTGAGCCAACTCACAGCACGTCTGCCACAGTCACCCAGTAAAGGCCATGCCAGACTGCATTTGAGAGCAGGTTTGGAGGGTTGGCTGAACTGATGCCTTGGGTTTTAGCTCTTTTATTTTTCAGAATCTCTGCTGCTTAGTGTGGAACTCTGAAACTTCATACTAGGTGTTAGTGAGTTCTCTTCACAGGGGACTCAGACAAAACAATTCCTTTCTAGCTGGACAATCAAGGACAACTGGGACCCAAAAAGCAGAAACAGCAGCGAGGGAAAGGGGGCAAGGCAGGGGCTGAGACTTCATAGCCTGGGGCTGTGGGTGGATCATTGACCCCAATGTGCAGATGAACCAAAACTGATAAAAGTGTAAAACTCGTGCCCAGGATCCAGCTGGGATTTGATTTGGGTGTAGCCCTGGCCGGGCTCTTGTACTGCTCAAGGTGAATCCTTTCAATAAATCCCAATTTTATTCCTTTTGTTCTGTCTAGTCTCTGTCCCAGGTCATCCTTTCCAGGCAACAGAACCATAACCACATAGCACATGTTCCTGTGTAACCCACAAACCACAGCACAGCCATTGCAATCGTGCAGGTCCATCAGGCTGAGCTCACCTGGCAGACACAAAGTGAGGAAAACATTTCCAACACCCAGCCATGGTAGGCATCAGGGAAGGGATTAAATTGAGAGGGATTGCCTCAATGAGCCTACACCAGTGAGGCTGCAAACAGTCCAATGGCATCACCAAGATGGCAGCTATGAAATCTGTGAACCCAAACTGGTGTGTGGAGAGTTAGATTTAACTGGATTAAAAAGGGCTGTTTCAGCTACCCTTCCCACAGGGGTCTCTAGAGGGACTCGAGGGAGAGCTTGTGATCCCCAGCAGATGAAATAAAGGCCCCAAAACTAAACCCAGACAGCCCAGCTTTCATTCAGGTGCTTCATATTTCCCCTCAATCCTCCTGCTCCCGGCACAACTCAGCACTGCCTGTTCTGCTCTTTCTCCCTGTTTCACCTTCTCCTGGGACCCTGAGCCTCTCTCTGCTGCAGAGCAGCCTCAGCCAAGGGCACTGACAGCCCACAGAGGCTGAAGAAGCACTGAGCCAGGCACTCCCCCAGCTACAGAGGGAGCAAGGAGCACAGGCAGAGTCCAGGTGAGCAGCTGCAATGATCCACATGTTGGTTTGGAGCCCCTGCCCATCTCTGGCACATCCTCCTGTACCCTGACATTATCCAAACCACGCTTCCTCCACCTGGCCTGTGTCCTCTCCTTGCCCTCAGGGCTTCACCTCTGCTTGCTGAAGTCAAGGGAAGGAGCTAGAGGAGAACTCAACAGCAGAAAACAGGCACAAGGGATTACCCGACCTTCTCAGAGACTCCAAACATTGTCTTACCTTTTTAAAATTAAACTTTGAGAGGGTTTTACTGCCTTTTTCTGGCATAAACCTGCCATCTCAGAATGCTCTCCAGATTGCTTCTTCCATTTCTGCCTCCACCAGAATTCTGCTAAATGCTGACACTGTTCCTGTCCTGTTTACCCAGCACAGCCACAGACTCCTGAGCCTTGTTTAGCTCCTCACACTGCACCGTGCCAGGATCACGTTACCGTTCGGATTTTCTGGATGTTGAAATGAGCATAAAGGACCTTTCTCTCTGCAGCAGGGCACACGATCAAGTTACCACATCCCTGCAAGTTCTTGCCTGTGAGCTGAGCCACTGTGACCACCCAACTGCACAACCTTAGCCTGTGACAAGCACAAAACAAAGTCAAATTTTCACCGTGAATGAGGCTACTGCAGCACGTGGAACCTCATGCTATTCACATACCGGGTACTGGGGCATCACTGTTTAAAATCCAGCAAGTGATTGACAAGATTTCAGTGAAACAACGAGAGTGGGACAACCTACAGGTGACTCTGAATGCAGATATTGGAAAGAAATACAAGACTTTTACAAGAATGAGATACTTGTCTGCTCTCCAGATCATCCCACCTCACATCTTCATCACCTCCCCATATGCTGCACACAATTCTATAATACAGCATCAATCATCACAAAAATCAGAGAGATTCTGAGTTATTCAGATAACACTTGGGAGATATTGCAAAAAAGGAGTGTGAAGGGAAAAGTGAGTTACAACTTTAACTCTGGGGACTTTGCCATCTCTTCCCATCATTAGAGAAAAAGAACAAAAGAGTGATGACCCACAGAGGAAAGTTTTCCAAAAAGGGGAAATTCTGTGTTTCCTTTCTGAGATTTGGCTTTTAAGAAAATAGCATTTATCTAATGTGATGCAAATAAGTAGCATGGATCTCTTCTGGTAAAAACAAAGGAAAAATCCTGGGGAAGGTGGTGTGGCCATGGCATTAATGATGCTGTATCTCAGCTTGGTGTCTCTAGTGCAGTCCAAGGCTAAGCACTACACAAGAGCACATTTTAAGTGCAGTTTTCTAATCAGAAAAGCTTTTAAAGAATACCTGGCCAGTGCCTGCTGTGGCTGCAATCAGATTTCTTTTAAGAACATAAAAGACTCAGCTTTCAAAGGAGGAAACATCCCCATAAAATCTGCAGGGCAGAATTGCCAACAGTGAGGCACAGCCTGCTGTGCTCTCAGCTCTGGGCATCTGAAGCTGGGATGGAAACACAGCACAGATCCCAAAATCCCTGCCTGGTCCTGGCTTCCCAGGGCTTTTGCCACGATCCTGGTGGGCTCCCACTGGGGAGAGACCCCCTGACTCAGACACAACCCCCTCCACCACAAATTGCTGAGACAACATCCAGGCACCAGGATTCTAATCTACACTTGTATCCCTTCCTTGATTTTTATTGCTCTGTGCCCATTTTCTACTTCTTTGGGGACAACTGAATAGGAGGGAATGCTAAAAAGAATTTCAGCCACATTAAATCAAATTAAGCATTTGGGGAAATCTGTTCTTGCTTTCTGGAGACTCAGAAAAAAAATGGGATGGCAGGGCATGGATGGATTTTCCACAATTTTCTTATTACTATGCTTAGAAGACTCATGCCTTTTTTCTTGTTCCTACATCCTGTTTTGGTTTTATCAACTATCCTCAAAAAAACCCCAAACCCAAACACAAAAACAAAGTGATAAAAGAAAACCCTGTTAAATCAAAGGCCATAACAAGCACATCTTGCAAGTATCAATAATTCCACGTACTGAAAGAGCTGGGAATGCTTAAACTTCAACTGCAATTTTAAGTAGCATGTTCTTCAAGCTGCCATTGCAATAGTTATCAAATTCTCCCTCTCTAAGATAGACACCAGCAATATAAATCAGATTTCTTTTAAAGATCTAGGGAAGGAAAGATCAGTGGCTTTGGGAAAAATCAGACAGAAGGAGTAATTAAAGAAGATTCCAGGAGGCAATAAAGCATTTATGCAAAATGTCTCATAATAACAAACAAATTAGGGGAAAGCAGCTGTGTGGGGGGAGTGGGGGAGAGGTACTTACACTCTTCTTCCATAACAACTATTTTAGTTTCTGAGGCTGGTAAGACTTGTGGTGCTTTCGTTGTTCCTGGGGAAATTAAGGTAAGAAAGTAGTGAACAAAATATCTCTTTAGAGCAGAGCAGGGTGGGCTTAGCTACTGTGGGGAGGAGCAGAGGGGCAGGTGCTGCTGGGGGACACAGGCTGGGGGCTGCCAGGTGTTAGTGCTGGCTCAGGGCAGGGCATTGGGGTGACAGAGGCAGGACAAGGAGTGTCCCTGCAGGGGATGGCACAGGGCACGATGTCCCCTCCCTGTGAAGGGCCTCGTGTCACAACAAAGAGGCAGGAATGGCTCAGGGTTCACCTGGCAGGAGATGGAGCAAAACCGTGGGAGGTTTTCTGAGCCCTGATGGCCACAAGAGCGCCAAGATGGGATGGCAGGACACGACAGTGGGGAAAATGTGGAGTTGAAGAAAAGGTGGGATTTTCTGAAGAGCCTCCAAACCACGTGAAGTTGTGCAGCACAAATTAATTCTTGTACAAGAGGTGGAGGAACACGGGACAGATGAAGGCCAAGACCCCAGGCAATAGGGGAGACAAGCACAGGTCGTGATTTCCTCTTTTTTAACCAGGACACTGGGAACCCCAATGCCCACAGACACCAGCTCTACTCAACCCCACTGGCAGCACCAGCACCTCTGGAGAAGTCCCTCACACCCTCTGGATTCACAAAAGAGAAAGCCCCAGGAGCCTGCCTGCTGGACACAGGGGTGGGACCACCACAGAAAGCTAGAAGCAGAAAGAATTTTTTCTACAACTTGATTTTTTTTTTTCTGCAGTGTTTAATAAGGGGCCGGGAAGTTGAGGAGATGCCTAGAAATCTTCTGAGGAAAAAAAGAATCTGAAACAGTCACATCTCACCTGTGCCCTCATGGCCGTGTGATATCAACATTAAAATATTCAATAATGAGAACTGGGAAATGGGACATTTTTCTAAGAAAGCATCTAATTTACTTCAAAGTCATAAAAATATGCAACACAACCAAAGCACAGTATATTTTGACTAAGTCCAGAAGCATTTCCCCAGAAATAAACAACCTCACAAAGTTTCTCAATGCAAAAGCATTTATTTCTGAGCTGGGAGTTTTGTGGAAATACTGGAATTGTAGAGGAAGGATGAGGTGAGGGTTTGGCTGATGGGCATTTTCTAATGCCTGTCTCTGCTCTGCAGCCACTCTCTCTAAAGATGTGGTGGATTTGGTGACTTGCAACAGATCTGTATGGCTGAAAAGCTGCTTTTCTGAAACTGAAAAGTGGTATTGGAATAGAGCAAAGAGCACTTTGCAATGGAAGCCACAAGAGGATCAGTGTAAGGAGCCTGGGGGAGAAGAAACAGGGGACAACACACGGGTGGATTCAGATGCCCTGAGGAGTTTTCTACTGAAAGATATCACAGAAGAAGGGAGCTTGCAGAAGTGAGGAAAGCTCACAAGAGCCCAAGAAGGCACAGCAGTAAGGGAAGAGGAACACTCCAGGACAGCTCCTGCATACTGGGGAAGGCTGCTGAACTCTGGGTAGCTCCAGGAGAAAGAGGAAAAAAGAGTGCAAAGGGATAAAAAAGCCCAAAAAGCCTCCAGGGATCACCATGACCTCGGCTTCCTTTGCAGGGGGCTGCAGCTGGCCCTGCTGTGCTGGCAGTGCTCTGCAAACAGCAGCAAGGTGTGCCTGCAGCTGAGCAGAGAGCCAGGGGCAGAGGGGCAAGGCAGCTGAGAACATGGATTCATCCAGGCAGGGAATCCACCACATCCACAGCCAGGTCTTTGTGTGTCTTTCATGGTTTTTTGGGTCTGAGGACATTTCTGGGCAGCTCAGGTGTGAGTGGTCCTTGCCACTCAGCGTGACTTCCTGCAGGTTGCAGTCCCCCAGGTGTGCATTTACCTGGCACATCCAATTGCCAATACTTAGTCTCTTTTACCTCTCAATTTCCTGCGTTCTTTTGATAATATTTCCCGTCATTATGATTGACACCAAAATTCATGAGGGGAATTAAAGGGTTAATGGAGTTGAAAGGGGTAGAACTGACTATAAAAAGTTACTGCAATTAAGAATGTCTGAGAACTTGAGCTGCAAGAAAAAGATGCAAAATCTAGCAGAAAAGAACTAAACTAACATCTCTGAGTGTTAGCCTGTTTATGTTGCACACTTTGTGTTGGTGGATTTAAATACCCAATTTTTTGGCAATCACGGTGTGCAGGTCAGAGCCTTGCAGCAGGCACTGCTCAACCACACTGCTCCTCTGGCCAGGGGGGTGCTGGTGATGGGGAAGGGGCAGCAGAGGAGGCAGACAGGGAGGTTTCACATGCAGCTCCCATCAAACAGGAGCAGTTTATGTGGATTGGGACAGCCAGAGCGTGAGCCAGGGGGAAAAAGAAAAAAAAAGAAAGCACTGCCTCATTTTCTTACTCAGGACACCTTTCCTATCAACTGGAAATAAACCCAGCAGGGCTGAGTCCACAGACATGGAGGATGAGGGCAGGGAGTTGTAAGCATGGGTGGCCTTGCTCCAACTCTGCCAGCACTGGGATTGAACAGGCAGGATAACCAAGAGGGAAGCTGTGTGACAATGCAGCTTCACAGAACAAAAGATTCAGTATGGCAAACACGCTGAGGTTAGGAGAGAAAATACTGCCAGAAAGCAGCAGGAGAAAGCTACCTTCCCTCACACTGGGATAAGGCTGGTGAGAGAACAAAAAATTGGATCCCAGCACAGCCCAGAGCCAGAACCCAGTGCTCCAAGCCCAGGCTGCCACAGTGCCCGTTGTGAATGGCAGGAGGAAGAGCTTAGGAAATACAGTCACCCCCTCCCTAGCCGTGCCCTCCCAGCTTCTGGCAGCCACTGTAGGGACTTTCTGAGCCGGAGGGAGCATCCAAACCATGGTGTTAAGCAATATAATTATTATGACCAAGATAATAATAAAACCACCTAACCTCAGACTCCATCCGCTGAGCTCTAAGAGATGGAGCACACATTCTAGGATGAAAACCAGAAGCAACTTCACTCATCACAAAGCTATAGTCTAATTACTCGTCTTCTGGTGAGTTTTGCTTCTCAGAAATTCTTTAAAAAACGAAAACATCAAGCCCACCAGCTTTCTTTCCTCCTTACTCATTTAAAAAAAAATACATAGACTGTAAGTTTATTTAAAATGTAAATTAACCACATTGCCAGTGACAGATAACAAAGATAAACATTTATGCTAAGCTGCATTTTTCTTATCTCCCAAGATTGTTTTACTCGATATCCTGAAAGCATGAAACAAAATACAAGACAGGCCATGTGCAGAACCTTTCTGTGGAATGGCAGACAGCTCGAGACATTTGCTGGCTTCTTCACTTACCACTTTTCACATTCAGGCTGCCTTTTGCGGTGTCTTTCCCTAAAACGTTCTCGGCTTCGCAGCTGTACTCCCCAGCATCTTCAAGCTTCACCTTGTTGAACTGCAGTCTGGAAATCTTTCTGTTGAAAAGTACAGCAGACATTTCTTACTCGATTGCCGAGCGACCTCGTGAAGTGACAACCATTCCTGGCCCTGGGATGCTGCCTGGAGGGTCACCCCTGCTTAACAGGATGGGCTGCCTGACCTTGCAGGCTGAACAGGCACTCCAGCCTGGATAGGGTTTGGACAAGTCCCTTCCCAGGATTTGCCAGGTGAACATCTCCCTCTGAACCCACTGCTGTGAGCGTGGTTTGGTCTGACACTGCTCTCATTCACACTGGAAGTTTTGTGAGGGGTTGAGACCAAAAGTCCCAGCACTGCAGCACACACGCACTGGAAAAAAGCCACTTTACTGCTGGACACTGGGATCTGCCTGCCAGACAGAGATGTGGAGAGGAGATGCCTGTTCTGCACCTTCCTCAGCAGGGATGCTGAGCAGTCAGTGCTTCCCTGTGCACACTCAGCACGAACACCCACGGTGCCCAGGGGGACTCACCCCTCTCCAGCCTGCACATCCAACCCCTGGGTTTGCTCTGGACATATCACTGGCAGCTTCATCTGGACCTGAGAAAAGGGCAAGCCCCTCGTGTCCCCCAAATACACACGCTCCAATGGACTACAGACGTGTGGCTGGGCTGCACACACCCATCTCACCAGCCAGAGGTGCCTTGAAAGAGCAGGGGAGGGTGGGTGTGATGACTGCCCATCATCTAACAGCCTGTGTCACCTCCCAACCTGTGCCACCTCTCAGCCTGTGTCACCCCCCAGCCTGTGCCACCTCCCAGCTGTGCTGCTCCTCCAGGGGAGAGGCAGCAGCTCTGCGGCAGAGCTCTGCAGCGCTGCGGGAAGGAGCATCGCCTTTCCCACTGGCTGTGACTCATTCTCTGGGATGGCTCTGACTAACAGGCAAAACCTTTTGTTGCCCAGTTTACCAGGGATCTATAGGAGCCTTCAACACACTCATGAGATCGCAGTGGGACTCCCACATGAGACCCTCTGGTTTTCTACATTTTCTTCCATTTTAGCCATCTTATCCAAACCCACCCTGTCTGCTCTTCTCATGAGAACATCTCCATCTGCTTTCTACCCCAAGCTTTTACCTCAGGTCTGTGTCACTTTATTTAGAGACTTGGAAGCGCTGCCAGCTTTAGAAAGAGGTCCCAGTGGCCGATGTTGCTGAAGGCAAATATAATTCCATTTATGTGGAAAATAATCATTAGCCTTGGACATAGTTGCAATGTTACACGTGTCATCCGAGAAGGGCTTTTCTTTGGGCTGTGCAAATCATTGTCCATAGGAAGCCCTTCACAGAAGCACACTGGCATCTTTTTAACACCCTGACAAGCTGTTCTCCTGGGAGGCACGGCGCAAGGACACAGCAGGAACATCTCACTAGTTATATTAGTAAATTAAAAGCACTTGGAGACGACTTGGTAGAGCTCCCAGGAAACAGGCACTGCCCTGTTTTACAGGATGCGGTCAAGTGTTCAATTGCATGAGCTGGGGCCACATGTGGAGCAATTTTTAAATGAATGTTGACAGTATGCAAAGACCTCTTGAATCCCTCTAACTGCAGGTCTCCCCTAACCCATTTGTGCAGTGACTTGGGCCAACACATTCCAACATGGGAGCCTAAATAAGAGGGCTGGTTCTGCCTTGACTCTGCATGTTCTCAAGTCTCCTAGCACAGCCTGTGGCAGCCCTGGGCATCACTGCCGTGCTGCCCCAGGAGTCAGGTACAAGAGAGAGGCATTTAAGGACATTTAAGGGCATCCAGTGCCTGTTGCTGCCCGGTGCTGTTGGTTCCTGCACCTTGCTGGGAGGGATAATGAGTGCCTGACGGGGGTGTGGGCTCTGCTGGGCTGCAGCGCCTTGTTCAGGAGCATATTCCCCACTCCCTCCATAGAGGAAGGTGTGGAAATGCTCATCAAAAGGGCGAGATGGCTCCAGAATGCAACTCCAAGACTGCTCCCAGCCCAGCCATTACTTTCTCCCAGCTGTCTCAACGCTCCCTGCCAGAATACACCATTTGTTTTACAAAGCAGCTCTCGGACAGGCTGCATTGCAGGCAGCACATGCTGAAAGCAGCTTGGAAGAGCGAGGCTCTAACTCAGAGTCCATAGAAAACACCACTCTGGCACATCAGCACGCTGGGGCTCTCTGCCAGGGCCGAGCTGAGAGCATCAATGGACACGCTGCCTTCAGCTGCCACAGCACAGATATGCTAATGACAACTGGCTGCATGGCAATCTCTCAGTCCACAGCACATTTCACCAGGTGGAGCAACTGGAAAAATCCACTACTGTATTAGAATATCACCTAGGTATGTGATCTTTTGCAGATAAGGAGGTGTGAGGCCCAAAGATATGAATTAGGGAGTTACCAGTGGCACAACAGGGCTCAGCTCCAACAGCAGGGTGAGAAACATTTGGTCTTTTACCTGCAACTGGAGAGGAATGTGAGCAGAATAAAGAGTGATGTTGGCATTTGGAGCACAGCAACATCAAGGTGAAACCAAAGGGGATTACTTTGTTTTAATGCACAAGACTTGTACTGTCAAAAGAGCTTATTTTTGCCATCACAATTTGTTGAAATTATCCTGGACTGTAAGATCTCCTTGCAAAACCAAGAGCTTTTTCTTGCTTTTCATAGCCCAGGCCAATGGTGTGGCCCCTCTTGGTCTCCACATTGTGCTGCATAATCTGCTGGTGACAGACTCAGAGGAAAGGAGATGAAGGTTGGAGATATGGATCAGCTTTCATGTGGAGCATAAATGTGAAGAGAATTTCCTTATTCCAAGAAGCACTGAAACAGCCAGAGAGATACCTGGCTTCACAGAATTAACCATGGGCCTTGTAATTAACATGGATAATACCTGTGCACTGGAAGAACTGAGCTGAAGGATGTCAAAGGGACAAGTCCTCACCTTGTGTGTGCCAAAGCTGAACGCTCTGGTTTTGTTCTATTTCACCATCTCCTGAAATATCACAAAACTCCTTTGCATTTCAGCTTTTTGGAGTTATGCTCTTCCCCCTGCAGTCCCCAAGGGCAGGTGCTTTGTTCTCCTTCGGGTTGATTTTACAGACACACCAAGGATGGGCTCCAAGGAGTTACAGAGAGCGCAGGAGCTGGGGATGGAGGCTCCTGGGCAGTGTCTCCTGGGGACAGCAGGCTCTGGGAGAGCCCTACACGTTCACAAGGGTGCCTGGCTGCCAGACCATACCATTCTTCTGGAGGAAGGCACTGCCCCGGGGCTGTTTGCTCAGTGAAAGGGCCAGGGTCACTGACAGATCCCATCATTTCGCTGCAGTGCAACTCTGATGACATCTCTTTACTCCGGGGGAAATCTGCCTCATTGTCTTCCCTGACCCTCAGCACATATGACTTAGCCACGCACTAATTATCTCCTGTAGTGCCAGTGGAGGGATGAGCCACGGGGAATATGCTGTCTGCAAGCTCTGAGGGATAGGATTCACAAGGAGACCTTCAGCCTGGCCAAAAGAAGATCCCCCAAAATACCTTTCTGGCCAAGAGAAAAGAGTCCCCCAGAGGGCAGTTTGGAGGGATGAGTAAATCACCCTCTTCAGTGCCAATCTCCAGACTACAATGGGAAACAGGGAGATCAGCCCTTGGCCAGGACCTACACAAAGATCCTGGCAAATTCTGGCTGGGAAGGGTGTCCTCATCAGCTGTAATTTAGACATCTAAATGTGAGCTCAGGCCCTGAGGCCCCCAGTGCAGTGAGAGGAGAAGAAACAGGCCCTGCATCTGAGCCAAGGAGGAACTTCTCATGACAGCAGTCATGTTCCCACCAGCACTTTGGTCAAGCTTGAACAATTTTTCCCCCTCTTACCTACTGCCAAGTGGAAATGGGGCCATCTTCCCAGGTCATCTCCTCACCAGGCCATTCATGCCAGAGCATGGGATCAGGAGAGCAGCTGCCACGAGCTGCCTCTGGGACACCTACACTGAGCATTCCGTGTTCCCTGTGTGAGTTCAGCCACTTCTGCATCCTTCTGGACAAGAATAGCTCTATGATTACTAGTACTACTTGTTGTAGTACTTTATTAGTCTTCTAAAAATAGGGTAACTAACACATAAGCAACAAAGAAGTCAAGGAATAAGCTGATGGAGAGAACTTGGAGACTACTCCCATACGTGGCCCCGAAACTGTCAGTGAAGAGCACTGCACATAGTAAACACACCTGAAATCCTAGGAAAAGGAAATTCCCAAACATGACCCTTGCAAAGGACACCCTGGATGCCCTGCTGTGGTCACCCATTAACTCCCTTCCCCTCTGTTTGCAGGAAGCACACTGGCACTGCCGAGAGCAGGAGTGTCAGCAATTGCTGTAACGTGCACTGCTTGCGTCCTGCCAGAGATTTCATTGGTGCCTACTTGCTGCCCTGGCACCCTCACCGAGCTGCTTTTGCCCTGAAAGAGCAGGTTAATGATTGGCAAGACGATTCAGGCTATCCAGCTTACAAACCACAAGTGTTGTCCAGCAGCCATCAAACACTGGGCAGCCCCGCTGGCTCTGGGGGGTGACACTGGGAGTCCCCAGCACTCAGTGGGATAAATTCAGGGGGAGGGAATCACTGCGATGTGGGGATGGCCATGGCAAAGCCCCTTTGTCTGGCAGGGCAGGAGCAGCCAGGAGCATCCTCTGCCTTGCACAGCCCCCCTGATCCCTTCCCTGCCTTCCAGCTGTGCTCAGCAGAGCACGGCAGAGCTGGGCAGGACGGCTGTGCTTGCAGTGCTTGAGGAAAACAAGTGTCCTATGCTGGCTGCTCTGTGCTCCAGAGCATCATCTGGCCAGCTCAGTATCAGCTACAGGGAGAACAAATGGGAGAAGGGACAGAAATGCCCTCAAGCAAAGCAATCAAATAAGAGGGGTAAGGACAGGAAGGTTTGGAGTTTTCAGCTTGGCCATCATCCCTCTCTATCTCCCTTCCTCCCCTCACACCATCACCTGAACCCACTCTGTGCTTGACCTGCTGGGATGGTGGGGGACAGGTAATGTCCTTGCAGTGCCCAGGCAGGACCAGCCATCCCCTGACCCACTCTGCCTGCTCTCTCCTACCCCTGTTCCCCAACATTAAAGCGCTGTTCTAACCTGAAAAGCAGATTTGCCCCTTCTGTGCTCAGCAGTGCTGTGGTCTCTCTGTGCCCAGGCTTGGGACAGGCTGATTTTAAGAGGAAGACTCGCCCAGTCCTCACTCTGCAGAGCTGACAATGACACTGGTCTCAGAGTGAGGGCCAGTTACTTCTGGGTCGGGCAGTGTCAACAAGAGGGGACAAGATCGATAAGTACACTCCAAAGAGCAGGGTCACTTGTGCAACCCCCTCCAGGCTCAGAGGCAGCCAGGCTGTTCTGGCAATGGGAAGAGGTGTGGGGCAGCAGAGGCAGTGACACACAGCCACACCAGTGCCTGCAGTGGACTTTGTGGCTGCTGTGCTGAGAGACAAACCCCTGTGTGCTGCTGCTGCTGCTCTCTGTGCCAGGCCAGGCTGTGGCACCTGCCAGGGTGTGACATCAATAAATGAGTAAAAGCTTCGTTTTGGGCTCTGGCTGATGCACAGACACGATGTCATTGCAGGGTCCTTTGTATCACTTCTCCTGGAATCCAAGGCAATTCATCCATCCTATGAATGTTTCCTCCAACCCCAAGGCCAGGATTCTAATTTCTTTGAGAAAATGTAGGTCCTGCAGCAGTTCTCTGAGGCCAGCTCCCAGCAGGTTCTTTCCCTGCTTCCTGTGATCTCATACAGGAGCAGATTCCCAAGAGCCAGGGACTTCCCAGCACTAAGTGTGGAATAGATTCCTCTCTATCCCAAAGAGTGTGTGACCTCAATACAGAGACAAGGACCCTCGGGGTGCCCAGGTCTCACCACCTCAGCAACCAAGCTGTGAGCTGGTTCTGTGGCAGGGAGGGAAAAGAGGGCCAGTGCTGCTGAGGAAAAGGCACAGAGGTCCTGGTTTGGATGTGTATCACCTATTAGGTGGAGGATGATATGCTGGGCAAATCAGAGGCAGGACCAAAACTTCAGGGGTGTCCAGAAGCGGGGAGGAAGGCATGAGGGAAGCTTTAAAGCAAAGCACATTAGTTATAAAGAATCAAGGAGGAGAGGGAGGTGTCATGGGGCAGAGCCCAGCAATGGAGATGAGCAGAGCCAGGCTGCAAATACTGATAACAGGAAAAAGCATTTTGGGGAGCAAAGATCATGGGAAAGGGATGGCACCTTCATGGGCAGGGAACCACTGCTCAAAACCTCTGAGAAACACCACCGTGGTGGTACAAAGGGTGTGCAAGAGATCTAGATAAAGTTTTGGGTCTCCTCATGTCATTCTTTTCTCCCCAGGCCAGTTTTTTCTGCAGCTGGTACATGTCATAGATCCTCAGCAGTGTCTGCTCCGTGGTAAATTCATGCCTGCAGGTCTGTGATGTGCTGTGCTGGGTGAGCTGCCAGCAGCCTCAGCCCTCACCCCAGCCCTCCTCCCCTGTACTGAAGGTAAAACATTTTAACTTAAACAGGATGAATGGGATTTCAGCTCAGGTCTCAGTGAGGACCTCGACCTAATCTGTGACATTTTGCAACCGCAGTGGGCGAAGGTCTGGAGAGAGAGAGAGACTTTTATTTTGTTTTTGTAAGCGGCCAACATGGCTGGGAAAACCACACAAAATTTCAGGCACATAAAGCTCCTTCCACCCCTGAGTTTGCAGAGCCCATCAGCTGAAGCAGCCCAGCAACTGACCATGATTTGTTAGCAGCTACAATGCAGTCAAGTTTGATTAAATGTCCATTCCCTGACTCTCTCAGGAGCCCCAAATTGCAAAGTTTGTGGATTGTTTGAGCTCAAGACCCAACTGCTTCTCCTTTCAGTTCTCAAATTCCCTGGTTCAGTCCCAGGTGCATTGGCCAAGATGATGTCCATCATCTCCTCTAAAACAACAAGCAAACAAACAAAGGAGATGCTCTCCTTCACACCCCCCTCCAATAAAGTGCCTTCAGCAGCTAAAACCAAATCCCAAATATCGGAGACTTATAATGACATCGTGAGAGTTAGCAAGGCAGCAGCTCCCCTGGTGATTATAACAACACCGGTGCTTGAGAAGAGTCCTCGCTTCAAGGCATCTGGAATTGCTCTTGCAAGATCCATTGTCAAATGAGCTTTTTCCTTTGTTTAAAAATGTCAGCCCGAAGACCCCTGCCAGAGTGGTGGTATAGCCTGCTTGAGTTCACTCTGGCTCCCACAAGGCTTCAACAGTCCTCTTTGCCCCTCCTTGTCTCCAGGCTTAATTAGGAAATCATTTATCTTTATTGGCACTCTCTTTCCCCTGCTGCTTTGGCATTATTTTTTTTTTTTTTTGCCTTCATTCCAGTGCAGTGAGCTGTACAGGGAAGACCACAGCCCCATTCATTGTGGGTGGGGAATAATCTACAACTGGGAGCCCTACAAGGAAGACCCCAGCAATGAATCTGCTCAAGTGGCATGGCCTGAGGGACTACTGTACAGAAACAGGAGAGGAGGGTATCCCCTGGCTCCACTTACAGGCTAACAATAGGGATTCCTGGTGATACTGAAAGTAGGACACTACTCCCAAGGGATGTCATATGGTCAGCCTGTCCCAAACTGAACTGCCAGCCCTCTCCAATCTAATGATACGCCTGCTTCATCACCCCAGCAGTGTCCCTTGGTAGCAGAGCACACAAAGGGAAAGGGCTGCAAGGACAGGCACAGCTCGGGGACTACCAGGCTGCTGGGCTCCAGCTCTGCACGTCCCAGGCTGAGCCCTGAGCATGACTTCAGGAGGGGAAGGTTCTCTGCACCTTCACCAGCAAAAACTCCCCTGGCTTCCTCCACAGCTGGCATTTGACCATTTGCCAGGATAGTCAGAAAGTCAAAACCCAACCTGAACTTCTTGGGAGCCAGCAGCCTCAATCAGACCTCAGACACACTCAGCCAAAAATGGCATTCCTTGGGGAGAGAGCCATTCACTAGGCTGTACTTCCACTACCACAGGCAATTCTTTCTGGGTAATTTCTCTGGGTTCCCCATCAACTGTGTTTTATTTAAATGGAGATGGAGATAAAATTCCAGCCAATATTTTCTTCCACCTTAAAGAGGTTTCCCCTTCGTGCAAGCCAGGCTTGCCCCAGCCTGTCACTAATTACAGATGGAACATGAAGTTCAGAAAGGAGGAATCAGAATTGTTCCCCTCCCTCCAGCAAATATCCATTGAAAAAAGCCTGATTCCTTTGCCTGATGGCACCAGAAGTTTTGCCAGTAAGTTTAAAAAGAAGAGGGAAAATGATTGATGGCAAAGCTGAAGAGCTGACATGCACTTAAGTGCTCCTCTCCTCCTTACAACATATACATCCCTTATTTTGAAAGAGATTCCCCCTGTTCTAGAGATCAGACGAAAACCTGATTGCAAAAAAAAAAAAAAAAAAAAAAAAAGTGCTTCAGTCATACTTTCTAGTTAGAGACCTCAAGGCTCTTTAAACACACAGGGAGGAAAGCCAGGAATGAATCACAGAGGGCAACCAGGTTCTTGTCTCCCACCCTAACCCTCTGCATGCAAAAGATCTCAGAGTTGAGACAGATTTCAGCTCTGCCAGGGCCTCACAGGGCCAGGGGAAACACTGTGGGCTTCCCTTTGCTGGAGGGCTCCTTTTGCCTGGCTCCAGCAGAAAACTCTGTTAGTTCTTTGGATTACACTTCCAAAGCAATGATCCTGTGCACCTGGCCAGGTCCTGCACAGCCTGAGAGGTTTTTGCCTTGTGTACTTTCCCTGTGAAGGTCCCTCCCCAATGCTCCATTTCTGGCCCTCTGAAATCCCCACTCTAAACTGAAAGAAAGCACAAAGGATTATCTGGAGACCAGTGTTATCTCTAAGTGGAGCCAGATGTATAAATCCCATTATTCTTAAAATAATCATTATAGAGTAAGATCTCTTTTCAGAGATTTACTGTGTGGGATGCTTATCCTCCCCTGGAGTCCCCTCCCAACACGCTGGAAGTGATGATCTACACCCATATCACATGTCCCTCCACTAAACTTGGCCCCACCAGCTGCATAATGAAGACATCAAAGTCATGAGGGCTCCCTCAACCCTCAGCCTGCTCTGAGCAGTTTTTAGTGTTTGTTCCATGCAGTCAAGACCAGAGAGAGGCAGGTCCAGTGCCAGTGGATGCTCTGCCTCGGGGTTGTCAGCTCTGGGGCACAGCAAACCCAGTGCAGGGGACAGAGGTGGGAATGGCAGAGTGGGTGTGCACAGACCACCCAGACCCTCTCAGAGAAGAGTTCCTGCACTGCTGAACAAGGGGCAAATGCTCACTGAGGGGTGATTGTTTCAGAACTGTCTCACACAGTGACAGAATCATTTTGGTTGGAAAAGCCCTCTGAGATCACCCAGTCCAACCATTCCCCCAGCACTGCCAAGGCCACCAATAAATGTCCCCAAGTGACACAACTGCACGTTTTGAACACTTCCACCACTTCCCTGGGTATCCTGTTCCAATGCCTGGCCACTATTTCAGTGAAGATGTTTTTCCCTAATATCCAAACCCCCCCTTGGCACAGCCTGGGGCCATTTCCTTCTGTTCCTGCTCAGCAGCTGCTGGAGTCCAGTCCCCATAGCCTGGTCCCAGCACAAGACAGGCACATTTTAGTGGCAGCAGGGAGGAGAAGCTGGGATGGGAATGCTTTGGGCTCACACCTTTGCTGCTGAGGGAGTCTCAGACACTGGAGGAGGCAGGTGCTGTCTTTGAAATGTTTATCCTTGGGCTTATTTTGCCCTTCCAGCACCACACATCTTCAGCCTCTCACTGGAGAGGCACATGTTGCTGTGGAAACTGGTAAATGCAAAATTCTGACTCGACAGCAGTGTCCTGAGGAAAGGGGAACAACTTCCTTCCATTTGTTTCTGTCCCTGCCCAGGGACTGCATGGCTGGGGATGGGATGCCATCCTGTCACAGCTTGGTGCTGGACACGGGGTGCCAGAAGGCCAGGGAGGACTGGGATAACTGGGAGCACAGCAGGGCAGTGCTATGGGAGGATCCCAAGCTGGGTGTCTGCTCTGGGGCTGGTTGCTCTCTGCCTCTGAGGGAATTTGCTCCCCAACACCCCCATCAGCTGCAGGGCTGGACAGGCAGGATTGCCACGCCTGGCTGCAGAGCTGCTGCTCCAGGGCATCCCAGCACCCACTGCTAAACAACCAACCAACCCACCAGACTGGCCAGGGCCACAAGAACAATGGGGGCAGCACAGGAGTGAGGCAGGACAGCTCTGCCCTGTCTCTGCTGCCTGTGAGCCCACACTGCCCTTCCTGAGCAGACAGCACCCAGTTATCCTGGACCCACTGACCACCTCACTGCCTCATCCCAAAACAGCCACAGGTCCTGGAATTATTACAAAGGAGGTCAACCATCCTGGGTGTGACTCTGGAACCAAACCCAACAGGACTGAAATTAAATTAGAGCAATTTGCAACGCCCCATTCAAGCACTGACTGATTTTTCTAACTGATTTGTAGTGGCTTTTAATTTTAATTTTAAAAACTGCTACTTTATCAAGTCCATAATGAGCTTTTATTCACACAACCAGAACATATGTTAGCAAAGAATTAGTATCAAATTTTCCAAGGGATCAGGCAGTTGCAAAGCTGACTGTTGCTGGCTAGGTCAGGGTGTGTGAATGGAAGCAGAGTGATGATTATGGAATAATTTTAAGATACATCATATGTAAATATTGGGCCTTGAGAAATATCAAGATGGATTCATTTAAATCCATTCCCAGTGATGACCCCTTAGCTTGGTCACTGGGGCCTCTTTCTCCAGGTGTTTTAGCACTGTCCGAATGAGGTGGTCCTGATGGTGACAGTCACTGAGAGCCACCCCAGAGCTTTGCTGGGTGGGGACTTTGGGGCAGATGAGAGGGAACTTGCCCTGTGTGGACAGATGAAAGGATTTGCACAAGACAAGATCTCTGCAGGTGACTGTGACCCCTGATCAGTGTTGTGAGGTACTCTTGCACCTCAGCCCTGTGTCATGTAGAGAAGAGAAGATTGAGAAGGGATCTCATTAATGCAGATAAATATCTCCAAGGGGTGTCAGAGGATGGTGCCAGACTCTTTTCAGTGATGCCCAGTGACAGGACAAGGAGCAATGGCCGTAAACTAAACTATGAAAATTTCCAGTGGCAGAGCACTGCAACAGCTGCCCAGGGAGGGTGTGGAGTCTGGAGCCTGGAGACATTCCAACCCTACCTGGACAGGTTCCTGCTCCAGGTGACCCTGCCTTGGCAGGGGAGTTGGACTGGATGATCTCCAGAGGCCCCCTAATTTGTCATTCTGTGATTTTTTTCAGTGGCCTTAGATCCTTCTGTGTCCACCTAAATTCAGGAGGGAACAAACCAATTCCTCCCACAGCCCTGCTGGTGAGGGATGGGGCCACAGCTGGGTTTGGGAACCTTCTGCATCCAACCCCCTAATCACAGAGCAGGAGCACCCCAGGCGACCTGAGCTGCCCACCAAGGGAAAGCCTTGCCTGCCCACATCACACACACCTGTCTCAGGTAGCCAACACCTCCCTGACCCCAGGACAGCCCATCTGCAAACCCAACACCCTCCCAGTGCGTGCCCTGCTCCTCTGCCCACTCCTCTCTGAGGACACCGGGGATCTTGCTCTCTCTCCTGGGCATGGCAGCCGGGCTGAGCGTGGTGCTGTGGCTCCTGGGGAGCCCTCAGTGCTCAGCAGTGACTCGGGGAGCACAGCAGCACCTCCAGCCAGATGTGCCCATCACTGAGGGAGCAGAGGCAGGGCAGCCCCATGTCATACTTACTTCCCATTCCCATACTTGATCCGGATGTCTTTGCTCTTCTTCAGCTCTTTCCCATCTTTAAACCATTTGTAGGATGGCTGAGGGTTTCCAGCAGTCGCCTCACATTTCAGGGAAATCTTCTCACCCACATGAACGTTTGGGCTTTTCAGTTTCTTCAGTTTGGGAGGAACAGCTATGGAAAGAGAAAGGGGACACCGTGAAACCTGTGAAACCTGCCCCTTTCAGAGCTGTGCAGGCACAACAGGAGCCCCCTGAACCCCCTCCCCTGGGCAGGACTGTGCCCCCACTGCCATCAGATGATGGAGAGGGGCTGTCCAGGGAAAACAGCACACAGGGAAGGAGCACGGAGTCAGAAACATCCACACGGGGAAGAGAGGGAGCCCCCAGCTCTGGAGGCTCCACATGAGCAGATCTGATGGTTCCACAGCAGCCAAGGCCAAGCAGGCAGGGTCCCTGTGCTGCTGTCCCTGCAGAGGTTTGCTGAGCTCTCCGGGCTCTCCCACCACACACAAGCTCAAGCTCTTCAGGCACTATTTTTCCCCTGCTCTTTGCCATGGCTGTGCAGATTACCAACACCTGCAGGACCTCTGTGGCTGCCCCGGGCGTGCTGCCAATCCCACAGCCCCAGCAGCCCCAGCCAGAATGTTTTACTGCAGATGGAGCACAGGCAGGTCACAGGGAGCAGGGCCCTGTGCCCCAGAAGGTCTGTGCACAGACCTTGTTCAGCTCAACATCAGCAGAGCAAAAGCCACTGAGAGGGGCTGCAAAAAAAAAACCTACAAGTGTAAGGGGTGAGGAGGGGAGGGACAGCCATTCTTCAGGCTGCAACAAGAAAAGTGGAAGAATAGGTATTTTAAATGTTTTTATGCCAGCAGTGTCAGGCTGGCCAGCAGCCTTTCCAGCCTGGAGCCTGGCTCTGCATGTGGGTGTTTGAAAGAGGTGATTTTTACCATGCACCTGGAACATCAGACAGAGAGGGAGACACTTCTTATCAATCTCTGCCAGGCTTCATATTAAACCTGACAAGAAAGGATTAGCAGGCTTGCAATTTTTCTTTCAGCTGACAGCTCTACACTCTTCTAGCTCCCTTTTTCTTTCTCAGTGTTAACCTTAAAAAAGGAAACAGCGACTTGCTGGTTTTGCCTTAGTAATATTGGTACCAATGGTTTCCCCTTGTCTGAGATGTGTTACAGATAGGGAATTTCCTCTTTCTGATATGCACAAACCACCTTCTAATTGCTTTGTGCATTCTGATCTTGCAAAACGGCAGAGCACTCAAAGGCAGGGGGTCTGGATGGATTTCATCACTGTTTTACAGACCTTTCTATGTCTCCTCTAGTTCTTCATGCCAAGCTAAGTTAGTGTAGGTTGACAGTATTTAAAGACTGTTCTCACCCAAAGGGATCTTACATGAAATAATAAAAAGCACAGTGGTCATCAGGAAGATGCTCCTGTGGCAGGAAGCTCTCAGGACTCTCATATTCCACATGGGAATGAGAAGTAAATTGTCCTTAATCAAAAGGATCCCAACATGGATAGAAATGGGGCAGTCCAGGGTAACAGGAATTAGCCAAGCAAAGCTCACAGTGACTGAAAGGCAAGCCCAGGGCTGTGGGTGGGTGACGTGGCAGGGCTGGTCCCAGGCACATCAGACCTTGCAAAGCTTGCCCAGAGCAGCTGTGGCTGCCCCTGGATCCCTGGAAGTGTCCAAGGCCAGATTGGATGGGGCTTGGAGCACCCTGGGATAATGGAAGGTGAGTTTTAAGTTTTTTTAAGGTTGATTCAACCCAAACCATTCCATTATTCTAATGGGACAGGGACAGCACAAAAGCATTGGATCAGCTACAGGCACTCCCTGCAGGCTGTCCCAGGTCACTGTGCTTTGGCACAAACAGAGACTTCTGACCAGAAATGATCTCAGCTTTCACCAAATTTTCGGACTTCTGTGAAAATCCGAGGTGTCATGGGTTTTGTGAAGCCCATATCCCTGATCCTTGCCTGGAAATGGGTTGCCCAGAAGAGCTGGAAGGCAGTGAAGGGAGAGGAGAGCTGGTCTCTTCTCAGAACACTGCACAGAGAGCCAGGAAGGTAAACAGGACCTTGCTTTTATAGGGGTCATTTTGGGGAATAGAGAAATAGACTCTCAAATATTTATTCTGTCTGAATGTGTGTGTCAGTCAGCTCCTATTGTACCCCGAGGTCACCCTGTCCCATGCCAACATCATCCATACACCTTAAACACATGGAAGGTCCTGACCTTGGCATGGCTGCATCTGCTTCATTTTATTTCCAGCCCGGTGGTCTGCAGAATTATGAAGCAGGCAGAATATGGGCTAATTTGGACTGAGATACCAGTCACTGAAGGGACAACTCTTGTCTCATTTCAGAGAAGCCACAGGTGTGAAGAATTCCCATCTTTTATAAGCTAGAACCAGTAGTAAGATGGAAAGTAGTTCAACTGGTGTTAAAACTGATATAACAACTGAGTCCTGGGGGGTGAAAGAACATTCTCTTCTTGTTTCCCTTCCATAGTTCTATGTACTATCCTCACCCTGAGTGGAAGAGAAACTGCAAACTGCTGGGAGGAAGGGGTGTCAGCCCTGCCCCTCTCCACTGAAATGCTGGCAAGAGCAGAGCAAACCCCAAAAACCTGCAGCCTGTGGAGGAAGAGGGCCAAGAACAAGCAAGGAACCTTCCATGATCTCCCCACCAACATGAATCATGCCTCACCTAGAACTCTGCACACGCCACCAGTGATGATTATAGGACATTCCAAAGCGGGCAGATCCAAAAAAACCCAAAGAGCTGACACATACAGAGCATCCCACCCCTCCAGCAGAGAGTCCTGCCCAGAAAAAGGGAGGAGAACATCTTTCCACCCCAGTCTACATGTTTTTGGTGTGTCACTACAGGAGGGAAAGAGACAGTGGATTCAGCTCCAGGCCACACTTCATGGACTCCATGGAGTGCAATTCCCCAGCTGAACCAGACAGAGCAGTGAAAGGGAATCCAATCCCGAAATATTCTGGACTGTGTCTGGGAAAAGGGCTGTGCACAAAGAGGCAGAGCTGTGCTCCGTGACACATGTGTGCCCTTTCTGCTGCACTGCAGCAGGGCTTGTGCTTGGACAGCAGCGTGGGAAGAGCAGGCAGAGCCCCAAGCCTGGGAAACAGCATCCAGAGCCTTGCTCTGGGCAAAAGAGAAGCCTGGCCTTGGTCTCTGGGAAGGGCTGCTCTGGGCTGGAAAGCCTCACTTCATAATTCCTGCAGCTTTCAGAAAAACACAGAAATCTTCATTTGGAGCCATTCACTGCTGATGACTCTGCTTAATTCCAGACAAAGACTTTCCTCTGGTTTTTACTCGTAAAAAGTTTAAACTGCAGCTCTTATTCATAGTCTGAACTTCTCTAACTTTGGCTTCCAGCCAGGAGATCTCTGCCTCTCTCTGGTAAATTTGAATCCCATCTAGCAACCAGAAACCCCTTCCCTTTTTAGGTACTTGTAAACTATGACTGAATCACCTTTCAACCTTCTCCAGCAGTAAACGAAAGCTGCTTGAGAGACCAGAGCAGCACACGGAGTGCTAATACTGGAGTATGTCAAAGTTTTACATTTAGGTACATTTTCAGCTTTTGACCCATTTCCCATCTCTGCCCTGTCCAAATCACAGAGTTGCAGCTCTAAAAACCATGACTTTAGTTCAAAATCATCAGAGGCTTGATTTTAAGTGCCCCCTTTCTTAGTGCTCTGAGCATTTGGAGTCATTTTAATCTCCTCCTTGTTTGATGCATGCTGGAAAAACAAATTCACTAGCTTCACACATATCAAAATAGCACACTATCCTGGGCAAACAGCTTTAGATGTGTACCCAGCAGGGTCCAGATCTCATTCATTATGTTTCCATCAATTCCCAGCCTCCTCCACACAGGTAGGGCCAGCACAGCTTCTGTCAGAGCCCAAACAGGGCCCAGGGTGGCCCAAGTCACCAAAGTCACCCTGGAGCAGGCTGAGCTGAAGCTGCATCATGATTTCAGCTCCATCCCGTGGAGCAGCCCTGCCAGCTGTGCTCTCCTCCACAGCTGGGCTGGCAGCACCCCCAGCCCAGCCCTCACTGCAGCCAAGGTCACCAAAAGAGGGAGAAGGGTTTGGGCTCTGCCTGTCAGCCTCAAGCTACAGCTCAGCATCTCTATCACTGGTCACCTTGCAATTCTGTCAACCCCTCCTCCCTCCAAATTCGTGTCTCCTCTCCATGGGGTGAAGTATCACCAGCCTCACAATGCCTGAGGTGATGGACAGAAGAGCCAGATGTATTTCCAGGCAATTTTTCTGAGCAACAGCCACGTCAAGGGTATGTCGTGCTGCAAAAAGGAAGTTTAATCCTGGTAGAGCGGAGACAAACAATAAATACAAATTTTCTACAGATTTTTGCTCACTCCAAGGTCAGATGAAACCCAAGCAACCATTAGATCCCATTTTACACTAGTTGTATGAGCTGTAAAAATTAACCCTGACACATGCCAGAGCCAGGATCGACAAATGCACACAATCTCCTAACTTGTTTTAAGAGCCATGTTTGATAAAAAGACCTTTGCAGCAGAGGTTTGTCCTCTGATAGCAGCCCTGGCATCTGCTGCCTTCTCACAGAGAGGAGAGGGTTACAAAAGTCTGAAACACTGAGCTCTAAACTACACGATATGAGTTGTTTGAACATCCACCAAAAAAGGACTTACATGTACACACTGCTTTAATTAATTCACTTCTGATTACACTTGATATAACACTGAAGTACCTTGATGATAACAACACCTCTTTTACTTCTGGTACCTGCAGTATGCCTGCAAGCACCTCAGAGCCTCAACTCAAAACATCATTAATCATCCTCGGGCAGAGTGCCCAAACAGAGTCCAACAATGGAGTGGTGACAAAACCACATCCCACCCACAGAGCATCCTACATAAACAACCCCTGGGCAGCAGAAAGCAGGAGCAGCCATCCTGGGAAAGGTATTCCATGAGGTCTGGACCAGCCAGCAATACCAGCCACAGGCGCTGCTTCCCGAGCCTGGGAACGCTCCACACAGACACATCTGGGATTTCGGGACACATCTGGGATTTCTGGACAACTGATGTCATCAGGAGATGGGACTTCTCGTCCTGGCCTCCTCCAAGGGCTCCAAGGGAGCCACTGGAGGCTCCCCCACACTGCCTGGCACTTGGAGGCTGGCAAAGTGTTAGGTAGGGGGATCTGGAGAGCAGGGAGGACAGGATCCTTCTGTCTCTCTCAGCAGCTGAGGAAGAAGAGAACCGAGCTTAAATTCCCTTAGGCATGGAAAAGGGAAGCTGAAAAACGCTTTATCACAGGAATGGAAGAGATACAAGGAGAGTTGAGACCTACAAACCCACAGGTGATCCTTGGCACGCCTGTATTGAGTGATGGCTTTCCCCACCCGAATGTCCTCAGGTCAGGACACCCCACTGTGCCACGGGGGAGGGAAGGAAGGTGCACAGGTGATCTCTTGGAAAGGAGCTGTGTTTCTGAGCCTGCCCAAGCCACTGGTCTCAGGACAGCACTTCCCCACTGGTGCCAGGGCTTCCACTGGCTGTGCTGGGGTGGAGAAGCTGCACATCCAGCGATGTCTGTCTGAGCTCCCAGCTCTCCCCAGACACCCAAAGGATGCTCCAGGCACAATCCTTGGGGTTTCCAGGCCTCACTGAAGGACAAGATCTGCAGGCATTTACCCACCTAAGCCAGGTCTCAAAGCTGCTGTTCCCTAAGCCCCTTCTGGAGAGTCCCCATCACTTTGCTGTTCAAAATCCCACTGCCTGCACAGACCATCCCTCTTACATAGGGTGCCTCAGATGGGAGTATTTCAACATTTTCTAACATGGAAAATTACAGAATTCATTTTTCCATAGGAATTGTTTTGCAGCCTCAACTTGCTCCAAATTCAGTCACAAGCGTTTGCCAAGGTAGCAACTCCTGACTGAAAAGGAATTTTCCCCTTTTCTGTCATCTCTACTGCAAAGTAAGGACATGTACTCCTGGCACGTCACCATGCAGGGTGGGACACCAGACATGTCTTGGGGTCAGCACATTCCCCACTGTGATCCCTCTCACTTCTTGGCTGATGCAGTCCCACAGGCTCCACTGCTTTAATTCAGAGGTGATGCTCCTTTGCCTCGGGTTTAATTTGGCCTTTATTTGACAAGGAGACAGACCTGAAGCTCAGCAGCAGCAGCTCCTGATCCCCTGGACTTTGTTTCAATAGTGGCTGCAAATGCCAACCTGCCAAAGAAGGGGATCCACTCTGAGGAAAGCTCCCTGCTGCCAGAAGGAATGGAAACATGGGATCTGCTGGACAAAAGCCTCACGACACACTCGGTGTTTGTCCTCCTTTCTTCTAGGTTTTTATGGAGAGGGCAAAGGGCAGTGAGTCCCTGCTGTGCACCCAGGCAGGCTGTGGAATGCTGAGGGGGGTCAGCTCCTTGGTGGCAGTGCCAGGACTCCTCGGAGTCTGGACCCTCCAACACCCCTGGAGGAAACAGAGCTGGATTTGAGAGAAGCTGTAGAACAACCCTGACTTTATTGCCTGTGTGGACACAACGTCCAGAGACCACACACAGCCCAGAGCCTGCGGGAGAGAACCTTGGTGTGACACTGACACACCCCCCATACCCCCAGTGGGTAACTACTGCTCCAAACCCAGAGTATTGAACATAATATAATATCTTTAATGTGCTTTATACCTCAGGCAACTTATGTCTCAGTTTATGCCAAAGCATGGCCAGACATTCTCATGGCAGTTTTTGTGGCCTCTGTCTCAATCTTGGTGTGCTGGGCAGGGATACATGACAGGTAAACAACAGTGACACATTTAAATTTCCAAGGGACGGAATTTTGCTGTAACCACTGATTGACCCTTTAATTAACAAATAGCCGTGTTTTTCCACGAGCAATGATCACGGAGTCATGGAACCATAGAATGGTTTGGGTTGGGAGGGACCTTAAAGCTCATCTCATTCTGCCCCTGCCATGGGCAGGGACACCTTCCACCATCCCAGGCTGCTCCAAATCCCAGCCAACCTGGCCTTGGACACTTCCAGGGATGGAACAGCCACAGCTGCTCTGGACAACCTGTGCCAGAGCCCCCCCACCCTCAGAGGGCAGGGACTCAGTGTAGGAGCCAGCACTGGACCATGAGTCTCACCTGGGACATTTACACTCACCTGCACTGCCCGAGGGTCTGCCTGTGCAGAAACTGCAGAGAACAGCAAGGGTTAATAACCCAAAGCTCTCCAAGGACATGGGAGATGCCCTTGCTGCCCTGTCTCTCCCACAGTTAAGCCAGCAGGAGTCAGAGGCTCTTCCCTGTGTTCCTGGGAGAGGTCCCACTCTGGCAGCTGGGGACCCAGGTGTGCCAAGGCAGGAGCTGCTCCTTCCGCCCAGACCCAGAGGGTCTGCTGGGGACACCCACCCAGAACAGACACTGATGGAAAGGACACAGATGACTGGAAGTGTGAAGATGCTGAAAAGTCTGAGATCTGTGGATTTGGAGTTGGAATTAAGCGTGGAAAGCACTTTGCTGAAGCCAGAATAAATGCAATATTCCTCCCTACATGTCCCATATCTTCCCTAACACACAAGTTTCTTTTCCATTAACTAAGTTCCTGTAGCCTCCTGTCTCAGGGAGAAGAAGTAACTACAACACAAATTTACAGCACTATTTAATTTTTTTTTAATCTATTTAAATTGTGAGTTACAACAATTTCTATTTCCATGACCATTCTCATCACCAAAGAAAATTGACTGGAAAGTTAAAAGCAGGTTTGTTGATTTAGGTTTGCTCTCTATAGGATCCCTCTGCCAACTCATGGGATCTTAGAGGTCTTTTCCAACCTTAATGATTCTACGATTCTATAAAAAAAGTGCCACAACGCCAGAAATGTCACCCTCCTCTTAAAAATCCTGGCTCCACTTATATTTAAGAGCAACTGATAAATTCCTCCTCCTCCTCTGTCTTTCCCACACTTAAAAATCCCGTTATTCTTCTTTCCAGTGAAAGTTTTGAAATTGGTGTATGATTTGGTCCAGAGCCCGAGGCTGAAATCTCAGCTCCATTGAAATCAATGAGCATCTGGCCACTGGGCAAGGATGTTTGCCCAATACCCAAATTGTTAAGACAACTGGGCTGTGCTTTTGTCACAATGCTGGAGCTGCCCGTGCACGTGGCTACACAAACACTCACCTGAAGAGCAGAACAGCTCCAAGAAATGCACATGCAAATATCCAATATTAAAATCCAGGGGCTGAAGTGCTTGGATTTGCCAAACCTAGTACTCTATGAACACTAGCTGGTTTGCAAACAATGTAATTGGAGTAGAATTGCTATTGTGTTTGTTTGTTTTGAATATTTTTGGCCAGGAAGTTGTCCTGGAGGTATAGTTGAGCATAAGTGGTCTGGTGGAAAAATGTCATTCATTCTGTTCCTATTAAGACCAAAAACAATAGCCACACAAAGACAGCAGCGACAATTTCTGCTCTTCATGCCTCTAACAATGTGTTTTCAACCCTAAAGGCAACATCTTGTTTGTACCCAATTGATTCTGGGATCATATTTTATATAATCAAATATATCTTTGAACAAAGATATGTTTTATGAACTGCTCAATTTCCAGATGACCTTGGAAATAGCAATTCATAAAATATAGCTTTATCTCTATCTTCACAATCAGCTAGAAAAACTGCCCACCCATGCTCCGTGGACTGCCAGTCCAGACCCAGCCAACAAAGAAATTACCCCAAGCATCCAAAACTTTAAAATACATTAATCCTTTGTTGTAGTCACTGAGCACTAAGCACAAATTACTTGCCCTAGAACCGTGGTAAAGACCCGGGTGGCATCCATCATCTTTCAATCACCAAAGGAAAGTGATTGAAAAATTCACCCCAGGAGACAAAACAATCTAGGTTTGCAGAAAAAAAGCCTCTTTTCATTAAATGTTTATTATTAAATCTGTACATGAAACCATATATAGACCCCCTACGTCATGGCAAAGCTAAAGGCTAAAAGCTTTCAGATTACAGGGAAGAATTTGCAGATGTAAATGACCATTAGTGGAATGTCATTGGTTCTAGGAAGGGATGAAAAAAAAACCCTACTGGATGTTTTACAGCTTTATTAATCACAGAACTATTGCTTTAAAATAATAGGGGAGAACAGCTCAGCTAGAGGGGAGCTGAAATTCCTCTAACAGGGACTGCCTGCAGCTGCTGGGCTCTGCAAGGGTGGGAGGACAGCAGAGAGGCCATCATGGACTGGTGGAGCATTGCAGGGAGAAAATTCTTCCCTGTCAGGATGGGGAGAGGCACAGGGTGCCCAGAGCAGCTCTGGCTGCCCCATCCCTGGCAGTGTCCAGGGCCAGGGTGGACAGGGCTTGGAGCAGCCTGGGATAGTGGAAGGTGTCCCTGCCCGTGGCTGGGGGTTGGGGTGAGATGGTATCCAAGCCATTCTGGATTCTGTGATGATTCTGTAACTCGGGAAAACCTGCAAAAACAGGACCCACTGCAATGTGTGGGCACAGCACAGCCCCAAATCCTTCAGGTAAATCAGGACCACTGCAGACAGGTGAAGGCGCCCAAATCTCTGAGCGAGGTGCCAGGTTTGCCACACAAACCTGTCCCTCCCTGTCCCTCCCTGTGCCCATCACAGCCAGGGGTACGAGCCAAGGACCAGGGCTGCGCTCAGGCAGCACAGCACTTGTGGAGATCCCTTCCTCCCCTCTCCATTTCACTCTTCCTCCTCTCTCAATGCACTGTATTCGAACAGAATGAGGACCCCGGGGGGGGTTACTGATGAGGTGTGAGACCTGAGGAAGAGCAGGAACCACACAACACCTCAGTGCAGAGGGACCAGTCCCCCCAGCCCACACCAGCCCCATCCCAGCAGAGAATCCCCCTCCTTCCCTGCCCCAGCACACTTCCCTGGGAGAGGCAGCTTTAAGGAGTGTTGTTAAACGTGCTTAACTCCAGCGAGCAGGGAAAAACAAGAGAAACTTAGGATCAGTTACAAGATGTTAATCCAGGGCAGGCAGAGGTCAAGTGAAGGTCAGATGTGACAGCCCAGCTGGCAAAATTTTTGCTATTTTCAATTTCCCAGGAAGTTCTGGACCAGAGAACACCCTGATATTTCACACACAACCAGGTGAAACACCACACAAAGCAGAGATTCACAGAAGAAAGCACTTTAATATCTGGGTAAATAAATTCAGTAAGAAGCCTCTACTACTGAGGTAGAGATGTTTAATTTTTAACCTATAAAATGATATTCTCTAGAATTCCGTGACAAAAGCCAACCACTTGCAGTCTTAATTATAATATTTTTTTTCCCATGTCTCTGCCTACTTTGAAAGTTCACCATTGTCTCTGGTGAGAGACAAATCCACCAGAGGGTATTTCCAAAACAGAAAGCCCTGTTTTTATCAGGATCTCCCCACAAGAGACCCCAGGGCTTGCATTAGAGACTTGTTTGTTCTCTGTAATGTTATATTAGAAAGATTAAAAGTTTTGCTGTTGGTTGAAGAAAGGCTTTAAAGCACTGGTACCAGAAGTGACCGCAGGTCTGGTTTTTATCCAAACACAGGAAAGAAACTAAAGATCATCCCTGAGACAGCTTTTCCACGAGCCCAAACCCCACCGAGCGTGGATGGAATTACCACCCTGCACTGTGACATTGTCCCGGTGCCCCGTTCACCCCGGGTTTGTGCCACTGCTGGGGCGCTGGGGCATCTCATCCCTCCCCAGAGGCCGAGCCCAGCGGGTCCCCGTGCAGGCAGAGATGCCCCAGCCCAGCCGAGGGAGCGAGGGAGAAGGGCCACCCTTGTCCATGGGCTGCAGGGAAGCAGCAAACGGAGCCGTAAATTCCGACTGGGACTCTGGGCAGTGCCCAGTGGAGACACTAACACAGCGTGTCTCCTGCCTTGTCCAGAGTGCGGCTTCCCAGCATTGTTCTGAGCAGCTCCAGACCCCCACTGGAGCACAGCAATGGGTGGCTTCCACTGAAATGTCCCCCAACCAAGCTGATTTACAGCTGCCAGGAGTCTCCAGGATGTCAGCTCTTCCTGATTAATTTTTTTATCCTTATTTTCCCTCGTTTTATATTTGAATATTGCTTATTGCGATATTCTTCAGAACTATTCTCTGGAAAGCCATCCTGGCTAATTTTTGGCTTGTAAAATTGCTCATGAGCAGTTTGCGGCTTGTGTTTTAAAAAAAAAGAAATCAAGAAACTCTGGCTCATTTTGGTTGGATGAAGAGATTTTGTGGCCTGCATCAATTCTAGTCCCTGACAGCAATGACAGAGCTCTTATTATCACAAACATACAGTTGCAATTTTAAAATTTGCTTCCTGTGACTCTTCGTTAAAATTTAATCAACAGTTTCTGTTTCCACAAACATTTCTCTGGCAGAAAGATCACTTTATAGAATATTCATAGGCAACAAATGAGAAGGAAGGTAGAGCAAATTTGACTTTGTGATGAGAGCCAACCCTTTGCTGACTGTCCAGCTACTTCATGGAGGAATTTAGGGAAGAGCAGCACAGGAAGGTGTAATTTTCTAGGAGCTATTGCAGAACACAAGTGACTAAAAACAAAGACCAACGATGCAGCAGCAAAATGTGAGCAAAGAGGAGACAACAGGCAGCATGGTGATGGCCCTAGCAGGTAAATTATTCCGAGTTCAAACTGGACATGGGTTTATTGACCTGCTCCATGTCTAGCTTTAGGTCACAAAATGGGAAATTTCACCAAACCGGGCAGCAGATCCTGCACAACACAAACAACTTAAGGTGAAAACCAGAGTTCTGAACAAAAGATGGTTGTTGAGCAAAAAGCTATTAATAGTGCTGGGTTTTATCCCAGAAATGTTGCGTAAAGTGGGACAATTCACATCCCTTCTCTGTGCTTCCATTTCCTCTCTCAAAGATCCCACTTAATATATTTGGGGCAGGGACTGGCTCTTGTTATGACTCTGTGCTGTGAATAGCACAAGGGGAACAATGCTGCAGCCTCTGGGACCTCTGGATGCCACCACAAATGCCAATTCTAAGCAGCAGTGACAACAAGCGGAAGGAGTTTGGGATCCACGGAAGACCTGGGAAGAGACAGGGCACAGTGCAGGTTTCATCCTGTGCTGTAAGCCTGGGTGGTTCTCAGCTGCATGCAGGAGTGACAAAGGAGAAGTGAGGAGCAGTGGAGCTGGACAGGTAAGAAGGGTCTCCACTCAGACCCTTTGCTAAAGAGAAATCCCTGCAGAGCTGCTCCTTCACTTCTGCACTCCCACTGCTCCCCCTTCACCATCTCCCCAAGCCACCCTTGAGCAGCTCCATGCAGAGGAATGAAACCACCTAGAACCAAAAAAGGGATTTACAGGGGCCTGAGAACACCATGAAAACCTGATGGAAAGAGTGTGGTCTCCTCTTCTGGGGAACATTTTTGTAGGAAATGCTCAGTGTAAGTACCCCATGCATGTGACTTTGTTTCTGAGGAATCTGTAGAAGGTACAGTGGTGCTGAGGAGCTGCCCTGGAAAAGCCTGGAGAGACCTTTGGGTCTACAGAACTAACCTAGAAAGGCCCAAAGACACGGTCCAGGGGGACAACAAATCACAGGATGACAAGAATAAACTTGCAAGAACCACTCAGAAATTGAGCAGATCACATCCCTGGCCGAGGGGAGATCTGCAACATCCATCCAACTGACCAGGATCCAGACACAACCAAGCTGTACTCACACTGCATCACCCCACAGGGTGCCCCAGGACCTGGATGGCTTCTAGGACACAGCTGAGCCCGACCCCACAATCCCAACAACGGGCAAGAGGGGATTCCCTCTGGAAACAGGCCCAGGGTCCCTGGCAGAAAGGTCAATACAGGGCCCTGCTTAGCAGGTGATGGGGAGCCCAGTCACACTGGCAGCTGCTGAGAGCTGTGAGGCTCTTCTGGTCTCAGCTGCAAAAGAGAGGTTCCATCATTCCAAAGATCTAATCCATCTCTCCTTTTGTCCTGTCCTTTACACCACCCCTTCTTTCTGTTCCCTTCTCCTTGCCCATGCCAGCTGCCACTAACCATAGATAACCAAAACCACTCCTCTTTGTTCTTCCTTGGCTGTGAGGTTGATGATTGTCTTTTTTTTTTCTTTTCCTTTGCAAAATCCATTATCTTGAAAACCTTGAATGTCACTCTTAAGCCCCAGTCTCATCCTCCTCTCATTTCTGGAGATGCTGACTACCTCCCACATCTCACTGAAGAGCTCCCAGCAGCCTTGTCTCTGTGAATCCAGAGGGCCTGAACCACCCTCTCAGGCAGACACCTGAACACTGGTGCTGCTCTTCTGATTTTCTGCCTGTTTGGGATGGAGCTCTGGGAGCTCCACTGTCACACACAGCTCAGAGACACTTGAGTGCTGCTTTGGGGTCACACTTTCCCCCTGGCTGCAGGATGTAGAAGCTGAGCTTCCACTCACAGCCCATAAAAGACGACTGCTGGTCACCCTGCTGCCCTGCCTGTCCCTGCAGTGGCAGCCCCCTCTGCCTAAGGGTCAAGCCTGAAACACATGAGAAGAAATCCTTTCTGCTCACCTAGACAATGCTGTTTGTAGTTGCAGGACCCCTGTACACGTACAGAGGAAGAATTCATCCCAGATTTTGCAGTTACAGGACAAATAGAGGAAGGATCCATCCCAGATCTGCTTTTCAGCAAGGACCCACACCAGCAATTACCCAGCTCTCACCCTAAGCCAGGGGATCGTGAAGATGGAACATCACAGTCGAGCACAGCCTACCCTATTATGCTTCTCACCTCATTTTTCAACTTGTGCCCCTCCCTTTGTAATTTGGTGGTAAATAAATGCCTGGACAAAATACCAGCTAATTAACTGGGAGCGTCTTTGTGAGCACGAACAAAAGCTGAATGGACACCTCAGACAGGATCACACCCATGAAGGATATTCTGAAAAAACATTCCCAGGTAACCGACAATGAATAGATCCCATTTCGTAGGAACCCTCAGGGACTGCCTGGATTTTCTGCAGGGTCCCAAGGAGACCTTTCAGAGGTTAACTCTGTGCGGTCCCCACGGAGGGCAGCAGCTGGCAGGGCTTGAGCTCCCAAGGCTGTGCTCTCCTTCACTCCCCTGACAATTCGACACACTGCTGTTTATCCTAATCCATTGTTCATGGTCCTCCCCACCCAGTTCTCAGCCCATGTGATGCTCTCCTGTCCTTACCAACTGGAATTAATTTGGGGTGCTAGGGATCTATCAAGACATTTCGCTGAAATCTAAATGTTGGCAAAGGATTACCTGCTGTCATAAGATATTTTGGGATTTTATCAGACACTCGGAGTAAACACGCAAGTCATCACATTTTTCTGGGGCAGCTGGCTTGTAATTCCCAGCTCCCTCAGTGATCCTCTGAATAACCACACAACTTCGAGAGGGAGATCCTGGTCAGCAAGGATTGTTTATCAACATAAACTTTATTCCCCCAGAATTCCCCTCTACTGGCGTGTTATGTAAAGCTGATGCTGCTAAAACATTCAGCTGAACTTAGGTCAAGAGAAGATGGCTTTTGAAAGCCTTCCAATGGTTCGTTTGCAATAAATGGCTGAGAAACAAATCATTTCAGCCCTGATGAGTCCTCAAGCAGCCAAATTTGTTAGCAGGGCAGCTCCAACAGTGAGGAGCAGGGGGAGGCTTCAGTGACACATGGGGGACTCGTGACAGGCACAGAAAGCAGCCAGGGAGGACCACCAGGCTGAGGGAGGCTGAGATGTTGGGTCTGACCACGCTCCTTGCTAGACGAGAGCCCCACTCAATGCAGCGAGTATCACTTACTGCTTCTGAATTCTTCCCAGTGGGGAAGTCTTCTGCATTCTCTCATGGACAGGGCTGGTTTCCTGCCCTGATGCCCAGAGGCACAAAACCCCTGCGTGCATTTTTCCCGAGTTTATCCAGATGACAGCGTGCCTGTGCCTCATGTAAATGTCTGTCTTTCTGCCAGCCCTGCTATGCTCTTGCCTTCAGTGACTTCAGTGACAACAGCGTCCAGGGGATGTGAATGAAACCGGCCAGGAGCAGCCAGGGATGTCTGGGCTCCCACCTTTGGCCTCAGAGAGACATTAAGGAATGCTACATTTTACTTTTGTACTGTCACGGTGTCCCTTCTCCTTTGAGAGACCTCAGGTTTCGATCCTGTGAGGTGCAAGGTGTTTCAGAGTGTCTTCCTGCTCTCCTAAAAGCAAAGGACTTTAATTCAGAGCCAGGAGTTGGGATGTGAGACCTTAGCTCGGCAGGCACAGTCTACCCACAGATCAGTTCCCCACAGCATCATTTCCCAGGTATCTCTCACACAGATCACCCTCAGCTCCCCACAGCATCATTTCCCAGGTGTTCCTCACACAGATCACCCTCAGCTCCCCACAGCATCATTTCCCAGGTGTCTCTCAGGTTTGGCATGGTGGGACTGAGACAGTGCTGGATTTGAGGAGAAAGCTTCAGGAAGCTCCGTGCTCTGGCACGGGTGGGACACAGATGACAGCTGGGTACCAGTCCAGCAGCTCGGTGAGGACCAAAGCAGAACACCCTCCCAGAGGCACCTCCAGCACTTCAGGACAGCTCGTGGAGCTGAGCCCCAGGCTGCTCGGACAGGTTTGGACTTGAGCAGCTAATCCAAGGCCAGTGCTGAGGAAGGGGAGCTGCCAGCTCAGCCTCTGGTCAGCCTGGCTTCTCCAGAGGGTACCAGAAGCCCTCAGGCAGGCTCTGCTGTGATGTGCTGCCCCTGTTTTGGTTACAGAGAGAACAGCCTCCACTCCGAGCCCTCACCTCCTGTGCAGTGCTAACCCAAGGCCAGCTCAGAGCAGAGCTGCCACAAGCCCAAAGAGTTAAAAACACCAAAGTTTTTCTGCAGAATAAGAGGGTTTAAGGCAGGACTCTGGTGCAGAACAGTTCTTTCCCTTTAAATTCACACCCTAGGCCAAGCAAGTTTTGCAAGAGCCTCCCTGTGCAGACAAGCCCCGAGGCTCCAGTGCAGAAAAACGCTGCTGCTGGGGGAAGCACCCAAACCCTTGTGAGGCAGGGCCCCGGTATTGCAGAGGCAGCTGCTGAGCCTGCATGGGGCAGAAGAGACAGGGAGAGAGAAATGAGAAAAAAAAAAGGAGAAATGGGCTCTCCATCATCAGACAAGACACTCAGTGTCTCTTCTGACCCGCAAAATAGACCAGGGAAAAGAAAAGAAAAAAAGGAAAAGAAAGGAGGAGAGGAGGGGACAGACAGACACCACACACACAGCTCTGCTCATTTGGAAATCATGAACTGAGCCTCTTCTCCTTGAAAATGGTGATATTGAACTAAACAGATTTCCGCCTAGAGTTGTGTTTGGGGCTTGCTGTTATCTTTGATATTGTGAATGTTTAGGGCTCAGGGTGTCTGGCTCTGTCCTGAGATGACAAAGGGTAAGAGAAATTGGAGAGTCCCAGAAAATAAAGCAAGTACAGCACCTGGGGCTTTACGGGAAATACCAGATTATCACAGCTCTGGCAATAAAACCAAAACTGCTGGCAGTGCTTCAGATTACAACTGCTTCTTTCTTCCCTTCTGAGCCCCCAAAATGAACAAGACACCTACCTAACCCCACAAGAAAACCAGAGCTGTGACTCACAGAATCTCCCTCAAAACATTACCAACACAAAAATGTTACAACACATGGAATGAGCAATGGCCCTGCCAACACAAGGCTGCTTCTTAAAATTGCATGGCCTGCCCACATTTTCTAAATATAGGATAGACAAGGAAACCTCTCCAGAAGTCCTAATAATCCAAAAAACCAACCACATACATGCTACGTGGACAGAGGGGGTTTTGAAAGCTGTTATCAACATATTTCCATTGCACTACAATTTCTGCCACTCCTGCTTCCTCTTCTGTCCAGAAGTTGCAGGTAACATGGACAAATTGACCACAAAAAGGAATAATTCCCTGAATTGCAGCTTAGGAAAGTCCCAAGCAGCAAAAGCAGCATCACAACTTCTCATCTGCAGATTCAGGAGGGCAGTCTGGGAGCGTGCCAGGAGAAGTGCTGCTAGAAGTATTATTGAGAAGAATTAAAAGCTTGGGAGGTGTGTGGAAGCCAAGGTCACTTGGCATGGGCAGGGTCTGCAGCACCTCCACCATCACCAGCAGGGCAGATCGGCAGCACTGCACCCTCCTCAAGAAATGAGCTGAGAGAGGAGCACTCAAGAGCCACAGAGAGCCAGAAGGGCTCTGAGCTGGGGCTGCACAGCCCCAGGTTGTGCTGTGCCTTTCCTCCTGCCTTGCCAGTGCTGGTATCCAACCAAAACCCCCCCAGGATTTTCCTGTAGCAGTGCCCCTTCCCCTGGTTCCCACATCACAGAGCCAGGATCCTCTGTCCACGACATTTTTCACTTGACAGCTTTTCTTTGGTTACCAACAAACCTTTTCACCCTCATGCCTGAAAGTGCACAGTGAATCGGGACAGCTGAGTCAGGTGAGGATCTGGGTGCTGCAGCACTGCCTGGGTGTCACCACAGCATGGGGGGTGGGTGGCACTGCCCTTCTCCCCCAGCCTCCCAAAAGAAATCCCACTGCTCATTTCACCATCATCTGCAACCATTCCTCCAGATTTTTAGCATTCTCTTCCCCAGCTATCACCATATTTGATAGGACAAGGGAAAATGGATTTAAACTGAAAGAAAGTAGGTTTAGATTGGATGTTAGAGAAGAAGAAAATCATCTCTGTGAGGGTCATGGGCCCTGGCACAGGGTGCCCAGGGAAGCTGTGGCTGCCCCTGGATCCCTGGAAGTGCCCAAGGCCAGGTTGGATGGGGCTTGGAGCACCCTGGGATAGTGGGAGGTGTCCCTGCCATGGCAGGGGTGGAAGGAGATGAGTTTTAAGGTCTCTTCCAACCCAAACCACTCTGTGATTCTAAGATTCCATGATTCAAGGTGACCTTCCTGAAACCAATCCATGTTTCTTCATGGATCTTAAACCTGGATACCCAGGACTCTCTCTTGATCCACACGTGTCTGTTTCCAACAGCAAAGAATTTTCCTTATTCCTGCCTGGTCTCACTGCTCCTGCTGGACTAAAAGGGAGGGTCAGGACTCATCAGGGTGGGCAGTGGGAAGGACACCCAGGAACAGGCAATTCATGCTGCATCCTGTCTTCCTGAGATTATCTTTTTAGGATAAAGGGTTCAGATTCTGGGCAAAGAGTATTCATACCTGGAAGAACTGGGAGAGGTAACCCAGGGCTGAGTTGGAAATGTTCTTTCACGCAGAGAAGCAGCAGGGTCATTATCATACACACACTGCTTTTGGTACCGAGTCATCATTTCATGAAAGATCCAGGGTGATTTTAGGTTTGGGCTGACTCGTTTTTGCTTGGTCATGTAACTGGCATCTCTGCAATGTCAGGATCTCTCCTGAGATGCAAGTTTTAGCTGTGTTTGTTACCCCACAGCTATCCAGAGAGTTTATTTTAGCATTCATTAAACGTGCCTCTCACGCAGCCTCTCAGCACAAATACAGAAACCTAATCTCATTTATTGACAAATGCGAAGCAAAATATACTTCCATGCCAAGAAGTTCATTGCATTCTTTGTCCTTGCCCTTCAGGCAAATGCCTGAATGAGCAGATGAAACACGAAAGATCTCTGCAAGGGAAAGGAGCTGTGCCTGGGGCAGTGATCAGGGAGACTCCTGGCCTTTGAGAGACATCCTGCCCTGCTCCAGCACCTCCACCCCTGGATGCTGTGAGCGAGGGACCTGTGAGCAAGGCTCTCTGGACAGGAGCACTTCAACTCTCAGCCCTTTTCAGGCATCAAATTCACAGCACAAGACCTGCAGCTCGTTCAGCTGGTGGCAGAAGCAGTGCAGGGATCTGGTGTGAGGTGGAGCTGGTGCTGCTGTGCCCATCGTGATGGCATCACAGAGCAGGGCAGGCTGAGGAAGCCCTGCCTTGCCCTGCCAGCTCTTTACCCAAAATGGAGCAATGTGTCCCCAGCTGTGGGCACTGGGGTGTCCCCCAAGCCTTTCCCCACCTTTATTCCTTTTGCCTCCAAGTGCTGCAATAGAAGTCAGGTAGGTGAATTGTTTTGGTTTTTTGTTTGTTTTTTTTTTTGCTTTGCAGTGCAGCTGAGGTTTCTCTCCTGCAGAGAGCAGCAGGTTTGCATGGGCACTGAAGCTGGTTACCCTGTGTGCACAAGGACTGTGCTGGCAGCTGAAAGATCATCCTTCCCTCCCTCCACCTGGCCCAAACTCCACATTCGTCTCTGCCACCCCTGCCCCACTGCCCTGAGCTGGGAAATGGGCACAGGAGACAGGCACCTGAGCAGTGCAGGCAGGCGGGATGGCCAGGTCCAGGGGAGCACCTTTGCCTCAGTTCCCTGGCCCGTTGTCTCCCTGGAGCATCCATCCCCAGCTCCCTGCTGGCACCCGAGCTCCTTGGCTGATCTGCCCTCTCATATCAGGAATGTGGCCAGCACCAGGTGCCCTGAGGAGACCCCACAAAAACCACACCTGCACTTCTGGAATAAAAACAGCCTGCCCCCAGAACAAGGAGATTTCTCTCCAGGATCACTTGGGTCAAGCCAAGGGGTGGGAAAGAGCTGGGACACAATGGAGCAATGGAGATGCTGAGCATGGGAGTTTTATCCACGGTTTGACTGGAGGAAGAGATGCACAAGAGGCATAGAAGGAGCATCAAGGTCAGTACAGGCACTGCTAGAGTAGTGTGCTAGCCAAAATTGCACCTCCACACCCCCAGAGGGCTGGAGCACATCAGGAACCAGGGAATTCTTGCAAAGCCCTATGGACTTCAAAGTGGAAGAAAAAACTCATGTGAGCATAAACATATGTACACATGCACACACACAGAGAGTTTTGGAGGGGAATAAAGTCCCAGCCTTCAAATCAAAAACTGTTGAAAGCCAGAGGGTTGGATGCTCAGCTGCTACACATCACACATCCACCAACAAAGCCAGAGGAGACAGGTCAGAGAAACATCTGCTGAGAACCTGCTGGATGGATTTCAACCTGATTTTACCCTCAAATTAAGCAAATGTGCAAATTCTGACACCAAAAAGAGGTTTCTCTGAAGGGCTTCCAAATATCGGTCAATGATGTAGGAAATGTGGTTCAAATTTTTGGGGTGTCTATTTTTAAAAATAAACCAACTGAACACTAAAGCACCTGACTTTGGTGTAGTCTTAAGGTAAATTTAAGTTTCACTGCTTGCCTAAAGAACACTTTTTCTGTCCATCTCACACACTTGTGGCTGACTTTCTTTTTCTGATCTGCCAGCCACCAAATACCAGACTTAGAGAGTAAATGTGGTTCCCTTTCCTTCCTCATCCTCACCATGGATCAAAATCTAGCAAGAAAAACTAGGCTCTGACTTCTAGTTGTAGTCAAAAATCTAAGGGGATAGTAAGGATGAAGCACACTGGAGAAAAGCTCGGGGACCACCAGACTCCTCAGAAGTTTGATCACACCATTGTGTGGTTTATTGATCTCCTCTGCAAAGCACCTCTCCTGAGGAGCTCTTGCCTTCCAGACCCGCCTGAACTAAAACCCATTGTAAGAACTGATGACTGAGTCTGCCCAGCCTAATTACCAGAGTTATTAATTACCTAAAATGTTTAATTTTTACCATTATCTCTTGTATTTGTTGTTACAATTTGAAACATCTCAAAAATGCAACAACGGAGCGCTGCCTTGTTGGAGAGGAGACCATCCCAAGGTCACATCGGTTCCAACATCGTTTGGTGCTGGGCACAGCACCAGGACCAGGACTCAGCCTGGAGGCCACACAGCTCTCTCCCTGCTCTGGACACTGCCATGGGATGTGGAGGGAAGTGGCACTTTTGCCCAAATCAGTCCCCTGTGGGTGCAGTGAGAGCTTCCCCCTTGGGCAGAGTCCCTTCCCCAGCCATGTGATTTTGTTGTCCTGCCCCAGCCCGGAGGTCAGCACAGCAGCTGATGCATGTCCAAGCTCCAGCCCTGCTGGAGAGCCCTTCGCCCTCCCCAAGTGCCCTCCCTGCCAGCACGTCCCTGACCAGCCCCAGGGCAGCACAGGCTGACAGGAGCCAGGGCAAGGAGCCCCACACAGCACTGAGAGTCTGGGTGAGCCTGGACTGCTGGGAGGCTCCTACCCAGCTTTCCACAGCCCCCCAGCCTCATCCTCAGTGGCACAGGTGCAGCTTTCCCAAAGGAAAGCTCCAGGCAATCTCACAGCCCCTGCTCTGAGCGCTGCTTCTAGCACAGACACTCAGCCTTCGCTGGGATTTCACAGTCTTGTGACTTCTCAGCCAAAGCAATCAGCCTGGATTTAGGATCCAAGGCATGAGTTGCATCTCTCAAGCTCCTCTTGAACTTGATTTCTGCAAGTTCTCTTCAAGAGACACAGTGTTTTTTATGGAGTTTTGCTGCCAGAAGGAAACAAGGAGACCCAAGCAGGAGGAGTGTTACCCAAAGCTCTGCTCATTGTATATTCCCAGAGCTGTCACAGAGCTCTCAGGCACTGGGTCATACAAGCCCCGTGCTGAACATCCCCCCTCATGCACCTGAAAGCACTCACTGGAATCTGAAGGAAAATGAGAAAGGGTCAGAGGAACAGGAAGCTCATCTCCCCCCATTCCACTGCCCCAGGACAGGCTGCCATAGCCCCATCCCACCTTCTCTGAGCACTTTTCCATTCGAGCTCAGCACTGAGCTGAGGCCAGGGCTCAGAGCAGGACTCTGGCAGAGCAGGGAGGATGTCAGAGCCAGGCTGCTCATGGCAGCACAGCTTTCCTGCAGCCAGGTTGCAGCTGGAGCCCATCACATAAATGAGGCAGGAGAATGAGCTGAGCACATGACCTCCAAGGTCGGCAGCCAGGCTGTGCTCAGCCCCTCTCCAGATGTTCCTCCTCCTTCCAGAGACTGCCTTTCCCAGGTTACTTACACCTCCAAAAAGGGATTGGAAATGGAATGCCCAGGGCTCTGACTCACCACCTTTTGGATCCATAGTGGGATTACTTACTAATGTACTGTTCTGCTGCATCCTGCCCCTCTGCCAGGCGTTCCCAGCCCTGTAGTGTGCCTGAGTGGAGAGATGGGTTATTCCTCAACCCTGCTGGGTCCCTCTCCCATAACTCCTGTTGGTATTAACACCTGAGGCTATGAGCCATGGACGGTGAAGGAATAGATCTGCATGCTGTGCTCAATCTCTCCTTCCTTGCAGAGCTCCAGGGAAGACCAGAAAGGAGCTGGGATTTACCTCTTCCTTTACCCCAGCATGAATCACTGGAGCTTGTGAGTCAGACCCCCTCCATTCCCAAAGCTGAGCAAGTCCCTGCATGTTCCCCAGTGCGTGGTAACTGTCCCCATGTGTGCTCTGAGCCACATGGAACACCAGCCCATGGATTGAGCCAGTGGAAACATGCATGTGGCCAGATCCTGGAGCACAGCTGACATCTGGTACCTTGTGTGCCTGGGTGTTTATAGAAAACAGAGCTGCTACTGTAGGATATCCGCTGTGGGTTATTCCTCTTGTAAACAAACCTTTCTGGCTAATATTTCTACGAGCTCCTTAGAACTGGAGTCTTTCCTGAGAACAGATGAGGAGCATGTTCCCCCTTCAGCGTGGACACAGCCCACGCAGAGGTGCCTTGGCTGGCACTGGAGGAGCTGTTGTGGCTGTGCTGCTCTGCTTGGGAATCTCTGAGGCCACGAGCTTCCCCCACACAGCCTGCACTCAGCACCTGCAAGGAGCTTCCACATCCCTCCCCGAACTCTGTGGCAACGTGGCAGCTCTCTAAAGCCCCCCAGGCTCATGGACCTGGGCAATGTGCACCTGCTTCTGCTGCAGTCCCACCTTCCCCTGCAAACTGTGGGAGTTTCAATTGCAATACCCTTGTGCACAACCTTTCTACCAATTCCTGACTCATCTGGGAGCTGAGGTCAAGCCAGTTCCTAATGAAACACGAGATACTCTCTGCAGAAACTCTTCACCTGCTCTCTGAGTAGTTTTCCAGCATTAGTAATTGCCATGGGCAGTTCAAGGGAAAGCACGGTGCCTGTGCTGCCAGCTTATTAGCACTGACGAACAACAAAGAGCTGAAGCACACGCAATGTTTTCCTCAACACCAAATAAAAATAAGAGAGAATGCCTGGAATTGCTGGGGAATTAAACCAACCAAATGCTTTACATTTCTCTGGTCTTTTCTCCCCAAGTGACCTCACGAAAGTACAGATGAAATGCAGACCCTTTTCAACTTGCACCTTGCCTATCCCTAGCAAGGCTTCCTCCAGCCCTTTTTCTTCTCATCCCAATCCCCTGCCACAGCTCTGGCTCTGCTCAGCCCTGCTGTGAACGCTGGCATTGGTCTTAGTCTGTTTGTCCCACTTGCCCAAAAAGTTTACCCCAAATCTTTCAGGATGTGCCAGGGCAGCTGCTTTTACCCTCATGGTCTTGTCTCAGTGTCATGACTTTGACTGCCCCATGCCATGCGCAGTACATGACAAAATACATCTCCTCTTGCAGCGAGGAAGTTCTCTCCCAGACCTGAACTTTGTGGGAGCATTTCACATTAATTTGTGGGTCTGTTCCTACATCCCACAGCTCACGTAGTCCCTGCAGGGTGTGCCTTCCACGTGTGCTGGGTGGGACACAGGCTGTCTATTTTTCAATGCCTGTCACAAACGTCTAAAAGAGGGATGTTTTGTTTTCATAGGTGGACACCATCTCCCTCTGGAGGCCTTCACAGGCTCTTCCACTGGCTAAAGCTGTAGCCAAGGCACTCACTTCAGGACAGCTACATCACTAGAGGCATGGAAATGTGAGTTTAGGTTAAAGACAGTCCTTGTCCTCAGAACAAAGCTAGCACTTCACATGAGATCAGCAATCCTCTTTTACACATTCACAGAAGCCAAAACAATTGTGTTAAAAGTCACAGGGGAAGACAAATCCTTTCCTCCCCTGAGTTTTAGAGACCTCAGGGGAAATCTAGCACACCCTGTGGCACATGGATGCTCTTTCCTGAAACTACTGTTTGAGCTCTCTTCCTTGCAGAGGTGATTCTGCTGCTCTGGTTCACTGGCAGTGAAAATCTTTACCTGGGGCAATTCCCTCAGAGCAGCTGGCAGGGTTGGGACATCACCTCTGGCAGTCCAGGAGAGTCTTGGCCGTGCCAGGGCTGTCCTGGGGCTCAGCAGAGCACAACCCCAAGGGGTGTCTGAGTTCATTTTCCATGCAGACACCTAAGAGCACCTAAAGGTAGATCAAGGCTGTCAGAATGTCATAGGGAGCAAAGTTTTGCTCTCAGCAGAGGCTGCTCAGGGATGCAGTGTGAAGGGTGAAGGCTTTGCACACTGCCATCATTCCCTGCACAGACAATCAAATGACTGCTCCTGTCCTGAGGCTGCATGAGGTTTTTGTAGATTCTTCAGCCTCCTGGTTTCAGGGGGTCAGCACATCCCATTTGCAGGGAAATTCTATCAGCCTGGGAAAACAGAGCACACAAATCCCCCTGACTGTCCAGCCAGTGGCCTGTCGTGTGCCAGGGCTGGGTTTTTGTGTCTGCCTGGGCATGCTGGAGCTCCAGCCTCAAGCTGAAGAAGTCCACAGGATGATCCACTGCCCAGAGAGAGGGTCTGTGTGCCTGGACTGGGGCATCCACTCAGAAGTGGTTGGAGGAGGAACTCCTCACCTCTAAAGGTTCTTTTGGGGAACCATTGCCATGGTGTCCCTTTTGCCACATAGCAAAGGTGACCCATGATGTGAAAAGGTGTCCTCAGGTTCCATTGGGCCAAACCAGCCCAACCCAAAGTGGGGTTTGATTCAGGGACACCACAGACAACCAAGTGTCTTCTTCTAATGGACCCACAGAGCAAAGAGAGAGCAACCTCTGTAGCAATGCAGGGCAAATGAGCAACCTGGATCCCAACAATCCAGGTAACAAGGAATGCAAACAATAGGATGCTGTGCAAGCCAAATACAGAACCTTTCAGTTCTCTGGTTGAGGTACAGACAGGATGATAGAATCATAGACTCATTGAAACATTTAGGTTGGAAAAGACCTCTAAGATGCACAAGTCCAACCTTTGACCAATCACCACCTTTTCAACCAGACCAGAGCACCGAGTGCCACATCCAGTAATTTCCTGAACACCTCCAGGGACGGTGACTCCACCACCTGATCAATGCAATCATCCCCAAGGACCAATGCAATCATCCCCAATCCTACTCTGGATCCATCAGTAGGGAGAAAGGGGGTTTGCATGCAGCCAAGGTGCCAGTTGTGAGATTTATATGAGGTAAAACAGCCTGACAATGCATCTCAGCAGAAGACTTGGCTGTTTTGTATCGACAGGTAAAGGGTCTTTCCTTTTTCTCTCCAGGGCAGTGAACTACTGCAGGGCTTTGATGTGGCACTACAGAACTGAGCCTCAGCTCACACCTGGCCCTTCTCAAAGCAGGTGGCTGCTCCCTGGGCAGTGCCAGTGTGCTTCATGTCCCCTCTGTGCCCGGGCCAATGCCTCCCCGTGCACCAGCCCCTCCTGCTCCCAGCAAAGGGGATGCCCACGATGCAGGCACTGCCCTGTGCCCTCTGCACACTTCGGTGCCAGGGGCAGGGTGATGCTGGTGATGGCTTGAGGCAGCCCCCAGCCCCTGCACCCTCCCGAGCCCCCAGGGCAGAGCCTGTCATCTTCAAGCAGCTGTTGCTTCTGCCTGGTGATTCCAAGCTTTCCCAAAAGCCTCCTCCCAGATCCCACAGCAGCATCAGCTCTGTTCTGATGCCACCAGCCTGCCACAGCATCAGCAGCCACTTCCACCCCAGCAGCTCGGGGCAGAGCCGGTGGAGGAGCCCCTGCTCTGGGCACAGCAGGGTGTCCATGCTCAGGATAAAGGGATGAAGAAGGGAAGAGGCAAATCCTGCCAGCAGTGATGCCAGTGAGAAGCCAGAACAAACGTGCTCAGGTCAAGAGTGGTCACTGATGTCCCTGCAGCAGGACCAGGAGCAGAACTGCAGCCAGGCAAGTGAGGAGCTGAACTGACAGGCTCAGGACAGGACCCAGTCCAGCTTGGAGCCTCCTTTAACACTTATAAAACACAAAGCCTGACACAGTTGCTGCTCTCTCCAAATGCATTGCCAGATAAACCACAGATAAGAAACAGCCCAGGATAATCCTTCCCTGATACCATGAGAGAGAAAGGAATTACACTGGGCTGCATTACCACCGAATCTTCTGTATCTTTCCAAGACAGTTCTCGCACTACCCATGTACTCAGGAATCGAACTGTATCCTTTAAAACGTTTAATCCTGGCAATATCATAAATATTGCCTTACTCGGTCAGCCAGGAGCAGCCAGATCTCTGAAGAACAGCCTGATTTCAGGAATATCAGCATATCAGCAAAGAGCCCACGTGTCTTTCACTACAGGTCATTGCAATTACCTCCAAAACCGAGGCTATAACTAAAATCTGATCTCTGAGAGTTGGTCTGTCTCAAGGAGCAGTACCTGTGATCCTCCAAAATTATGGCTTTTGATATTTAGCTCAGGAAGAAGCATGAAAACAACCAACTAAACAGCAAATCACCACACAGCAGAACCCCCAGAGAATCAGCACAAACTCCCTCAATTCCCCTAGCACCATGACAGGAGCTGAGCACTGCTGCTCATGAAAGAGCATAGCACCCTGAAGTCTTGGGGCTTTGGGTATTTAAACAAAAAACAAACAAACAAACAAACACAAAAAAAATAATAAATAAAAGGAAAGAAAAAAATATAGAAGATGAAGAAGAAAGCAGACCTGTAACAAAAGCAGACCTATAACAGCATGAAATATGAATGAGGTGCAGAGATTTGCACACTTGCCTGGCAAACAGTCCCTGGCATTTGCACCCTCATGCAACCCACAAGTACTTTCCTGCTGGCTTGTCTCTTCTTCCTTTAAGCAAAATTTGTTAAAAATGGGAAGTACCTTTTCCTGGGTCAGGTTCTCTTTCCCCTTTTTTCCCTTCTTTGTTCTTTTTGCTCTTTCCTTTCCCTTTTTTCTTGTTCTCGGACATTCTGCACAAGTGTTTACAGTCTCAGGAAAAGACAGTCCACACCAGATCTATATGCCCCACGACTGCTACTCCAAATGTTACTTGCCAGCTGCAACTTCCGACTGTTCTTATATTGTTTCTGACACAGACAACACCCACCACTGGGTGGAGAAGCAAAACTTTAACCGTTTGCTCACTGCTCCCAGTTGGCTGAAGAGATGCCCTGGGTTGCAGTGGGAGGGTGAGGGAAGCAGGGCTACGGGACAGGAGAAGCTCACCCGGGAGTGCCTTGGACACATGAAGTCCAGAGGTGGTTTTCCACTTGCTGGTTCTGTCTCTGACTGTAAGTAACTGAACAGCTCCTGGAGCATCACAGAAATGAGGGTTTTGGGGAGCTGCTGAGGTTCAGACAGCGATATGAGAGAGGCAGTGGAGTCTAAAGAGAAGGGCAGAGGTTTGCCAACCATTTTCATTTTGTTTTGATCCAGCAGAGGAGTTAAGTTGGCTTTTCTCTTCCTATTGTTGTTCCCACCATAAATCAGAGTGACTTCACCTGCTCTTCCACCCAGCTCTTTGCTGTCCCGGGAAGTCTTTCCAGAAGTTAGGAATAGCTGGAGAGCCCTTACCTGCACTTCTTGTCTCAGTCCTCCATCTCTGGGAGCTCTAGGTGCTTGGTTAAGCCCACATCTCACCTGCTTGGGGGTTAATCAAGCCCTTTCCACAGTCCAACATGTGATGAGTGACTCAGCCCAGTCCCCTTCTGCAGGGCTGCCCATGCTGACATCGCCTCAAAAATCCATCGGGATCCCCAGCTGGAAAGCCCCAGAGAACTGCCAAATCACTCCCAGAAGCAGCTAAGGGCTTCAGAGACCCAAAGGGGCCAGAAGTTGTAGGGCAGTGGGCAGCACATTCGATCCAGTTACCCATGAATCAAACCCAGTTCGGCACTGGTGAGCAAAGCGTGTCCTCCAGAGCCGCGCTCCCGCCTGCTGTGTGGACATCAAGAAATGAACGAGGTATCAGCCCCCTTGGGATCCTCTCCCAGTGGTTAATCACCCTCATTGTTAACAATGTCTGCCTGCTCTGAAGTGAAATATCTGGCTTCACTGTCCAGCCATTGTTTCTTACTCTTGTTTTCTCCTCTAGATTAAAAAGCCCTTCAGCAACTGGTATTTTCTCCCATGGAAGTACTTACACTCTGTAATCAAGTTATCCCTCAATTTTTTTTTTTTTTTTTTTGATAAGCTAAACAGATCAAGTGTTGTTGTTTTTTTTTTTCCTCCATTCCTTGCTGTATGGCATTTTCTCCAGCTCAGGATCATATCTGTGGCTATCCCATTTTGCAATATCCTACTTAAGCTAAGAACACAAAAACCAGGCGCTATTCCATTGTCTCTTGTGGACAGAGGAAAATACAGAGGCAAAATCCCCACTGCCACCCATTCCCAGCCTTTTAACTCCCAAGTGCTCTCCCAGGCACTGGGCTTCACATGGAAAATCTGTGCCTCTGTGTTTCTACTGCAGGTCCTATCAAGTCTCTGCTCTGCCAGACGGAGTCACCAAGAGGAATTATTTTGCTCTTTCACAGCCTCAGTCTCTGTGGTGAAGCTTCATTTTGTTTTCAAGGGGCCAATGTGCCAAGCCAAACCAGTTACCCTCTCTAGCTTCTTTCTCCCCACTGACCCTTGAACCTCACCAGTCTCTGTCTCTCTTGCTGATTTTATGAGCATTTTCACCTCCAGGTTGCTGGTGGCAATGATCTCACAGAAACACCTCATGGAGCAGTGACCTCCTGCCAGCACTGCCTTTCTGGTAGGTGTTAGTCAAACACTCCTTCACCTGCATGTGAGGGGCAAAGGAGACTTCCAACCCTCCCCTTGCAGTTAGAGCAGAGGACACCATCACACTGAGCACTGGGCACAGCCTTATGAGAAGCTGAGATGTGAACACCTGCAGCACCTGAGCAAACCTGCCCTGAGCTATGACATAAAAGCTCCCAAGTTGGCAGATTTGGAGTTGGAGCTTGAAATGCATTGTTTTAACCACAGAATGGTTGTGGGTGGAAAGGACCTTGAATCTCATGTCATCCCTCCCCTACCATGGGCAGGAATCTTCCACTATCCCAGGTTGCTCCAAGCCCTGTCCAACCTGGCCTTGGACACTTGCAGGGATGGGGCAGCCACAGCTTCTCTGGGCACCCTGTGCCAGGGCCTCAACACCCTCCCAGGGAAGAATTTCTTCCTAATATCTAATCTAAACCTACCCTGTTTCAGCTTAAGGCCATTCCCCTTATCCCCTCCCTCTATTCCCTTGTGAAAAGTCCCTCTCCAGCTCTCCTGTCCTCACCTTTAGGTACCTCAAGGCTGCTATAAGGTCTCCCTGAAGCCTCCTCTTCTCCACACCCTCCATGTTTCCTTGTCACAGGACAGCAGTATAAAGAAACAGTCCATTATACTGTTTATTTTCCAAAAGCAAGGTAATAGTGGTTACTGACCAGTTGGTGTCTTCTGGGTCATTATGAATGATGATTCCCACATGGTTACTTCATTCTTTGGCTCATTACCATATTTCTCTTAGCTAATATGTTTGCAAAGTCCTGTAATTCTGGACTTGAGCTCTACTTGGTAGGCAATTTCCCTCCAGATGTCCTTAAGCTTGTTGTCCACACATCATAATTCCAGATGTACATGGATTGCTATCTATTTTTTCTCTTTACTAAATTTGTTGATCTTCTTATTGCTTCCAGTTTTGGCTTTCAGTGCTACCAACACAGGACGTCCATGGGCTAAACCTTGTCCAGATTCGTGACTCTGAAATCTCAGCTTTCTTGGCCTCTGCTCAAAGAGCTCCCAGTTCTACTCATTTTCTTGAGAATGTTTGAACATCCAACCAATTTCACCCAGTTTTTCTCAGCCTTGGGAAAACAGCTCCTTGGAATCCTCAGGAGTGTTTTCTACCTGTATGATTAGAGCTCCCAACTCTTATCTTGTATGAATGGAAACCCACCATGGGCACTGTCCCCAGGCCAACCACAAGGGATTAACACAGCCACCTAAATCCATAAGACAGCACTTACCAGGCATAATGAGGCCCAAACCCAGTACTCTTGGTTTTGGTGTTAAATCTGCCGAGTTTTGAGGCACTTGGATGTTTTACTCCTAGGGGTAGCTGCCTTGCCAGCAGGTGCATCCCCCAAATGGATGTGTGTCATAAAAAACACATTCTCCTCCCTTCTTTCTTTTCTTTTGCAATTATATTTTCATCCTGAAATAGCTTTTCCCGCAAATTTCTTCATATGAGGACCGTAGTTTTAAGCTCCTCCCCACCATTTCTGAAGATAAATCATAGATCTTCCTCCACTCCAACAAATTTGCCTCCATTCTTGTTAAAAACACAAAGTCTGTGTGTTCTTGGGATCATCTTTCCAAAGTCCTTGTGTTTAGCAAAGGTTTTTAAAGGTAACAAGTACAGTTAAGATGATGCCCTGCCTTTTCTTCTCCCCTTTTTCCAAATGTATGAATAATCAAAGATTCCCTACTACAGAACAGTGCTCTGAGGGTGCACAGCTCAGCTTCAGCATCAGAAAATGAAAATCTAAGCCTAAGAAGAAGTGGCAGTGTGTGGCACCATCCCGAGCAGCCTGGGATTTGTGATGGGAAAAAACAGCACCAGCAACACCCAATGTGGCTATTTTTGTACCTTGGCACAATCCCAGTCTCACCTGTGACAGGTGAGGGATATTACATGCAGATTAATCGTTACCTTGGCAGGTGTACATCTTGTACATCTTGATACCTTATGCAGCGGGCTGGCCCCTGTCCCAGGGTAGGGACCCGCCCCTCCAAATCCAGATTTACCACGGATCATATGGAACAGGCTCTCTCCTGAACAATCCCGACACCCCCTCACTCACAGGGGCCACAGTCAGCACACGACTTCAGTCCCCCTGTGGCTGCACTGACACAATTAAACCTTCCAATGGCAAGCGGGTTCCAGCTTGGTGTCCCAGGTGCCTCGTCTGGTGGTCAGAGCATAATTCAACGGCTGTGCTTTCACAAGTCACTTAATATTTCATTCTGAAACAGCTTTTCATGTTCATGGCTTTAAACAGCCTCGTGGAAAGTTATAACCTAAATCACCATCAACACATGGGTTTTTCTGTCTTTGCAATTCCTGTACAGCTTTAGGCTTGAAGGAGAGAAGGGATGTAATTACATAAGAGCCTGAGCCATACCTTAAGCACAGATAATTCTCGCACGAAATCCAGCACTCTGAGCAGCAGGGTGTGTTTACCAAGCAGAGAATCCTTACCCTCGTCAGGATTTGCCTATATGCAAACCCAACAAGTTGAGATCCTTTATAATCCTCTGGAAATCAGAACAGAGATCAGGCAAAAGAGAACCTCCCTACCTCATCCCCTACATAGTATCCATTGCCATCAGGTGCTGTGGAATTGCTTCTTCAAACAAAGATCCCAGATCAGCTGGGTGGAGAATGGAGTCCGTGGAGAAGTGCTGCTCTGCACTGTGGCTTCTTTTCTGGGAGCACAGAAGGCACTGCTCCCTTGCAGAACAGCAGTGTGCTCTCCAGGGAAAAAAAAAAAAAATAACAGCGAGCTTTGCATCTGGAAAGAAATTAATGCAACACCTCCCAGCCTGATGGGGATTAATAAAAAACTCTGAGCCATCACGTCTCCGTGACATGAGCTGAAACACAGGCAGCAATCCCCTTGCAGCTCCTGCAGACTCCGAGTGTCAGGAGCGAAGTCAGGCGCGCACGCTCCGCACACGTCTGGGGCTGCATTTACAGCAGCAATCCTGGGAGCACAATGACCCATTTCTAATCGTGGCATTCTCACAGCCTTCCACTGTTGGCTTAACTCTGCCTTCACTGGCATCACCAGGAGGTGGCCATCAGCTTCTGGGGAACCTCTGTGCCACATTCCGTGGACTGTCCTGGAACTGCCAGCTCCTGCTGAACGGTGGAGTCAACCCAAAATTGGAGGTAGCCAGAAATACTTGCACGTTATTTCTGGAGATGTGGAATAAAGGAATGCACGATAGGACTGTACCTGTCAGCATCCCTTTGGTTTATCAATGCAATCTGCTGGACGTCATTTCTCTATGACTCTGTTCCTACAAGGCACAGCAGACTTGGCAAAAAGGCTACAGCACGGTGAAAGCAGCAAAGCTGAGGCTCCTGACAAGCAGAGTCCCACCTGCAGTTTTCTGAAGCAAACCCACTGCAAAGCCCTTGTGCCACTGCTTGATCCCCTCACAAGTATCTCCTGCCAGAAGACAAGATAGTGGCACTTGCTGGACCACCAGCTCAACACAAGCTGTGCACTGACAAGTTGGGAAAGGTATTTTTAAGCTAAAAATACCATCCTTCTTTCTGCAGCTCTTGCTGCCACATCTATCGTTGCCATGAAGGAGAAAAAAACACTCAGCAAGTACAGCCATTTATCTGTCCAAGAAGGACAATTAAGCTCCACTCGAGCATTGCCTGATATCCTTGCTTTGCACAAATGGCATTTTTGCCATTCTCAGTTTCCCATCTGCATTTTCCCAAATCCAGCCTCACACCCACTGCACGTGCACACACAGCTCTGGAAGGGGACAAGTCTTGTGGATGCTTGATAGAGACCTGACACAGCCAGCCCAAGTAGGATATTTCACATGGCATCTCCCTTTCCTTTTCATCCTTAAGGAATCAAATCTTCACCCTGATAGGATTTATCACAGAGCAGTTATGTCGTACAACCATGCACGGTTTTGCTCACAAAAGTAAACATGTTTTACCAAATCTTATCGAAGTCCAGCTGAATTTAATTCTGAAAGCAGGCAGGAAGGCAGGGAAGCACCTCCTGAAGGTGTCCTCAACCCACTGCTGACACATTTGGCAAGTCCATCTCTTGGACTCTGATATCAGCACAGTCAGCCAGCTTAGAGAACTCCCAGCCCTTGTTTGCAGCTGCTCCATGTGGGTGAGAAGTGGGGCTAGACCAGGCTCCACTGCAGGAGAAGATGGGCACTGTGGGGTGTCTCTGTGGGTGTCCTTTTGTCACACAGGTGCCCTTTGATGCCTGGGTGCCCTCCCACAGCTGCCAGGTCAGTCACTCCTCGTGGCCCTGGGTGCTCCTGGCCCATCACAGCTGTGGCACACAGGCCATGCTGGGCTTGGACTCAGGCTCCATCCTTGCTTTGGAAGGGCAGCACACTTGTGTGTGAGCAGGCTCAGCTGATGGGCTTTAAATCACAGCTCTGCCCTTTCCATCTCACAAACTCAGCTTCTGAGGCTGTTCAGAACAGCCCTGCTGTGAAGTGGCACAAACTCACTCATCGCTCTGGGACAGCTCCAGTTAAGTTAGTGTCTGTGCCCATGAGCCAGCCCAGACACCTTAGAAGCAGAATTCAGCTCCTTGCTGGCCCCTCCACCCCAACCCTCAGCACCTCTGAAATCCTCCTGGATGTTTATCATCCCAGCAAGAGACATCTGCCATTCCCTTTAACAATTCCTCTTTATTTCCTCCTCCTGCCCCTCAAACAACAGCAATTTCCACATGAAATCAATGAACGGGGCATCCTCCATTCACACCTCCATCCTAAACCTCTCAACTAGGTCTGGCCAGAAAAGGCTAGGAAGTTTTGTGGAAAATTCCATGAATTCTTATGGTCTCTTTTTCTTTAGAGGCAACTCTGCTGAAGTGCTGAAGGCCCCAGCAGGTTTTAGCCTCCCACAAAGAAATGGGAAAGTTGCTTTTAGGAATGTTTATATTTAAGGGATATCATGAAGCCCCTCCAGCTCAGCCCTTTTTCTGCTCACAGGGTCAGTCTGGAGCTGGAGGAGTGGAAGGGGAGGCTGAGCCCGTGTGGGGGGCACTGTGACACCTCAGCTGCTTATTTGTGTGGATCAAAGAGTGATCCTTGGCTGAGCACTGTGCCAGAGCCCTGACAGCCTGGAGAGGTCTGGAGGAGGTTCTGCTTCCCTGCAACCACTCTGAGCCAGCATCAGCCCTCCCTGCCCCACACATCCATCAGTTCCTCACACCCAATGGATGTCTGCAAGACAAAATGCATTCCAAACCACAGCCACGTGGCCAAGGACAGAAAAGGCACATCTTTTGTGTTAGCTTCCCTGGTCAGAAAGGAACTTGGACAGGAGGAACTGAGACCACATAAGGCAAAAATGATCAGAAGCTGCTCTTGGAGTTTCCAGAGATCTGAACTTGGGCAAGAGGCTTCATGTAGGAGATCCCAGATGCAGAAGAGCTCACGAGGGTCCACAAAGGAAGGGCTCAGCTCACCATGGGTCCAGCTTGGTTCTGGTTCTGTGCAAGCCCCAGGGAGTGCTGCTGCAAGGTCCTACAGTGGCACAACAGCATCTTGGAAGCCTCTGCAAGGATATCGACCAGAACACCTGAGCCCTGCCTCAGAGAAATGCTTAAAAAAACAATTGGAGATTGTATCTCTACCCAAATGAAGGTTCTTTCCCAGAAACCCCTTCCAGGACCTTAAAAGACCAAGAAAAGCAGATACAGCATCACTCACTGCAATGTTGTGGGTGGAGAGCACGATCAGATGGACAAGTACATTATACAGGGCACGTGTTGTTCTGTGTTGTATTTGCCTGATGAAAATGTGCCTGAAGCAACAGAGTAATTGGATGTGCTGCATTTGAATCCATGGAGGAGCTGCTGTGGGTTAACCCCAGTGGGCAGCTAAGCATCACAGAGATGCTGGCTCACTCCTTCCCACCCCCAGTGGGATGAGCTAAGAGAAAAGGAAGAATAAAAGCAAGAAAATTGGGGGTCAGGATAAAAATAACAATAATAACAACAGTTTTGTAAGTGAAGGATGAGTAGAAGAGAAGAAAACAAAACAAAAAAGTGATGCAAAGGCAATCAGTCATCCCCTTCCATGAGTACAGGATGCCCAGCCAGCTCCCAAGCTCATGGTTAACCCATTCAGTGCCAAGCAGGATGCTGAATGGTGTGGAGTATCTCTGTGCTCTGGTCATCTGCATGGCCCCAAATCTACTCTAACAAAAGTCAGAATCTTAGCGTGTTATTGGTGTTGTTTTGATCAAAAAGCTGAAACATGGCAATTGTGAGCCACTGTGAAGAAAATTAACTTTATCCTTTCCAGGAGCAGACCATGAGACATGCAAGGCTCTGTTCAGGGAAGGTTCCCATCACCTCCCCATCCAGCACTGTGGACTGTGCTCCCCCCAGGCAGGCTCTGCTGGCACTGACACCCCAGCTCCCTGTGACACTCCGTGCTTTGGGTGGCCAGGGGACAGCAATAGAGCAGGGCCACGGCTGCCAGCCCTTCTCCTCATGCTCCAGGGAGAGGGATGGGCAGGGAAAAGCATCTGCTGTTGTCTCTGCCCACGGGAGAAGGGAAAAGGGGAGCTGAGGCAGCCGTGAGAACAGCGACATTCTCTCCCTGGGTAGGAACCAGGTGATGTCAGCACACAAAACAAACTGCACAGGGAATTCCTGTGTGGGGAAGGAGGTGGAGAGGGGAGTCCCTGGTGATTCCCAGAAATAATTCAGGATGAAAAAGCCTGAATTGACAGCACCAGCTACTCAGGCGGGTGAGATGATTCTGCCTGGATCCCAGCAGCCCTCTGTCCCACCAGGATTGGGGGGGGCAAAGCCTTGCTCTGGGCTGCCTTAGGATCAGGGCAGTGCACAGAGCACTTTCTTTGCATAACTCCTCTAATCCAGAGACAGAAGAGCCCGGGGGAATGAATCTGACTTTGTAGCAGGGAAGAAGCACCAGCAAATCCACATTGTTATTATTTTTGTCCTCCCCAACATGCTGCCTCTTGTGCAGGTGTGAGGAGCACAAGTGGAGCCGTCTCCAGGCTTTGATTCCCTCCCTCTTCTCACAGCCACTCCATGTATGTGGCTCCTCCAGGCTGAAGGAAAGCCTTCCACCCTTCACCATTGTCTTTTTGGGTCTGCCAGTCCACCTCTGCCTTGTTCACTGTGGCACAGCCGAGGCCACAGCTGGCCCAGGGAGATGCCACCAGGTGCCACCTCTGCCCAGGGGTGCCCGGAGCAGAGAGCTCAGCACCACGGCGCTCTTGTGATCTGCTCACACAGCCAGGGCTCTCTCCAAATTACTGCTTCGCAAACAGCGCCTTCTCATTACATAATTCTGCCTCTAATTGCTGTTGCCCAAAGGTATGAGCTGTGTTTCTTGCGGACTATTACCAAAATCGTCCTTTCCTGCTCACTGTCAAACCCCTCCCTGCCGACGTTTATTCCCTGCTCTCTCCCCTTGTTTCCATCACACCTTTCGAGAGCCCAGCGTGGGGGTTTTCCACGCCTGTCCCCGTTATCATCACCCCGTTCCACAGCAGGGGCAGTGCCCATTCTGCCCGGGCAGCTCTCCCCTCTCTCCGGCTCTGCACAGCTGCTCCTCCCTCCATCAAAGCCTTCCCACACTTTGTGAGCTATTCCAGCTAATTGGTGCTCCAGTCTCCAGCACGGTCTGCGCCGCACCACAGCACACTGCGAAGGGTTATCCGCTGTCTTCCCCAGTCCACTAATTGTGTAATTATGCAGAAATGGCCTGTCTGGTACAATCTATTTCTCATAGTCCCCTGTGGTGCTTGTTGCTTACAATGCTCATTATTCCTCTAAGTATTTGCAGACCTTCACCCTCCATCATATTTCCACAAATTGCAGTTCTATTAACAAGGGAACAATTCCTGAAGTCCTTGCAAATACTGTATTCATTTTCTCAACTGCTCCCTCCTTTCTGGCCAGGAGCAGATGGAGCTGTGTCTCCAGGCTGGCTCAGGTCAGGGAAGGTGCCTTTGCTCCGGAGCCTCTCCCTGCCTTGTGCCCATGCCCAGGCTCGGGGGGCAGGGCTGTGGGGAGCCCAGGAGGGGAGCAGAGGGCAGGGAGCTGTCCCAGGCTGGGTGCCTGGGGGTCACACACCTCACCCTGTGCCATGGGGACGTGCTGGCTCTGCGCTGCTCAGCCCATCCCGCAAGGAGACAGGCGGGCTCTGTGCTCATCCCGGATCTCTGCCGGGTGCCAGGCTCAGCTGTCTGAGCAATTACACACCAGCTACAGCCTGTGCTTCAGGCTCAGCTTCCTGCCACAGGCATGCCATGGCTCTGGACTCAGAGCAGCCCCCTCCAGAGAGAAGGAGCCCGTGCCCTGCGTGCCCCCACCATGCCCTGCCTGGCACAGCCAGCCACATCCACACGGCCATGGAATATCCTGGGTGGAAAGGGCCCACAAGGATCAATAAATCCAACTGCTGGCTCTGCACAGGACTCCTCAACAATCCCACCCTGTGCCTGAGTGCTGTCTGGCAGGCTTGGGGTGTGATCATTCCCTGGAGAGACTGTTCAGTGCCCGGCCACTCTCTGGGGAAGAACCTTTCCCTGATAAATCCAACATAAAACTCTCCTGACACAGCTCCAGCCTCGGGTCCTGTCACTGGTCACCAGAGAAAAGAGATCAGTGTCTGTTTGTCCTCTTCCCCTCACAAGGAAATTGTAGACTGCAGTGAGGTGTCCCCTCAGTCTCCTCCTCCCCAGGCTGAACACACCAAGTGCCCTCCTCAGCCACCTCTCAAACAGCTCCAAACCCTTCACCATCCTCACCACCCTCCTTTGGACACTCTCCAGCGTTGGGTCCCAGAAACCTGGGATTTTTGAACTTTCTGTGCTTTCTGGCACTGACCCCCTGGAGAACACTGCTTTCGACCTGGGGCCTTGGAGAAGGCTCCAAATTTGAGTGATGGAGTTAAAGTCACTGGTGTGTAGTTAAAATAGAAGTATGTGAAGGGCTTTAAATCTGAAGTTTTTATAATATAGTGATAGGTATAGGACAAGATGGAGGATTTTAGGTGCTGTCTCTTTCTGTGTTCTTCTTAATTCTTCATGATTTCAAGTAGTAGTTTCTAGTTCGACAGTCAGTGCTGCACTGAGGGTCACAGGAGTTTGGTTAATGGGTCAAAAGTATAAATAATATAGGTGCTAATTCTCTAATGGGCTGTTTACCTTTAAGAAATTACTTCTCTAATGGGCTGTTTAGCGTTAAGAAACCTTGTAACTAAGTTCGCCTCCATTAGCTCACTTTTAGCTGGTAGTGTTGCTAAACCGTCTGTACTTTAAATAAAATTTAATAAACAACCAAGCCCAAACACGAGAAAATTCATCTCCTTCGTGTTTTTAATCCTAACTCTGAGCAAAAACAGAACAAAACACTGCAAAAAAGCCACTAATTAAGTGGTGATAATACCACCTTTACATCCAAAAGTTTAATATGTTCCTTACATTGCAGTGACCAGGGTCAGCACCAGACCTGCCCAGTCTGCACCTTCTGAGCTAGAGAAAAGCTAATGGGCCACAAACGAGGCTGGACATCCCACTGGCCAGATGGTTCAAGGTGGCACAGCTGATGTGAGGCACTGCAGAGTGGGGACATGGCATTTGGGGCCATTTGGGGAGGTTCTGGAGCCACCACAAAGGTCCCTGGGGTGGTGGCTCCTCTAGGGCTGTGCTGGAGGTGGGTGATGGCTGTGGAAGGCCAGGACAGTCTGGTGTGAGTCAGAAACGGGGCTGGAGGCAGCTTTGCCCAAGGCACATGGCAGGAGATCTCCCTGAGAAGTGGTATTTCAGGGAATTTCCCTCTCTGCAGACAGGAGCAATTAGAGGGACACCAGGGCAGCCACCATATGACTTCTTAAAAACTCAGAGCTTTGCTTTGTGTCGGTACCACCACGGGAAGGGGGGAGAGCCCCAGAGCCAGCAGCTGTTTTCTGGATGGGGCTAGAAACAGCACTGCTGAGCAGCAGCACTTTGTGCCAGCATATCCCTAAAATACCTCATCCCTCAAAGGAAACCATGAGATCTCCAAAGGCCTGCAAGAATACATTGGACTTCAGTACAAAGCTGGATGCTATGGGCAGCCTGACCAATGGTGATATCCACAGGAAGCTTATGTCAGGCTTAATTTCCATTTTGAATTTCCAGTACAGCTTCTGGCTGGTTTGACTTGGGCCACAGACACAGTGCAATAAGAACTGTTAGAACTGTTGATCATGGTAATGGACCAAATGTGTTATTTAGCTTCACATGGGTTTATCTCTGGTGTGGTATTCCACAAGAGAATTTAAATGTCCCCATAAAATTTAATTCTAACCATCTTTCTCTAGATATTTCTGAAGAGGGTTCTCCCACGAGAGGCCTGGTGCTCTCTGCTTTCATTAAGTCTAGACATTTCATAAAGCAGTCTCCTCTTTTAGTATTCTGTCTTCTTCATTGGAAGCCAAGAGTTGATAAGACTTTGCAACAAGGGAAGAGGAGAAGACACCCAAAAACACCCCACTTTGCCACCATTTGGTCAGCTCAGCTGCAGATCTCAGCAGAGAGTTAATGGAGGAGAATGAGTATGCTGCTCAGTCAGACAGGACTCCTTCATCCTCCTTTCATGACAGAACAGCTGCTTTTGTAACTACCCCCTGCAGATATTAAAGCTGAGAAAAATCCTTCTCAGAGCAAACCACAAAAAGAAAGGAGCTTTCTTCTGGAATGCTGTGTCAATTAACTTCTCAGGACTCCCCTGAAGGCAGACCTATCTTGGGGTTCTCAGGCCAGGAGACCATTCACAGATACACCTGGACAAATTATGCAACGCAAATAAAAACACTGAAGAACTAGGTATTCCTTCCTGTTTGTGAAATTTTTCTTAGCTGATCTTACCAGCTAAAGATTACAAATACATTTATAAACATCTGCTGAAGAGTTTACAGGAGGAAAGGTCAGGCTCTGACGCAGGCCATGTGTTGTGCTCTGCATTCTGTCCACACGGCAATCCCAGATGTGATGGCCGCGGTCACGCACATCTGGCTGCAGGTTTGGGGCTGACCAGCACAGCACAGGTGAGGCCACTGGTGAAGAGAGAGAACCCTGAGCACACAGCATGTGTCTGCTCTTGCACTCCCACCAGGAGACTCGCACCAGCTCCCTGCAGCCAGCATTTTTATATAGATATAAACTTGCATTATATAATGGAGCACTTTGGCATCCCTTCTGCTCCAGGTGCCCGTGTGCTGGGCAAGGCAAGGTCGCAAGTCCCAGCAGTTCCCTAAGCACCAAACAGCCCCGTTAATGACAGCCTACAAATCTGGCAAAGGCAAAATTTGAAATTGTAGGAGGCACCAAAAAGCCTGGCCAACCTCATTCAGCCCTTGCCGACAAGCTGGCTTTGATAGCACTGACGAAAAATAAGCTGGTTGATGAGTCTGTCCCATCTCCAGTGGCCTCAGTCAGCCCCAAGGGAAGTTTCATGATGCAGCCCTTTGCAGGACACCTCCTTGAGCATAAATAAAATTGGAGGAACCAAGAGGGAGTCCTAGGGAGAAGACCAGGGTCTCAAGTGAAAGCCTATGATGCACCAAGTATGTGATTCAAGTGTTCACGTAGTGAAAAAATGTTGCAAAAGGACTAGTGATGACACAGACTGGCACACTAGGGATTCAGAGGGTAAAGGGCAGTGTTTGCACCTTTCTATGGTGTTAAACACCCACTATCCTGATGAAAGAGGCTCTGTTTCATCTTAGATATTTCTACTAACTCAGGTGAGTGGACACAGAAATTAGTACTCTCCTCTGTAAAGCACACAAGCACAAATGGCAGAATTTCTGGTAAAACAACAGATTTGATCCCACACCTTTCCCCATTTGTGGGGAGAAAATTCTCTGCTTTCCCCTCTCCACCACTCCCAGTCAGAGTCTCTGTTTTAGAATTCTGCAATTCTTTGGTCTAACACCATGGAGTGTTTTTTCTGCCTCTTGTGCCATAACAAAACAGCAACGACCTTCTCTGGCCATCATTTGAGCCTGGACAATTTGGTCCATGAGCAGTGGAGATGCCTGTCCCATCTGCCTCTGTTTAGAGCACGGCCAAGATGTTTTGCTTCTCTCCTTGGCTAAGACATAAAATTTGGAGTGATCCCACTACCCAGCCCTGTCCTCTGAGCTCCCCAAAGGTACTCTGGCAGTTTTAAAGGCAAATTCAGTGCACATTACTAAATTGGCAACGTAAATAACCCGTCCTGCTCTGAGGTATCACGTGTAGCACAGAGAAACACAGACTCCCATGTGTCCCCTCAGTGTCCCAATCCATGAGCGAGATTCCCACAGCTCAGAGGCACAGGGTGACAGGACACAGCTCAGAGCAGTCTCTGTCCCTCTAGGCTCTTTCAGTCAAATGGAACAGGGCAGAGATGGAGCCAGACAGAACATTCCCAGCTCCCTGCACCTCCCAGCCCTTTGGTGTTCCTCCAATCCATCTCCCTCTGGTCACCAGCCCTTCCTGCCTCTCATGTCCTTGTCCCAGCATCTGGGACAGGACACTGGGCACAGACCTCAGAGCCCCCTCACAACACCTGCCACATCCAGGACTTCCTGACTGAATTCTTCTCGTGGGATGTCTTGTGTAGCAGTCACTGTCAACCTGGAGTCACAACAGCCAGTGCCAGATGAAGCCATCAGACACAGCCTCCACCAGGAGGGAAGCCAAAGGAAGATGGGTGCCCTCAGGAGCATTGAGCTCTGAGTCATCCCAGACGGCCAAGGTGATGCAAAGTCCATGCTGGACACACCAAAGGGCAGCTGAACCCACTGCAGAGTCACATCATCCTCCAGACACACTTGTCCCTTTCTGTAGGAAGGGGCTGGGACACAGCCTGCTTGGATGAAGTGAAATGAAGTGCCCAGCCATGGTCTCTGTGACACAAGGAGGGTTGGAGGCAGAGTTCTCTGCTCGTGACGTTTTGCAGGCAGTGCTTGCCCAGCTTTTTATCAAAGCAATCCATTTCACAGTCCAGGGAAAGGGAAACGAGGCAACACCAAGAGAAAAGTCACAAAGACGATGATCTCCCACACAGAGTTCATCAGGTGAAGGGCCAGGAAGGACAGGAGAACTCCTTGGAAGGCACAAGGAGCACAAGCCACGTAGCACTTATGATTGCTGGCTAAAGCAGAATAACTGGGAGGGACAGAAGGAAAAACAGGGACTTTTGGGCTGGGAAAAACTCGGTTATTGGGTGGAAGACAGTGGGGAAGAAATTAAAATCACACACATTAGCCTAGATGGAAGATTTATGCACAGATCTGAATTTGCCTACAGCCCAGTTTCAGTGTTTTCAAAAGTGGAAGCCAGTTCTGAGTGCCCACACCCAGGCAACTGGTGTCCTTCCACCACTGCTGTGTTTGTCCACTTGTCTCAGTGAAGATCCCATCTGAGGCTGTTCAGGGTAACTGTGAAGGATAAAGGGGCTTGGGTTTAAAAGCATGTCTGCCTGTTGCCCTTCTCCAACTCCCATGAAGAAAAGCCCTTTGAAAGAAGTGGCCTGGATATTTTTTCCACTCTTTAATTGCATGCCCTACCCTTCTCTGGGAACTGGCAGACCCTCACCCATCTAGAAATACCAGCTGCTTGCCAGCCCTCAGGGTGCTGCTTGTTAGGTCTTTTTTATGGAGTCAGGCTGGATGCTGTGACACACAGTGGGATTTGTTGGTTGGGGGGTTTTTTTTGTACCTCCTAGCTGGCATTCTTGCCTTCCTGGACAAAGGCAGTACCAGGTCAGGCTCATGCTGGGAAGACACGCTGCTCAGTGGCTCACCTCTGCTGAAGACCTGGTAATGACTTCCGCACATTCCCCGGCTCCAAAGGTCAGCCATAAATCAATGACTAAACCCCAGCGTGCATTGTTCCTCCAGCTGCTCGCTGGGGAATTGTCCATGTTTGATTCCTGTTGCAGATAGCCCAGAAAGCCAGAATTCATCAATGGGCAGCTCAGCTGCTCAGGAGTCCACTGGGAAAACATTTCTAGAGCTCCACAAATGAAAGCCACTTCTCCCGGGCTCTTATTCTGCTCGCTGCACTTTCTACCCCATATGTCAAGTTGTCACAGTTCTCACTTGCCAGCAGCTGCCTGACCCTGCTTGGGTGGTGGCAGGAGTAAAGTGGAAGAAGCATGGAGCCAAGGGTTTAAATGAGCAGAGATGTTCTTGGCAGACTCGGGCAGAGAACACAAGACTGGCAGCCTTCAGGCTAGAGAGCTGTGCACTGCACCAAGGTCCCAGCTGTGCTCCACAGACCGGCCCAGAACAACCAAATTCGTGCCCTGGAGGAACTGCATGAACCACAAAGTCACCAGAATGGAGTGGCTCGGCTTCACCTGGGCAACCCAGCTGTGGTACCCACTGACTGCAGCTTCCTTGTGCCATCCTGACATCCCTGTGCCAGCTGCCATCCCTGCTCCAGGACACTCCACAGTGTCACAGACCTCTGCTCTGCGTGCAGAGCTCCCGACGGGCTGGGCTGGGCTGTGCGTGTGTGTCCCACCCCAGCCCAGGCACTGCAGCATGAGAAGGAGCCTCGGCTATAGCCCAGAGACATCTGAGCTCAGTGGCAGCATCTGACGACAGATGTGTGTCTTGCAACATCGCTACTGAAGTGTCTTTTCCTTTCAAAGTCGGAATCATTTTCCTTCACGTAATAGTGCAGGCAAATATAATCCTATTAACAGGGCTATTAAACTAAACAATACTTGGCACGCCATGACCTAAAGAAACAATCCACCAGCACCGGCAGCTTGTAAACAGCCCAGTCCCTGAGGCAAAATGGGCATTTCCTATGCCCCAGTGCCCTCCTGGCCAGCACCCTCCCACCCTGCTGCTGCACCAAGCTCTGCAGGACACCCAGTCCTTAAGTGTGTGGGAGGGCACTGAAGTAAAAAGCTGGTGTCTGCATAAAAACTGTCTTTCCTGAGACGAGTGGGCCCCTTTCCATCCTGCTATCCCAGCCTCTAAATCAAATTTACTCCCTAACCCAATTAGCATTCACTCAAGTTTACACCAAGACAAGGCTTGGATCTTTGTTGGCATCTCTGCAGTGGCTCTTGTCTCTTGAGTTTAGAGCTCTTTGGCTCCTCCACATATCTGAATTCCCAATCCATCCATGTCTGAATTGAAAGACTGGGCTCACATCTCTTTCCAGTAGGCCTGTCAATTAAAGTTCTGCCTTCTGCTCTGGTCTCTTGACTGAAGCAGTTCTAATTCTTGCCCCACTCCTCCACAAATGCACCTGGCCCTTCTCTGCCATTGCCTGCAGCTGTGGCAGAGTATGACAGCAGTGCCTTGGGAAGAGATGAATGCTAGGATGCACAGGCACTCCTGTGCAGCCCTGGGCACTGCCTTCCTCTCTGTAACCCTGGAAATAGCTGTCACTTCCATGGTGCTGCAGCAGCAGAAGAGCAAGGAGAAGAGTTTGGGCTGGGGAACCATTTGTGGTGGCAGAAAGTCTTTCAGCAGCATGAAATGAAGCATTTACCCCATGGGGTACTAAACTGTGATCAGCAAAGGAGGAACCCATGGAGACTAAACACGATGTTGATGACCAAATACTGTCTCCTGATTGCTCCTCAGAGCTACCCTACACAACAGGAACTCTACAGACCTATGTGCTGTGTAAAGCACTTGTCTCTGGCCTCCCAGCCCTGCTGGGCTCCCCAGTGGTTCCATAGAGAACAGACACTCCTGTCTAAGCACTGCTCGTTCCCTTCCCTTGCAGTGAGCTCAGAACAAAACCAGAGCCATCGCCTTTCTCTGCCTCTCTGCCCACACTTTATCCCTGCCTTTGCAGCTGCAGGTGAGCCCAGAGAGTGCTGCCCTGGGGGTGCAGAGGCATCCTCTCATCCAGTGCATCCCTCAGCCCCTCAGCTGTTCTGTCCGTGGGATGAGATCCACTGCAGACCATGTGAGAGATCTCTTTGGCAGAGATCATCCACCAGAAGGGCAAGAGATGTTCTCTCATCATCCCAAGCACTCCTGCCAGCTCCAAGATGAGAAGAGGAGGTGTTTGTCCAAGTGACATCCTTGGCTACATTCTGTGTTGGAGCTGGGGTTTCCAAAGAGATGCATCCTCCTACCACTTTGCTCTGGGAGATCTGCTCCAGGCCCACCAGCACAGGGAAATTGGATTCTTCTAGAAGCAGGAGAAAGACAACCCAAAGCCCACTTGGCACTTTTCAATGCCTTTGTTATTGTACATTACCTTAGAAACCTTTGCAAAACCAGTAATGGCCACAAACCCAAACCCATTTCACGTTCACAATGAACTGTGTGAATCCCTAAAGAGTCCCAGTAAGAAAACCTGGACTTGAGAAAATGCCATATGAAGTGGCACAGTGAAAATTGCTCCTTGTGTCTTGACTCTTGCACAGACCAGCTACTTCATATTTTCTCCCAGCCATTTTGGCTTTCCTTGTTGTTTCATTTTATGGGGAAGATTTTGATCATTGCTGGTTTATATCTCCCTCATCTTCTTTTATGAGGAAACTGTATTGGAAATTCCCCCTCACACAAAACAAAGGGAAGCAGTGACAAATGGATCTCAAAGGATGAGCTGATCAGCTGCTTTCTCAAGGCTTTCATCTGGCCAGAGGCTGAGATAAGGCTGAGATGAGCAGCCCAGCACTAAAACACACCACAGGATCTGATAGGATGGAAACCTACAAATCTGCCCCTATCAGAAAGTACAATCAAATTACAGGAATTCACTCAGGTAAACAAATAATCCCAAAATGTGTCCAGATATGCACAGGGTGATTCAATCCAACAATAAATAGACCAGACACAGCTCCAGCCACTTAAACTGACCACAGCACTTCTCACTGCCCACCCACTCCCCCCCAAAATTCCCGGAATAACAGACATTCTGCGTTGTTCAAACAAGCAATATTTATTTTATTCTTACGTAAAATTGTACGGGTTCTGCAGATGTAAACACGGGTAAACATTGCCTCCTGTCCCCAGTGCACAGCAGAGCCTCAGGGAGAGCAGGGCCAGAGGGTCTGCACTCACCTCCCAGTTCTGCCAGACCTTCCCAAACAACTTTGCAGTGGCCCAGCATTTTGGGATTTGGTCTCCATCAGAAGGAGCACCCAAAGCCAATGTCACTTTAAAACATGTCAACACAACCCAGTTTTCAAAGGTGTTGAGCTACAGTAGCTGTAACCAGCATTCCCAGCCTTCAGCAGCCAGGCCACTTCAATTTGTGTAGATAAATATTTTAAAATATTGACAACAAACATTCTGTGTTTAGTCACTGGGAAAGAGAACAAGACAGTTTTCCAAGCTGAAAGGCTGAGTTAGACTCTTGGTGACAGCAAACAGAGGACAGAAAGAAGCACAGAGCATTACAAAACCAAGACAGCAAGTGCATATGCTGGCTTCAAGAGGCTGATTTATTTGTCTTTTAGCAAAAGCATTCAGAAACTTACATCTTTGCCTCTTCACAGATGGTGCTAAGCCAGATTGTCCTGCTGGAACCATTACTGACAGCATCACTGAATCATCTCCATTAATCCCTATGAGGAGGCAGAGGTAATTCTGGAAGGCTGGTGCAGGGCAAAGCCCAGAGGGACTCATTTTGTACTTTATAAACACTTTTGGAAAGCTGAGTTCCTACTTTGAGCCCACAAAGCCGAAGATCAGCTCTGACCAAGGTTAGGAACAAACTCTACCCAGGTTTCTGCCAGGAAAATTCATGCAACTTGGTTTCACCTTTCAACCAGCACTCTGGGAATTCACTGAGGATGAGGATCTAAGCTCAATCTTTCCACAAACTCATCAACCCCAGGAGCAGGGAAAAACCATGAGAAAAAGTGCTACTTGCCAGTCACACCACAATTCTTTGCTGCAACAGCAGCTGGAGGATGCAAAAAGAACAAGACTGCAGAACCAGTCAGCAGGGGAGGTTATGAAATAAAGACCAATAAAGAAAGCATCTAATTGCTCCTCAATGCAGGCCAACCCTATAGGAGAGTGAAGTCTTCCAGAGCATCTTCCTAGAGGTTATGCACTTACACACTTGTTTTCTGAGTGTGAACTTCCTTGGGCAAAGGGTGGGAAAGCCACTTCAGTTTATTTCCTAAGTCCCAGCTAAAAAGGGAGAGTCTTTCTGCCACCCTCTCACCACCCTCTGTGAAGCCAAGGGCTGCAGAGCCCCTGGATTGCTCAGCACTGAGAAAGGCAAAAGGCAGAAGGAATGTTTGAACAGCTGATTTTTGAGTGGCACTGGGAATTTGCCAGTTTCTTCCTTTGTCCTGCAGGGTTTGCAGCTCTCTGAAAGCCCCGGGAATGAAGGAATCTATGATGTTCAGAAGTCTTAAGGATTTTGTCTCCTCTGAAGCACCTTGCTATCAAAGTTACTTCATTACCCAAAAAAATGAGACTTTCTAATGCATCTCAGATGCTACAAGTCATTGCAGAGCTCCCCCTTATCAAACCCTGTGTTATGACAATGGGCAAACCAATTGCCAGGGGTAATGTTAATATTTTTTTCTGGAAGAGGACGTAGCAGAGGGGGTAAGACTTTGAGAGCTGCATCCACCAAGAGCACAATAATCAAAAACCCTTTTATCTGCCCTAGGTCTATTCACACCCTGGTTCATCACCTGTGTAGGTCTCAGAGCTGCACACACCCCAAAGCATCACAGGAATGAGTGATGGACTCTCCTGGACTTCCTTCTGACTACAGCACAAGATGACTCTGGAACCTGGACTTAAGAAAAAGCTTTAAATCAGTCAATCACTGGGGTTGGAGATACACCCTGGAAAGAGCTTGGAGAAACAGCAGTAATTTCTGGGGAGAACTGTGCTGTTACCAGGGTACAAGTTTATTCTGGGAATATCTCAGAGCTCCAAGGGAGCTCTGATTTAAGTGGGGCTGTGTAGATCCAGTGTGTTTACAGCACACACAGATAAGGCAGCTTAAAGAAGGACTTTTAGACTGGAAATGCTTCCCTGTGAGGGTGGTGAAGCCCTGGCACAGGCTGCCCAGAGCAGCTGTGGCTGCCCCATCCCTGCAAGTGCTCCAGGCCAGGTTGGACAGGGCTTGGAGCACCCTGGGATAGTGGAAGGTGTCCTTGCCCATGGCAAGGGTGGCATGAGGTGATCTCTAAAGTCCACAGCAATCCAAACCACTCTGGATTCTACAAAGGGCTCAGCCTGAGCTCTGGAGGGCGGGAAGGGAAGCAGGGTGTGCTGGCCTGACAGTGCAAGGGCTCTGCTGGGAGCTGTGTCCACATCCCACACTGAGTGGTGAAGGTGGACAGTGCCCAAGGGCAGGCAAAGGAAGAATTAGAAACTCTGGCTGAGAGAGACTGTGTTTAGCACAGGACAGAAGTACAATCCCTGTTCAATCCTCATCAGCTACAGATCCAACATGGAACTGTTGGCAAATCATCTCAAGCTTCACTTATGGTGCTGCCAGCACCTTCTCTCAGTAGGGCAGCCCACAAACACCAAAAAGAAGCTCAACCACCACAGAGAAGGAATTACCAACGAACAGGAGAGTCACTCTGAGAGCAGCCAGCCAGTCAAACTCTAATTAACAAGCACCAGCAGCACTGGATGGATGCTCACACCAGGAGCCCCAGGACATTTTCAGCCTCAGCTCAAAGCACATTACCCAGGCAACTGGGGTATGACCAAAGCCTTTCTCTAGCAGAAGTTCATGTTTCCCCAGCTAAGTATGGGCTGAGTTGGCAATGCTGGCTCGAGTGGTTCTGCAGGCTGATTTCTCTAGAGCCTGAAAAGACCTGGGTGCCTGTTCCAGACATTCCTTCATGTTGTGAGCTGCAGGTGTGACCCTCACAAGCCTGGGGCACATGGGGGGTTGGTTGGTGGGTTGGTTGGTTGTCTAGGGGTTGCTTTAAATTGCTTCTCTGCAGTTGTGTCACTTCCCCAGGCACACAGAGGGGAGTGTGTGAGTGACACAGTGGCTGCAGTTTGGTGACCAGACCTCTCCCAGAACCCTCACTCCATCTCTCTGCTGAAACTGGGTGTGAAACCCCAGCCCAGCCCACCAAAGCAGGGCACAGCTGAAGTGTTTGAGGAATTGCTGAGTACCACAAGAGCCCAAGGGATTTGCACAGACACGAGGGTGGGCAGGCTGTGTGGCACAGACAGGAGCATGGGTGACCAGCAGTGAACAGATCCTGAGAACAGCCCCTTTCTCAGGACCTCCCTTGTGCCAGTGAGGATTTCCTACAGTTAGCAAGGGTCCCACCTGTCCTGCCATCAGGTTTGGAAACTCACTCGGTTTAGCAGACAGCCAGGAGAGCATTCCTTCTCTGTTCTGCAGGGAATCTTAACTTGGCTGTCCTCCCTCAGCTGGGCTGACAAACACTCCTGGTCCTGTGTCTTCTCCAGCCAGATGACCTTCCCTTTATGCAAAGTACAAAGCCAGGCCCAAGTTCACTCAAACTTGTCTCGTTTTCCTTTCCACTCTTTGCATGGTTAAATCCTCTGAAACACAGACTTTGCAGAGCCAGAGCTGAGCCACCCCCAAGCCTTCAGTGCATGCTGACCCTCCAGGCTTGATAGCAAAGCTGTGTTTGAGGCTTATAAAACCTGTTCTGCACCAGGTCAGGTGAGAGACTGAGAGCTGATGCAGGGCTCTGCCTTAAGCTCAATAAGAAAAGTTCAACAGTAAATCCCTTAATTAAACACCTGCTTTAATAAGATAGAATTAAAGAGAAATATTGATGAAATATTGAGTAAATCTGACATCTCTTCAGATGTTGGGTGCCCTGCATTTCTGCATCATTCAACAGAACCCAGGTGGATGTTCCTACAAGGCTGCACAGATCCTGTCGCTGGAGGAAATCTCCTTTTTGGTCATCAGAGCTACATTTTCTTACAAGAAAACCATTCACCATATGTATTGCCAAACAGAAGGGATGTTCAGTGCCACACAGGCAGTGATCACAGGTTCCCCATGGGAGCTGCCCACGGGCAAGGGGCTGTCCTGCAGCCACAGGGATCAGTGTGGCACAGCCCAGCCCAGCCCAGCTGGCCACCCCACACAGCCCAGCACGGGTCACTCTGTCGTGGATCACTGACTCCACACACAGTGGATCAGGATCACTGCATTCACCCCTTGATCCACATGCAGTTTTCCTGTCCAAAGGAATGATAAGTTACAGATTATGTTAATAACATACAGATTTCCCAAGCCCTGGGGACGAGGCACAGTAGAGCACTCATGGCGTGTTCAAAACCATGACAATGTCCTCTGCAATGCTCCCAACACAAAACCCAAACGTAACCAGCCACGTGCAGCTGGGTTTGGGGCATTTCTGACGAGTGCTGCTGAGCTCATTTTATGAGGATTGTGCTGCAATTTACATGTTCTTTTGGAATTTCATTTGTCTTTGGCTGAATTTTCCATCTGCCTAAACATGCCCAGCGGGATGTGAGGATGCCCACACAATTCTTGTAACGTCACACCTGAGTGACAAATACCCACAGCCCTGCTCAGCCACCTCCCATCCTGCTCCCACTTGGCTGCCAGTGGACAATGGACCATTGCCTCTGCTCCCAGGTTTGTGTGGGCAGGGGTGACCAGGGGTAAGGCAGCTCAGAGCCCCGGCCCTGCTCCAGTCCAGTGGGCATTGCTCCTCCAGCTCCCCCCAGCACAGCAGAGCTCAGCTGGATCATTCCAGCTGGATGAACAAGGACATCTGGATTAAATATCGAGAAGAAATTCTTCCCTGTGAGAGGGCTGAGGCTCTGGCACAGGTTGCCCAGAAAAGCTGTGTCTGCTCCATCCCTGGAAATGTTGAGGGACTATTGGAAGGTGTCTCTGCCCATGGCAGGAGGATTGGAATGAGATGAGCTTTAAGGTCCCTCCCAACCCAACCAGCCTGTGATTATGTGACTCTGTGGTTTTATCTCTCTTCCACTGTCCAAAGCAGACACCCCTTCTGAGGGTATTTGCTTTACTCAACAGTGCTAAGTTTCAGTGAGAAAGGATGCTTGGAGCCACAGAGCCAGGTTTTGATGTCATTTGTCCAGGCCTAGCAATGACAAGAGCAGTTTCACAGCCCAGGATGTCCAGAAGAGCTGCTGGGCAGCCTCTCCACACTGGGAATGGTCTCTCCAAACCAGGACACCACAGTTGCACCACTCTGTCTTAGAAGTCTTAACAAAGCCTTTTTCTTCTGGAGGAAGCCAACGTCAGTCTCAGACCTGGATTCTTTTGAGTTCCAACAACCCTGGGTCCTAAGAACACATAAACTGAGAGGCTTTTCCAGTGAGAAGGACAAAAAACAGTCAAATGGGTTGCACACTCGTACAGCTCACAAAGGAGTGACAGCATTAAAGCCCTGCTATCTTTTAACACCAGTACTCGATAAGGAAGAAAAAAAAAACAATTTTTAACTGATCATTCAAATACATCTGAGTCATCCTCTCCTGTGCGTAAAAGTCACTTCTAATCCTGACATCCGGGGCAGAGCTCTCTGATTCACCCACATCCCCTTTGCACTCTCCAGGCGCTGAGATCCCTTTGCTCCAGTCCTCCCGAAGGAGCCAAGCCACGCTTCCTTCACATTTCACCTCCTTACAAGAATTCCCCCAGAAGGGAAGCTGAGCTGCTCCACACCAAAAGGCAGGAATCACCTTGGGTAACCTGGGTTGGGATCAGCCAACGGGACACAGCTGTTCTCACTTGGCTGTGCGTGGTCAAGGCACACAAGACAAGGAGATTTCTGCTGCTGTGGAGCACGACCAAGGCTCAGGCTGTTGAAGCCTTGGTGCTCATCTCAGCTCCTGCTCCTTGAGGACAGAGTGAACCATGCAAAGGGCACACACATGCACAAACACAGCAGGGGCTGAGTCTCACATCAGCCTCCCTTGAATCAATGGGACTTCCCAGAACATCTGCTTCCTGTTGGAGCAGATCCCTTTGCTTCCATTGACAGAAGGCTAATAGCTCTCTGGTCACACTTTACCTGGAAAATGTGCCATTGGGAAAGCATTTAGGATTTTCTGCTGCCTTTTTAGGCAACTAAAGCAACTGGAAGCAAGAGGCAGTTGGCAGTGGTGAGCACAAGAGCATGTGAGAACCATTTGAACCAAAATTGCAAGCAGAGTCTCTGATGTTATCCCCCATGTTCCAGCCAAACAGAGTCTAAAGGCTTCTGAGTACAATGAACACAGAGGCACCACAGGGCCCAAACCACACCATCCCAGAGACCATGGCCTTGGAGCAGAGCATTAGAGGATGGGGCTTGGCAGACAGACACATTTTGGAGTTAATGTGGTTTTCTTGGTGCCACCAGCAGAAAAAGCAGCAAGTTCAAAACCAGCACAGAGCACTGTGGCCACTGTAGGTTTTCCATGGAGGCAGCAATTATAAAAAAGCCCTCCTCCCCCAAGCAGGGCAGCAAAGCAAGCATGCCTTCCCCAGACCCAAAGGTGACACAATCACAGATTCTGCCATCACAGAATGGGAAAGTTGCAAGGGACCACGGTGAGAAATATGGTCCAACCTCCCTGCTCAAGCAGAGCCTCAAGCAATGGCCTTCTGGAAGAAAGCACCTCAGCTCAAAGCCTCTCTGCTGCCTTGGGTGGATGCCCTTGCTGCATCCAGGGACGTGTCATGGATACCTGCTGGGACCACATCTGCTAGAGAAGGGGAATCCTCCCAGCTGGCCACTGAGCCCAGGGCTGCAGCCATCACTCACTCCATGCCAGACTGAGTCGTTGTGACTAACAATTGCTGATGTCCCATCCATCTCTGGGGGCCACGAAAGGCAAGGATCTGCTCACTGTGAGTCACGGTGGGGCAGAGCAGGACCAGCTGCCCCACAAGTGGAACCTTTTACAAGTGTAAATCTCTTTGTGATTTACACTGACAGACTTCTGCTCAGGCACAGGGGACAAAAGCCATCAGAGACCACTTCCCCTCTTTGGTTACAAGTATTCAAACCTTTTTATGGAGATGCTGAGCCAGCTGAGAGAAGCTTCGAGGTTCTTTGTTGATGCTCAGATACTGGACAGGTAAAGTCTTCATTGCACACAGCCAGGGCACCACAAGGGTCTGGTGCCATTTAGTGCAGAGCCTTTCAGAGGTGCACAATGCCATCCAGGGCTGCTGTGCTGCTGCAGTCCTGCCCGGGGCTGCCATACCCTGACATGCAGCAGCAACAGCCCATTTGTTGCCCCCAGCCCCTGGTGCCAGCCCAACGCCATCTCTGCCCTGCACCCTGTCCTGTGTCCCCAGCCCTGCATCCCCTGCCCTGTGCCAGGCTCCCTCCCTGTGCAGCCAGCACAGCTGTGTGTGTTTAGCTCGCCCAGAGTGGCACTGGGGGTGGAACAGTGACCTTTCCCATGGAACCGTATGGGAAACGAAATTCCCTCTTTCAAAACTTTGTCATGTCTCAACTAGCTGCTCTGCAAGTAATTTTTACAAAAGGAGGAGGGAGCTGTCAGCTGAGACCTGTCAGTGACCGAGAGCACAAATCACACCACCTCCCCAAGCCGTGGAGACAAAAGCACTTTTTGGCACAGCGAGTGCCAGCCAGGCTGCCCGGGCTGCCTCCCCCGGGCTGGCAACCGGCGTGACAGCAGCAGGGGAGGGCTAGCAAATCAAAGAAGGGCCATTTCCACGCACAGCAACATTCTCGTGCCTGGAAGCAAGCAGGAGCTTGTGCCTGGGAGCGCATGTCCCGTCCAGCCTGCCTTGAGAGAGGAGCGCCTGGGGCTCACACACACACACCAGCAGAGTCCAAGGGATGGGTGAGCAAAAGATCCTGCCCTCGGGGAGAAGCCTCCCAAAATCTGCACCTCGGGGAGGTCTGGCTCTTTGCCACCTCTGGCTGAAGCAGCGAGGCTAAAAGCCTCTAAAAACCTCTTTGTCTCCATCAGCAAGGACCCCCAAGCACAGAATTTGTAACCTTGGATAGCAAGGACCCCCAAGCACAGAATTTGTAACCTTGGAGTATCAAAGCTGAGTGTTCAGCATTGTTAGAAGACACTGGAAGACAGAAAAAAACCTCTGGCACACAGGAGATTTAAAAACAAAGGAGAAGAGAATATTACCTGCATAGGAGAGGACTGTGAGGGGATTTCCCACAACATCATGTTGTTTCTCAGCCTCTTGTTTCAAAAGCATGTGTTGAACAGGGTAAGAAATGTTTCTCTGCAGTGAGATAAATCCATGCTGAGAAAAATCACCACCCACAGCTTCATCTGAGCTCTGGGCTGCTGCTCGTGGCATGCTGACACTTCCATATCTTGGAGAGATCTGTCACTTCAAAGTCACACTGACATACGAGGAGTGAAAGGCAGGAACAGCCTCACGTTTGCACACTGCAGCTAAATAAAGCAAGTTGCCAGGATACATTTTCTGCTCTCCAAATACGCTGCTGAACACGGTCCAGGTGTGCAGAGACATTAGACACAGCCATTTGCACTGTGATTTGGTCATTGACACACTGAGACCTCTCTTTCCTCACCAGGTTCCCACTGGATTTTGCCCCACTACTTCCATCCCAGTTACCCACACACAAATCGTAGATCCCTTCCTAGTCCTCAAATGGCTCGGGACTGGATTTTCCCAATCATCCAATAAAAATACATCAGTGCATTTCCGTGTATTTGTCCATTAAGATGCTCCTGCAGAAGTTTGGGAGCTATAGAAGTTTGTACTTTTTGAGGTTGGTGGCAGAAAATTCTATTATGGTAAGAAGAGAAGATGCCTTTTAGCTCAGACTTTTCCCTGTTTTACAGCTCTCTCCTCAGCATTAAGTACCTGTTTGTAGTTTTTCCCTATTTTTCATGGGTTCTTTTGGGAGAGATTTATGAACTAAAGGAATTCATAAAGCATTAGAGACCCTCTTTAACAGGTGCCTTAAAAAGGCTTGTCAGTCCTAACTGGAGGCACCAGCAAATCCTTTTCCTTCAGGTGAGCAGCTGTAGGGACAAGGTCCTGCATGGCAGGATGACATCTCGTGGGGCACTGCATCAGATCTCAGCTCTGCTTGGTACAGCAGCATCCTTAAATGTGGGCCCAAAACCCCCCCTCAGCACCTTAGCTGAGGTCCCAGGGCCCCAAGATGGGGGTCAGCTCTGAGGAGAGCCATGGTTACACATTTAGACTCTTTGGATCTGTTCTAGACTTGACTGGAGGTCTCCAGGAAGGGATTTGGGAAAGAAAGTTTCCAGGTGGTGGCCTGAAAGGGAGATTTGATGAAAACAACACAGGCCTTGGTGCTGGCAAAAATTAAGGAAAGAGATTACCCAAGGCTTGGATACTTAAATGTGAACAATTTAAAATTTTAAATTTGGAGAAAAATATTTTGAATTATCAAATGGGAAACAAGTTAAACATCTCCTCAAAACCTTGGCTCTCATCTGTGGAAAGTTTCTCCCCCTCCTCCTAGAAGGCTTTTTCCCAGGCCCCTTCTCCACCCAGGACTTTGATTTCTCTTCACACTGTGCAGTCAAGCTCTAAGCTTTCTCCCTTCAGTTCACTCCATTTACTGTCCAGAAACCCGAGAAAAATGCAGTCACATCCCTTTCTACACATCATGATCTTCCCTCTGTGCCAGCCAGTTTACTCCAGAATCTCTTCTGGCACTTCTCCTATCTTTTCCACTCGTTTCTTCCCCTTCTCAGGGCCCTCAGAGGTCACTCACAGGGGTGTCTAACAAGCTGATCCCATTCAGAGGACAGCCTGTGGTCCCACCACTCTCCCCACACGGTCCCTGTGCTGTGGGGTGGGGACCTGGCATGTTGAACCATCAGTGAATAATATTATTGCATCCAACGATAGGAGAAAAAATGCAATTACATGTCACCAGCCCATATGGGTTAGGATAACTTGAGTGATCCCACCCAGTCAGAAACATGGGCAAGTGCCTTCCTGCCAGCTTTTCCTCCTAAGCTGGTGTAGGAAGCCAAGGAGTGCTGTTCTCTTCCCTCTGTACCCCCCACAGGTACAGAGAACTCCCAGAGTGGATCAGACACCTTTTATGAGTGAAAAAAAACATTACAGGAGAGCCAGTGGTGAATATCCTCCTCCCATTTCTGGGGGCTCACAATTAACACCTGAACTGGACTAGGAAAAAACAATCAGAGGAGATTTTCCAACGTGTTTACTGCAGGGTGTGAAGGCAAAGGCTGTGTGTGCCAAACCAGCAGGGGCTGCTGTCAGTGAGGAGCTTTCCCCACAGGTGACACACCCTCATCCCTTCTCAGCTCCAGGTTCCTGACCCCCTCCTCAGCCAAAAACCTGCACCCAGTCCATGGAATTCCCTAATGCAAAAGGAGCTTACAGAGCATTCTGGAGAGGACCAAGGGAGAGCAGAGAGACAGAAGGTGCTGCAGGGGTTCACTGTGACACCACTGTGCAGTGAGGCCAATGACAACCCTTTACCTATTGGGGAAACTTCCTTGAGGACCAATTGCAGTGCTCATCCCAGATGAGATCTTCCTGAAGCAAGCCAGGCTCCACTGGAATTAATAATTAAATTAACAATTTCTTCTAGGACAAATTTCTAGGTGACTTTCTTCCCACACCCAGCACCCACACAACACACCAAAGTCAATAGAGCCACTGAAAGAGGGGCTTGTGCCCAACCCTACAGAACAATTTCTGAGTCTCTCAGCTGCTGGTGTACCCATTGCAGCCATCTGGGAGGTTACAGAATCCCAGAATGGTTTGGATTGGAAGAGACCTTGAAACTCATGCAGTCCCACCCCCCTGCCATGGGACACCTTCCACTATCCCAGGTTGTTCCAAGCCCCATCCAACCTGGTCTTGGACACTTCCAGGGATGGAGCAGCCACAGCTTCTCTGGACAACCTGTGCCAGGGCCTCCCCACCCTCACAGGGAAGAATTTCTTCCCAGTCTCTAACCCAAATCAGCCCTCTGTCCTTGTCAAGCCTTCCCCCTTGTGCTGTCACTCCAAGTCTCTCTCTCCCACGAGACAGACCTGCAGACATGGGGAGGGGGATGCTGAGGCCAGGAACAGGGAGAATGCCATGGAGATGTTGGATTGGACTCACAGCTGGCTGACAGGGATATTAATGTGCTGACAACCCTCTCAGCCCACAGTGCAACAAAATGAGATTGTCCACTCTGCCAGTCCTCTGGACAGCTCCCAGCTGTGTTGTTTGCCTCAGGACTGGCCTCTGCAGAGTCCCCACATGCTCCATGACCCTCTCCAGCCAGGCTGGTGCCTGGGGAATGGGTTTCCAGACCTGCATCCTGACACCTACGGAATAACAGCATCTCTGTACAAACCACATCTGTCTGCTGAGAGCCTTCGTGGGGCTGCCAGACAGGAAACAGCCTCTCCTCAATCCTAAGGGACCTGCAGTCCTCAGAGCAGGCCATCTCCTCCCCCGTGGTGTCTCCTGCTCCTTTCTGGTTCCATTCTCGTTGGGATTATCTCTTCTGACACTTTCTGCATCTTCTACCCAGTTCAGGGAGCACTTTCCAGAGCCTGGCACCTGTATCATGCCAGGTTTGTGCAGAATGGAGCTGTTTGGTGTGATCGCCCCTGGTGGAACTTCTGCCTGGGACAGTGGCACTCTTCAAATCCACTTGATCTCTTCCACCAGGAAACCTCTGATTATAAAGTACTTTACACTAATTGCATACAAGTGAGTTATAAAAAAAAAATGCAAAATGTTCTCTATAACACAAATCAGTGTTTTCTACTTTTATAATGTATTTGATGACATCCCCCAGGGAAAACACTCCTGCATGAACAAGTAAGGACACAAGAGGAAAGCATAAGTAGGGCAATCTGGGTATAGATGATAATTACCAGCACATAAAAATATATCATAAGATACGCTTAAATAACTTCACATGAGGCGGCAGTTCTGGTCTGGCAATTCCTTTGCCATGACATAATTTTTGTGCTCATAGGCCAACTGAATGTAGCTAAAAAAATCTCAGGAGCACATGGAGTCAATGGGGAAGAGTTTGTGTCCTCTCTGCTGTCACTCTGTCACTCCATTGAATTTGGCTGGAGCTAGTTTTCCTCGTGCTGCTTCTTCCTAGCTAGCCAGGCCTCAGTGGCCCATGCCATACTGAATTCCAGATATTCCCTCTTCACAGCTTTGCCTTGAAATAAGAGATTGGTCAAGGCCTGTTTGTATGGGACACAAAAATCTTCTTTTGGTCTGAGCAAAAGACTCCTGAGCTGAGCTAAAGCAGAAATCATTTACCCAGCCCTCAGGAGTACAGATTCCCCCCACTGTGATGCCCTGGGAGCTTCTGGAACTCCTTGTGCCCTTTGGAATGGCCTGAAGGGACACATCCCACAGTAAAACTTGTCACTGCCTCCCTTGCACTGTACCTCGTGTGGTACCCAATGAGCAGACACAGCTCAGCATCTGAGGCAGCAGAAAGAGCCCTGAGACATCTCCCAGCTTGGCAGGACGTGCACAGGGTTTTCTTTTTATCTCTGAGACTCATCCTCTGCACAGGTGTCTGCAGAATGCCCAGAAATCTGATGGGAAGAGGAAACCTGAGCACTGTGATCTGCCTGCAATGGCCCAGGAGATGCCACCATGGCTCAGGAAGTCCTGGGGAGCAGACAAGGCTAAAAAAGCATTGCAAGAAGATGGTGGCTGGGCAGGGGAATGTTGCAGGAGGCCTGAAGAGCAGGCAGGAGCCTGAGCTCTCCTTGAGGCAGCACAGCAGGCAAGCAGATATGTGGTCTCCTCTAAGCTGCTGGATCTGGAATAGGGGGAGAAGCCAGGAGCAGAAGACAGGCCTGGAAATGAGGACTGAGGACAATCAAAGTGTTTTTCACAATTGCAGGTGCATGTGAATAAGGGGTGAAACACAAGTGTCACCCTACGTGTCGTGTCCCTCCAACCAAAGCACATGTAAACTTGTTCTTCAGGCCTTTGATTCTGGCTCTGGTATGTAATGCAATGTAATGGCTGAGCTGTGCTTTAGCTTGAGATAAATCCAGGCTTCCTTGCAGAACTATAAAGTGATTAATGCAGGTCCTGCCATTTTCTGTTGAGACAACCAGATCCTCCTTTGTTCCACACAGTTAAGGTTCCACAATGAGAGACACAGGACCCAAAATCCTTCCTCACATCCTCACACACCCACAGTGTAGGTCCCTGACCATGCTGGGGAGGAGGAGCTCTTGGGAAGGGACTAAAGCAAATGCTGAGAGCACCTTGACAAACAGCTGGAGACATCTCACTCTGCCCTACCAGGTGGGGAGGGGATGTCTGGCAAACAAACAAGAAACCAGATCTTGAGTGCTTCAAACACCTCAAGTTTGAGTGGTTCTCCTCCTGGAATAAACACTAAAGTGTCAGTCTTGGGAGAAAAGCAGGAAACCTCTCCTCACCTCACCAGCTCCAAACAGGCCCTTGTTGGGCTCAAACCGGCCTGGATCTCTGAGCAGATCTGTCCAAATATTCTGCTGCCCACAGCCAGTCTGAAAAGCATTTCTACCAGAGTCCCTCTGACACTGTTATCTCCCTTCTCTGCATAACACACACAGTAGAAATGGTGGTGCTTTAATCTGTACTTTCCACTCCTATTGTTCCCTAACGATCTGGTGCAATTATCTCCTCTGAACTCCTCTGGCAGAGGCAGAGTCATTTCTGAGCTGGCTCTGTCTGTTCCCAGTGGGCTACTGGCCCCATTTGGGAGCATTTTCTCCTGGTGGGGTGTCCTAGGAGCCACTGATCCTCTCAACAGAGCACATTCAGCAGCCTTGGGTGAGATGGGAACCACCACTGCTGCCTTGGCAGAGAGGGGAGAGCTCTCCCAAGCATTCCTAGAGCTTCACACCCTGAGATGGAGAGAAACAAGAACACCATCTTCCTTGACAGCAGATAGAAGGGAAAACAATGAAAATCCTTTCCAGGTGCCCTGCCACAGACAAGCACAGTCACGTTCAGACAGGAAGCCGCACTAGCGACCTGTTAGCCTTGGTGAGGTTTTGTGACTTTGTTTGGGTTTGCATAAGTCACTTTGCCACTCTCCTGAATGGTTTATTTTGCCTTCTTGTGCCAGTAAGCCAAGGGGGGAAAAAAAGCCCAAACCCAAATAACAAAACCTTAGCAAAAATATGATATTCCCACCTGGTTTCCTTCTTTAAAGCTGCTGAAACGAGGGGGACCAACAGCACCCTGGTGTCAGTCTCTGGTTTGGAGATGAGAAGTGAAGCTGCATTCCCTGGGAGCAGACAGGTAAATGAAGTGCCTGGGCAGGGTGCTGCTCAACATCTCAGAGCCAGGAGGTCAGAAGGAGGTTGATCCTTCATTTTCTATTCTGGCAAAACTCCTGTTGTTATCCACAAGCACATGGTGATTCAGGGCCCGGGAGAGGCGTTCCAGAGAGGATTCTACAACAACTGCTCATTGAATTTCAGATTCCTCACGTTGCAGCAGCCTTGTTGCACCTCCTGCACCCCAGAGATGGAGATCCCCCACATCCCTGGGGCTATTGCTGACCCCCATCCCACCCTCCTGGGGAAGGAGCCTTCAGGCTGCAAGGACACAACTCCACAGGTCTCTGCCACCAGCACAGGGATGAAACATCACCACGTTCCTTTCTGGGCTGCCATCCACCCTGCAAGCACAGCCCTCACTGCTCCCCAGGGCAGCCCCTCACTCTCTGCTGCCATGTGAGGCTCGGGTACCCTGCTTTGATGGGGGGACTGAGCACACTGCAGTGTTTACAGAGATGGAGAGAGGATTAAAGCCCTTTGTGAGCAGCAGTAATCCAAACCAGAGGTGCAGGGCACAGATTGTGTGTCATGGCACCCAGAGTACAGGCTGGGATATTAAAGGCAGATTAGGATAATTTCACGTGCCAGACACCAGGAGAGACCTTGCAGTCCAAACATGCTTGAACTTGCTGATAAACCTGTTGCCTTCAGTGGATAACCTCCAAAGCAGGCAAAAAAGCTGGAGCCACAAAGCACATGCCAGGCCTGATAACAGGCATTTAATATTTATTAGTGCAGGGTTATGAGCCCCTCTCTCTCCACTTCTGGCTTCACTAAGAGCATCAGCCCTTCTGCAATCCCACCAGGAGAGGGGCCTTTCCCTGCTCAAATGGTTTGTGTCAGGCTGACACCAGACGCCTCCGTGTCTCACGGGAAGGAGCAGTTTTATGGCCAACTGCCAGAATTAGTTTATAACCTGTGGCTGGTACCAGCAATCCCTAGGTCTGACTGAAGGGAAGGTGCCCTGATCTCAGGTATGTGGTTAAGGATGTCAGGAGAACTGCATTATCACTCACACTGCTTTGGAGTAGCTCGGGGTATCGTGTTAACCCCTCCAGCCCACACTGCAAAGAGCATCAGCCCTGCAGTGTGCAGTGAGGAGCTGTGGGGATGCTGGGAAGGGCCTGTTCTGTCACTCTCCCAGCCTGGGATTTACAGCCCAGTGGTCTCTCTTCATCATAGAATCTCCTCTGCAGCTTCATCCTCCTCCCTGGCCCCGGGCAATGGTTTCTCTAGACTTCCATGGCTTGTTCCACCACAACCTTAGGAGCCAAAAAAAGTTCATCACTTACACCTACACTAAAACAGCAGTCCTCTTTTACACATTTATTGTCATCATTAGATGATCTCATACCCAGGAACTTCGTGATGTATGCAGCCAAAGTGATGCTGAAAGTAACTGGGTCCCTTAGAGGGAGAGCAGCCAATAAAAGGGCAGAAATTCTCTTTATGTGGAGTCAGGTCAGGGTCAAATTCACCAGCCTGGAGGGTGTGGATCTGAGGGATGGCATTCCTAGTGCTTAGCACCTTCACAGAGAGCAGGATGTCACACAGAGACAAAGAAAGTGATGGACTGAAAACTGCAAGATGGGTTCAGAAGCTTTCAGTCAAGGAAAAGGAAAAGGGCAGGGGGTGAAATGGTCTAATGGAATAAGAGAAAATCTATTGGATCGAGTCATCCTTGCAAGCCAAATGGGCATAATTTAAATTTGCTTGGCATCCTGGAAGGAGAATGTATTAAGTGCTCATGAAATAAGAGGAAACTCAAAGCAAGTAGACAAGTTCTGCTTCAAGAGATGAATGACTGCAAAGGAAGGAAATCCTTCTGGCAAAAGCAAGGCAGTGGCACAAAGATGGGCATCCCTGGGACAAGCAGCTCCATCTCCTGTGAGCCTTTTGCTGCTGAGACACAGACTGGACTTCTAAACCCAGTTGCTGGCACACAAGAACTGCACATAGAAGCATCCTGGTAGCACAAGGGTCCCCACCAATATTCCAGTCTCCACTGTATCCAAAATGCAAATTATGAGATGTCCTGTAATCTCCACTCTCTAGGATACTGGTCTGGAAATCCTCTCACAGTGTATCCCAGCATGGCCCAGCAGGTTTTCAAAGAAAAAGTACAGACAGGAAAAAGAGAAGGATTTTTTATTATCTCTACTCCCTCCACATACAATAGAGCAGCCTTTCTGATCCACCACACCAGCACAGCAGCTCATGTCTTTGCTAATCCCACAGAGCTGAACATCCCTTCATTCCAGCCTCATATCCACTACACTGAACTAAAAACAGGAGCACCAATGCAAGAAAAAAAACCTCCAGTTGTCTTTGTATGGGTTTCTTGGATAAAGGGTTTCACCACAGCCCTCCCATGCCAGCCAGGGTCCATGGATGTGCCACATGATCTAGACGTCCTCATGTCAAGTGTCCAGCTGGCTTAGAGGGACCTTGAGCAGTTTTCAGTGCCACAAGCCTGATGTCAGCATCCTCTTGAGCACTGAGAAGATGCATACAAGGAGCCCAAAAATCCTGCAGGTCATCTGGTCAGCACAGGGGGAGGACCATGGTTTGGTGGAGTGATGTGTGTCAGCTCTGCAGCAGCCACTACATCCCACAGGGTAAATCTCGAAGGGGAGAACTTTCAAGTATTCCTCATACAAAAGACAGTAGGATTAAAAAAAAAATATGAGTTTTCTTGCTAAAAAACAGCCTGGGAATTTTGCAGGATAGCTGCAGCAGTCTTACAACAGGTCCAGACAACAGGAAAAGGCTGATGGAGGAGTCCCACATGCCACAGAAGGAGCAGAAGGAACCTTGCATCACTTTGCCAAATGCCCTGGAGATGCCAGCTAAAAATAAACAGGAGAGCTTTATAAGTGATCAGAATTACGATTTACTAGGGGGAGCAGATTGTCTGGGAGAACCCAAACTGAACCCAGAGAAGTGTCAGCCTGCTCTGGAAGAACAAGGAATGCTGTTTGCTGTGAGGACACAGGCACGGGCTGCAGGGAGGACAGAAAACTCAGACCTACAGAAAACCCCAATAGTGCAAAGAGGCAGCTCTGGGGACAAAAGGACAACCTGGAATACACTGAGGAGGATCTGCTGGGACAGGAACAGTGACTCAGTGTGGAGGACTGGGGAGAACACAAACATGGAAAGCAGCATGAGTGAGGGTGACTGAGCCAAAAGGATTGGGGAGCCTTCAGAGGGGCACCAGAAAAGTTAAAATTCTGATTTCAGAAAGGCAAATAACCATAAGGCCTGAGCTTTGTTATGAATGTCTTGGAAGGCTGAACTACAGGAACAAAGAGCAGCAGATCTGCTAGTCTGGTGAAGAGCAGGGCCTTGAAGAAGCTCTCTGACTGCCAGGGCAAGGCAAGAGGAAAAGGAAGGGACCAATAATCTGAACCATGAGATCCTTGTGGAGAGCAGAAGGAGGAATCAACACCAGGCTGGATTAGAACCACCAAGAGCTAAAAGAAATCTCATCAGCACAAAAGGACAAAACTGAAAGGGCAAGACACTGAGCTCTGGAGGAACAGAGAGGATGAAAAACTGTTCCTAGTCCATCAGTTGAGAGAGTGATGTGACATGTTCACCTCTCAGAGCTGGAAATTCAGATCAGCTGTCTTGGATACATGAAGAATATCACAAAGACCACTGTGAGACAACAGCAGCAGCTGGTGCAGCACAGTTATTTATTAGTGTCTACAAGAAGATGAGATTTAAGCCTCAGACACAGCAAGAGCAGAGCAAGGAGTGCTCTTCTGTGGGAAGGGTTTCCAATGAGATGTGCATGGCAAGCCTACCTCAAGGCACTGGTGCAGGTTTCTGGGGTTTGGGCTCCAGAGAAAACCAAGTAGGCTTAGAAGGTCACAGGGAGGGCAAATGAAGTGGAAAATAGGAAGAAAATGGAAGAAAATAAAATCTGGGACTCTACACACCCATTAGATTAGCTTTCATGATCATAAGCATGAGATGCAAGCAAGGAAGGGTGCAGGAACAAACACAACTCCTTCAGACAATCCAGTGCTTCGGATAGCCAGGCAAAAGAACTTTGTAGATGAAGAAAAAACAATGTTTATCACTTTTTGATGTTAGTAAGACTTGTGACATTTAGTTGGTGACGGTCTCCTAGGGTATTTAAGGGAGCTTCAGTGTCCATATGATGGGAAGACATTTAGAAAAGACACGTTCAAAGAGCAGATGGAAATGCCTTGATGGAAGATGAATCAAGTGAGAGATCCCAGGATGAAGTCTGGCTCAATCCTGACTAGCCTTTCTCCAGATAACAGCCAGATAACAGCCAGGGAGGCAGATTGATTCACCACACAGATGATGCCAGCACAGAAGAAATTACCAGAATATCACAGAACAGGTGTTGGATTCAGACCAATCTCAAGGACCTGGGAGATGCAGTCAGGAAAAGAAATAAGAAATAATAAGAAATAAGAAATAAGAAATAAGAAATAAGAAATAAGAAATAAGAAATAAGAAATAAGAAATAAGAAATAAGAAATAAGAAATAAATAAGAAATAAGAAATGAGAGAGTCAGGGTAGTCATGCCCATGGGCATAGAAGGGACAAAGAAGGGTCTGGAAGGAATTGTGGGTCACAGCTTGCTCAGGATGGACACAGGGGAGGAGGGGCAGGAGTCCCCAAGGGTTTTAAATAACTCCACAGATGGAGACTCCACATCCTCTCTGGGGAAGCTGTGCCAGAGTTTGATCACCCTCACAACAGAAAAGGCTTTAACTCTGTTCAGATGGAACCTCCTGTGTGCCCATTACCTCTGTCCTATCACTTCTCTGCTGAGAAGTGTCCAACTCCTTCCTCTTCCTTGCCTCCCACCAGGTATTTATAGCAGGGATAAGGTGTCCCTGAGCCTTTTCTCCTCCAAGCTGAACAGTCCCAGCTTCTCAGCTTTTGCCCATGAGAGAGGTGCTTCAATCTAAACACTTAGGACCAGTTTTCCTAAGAGATCTGAGCCTGAGGGTTAATCCTCCTTGCTCCAGACATTTCCCCTGGACTCGGGGGTTTGTGATTGCTGAAGTCTGATCTTAACAAAAGCCAAGAAGGCACCAAATACCTGAGCTCTTCCACATCTGCTGCCACCTCCCTGGCATTGTTCAGCAGCAGGCCCATGCTCTGCCCTTTGCTGTTTAGGTACTTGCAGAATCATTTCTGTCACCCTTCACACTCCTCACCAGATTCAACTCCAGGTCATCTTATCCCTGCAAAATCAGCCAGCAGCTCTGCACTCCTCCTAGACCATCTGCCTCTGCTTCCACCTCTTGTCTGCTTCCTTTATATGTCTAGTTCAGCTACAAACTGCTCATCCATGCAGGCCTTTGATTAATCTCAGTTCTGTGCCTTTGACTTTGCACATTTGCTGCTTCTTCATGCCCTTACCTAGGTGAGGTGTCTTGATGAAGCTGCATTCACACAGCCATGGAATATCCTGCATTGGAAGGGACCCACAAGGATCACCAAGTTCAGCTCCTGATCCTGCACAGGGCAGCCCCAACAATCACAGCACGTACCTCAAGAGTGTCACTACTCCAAGCTGTGTTATCCAAAACAGACCCCCCAGTCCACCAGCTGGATTTTCCTGATGTCATGTGGATATTCAGCTCCTCACCACTCTGCTTACAGCAGGCAGTGAGGGCATTTGCCTGTGTGAGTGGAGCAGATGGAAAAACCACAAAGGAAGTCCCGGTAGCTGAGCCTCCCCTCTCACCGAGCTCACCCATTTAAAGCCCTGCTGCACAACATGACATGTTTCAACACCTGCAGTGACAAACAGTGGCACAAACCAGGAACAACCACTCGGTCATGTTTATCCTCAAGTGTTCCTTGGTCGCCTTGCAACCCACAATAGCATTCGTTAACAAGTGTTAGAACATGGTTACAAATTGCAGCAAACACAAACGCTCCGTCAGTGTTATTGCAGACTTCATTAACGATGAGCCTTCGCATTTCAGCAACAGCCATTCAAGGATCTGAAAACATTTATATGCCTCTGTGAGCCAAGTGTCACGCTCCATGTGTGAGCCAGATGTTCACAACATCATTTTACAAATGAGGGAATGAAGTCCACAGGACTGACTCCAGACCCCTTTCCACCCACTGAGTAATCCACTGCCCACCAACTAGTCATAGGGGAATTGTCCAATTCAAGGCAAGGCAGGATACCATTATGGGCTCTTTGTTTCCTTGCTTTGTCTCTTAATCCCTTGCTCCTCATCTTGTATTTAGACCCTGGGCCTGGGGGGGTACCTCTGATGGGCACAGAGACACAGCTCAGCCCAGCTCAGCCATGCAGTGGCACCAGGATCTGGGAACTGAGAGCTCCTGAAGGAGATCTCCAGCAGCTGCTTGCATCAGACCAGGCCCACAGACACAGACACACAGGCACAGCAAACCCAGTTAATTCACAGTAACAGCAAAGCCAACTAAATCCCACAGCCCTGCCACTCCAGCCCTCTCCCCTGCAGGGCACACAGTGCCTGCACTTGGCAGGGTCCTGTCCACCTTCAAGACTTGGCACTTCCAAGAGCCAAAAGGAGAGTCAAGAAGTCAATCCCACTCAGCAAACTGAGCTTTATGAAGTGCTTCATTCCTGCCTCTCCCCCCCAGACCCCGCTGGCTGATTGGCACAGGAGATCCCCTTGCATTACAGAAATACTTATGTTTGTTAAGCCAAAGGTACTGCAGCATCTCTACAACATCCCTCCTGCCAAACCACTTCACCAGCTGAGTCTCTGCATCCTGTCACTTTTTCAAGATTTAGGAAAAAAAAAATTTAAAAAATCACATGCTGCTCCCTCTAGTGACAGCCTGAGCACGTTTGAGCAGCCTGGCCGTGATTTGCAGCATCCCAGGAGCTGGTTTTGGGCACAACAGGCAGCAGATTTACATTCTCTGTCACCTTAGTCTTCCTCTTATGCCTCGGGCACATCTGAACCTACCTGAGCTGCTGTCTCAGAGGCTGCTGCTCTGCACACACAGGTCTCTCCAAGCTCAAGAGGCTGCTAATAGGATCTGCAGAGCTTCACCAGTCACCACTGAAAATCTAGTCTGAGCTGAGAGTGACCTCAAGGTAAAAGCACTGCGGTCACCTGAGCGGGGTCATCACATGTGCAACTGCTGTTTGTTTAGCAAATAAAAGCACATTGGAGAATTGAAAGCAGCTATGCAGCAGAAAACTGAGCTCAAACCAGCATTCCAGCTCCAGCATTCATTCCAGGGATGGCAGAAGGTTGTTACACTCAGGGGTAGTCAGAATAAGCTAGAAACAAAAATGGATAGTACAGCTTCATGGGGGGAAAAGAAAATTAACTGGGCAAACAACATTGAATTTAGCATAATTGTCACTTTTCAGTTCAGTCTAGACCGTCGGGTGGCACAGGTTACCCAGGGCTCCAGCTGAGCAGAGAGACTCCAACCACCTCACATCTTACAGACCCTGGTGCATAACAGCTCTGCACAGGGCTTCAAGATTGTTTGCCAATGAAGAAGAACCATAAGGAGATAGCTGAGGAGGAGGGAGGTCATTTATTTCTTGAGATATTCCCCAGTTTTGGCTGGGGTAGCATTAATTTTCTTTACAGTAGCTGTTACAGGGCTGTGCTTTGGATTTGTGCTGGAAGCAGTTCTGTGCTGGGCTGGTTTAGATATTGCTGAGCAGTGCTGGCACAGTGTCCAGGCATTTTTCATCCAGTGAGCAGGCTGAGGGTGCACAGGAATTTGGGAGAGGACACAGCCAGGACAGGCAATCCCAACTGGCACATCCAGGAATATCCCAGACCACAGAGCACCACGCTCAGCATATGAAGCAGGGTGAAGAAGAAGGGAGAGGGTGATGTTCACAGTTAGAGCATTTGTTTTCCTAAGGTATCGTTAGGTGTGATGGAGCCCTGCTCTCCTGGGATGGCTGAACACCTGCCAGCAATGGGAAGCACTGAATGGATTCCTTACTTTGCTTTGCTCACGTGTGGCTTTTGCTTTGATTACTACAGCCTTTATCTCAGCCCTCGAGTTATCACACTTTTACCTTCAATTCTCCCCCCATTCCACTGTGGGGAGTCATGCAGCAGCTGTCAGTACTGAGGACCCAGATCCCTGTCTCTCCCTGTTTTTCCTGTCTCTCCCACTGCAAACAAATAACCTGCCAAGGTACCAGACTCTGCTGGCCCGGCAGCTCAGCCATGTGTGGAAAAGCAACGCCTGGCAGCCCCTTCCAGAGCTGTCTGGAGTGCACACACGAACCTCACTGAGCTGCCTGCACATCCTGCCAGCCCCTCTCATCAGCCCCAGGCCACGTCCTTGCAAACATCAACACGAAACACTCAACCTGCCCTGTGTGAGAAACAGAGACACGCTCACCCTCCCTTCCCACCCACACTGCAGGGAGTGCTGGGTCCAGAGTGAGACAAAGAGGATCCCCTAAGGCTGGGGAGCCCCAGCCACAGCAAAGCTGTCAGGGCAGGATCCAGAATCCAGAGACAGGACATGCTGGGTGGGTGGCAGAGACAGACAGACACACGGGCACTGGGACAGGAGACATCTGCAATCCTGGTGCTGCTCCTGGGAACTGCAGCAGAGGATGGTGGGGATGTGGGATGGGCTCATTTAATGCCATTTCATTCTCAGCACTACAGATATTTAAAATACATTAATTAAAATAATTACAGTGCCACGACATCCCAGTGCCTGCTGCAGAAGGGGACCTTCAGCAGAAGAAGGTGCTGGGTGTCCCTGATCCTTATCCTGGGAGCAGGAGGGGTGGGCTGGGTGGGAAAAGGCCAGACTGGGGGAATGGGCTCCGTGTGACAGCCTGGCAGGGAGAGGAGGGGACAATGTGACATGGCCAGCACGTGACATGCTGAGTCCCAGCCAGACAGGGCTGATGTGGCATGGACCAGCTCCCAGCTGATGCCCTGACTGCCAACAGGATGATGTGATGGACTGACCCCACGACATGCACCTGCTCCCAGTAAAACATGAGGCATCAACTGATTCCCAGCAGGATACACACAGTGCCAAGGCTCTCGGTGACACCCCAGCTCCCACACAGCAGCTCCTAGCAGGGCAGAACCGGTGTGTGACATCCCACATGCCAGCAGAACATGTGCAAAAGGCACTGACCCCAGCAAGGCAGAGCAGAGGGGGCATGGTGTCCCATCAGGACACCCCAGCTCCCAGCAGAACAGAACCTGCCAGTGACACCCCAGCTCCCAGCAGGACACTGGGACGCAGTGACACCCAGCAGGAGGTGAGATGAGCAGTGCAGTGGCTCCCCGTGTGGCACTCACCAGCTCCCAGTGATGCCCGGGCTCCTGCACATGCCAGGCTCTGACTCCTACCAGGTTTTTGAGGGCACCAATTCCGCGGGAGGCACACGCCCTGCAGTGACTCCTGGAGTGGCCAGGTCAGCATGTGAAGCACAGGACACGTGGGAATCTCTCGTTCCTGGGATGACTGGGGTGTCACCGATGGCTGTGTCACCCCAGCTCCCAGAGGACGCTCAGCTCCCAGAGGGAAGGGGATGGAGCGCAGTTCTCTGGAGAGGGGCAGGGGCAGCCAGGGCACAGGGACACCATCGCAGGGCTCCCAGTGCCACCTAGTGGGGGACAACCAGCGCTCGGGGGCCGCTGGTCCCCCAGCCCCGGCTGCTGCTGGAGTGCGAACCTCCCCATCCTGGCCAGCCCTGCCTCCAGCCCCATCCCCACAGATCCCTGCAGCAGCCCGGCTCGTCCTGCCAGCTCCCCTCCCACGCTCGCTCATCCCTGGAGATTGTGTAAAGCACCACCAAGGCAGGGACGGAGGAATTTACCCCAGGTACAGCTCGTTAATCACATCAAGTCCAGTCCTGTCGAGTCACTGGGTGTTCACCCTGCACAGGGCGAGCACAGGGAGCTGGTCAGGGAGCCACAGCTCAGCCGTGAGCTGCAGCCTCCAGAAACCACTGAAACCACTCTCGTGAGAAAGTCAAAAGTGTTGCAGTGCTGGGTGCACGCCGATGCTCGATGCATTTTTTACCTGCAGCTTTCCCTCCCCTGTGCACGCCGACTGACACGGGCAGCCCTGCACACACCAGAACACACTGCACTCACATCAGCCAAAGAAAACACCAGCACAGCAAACAGCTTGTGTGGCTGCACGAGGTTTATTTTATAGGCTTTTCCCCCCAGAACAGACCAGAGAGTCTGGGAGGTGGAAATAGCAGATGTGGCCATAAAGGTGTGGTACAGAGCCTGTGGAAGTTTACTCAGGGGAAGGCTAAAAGCCAGTAACAAATGCAATTTAACAGGGGAAAGGGGGGGCAGATTTGCAATCCTGCTGCACGTGAATCCAATCTTTCCTTCCATCTCTCCACCCAGCGGGCGGCCATCAATCTCTTAAGCCATATCTGCACTCATCTACAGCCGTTTAATCACTTAGATTTTCTTCCATTCCATCTGCATCCTCAGGCTCTTCCTTCCACACACATCCCAGCCTGAAAACAATCCCTAGGATATTAAAGAGAAAACCATGACACCTTGTGGAACAAATGGAGCCTTCTGCAGATCGAAGCACCCTCATGAACACCAGCATTTCCAGCAGGTCTCCCAGTGTAGGACAGCCCAGCTGGTGAAAGCAAACCTAGTAAGGTCCCCAAAACTTCCCAGTTTCCAGCAGATGCCCCAGGTTCACCTATTGATCAAGCACAGCCCCTTTTTTCTCAGAGGATCAGCCACCAGATTTTTGTTGGCTTTAATCATGATTAAGCTGAGCATCTCTCCAGGGAGTTTTCCCAGGGAACTCAAATCCCTGCAAAAATTAAATCAGATGCTGGATGCTCTATTATCCACCCTGAAATCAAGGCAAAGGCCCATCATGGTGGTGATCTCAGCTAGGCAGTTCATACATGAGATAAGTCTAGAAATGGGGAGAGGAAATAAATGCACAAAGTGACAGGCACCGAGTTTTGAGAAACGGGGAGGAAGGAGCTACCAAAAACTCCTGTCATTAAAGCTATTGGTACAGTCCAGGGCCTGGGCAAATGAACAAGTTGGGTACATCTCTCCAAACATGAACCCAGTGCAGAGACACCAGATGAGCAGCTCAGGTACAGTCCAGAAATGCAAATGACAATCCCACAGATTTATGGGGTCACATCCTCCAGAGCCCCTGCTCCGTGGGGCAAAACCCCACAAGGTCCCAAGGAAACACCAGCTGGTTCCCAGGTCCTTGAGCTGCTGGCTGTCGTCCTCCCTCTCACACATCCCAGCTGCCAGCCTACTGCCTGCTTTACAAACAGGAGGATTTGGGATTGGGGCTGTCCAATGAGCTGTGGCTATCCACCAGGCTTCCTCAGGACTAGTGTCCTCCAAGAGCTGCCCTCTCCTCCCAGAGCAGCACAGTCTGAAAGAAAGGAAAGAGGTGGGGGCAGACATCAATCTCAGAGCTGGACTCCTCCAGCTGCTCAGGACCAGGTCATTTTTGTAAGAGCACTTACATGAGAGAATGAACAGCTTGGGAACTGCCAAGGAGACACTTGGCCAGGTCCCCTCCAGGTCACCAAGCACACACAGGGCAGCAGAAGCAGCTCCAGGCTCTTGGATCTGTCAAAATTTGGTGGCCAAACAGAAAAATGCGGTAGAAGATATTTTTATTTTGCAGATTTTGCCAGACATTTGGGCCAGCAGTGAGGGCAGGCAGGCTTGGTGCAGGTCAAGATATGTGGGGAAGAACAGAGGAGACTGGGAAGATGTGACCATAACAGGGCTTCCACTGTTAGAAAGGTGTGTTGGGGTGGGATTACCAGGTCCTAGAAACACCCAGGGATTGTGAGATCCATCAGATGCTGAGCAGCCCAAATGGTCACAGCAATGAAGCCCTGCTGGTGCACAGCCTGTCTCCAGGGCAGAGGGAATCAAGAGAAATACGTGAGGCCAGAGTGGCTTTGCAGGACGTCCAGGCCAGGTAGCCCAGCTGGCTTCCAGTTCTGCAAGCTCAGCAAGGTCTGCATCCCTTGGCAAAAGCCCAGAGGGTTGGGCCACCATGCCTGAAAGAGACAGATGGCATCTGCACAGAATGCAGGGTCCCTCGGCATGACACATCACCATCTAAATCCCAAAAAAAGGTATCAGAATTGTCCACCTGCATGTAGAGAGGTTTTAAGGGTCTTGGCGAATGAAGCAGGTGAGCCCAACATAACTCAAAAGGTGGAAGGAGTTTCCACCCCTGTCAGACAGTGGATCCTTGTCCCTGCTTCAAAATAAGTTTGGGATCTCAAACTAGAGCCCTCCATGGACACTGAGGGCTCCTCAGACCTGCATGCCCGAGCAGTCCAGGGCAATGCTCCTCAGGGAGGCAAGAGTAAAGCTAAGAGGGGCTCAAAAAAACCCCTCTGACATGTCCTGAGGCATTGCTGAGCTCCCTCTGGGTATGCCTGCACTACCCAGCAGCTTTGCTCCCTCTCTTGCTCTACTTGCAATGTTTTATTCTTGCCTGTTGAATGCTGAAGACCTGCTGCCAAGGTAGGTCCTGGCTCATTGCTTTCTGAGTATCAAGTCAAAGAAATCATGAAGAAAACTGCAACTCAGCTTGAAGTGTATTTTTTTTCTGAGCATCAATCACTCCCTATAATTAATTAGATTCCTAAAATACACAAGAAACTAAGAAAAACAACAGCCACAAGCTAAGATGACTGCTCTCCATCAAAAAAGCTTTTATCTCTATGCAATGAATAAATAACTCTGACGTAACTACACACAGCAGTTTTTCATCAGACGTCTCAGTATCAAACTCCTTCCAGACCTGCTCTGACACAGCTCTCAGCAAATGTGTCGATGGAAAACCACTGGCCACGTTCACAAGTGGGTCTAAAATCTAGCACAGGAATCCAGGAGGAACTGTTCCCAAGACCTATCAACAGCACCTCCTCTTCCTACAGCAGGGCCACCCTGCAAGGCCCAGCACCCCCCTGTGCCCCACAGAAGTTTTGGTGGATAAAAAATACCGTGGAAAGCCACAAGCTGCTTTTTCAAGGACAAACAAAAGGTCAAAAGCTGAGTGGTTATTCCCCAAATCCCTCGGACATCTTGAGGTGGAAAACAAAAACCCTGGGTGTTCAAACGCAGCTTTCTCAGGTGAATGGCCAACAGGGTCGGTGTGTACCCAAAACAGCACCAGCCACTGATGGACACTATTCATCTCCAGATTCCTGCTCAGCTGAAGGCAGGATCCGGGGGTTCTGTGTGCCTCCAACTGCAGGGCCCTGTGAACAATTAAACAGGCTATTTCTGCCCACACAATCAGCCCTTTTCAGGGAAGGCTCTTTCATATCAGGCCCAAATTGCCATTGCTTAATCAGGCTGAGATTTAAGGGAGCCCGCTGCGAGATGACACAGATTGCTCCCTCCCTCAGTGTGTGACCAGCAACCCCTGCAAACAGAGCCCCTGCTGAACACAACCTCTGAGTGCTCCTCTCCACGAGCCTGGACTGTGCCAAGGGGCTCTGTTTACTCAGCCATCCCTTCTCCCTTTATCCCTCAAAGTCCCACCTGGGTGCAGCACAGGTGGGGAGGCAGCAGCAGCAGCAGCAGAGGGAACGTGGAGCTGTTCACACATCGCTCCTGTCTCCCATGTCAGCCCCGGAGACTGAGCCTTGTCTGGGTGTGGATGGAACCATCTGCTCCGTGTCTGGCAGCTCCAGGCAGGCAAAGGGCAGGGCTGGCTGCCATGGCCAGCCCGAGCACTGCCAGAGCAGCCAGAGCAGGGCAGAGCTGGCTGGGGGCACTGCCAGCAGGGAGGGGAAGAGAAGGAGGATGGAGCCCATCCACCAGGACAGGGCTGGAACACGGCACCAGGATCAGTGCAAGCAGCTCCAGAGAGCTGAGACCTTCTGATCCAACTTCTCCAAGACCTCTGAAAGAATCAGCAGATGCCCTACAAGAGGCACTGCTGAGGGATTGTTCAAAGGGTGTAAGTCTGCTAAAGCTCTGGATTTTCCTCCCACCAGGGTGCTGGAGCTAAGCAGTTTCCCTTCCCACATGGACTGTGCAGGGGTCCTGCAGCCTTGCCCCAGCTTGGGTGTCAAAGCTGCTGTGATGTGCAGAAATGAGGCATGTGGGTCCCAAACAACCCTATCTCCTAAATCTTCTTCCACCCCAGCACAGAAGAGAAGAGTGTCCAAGAAAACAGCACCATCACCACCTCAAGACATTTCCAGCCCACCTGGCAGCTTCCACCTGATCCCAGAGCCCAGGAAAATGCCTCACCCAGGTCAGAACTTGTTGTTACTCCATGCCCAAAGTCTCCCCTGACTTATCAGACCAAATCCTCAGGCTGTACAGATGGCTTTGCACAAACCCTACAACGATGGCTGGCAATGTGAATTAATGTTTTCACATTAACTTCTCCTGAGATACAGCTGATGCACCAGGCACCTATGGATGGGAGGCTGGATTGGAGCCCTTCAGATCCCTTTTGACACCTATTTTGCAGATTATTTCCCCACTGAACTTGAATTTAGGAGAAGTGTCTTGCCTGCTAGGAGACAGAATCCTAGAACCATTAAGGTTGGAAAAGACCTCTAAGACCATCAAGTCTAACTGCTAACCCAGCACCACTCTGCCCACCACTAAACCACATCTCCAAGTGCCACATCCACATGCCTTTTCAACACTTCCACGCATGCTGTTCTTGAATTCCATCCCAAATCTCCCAGCATTGTGTCCTGGGAGGTCCCTTACAACACACGCTGCCTTTCCAGGTGCCTCCAGCCCCTTGTCCCTGCAAGTCCCTGTGCCAGCTCCCTGCTCCCCTCAGCTGGACACTCCCAATCCTCCATGATCCCCTGCGACTCCCAGCACTGGTGTTTGTGTAAGAGGATACAGCTGGCTTTGAGCTGGGTTCCTCATCTTGTAGCAGCTTAAAGCCTAAGGAGCCTCCATGTATCCGGGTGAAAGTGGGGATCAGGAAGGCTGCAGCACTGCTCTGCTGTGGCAGGGCCCTCTCAGGCCTCCAGAACCTCTGTTATAACTTACTTGAGCACTGTCTTCTACCAAGACACTCCCCAGCATCCCTGCATGGGATATCTCTGAGATCAAGACAAGCAAAGGCCACTTTATACAGCAGGGGAATGGGAAATCAGCTGGACATCACAGCGAGCTCTTGAGAACACATTTGTTGCCCATCATTGGCTCTCCCTCCCTTGGAAAACAATCCCATGGGAAATTCCTTGGCACCACACAAAGAGCATAAAATGTAGTTTTAGAAGGAAAAGTGTCAGCAGTGTTCCCTGAAGGTATTGTTTATGATTATTAAAATATACAGATTTATGGGGTCTACACTGGCATGACCACAGAGCAGGTGTGTCCTGTGTCCAGCCCTTTCCTGTGGCAAACCAAAAATCCAGCATTGGATTCTTGATGTCAGCACTGCCAAAGCAGAGCTGGGCTAAAAGTGATGGAATGAACTGTACTGTGCACAAACCCCCACTGAAATAGCAGAAGGGCTGCTTCAATTTCCCACGCATTCCTAAAACTCAAACAGTCCTTTAATGATAAAAAGTGTTTAGGGGTGTGTAGTTTTAGCCCAACTGAAAGGCATCCTGGTGGTTTTGGTTGGCAGAATAAGAGCAGGACATGCTGGAGAGCAAACCTGGGAGATTTGTTCCCAAGGGAGTAGGGAGCACCTTGGGGTGGGATAAGAGCAAGGACAGGTGAAATCCCCATCTTCACCCCAACCCCTGAGATGCTTGAACCAAGTGCAGAACAACGTGTCATTATTGCCAGGTATGGCTTTAAGCTAAGAGTCCCTTCCCACACCAAGTGGGAGTTGTGTGACAGCTGAACATCCCTTCTCAGGCAGATTATTCCTCCACAGCACCCAAGCAGGTTAGAGGTGATACAGGTCACTTCAGAAGACCATCATGGCCCACCATTAGCAATAGTCACAGCCTATTTAACCTTAATTAAGACACAGTGACACTAATCACTTAATTGGTCCTTTAATTAGGATCTGAAAAACTTTTAAGCATAGAAAAATAAACTCTTTGGCTGAGCTTGAGAGCCTGGCCTTCATTCTCTCTACCTTGGTTTCCCCTCCATGTTTTTCCAAGTCCATGGGGAAAGCCCAAGTCAGGCTCAGACCAGCAAGCAAACAGGAGCTGGCAGATCCATCATTTCCTCCCAGCCGAGCTGGCACCACGTCAGAGCTGTCACCAGGTCTCTCCTGTCCCACTTTACTGTGACTGGATGTCACTTCAGGGGAGTGAAGCCTTGGAGACTCTGGGACTAACGTGCGCCGTTTTCTAGGACAGCGTGTTCCAGCTGTGAGCTCCTCAGAGCATCCTCAGTGTGATGGGGATCCAGCTCCTCCTCGGGCACAGCTTGGAGCACCCCCAAAGTCAGCTTTAGGCTCCTGCTCTGTCTTGGCCACAGCAAACCACTCCTGTTGGCAGAATCTGGTCCCTCCCTCCCAGGGATGCTTTTCCTCCATCAGACCCTGTGGAAGGGAAGGGCTCTGAAGTCCTCACCACGGAGAAGCCATTCCATGAAAACCCTTCCATGCACCTTGATCTGCCACAGCTTCCCACCCTCCTGCAGCCCTGTGAGGGCAGGGAGAAGACCCAGCCTGGGGTTTCCACATCCTTCCTCCCAAAGGGAAGCCCAGAAAACTGAGCTGGGAGAAGCTGCTGCTCCTTCCCAGTGCCCATCATCTCCCAGGGCAGTCTTGCTGCTGCTCTTAGATGTGATCACTTGAAAGCCAGACACCAAGACACAGCAACACCAGTAAATTAAACTGCATGGGAATAAGAGCATCTGCACTCTCACAGTGTTGCAGATGCCTTGACACTGTTTTATCTGGGTTGAAAAAACTCCTGGTCAGAGTTCAAGAGCTGACAGGACTGAGAACCCTTCTCTGCAGGTAGCCTTGTTTCAGTGGTTCTGTTCCACAGCTGTGTGTTGGTGTCTCTGCCAGAGAGCAATCCCACAGCAATGCAGCTGAGAAATTTTGAGATAAGCCACAGCAAGAGATGCCCAGTACCCGGTGGGACAGGAGAAGTTTTCCCCATCATCCCACAGTTTTCCCCATCATCCTGAAACATGAGGAACCCCAGCAGGCCCAGTCTGTAATAAAAATGAGAAGTGTCTGTTTGAGCAGCCCAGTTCCTGCCTCAGTTTGTTTTCTCTTCAGCAAATAAATCATTTAAAAATTTGGTAGATCCAATAAAACACAGGTCAGTCCATCCCTCACCCTATTCTCCAACAGCAGGAAAACAACAGGCAGCTGGAGCTGGCAGATGAATGGGTATCTGAGTGCATGTCACAGCCTAAAATCTTTCCTCAGCATCTGACAGGGCCACTGACAAATTGCTCTGTCACCTTGGAGCTCTGTCAGAAGCTCTGTGCTGGACACCAGTGTTTGGAGGAGGCTGCACAGCGAAGCAGAGGTCTCCCTGCATTGGGCTCAGCCAAATATTACACCCAGCAGCATCCCAGGACTGCACTTCCTCCAAAGGAGCCTTGGCTTCATGACCTTGAGGAGAGCCACACCGGGATTCTGACTGCCTGGCTGACCCTTCTGTGGAATCAGGGGAAATCATTTTCATGACCAAAATAATCACTGGGTTCCCGTGTGTTGCCCCACCACATCTCCACCAGCTTTCCTGCACCCCTCTCTCTGCTGCTTCCTCACATGTGCTGTCCCTTATTCTCTTCCTTCCTGTCCTGCCATCTCTTCCCAAAGATGCTGCCTGAAGAGCAGCAGGGAGCAGAGCAGGGACATTCCCCGAGCTCAGAGCAGAGCACAGGCCACCTCCAAGCATCTTGTCACAGCTTTCACTGCAGACCCCCCTGGGGACAGCAGATTTTGCCCGGGCAGGTTCCTGCCCTTCCCCTCTCCATCCCTTACAGTGCATGAGGAAAACTCTGCAGTGCAGCACTGCCCAACAGCTGAGACGTGGGGCTCAGACTCTGCCCCTGCACCACAAAAGTGGGGTGCAAGCCTACAGGACAATCCAGCTGCATCCCAAATCCCTGCCTGCCAGCACCAACAAGCCCTGTGATTCCTGAGTGAGAGTCCTGCCAGACACCACGGGGAGCTCAGACCCTGACAGGCTCGGAGTTCTGTGCCCTGGAAGGTGCCAGCGAGATGGGCAGAGATGGGCAGGGGCAGCTGAGATGTTGTCAGCCTCCTGCCCACCCACCAGGTCTCTGGATCCTTTGGAGAAGCCTGCCTGTGTTTTTCCAGACGCTGCCACGTCCTGGCGTTCTCGGAGCTGTGAAGCGAAACTACTCCAACAACTCTGCCCAGCTGCTGGTGCAGACACAGCTGGGGATGACAGCCAGGACCTGCTGGGCCAGCAGGATGTTTTCCATAACCATTAGCAACCAGGGCAGTCGGGATCAGCACCACCTCTGCCTCCTGTCCAGGCAAGTCAAGAGGAACAGATGACGACTGTGAGGCTCCCAGAATGGGGGATTGCAGCCTGTCCATCCCACATCTTGCCTCATCTCATGCAGCAGAGCCAGCTGCCAGCCAGGAGGGACAATGCTGCACGGGGGAGCCTTGGGACAACACACTGTGAGCTGCCAGTGGATGCTGGTACCCAAAGTAACCATTCCATGGTCTAGCCAGAACCAAGCTTTAACTGGGAGAAACTTTCAGTGAGACCTGCAAACAGATATTTTTGGGTTCTTCTTGTAGCTAGCTCAAAACAGTGCAGAGCTGAGAGATGGACAACCTAAAGTTGGGAGGTGAATTTCAAGCACAAAGAAAAGATACTAAATAAATGCTGGGATATTTTCACTCATCTCCAGATGGGATGAGCTTAGCTTGTTCATTCTCAGCCTTCTTCCAGTCACCATAAAACTTCTACAAAATAATTAAGATTCATGTGCAGTCATACACCTCTGGGAACAGTGGCTTTAAGGAAAACTCTGGTGAGCAGCCCCCCTTGCCATCACAGCAGCTCCTCAGGGGGCTGCCCAGGCGAGCCAGCCCCCTGCACATCCCAGTGCCCTGACCCAGGACAGGGCAGCCACGCTTACTGTGTTTTCTTCCACCAACATAAATCCCTTCTAATTCCCTCTAAACCGTTCCTTGTCTCCATCAAAGCACAGCTCCCTCCCTGCTTTTCCTGGCGGGGATTAGTGCAGCCCCACGGAGCAGGGACAGTGACAGAGCAAAGGCAGAGCAGGACTGGCTGTGCACAGGCATCTCCCACATCCCCTGCCCTGATTCCACAGCCAACCAAACCCATCCCAGGCTGGGAGCGGGGCTGCCACAGAGGCTGCTCTCTCCCAAAGTTATCAGCTGTTTTCCCATCCTTTGCTTGTCTTCTACCCCATCTCAATTGCCATTTCCCTTTATCCTGTCACTCCATGCCCTTGTCCAAGGTTGCTCTCCAGCATTTGTCAGAAGGCATCTCACATTTCAGGAGTGGTGTATATTGATCCTGGGCAGGAGACCACTGTGCTTTGAGGAGTCATGATGCACCCACGAGCTGAGTACACTCGTGCCTGAGCTGTGCTGGGCTGTGCTGGACATATTGAGCACATTCCAGGCTGGGCTGTGCCACACACATCCCTTGCCCATGGGAAAAGCTCAGCAGGATATTGCAGCTCATGGCAGCTCCCACTCAAGCACAGCAGCTGTACCACCTGTATGGCCTTGCCTGTTTCTAACAGTGCAGCAAGGAGTCCTTGTGAGAACATCCTTGAGAGTTGTTTTCTTGGAAGGAAATTATATAATAAATGACTGAAAGGGAGAACTTCCCTCCCTGGCTCTGAGACGTGGGAGAAATCTGCCCAGAGTCTGTCTGATGCTGCACAAATGTGGGTGCCCAGCATCTGGACAGATGTTTTAGTTACTCATTAGATACTCTCTTTATTCTGCCATATTCAGTGCTGGTTTATTGAGAGAGTTTGTTGTTGGGCTTTTTCAGGTGAGAACCACCTTGCCGTCAGCTCTCTCTGGGGCAGAACAGAGGGGTGAGGAGGACTCACCTTCCCAAGGGCTCGGGATACAGGGGTAGAGATGGAGGGGTTGGGATTAAAAGGAGCCAGAAGGGCAGCAGGGAGGGGAGCAGCTGAGGGGCAAGAAACCAAGGCAGAAAACCCCAGCAGCAGCTCTGCTCAGCCTGGACTCAGCCTGCATGCCAGGTGCTCCATCCCGTGCATTGCTGTCCCTTGCACGGTTTGTCCTCTCGGGACACAGGCACCAGTCCCAGCCAGGATGTCCCGGCCGTGCCTGGACCACTCTGCACCCATTGGCCATCCCTCTGCCTAGCAACGGCCAATCCCAAGAGTCTATTTGCTGGCTACCGGGTAGGAAGATGCTGGGATTCCTCCCTCTCACCCCCCCTCCAGCATTGATCATTTCTGGCTCCAAAGGAAGCCTCTGGCACAAGCACAGGGACACACACACTCTCTCTCTTACTTCCCTGAGGCCCCTGCTCCAGGAGAGGAGCGTCCCAGCGCCGCCCCCGCATCATCTCATGCTGCAGCTTCTACTGCAGCGTGATGCGTCCCCAAGGCAGGTCCCAGATGGGAACACAGATGTGGGGGAAGAGAGGAGAGGAGAGGAATAGCTGCATCCACCTACAGCTCTGCACAGAGCCTCCTGGTTGTTACACCTTGCCCAGAGGCTGTAGCTGGGACTTCACCCCCTCGTGTTGTCAATCAGGGGTAACCACCAGTCCCACCAGCCAGGGCTTTCCCAACTGCAACACACGGGTTTGAAATGAGCCCCACCTCCCCTGCACCAAAAATACGGGAAAGCAGTGTGGCTGCAAACCCTCATCCACAAAAACTAAACAACTGAGGTTTCCCTTGTCACTCCTTCAGATGGAAACTGCAGATGAAAGAAGCAGGGTGAGATGGAAATCCACAAGAAGGAACACGGGGAAAGGAATTCCCTCAGACTCTCCCCACTCTATGAAGCCAGTGCTGGAATATCAGTCCTTGCTGCAACTGAAACCTGAGGCTTGAAAATTCCTTTAAACTCTTTTCTTCCTTGCAGGGGTTAAAATGTTGAGCATGTAGGGGCTAACCTCATGCACAAGGTGAGACAGGAGAGAGTGGGATGAACTGGTGTTCACCTAAACCCTGGATAACCTCCCTTTTCAGCTCCGGTAAGAGTTGAAATTCATGAAAACGCAATGAGAACCCTGTCAGGAGCTGGCAAGCCACCCCTTAGCCGTGGGGTTTGTTGCCCGACCTGGACACCTGCCCTTAAGAGTGGAATACACCTTGCACCCCAGGGACAGGGAAGGGCTGAAGTGGGACAGGCTGGCAGACCATCAGTGCAGCACCCCACTGGAAAGGTTCCTGGAAAACTGCTTCTTCACAAAGGCATTTCTCAAAAAGCATCCAACATATTCTGGATTTCATCTCTCAGCAGTCAGATAAAAGTGGGGAGGAGCTCAGGAGGCAGCTGGAGACAGGAGTGAGCACATCCCTCTTGGTCTGTTAGTCTGGCACACAGGCACAAAACAGCTCCAGCATGGTCATGTGAAGGACATCAGGAGGGGTTTGTTCCCCTGCAGAGCCACCAGCAGCCCCAGGTGTGCTGGGCAGCATGAGCAAGGCACCAAGAGCTGGTGCTGCTGAGCTGGGGTAGGGACACGAGTCAGCTCCAACCTCGACCCTCCAAACCATCGTGGGCATGGTAAATTCAGGCTTGGGACCCTCCATTCTGCCACACTTGCAGAGCCCCATGGCACAGCCCTGGGGAGCACAATGCCACAAAACCCTGGGACAGCCTGCTGGGATCTCCAGACCCTCCTTCAGGTGACAGCACCAAGCCATGGAGCAAAGCCCAAGGTCAGAGCTCTGAGGTCCCACACTGCATGGCTTGGCCATGGCTTTCCCTGCCAGGTCCTCACAGGGGTGCATGACTCTGCAAGGACACAGCCTTTGGGATGCAGCCCTCAACACACCCAGGTCTGGGGTGAAGGTCTGGGATGCACCAGGATGTGGGGAAGCCTGGGAGGACTGACAGGGGGTCAGAAGAGTGAAGCAGAGCAGAGGACCTCAGGCTAGGTCTGAGACTGCCAGAGACAAGAGTGTTCTGCAGTGGTCACACCTCAACTGAGGCTTGGACTCCCAGGTGGGACTGGCGATCTCGCCGGGGCATTGCTGTCGTGAGTTCAGCTCCTCAGCCCCCTGCCTAATCCTTCTGTGACTCAGTGGGACAGCTCGTGGTAACTTTTCAGGACCTGGTGCCTGCGTTGTTGCTGCTCTGGGATCTGAGCAGCCACGGCCGCTCCTCTGACAGGCGTCCCAGGCTCCCCGAAGCGTCTGTCGTCTTATTAGCAGAGCCTCCACTTGGGATTTATTTTCCATCCAGAATATAAGCTGAATTTATGTATTAACTAAAGACTATTAATGCCAAAAATAAGTGGAATGCCACTTGCTCAGCAACACGGGCCTTACGAGAAACCACGTGGCACAGCCAACCCACCCAATCCAACCCCAGGGAGGCTTTTTATAGACACCCACGTCTGATGGAGTGCGAGCTCTGCTCTGCAAGCATCTGATTGCAGGGGGAGGGGAGGGAAAAATCCCCACATCCACGGGTAGGAGGCTCGGCTCCCTTGCCTCTGCCTGGCTGGGTAAGCAGCCAGGTGGAACTAGGAATGGTTTGGGAACGGGTTGTGGCAAAGCTGCCTCATTTCCCTGCCGTGAACACCCGCGCACGCTGCGGGCGGCTCCTGACACACAGAACGCGCTGCTGGGGGACTCAGAGCAGCATCTCAGCATCAAGGGTCCTCCACTTCCCTCGGAGCAAGACAGCTCGAGGGAGAAAAAAGGTCACCCGACACTGTACAGCTCCAGCTGATGGTGGCTTCTGTTCCCCAGGTTGCCCCAGGGTATTTTTTCCTATGAGTGCGTCTCACCCTGAAGCACAGAGCTGTCTCAGCTACCAGAAGAATGACACTGATGAGGCTCTGAAGGCTTCTCCAAGGACTCTGATCTCCACTGAGAGGGAAGCAAAGCCAAAGCAGCAGCCACATGTTCTGCTAACAGCCCCAGGAAGCTCCCACTGCACCGGCTGAGGCACAGAAGGGTCAGTGGCAGGGGGAGGGCAGCCCTCAGGTGCTGAGACACCACAGCCACCTGCCTGGCACGGCCTCTCCCCTCCCACTTCTCCCTCTCCAGCTCTCTGAACCCTCCTGCACCTCTTTCCAAGCCAGACTCAGCTGCTGAGTGCGGGATGGCCATGGCCAGCACGGGTTTGCTGGTCTGGCAGCTCTCCAAAGCACACCCAGCATGTTGGGCTGGGAAGGGCTGCTTTGGCCACAACACAGTGTGGGGCACACAGAGCCCATGGCCCAGGGCTTGGGAACGTCTGGGGAAACAGCTGACAGGCTGGCAATAGTGGCCAGCAGGGCACAGCCCCTCTGCACAAACCTCCTTGGTCCAGCAGCTGCTCACAGAGGTCTGAGCAGCAGCTCCAGGCTGGCCCAGGAGCCCCAGGCAGGGCTGTTGGACTCCTCTGTCCTGCCTGTCCCAGGACATGGTGCATGGCAGAAGCATCACTGTGCTCACAGGCCCACCATGAGCAGAATCACAGAATTGCTAAGGTTGGAGAAGAGCTCTAAGATCATCAGGTTCAGCCCTTAACCCAGCACCACTGTGTTCACCACCAAACCATGTGCCCAGGTGCCACATCTACACATTTTTAAACGTTTCCAAGGGTGGTGACTCCACCACTGTCCTGAGCAGCCTGTTTCAATGCCTGACCATCCTTTCAGTGAAGAAATTTTCCCCAATATCCAATTTAAACCCCCCATGGCACACCCTGAGGCTGCTGGTTACCTGGGAGAAGAGACCAAACCCCTCCCTACCCCCAGCTTCACCCTCCTGTCAGGGATTTACAGAGAGCAAGAAGGACCTCCCTGAGCCTCCTTTTCTCCTGGCTGAGCCCCCACAGCTCACTCAGCTGCTTTTGGAAAAGGAAAGAAGGAGCTTTCCAGGAACTCGCAGGAAATATCCTCAAAAAAATAGGTCTAAATGGAAAAAAAGGTCATTGAAACACCTTCACATTTTCAAACAGGGTGCAGACTCTGGGAACACTGCAGAAAAAGGCACTGAAGCCATCCTTCAAAACATGTTAGGGTTTTCTTCACTCAACTGCAATTATCATTCTGAAAGCTGAGGATGTACGATGGAAAAGAGTGTGTGGGCGGGAGAGAAGGGGAAAAGAGAAAGACAACAGCAGCATGGAAGGAAATTCAACACTGCCAAATGAAAGCCACCGTGACAGGCAGAATTTACTTCCTTGCAGAAGGGTTTCCCGTGTCATCCGTTACAGAGAGAAGGAGAAAAAACCCCATTATTTAGGAGAATATCATCCATGAAAATAAGAATTCAAGGAGGAGCGTTCCCCTCAGGTGCAGCAGCCAGAAGATGACCCCCCCTTTGTGCTGCTGCCCCACTCTCCAAGAGAAGATGAGTTCAGCCCAGCATAACACTGCTCCAGATAAAATCCTGTTCCTCCCTTGCTGGCAGGTGTGTGTCTGCTACAGCAAACATCTCCAAACCTGCAAGCCCCACTGCTGGCCAGGCTTCTGCCCCAGGCACATGGATGTGACTTCCACACTGATCTGATAACTCTCCTGGGAACACCACACGCTTGGTACACCTCAGTTTTTAGCAGGAGATGCCCAGTCTGTGGTCCTCCCCCTCAGGCACTGCCCATCCCCATGACCACGGATCCCTCCTCCAGCCTGGCTGCAGGTGTGCCATGCCTGGAGCTGTGCCATGGCACCAGGGTTCGCCTCTGGTGACAGCAGAGCTGGCAGAGTGGGACATCACTGCCCCTGCTCCTCACACTCAGCCCAAAGGAGACACAGGCAGCAGCTCCAGGCTCTGACCACACTGCTGGGATCTCTGGAAAGGCCCTGGACTGACCCTTTCATACTGGAGTGAGACACCTCGGGCTCTGCAGCCTCCTTGGGCCAGAATCAGAGCCTTGGCAGAGCTCAGCTGTGCTGTGCCCCAGGTCAGGTCTAATCTGACACCCCAGAAATGCAGGAAGTGAAGCACCAGGGATTGGAGTGCCTGCCCAGGGGAGGAAGGGGCTAGAACTGCTCTCCTGGCTCTGGGACACAGCCTGAGGGGTGGGAAATTCCCTGAAGGCTGAATGATGGGAAAGGGCACTGAATTACAAAGAGATGATGGGAAAAGGAACTCATCAATGCACCCCCTCCCAGCAGGTTCACACGGGGCTTTCAGTAAATCTTGTGCAACACAAGGAAACATCCCAGCTGGAGAACAGCTCTACCCAGAAGGTTCAGCATCCTTCTTCCCAGACTCAAGGCATCTGTGCAGGGGCAGGGACTGAGTGACCTCTCTGAGAAGTGCCACCCTACACCACAGCACACACAGCACACCCAGCACACCCAGAACACACAGCACACCCAGCACACACAGCACACACAGCACACGCCTCCCAGGCATCCAGAGCAGAGGAGAGCACAAGCCCCCTCTCCCCAGCTCAGAGCTGTCTGGCACCATGGCTTGAGGAGCCACCTCCAGCCCCAGGAGCTCCTGCTGGCAGCAGCAAACTTGCAGCCCATGCAGCCAGCCAACATCCAACATGGACAACAGGCAACTGTCAGCATCAGCCAGCGAGAGAAAAACACAGCCATTACCCCAGCAGGAAGGTTTCAAAAGGTCACAGCTTCCCAGTGCACCCTCCAGTGTGCCCATCTGCCCTTCTGAAGCCAGAACCTTCCTCATGTATTTATGGTTTGGGAGTTACCAGCTCCCCTCCTGGATGCTCTAACATCTAAGTATGACTTTTGCTGGTCTCATCACCCATCAGCCAGTGTCAAACTTCACCTCAGGAAGGCATTTCCTCTCCTTGCTCAAAGAAACATCCAGAGCCTCCTTCCTGCAGGAGCACTGATTTTATTCCTGGTACCTGTCTGGTTCCAGTGACGTCAGGTGTGTTCTTGGCAAATTCTGCTGTTTTCCCTACAGGCGCACACACACCAGGCAGGATTCCCTCCCTTCCTGACACCTGTGCTGTCGTGGTGGGACAGCTCTGGACTCCCTGCCCCTGTCCTGATGACACAGAGCAGAAGGTGATCCAGCCCGCAGTGCTGGGAAGGAAGGAGAGGCCCGGAGCCGTCTGCAGCCCAAGGCAGGAGGGCTCCTGGATTCGCTGGCTCAGCACAGGCAGACACAGTGCAGTTGTCTGTCCTCTCCCTGGGAAGAGCCTGCTGAAGAAAACCCCTGCCTGCATGGGTTTGGATCACCTGCCAGTGACGCTGACTTGATGCCTTGGGTTTTAGCTTTTATATTTTCCAGAATCTCTGCTGCTTAGTGTGGAACTCTGAAACTTCATACTAGGTGTTAGTGAGCTCTCTTCACAGGGGACTCAGACAAAACAATTCCTTTCTAGCTGGAGAATCAAGGACAACTGGGACCCAAAAAGCAGAAACAGCAGCGAGGGAAAGGGGGCAAGGCAGGGGCTGAGACTTCATAGCCTGGGGCTGTGGGTGGATCATTGACCCCAATGTGTAGATGAACCAAAACTTATAAAAGTGCAAAAACTCATGACCAGGATCCAGCTGGGATTTGATTTGGGTGTAGCCCTGGCCGGGCTCTTGTACTGCTCAAGGTGAATCCTTTCAATAAATCCCAATTTTATTCCTTTTGCTCTGCCTAGTCTCTGTTCCAGGTCAGCCTTTCCAGGCAACATATTGGCACGTGGCACCCCAGAGAACTGGGGAATGGGTCCTGGTGACAGATCTAAGGGTCATTTCAAGCCCCAAAACACACCCCTAATTTCTCAGCAGCCACACAAGTTCGCAGGCATGAGCAGAGCAGCCGCTCCGCCTGCCTCACCCGAGCATCCTTCATCACAGTGAGCACCACGGAGCTGCTCAGCCCTCCAACAGCTTGGGAAATCCTCTCTCCACACCATCATCCAGCATCAAGTGCCCTCGGGGATCCGCCAGCACTCCCAGCTAGTGCTGAGCACCAGGAAAACATCCTGGATGCCAGCAGCCTGCATGTCACCAGGAATGGACTGACAGAAATGGTCTCCTCACACGTCACAGCTCTCCTACACAGATGGAGTGCGCTGCTGCAGATCAGAGGCAGGGCTGGGCACACAGGGTTCTGTCCTCGTGGATCTAACACCTCTGCTGGGAGCTGAGCTGGGCTGGGAAACATTCGGAACAAGGTGGCCACCCAAGGAGAGACAACGCTCCGCTGGCTGATACTTTGCAGGTCTCTTGCAGAGCTTTTTCAGGAACAAGGCAGGTGGCCTCCAACCCCGAACACCAACTCAGATGCCCTCAACTGCATAGAGAACCCCTGCAGGATCTGCTTCCTCCATAGCCAGGTCTGCCAGCCCCACAGAGGGGCAGCTGCCAGAGGGACAGCCCTGCACGCAGGGCGATGCTGAGGTGCATCAATGACAGGCACGGGAGGGAGGGGAGGGTTTTGTTTCCATTTCTGGTGATGACACACTGTTGGGGACCCAGCACACCACCAGTTTCTGCCTGCTCCCTAGAAGAGTGTGCAAAGCAGCATCCTTCCTGCTTGTCAGGCAGGGAATCCCAGCATGGGGATGCTAAGAAGATTTCCTGTGGCACAGATGGGACCTGAACCAAGTCTCCAAGCACAGCCCCCTTGCCTGCATTGGTTCCCTCCAGAGCACGGAGCCACACAAACACCCGTGGCTGCAGTGAGTGTGCCCAGCACCCCTGCACTGGGATCAGCCCCCACCCAGAACATCCCCACGCTGGAATGGGCTGGATGTGCCACAAAGCTCCTTGGCTGGAGCCTGGTCCAGGTGATGGAGATCAGGCAGCACAGAGGAATTACTGATGACAGCACACCTCTCCTGGGGCTGACACCCAGCACTGCCTCAGCATGTGCTGTGCCTCTCCCAGTGCAGACCATCCCTTCTGGCATCGAGGCATTGGGGGAGCTGCAGACTCAGCAGCTGCACCCCAGCCCTGCTGTTCATGCAGGCATGGCCTCAGGGACCCCCTGATCCTTCCCCTCAGTGTTCCCACAGCACCCTGCATTGGGGGCTCTGTGTGCAAGAAGGACTTTTGGGTGACCCCCTGCCTGCTGCCTCCCATCATCAGTTCTTGTAGGTATAGAATAATTCCTAATTCCCATCCAAACCATCCTACACCTACTGCTATATCCTACCCAATGTTCAAAACCCTTAAGGACTTTCCCAGAATTTCAGCTGCATCTGAGCCTCCCAAATCCACCAGAATACCTGACCTCTGCTAGGTTTTCCCCTCCTTCCCTGTAATCCTACTTGAGCACCATCTGGCCTGTGGGTTCTGCAGCATTTGCCAGAACTTGCAGTTGCTGTTGGGCCTGAACGTCCAAGCAAGAATGACAGCCACCCTACAAACCAGCAGCCACCCAGCCTCTTGTGTCCTCCCCACCAGGAGGGCCAGCTTAAATCACCAACCTAGGCAGAAAGTGCTGGAGGAGAGCAATCCTGGAGTACCCCAGACCTTCATCCCGACTTCAGCCCCATTTACTGACGCCAGGGCATCTTCTGGGAACGCTCAAGGTCGGGGCATCATTGGGTGATGGAGCACTGGTTAATGGGTGATGGAACACTCATCAGGGCTGAGTGTGTGGCTGTTGGAATGGCCTCCACCTGCAAGTACCTGGAGAGAGCCAAGACAAGCCAGGAAACTCCTCCAGCTCCTTCTTGCTACCTCAGCTCTGCATATTTGGGGATGTATCTGTGGGATTCAGGCTCCCCGGTGCTGTAAGAAAGGGTGTCCAGCTCTTCTCAAAGCTGTCCATGCCAAGTCCCCCAAGGACAGAAATTTCTGCTTCATTCCAGCCCAGGCAGGCAGTGAGTGTCCCATCACCCCATGAGAGGAGTCCTTGATGTTCCCCAAATCCCACCAGCTCCCCATGGAGTTCAGGGCTGGGGCTGAGCAAGCCTGGCAGCCAGGATGGGAAGACAGATCCTACTCCCAGCAGAGATACAGGGAGAAGGTGGCTGGGACCCCACATGGCAGAGGATCTTCCCAGGGATGCTGGTGACTTCAGCCGGACTCCCAGCATGTGCCAGCCTGGCTGAAGGCTGAGAGCAGCCATGGGGAGACCCAGACAAGCACATCCAGACTTCTTTTCTCCTCTGCACCAAGGCACACGGAAGGGCAGCTGAGGAAAACTGGAGGGGAGCACCTAGAGCAGCACGTCCAGATAAGGCCCATGAGCATTCACTCCTCCCCTTGCTGTTACTACCATCCCATGGATCTCTGTGGAAGGTCCAACCCCCAAGAAAGGCATCCTGGCCTATGGATCACTCCCTCTGTCACACTCCCAGGGCTAATGAGTGTTTTGCTAATCACACACCCACACACACGATGGGAAAGGCCACATCCCACTGGCACAGGCAGTAAAGGCTGTGCCTGATGCTGACCTGCCCTTGCCTTGTCCCAGGGCTGCCCATCCCTGCACGGGGAGCAGGGTCCAGCAGGGACAGGCTCCGGCCAGGGCAGCAGCCAGGGCTTGTGCATCGCTGCCAACTTTGAGGCAGCCCAGAAAGGAGACCTAATTCCAGTCCCTACCCTCCTGCCAAGCCATCTGCCTGCCCTGAGACCACCGAGAGGCTCCTGAGCAGCGTTTCGTCATTAGTGAGCCATTACGGAGAGTGGATGAGCAGTGATTGATTATAATGAATGCAAATACCTGCCTTCCGACCCCAAATTGGCAGGACCTGGCTAGCTCTCCCACTAAATAGTACAGCATGTCCTTCCACAGGCTCTGCAAAGCATTCCCATCCTCCTCAGCCTTTCCACAAGCCATCAGGCACAGCACTGCCCATCTAGACCTGCCCTAGAAAACCATCACATCCAGGATCTGCTTTCCATCAGCCCTGGGGCTCTGCTCTCACCTGCAGATCCTACAGGCTCATTTCCAGCACCTGAGCCTATTGGGAAGGCTTTTCCAGAGCTCTCACCTTCATCAAGAGGGCAAAGGACAGCTCTCTCGCCTCAGGACAGGGAGAGGGGGGCAGCAGAGAGGGAGCTGAGTGCTCTGTCACAAGTGTGACACATCAGGCATGAGTGTCCCATCCCAGAGAGATGCTGTGCCCACAGACAGCAGCAGCCAGCTCTGCTCCAGGAGGTCACCAAAGATGAAGTGTTATTCCTGCAAAACCAAAACACATGCTACAGCCTGCGAGGATGAACTCAGCTGCCCTCCAGGGGCCAGCAAACAGAAAGTGACAGGAATACAGGAAAGGAAGGCACTGTCCTGCTGCAGGCAAGGGGGACCAGAGAGAACCACTGTGGCCACCAACTGCAACAAAGAGAATTCAAGGACTGTCCAGGCCAGGCACAGTTGCTGTGGGCAGAAGAACTTTGTCCCTGAGCTACAACATCCAAGAGGCAAATCATGTGCTCCCCTCTAGGACCAATCTTCTGGGGTACCTTATATTTTCCATCCTCCACACTGGTCAGAGTCTTATCCAGAGTGGAGCTGGACCATGGGGGTTTAACAAGAGCAGTTTTTACTGGTCCTTCAGCCCGGCCTTTGCAGCACACAGCCCAGCCCCACACTGCAGCAGCCAAGCTCTGGGAGCACGGTCATTCAGCAGAGAAAGAGCAGCACGGTGATTCATCTTCCTTTTGATCTCTAGCCTACCCTTGAAGGCTCAATACTCTGTCCCCAAAATTTTGGGCAGCTGGCAGACCTCTCCACCTCCCCCCAGAGTGGAGATGCTAATTGCTGAGAGGTGCTGGCGCCTTCAGGGGTTCGATTGCCGCACACCCAATCCAGTAGGCAAACAGGCGCCTGGCTGCCAAAGTTTCCAGGGAGATGAGCTTCCTCCAGAGCCTCCCCTCGCCGCACGCATCCGCCGAGCCCCCGCCGAGGACAGGCGTCCTCTGCCATCTGCACCGGACAGAGCAGCTCGGAGCGCAGAGAATTCCTCACCAGGGAGCGGGGCACAGCCTTCGCCTTCCAGCGGCACCGCTCGGGCACGACAGGGCGGTCCAGGGCTTGGGGAGGGGATGGACTCGCATCCTGGCAGCCTCCCCTGGGCAGCAGAGAGGGGCAGGGTGCAGTGACAGCCCTGCTGCACCCAGCCCGGCTCCCAGCAGCACGGGCAGCGCTCTCCAGGCTGCGCGCAGGGCACGGAGCGGGCACGGCGGCACCGACAGCAGCTGCCAGACAGCTCCCGGCTCCGCGGAGGCTCTTCCTCACCTCCCAGCACTTTGTCGCTCAGGATCCTCTGCAGTGAGAATTCCTCAGACGACCAGAGTCGCCCACGGGCTCGCAGGCTCCCAAACCTGCTGCCCCCCACGGATCAGGCTCCTGGAGCTCCTCCCGGCCGAGCGCATCACTCAGCTCTGCCTTCCTCCCTGCATCTGCACCGTCACCTGCCCTGGGCCAGCACAGCTGACCTGGGGAAGCCCAGGTGCCATGCCAGGGCCAGCACAGCTCTCATTTACACTCAGCAGCGTCACACATTGACTCAGGAGGGGAATGGAGATGAGGCGACTTCAGCAGCAGCATCCAGCGCCCCAAACCTGGCAAAGCAGCAGCGTAGGAGCTGTGCCACATGCGCAGGGAGGGGAACTGGCCACCTCCTCCAGCCTGCTGGGAGAGGCACCCTCAGCCCAGCAGCACCAAAACCCATCCCTTGCGGCACTTTGCAGCAGATTTTGAGGTGTGCCAAGTGCTTGAAGGCTCCAGGCCCTGGTGCATCTTACAGAGCCCAAACGACGCCGGGAGCTCGGCTGCAGCAGAGCACGGCTCCCTTTTTGCCTGGTGATGCAGTTTATTGCCTCTGTGCTCCCAAGCATGCACCAGTTTCTGATCCAGATCCAAACCCAAGTCAAGGTGTCGCCTGTGATTTAGGAAGGGCGTTCTGCCTCAGGGCCCATGTCTAAGGGCTGTCAGCTGGCGGAGCACAAAGAGCCACCAAGCAGCAGCTGGGGCCAGGGGCTGGGCATGGAGCAACCCTAGGTAGAGAAATCAGCACTGCTGGGATCACTCAGGAGCTGTTTTAGTCTCGTCTTACTCATGGAGATCCTTGGGGAGATGCTTTATTTAGTCAAACATTTCTGAAAGGGGGACTGAGAAACTAGCCAGGCACATGCCTGGGAGAGGAAAAGCTCTGTTGTGTCAGGCACCGCTGAAGTCGCTTGGACCTGCAGCTTTGGCCGAGCAAAGTTCCACCTGCCAGTTCCTGGATGGCTCGTTTGGGAGACAAGGACTGACCTGGCCATGAGGATCCAGCCACCCCAGGTTCACTCCAGACCAAATCCTGTATGAGAGGATTTAAGAGAGCACCCTTGTGCCACCCTTGCGAGAGGTCAAAGCTGTCTGCAGCGCAGTGACCATTCCCCATCTGCAGAAACTCAAGGCAAGGAGGAAGCAAGTTTTTGCTCTTCTGCAAACCCAAGGAAGTGTGATTTTCTGAAGGTGGTGAGAAATAGTTTCAGACAGCTCTAATTAGCTAGGTGGTGTGTGAGAAAATCCAGCTTTACTGCTCCATGCTCCACAGCTGTCCTGGGATGAAGGGAGAGTACCATCACCAGTGGCTGGAGCCCACCCACATCCCTCCCCTGTGCCTGCCTGGCTTGCAGTGAGTCCAATGATCTGCAGGATAGTGAAGAGAGATATTTTCGCATGAGCTGCTGGTCCAAAGTTGCTAGTGCTATTTCAGGCAGCAACACCTACACTGTAATCCAGAGGGCTGTATTTTCCAGCGGGCACTTCAAAATCCGGCCTCCCTCCTCCCCTCACAGGCCAGCTCTAACCAACCTGGCTCCAGGATAAACAGCTCCCACCAAGATGGGGCTGCTGAGGCCAATGCAGAGCCCCAGCCCCATTCCCACTGGGACCCAGGCACCTTTGGACTGGAAATAAAATAAATACCTCATCTCACAAGAAGTACCAGTTACAACAACAGGTCCTCTGCCTGCAAATCCTCCCAGGGATCTGCCACCACCAGATTACCTGCCCAGGCTAAGCTAGCTAATCCTTACAGGCGAGTCGCAGACCTCGTCCTGGAGCTCAGCAGCGTTTTCGGTGAGGTGCTTCAGGAGATGTGCAGGCTCTAATTAAAGCCACTTTGCAACTCACTGCTTATGGAGGCAGGAAGACATTTGTTCATCTGTGAAAGCAGAAATGAGAGCCTGGACAGGTTAAATCTCCACTCTCCTGTGTGCAAAATATCTGCACATAAATCTTTCACACAGAAAGAGGGGACTCATACAGAGTGGGAAGGAGATGCTGACACAAGCTACCCCTAAGGACCAGGAGGGTGAGGACCACAACTCCCTTTCTGGATTCAGATCAGGAGTTGTTCCAGTGGGGATAATGCCACCAGCTCCTTCAGCAGTGAGAGCCAGCACGGTGCCTTGGACCTATTTCCTCCTCCTTGATCTGTGTGTAGACACAAAGGAGATATGAGACCATCCAAAATTAAGGAACTAGAAGATAGAAAGAAAAGAGACAGGAGCAGAAGCAATAACAGGAATCGTTATATAACAGTATGAAGGAAAAAAAAAAAAAAAAACCAAAACAAAACAATAATACTCCTAGTGCAGAAGAGGTTTTAAGATGGACAGGTGGGTGCTGAGACCTGCAGGATGCCAGGCTCCAGGACCAGCTGCTCCCTGGGATGAAAACCATGACTGAGCAGAGCTGCAGAGGCTGCACCTCTCTGGGGTTTCCAGGTGAGGAAGTTCCAGCCTTCAGAGCCTGCCCAGCAGTGAGATGGCCAAAGTGAGAATCCCCCTGCCTGGATCTCTGCTCAGGGGCACACACAAAGCAGCCCAGCTCAGACCCACACACCAGGTGCACAGACTGGCATTCCTGTTCTGTCCCCACACCCCAGGCCATCCTTCTGTCACCTCGGTCCTCCTGGCTCTGCTCAGAGAGGCTCTGGGTCCCGTGCACAGTCTCAGCACCCACTTTCTCTGCTCTAAATGAGACGTGCAAGCAGCAGAGACTGCTCCTTGGAGAGAGCCATGGATGCTCCCATCACAGGTCTAGTCCTGAATCGCATCCTGGACCTCGGCAAGCAGCGAGAGCAGGAGACACACAGCATCTTAGCCAGTGAGAGGGGGATGAATCACTGGAAAACAGAGCCAGGCACAGAGCCAGAGCCGGGAGAAGATGGTCCTGCGAGGCCTCCATCTTTGGGAGTGGGGGCATTGGAGTGATCAGAGCCACAGGGTCCTCCCTGCCCACTCAGAAATGACCCCTGCATCTGTCCCCCAGCTCTCCCTCACAGAGCTGCAGCCCAGCTGTCCCTCAGAGTGTACCTCGTGCCTGGACATTCACCCCCCTGCCAGCCCTGGAGCTCCCACCACCCCCGTGAGCAGAAAGAAAGGGAAATACCCCTGGACCCCTTCAGATCTTCCCTCCCAGCACAAACCACAGAGCAGGAAAGCAAACAGTGGCCTGGTTTCCCAGTTCACACACCTTTCCAGCAGTTCAGGTGCTACAAATCAGAAGATCCTGCCAGGAAAGTCACCTTCAGAAGTGACCTCCCAGCTGAACCAAGAGCATGAAGTGCTCAGGGAACCACCACTTCAGCAAGCTGAGGCTCCCATTCCATCTTCATCACCAAACCAAACCACAGCTATGACATTTCCCAACCACCAGATTTTATTTTTCCTTTGGAATCTGCCATCGAGCTCTGCTGAGACAAGGCTCCCACCAACCTGCAGTGTCCCTCAGCCAGGGAGCCGAGTCAGCCCGTCAGAGCCACACCGAAACAAAAGCATCAGCTCCAAGGAGGTGTCACGACAGAATGACAACCCTTAACTTGTTGTTACATCAGCCCACACATTAACGCTTTGGGCCTGAGCCAGGATGCCATGGAGCAGCCTCCATTCCCCTTAAAGTCAAACCCTGCTGCTCAGAGATGCACAAGTTCAGAATCCTTTCTGGTTTAAAAAAAAAAAAAAAAATTAAAAGACAATAAAAGCCACGTACCTTCTGCTGTGTTTTGCCCTGACAATGAGACCACAGTCCTGAGAAATTCCCCCATTTACTTTCCTCTAGTCTCTACCACAGCTCTTTCACTAAGCCCTCTCTGTCCACGATGGCCCACATACAGATGAACATGAAATTAGTGTCTCCCAAATTAGTTTTCCCGCACGCAGTCCTAGCCCATTTTCCTCAACAACATATTATGATATGCAAGGTTCCACCTTTCTCCCAGGAAACGCAAGCTTCTAAATTTATCTTTTGGGTAACTAAAAAAAGACACAGGTCTAGCTTTCACAGTGTAGGGTCAGCAGTCCCGAATGGCAGAGTATTTGCCCCAGAAACACCCGGTTAATACCACAACAACAACCACCACAGAGCAGCACACATATGGCCATTACAGAGCTAAGTATAACTTGACAAAGTACCTTGCTTTTAATGAGGCAAAAGGCCAATTAACCCGGTGAGGATGCAGTGTACTGACATTGAGTGGAGAGCCTGGATTCCCTGGAGGTACAGCCTGTATATCCCGGTGACACACCAAACATGAGGGATTCAAAGCGCTTCTGAGGGCACCCCATGGCACTCAGAGCTCTCCGGGTTAACACCAGCCTTCCCCAGATTTTGTGACACAGTATCCAGCATTCAGGCTGGATGAAGGGCCAGCCGTGCATTTTTGTCAGCTCAGATCCAAACCTTGGGAAAATGCAGGCATTGTCCTCGCCCGGTCCCCACCGCCCGGCCCTTCGCAGGTGTTCACCTGCCAGAGGACAGCAAGGAAAACCCAGGAACAAAAACAGCGACGCTCCAGCGGGCGCTTCCCGTTGAAGTCATTTCATAACCGCGTTTCCAGAGGTGCTGGAAGAACAGCACAAGCCACCGCACGAGAGCCGTGATGGGAGACACCGAAATGCGCGGAACGAACAAAAGGAAAACCAACTTCCCCCCCGCGAGGTCGTTATTTTGGAAGACGCAAAACTTCCCGGCTCTTAGGGCACACCTGGAGCTCTGCCCCTGTCCCAGCCCCGCATCCCGGGCCCGGCCCCCTCCGCAGCAGGGAACGCGCCCGGGGCGGGGGTCGCGGCCGGAGTCACCGGAGCCCCCGCAGCTCTCCCGGCCGGGGCTGCCACGGCCGAGGCCCCCCGAGGGGAGCGGCTCCGGGGCGCCGGGACCGCGCTGAGACCGGGAGCTCCCGAGCGGCACCGCCGAGCGCCGGGCGGCCGCGGGCACTCCCCGCACCGGGCTCGGGGCTGCGCTGCTGGCGCGGTGCCGGGCCGGGGCTGCGGGACCTTGAACCGGGAGAGCGAGGAGCCCCGGGGCCGGGGGATGGGGGGAGAGTGGCTGCGGCGGCCGGGCCGCGCGGAGCTCATCGTATCGCATCGCATCGCACCGCACTACACCGCATCGCATCACATCGCATCTCATCGCATCTCATCACATCGCATCTCCCCCGGTGCAGGCGCGGCTCCTGGGGCCCACCGCGGCTAAAGTGGTGGGGGATTGCCGGGCACCCGGCTCCCCCCCAGGTCCTAGCGGTACGGACCTGTCGCCCCGTGGCTGCCCGGGACGCGGGCCAGCGCTCCCCGCCGCCGCTCCGCCATCGCCCCCCGCCGCCGCTCCGCCATCGCCCCCCGCCGCCCCCCGCCGCCGCGGCGCGGCCCGTACCGCAGTCGGCGCAGAGGATCCGCGCCACGTCCCGCTTGAGGTTCTTGCCGCTGGTGTCGAGCGGAGCGAAGGCGGTGCGGAAGACGAGCGGCTCCTCGGTGGGCTCGAGGAAGAAGATGTAGCGGTGGTTGCGCTTCACTTTGAAGCAGGGCGCCTTGGAGCCCACGCTGATGAGCTGCTCCCGCTGCAGCCCCCCGCTGTTGAGGGGCCACAGGTCGAGCACCTTGACCAGGACACCCCCGGCGGGCCCGGCGCCGCGGCTGTCATTGCCGCCGGCGGGGGGGCCCACGGACTGCACCTTGCCCTCCAGCACCACCGCCGCCGTGTACGCCTGGTCCTGCACCGACTTGAGGCTGGGCGAGTAGCAGGCGAGGGAGACGCCGAAGAGCAGCATGGAGAAGCCGGGCGCCGGGTCGCGCCTCATGCCGCCGGCTGCCGCTCGCTGCCCGCCGGCCCTGCGGCGGCGGCCGGGCTGCGGGGCCGGGCTGCGGGGCTGCGGCGCGGCGGGCGCGGCGGGGCGGAGCGGAGCGGCGCGACGCGGGGCGGCACGGCACGGCACGGCACGGCACGGCACGGCACGGCACCGGCACGGAGCGGCACGGCAGGGCACGCCACCGGCACGGCCTGGCGCGGCGCGGCCGCGGCACCGGCACAGGCACTGGCACGGCGCGGCGCGGCGCGGCGAGGAGGCGGGATGCTCCCTCAGCTTCCCCTACCCCCGGGATGCTGACCCCCTCACCCCCCCGCAAAGGTGATTCCCTGCCCGGGGACTCCCCCCACACGGGGGATGCCCGCTGCGGCGGGGATCCCCGCGTCCCTGGGGGTCCTCGGGGATGGAGGCAGACCGCGTTGCCTCCATCCGGCCGCGGAGCCAGCCCCTCGGCAGGCCCCGCGGCGTTCGCAGAACCCCCCTTTTCCCCGCAGAGGAAACCAAAGATGCGCTCATTTGGGGGAGGCTGCGGGTGACGCGGGGGTTCCGCGATGCGCAGGGCCCGGGAGCCGGGGATTCCTCTTTGCCCGATGGTTTTATGGAGCTGGGAGAATTGTGCCCGAGATTCCCCGCACACCTGAAGGAGAGGCATTAACATAGAGACAAACGGAGCACGCAGCGGCCGGGGAGACAAAGCCGCCTTTCATGCCCTGCTCCTGCTGCCTCTCGTTAATAAACAAATGCTTTTCCCTGCAGCGGCTTCCAGGAGGAGTCGCTTTAAGCTCCAAAAGGTGCTTGTTCGGGTTTATTTGCGAGGCTGATCCTGAAGCATCTGCACTCCCAAAGCCTCGCTGCCCAGACAGTGCGGAAGGGAGCTGAGATGCTCGGTTAGCAGCAGCAGCAGGGGATTTCGTGGTTGTTGTTGGGCTGGATTCTGCGTTGAAGGGGAGCGGCCATAGTCCCATCCCACGGAGGTGACCTGGAGGCAGGAGGGCTGGGCTCAGCCTGCTCCCCGGCGATGGCTCTGGGCATTGACTGCAATGGCCCCAGTGCCTTTAGAGCCCCAGGGAAACCCCTCAGCAAACCTCAAGAGATGACAAGAGCTGGGTCTTTGAGCCCATCGGCGAGGGCAAAGGAGTACAGGTGGCAGGATCGGGATTTGCTTCCCATTTAACACACCACAGCCAGAACCATCAGGAAAAATAGAAAGGGAGCAGAGCCGCTGTGCCCAGCCCAGCCCAGGCATGGGGTGTAGCCTCTGCTCGTGTTTCCCCGGCTCGGGCGGGAGCCAGCCTTGTCCCACTGCTGGCACACAAGGGCACAGCCCCAGCACACGCACCCGGGGCTCTGCAGCCATGGGCTGGCTCCTGCTCTTGCCCTGTCTGGGGATGCTGGCAGCTCTCAGAGCAGCGCGTCCATTGCAGGGCCGTGGTGCGCCGGGAGCCCCGCAGCGTGCACACAGCAGGGCTCCGGGACCATTCACTTCTTGTACACGTTTCCTCTCGCTAAGAGTGGTTTTCTGTGGCTTTTTGGTCTCGGATGTTTCTCAAGGCTTTCTCTTTTCCCCGATTGGTGAACCATGCAGAACTGCAGAGGAATGCAGGTGGAGGTAGAAGGGACCAGAAGTGTTTCCCACGGCAGAGGGAAGAACAGTATTTTAAATTCAGGAAGCTGCTCGGAGGAGCAGGGAAACCACCTGACTTCTCCCTTCTTTTGACAGAAATCTCAGTGGAATTTCCCCTTTCCCTATCATTTTGCTCAGACAGCAGCTGAGGTTCTGCCTGCGAAGGAAGGAGATACCCGATAGCATAATTTGATCTGGAGCTCTCCTGCTCTACCCTGCCCCTCACCAGAAAGGGCAGTTTCATGCCCAGGCAGCTGAGTTGCTAATCCTTATCTGGTTTTGCAGGCTGAAATCCCAGCGGCACCGCAGCAGTTCTCCCACTGTAAAACTCCGTGCAAGATACCTGTGGCATTTGGGGCAATTTTGAAAAATGGGGGATTTCATTGTCTCTGGGGCATTTTGAAAAATTAGGATTTTCTTTGTCTCTGGGGCATTTTGAAGTCCAGAACATTTAGCTTTTAAAAAGGGCACTGGTCACATCTCCTTTTAGCAGTATTTTTCCCTTTTTTCAGCCTAACTCTTGTGAAGTCAACTGGTTTTCACCACTTGAGACATTTGCTTTTCTCTTACGATTTCAGAAATGGTTTAGGACTAAATCCCTCTCCCCCTTTTATGCTGTTCTTCCCATATAAATGGAAAATCATTTTTTTCTATAGGTCCTTGGGCATTTTGACATATGAAATAAATAAAGCATGGCCCTTGGTGCAGTTACCAGAGCAACCTGAACAGTGGCTTTGAGAGAATGAAGCCTAAATAACCTATTTTTAAAATATTTTCCTCAGTTAAGGATAACTGTTGGCAGGGAACCCAGGAGGTCTGTGGTCTGCTTTAATTTATCCAAAGCTCATCTCTCCCCTAAGTCCCTGCTGTGAAAACCCATCATATTTGCCATCCTGGCATAGAGATGGAGAATCTGAGTTCAGCCTGGATTCCACCCTCTGGAGGACCCCAGAGTTCAGCAGCACCATCAGAGGTTTTCCTTTCTCAGGCAAACGCTGTGGGGGCTGGTTTTTCTTTTGCTTCCTTTAATTTTGTGCCTGCAATTTCCCAGAGATGCCTGAAAACAAAGCACCTCTCAGGTCTCTCTTCCCCTCTGCCAAGGGAGCTCCTGGCACAGAGCCCTGCCTGGTGCAGATGCCACACAGGGCAGTGTCCCAGTGTCCCTCCCTTCTTCAGGGAGCCCTGCAGCTCTTGGGCAAGGACAGACCTTGACCTCCAACAGCACAGGCAGGCAGACTGTCCTTCTTCAGCATCCTCCACAGGCTGCAGATGCTCAGCATCCCCCGTGTCAGTTGAAGGTGTGCTCCTGCAAATCCCATGTGGAGGTTTTGGTGTAAGGTGGAGCCCAGCACAGGGTCACAGAACATGCTGAGGTGGAAGGGAAATCATTCAGTCCCACACCTGGCTCTGCACAGACAGCCCTGCAATCCCACCCTGTGCCTGAGAGCATTTTCCAAACACTCCTGGAGCTCTGGCAGCCTTGGGGCCGTGCCCATTCCCTGGGGAGCCTGGGCAGTGCCCCCCACCCCCTCTGAGGGAAGAATCCTTTCCTGATATCCAGCCTAACACAAGTCCAGCCATTCTCTGGTGTTATCCAGCTTGGGCTGTGCTCTTGCCCATTTCGGGCCAGCCTCAGAACCATGCATGCTTTGCAAGGGTGTCCCCTCACCTCCCACAGCCCTTCCCAGCTCCATCCTGGTTCCCTGCAGAGAGCCTGAAGCCCTGCTGGTGTATAAAGGAGACACCACCCCATTCTCCAGCCAAGGGAACATTGCTTTCCCTCCCTATGGGACATTCCTTCCCTGCAAAACAATCAGACGTTTTACAAAAGCTCCAGAGATGCCAACAAATCCATTGCAGACAGTTTTTCCCACCTCCACGTCTTCTCTGCAAGGATTTGGTTTGTTCAGTTTGGGGATGCCCATGGAGAGCATCAGTGGGGCAGGAGCCAGCCTTTCACCAGGACACACCAACTCCTGACACGTGGGGAACACCACCACAGCCTCAGGTGAAATGAGAAAAACAGGTGATAAATGGTGAACACAGGAATTATATAGAAAAAGCAAAGCCCAGCACTCAATCTGAGACTCCAACCTGGGCGTGGACTAACCACAGAATCAGAGAATGGCTTAGGTTGGAAGAAATGTTAAAGATCATCTGCATCTACCTATCTCCTGCCTGTTAATGTCAACTTGCAGACCAGGGGAAGGCAGAACTGAGGGCTGTAGCTGTAAGCACCAGTGCTGTCTCTCCCAGAAATGGACCATCCTGGCACAGAGGCCTGATCCAGCCACCCATCCTTCCCTCAGCTGGGAGAGCATCGACCCGCTGTAATTCCATGAGATGCTCAACAGTCCAAAGAAAAGTTGAGAACATTCGCTGTAGGGATAAAAAGTAGGACTTTATTATGATGAAGCACACCCAAAAAAAACCCTTTTATCTCTTGGCACATGGTGATCAAAAGGAAAAAAATCAAGAGCAAGTGGTTTCCTCCACCTGGGAGAGAAGCTGTTAGGGCTCCCTCCAACCCCTTTGTGACATATTCACCTAGGCAGTAGAAAGGAAAAAAAAGCTACTCATCCTTCAAGGAAATGTGTGCCTCTTTTATTTGCTGCCCTCCCTGAGAAACTCATTCACTCCTTGTCCACCCACACAAGCAGGAATGATGAATGAAAAACAAACCATAAACAATTCAGCCTTCCCTTTTTCCCTCCCAGCCTTCCAATCAGATGTTCCAGCCCCATGCCTCAGCACCCAGATTTTGCCTGCTGATCTTCCCGATCGCGTGCCTTGGCTCGCTGTGCCGCTCGCTCGCTCCGTTCCTTGGATACAGCTGCATCCAACACATTTGTCAGCAGCTCCAGCTGCAGGAGGGCTCCACTCAGGGTGGAGGAGACAGGGGAGCCTCTGCAGGGCACCGCTGCCCAGAGCCAGAGGGATCCTGTGGTGGGACACTGGCAGGGAGCTGATGATCAGTGATGCAGCTCCTCTCGTCCCCCAGAAGGACGGTGGTGCCCAGGCACTGAGATGTGTCACCAGAAGGACGACACGGGGTGCAAAATTGTAAAAGTGGGGTGGTGTTTTTTTCACCACTTAATTAGTGGTTTGTCTGGAGTCTCTTCTGTCTTCACTCAGAGCCAGGATTTAAAAACACACGAAGGAAATGGATTTTCTCAGGTTCGGGCTTGGTTGTTTATTAAATCTTATCAAAAGTACAGAAAGTTCAGCAAGACATCTAGCCACCAGGTAGAAGTGAGCAAAATGGAGATTGATCCAACTGCTACAAGGTCTCTTAAAGCTAAACGCTCCAATAGAGAAATAATACCTATATTATTTATACTTCTAACCCAATAACCCAGCTCCCGTGACCCGCAGTGCAGCACTGACTGTCCAACCAAAAACTACTGCCTGAAATCACAAACAAGAAGGAAGATGAGCACTGAAAGAGACACCACCCAAAATCCTCCATCTTATCTCATAGCTATTACTATATTACAAAAACTTCAAATTTAAAACCCTTCACCATGTGAAATCACACACTTCTATACTCACTACACACCTATGATTTTAACTTAAGCACTCAAATTTGGAAGCCTTCTCCAAGCCTCAGGTCAAAAGCAGTGTTCTCCAGAGGGGTCAGTGCCAGAAAGCACAGAAAGCTCAGAAAACCCAGGTTTCTGGGATCCAACACAAAATGGCATCAGTGGGAGCAATGCTCCCCTTAGGATGGCGTATCCCAGTCTCCAGCTCTCCACTAAGAGATCCCTCCATCCCAGAGATTCTTCCTGGACTGGATTTTCCAGCCACTCTGATGTTCTCTCTCTCTCTCTCTCTCTCTCTCTCTTCTCTTCACACAACCTCCTTACACCCCCCTGTGTATTAAACAACAATTGCAGTTATACCAGGGCATCAGGTATGTCTGTGCACCTCTGAATTCTCTTCATAGGTGAAGTCCCCTCCCACTTTTGACTGTTTTGTGTATTTTTTGTAAAAATATGCTGAGTAGGTGTATGCCTTATTACGTGTGTAGGAAACAAGGGGAATGAGGACTTGAGGTACCACCACAATACCAGAGAGGGACAAGGCTCTTTGGCTGGCTTTGCCCTTGATTCCCTGTTTAAATACAATTTGCCGTTGTTAGACAAGAGACCCTCTCCAAATGACTTCTGAGATCCAGGAGACCATTTCTGCAGCAACAAGTTACCGCTGGTAGGCAGCCTGTGGCTGGAAAATGCCCTTGATATTACAGAAATGGTAACTTGTTTAATAGATCCAAATAAATAGGAAAGCCCAGGAGCTCGGGTGGCAGCATCTGAGCCCTGTACTGAGAGGTGCACAGACCTTAAGGCAAGGCTAAATATAGGTCTCACAAACCAGAACAACAGAGCTTTTACTGAGAAGATAATCAAGCCCTGGAGGAAACTACACAATATAAAGCTGAGATTTAAAATAAATGTGAAATGAGTTGGTGGATTCGGGACTAGTTCCTTATGGAAAAATTTTCACATCAGAAAAAAATTGCTTGATGAAATGGGCTCTTTAATTAGCAGTTTCAGCAAGAAGCCAGGGGGATTGGAGTGGTTCTGGAGCCTCATCTCTCACCTTTCCATCTTGCCCTTTGCAAGGAGAGCTGGGGTCAGGGGAGGGGTGGACTGTCCCAGGCTGCTGCAGGTAAGGGGCTGAAGAGGATCCCTGTTTGCTCTCCCTGTGCTCTCCTGTTACCTTGCACTATCCCAAGAACATCCTGCTCTCCAAAAGCAACACTGGGGCAGCAGGTGCTGAATCCAGGCAGGAAATCCACATCCTGGGCTGGGGCACAGGACAGGTGTCCATGGCTCCCTGCACACCAGGATCTCATCCTGCAGCCACCTGGGACTGTCCAAGCAGCCAGATCCTGGGTGCAACATCCCAGCTGTGATGCCCGGGTGGGGAGGCTGGATCCCACCCACCAGGGCACACCATGGCACTGCCACGTCCTCACCCAGCTCTCCTTCAGCCAGCTGAAGAGATGCAAATTAAAAAATAAGACCAAGTTGTTTTTCCTTTTCCTCCTTCATTCTTTCCTCGCTTCATCTCACACTGTAATCTTGTGGTTTGCAATTAAATTGTGTCTTTATGTCTCCTTTCCTCAATAAGTTAATGAAAATGACTTTTGCTCCGAGGTGGAGCATGAATGCCTCACTCTGTGCTGAGCATGAGAGCAAGACACAGGACCCAGGAGGAACAGAAGCTCCTGCTTCCCTGGGAACTGATGGGTTGGCTCGGGCTCCTGAGCCCCTCCAAGCATCCGAGCCTCAAGTTTCCATTTTCAGCTCCATTTTCAGCTCCTTCTCCTCCTTGCAAAGCCTGTGCAACAGCAGTGGGAGGTTACAAATAGAGCAAGGCAGCTCATCTGCTGCATCTCTCTCGTGTGATCCGTGGGCACGCACGTGCATGTGCTGGATCCTCCCTCCTCTGGCACTCCAAGACTCTCCCAACATTCCAAGGCCACGCATCTTTCCCGGTCTGTAGCTCCCTCCTCAGCCCTTTGCTGTGCACGTCCTGGCTGGAGCTGAGGACACAGGCAGCACCACACGCATCTGCACTGAGATTAACCCTGCACAGCCAAGGACAGCAATTTGTATTCCCTCTCCCAAAATTCATTGCCTGGGAAGGATGCCAGGCCAGCTCTGACAAGACAGAGGCTTCAGTGGGAGTCTGTGCTTGCTACAGGAGTGATGGGACACTGACATCACCAACGCTGACCTGTCCCTGGGGATGCTGCTCCTGCCTCCCTCGCCTCTCCTGAAGGCTGGATCAGACACACAGACTCCTTGGGGCAGGGACACGGGCACTAAAAGGAGGGGTGATGGGAAGTGGTCTCATTTAATCTGTTGGAGAGGAAATTTAGGGCTGAATTAATGGCTGAAAACTACCTGGAGGGCAGGTACAAAGGCATCAGAGCCAAAGTCTCCTCAGGGGGGCATGTCACACAGGGCAGTGGCTCTATAGTGCAACTTGGAAGGCTGAGGGTGAATATCCAGGTGATCTTTCTTTCCCAGGAGGGGGTGTATGCCCAGGAGAGCACACAGCATGGGGGCAGAGGTCCTTCATTGTTTGGGGTTGATGAGGCTGAGCCCAGTGAGGCCGTGGTCACCCTGACCTAGTGCTGACAACAGCCACGGTGCAAGCAGGCACCAGCCAGGAGCATCCCAGGGCTCCCAGCCCACAGCCCCTTCCAGGACCCTGAGTCTCTGGGATATGTGAGCTCTAAGCAATCTGCCAAGGCTGTTTCTGAGCCTCCAGCTAGGGGGGTAATGCTGGCTGCCCATGACACAACACACAGCACTGTCTGTTCCCCTTCCAGGAGTCACTGCTCCTTCATGCAGGGAAGCAATGGGGACCTGAGTGAGGCACTTCAGAGCAGGGGTCTGGCACAAGCCTCTTGTTTCTCCAGGCTGGGGAGGGCCAGGGAGGCAGCAGGAGCCTTGGCTCTGATCTGAGGGGAGCAGTTTGTCCCTAGTCCCCCAGCAAGCCCCGTGCACACCCATTTCCTCAGGGATGCTCCCTGGACTGGGTCAGGGAGGAGGTGATGTGAGGGTCTCTCCAGACTCAGTGAGAAACAGCAAAAGTCTTGATAAAGTATCCGTTTTAACAAGGCAGAGTAAAAAGAGAAATATCAAGGGCAAGTAAGCCTTATGCCCTTTCAGATGCAGAGCACCCTGCATTCGTGCAGCATTGGATGGACCCAGGATGGATTTTCCCCAGTGCTGCACATATCCCTTCCCCAGAGAGAAGTTCTTCCTTTTTGGTTCCTCGAGCTATCAAGCTATTATATGTCCTTCTTTTCATTCTGTCTTATTAAGGCAGCTGTTTTATTATGCCATTTGCTGCCAGGCCTTTCATACTGAGAAGCAGAATTAGCCCCCTCTCACAGGTGCCAGAGCCCTTTTCCTTCCCTGCACTGCTTTCCCCAGAACAAGGGTCTGTGCCTGCTGTGCTGTGCTGTGCTGGCTGCAGAATGTCCCTCAAGCCTCCAGCAAAGCCAGTTTGCTAATGCTTCTGGTTTGTAAATAGATTTCCTCTCCAACACAAACCACAATTTCTTCCCTGCTCCATCCAGACCTTGTGAATCCCAGCACTGCATCTCCCACCTGAACCTCATGGTATTTGCTGAGCAGCTGTAAAACAATTAATTGAATTTAATTATTGAGAGGATGTTCATGTTTCCTGCACGCTTACACACCACGTTATCTCAATCACACCAGGGCTGGTCTATAATTCTCTTTTTAATGAGTTCCCAAAATACTCCCAGAAGAAATATCCTCAAACCAGCTCCTCTATCTAGACACTGTGAGAGGCTGAAACCCCCCTAATGTTCCCTGGGGAGGGAGAAGGACTTCCTGCTGTGCTGGGTGCATTCTGTACTGGCAGCTGGATTTAGGGGAGCCAAGATTTTCTCCTCCTCCTGGTGTGATTCAGTCTACTGTGCTCCTTCAGTCCACTGCAGGGCTACTGCACAGCCCCAGCTGGGACTTGTGGGTCTAAAAGCAGACCAAGGAATTACCTCATAAAAATGAAGCTGTTTCCTCTCTGACACCGAGCCAGAGTGGACTCTGCAGCCAATTTGCTCTGTGAGAAACCAGAGCATGGAAAAATTCAGTACCTTCATCATTTTATTTGTGGCATCATTGAGGGAAAAATAAAAAGATATTGCCTCTGTGGTAAGGGTCTGGCTTATGGACTAAGAGGTTTTCAAATAAACACCTCTTCAGCAAAATCCAAAACACTGAGATGAGGTATAGGACAACTTTTTAGAGCTGGTAATCTCCAGATAAGCCACAGAGAGCAAGAATCCCAGGTTTTCAAATCCCAGATAGGTCTCAACAAGACAGAAATGAAACATAGGGCACAATACTGCTCCAGAAAATACCCCCAGAGAAGCTCTGAAAGAGATAATAGGCAAATGTTAAATAATTACTAAATAAACATTGATACTTTGAGACATTCCTCTGCTACAGTGCAACATTTCTTAAGGCTGCCCAAGGGAAGCCACTCACAGAAAAGGAATAGTGCCTGATTCTTCCTTTTCACAGCACCCAGGTCAGGCTCACAGGACTCTGCAGTTGTGAGCTGGAGCTCTCATCTCCTCAGGGCTGGCAGGAATCAACTCCATCACTTTGTGAATGACAAGTGATTCTGCTGCCTTAGCTAACCCCCTCACCACTGTTCCTTTTCATCTTGGTAAAGCTTAAAATGAGAAGCCAAGTCAGCTTTTCTCTTCCTTGAGGTCCACAAAGTGATGGACATTTAAAGGGAGGTATCACACCAACCTCCCACCCGTGGCAGCTCCCCTCTCACCCCTCACGGGAGGATTCCAAATCTGGCCATACTTCATGTATCAGCACAGCTGAGACCTTCATCCTCCTTGAAGGAAGCTGTGACTTCTTACCAGGGAAGGCACTGGAGTATGGTTTAAAGAGCAGCTTTATCCTCCTGGAAAAGACAGGGATTGGGGCCAAGTGTGGGGCAGGACACCTAGCTGGGCCACAGAAGGACAGGGAACAGGCAGTGCTGCAGTACTCGAAGAATGGCTTCAAACACTCCTCCTGTTACCCCTCAATCCACAAAATCTTACTCAGAGATCACTTGTATCTCCTCTAAACAGGCTTTGTTTAGGGGAGCCAGTGGTGATGAGATGCCTTGCTGGTTCTCATGTTTGCATAATGAGGAGTTTAGAAGTCACAAGCTACAAATTCTTCCAGACCAAAGCTCCCACATTCTCCAGGCCAGGCGGAGAAGTATCTGTGTAAATAGGTTTGTTTACAGTCAACCAAGCGTTTTCATGCCAGGGACCCAAGGAGATTCCTGTCCTGATGATGTGACTGCCAAACAGCATCAGCACCAGCTCCACCAGCACTGGGCAGAGCACAGATCCCTGCTTGGACCTGTGCCCATCCCACAGGGCTGTGGGATCCGTGTCCCACCTGAGAGCCCAGCTGCTGCAGAAACATCAACCTCATGGGACACATCACCTGCCTCAGACAGAGCAAGCACAGGGCAGTGTGAAAACTCAGACCCACCTCCAGGAATAGCTTTGAAGGGGACAATTCCTGTCTCCTGGATCTGGACAGCAGCTCCCGTCCTCCCTGGAGAACACGGACCTGTTCCCAGGGCAAATCCCCGCTCAGCCTCAGCACCAAGGCAGCTCTACAAAGCACGAGGGATGAAACACTTCAAAACAAGCCTGGACCAGGGCCATGCCTGGCCATGAGCCAGAGAGGGGCCAAGAGCACTGTGAGCAGAAAAGGTGTTTATAAACACCTCTCCAAGCCTCCTGCACGGCAAGACAAGCTGTGGAAATGCCTTTGGCTCCTTCCTGCTCATCTCTGGCTGGGCTCCACAAGAGTTTCCAGGGCACGTTTTTGTCCATTTGTCTTAGAATTGGGAGGGAAGGAAGTTGGAAGAGTTTAAATTAAGCTCCAGTGCCTCTGCTCTCGTCCAGGTAGGTATTACTCTATTCCTGGGTTTATGTAGCACCCTTGAAATTACTGCTTTAGGTACCCGCTGTGCCTGCAGGGCTGCATTCACTCACACACACATTTGCCCCCAGGAGCCAAAAGGCAGGTCCTGAGCTTCTGCAATGAGCTTAACACTGCTAGAACAAGCCTTGAATACACCCATTAGCCTTGTGGCTGCCACAGGAAAAAAGAATTCCAAACCAGAGGCACTAAAATCACTAGGTGGGTGCAGGGTCCAGGGGGACAATTACCTGGATGCAGCAAGAGGTTCCACCATAGGAACATCAGGTGCTTGCAATCCAGCAATGGATCTGAGCACTTGCCTGTACTGCACAGCTCCATGTGCACAGCTGGAGTTTGCTCTTCGTTGTGTGAGTTTTGGGAGAGTTTTCCTTTCAGAGCCATGTAAACCAAACTCCACAGAGGATGGGGAGCTGGGATTCCGTGTGCTGGTTGTGGCTGGAGTAGAGTTAATTTTCTTCCCAGTAGCTGCTGTGGGGCTGTGCTTTGGATTTGTGTTGAAAACATGGGTGATAACATAGAAATATTTTTGTTTTTCCTGAGCAGGGCTTACACAGAGCCAAGGCCTTTTCTGCTTCTCTTATCACCACACCAGTGAGCAGGTGGGGGTGAACAAGGAGCTGGCAGGGGACACAGCCAGGACAAAAGGGATATCCCAGATCATACAGCTCTGCTGTCCTGGGGGTGCCTGAACACCTGCCTGCAATGGCAGGTGGGGAACAGATTCCTTACTTTGCTTTGCTGATGCACGTAGCTTTTACTTTCCCTATTAAACTTTCTTTAACTCAGCTGCCAGTTTTTCTCACTTTTATCCTTCTGATTCTCTCTCTCACCCCATCAGAGGGGAGTGAGTGAGTGAGTGAGTGAGTGAGTGAGTGAGTGAGTGAGTGAGTGGATGATGGTGCTGAGCTGCCATTTGGGGTCAAAACCACAGCACTGTGTCACGCTGGCAGCAGCCAGCCCACCTGAGAGCTGAGGACTCACTGAGTCCTCTCAGAGTGGCAACAGTCAGGTTAGCATCTTCAGAGAAAAACTTTCAGGGAAAAGAAAAAGTCAAAGCATCCTTTTCTTGGATGCAAAACTGGTAAACTGTGATTTGTTCTAAACCTCATTTCAAAACTGAGATTTGTTCTGTATCTTCCTTCTCGTCCTTGCAGATTTTTGGGGTTTCTTTGGTTCCAAGTGGAAGCAGTCATCCCATTTCACCCCAGTTCTATGAGCAACCTTGCTCCCTGGGAACAGATTGCAAAAGATCTATTCCAACATCTTCATATACTTTTTAATGAAAGGGGGTTTAAAGTAATCTGAGAAAGAATCCCAGCCTGCAGAAAGCTGCATTGGGGAGGGGCTGGAGTATTAACCTCAAAACCAGAAGTTACAAATGGCCAGAAAGCTCCCCTGGCTGGAGGAGGAGGTGTGGAGGTTCGAGGCACGCTCATACCTGGGGCTCTCTAGTGCCAAGATTCTCCCTGCCTTCCCCCACCCTTTTCTCCTCTGGGAGCCTGCACCAGCTGGACTGCTCTTGGACACATTCAGGACCCCACCTGGTGTGATCCAACAGCTTTAGAGGCTGCAAATTAATGGCAGGATAAAGCAGGCATTGTGGCATGGGAGGGGGATGCACCTCTATCCAGCAAACCTGGGAAACCCAGAACTGCAGACAATGCCAGCCAATGGTTTCTAAAGCACACTTCCCAAAAACATGCCTTGAGGGGATGGATTCACAGCCCACAGCCCCCAGCATGTCCACAAGCCCAGAAGGAAAAGAAGAGCAGAGAGGGTGTCAGCTGCTTTGCTGCATGGCTGTGCAAGTCCAGAACCAGCGGTCATGGCTGGAGGAACAACAGGACCATCCGGGCACAGCTCTGGAGACAGCAGCAAGGCAGCATGAAAACAAGAGGAATCAAACAGCAAAAACACAGGAGGTGCTGTCATCTTAATAAAAGGACAAAGCAGGCGGTCACCAGGAGCCCGAGCAGCTGTGAGCCAGCTATGCCCACCTTCCTGGATGTCCCTGTGGACAGAGCACCTTCCCAGCCAATGCCATGGGCATGGGAAGAGGGAAGGGAAGGAGGAGGCCCACCCAGGCATCACACCAGTTCAACTGGAGGCAAAGAAGCCACTTGGATACTGGGGAACAAGCAGTCACATATGTGGGTGACATAGCCTTTGCTAACTGCTGCCCGTGATGCTGGGCTCTAGTCCTTAATCTTCCTTAGGAGACAAGGAGCAAAGAGCCCTGGGTTTATACATTATTCTCACTGAAAAACAGCAAGATTGGAATTTGGGGGCCATTTGTTGCTAGATTTCAACAGAAGAGCAGCCAGCTCCTGGATTATGTGGGGAGCTGGAGAACCATGCTGCCCTCTTAATGTCTCTGAGAACCAAGAACTGGGGAGCGTCCTCGCTCTCTGCAGGTGACAACACAGCAGAGCCCTCCATGGTCAGAAAGAACAAATGAGGGGAATCCAGCTGAGAAAAGGGCAGTGGGGGACTTGCAGGCCAGTCAAAGGAGAAGGGAAAGCATATTGGAGTTGGAACAAGCCATCATGAAAACAATCCCAAACTTAACTCACTTGGATAGGACATCACAGAGTGCTTAGAAGAATTAGCACTTTATCTTTGCAGACAAAAAGCAAGAACTTATTCTGCCATTGTGCAGTCACTGATTCCTTATTTATTTCTTTCTTGTTGGTTTTTTTTTTCTTTTTTTGTTTCTGAAGAGTAAGCAAAAGAAGCGTCAATACAGCTCACCATGGAAACTGCTGCTGTGGACAAGGAATGGCTGATACATCCTCGGGATGTCACCCTCTAGCAGGTGGCCAAAAAAGGCACAAACCCTGTACCCAAGGCCAGTCTGGGTCCAGCTGTGCCCCATTCTGGAACACCTGGAAGCCAGGCTCCCTGGCAGGGTTACCACTCGGGCAGTGACCCTGCAGTACCCCCGTGGAGCAATCCTTGCCTCGGTGCTCCCCCAAAACAGATTCATCAAAGGAAGTGGAGCTGCTTTCTTGGAGAGAAGCGGTTCCAACTGGAGGGCTGCAGTTGTCCGTGGCCAAGCTTTCCCATTGTTATTTTACAGTTGCTTGATGTTCTGAAAGATATTTAGAAAAATGACTTTAACTGTCCTGTGCCAAACTGGGTGAGGGTGAAAAAAAATGAAATTTGGCAGGGATGTTATTCATTCAGCATGTAGCTTGGATGACGTCCAGTGACTAACACAGGAGTTTTAACTGATCTGGGAGACTAAAAACCATTCACAAATAATTTGATTTAGGGTCACTGTGATTTCTTTTTATAAATAATTTTCATTGAGAAGTATTTTTTTAATTAGGATTGACAGACCCTAATAGCAACGCTATTGTGTGCACCGCTCATCATTCCCTTCTTCCTAAATGACTTTCATATGTTGTGTGCTGCTTTCTTGTTTGCTGCACACGATGGGGCTTGTTCACGGGGTAACCAACGCCTCACGACAGTGGTCGAGCCTTGCTGAACTCCTCTCTCCAAAGGCACGCTCCGAGGAGGACCCAGATGGAAAGTGAAGGGAGCTTTCACCATCCTGTTACACATTCCTGGGCTGAGCCTTCACCAGCCTCACACATCCCCCCGTGGCTGGAAAAGCCTTCTGAGTGCTCTGCAGCTGAGAGATGGCAACAGCAACTCGGCTTTGGTTTCTTCAGTGCTCCAACTCCCATCGTGGCACAGGAAGTTTTCTGAACCAGAATATGGTCCTTTTTCCATGGTGGGGGTGCTGGACAAGAGAAGGACCAAGGGAAATATCTGACACAACCTAGGAAAAAAGCCTAAACTCAGTCACCTCCTGAGCCAGCAGATCACCCGGCTCAGCCTGAGTAGATCTGGGCAAACTGCAGAATTCGGACAGTGGGTGAGAGAAGAATGACTCAGCGACTCAAATGAATCTTGCCTGGCAACATCCTCCGTGTGTGACAGCCTTTTCTTTGACTTGCACAATAACAATTGCAGTCCAGCCACTTCAGTTACTAATCTTATCTGTTGTTTGAATGGCTCTTAGCTTCCCTCCTGTTGATTAGAAATGTTTGTACAAGTTCTTGGAGTCAGCGGAGTTGTTGTTTCATAGCTGAATAAAAGGCTGGGGCTCCAAACTTCGAGATGCTCGCAGTAATGATCAGATATGTTCTTAAAAGCCCACTGAATTGGATTTCAAAACAAAAGGCCCATTGATCTTAAGCCTGAAATCCCAGCCACAGCTCTGAAAACCTCTTCCCTTGTATTTCTGAGGAACTGAAACTGGTGTGAAAATGACTACAACACTCAAAGAAAGGAGGATTATCTTATGAGAGGAAGCTACCTAAATTTGCTCTCATTTAGGCTATCAGAACAGGGCCGAAGGGGGTACAATTGCTACTGAGAGACACATGGAAGGGAAGAAACTGTTGAAAATCTTGTGAAATCTCCAAACTGAGAGTTGTGGGGCTGGAGATGAAAAGATTTCTGATTTTCAGAGCAAAGAGGTCTGGGTTTCAGCAGAAGCCACAGAGGCAGAGCAGTGTGCAGCCTGATAACCATATGGGAGGCACTGATAGGACTAGAACAGCCAGGACAGGCAGCACAAGTCCAGCAGTTCCCTGCAGGATTCCAGTCCAGTCTTTGGCCTGTACAAGGCCAAACTGGATAATGTATGAAGAGACTCCCCTGGCTCCTGCACTTATCCATCACCCTGATCCATCCTATTTTGCACCTTGCCTCATTCAGCAGCCATCCCAAGTTTGCCTCGGCTCGTTTATGTTGTTTTAGCACTGGGCAGACCAATTTAGGTTCCTGTGGGTCCCCAGGATGGGCTACTCTGGAGGATCTCCCATTGAAAAGATTAACTTTTGGGAAGAAAATTACTTTTTCCTTAGTTCTGTTTACTTCAATAAGCAAATGCCTCATTCGAGCCAAATTCAGGCACAAAATCAGAGCATTAGGTAGTGGCTGTGACTTCCAACACTGAATGGTGCTGGGCAGGCAGAATCCCACCAATCATCCCACCAAAGCACCAAGACTGTCAGGTTGCTCCCGGGATTGCTGGTATCCACTTGGAGCACATCCACTCCCAGAAAGCACCACTGGCCCGTGCTGGGGAGGAAAAATAACCTCTGCTGCTGGCCAGCATCCTCAGCACCAGCAAATTTTCACTGCAGCCCAATCAGAGAGAGACCAGCCACGATCCTCCAGGGCATAAATGCAATTCCTTGTGCATTTCCCAGTTCATCCACGAGGATACCTGGTGGTGATAGCAACAGGCTGCGTGGATCGACCTCGGTTTGGTTGTTTAAATTCATTTGACTTGAGGATAAAAAGAGCAAATCAAGAGAGAGGGGTTGCCAAAGCACCAGCCTGCGGCCTGCCATGACAATGCCAACTTGGACACGCACTTTCCGTGCCAGGAAACACCCAGGGCAGCTCAGGTAGGCTGAAAATCAAACACAGCATCCACGGAGAGCACCGCACATCCCCAGCACTCAGGGTTTTTTCCTGCAGCTGCCAAGCTGCAGCTCAGCCAGCGCTGAAATATTGTTTCCGTGGTAAAAGGAAACTGTTTCTCTGTGTATTGCTTTTATTAGCCGTGGAGTCGCCATCACCAGGGCTTTAACCACAGCCATGGGGCAGGCTGGGGGTTCCTCTTGTGATATCTGAGCATCCTCTAACGCAACAAGATGTCTCAGCAGTTCACTCCCTGTCTCCTCGAGAAAGCCATTTGTGTGCCAGGCACATTCCACAGGCCACCCCAAAATTCACCTCACAGCACCACTCCTTGTGCAACACTTGCAGGGTATTTGGGATGCTAGAGGTACATCCACGCATTCCACAGAAATCAGCAGTCCTGGAAGCAGCCGGCAGGGAAGCGACTTCTACCCAGAGCAATCCTGCCAGTTTGCTTCCTGACCTGCAGCATCAGGAGAAAACATCCTTACCAGGGCTGCAGCTGGCTTAAAAATTGAGGGTTGGGAAACAAGGACTAGAAGCTAAAGCATCTCTTCCAAAACCCACCCCTAAACTTCCAAAACCCACCTCCAAGTCTCCAAAATCCACCTCCAAGCCTCCAAAATCCCACCTCCAAGCTTCCAAAATCCCACCTCCAAGCCCCACCTCCAAACCCCCGCTGCGGGGGGACGCCTGATCCCCCCCCGCTCCCCATCCCCGCTGCGCTCCCGAGCCTCCGAGCCCCGCGCCACGCCATAGGCCTATTAATTAACTTCCTTGTCACCCCCGAATAAACACGTATCCCACCCGGGCATCCCACCCGGGCATCCCCGCCATCCCACCCGGGCGGAGGGCCCGCTGCTGAGCGCTCTCCCGCACGGTTCCCCGCGGGAAGCACGAACCCGGCGGCTCTCCCGGGCCCCGCAAGCCGCCCCCGGGGTGCGGGAGCGCGGGTGCAGCGGGGCCGGCGGCGGGGCCGGTGCCGCCCGGAGCGGGGCTCGCTCGGACGCGGCGCCGGTGCCGGCGGGTGCGCGCAGCTGCAGTACCCGCGGCGGCCGCTCGGCGGCGCGGCGCTGCCGCCGTGCTCGCCGGGGCGGCCGGCGGCGGGGGCCGCTCTCTGCCGCCTTCCCGCGCCCTCTCCTCGCTCCGGCAGATCTCGCGAGAGCGCGGCCGGCTGGTGGCCGCGGGGGCTGTTGCAGCAGCGGCGGCGGCGGCGGCGGCGGGAGGAGGAGGCGGCGGCGGCGGCGGCGGCGGCCGGGGGCGGCCGAGGAGGCGGCGGCGGCGGCGGAGGAGGCGGCGGCGGCGCGGGGGCGGCCGCGCCGGGGCGAGCAGCGGCGGGCGAGGCCCGAGCGGCGGCGGCGGCGGAGCGGCGGCGGCATCATGGCGGACAGAGACAGCGGCAGCGAGCAGGGCGGCGGCGGCGGGGGCGCGGCGGGCGCCGGGGGGCCGGGCGCGGGCGGCGGCGGCCCGGGCGGCGGCGGCGGCGGCGGAGGGGGCCCGGGCGGCGGGCTGCAGCACGAGACGCAGGAGCTGGCCTCCAAGCGGGTGGACATCCAGAACAAGCGCTTCTACCTGGACGTGAAGCAGAACGCCAAGGGCCGCTTCCTCAAGATCGCCGAGGTGGGCGCGGGCGGCAACAAGAGCCGCCTGACCCTCTCCATGTCCGTGGCCGTCGAGTTCCGCGACTACCTGGGCGACTTCATCGAGCACTACGCGCAGCTGGGGCCCAGCCAGCCCCCCGAGCTGGCGCAGGCGGCCGACGAGCCCCGGCGGGCGCTGAAGAGCGAGTTCCTGGTGCGGGAGAACCGCAAGTACTACATGGATCTGAAGGAGAACCAGCGCGGGCGCTTCCTGCGCGTCCGCCAGACCGTGAACCGCGGCCCGGGGCTGGGCTCCACGCAGGGCCAGACCATCGCGCTGCCCGCACAGGGCCTCATCGAGTTCCGCGACGCCCTGGCCAAGCTCATCGACGACTACGGCGTGGAGGAGGAGCCGGCCGAGCTGCCCGAGGGCACCTCCTTGACTGTGGACAACAAGCGTTTCTTCTTCGACGTGGGTTCCAACAAGTACGGCGTGTTCATGCGGGTGAGCGAGGTGAAGCCCACCTACCGCAACTCCATCACCGTCCCCTACAAGGTCTGGGCCAAGTTCGGCCACACCTTCTGCAAGTACTCGGACGAGATGAAGAAGATCCAGGAGAAGCAGCGGGACAAGCGCGCCGCCGCCGCCGCCGCCCCCGCCGTGGGCGCCGAGCCGCCCCCCGAGGCCGAGGCGGCCGCCGCCGGGCCGCCCGGCGCGCTGCTGCAGGCCGAGGAGCCCGAGGAGGACTGACCGCCCGCCCCCCGGGACGCGGACTGGCCCCGCCGCCGGCGGGAGGGAGGGCGGGCGGCGGGGCGCGGGGGCGGCGGCGGCCCGGAGCCCCCCCTCCGCCCGGACCCGGAGCCCCCCCGGCCGCGCCGCCCGCCCGGCGCCCCCCCCGCCGCCCGGCAGCAGCAGCAGCAGCGCCTCAGACCCGCCACCCATCGCTGGATGTTCCTCCACTTTACCCACCGTATCAAACAGTAAGCAGCTGCTAAAAACAAAACAAAACAAAACAGAGAAAAAAAAAAAAAAAAAAAAAAAAAAAAAAACAAAACACACAAAAAAAAAAAGAGTCAAAAAAAAAAGTAATAACATTATATATGAACTGTGTTTCCTACTTGATTAAAAATATAAAGAACTGAGTGTTTATTTCCCTAATTAACCGAGAACTTTTGTACACGTTTAAGCTATTATTATTAAAAGTGTTTGCAAAAATGGTCAAGATTATAATATTGCTGAATTATATAAAAAAAAGTCCTTTTCATGTTGAGCTAACATTTGACTTTAGCACAAAAAAAAAGAGATATTTTAGAACACGTAAAATAATATTTTTAGTTTTTTCTTCTCATTTTGTTACCAAATTTCGAACCTTACATGGAGGTTACTATAGTATATTTGACACCCTATATACCTGTGATTAGAGATGTGTATATATATATGAGGGCTAGGCATGCTGTGTGTCTGAGCTTTGTCTAAATGTTATGCAGAAGTTTGTAGAGTTAAAAGGTACGTAGGTTTAATTCATGCAAGGTAAACAATAAGTGCTCTCTTTTATACAATATGCATTGCATCTGGACCTTAAACATATAAAAATGGTCAGTGAAACTTCTGTGAACATGAAGAAAAATTATTAAAAAAGGCATTTAAATGAAATTTGCTAACTTGTGATTTTTACGTTTGAACCAAAGTTATTCAAATAGTAAAAAAAAAAAAAAAAAGAAAAGAGGAAAAGAAAAAAAAAAAAGAGAGAGAGAGAGAAAACAAAAATGAAAATTAAAGAATTTCCTCCCATAATATTTTTTTTTCTGCACCTGTTTGGTTTACAACTGAGTAGGCGTATTGTCATTATTGTGTATATGAGATGTACTTGTATTGTTCATAATATATTTTTTTTATTCTGTGTACTTAAAAGTACTTAACCTGACGTGCAGCGGTTTCCAGCCCACCTGTTTTTTGGCAGCAGGTAGCGAGTCTTTCCGTGTGGCCACTGGCACTAGCACTATCTCCTGAACTCGTGCGAGGTCCGGACCGATGCTTTGATCCCCGTTAACTTCCGTAGGCCCGTTAGGAACCAGTGCAGCGAGGGCAGCGTGATCCCACTGAGCCATGGGGGTCGCAGTTTGGTTGGACAGTGAAAGCCAAGCCGGTGTGTGTGTCCAGAATGGATTTCCATGTAGCTGTGGTGCTAGTTATTATTACTGGCTACATACCTGGCCGTGCCCTGCCCTCCCCGTCCCAGCTCCCGCCGGGCACGGGCTCTGCTCGAAGCCTAGGCTAGGGAAACACAGATTTGTCAGAACACTAATCTGTCCAGGTGTGTTCTCCAAATTGAAATTGTTTGTAATAATAATAAGAATAATAATAGACTTTTACAGGTTGTCTTTGTTGTTTTTCGGTTTATGGTTTTATTTTTTTTTCTTTAAAAAAAAAAAAAGTTGGTGTGCTTTTAATTGACTAACTTCTTGCTGCTGTATAGTAAAATATTAATATATTTTTATCATTAAACTGCTGCATGACTATCATCATTGCGAGTGAAGAGAAAATGTTATAAAAAAAAGATGCCTTAAACAGTGAAAACAAAACTTTATTTTTTGTTTTTTCTTTTCTTTTCTTTTCTTGGCTGGAATTCAGTAGAGAGCGTTTCAGAGAAACTAGAATCTTGTTCCACTCGGAAGTTTTTTGGGAATGCAATCGTTTTGCTGAATGGTCTTGGCTGAGTTAGGGGTCAGGTAGACCTGAGCTGCTCCTGTGTGAGCAGGAGCTGCCAGCGCTTCTTTACCGAGGGGCAAGGATGGAGTTTCGGAAGGGTGGGGAGAAAACAAAAAAAAAGCTTGTTTTAAAGAATTTGATTTCCTGCTGTCGTTTTATTCCCGGTTGAAATTATAATCCCCTTTTTCTTCTTGGTTTTTTTCTTTTCTTTTTTTTTGGTTTTTGTTTCTTTTTTTTTTTTTTTTTTTTGAGATGTACTGTAAGTGTCAAAACAAGCTGTTTCCATTGTACCATGCATTATTGCCCTTGAAAGAAGTTTGCTGTTAGTGTTCACAGAAAGTTAAACACGAGCCGCTGGTAGCGAGGTGTTTCTGTTTCTTTTTAAACAATCACTGGAAATGTTTAAAATTGCTTTAATGTGCACTTTTCCTATTTCCCAGTAGTGAAATAAGCTTTTCAGAGTGCGTAATGTGACATTTGAAATGGTTCTCAATTGCATGTAAACATGTGTCTGATAACCTGCTTCTGAATCGGAGGCTCTGGATGATGGGCAGTTCCAGCGATTATTGTACTTCAACTGTGATGTGTCGGGACTGCACTCTCCATGCTGCTAGACGTAGTTAGGAATTTAATTGCTTTGGTTTTGCTACTTGATTGATTGTCTCGGTCCTGCTGTTCGCTGCCCTCCCCAAAGTTGTGTCGCGCTGCCGACGGACGCGCTCCGGCGCCCGTATTTCCACGCCGCCGCGGTGCGTTCCCAGCAATAAGTAGCGGGAGGCGAGGAGAGCACGGCTGAGTGTCCTTCCGTCCCCTCCCGGCTCCTGGGAGCATCGCTGACGAGGCAGGCTCCTCCCGTGGTCTTCCTCGCCCGCGCCGCCCGGATCCTGCCCAGGATCCGGCTGACTGGAGGAGCGCACGGGCCGCGCGGTTCCAGTCAAACCAGTACAGCCTGGAACAGCCCGCGGGCAGTTCTTGTGAACAGTGGCCGAGAACTTGTGGTCAGTTTTTGTCTCGTTTTGGGTTTCTTCTGCGTGTTCCCTTGGTTTTTTGTTTTGTTTTGTTTTGTTTTTCTTCTTTTAACGCACGTTCTGTATGTTCAAGGACTTGATGAATGATGATAACGAAATGAAAGACTAAAATGACTGTAAAGATTCGTGGGATTTTGCTCCTGGTTGTGTTAGATTTCTTTTGATTTATTTTTTTGCTTTTTTTGTTTTAATTTTTGTTTTCCCGGAGGTGCTCGGTACTTTACCAAGGCTCTAATATCTCAGTATTTAAAACAAAGTACAGAAAACCCTGTTTAATGTTAGAAGAAGAAAGGTATATTTGACCATATGTGTTGTTTTAAAAAAAGACAGTATGCTCAAATGTGCCAAGATACCTAATTCCTGAGAAGTATGCCTTATATTTTCCTTGATGATATGCTTTTAAATGTCTTGTAGAATAGGTCCAAGAGCATGATAAAAGCTACTTTATAACGACTACGTGCAAGAAAACTTGAAATTCATTGCAATACTGACATTATTTTATTTTTAAGTTAAAGGGACACTGTCAAGTAATTTACCATTGAAATACAACCACCTTTTAAGTGGTTTTATGCTAACGGAGAAATGTCCTCCAAATTCAAATTCTATATTTTTTGTTAAAAAGAAAACAAAAAAGTGAAATTGCTCTGTCTTTGAGAATTTAAATAAATAATAATAATAATAAAAAAAGAAACAGCACGAGCCGCTGTTGATTCCTGCCTCTTCTTCTTCTTCTTCTTCTTCTTCTTCTTCTTCTTTGCGGTCCCGCTGACGATGCTGCGGGATGCAGCCGGCAGCTCCCCGGGAGCCGGGGGGGCCTGGCCGGACCCTCCGGGGTTCCCCCCCGAGCCAGCCCCGGTCCCGGGACCGCCGGGTTGGGCCGGGCGGGATCGGCGGGCGGGCAGAGCCCGGCCGCGGGTGCCGGGAGCGCTCCGAGCTCCCGGCCAGGCGCGCCCGTAAAAGGAGAGATTTTCGGGGCTTTTATTTGGTTTTTTTTTTTTTTTGAAAATTCAATTGGGAAAATTTTTTCAAAAAATGAAAAATAAAAGTAAAGAAATACTTGACAGTGTCACTTAGCGCGTATCCCTCGCAGGGGTTGAAATGCGCTGGGCGTAGCGCTGCCGGGAGAGCGATCCCGACCTGTCCCGGGACTGGGGGAAGTGCGGAGGGGCTGCCCGGGGGCAGCGGGCGGGCGCTGAGCGCACCCCGTGAGCCGGCAGAGCTGCTGCCGGGGATTTAACCCCTGCTCAGAGCCGACCGGTAACGTCTTTCTTTTTGTTTTGTTTTGTTTTGGGTTTGGTTTGGTTTTTTCGGGTTGGTTTTTTTTTTTTTTTTGGGAGCAATTACTTTGTTGCCTTTAAAAATAGCACTGTAACCACCTTTTTTTATGATTAGCTGTAGTGTAACCTTTGTCCCTTCAAACTATGCAAGCTATGAAATGTAAATTAGGGATCAGTTAAAGATAGTTGATTATATTCAATCAGATGACATTCATGCACTAACTGGAGTATATACAGATAAAGCTATTAGAGTGACTTGTATGCTAACAGCAAGATATAACATACCTACCTATTCTAAAAAAATGACTATTAATATTGTATAACAGGACTGTGGGGGTTGGGAGGGAATGTTATCTCTTATCTTCTTAAAAGGGGATTTAAGATTTTTATAACTGTTTTTTCCATCAAACTTTAATATTTTTGTCAAATTTTTAGGTATTTAATTTGTAAAATAGATTTTACTTTGTACTGGCGTACAGAAAATAGGGGTTGATTTAAACTTTTTTGAAGCCAAGTGATCAAGTACATTTGTAATAAAAAGTCAATGGATCTATATCAGTCGTACTCACTGTTTTCATTTCTTGTACGTTCTAATGCAGTGGCGCTGTTATGTCTCCCAAGGAAAAAAAAAAAAAAAATTTGGGGAGGGGGGTGGAAGGAGAAGGCAAAAATGTCAGCATTGATGCTGCCAATTGATGCAACTTTGCGTGTGCAAGTGGCCCCTGGTCAGTGGAGATTTGGTAGATATGCATTTTTTCCTAAAACCACGGTGCACTTTTTCCAGAAGGGTTTATGCAAACCTGACATTTTTGGCATGTCTTCACTTCACGCTTCCACCTTGGCGCCCGTAAACTCTAAAGTCGCCTTTTGGGAAGCGCCTTTCCCTGGCACTTCAGAAAAAGCAAAGCCAACCAAAGCAAAAACTCTGATTTCTTCTCAAGTGGTGAACTACAGCACATGATGTTTTTGCACCCTCACACGCTGTCTCCCTTCCTCCAAGGTCTGCCACTTGCTTTTCTCTAAGTTCAACAGGTCAAAGGTTTTTTTGTTTCATTTTTTAAGTAAAATTGCCAAGTGTTTTGGATCGAAGACTTCAGCAGATCCACCGAGCTTGGATCCAACACCTTGCAGAGCACTGACATAATTATTTTTTGGTTGCTTGTTTGCTTTAAACCCAGCCCTCCCCTTCCCTGTCCCGGGGCATATACCAAATCTGATTGACTTGTCTGTGGCAGAAGTTGTGGGAGTCAGCAGGGAGAACGATGACATTAATGTACAAGAATGCTAAAACAGGTTTACATTTTAGGGGCTCTCGTCAAGCATGAAAACCTCAAAAGTATAACTAGAACCAACCAATCAATTTCCTCGGTTTTGCTAGTCCTCCAGGTAGACAGTGAGTCTCTCTTAGGTGAGTTGGAAAGAAAGCAGTAAAGGCAAATTCTTCCACAGCTGTGCAATTTGCTCCTTCAAAAACCTGCTGCTTCCTACTGGATTGGGTGGCTTTTGGAGTGGTAGGGCTCTGCCTGAAGCACTGTGAATATCTCTTTTAAAAAGACACTGTCAAGAATTCTTTTTTAGAAACCCAGTTTGCAGCTTTTTTTTTCTGGGTTGTTTTTTTTTTTTTTCTTTTGGTTTTTGTCAGGCTTACCCAAACTTTCCCTTTATTGTCTTACTCTCCTCCTTCGCTGGCTGCCTGCTCCTTGTTAACTCAGCTTGTGCAGCTGGAGGGTCACTGTTCCCGGTGGTGTTTGGACTGTGTGGAAGAGGAGCCCAGTAGTTTGAAATTCTCATGCTGGGCTTTTTTATATCTTTTGCACGCTCATTTCTCTCCCTAAAAGTTTTACTCTTCTTGGCTTTCTCCTGTAATGCGTGAAGAAAGGTGAAGGGCTCTGAATTTCTGGTGGCAGAACAGAGAAACGGGCTGCACGCAAAGCGTTGTCACAATGTTTTGACAAAACCGACAAGGTAAACAAGCAAGTTCCATTTTTATTCCTGATTCCTTCTGCTGTTGCCATCTCCTTTGCCGATTGCAACAATGAAAGAGAGTTTCTGCCCAGAGCTTTTTTTTTTTTTGTGGTTCCTTTTACTCTGCTCACTTGCACATGATTTAGCTCGCTGGCACCACAAAATGTGCGTGGGTTGTGAGCGTGGCAAGGAGATACGTATATAGAGTTTAAAGCTAGTTAAGGTTAATTTAAATGGACTTCCAAAACGCTAACCTTTTTTAAAAGCTCGTATTTCCCAGAGCCTAATCTTTGGGCCTGAAGTTCATGGCTTTTAAAAATGTTTTTCTTCTCTGACGTGGTGCGTGTTGTGTTGGGATGGCTGAGGGTGATGGTGCAGGGAGGATGCTCCTCTGGTGTGGCAGCTCTCCGGAAGCTCCACAGCTGGAGCCACTGCCTGCTCTGCTCTGCTCCCAGCAGAGCCTGCCTCCCCATTCCCATTCGTGCCAGATGGTCCTGGGTCTGCTCTGGGACTTTCTCTTAGCCTGCCTCTCCTTCTTTGCTGTTATCTTTCCAAAGCATTTCAGTTCCTATGGACTGTGTGTTAGCAGCGCTGCAATCTGGGAAAAAGGCAGCTCACATCAGGGTCTGCAACCATCCCACTTCTCGTGAATGACAAGTGGGCCACGAGGCTTTACTGGGCTGTGTGTTGCTTGTTGTTAGTGCAGAACAGCTGCAGATAGCAGAGGGAAGCAAAGGCCAAATCATCCATTTGCAGGGGTTTCACAGCGTTACTTCTCCAATGGCGTTCTGGATATTTTAATGCAATTTGGTTGGCATAGAAGTTGCTGTTGGAGGAGTACATTGGAAGGGAAAGGATGAGCGGGTTGATGTTTGGGCAGGCGTGGTGCTGTCACTAACAAAGGCATTTCCTGAGCCGGCAGACTCAGGCTGGGTGAAAAGAGTTTGTCCGGGGGAGGAGCTCCCCGCAGTCACAGCAAAGGTGTTGTCTGTCTGGAGGGTGGGAAAAGGTTTTCAGAGCGAGGTGAGAGATGGAATGTGGCAGAGATGGATAGCCAAGGTACACCTGGGCTGCCATGCAAGTGCTTCAGCATCAGCACAGGTATGGCACTCACGGGAGCCTGGTGACAGTGGCTCTGCCACAAGCAGCTGAGGGGTGTCAGGCAGCTGGTCCCAAGGGGTTGCGGAGCAGTGGGCGCTGAGCTCCCCAGCTGGAGTAGCTCTGCTGCTTCCCCAGCGTTGCAGTTTGCTGGCTGAAGCCAGAGAGCGTTTTGTGTTTTGGAAGAGTCAAAGCATGTCACTCCCACCTCTATAAAAGTAGTAACCGGTTGTGTAGCCTGTTTGAGGCAAAATATCACAGGAGAGGGAGAGTTGAAGTCATACAGCGAGAAACGAGGCGTGTTTTCACGGAAAAAAATGTCAGCTGGAGATTAAGTGAAAAAAGATAAAGATAGAGGACTTTTGGCTCCACTATCTGTCTTTTGAATGTTGACTGATTAAAACAAGACAGAGTGAATGGCTGGATATCCCTGAACAATGCTTCACTGTCCCTCTGCAGATCGATACTGCTGGTGCTCCTTCACCCGGACAGGGGATCTGGTCCTGAGCTTTTTACTCTGGAAAGCACTGTGGCCAACCAAGATGGAGCCTGCTCAGGCTGACCATAGATTTTGCCTGCATGTGAGTGTCGTCTTGTTTTGGGTGACCAGACATCACCTGGGCTGTGGCACTATCCCTGCAGCTCGAGTTGGGCGTGGGGTTTGGTAGGGAGGTTCTGTTGTCCCCGTTTAATGTACCTTGGAGCAGTCTAAGAGCACAAGGCCTGATACAATTTGGGTTTAACTAAGACAAGCTTTAGCAACCAGTGGGCATTAGGTTTATCAGGCCAAGCTAGAGCTGGCAGGAGAGTGAAATATCCAAAACACAGGTAACAGAGCTGTCAGGTCCTGAGCAAGGATGACTTTGCTGTTGAACTTGGTGACCTTGGCCATTTCCACACCTTCCCTTGAGGCGTGAGTTCATGACATGTGGTGAACCTCTGCTCCTTTCTGGATCAGCCATCAGCTGGGAGGGAGTTTGGTTTGAACGGGAATCTGCTGGATCTCCCCAGTGGGAACTGAGTCTTAACTCAGACAATTCCTTGGCTTTGTTGGTGATCAGTTGGTTTGCTGTCCATCCTGACATTAACTTTGCAAAAACACGCACCTTAGCCCTTTCTGAGCCTTGGGCCACGTGGCAGACTGGAGTGCAAAGAGGATTGGCTGCAACACTGCCAGTGGGAGTTTCTGCTGAGTCTCCCTGGCTGTGGCATTGAAGCATTTTTTTCTTGAAACACTATCTTGAAATATGCAGGAAGCAAGAAAAACCAGCTTCATTCTTTCTGTTCGAGATGGGAGAGGTGAGAGGTGTGGATTTACATCTGCAGCAAGGAAGGATGTGCCCCTCATGGCCCCTCATTGTGGGAGCTGATCCAGTGCGTGCCGCTGGGACAGCAAGTGCATGACTTGGAGAGATTTAAACAGCTTTTTGGGAAAAACCTCCTTGTGTTGAAATGTCATCCCAGTCCTGATGTTGATTTCAGTGGAGAATTGCTTGTGAAAGTGGCTTGCAAGCTGCATGTGAAGCCCTGTGACCGTGCTGACCCTGGTGGGTTTGGCTGTTACTGAACACGGTGCAGTCACTGTGCAGCAGCCCCATGGGTGCAGCCTTGGTGCAGGAGCTGCTCTCTTACTGACACAGCTCAGTGGTTTGGGCTGGGAGGTGTTACTGTCATGCTTGCAGGAAGGGCTGGGAGCTGAGCCTGGGCTCTCAGACACCATCACCACCTGCTCTGGATTGATGCACAGGCCAGCATTGGGGTGTTTTGGGATGGCTGTGGGGGCTCTGCTATGGGGCTGACCCTCCCAGCATGGTTTGTGCTGATGTGGCCAGTGTTGAGATGAGGCTGGAGAAGGCTGTGTCCATATCACACAGGCCTGGATAGTTTCTGTTGCTGGGAGATGAGAGTCAGTGAATGAGCAGTGGTCGTTTTTTCTGTTACTGGTGAACGTCTTGATGTGTGACTCGAGCTCAGACTGCTGTGCGCCCATCGAGGTTGGGACATGAGAGGTTTGGGGGCTTTTGTTCTCACTCTGGGTAGAAAGACAACTGTCAGAGGGCAGGACAGTGGCTGTGCACCGTGACCTGTGTGTTGGGATGTCTGGGAGCAGCAGTGTCATTTGAAAGGCAGCCACCTCGGTTTGGGTGTCTCTGTCCCCCAGCTTGCGCTTGCTCCATTGTTTCCCTAGGGAATACATTTTATTTCTCCGTCCTCCGTCCTGGTTGCACAACAGTGAGCACCATGGAGGCTGCTGGCTTTATTGCCTGCAGTCTCCTGAGGTTTGGAACTTGCCTGGGCTCACCTTTTGCCCAGGCCTCTCATATGGGCAGGGGAGCTCAGCCCAGCAGCTCCTGGGGAGTGAGTCTGCATCGGCACATCCGTGCCAGCCGGTCCAGGCTCCTCTGAACTCACCTAGGGCTCGAGAGGTGGGTGCTGGGATTTCAGGGACCAGCTCTTCTCTCTGCATCAGTCCAGCAGAAGCAGGTCCAGCTGGCTCACTTGCCGATCTGTCAATACTTCAGGAAATGCCAGGGCTAGGAATCATGGAGGAAGGGTTTTGTGAAATCTGGTATTTAAACCTCCCACTCGAGTGATGCTGAGGAGAGCTGGCAATGTAGCATTGGCTTATCAGGAGCTGTGTGGGCAGGTCAGCTTAAAAAAAAGTGTTGTGTGAGCAGCACCAGAGGTGAAGGAAAGAAGAAGCCGGTGTCTTGTCAGGTACAGAGTTTAAACGGGGTCAGAATTTCTTTTTATTAAAAAGATTGTTATATTTAAATAATAAATGACAGTATGCTCACCGTTGCCAGGGGCTGCTGAAGGGCAACCAGGCAGGTCTGAGTGAAGTAGGGACTAAAGGCTTTGAATTATTTTCTGTCATTAATAACTCTGAACTAAGCACTGCAAATTCATGTAAAAGCCATCTCTGCTTTCATGCATATGAATAGTTTCGTTTGTGGATAGATCTGCTGTGATGAGAAGTTCATTCTAGCTTAAAAAAAAAAAAAAAAGTTGGCTTCTGAGCTTCACCTGTCAATAAAAGTCTTGGAAAATGAGTCCTTGCAGGCTTCTGCAAGGCCATATGTAACTTATCTTGTCCAATGCAAGCCTCTAATTGTCGGTTTCAAGTAATTTAAAAAAAGAATCTGTTAACGGTTAGTCTATTTTTAGTTTAAAGATGGACTTTATATGGTCATAAAGTAAAACTCCTAGCTTAATTATGGGAATCAAAGTACATTGGCTTAATTGCACAAAGAACTGCACACAAGAGTGCAAAGAGGACACGCTTTACGAGTGATTATCTGCTGATAAAATACTGTATGGAGCAACAAGTGGGGGCATTCCAGGCTCCAGAAAGCACCCCGAGGCCAGAAGTGCTGAGCTGCTGGAGGAGAGATGGCAGCAAATCCTCTGCAGACGGTCAGGGTTCATTCCCACCACAGCACTGGCTGCCCTCCCTTGTATTTGTGGAGAGTTGAAACTGGACAGAATTAAAGGGGTGATTTATAACCAAAACCTTGGTTGAGGAATTGATTTGTGTTCTGGAGATGCCTCCAGAAGCTCGAAAAGCAGCTGTGGGAGGTTTGAATGGCAGAGGATTTGGTGATGGGAAATACAAGCTCCCAGTGATTAGGAGATCCATCAAACTATTTCTGTGTCGATTGGACACATAGATCTTGAAAGGTATCAGAGTACTTGGGACAAGGCTGAGGCTGTCATTCGTGAAGCTGAGATACCTGGGAAGATAAATTGGGTGTCCAGGGAGGAGACAGAATTCAGGAAGTGGCAGTACCTCTTCCTAAAGTCAGTGTGTGTGCCTGGGAAAAGGCTGTGACCGGGAAGTGACAAGAGGAGCTGTGACTTCCCAGCAATTTCACTTCAGCCCAGGCACCCCCAGGCTGTTGGCACGAGAAGTGGGCAGGGTTTGGGGAGGACAGGCTGGTGGGAGGCTGAGGCTGTCGGGGCTGGGGCATTCGTGGAGGGTGGGAGCAGAGTTGTGTGCACAGCAGGGACTGGGCTGGAGTAGGGAATGGGCACAACAGGGTGGAAACAGGAGACACAAATAGTTGTTGTAGACTGCTCAGTGGTGAAAAAAGACCCCAGCACAGCAGGGCTGATTGAAACGTGGTGGGGGTGATGGAAATCAATAAGATACTGCCATTGTAGCAGGTGTGTTAGGTCATAAAGGAGGAACACTACATCTAAAAGGTTGCTGTAAAAGCTGAGGAAATTTGGGTACTGACGACCAAACAACCACATTTATGTTGGATATAAATTCTCTCTTTTAATGATATGGAGGTATTAAGAAGTTTTCTATTCCAGACAAAAGGAAAGTTGATGATTTCATGAGCCTTGGGAAAAAAACAGGCTCCTGCATCTTCATAAACCTGTTAGGAAGAGTAAGTTCCATTATGACTGTGCTAGCTGGCCAGATTGTTTGGCAAGGTACTGGCTAACATTTTGGTGAGCAAACATCTTGATTTACTTAAAGGATTATTTCTTGTAACAGCCTGGTCTAGAGTTAGTCTTTGTTCAGGACTGAATAATAACCGATTCAAGACACAATTGTTGTTGAGTTGTTAAGTAGCAGTGACCACCTGGGGTCACTGAACTGCAGGCTCAGCATTCTCAGGGGTAGAAGGTGCTGGACTAAAATTGAGTCCTGTGTTCCAAAATATTGCAGGGGAGAAGATGAGAAAAATGAAGTCCTTAGACTTCCCATACATACCTGGGAAGGTTACTGGCATCCAGGTGAGGCAGAACTCTGTCACGAAAGAGCGAACAACCCTAAAACTGTTGTTAAAAATAGTTACAAAGGAAGGGATTTCGGGAGTTCAGGAAGATTCGACCAAAGGACAGTGCAGCTCTTGAGGAGCAGACTGGAAGAACCATGTTGTAAGGCAGGTAACCATGATCTGAAAATGAAGATGTTTAGGAGGGGCTTTGCAGAGCTGGGGGCTTTGGGGAGCCAATGCTGTCTGAGGGATGTCAGAGACAGGGCTGGGGAAAAAATCTGGCTGTGCAGGACTGAAGACAGAGTTCATTTCCTGCACTATTCCATGCCACTGGAGTAACTCCTCCGTGTCATTCTAGACCACAAAGCATATTTGAGAGCCTGCTGTCCATCACCTCAGCCTTTTGGATGAGATAAGGAGCCTTCCTCTGGAACTCAAGTGAGGCAGAGATGCTGGAGCAAAGTAGGAAATTCAAGTGCAGGAGCAACAGGTGTATCAAGGGGTTTTGAAAAAGCTTGGGACTGAAACACTTGAAGGTACTAACAAAAACAGGGCTGTCAAAAAAACAGCTTAGTATTCTCCATGACTAGATTACGTCCTAATGACAGGTTATTCTTTTTTTTAGTTAAAGTATTAATCGAGACACTGGGAACTGCAGATCAGCAACCCTGAACTCCAGCTGGAGAAGCTCAGGTGCTGTAGCTCTTCAGTGTATGAGAGCTGGAAAGCAACATACTTTCTGCAGAGAAAGGGGGTTGGACCAGGTGATCCAACCCAATCCATTCTTTGATCCTATCTATGATCTGTCTGGTTTGCACCTACCAGAATGTCTGAACACATTGCCAAACAGCAGGATAAAAAATAGGCTTGTCATGACAAAAGAATTACCACAAAGTCCTTCTTTGGTTGCAGTTGATATTTGTCACTTAAGAAGCAAAAGGTGGACTAAAGTCAATTAGAGAAGGTGATTAAAGGCTTCCAAGTCTGCATCTTCACCCTTTGAGCAAATGAATTCCATTCAATGGTTTCATTAAACCCAAAGCAGCTGTCCGGAGAAGTTGATTTTCATGAAACTTTTGTGGTGGACACCACTAGGTCCAGCTTGCAAAGCCTGGCCTGAGGGGAGAAACAAGCCCAGAATACTGGGTAATATGGCATCTAGATTTCTCCTGTAAAGCAACACCTCCAGTTCAAATTCCTGCCTTGAGCTGGACTTGCAGGTCTGCCAGATCTCAGCAGCTCATATTGTGGGTATATGGTTTCTTATCTTTTTACTAGGAAAAAACTCAAAGGTCTTGATTTTTATAATGGGCAGAAAGGGAAGGAGGACTGGGCAGCATCTTGCAGCTTTTGCCTAGGTCTGTCCTTGAGGGAGGATTGTTGGTGTGTGCACATGCAGACCTGTTACCTCTCTTCCCAAGAGACCTAAGAGAACCCAAAGGTCACTGGTGTCAGCCAGAGCAACCTTTTGCTGCTCTGACTTAGTTTTAGGCTTCTTTAAAGTCATGGGGTTATAACAAATACCCTGGCTTCCCTCACCTTCCCTATCTCCAGTGGATCATGGTAGCAAAGAGTGAGTGCTTTGTTAAGTCATTGGAGTTTGGGTCAGAGCCAAGATAACTGCAGGCACCGTGAGGCTTTCAGTCAGATTTTATGTTTAAAGACAAGGAGCAGAGTGGTTGGGTTAGACTGGAGAAGTGAACCCCAGCCTGGCTGTGGCTGGAAAATTGAGAAGAGCATAAGGTTTGATGCTGTGAGCATGGGGCTGGCCCTGGGACATAGGAGGCAACAGGGGAAAAAAAAAAACCAACAACAACAACACAATTTTTAATGCTCCATCAGTATGTCAGGCTGTAAGTGAATTGTTCATTGAGGAAGAACTCAGATTTTGGTAGCAGAGCAGATGAAGTGAAGGTGTGTAGCCTGCCACAGGAATCCTGCCCATTCCAGGTTCTTTGAGGCTGCTGAGCAGGAACTCATCTGTACCACAGCTCATTAGACCCCACAGTGTCCCTGTGCTGCTCTCCCTGGTAATCAGGTGGTTGTCATTGGCACAACCTTTGTCCCTACCCTTAGAAATCCATTAGATTGCTCACTAATAGTTAAATTATACCAGCTGACTTTGAAGTACTCAATATAAAACCGTCGTGGTATGCTTGCATGATAGTTATTTGATGTAAGACAACAATTTCTTGTGCTCTCTCTTTAGGAATTTGGGCTTTGAGTTTCACTGGGGTGTATTGTACGTACCCAACTGCACAGGATCAGGCCCATCTCTGTTTTAAAATGTATTTCACATCTGCAGTTAGAAATGTTCTAGGAAACAAATTAGAAGATCGAGTTGTCTGTCACAGGCTCAGATGATCATAGCGACTTGTGCTAAAGGCTCCGTCCTCGTAGAGACCTGCACGGCTGCTTTGTGTAACTGCTGTCAGAGTGTTTTTTAATCAATGTACTGAGTATACTCACCTTTAAATCCTCTTAGGTACCGATAATTATCGCTGGTATTCTGTACATTAGCTCTGTACTAGCATTCACATTGGACTAGGCTTAATAGCGTGAGTGTCAAAGATGACTTGAAAAAGGAAAATTAATTTAAATTAATTTATACCCTTTTCGTGTGGTTCTACCCCCTGTAGTGGGTGGTTTGTGGAAGTACCAGAAGTGCTACAACTGTCTTCCCCCATTTACTTGCTGTGATTTTCTGCAGCAGAACATACAGATTGAAGTCTGTTTTTCCATCCTTTGGAGACACTCAGATTTTATCATGGTGAGGTCCATGGGAATACCCAGACAAGCTGGGCCCTCACACAGAGATAAGGCATCATTTCCATTTGTTTTTTGGGTTTTTTTTCTTCTGCTGTTCATCCTCCAAGTTTTTTGGGGTTTTTTTGTTTGTTTGTTTTTAAAGTAAAATAGTTATTCCCTCATGTGTCGGTGCAACATCCTCTAGGATATTTGTGATCTTCCAGGAAAGGTAGACAGGACTGGAATAACTAATGCCAAAAATTTCCCATGGCAAGGGAGGAGAACTCTTGTTTTCAAAGCAAACCCTATCCAGACTTTTTCCAGCACACCACAAGGGTATAAATCCCGACTTTTTCTTTTCCAGGTGATCTTTTAAGGCCGAGTAGCAGAGGGCAGGGTTTGCCCTCCGGTGCCGTGCGGCATCCGCGCTGTCCCGCAGGTCTGAGCCCCCGGCACCCCGGCATTCAGGGAGCTCCATGGGGTTGGCTTTCACCATGTCCTCAATTCGGATCCCCAGGGCAGAAAAATTAGGACTTTATCTCAGTTAAAGAAAAAAAAAAAAAAAAAAAATCACACCAAAAGTGAAGTAAAATCTCTGGAGAGTTGTGTTTCCCCCACTGCAGTGACGGCCCCTCAGCAGCCACTTCTGTTCAGCCAGGACGCCCGGGTCAGTCCTGCTGGGTTTTTAGCCATCTTGACCTCATGTTTGCAAATATTATTGGTAATATAATGCTCTATGTACAAGTGTCTGTGTGGCTCATGTGTATGTTTCTGTGGTTCAAGTCAGCCACAGACTTCTGGAATTTCATTGTACTTTGGTTAAATGTTGGACTTTTAACTCTTCTACTGTATGGCTTCTTGATTTCTCTTGTCCAATGTGGACCAACTCTATTTTTGGAAATAAATAAGCATGTAAATAAAATGAATGGGTTTATGCCACTTACAAGAAAATGCTTTATTTAAAATATACCCTCAGTCTTGTATATTTTATGGTATCTCAGGGAGCAGCAGAGGCTCAGGCCCCAGCAGCCTTGTGCTGAGATACCATATTATGTACAAATTCACTTCCAAGTGCTTTTGGAAGCAGACTTCCCATCTCCTGAGCCAAACCCCCATAGGACCAGCCTTGAGGAGGAGGGAGGGGGGAATCCAGAAACACGTGGTTTAAGGGGAGTAAAGGAAACAAACACGACTTTCCTCTCAACACAAGGCTTCTGGTTTGAGGTGTCCAGGTGCCAGAGACACTGCAGGGATGCCATGGGTCGGTTCTCAGCTCCTGCCTGGGAGCACATGGAGATCAGGAGCACGATGACATCTCTTTTTTTTTTTTTTTTTTTTTTTTTTTTTTTTTTTTTTTTTTTTTAATTCTCCATATAAACCAATATTTACCAGTAATCCTGTGTTTCTGTTTTTGTTTTTTGGCAGACTTTTACCAGTAAATATCGGTTTATTCCTGAAACCAGAAGCCCTAAACATACCTTTGTTTATAAGGTCAGTTGGCATTTTGTCTCTCTCATTCCCCACTCCCCCCCAGTACAACCCAGCAGGTGGTTGAAAGGTACCGAGTTCTCTTTCTAGTTTTCCTGCTCTGCATCTCTGGGAACTGGAGCCCGCAGGACCTAGAGCCTTCTGTTGGTAATGTAGATCCGAGTTTACAAATTATTCTTTTACCATTTTAAATCCTGCTTTTAAGGACAGAGGTGTTCCCACCTGCCCACCACGGGAACTGCAAAAACCCCTAAATTGCTCCTCCTCTCCGAAGCCTGTGGGTAGGTCTCTCATTAGCATCTTCAGGCTTGGGGCTGAGAAAATAATTTATCCCAAAATATGCACTAAAAACTGCCATTTCTGGTTTACTGTGAGCAGGACTGGGGGAGGGAAGGGCGGGAAAGGAGTTTGAAACTTACTTTTCTCCCCCTTTTTTCCTAGAAAGCAAATGTGACATGGGGAGGAGGGAGAGAATGTGAACGTGGCCCTTCCTAAACTCATTGTAAACTTCTCCTCCGAGGCTGGGAAAAAGGGCAAGTGAAAGATCTGATCCTTAAAAGGACATCACTGGGTGTCTGAGACCCCAAAAAGCAGCTGGCGATTTTTAAGGACTCAAATTGCTTTTGGTTTATCCCAAGACAGATTGACTTGGGAGTGTTGAAGCCTCCTTTTTCCCCACAAGTATTTGCCACCCAAACACTGCACATTTTGTCAATACCCCAGAGACAGAGAATCTGATGAGAGATAGAAAATGAGTTGACTGCACGGTCCTGGCCAATATTTTTTTCTCCCAAGCAAACAAAATGCAAAAACTCAAAAAAAAAAAAAAATTTAAAAAACAAAAAACAAACCAAAGCCCCTCCCCCCCAAAAAAACCTCCTAAAAAAGCGAGTCAAAGAGGATCTCAGATGGTTGACAGGGGTGTTTTTGGCATAGCTGCAGCCCTACAATGTCCCTTTAAGGAGCACCGTGGCTCGTTTCCTCCTCACCAACCCCGAGCTGAGGGTTTTGCTGTTCCTGAGAGCAGATCGAAGCTCCTGCAGCCTTAGTTGGAGTCCAGAATGAAGGGAGCTCTTCCAGCTGTGCACTTTGAGCTGAAAACTACCTTTCCTCCCCTTTTGCAGCCTGGGTGGTTCTGATTGCTGGCAGTTCTGTAATACAACCTTAATCTGAGCAGTTGAGGCTGGTCCTACCTTATCTTCAGACGTCTTGCGGAGGACTCCTGTTACCAGTTTGGTACTCAAAAGCTACACCCCACCATCAGAAGTCACTTTTTGGTTTTTTTTTTTTTTTTTTCCAAAGGCAGTGATAGCTCACCCTCTCTAGCTCTAATGGAAAACCTGATAATTGCAATGCAACTTTCTAATAAATTGTTCATATATTCATAATTCCGTTGCAATCCCAAATTGGAGAAGAGATCTGTTAAAGGTATATATTAGTCTAGATTTTTCTTATTGTAAATACTGTAATTTTATAATACTGTCAATATTTTATTAACTTAGAAATATTTAACAGAGTTTAATCTATGGTAGTTGATTTATTTATAGGTTTATGTTGCAGCCAATTACATTCTAATGTAAGATTAACTTTCAGCATGTAAACTTGGAGTGAATATATCTTTGGAAAGATTAAGAGAGAAAACTCTCGCTCTTAATCTGTCGTATTTATCCCCAATTCCCAGTTGGGAATTATTTAACGAAATATTAGGAGGTTTTGAGAGCTCATGAATCTAATAACTGCAGTTGGATTTGAAAACTTGATTTTTGAGATGTACCTGACTCTTTGACCCTGTGAAAAAAGTTTGTTTCAGCACCTTACCTCTCTAGCACAGAAGTCTTTATTTTGAGCAAAGGGACACTGTCAGATCAATTTTAGTTTCTTGCTTCTGGGGGGAAAAAGAAACCGCAAAATGCAGTTTGCAAAATGCATGTGTGTTAATTATTTTTGGATTGCAAGGGGAACAGCTCCTCTCCTGAGGCTTTGGGTCCCTGGCCAGAGCACCTTCACCCTGGAGCTTGGGGACACGGGCAAAAGTGCACAAAGTCTCAAAACTGACCATTTTTTTTGACCAAAGCATTTGCTTTTTAAAAATTGAAATCTCTCTCTCTCTTTTCACCTGATGGTGTCCCTTTAGCATCATAAAGATGTTCATGTTCTCTGAAAAGCATGAGAAGTGATTTTCTTTTCAAGGCAGGGGAGAATTGGTCTGTCATGTGTTTGCAACACAACTTGCATAAAAATACCAAAAATATCTTGAGGGTTTTCACAGGCGTTGGTATTTTTTGAGTGTAAAAGTTAATCTTGATTAGAGATGTGCCAATCTTTACTGCTTTCCTGTAGTGTTGTTACACTTAGGCATTTCAGTTCACTTACAAATATATACTGTAACAGTATACTTTGTACAGATTTATTTAAAATTTATTTGAAAACTGAAATAAAGTAGGCAGAAAATAAAGATATTTATTTTTCATTTGACTATGTAAGAAGGTATCATTCTTTTGGTTTTAGTGCACTGGTGTACCAAGCCTCAGAACCACTGCTTTCTCCAGCTCATAGGATGCTTTTCCAGACTGTGGATACGTGTATGTGTACTGCTGTGTTGATAAGTAAATGCCAACGATGGAGTTCGTTGCTTTTATACATCCCAAAGAGAAGTTCTCCACCGTTCAGTGTCTGTTTTCTGACCGAAAAGGCGTGTGTTTGTGAACAGTGTTCACGCCAGCTCTGCCATGCCACCCTCACATCAGCTCACACCAATGCCAGGATGGGAGGAGTTGCCTGCGTACCTTCCCCAAAACACCCCGGGCCGAGTGGCATCGTCAGGGAGCAGTTCTAACCTGTGTCCTTTGGGCTTTGTGTAAAGCAAATGCAGAACAAGAAAAATCGAGATGTTAAATCCATTAGAAAACAAATTCCTTATTGTACAGTAGTATGGAGATCTCTAGTCAACCTGCCATTAATAATAGATTCTTATTTTTTGAATGATCTATTTAAAAGAACAGCAAGCATTGTATTTGCTAGTAAATCTGAAGTGTTTACATGGAATTACTAAATAAATTATTTGATCTAAGATGGCTCTTATCAGTGCTGATTTTTAATAATGGAAATTCGGTTTGGCAGCAGCTTTTTTAGTTCGTGCTGTTCTTTAAAATCTTCCAAAGCAGGTTTTGTTGGTTTTTTTTGGTTTTTTTTCCCACTGCATCCTTGTGGTTCAAATTAGGTTCTGAGGAAGAGGCAAACCACTCCTCTCCCTGCAAAGCCTGACAGGAGCGCTAGCTCACGTTTTCCAACCCCTTCCATGAGGTTTTCCCTTCACATCCCAAACAGCTGAGATGGAGCAGGATGCTCTGAGCCCAAAGCCCTGCAGCACTGGCTGCTCCTCACCGGGCCTGGAGACACAGGGTGGGGTTTGTTTTTTTTTTAGCAGAAAGCTTTGGGATAGAAGTAGAACATCCTCCTGTGAGGTAATGAATTGTCACACTCAGTTCCAGCGAGGCTTGGTCCTGCTTCCTGCTGTTCCAAGGCTGCTGGAACATCCTGCTCAGGGCCCGTGGGTCTGCAGGCAGTCGCCAGAGGCTGGAGCAGATGAGAATTTTGGATCATCAGCAAGGCCAAAGGCAAATTCAGGGGCTCTCACCCCTTCCAAGCCCCAAGGGCCACTCTCTGATGAGGGAGCTGGCTGTGCATCCCCCAAAGCTCCCTGGAGCTCCAGGCCTGGAGGATGCTGCCCTGCCTTGGGGCTCCCACCCAGGGTGGAGGGGCTGCAGGTGGAGAGCAGCAGGAGGGAGAGGCTGGATGCACAAATCGCTGTACCAGGAGCAGCAGAAGAGCAGGCAGGCGTTGCAAATGCCGACTGTGGCCACACCGTGTCCCCCTCTAAGCAGCAGACGCTGCTTTTCTCCCGGGTGCTCCAACCTGGGGAAAATGAAACTATCAATAATGCACCTGTCCCTGCAATCCCTGCTCCCAGGCTGGCGTGGATGAGAGCTGAGTCACCCCATGTTTAATTCAAAGCTCTCAGCGCCAGAGCCCTGGCTACAAACCCATCCAGTGCTTACATTATGCACTAGCTGAAATTTTTGTTGGACATGGATTTCACGCTTCATGTTCAGGGCAGGATTCTCTGCTGGCTGGGGAGGGATGAGCCCAGATCCTGCTCCATGTACAAGAACAGTGTTCCTCCCAGCCTTTCTTTGCCCCTTTCCTCTCCTCTTTCCCTCTCTGGTTTGGAAAGGTTTGATGTATCCATCCCTGGGCCCTGCAGCACCACCCCAGCTCTCCCTGGGCCTTTCACTGCAGCAGCTCAACCATTAGACCACACAGTTTCCACTGGAAATTATTCTGCTCTCGCTTACTCCTCTGAATAGCATATTTACACACATCTCTATCTCCTTTGTGAGCCAGCCCATGGTTATGAGCAGTATATTCCTGGAAATTTGCTTTCTGGTTTGGGGGGAATTGAGCACACTGATGAAATGGCTCCATTTGTCTGAGTAACATCAGGAAACTTATCTGGGTCAGATCCTTCTCCAAGCTGATACCCACTGGCCAATGGTTGGTGCTTGAGAAGAAGCAGAAAACAGCTGCTCTACACCTTGCCAAACGATGAATGGCCCTTATTTTGGAAGAGAATATTTCTTCTTTAGCTTAATTCCCCACTCCAAACCCATCACTCTCTTTATAGCACACGGGAGCGACCCTCGGCATTGATCCCGCTGCCTCTCATGTCTCCAATGCTTAAAGCAAAAACTGAACTGAAACGTCAGACAAAAACTCAGGTCACAAAGTTTTGGGGTTAGTAACTGCTCAGATTTGTTTTCAGTGGATGGGACAATGCTCCAGTAACTCAGATATGGAGCATCCTGAGCTAGTCTTGCCTCACAGGATGGCTCCCAACCAAAGCAATTCCTTCCATGCTGGTTTGGTTGGCATTGCAGAGAACCTGTGACTTTTCTGGGAATTGGCTGAAGTAGGTTATTCAAGATAAAAAGAAATGCCCCAGGGTGGCATTCCTTACCTAGGGGAAACAGAGAAGGTATTTTTGCTGCTTCCACCACTGCTGCTCACATGGAGAAGAGACTCAAAAGCCAAGTGATAGCTGCCCAATCCTTCCCAGTCCTTCCATGCAGGTGTTGGCAATAGAGACTGCTCTGGATTTCCAGGAATGCATATTTGCAATGAAGAGCCATAGACATGAACCTGATCCATCTCCTAAGAGCTTCCCTTTCAACCCAGCAGAGCATGGGAACTGTGAAAGGAATACTTGGATTATTTTGTCCTGCGTTTGTTTCTCCAAATCTAAAATACGGAGATGCTGAAAGTGGGGAATTTTACAACTTACCTAACATTCAAGTTGTTGAATCAAAAGCTGGGGCAAGGAGAGAGGGTGATCTCTGCTGCCAGGCAAGGAGGAATTCTTGGGGAGCCACTGCTCTGCACCCCCTGGGCAAGCTGGGACACAGACGGGGCCGGCGGCTCCAGAGCCTTCAGAGGCAGCTGCCTGTCCCCAGGCAGGGACTGCTGGGGAAATTATCCATGAGGCAGCCAAAGCTCAGTGCCAAGGGATGCCTGGAAGAGCTTTACCCTGACAAGGATGCCCTGGGAGAGCCATAAGCACAGTGGGAAAGAGGAGAGGACTGGTTTTGAGCAGCAGAACCCAGCTCAGCCCTACTGACCCCACAACAGGCGCTTGCTTCCCTGCGCCTCCCTTTGCTCTTCCTCCCAGAAGTGTCTCCCTGAGCCAGCCTGCATCCATCACAGCCAGAGCAAACATTTCCAGGACTGACCAGAAGGACTGAGTATTAAAACTGGAAGCAGGAGATGCCCAAAGTGCTTCTCCGTGCCCTGCCATGTGAGAGGGACAGTAACAACAGCTGTAACATCCAGCACAGCTCACAGCCCACGAGGATTCCCAGCTGAGCCTGCTCATCTTGCTCATGGAATGAACCTGCAGTGCATCATCTCCCATGGAAAAGCACCTTGCCACGCTTTGCATGCTGCACTGGCTGAGGGGTGGAATGACCTCCTGACCATGACAAGGGCAGTCCATGGCCCAGTGTAGTGCTGGGCTCCCACAAGCACAGGAGGAGCTGCTCCACCCCAAATTGAGCAATTCCTGTTCTTAGAGGGTTCCTAAAGCTTTTCTGAGTGCGGGAAGTCAGATCTGCCCCCACCAGCTGGTGATGCTCCTCCTCACTTTGCCAATCCGTGAATCTATCCCAAGATAATCCTATGCAGCTGAAAGACCCTGTTGCTCCCCCCTCCAAAAAGCCTCTAGCAGCAACGGAGCAGTTGTGGCTGCCCCATACCTGGGAGTGTTCCAGACCAGGTTGGGTGGGGCTTGGAGCAACCTGGCCTAGAGGAAGGTGTCCCTGCAAGATGAGTTTAGGGTTCCTTCCAAACCCAAACCATTCCATGAACAGCAACACCTTTCCCTCCCCCTGACCTGTGAGGGTTTGCCTTGGCTCACAGCAAACACTGACATCCCCACAGACTTTGTGACCAGCACAGTGCTTTGACCAGAGGATTCAAGAAAGGAGGGACACCCAAAAACCCAGAGCCCAGACCTGTGGTGGAGGCACAGCACAAAGGGGCTGCAGGCACCTCCTCACTGTGCTAAACACTCTGAAAATAACATCATGTGCAGGATGAGCTGAGTCCCATGTGGGAGCAGCAGGGATGAAGGGAATCCCTGTGCCCAGCTTTGATGTCTCCTGGCCCTGCTTTTCCTTCCAATAGCCCGTGGCACTAAATGCTCCTAATCTTGCATTTCTGTTGTGAATTGCCCTTCATTTTCAGCCTGCAGCTCGAGGATTTCTCAGCAAGCTGCTTCTTCTCTGTGATGGAATTAGTGACAGTGGGGACAGCAATAGTAATTATTCAGTGACCTAGAAATGACCTTTTGATTTTCAAAATCCGTGGCTCTACTAAGGGCTAAACAGTCACGAACTTAAAGAAGCTCCTGAAGAACCAACATTTGGGCAATAGCAAAACACCTGGGAAAGGTGATCCAGGAGGGAGAAGCCCCAGGGAGTTTCTCAGTGAGTGAAGGATCCTCTTTGGAAGCAGGACATGAGCCTTTGAGCCCTGCTGGTGTCACAGCCTGTGTGGGCTGTGGTGACCTTATCCAAGTGCTGGGACACAAGGATCCCTGGCTGCAAGAGCAGCCTTTCAATGGATTTTTGGGAAGTGGGGGGAATGACCCAATCCATTCTCCAAAACAGCTGTGGACACATGTCCCCTAGGTATGGAACTGCTGGTGGCACCACCAGTGCCCCATTTGTCAGTCTTACAGCCACCAGAGACCTTCCTGCCTGTGTTGGCACAAAGCTGGCACCCTGGCAGGAGATGCCACGAGGAAAAGGCAGGAGAGAGACTTTCTCAACTCCCATGGTCTCTTGGTCAGCTTCCAGCCCACCAGCTCCCAGTGCCACTGAACTGGGAGCGTGCTGGGCAGGGTGTCCTGAGCTCTGCTGGCCTTCACACAGACTCATTCCCTAAAAAAATTGTCTTCTGCCCTCTTTTTGGCCATGATGGGCAGTGGGATGCCTGATGGGCTTCTTAGGAGATCTCACCTGCTACCCCAGCCCCTCTGGGGAGGAGGAGATGGACCCTGGATTAGGGAACTGGTGACCTGTGTGTCTCCCAGTTGTTCAGCCCCTACTGGGAAGGGAAATCTCAGTGTCCCAGGGATGGGTCAGGAAGCCAGATGAAGGATAAATTTCTAGTGCTCTTTTTCACTTCATACCACAAATGTGCCCAATGAGGCTTCTCATGGACTCCTGGGCCAGCACCCCAGCTCACCTCAAAGCCTCAGCCCAGTCCTGCCAGGAACATGTGCAGGTCAGATGAGCAGAGTGGGTGGCTCCCAAACTCCCTTGCAGGTGGTTGGAAAAGGTGCAGCCTGAGCCCTGGTGATGGGCACACACACACAGACAATGCCAGGGAACTGGGATTGCTGCACCTGAGTGAGGGGACCCAGATCACTGCTGGGTGAAGCTGGATGCAGAGGAGGGTGAGGAAAGCAGCAGAATGCTGCATCCCCCGGTGTAGAGCTGGGCTGAGACCTCACTTCAGTCAGAACAGACCTGGCTTTTTGCCTTTTTCACCTTCCAGTTGTGCCTCCTGAGGTCTTTCTGCCCAGACAGATCCTTGACACAAAATGGGAATCAGCGATTCAGAAAAATACAAACCATCTGTGGAGCAACGTCATGGCAGAGACCACTTCACACGTGTGAGCCCTCAGCAGACCTGCTCCTTGGGGAAAAGCACAGTTAGCTGCAATTTTTTTTAATGACACTGCTATTTTGAAATGAATAACTCATACAATAATAATAATAATAATTGCTTCCTGTGCATGCCCAGCACGTGGGTTTTGAGCTCAAGTAGAATATTAATAGTAATTAATTACAGCCCCTCTGACAACAGCAGTGGCAGGAGGGGACAACCACTGGTGTCAGCCCAGGGAGCAGCTCTGCCTCTGCCCTGTCTCTCCACACCTTTATTTCACCAGCCAAGCCTTTGCTCAGCACCTTTCCTTCACCTGAGAGGTCTCCAGGGCAATCCTGGGGCTCAGGGACTATCCCTGCATGCTGGCAGCCCATTTTCCCAGGGTGGAGCCATGTCCCAGTATCTGACAAAGAAACCTCCCTACAAAATGCTTCTCTGTCTATACTACAAAAGGTGATTTCCTGCTCAAAACAATGTGGTGATTCTCACCTAATGTCCCCACAGGAACGTTTGGCTTAAACAGCTTTGAAATTAGTTAAAAAGCTGATTTTCCACTGTTTTAGTAGATAATCCTGAGCAAGCCACGTGCAAAGCCAGCACTCCTAACCTGAGCACAGGGTGCCCCAGGAAGATGTGGAGAGGAGAGGAAAGGTTTGGTTTCCCATCAGAGAAGGGAAGAGATGACCAGCAGGTCTTGCCTCCAACCCCTGACAAGCTGCAGGGTTCCCTGCCCTCACCTCCTGACCTTTAACAGCTGGATTTGGCTCTCCTAAGGTGCCTGTGTTTTTCTGACTCTGCCTCCTTTCAGCTTTTCTTTAATCTTTTTCCTTTTTCTGCCTTTTAAATCTTTTTCTCCAATTTCAGCATCTCTAAAGGATGAGTGAAGCCAACTGCTGTGAGTTCTGCTGTCAAACAGCTATTTACTAAGCACCAAACCACACTGTTGTGAGTATTGAAAAAATACATATCAGAGCTTTTCAGGTCTCTAATCCAGCCAAGCACAAAGGATTTGGGGATTTTAGCAGTTCCTGGGCAGTCCTGAGCTCTTCTTCCAGCCACATAAAGAAAACCCTGAGTGTAAAGATTCACCGAAGTTGTGTCCCAGCCCAAAAACATCCCAATAAAACCATCACCACACCTTCCCTGAGCCTGGTTTGCCAGAACCTCCTGACAGGAACGGGGCCTTCCTTTTTTTTCCCAGCTGCTTTTGGCTGGCACAGAGGTTTCTCATCTGTGCATGAAGACCACACGTGCTGCCAAAGCTTCAGACCATCAAAATGACCCCAGCCCAAATGCAATGCAATTTAATTCTGCCCAGAGCTTCCACCTCTCCCTGACACATTGAATGGCTGTGAGATTAAATAAAATGCTCCTTTTTTTAAATAAACGCCAGAGAAAAGTACAAATCCATTTACAAGATTTATGTTTGATGCAATCAGGCTCCAAGCCTCGGGAGGTGGAGGTGATAATACTTTCCTGTGCAGCCTATTAATCAGCTATAAAATTCTGTGGGTTTAGTGGACAATTCTCTAGGGGTTGCATTGGCATTCAAAAAACCAGGTTCTTCTCCCCTGGGGTGGTGGGGCACTGAACAGGCTCCCCAGGGCAATGGTCAGAGCTCAAGGAGCTCTGGGACAACGCTGTCAGGCACAGGGTGGCATTGTTGGTGTGTCCTGTGCAAGGCCAGGAGTTGGATTTAATGATCCTTGTGGGTCCCTTCCAACTCAGCATGTTCTGTGATTCTCTGATGTACAATTTTCACTGTGGTTTTTTACATCCTTCCTGGCTGAGGGTTCCTCTCTGCCTCTCCTGGGCTTGCTTCCAGGGAAGCAGGGCATCTCTCCCAGGAGCACCCTGTCCCTCTCACTGCCATCCCAGATCATTCTTCCAGAGGAGAGGACAGCTGTAAATGTTCCTGTCTGCTGAAACCTCTCTTGTACCAATTCCCAGCAGGATTTAACACCCTGAGGACCTGCAGAGCCAGGAGCAGGGACAGGCAGTGCCAGCCACTCTGTGCCTTATGGCTTCAGCTCCCTGACAGGGCTTGGGATGGCTCTGGGGGGCTGGGAAAGGGCAGGGCTGCCCCCACAGTTCTGTTCTGCCTGCAGTGGTCAAAGAGACCCCATAATATCAATATCTACTTCTGGGGAGCAACCACAACTGCCTGGGCAGCACACCTGGAGCAAAGCAGGGAAGCACCAGACACTCCCAAAATTGAAGCCCCTGTGGGCAGGTCCTCCAGGACAGCAGGTTGGAGCCCCAAATTCACCCTCTGAGTTCAGTGCCCAGACCAGTGGAGGTGCCTCAGGAGGAAATGGACACAGCACACAGCGTGATGGGGCAAGGACAAGGCAGGGCAAAGCAGAGACAAGGCACTGTCAAAGAGACACTAATTAGTGATAATTGCAAATTATCAGCTAAGAGATGAGGGAACCCAATCCTGGCACAGGCAGTAGCCCGGGCTGGAGTGAGGAAGGCACTGCCAGGCAGGTTGTGATGGGAGAATCCCATAGATGGGGACCCCATTGCCCCACACACCATCACTCCTCTTCCCATATCCCACCCAGTCAGAAGGTCTCACATGCTGCAGCACACAGGGCTCCCCAGACTGCTCTCCCATGTCCCCTGGAAGCAATTCCCAAGGACAGAGCATTCATATTGCTCATCCTGAGAAACCCTGCTACAAAGCCCAGCATGGGCCTCTGGCTACCCCAAAGGCAGGAGAATTAGCAGGAAGATGATCCCAGGAGGTGCTGGGAGATGCCACATCATAAAGCAAGCCTTGTCCCTGTCCTCCCACCACCCTGGGCTCACCCAGGTGAGATTCTCAGGGCACAGGGATCCTCCTGTGAGGCCTTGGGGCCCCTTTTCTCCCTGCAGGGTTAAACCCATTTTCTCTAGGTATTTGCAGGGGTCACTAACATTACCAACACAGCACAAGCTTTCTGTTGCCTGCAGTCAGCTTTTCCTCCCTAGAGGCCACCCTCCTTCAGTTCTCCATCACCTACACCTGCAGCACCCCCAGCTCTCATTGCTTTGGTCCCAGGGTCCTCATGAAGCTCTTTGTGCTCAGAGCAGATCTCCAAGCATGGCACCAAGACCTGCACCTGCCCCTGGATAAGTCCCCACATCCTACCCTGAGCCCCGGGGTGCCTCTCTGAGACATCCTGGGTCATGCACAGGGTGCTGAGGCTTGAAAGTTGTTCTCCTCCATCCTCGTGAAGTGATTCTCCATCTTCATTACCTGGCTGCCCTCACACCTGCAGTCCATGGCTGTCTTCACTCCTGCAGCCTTTATTTGGCACCCACTCAAATCCTACACAGTTCCTTCCTTACCCATTCCCTGCAAATTTTCCCAGCAGACACATAATGTTCCCATCTCTGCCCGGCTCTGGAATACAAAGCAGGGCACAGATGCTCCAGGTGAGCAGCACAGCAGGTGCTGAGCCAGGATCTGCCAGGGCTGCGACTCTTGTGTCAGCACTCGCCCCGAGGAGCAGACAGGACACATCTGCAGCGAGCAGAGGGAGGGCGAGCAGTGTTCACTGCCCTGTGGGTACCACACGGGCCAGGCTCTGGTGATGCACTGCTCACCTCGCTGGACTCAGCAGGGTGGAGACCCCTTGGCAGACCCCTCTGAAAGGGTCTGAAAGAAACGTTCAATCCTCTGTGCCCTGCTAGTAAACTCCCATTCATGCATGACTTCTCAAATGCCTTTTGAGTGCTTTCCTTTGCTTTCGGTGCCAGCAATGACTCAGGCTTAGATGTGCATTGTCAGGCAATCCGGAGCTGGCGTCTAGCTAGGAAACACCATTCAGCAAGAGCAATATTTAAGTGCCCTCTGGTGGTAACTCTGGTGCCGTGGTTGGGATTTCCTCCTCTCCCTTCTGCCCGATATCCCCTGGGATATTCCCTGGGGCATCTGTGGGGATGGCAGGACAGTCGCTGCTGTGTCACTCACAGGCGTTTCCCATCCCGTTTCCCTGCCAGGTCCTGCAGCAGAGCCCTCGGCGTGTCGCTGATTCCATGGCTGCTGCATCCCTGCCAGGACAGCCCTGGAGCTGAGCACTTGGCCTAGTTTGCTGCCCACGTGTCAGCTCATCCGTCCTGCCCGGCCCCATCCAGACCCGCCTGCCTGAGGATGCTCGGCCACTCTCACGGTCCCCGTTCTTCCCAGCAGCGTTTGTATTTCAGCCAATCTGAGTAAAAACTTGAAGTGTGAGATCTCAGGGTGATGCAGTTCCCCTGTGGCCGGGCAGAACGACCCCCAAAGCTGCTCCCCCAGCACGGAAAGGCTGCAGTGGCGGTTCAGCCGAGGTACGAGCCCCAGAGGCACCGCAGAAAAATGGTTTTATAACACTGCTTCTCCCGAAACTCCTTCTGCAACTCACTGCTCTATTTAATTGCTATAAAATACCTTACAGTGCCATCGTATTTTCCTTAGAAAAAAAGCATCTTAGAAATACCTGCATAGCAGCTTTAACTGCTGGGGGACAGAGAAGGGGAATATGACAGAAAATATCTGCCATGTCCACAGCTGGATCCAAATCCAGGCTGGACATTTCCTTAAGCGTGAAAGAGGAATTTTAATGATGAGCTTGTGCCACTCAGCTCCCCTGGCACATCTACAGTGACTCTTCCTGCTCTGCTCCACAAGAGGGGCAGAAAGAGGAAATGCAAAGCAGAAGTGAGGCTAAGGGGGAATATTCCCCCAGTCTGGGATCCTGCAGACCCTGGGCAGATGTTGGAGGTGCGCTGGTGGGATGGAGCAGGGCAGAAGGGCACAGAGGGGCTGCAGCCAGGCACAGTGACCCCCCCAGCCCCTTCACTCACCCCCACGCGTGGGCTGCACACGTTTGAACCGCACAATCCCTGTGCACATCCCTCCTCTCTCATCCCAATCCCTCGGGGAAATGTCCTCACCTCCCCAGCTCAGCCCCCCTAGGTGGCAGTGGCCACCCAAGCCGCCGCTCAGGCGGGTGCAGAGCTGTCACCTGTGTGTCACACATTACTGCGGGCTGGTTTGACAGCAAAAGGAGGAGTGACCCTTCCTGCCCGCCTTTGCTCTGCCAGGAGCTTTCATTCTGCAGGAAGAAATTGGCTGCCTGAAAGCCTCATAAATTAGGGGCAAGGCTGACAATGCTTCATTTCTGTGTGCGCTGCTGCTGGCACTCAGATGAGATGCTCACATGAAATGTGTGTTTGTGTGTGAAGTACCAGCCCAGGCCTGCGAAACAAAGTTGCCCGAAGCTGACCTCTAATTTGTCTTTCAGCCAGCTCAACAAACTCCCTGTGTCCCACAGGAGTAGCTCAGCTCACAGCAGTTTTTGAAAATTCAAAGGAGCTGTGTAGCTGTTTAAATATAGGCTAAAGCAGTTGTTAAAGTACTTAGCATTTCTTCTGGCTTATACAATAAAACAGCTTATTCTGCAAACTGTGCTGCTCTGACCTTGCTCTTTGCTCAGTCCTGGTGTTCATTGTCCAGGTGTCAGGCAGGTGATGGAGACAGGACACCCTTTGATGTCCGTGTGGTGAATGCTCATAGTGTGACAGAAGAAACACACATTTGTGTCCTGGCTCAACACCAAAACCAGCAAATTGAGCAGCTCTGTGACTGTGCCACCTCCAGGGACAGCTGGGAACCTCTGAAGGTTGTCTGTCCTTTGCATGGACACCTGGCAGCTCCTGCTCCAGCCCACCTTGTCCCACCTGCCCCAAAGCTCCCCCTGGCATTTCTGTGCCACATCACAGAATCACACACCTACAGAGCGGGTGATTCTGGGTCCCTGGGTTGAAGGGACCCTTGCAGACCACCAGGTGTGACCCCGCTCAACCATGAGAGCCCCTTGACCGTGACTTTGTCCAGGTGGCTTTGAATGGATGTCCAAGGATGGAGACTCCATCATTCCCGGGTACTGAGAGGGATCCCCCAGTGCTTCCCTTTGTGCCCATTGTCTCTTGTCCTGTCACTGGGCACCACTGACCAGAGCCTGGATCCTTCCTCTTTCCACCCTCCCTTCAGGTATTTATACACACAGGTAAGGTCCCCCCGAGCCTCCCCTTCTCCAGGTTGGACAGTCCCAGCTCTCTCATGAGACATGGTGCTCCACTGGACTGTCTCCAGGTTCTCCAGTCTCTCTTTGTGCTGGGAAAGACCAGCACTGGGCACAGCACTCCAGGTGTAACTTTCCACGTGGGAAATCAAACAGTGATGATTTTTTTGTTCTTCCTATGCCTGGAAATGATATCCAGGATTAGCTGTTCCCATTCCAGGGATGGAGGTGAGGCAGACCAGCCTGTAGTTCCCTGGATGCTCCTTCTTGCCCTTCATAAAGACAAGAGTGATGTTTGCTTTCCTGCAGGCTTTGGGTACTTCTCTACCTTATCCAGTGGGACTCTTGCAGCCAGACCTATGAAGAGGCTGAAGTCTGCTCTCAGAAAGTTCAGGGTTGTGCCCTTGCTTTTCACCCTCCTTCCCTTCAGGATTCTCAAGTCTACAGTCCCTGCCTCACTCACGACCTTCAGGATGAGGCATCTGACACTCCAGTCTCCAGCAGTGCTCAGCAGCCAGACAGGATGGTTTTAGCCCAAACCTGTCTAACCAGCTGTAGACCCTCTGTGTTTTCACCTCCCAAAGCCAAAAGGCAGCTGTTCCCAGAATCTCAGCCTGTGCTGGCCAGGACTGAGTCTTTCCTCGTGTCAATGAAGCTGAAGAGACCAAGCACCTTTGCCTTGCTCCCCAAGAAGCCAGGCTGCAACAAGGGACCAGGTCTCACTCCTGGGAGTCCTGGGACTGACAGGACTAACAACATCTTGGACTGACTGTGTGGCTGCTCAGGAGCATTGGGGCACAGGAAAAAGGCACATGGGCTGCTGGCTCCCTCTTAGAGTCGTGTCCTGTCACTTTGGGGACAGTGACAGTGCAGGAGAGCAGTCACAGCAGCAGGCAGGGCTCTGCTTCCCAACTGCAGCAGCACTATCTGTCTGGTCTCCACCTTGGATCATCTCTGTGTTTAATTAAAGTAATTAAAAACATGGCAGTCCAAGCAGATGAGGGCTGTTCAGAGCCCACAGGCGAGAGCTGGCCTGGAGAGGGTGAGGAGCAGCTCTCCCCTGCCCTGGTCCCGGGGTGGGTGGCACAGCTGTGTCTCTGCACTGGGGTGGGTGGCACAGCTGTGTCTCTGCACTGGGGTGGGTGGAGGTGATGGTTGGGATCCCCTAGGCCCTGGTTTTGCAGTTTCTTGTGCAGTTGCTGACCTCGGGGTGAAGCCAAGCCTGATGGATGCACACAGAGTTCCTGTGCCCGAGCCAGGCTGAGCCCCCAGGAGCTGCTGGCCTTTCCTCCTGGAGCTGGGGCAGCTGGAAAAAGAGGGAACAGAAGGCAGAAGTGCTGCTGGCACCATGTGGACTGGAGGGCTGTGGTCAGCCTCTCCCCAGGACTCACTGACACCTGATGCTGGTGCAAGGCCATGAAGATTTTATCAGTGCCCGTTCCCAATGGAGTTTCTTTGCTCAGTGCTTTACACTCCTGCTCACTGCAGAGCAGTCTGTACCTTTCAGAGAAAAGACAAAATAAAGCTATTGGGAGACAAACAAAAGATTGACTTTTGCTTTCCAGGACTCCAGCAATCCAAGGGTGATTTCTTCCTTGGATCTTCCTTGTTTGCTGCACTCTGCTGGGAGGTTCTCTCCAGCAAGGTCCTGCAAGCTGAGGAGGGGACACCTGTGGAGCCCCTGTCACTCCCAGGGCCTCCTTCCCTGTGTGTTCTTTCTGCCCACACCACCTGCATCACCTTGAGCTCCATGTCAGGGCACAACTCCACTGTCCCACATCCCTGGGATTTGCTGTGGTTTTCTCTGCTCACCCCACAGCTCCTCCCAAAGCACCCATGCTGTCACTGTGAACATTAAAGCTGTTTTTCCTCCCTCCCTTCACTGTTAAACTGTTTTACATCAGCTACCACTTCCTCCACTTCTATGTACATTTTGACATGAGCAATGTCTCCTAAACCACTCTAAGGAACCATTGTAATTCCAGAGAAAGGCAATGCTCCTGGAAAGGAGCTTGTAAACCCACTGTTATTTTCTTTCCTAATTGCAATTTCAGTGACTCATCCCTGGTGCCACACTGCAGTGCACAGCCATTGTGTGGATTTTTACCCAATCTTGAGCAGTCACAATTCACTTCTCAAGTTTTCAGGCCACCCAAGCCATTAGGAAAATAAATGTAAAATAAAAACCTGCTGGTACAGTTGGCTGCTGGAGCAGCACAGCCCCCTGGGACAGCAGCAGAAGAGAAAGGCATTCAGTGCTCTCAAAGCTGCTGTGGCTGAGTGGCTGAGCTAGCGTGAGCTGCTGCCTGAACGTGTGCTGTCTGAACAAGAGCTGATTCTCTCCTTTCCCCTTTCCCATCCCTTTCTTCTCCCCAGCTCTAGCACAGCTCCATTCCTCAGCCCTGTCTATTAGGCTCTATCTCAACCCTATTTCTTCCCCTCTTCACCTCTTTCCCACCCCCTTCCCCTTTTCCTCCCCATCCTGATCCCACTCCCCATCTTTATCTCATCCCTTTCCCCACCCCATCTAACCCCACTCAGTCCCCACCCCTTTCATCCCCACCCCATTCCCATCCCACTTCTCTCTTTCCACATCCTCTTTCCTATCCCTAACCCCATCCCATACCCATTCTGTTCCTCTCTCATCCCCATTCCCATCCCATCTGCTCCTGTTAGGATTGAGTCCCCAAAGCCTTGCCCAGCCTCCCCACAAGCATCCACTCTCGAGGGGAGAGGTTTCTGGGCACCTCTGGGAGGATGACAGCACTGGGCAGCTCCTGCAGGAGAGGAGAGGTGCCCTGGCTCATGGAGCAGAGCTCAGTCCTCATGTCTGTCACAGCAGACAAAGCTGGGAGCTTGTCCTGGCAGCTCTTGGCCCAGCCCTGCTCAGGCTGTTGATTCACTTTTCAAGATCCCACTGGCCTGTTTGTACAAGGATCCACAATCCTGGTTTTGCTAGGGCCTTTCCCCACCCTTTTTCCCTTTGGTCATGAGTTTGGCAGGGCAACACTGGGACTGATGGCCAACCCCAATTCCAGAGCACCAAAACTTTCTGTCAGGCAACAGAACATCCAGGGAAGAGCTGGTGTGTTTGCCATCAGCCTGTGTCAGGCTCTGCCATCAGGTCCTGTGAGATGCTGAGCATGGCTGAAGCCTCCTTGCTGAGCAGATGGAATTCCACTGGGCTCCCAGAGTCAGGCAGCAGGGTCTAGGTGGGGCTGGGGCAGCTGGAGAGGATCCTCCAGTGCCCTGCTGTGCATGTCTGAAGCCCACCCAGAGTCCTGGCCATGGGACAATGTCACCAAGAAGACAATTGTGCAGCTCAGGTCCTCATCAGGTGGGGTGAAGTTGAGCTGAGGCCTCATTGTCACCTTCCAGTACTTAAGGGGGTTACAAAAAAGGAGAGTGACTTTTCACACAGGCACAGAGTGATGGGACATGGGGGGATGGTTCTAAACTAAGAGAGGAGAAATTTAGATTAGATACTGGGGAAAATTCTCCCCTGTGAGGGTAGTGAGGACCAGAGAAGCTGTGGTTGCCCCATCCCTGGAAGTGTTCAAGGTCACACTGGAGAGGGCTTGGAGCAACCTGGTGTCCCTGCCATGGCAGGGGAGTGGAACGAGATGAGCTTTAATTCTGCTTTCAATCCAAACCATTCCATGATTCTGTGATCCCATTTCAGTGACACATTCTCTGGCTTTGCCACAGAGTGGGCTGGAAAGGAGAGATCGGAGCAAGCTGGCAAACTGTGCCAGTGTCTCTGAGGCAGCACAAATGGCAATAAAGGGGCTCCCTGAGCCAGCCTGGGCAGGGTGGCCAAAATTAGGCTTACAGGACGTGGCCACTGGCTCACCAGCCCTCCTGTGGCAGTGGTGCAGGGGCAACCACAGCTGGCTTTGCTGCTGGGGCTGAGGGATGGGAGCAGAGTTCTCACTGGAGCTCACCTGGCACAGCCACAAACCCTCCCTGCTGCCTCCCTGGGAATCTGCAGCGCCAAAGGGGAGCTGAGCTGTGGATTTGGAGCAGAGCAGGTGGGGAAGAGGGAGCCCTGCCCCACCAAAGGCTCCAGAAGAGCTGTGAGCAGAGCAGCTCCAGCACGGCAGGACGGGCTGCAGGAGCGACCCCGGTCTCCCTGAATATTCATAACTGTGTCATTAGAGGGTGCCAGTGCATTGCTGCAGAGCTGGCCTGTCCCCTTACCTGTCCCAGCAGGGACACAGGGGTCCTGCAGCTCTGGGATGCTGCCAGGATTGCACATCCAAATTCCTTCTTGGGGAGTTTAAACTCCAGAGCCCTCCTAGCTTGGAACCACAGGACTGGAGCAGCAGATGCAAAGCTCAGCTGCTACTTAGAACACAACCTAAAGTGATTTCAGACTTCACCTCCCTCCCTCCATCACCTTTCTGTGCCTGTCTTAAGCAGCAGGAGGTTTTTCTAGAGCTGTGTGGCAACACAGCAGTGATGCTGTTCCCACCAAAAAAGGGGAATTCAAGCACAGAAGCTGCTGTGCCAAATCCCTCCAGCACAGACAAGGCTGAAATTACCTGGGTCCTGCTGCTGGGAGGGGGAAAGCCAGTGCTGGAAACAAACCTAAACACCTACAAAGAACAGAGGTGGGCTTTTCCTGAGCCCTCGAGTTGCCAAATTGCTGCTGAGGCAATAAGGTCAGTCTGCAGCAGTGGGGGCTGGCTGGGAAGGGGCTGGCACAGCCCTTAATTACAAAGAACAATCCCTACATGCTGTCCCATGGGATGTAGAGCACAGGAATGGGATTCACAAGGGCAAGGGAAGGGCCCTGCCAGTGGCCAGGGTACAATTCCACAAGGGTCTGATTTCAGCAGGTCCCCTGGGTCAGGGCTGGCTGTGGGGCAGTGCCAGCAGAAGGGCTGGAGGAGGATCAAGGGGATGTTCTGTGGAGTCTGGGATTGCTTGAGTCCAAATCCCTCAATTAATGACACAGGGAGCTTCCAGCATCAGTCACAGGGCTTAAGGCAACTCAGTCATGCAGTTTAGAGCCCTGGACAGAGGAGGACTGTTCTCCAGGTAATGGCCATGCCCAGCTCTTCCAGGACCAGGGCCAAAACCCGGGATCAATCCAGCAAAACCCTGAACAAAATGAAGGTCTGAAGAGAACTGCTGTTGAACAGCCTCATATCCCCCCTGCAGCACTGGGGGTGTCCCAGGGAAACCCCAGCTCAGGATTTCCTCTGAGCAGGTTGAGCAGTGGGGCTTTGGTAATTGTTCCTTTCCTTTCCTGCCCATTGGTTCCCAGCGTGGCCATCCCAGACAGATGAATTTGAGGAGGGAGGGAGATATTTCTGTCTTGTGTGGCACTGCTCTAAGGCTTAATTATTTAAGATCTTGCAAAACACTTGGCATTCTTGGGATAAAATTCTTTGTAGGAAGCATAAGGCACTGTTATGAAAGCATTAATGTTTTTGCCTTCTCTCCAAAGCTCTTCAATCTGCTTTGTGGGAGCCAAGGGCTCCTGGGTACCACAGGACACCTGCAGCTGTCTGCTCTAAAGGGTCATAGAATCTTAGAATGGTTTTGATTGGAAGGGGACCTTGAAAATCATCCAGTTCCACTCCCCTGCCACGGGCAGGGACACCTTCCACTATCCCAGGCTGCTCCAAGCCCCCTCCAACCTGGCCTTGAGCACTTCCAGGAATCACAGCTTCTCTGAGCACCCTGTGCCAGGGCCTCACCACCCTCACAGAGAAGAATATTTTCCTAATATCTAATCTAAATCTAATTTTCCTGAATCTGAGCCCACTCCCCCTTGTTTTGTCACTACATGCTCTTGTAAATAATCTTTCCCCATCTTTCCTGTAAGGGTGGTGTTTTGCCTACTGGCAGCAGAAAACTGCAAGCATTAAGATACAATTCCCTCTGTGCAACCTCATCTGTCCCCCTCCCCAGCCATCATGCAGCTAAACCCCTGCTGAATCCTCATCCTGCACCACCTCCCCTCCCCTGACCTGCCTGTGGAGCACTGCATCCACATGGACAGGAGCCATCCTCCATGCACATCCCACTCTGCAGTGGCCACCCAGGCCACCCCAAACGGAACATGGAATTGGAATATGGGATATGGAATATCCCTCAGCACCTGTGCTGCCTGTGTCTCCTCTCCACCTCCACCACAAACCCAACTTCCCTGGCAGCAAGGCAGCATGAGAAGCAGAAAAGGCCTTGGCTCTGTGCAAGCCCTGCTCAGCAATAACAAAAACATCTCTATATTATCAACCCTGTGTTCAGCACACAGCAGCCACTGGGAAGAAAATAACTCTACTGCAGCCAAACCCAGCACATTCCACCTCATATTCCATACCATGTACACCATTCCTGGTCTCCCACACTATTCAGTACAACTTCAATACTCACCACCCCCCTTCCCATTCTTTGATATAACACACAGATATCATTCTTTTAGTCTATGGACCAATCTCGAAAATGTTTATAAAGCATCAAAAAAATATTGAATTCATCTAGTCCATGACTGAGCTCCCTGGTGGTCACTCAGGGCAGCAGAGGGGCTGGGTAGGGGGGAGTTATGGGCACCAAAGGCAGCTCAGGTCAGGTCACTGCTGCCTTGCAGCAGCTTCTTGGGAGGCTTCTCCTGTGTTTTGGTTGAACGGTGCCTGTTATAGTAATTCCTGAAACACACAACTCAAATCATGGCTTACAACAATTTACAGATCCATTGCAATCTCCGTACTGGATCCTCTTGGGCCAGGTTAGCTGATTTAACATTGCACTGAACTCCTGCCTCTGTCCCCAGCCTGGCTTCACCGAGGGGCTCCTGCCAGAGTCCCCATGAGCGTGGGCACATCCCAGTCCTCCACAGGCACCAGGACACAGCTGCCCCACCATGGGCTGCAGGGAATCTCTGCTGCCCCTGCTCCAGACTGGGGTCCAACCCCTGGAGACCTCCCTGAATTTCTCCAGCGTGGGTCCTTCCCACAGGCTGCAATTCCTCACCAACTGCTCCAGCTTGGATCTCCCAAGGGGTCACAGATCCTGTAGCAAACCCACTCCAGCACAAGCCCCACAGGGGCTTTTCTCCTCCAGGCATCCCCCATGGGCTCCTCCACAGCCTGCAGGTGGATCTGTGCTCCGTTTTGGGCTCACCCTCACGTCTCAGTCCCTCCAGCTCAGGTTCAGACTGGAGTGCCAGCCTGTCCAGGACAGACACAGCAGCTCTGCCCTGGCCACCTGCCAGCCCAGCCCCATCACCACGGCTGTTATCAGTGTTCCCAGGCACGATCCAGAGAGGTGATAAGCACTAGAGCAGCAGTGAAAGCAAAAAGCAGCCACTAACAGGCACTAGACTCTAATATACAGTCAGGGAAGTGACCCCCATGGCAAGCACAGGAGCCTGCTCAGTGCCAGCTAAACAGCACTGAGAGCCATAAATTCAGCGGAGCACATCCCATTCTACCAGCCACACTGGAGTGCAGGGAGCATCCCTGGATTTGAGATACATCCCAAGCCTCTCTTAGCCTGGTACAGCAGGAGGAGAGCAATGGCAGGGGAGAGGAACGAGATGAGCTTTAATTCTGCGTTCAATCCAAACCATTTCATGATTCTGTGTTCCCATTTCAGTGACACATTCTCATGCCCTGCACAGACACCCTTGTTAGGGGGTCCTTGAGCCTTGGATCTTGCCAGGTGATCTCTTCTCTTTCTGTTCATGCTCAGCCTGGCTTTTGACGAAGTTTTGTTTCCCCATACCCAAATATAACAGCCTTCCTATCTTATCTACCAGCACAAACCTTACTTTACTGAGTGGGAGTGAGACATAAGGATGAAGCATGCAAAGATCAAAGGACGCTGAGTGTTATGAAGAGCAGAAACCCAAACCTTCAGAACGACCCAGCACCAAAGCCCTGAGACCTTTGAGCAGAAGAGCAGATCAGCTTCAGGACCATCCTGCACAGGGTTTGGGCTCAGGAGCTTCCCAGCCCTGTGAAGAGGGGAGGGCAGAGAGGGAGGTACTGCCAGTAAAACTCCATTTCACCTGCAGACAGCACAGCTGAGACCAGGAGCACTTGGAGGGTTTTGTAAATCAGTGGGAGGCACAGCAGAGCTCGTCCTGAGTAAGGAGGGAAGAACAGCCACCACTTTTCTCATACAGAGCCAGTTTTCAGAGTGCAGGGGTTCACCCAGGTGAGCTTGGACACATGCAAAGGGACATTGAATCTGCTCAACAGATCTGTGCCAGAGATCACTGCGGATCTGAACTTTCAAACCATTAATTTTGATCAAGCAAGTTAGGAAAATTTCACAGTAGTGAAGGTGATGGGTAAGAAAGACCTTTGTCCCAGGCAAGGCTCGGGATTTCAGCACAGAGAGTGCAAATCCAGGGATTTTATTGTCCCGGGCAGCATTTTCCTTTTGAGGTGTTACATTGATCCTGGATATACTCACAAGGTCCTAAACAGTATTTTTGTGGAGGCACTGGCATGCAGTAGGAAGGAAGGCACAGGCTGGTGGGAGTGTGGGGATGGAGCAGGATGCCTTCAGCTGGCACTGTCACAGAGACAAGGACAGGGACATCTCCTGCCTGATCCCTTCTGCCCTGCAGACACCTCCACCAAAACCAATCACCAACAAAGCCAGCCCTGCCTGTAACCTGTGTAGTCTCACAGGACCCTCTTGCAAAGACAGTGAGGTGTTTCACAAGGCTCTTGCAACGGGCTTTACCAGATTACTGTGTGGAAAGAGGTGTGAAATCAGCAGGAATGGGGCAAGCAGCCACCACAGTGGCCTTGGACTCTGCTGTTCCTGTTCACCTGCTCTCCACAGCCTGTTGTGCTGTCTAGGTCCAGCTCCTGCCCTCGTCCTTGGCAAGGTCAATTCCTTCCCTCTGGCTGGTGCTGCTCAAGCAATAAGAAAGAAAAAAAGTAAACAACAAAGACAAAAGCTTTGATTATAGAGCCGCTGAGTTTGCCAGGCATGAGGAAGGCTGGGGGGAGATAAATGTTGCTAAACCAGAGTTTCCAGGCAGCACAGGCTTCCCAGTAAACAGGATTCACACCTCCCTTCCCACATCTGCTAATAACGGTGGGTCATGTTAGGGAATAGAAGAAAGGAAAGGAAAAAAAACTCCAGTAGAAATGCAAAGGGTGCAAAACCTGGTCTGTCCTCAGACACCATTTCCAAACAACTCCCTTCCTGTGTCTCAGGAGTTCCCTGCCCTCAGCTGCAGCCACAGCACACATGGCAGTGAAGCCTGCATGGGAGCTCATGGGAACCCATCAGCCCAACGTGTGTAACACCTCCAGGGCTCTCCCACACCTCTCAGGTGGCTTCTGGGGATGTGCTAACACATCTGATGGAACTGGGTGAATGTACCTTCCACATATCCTTGCTCAGTGTCCTGCCTCTCCTTTTTCCAGGGGAGAGCTGGCTTGTCTTCTCTTTGTAGGAGCTAAACCCCAATTTGTTGTATGGAATTCCCTACCCGCCTTGTTCCCAGGGTAAAGACAGTTGCACCTAGAAATTAATGTATAATTTTTGCTGGAACAGTCATAAGAGCCATAAAGCCTGCCCTGCGTTAGTATTTAAAGTATGTGCAAACTGCTCATAAGGATATGTAAGCATCAAGTGTCATTTGAAGATTTTAATGAAGCCAAGCAATGTTTTTCAAGCTGCTTTCCCAGTTAATGTTTAACAGGACAACAGCGTGTGCCCATTGGCACTGGAGTCAAGAACCAGGACAAGTTCAGTGTTGCTCAGCAGAACAATTTATATTGCTTCTGCTGGGAGGTCCTGGCTGGGCAGTTTCATTTCCAAAGGCACATGGAAATGACATTGTAGGGTGAGGAAACTGAGCAGGACGGAATTGTCTGCAGCTGCAGGGCACTGGAGCAGCAGCCTCATCGTGCCCATGTGAGCAGTGCCTCCCCCTGGCCCCTGCATGCCAGCCCTCCTCTTCCTCACACCCTTCGAATGAGCCACGTGGTGTGGCACCAAATGATCCAGAGGAATTTTTTTTTGTTGGTTGGTTGTTTTTTCTCCATTCTGTGGAGCAAACTTCCTTCTGGGAGGCTCTGCCAGATGTTGGGGTGCTGCAGCATGCCAGAGAAGGAAATGGAGCTGGGGAAGGGTCTGAAGCACAGCTCTGGTGCTGAGGGGGCTCGGGGGTCTCAGCCTGGACAAAAGAAAGCTCAGGGGGGACCTTCTCCCACTCTACAGCCCCCTGAAAGGAGACTGTAGCAAGGTGGGAGTTGGCCTCTTTCTCCCAGGCAACAAGTGACAGGACAGGAGGGGATGGTTTCAAGTTGCACCAGGGGAGGTTTAGGCTGGATATTGAGGAAAATTTCTTCATCAGAGGGGTGCTCAGGCAATGGAACAGGCTGCCCACAGCAGATGGGGTCACCATCCTTGGAGGGGTGTAATACACATGTAGATGTGGCACTTGGGGACATGGTTTAATGGTGGCCCAGTGCTGGAGGAATGGTTGAATTCAGTGATCTCAGAGGGCTTCTCCAGCTTAAATGATTCTGTGATTCTGTGCGAGGAGGGCAGCAGGGCTGGGGTAGATGAGGCTGGGGAATGATGGTGCTTTACTGCCGGCATCCAGGGAATTGCAGCCTCTTCTTGGTGCCCTGGAAGGGCTCTCAAATATCTCCCACACCTCCCATCAGCCCACAAGTTTCATTCGGGATACACTTCAGGCGCTGGCTGAGCTCTTCAGACAGAGCAGGGGTAGCTGTGTATCCTGTTTTTCTCTTGCCCAAGTCATGTAGCTAATTTAAATAATTTCTTCCTGGTTGAGCCTCATTAGGGACCCAGCATTAAGCTGGCCTGATTAGATCTACTAATCGATGGTGGGGGAAAAAGAAGCTGGTTTCAGCACGCACGGCAGCACAGGAGCAGGATCCTGCTGCTCCACTCCCTGGGGACCACCACTGTCCCCAGCCACATTGCCACCACTGTCCCCAAGCCCACCTCACCTTCCCGGGGCACAGCGTCACTGCACAGGTGGCCACTGCTGTCCCCTCGCCGCTGGCCACCACCGTGAGTCACGATCATGTGCCAGGGGCAGGGACGGTGACTGAGCACTCCAAACTGCGTCCTTGACCTGTTTTATCTGGGCAAACCCGTAACTGCTTTCCCAGGCTCTGTGCTTGGACCTTCTCCTGCGCACGTGTCCCGTTATCAGCACAAGGCGACAGCGCCCGTGCAAAGGTCCCGGTCAGCAGCCAGGTGTCCCGTCCAGCCCCCGCAGGGAAGGTGTGGGGGGACTGTGGGGCCCAGCCCAGCCCCTGCCATGCCCAGGGGTCCCTGGTGGGGCCAAGGCACCCCGGGTCTCACTGCTGCCAACCCCGAGCAGGCTGAGGCTGCGCCCCGAGCCCCCCGTCCCCACCCTGACCCCACTGTCCCCACCCTGACCCCACTGTCCCCACCCTGACCCCGCCGTCCCTCCTTGGTTTAACCCCTGTCCGGCCCCGCTCAGCGGCACTGCCGGGACCCCTCCCCACGGGCACGGCCCGCAGCCTCCGGGTCCTTTCCACCTTCAGGCTGCTCAGACCCTGCTGGGAACAGCAGGGACAGGGACAGGCACAGGGGTACAGGCACAGTGGCAGCAGCTGGAACAGGGACAGGGACGGAGCACGGACAGAGACAAGGGCAGTAGCTGTGACAGGGACGGGGCAGGGAGAGGTGCTGGGACAGAAACAAAGGCAGTAGCTGGAACAGGGACAATGACTGGGGCAGGGACAAAGACAGGGACAGGGGCAATAGCTGGGAAAGGGATGGGACAGGGACAGAGACAAGAGCAGTAGTTAGGACAGGGACAACTACAAGGACAGGGGCAATAGCTGGGAAAGGGACAAGAGCAGTAGCTGGGACGGGAGAGGGAAAACGACGGGGACAGGGGCAATAGCTGGGACGGGGACGGGACAGAGACAAGAGCAGTAGCAGGGACAGGGACAAGGACAAGGACCGGGACAGAGCCCGCGGCCGCCCCGATCGCTCCCTCTGGCCACGCCTCCCTTAAGGACCACGCCTCCGTTTGGGGCGGGGCTTGCCCGTAACGTGCCCGCCCCGCCGGGAGTGGGCGTGGCCTGTGTCTCCCGTGACGTCACCGTCCCGCGGAGTGCGCAGCAGGTGCGGGCGGCGGCGCGAGACGCGCAGGGCGCAGGTACCGGGGGCTGCGTGAGGGGCCGGGGGGCCTGGGCCGGGCTCGGCTCGGCTCGGCTCGGCTCGGCTCGGCTCGGCTCGGCTCGGCCGGTGTCGGCTGGGCTGGGTTCGGCCGGACTCGGCTCGGCTCGGCTCGGCTCGGCTCGGCTCGGCTCGGCTCGGCTCGGCTCGGCTCGGCTCGGCTCGGCTCGGCTCGGCTCGGCTCGGGTGGGGGGAGCGGGGCCGCGCAGGACTGATGAGAAGGAGGGTGAGGAGGGTGAGGAGGATGAGGAGGAAGGCTCCCCGGGGTGAAGGGCCGGAGCCGCCCCGTCCCTGGGAGCCCGCCCTGGGCACAGCGCTGCGGAGGGGTCGGGGCAGGAGCGGCCCAGCGAACCCTCCCCAGCCCGGGGGTCCCGCCCTGCCTGGCAGCCCTGGCCGTGTGTTTTTTGTGCCAAACGTGCCCTAAACAGTTCCAGGCTGGCGGGGCTGCGGCTCCCAGCGCTGCCCTGTCCGTGGGGACGCGGGGCTGCCCGGCTGGGGCTGTGCGTGAGCCCAGGGCGGGCACCCAGCGCGGCTGGTACCCATGCTGAGGCTCGGAATAAAAATAATAGCGCTGCATCCTGTGTTTAAAACCATTGTGGTTGTCCTGGATTTATGTTTTCTGTTCCTGTAGCTGAGGACGCCTCGTTTGGGTAATTAAATGTCATGGTGAAATAGGAGAATGGGGGAAGGAGAGCACTCGTCTCCTGTCCTCTGCTGCATGGATGTGCCGCCTCTTCTGCTGGCAGTGGGCAGCCCCTCTCTGTCCAGGCTAGTGCCAAAATCCGCCCCACTCATCCCTGACTAGCTTTATCTGAAAGGAAAAAAAGAGATGCTTTTTGTACCTCGTGTGTGAACAACCTGGTTGTAAATAGGGTAAGTCTGGGTAAGGTAGTGAGTGTGGGTGAGTTATAATGACTGTGCTGAGCAGCTGCCTTCTCCTTGTGTGTAAATACAGTGGTAGGATACAAGGTGTGGGAAGTGCTGCTGTGCTAGCGACGGGGAATTTCTCATCAGTTGCTTAAATAATAAGCAACTCTTCCTAGAAAATTTTGATGATGATAATAATATTACTATATCAGGTAGGCTGAGGAGGAGGCTGAAAACACTGAGACTTTATAAATTTTTCTGATCGTATTTCAGTGCTTTTTGGGGACAGTCAGGGATTAATGTGCATGTTAGATAATAATCTTCCATTGCGCAGAATAGTGGTTTTACCAAGCACGGGAACTTCTGCAGCACAAATTCTGCCACGCTCTGCCCCTTATTCATGTGCTATAAAGGCCACCTTTGTTAAATACTGATTTGTCATTCCCCGAATGGTGTGAGAGCTGTAACTGATAATCTGCAGAGGCTGGTGGGTGTCCTTGCAGCAGAGGTCGGAGAGGAGGCTGTCCTGTGAAGGAGTGGCTCTGACACGGGTGGGGGCTCTGTGTGTGCTGAGCAGACCCTGCGAGGCAGTGCCTGGTGTCAGAGCAGAGAGCTCTGCCTTTCTGCTGCCCTGTGTCCCCCCAGATCCATGTTACACTTAAAATTGGCAGTGCTCAGAAAACCAGAGGTGTTCAGTGAGTGCAAGCAGAGATGTTCCTGCTCACAGCATCGAACTGGGGTGACAGAAAAGTGCCTGGAGAGCTTTGTGTGCCATAAACAGAGGAGCTACCTCTGGTCAGGGTAGTTCTGTGCAGGATCAGATGAATATGTTACCTGATAATTTTTTTCTACGAGGGCAGAGCAAGCTTGTGTAACTCTGGATTTTCAAGAAACAGGTCTGCATTTCTCCTGTCCCCTGTTTGTGGTCTCCCTGTGGCACAGCTGGAAGCTTTTCAGGGGTCCCTGAAAACTTCTTGTGGGAGCTGGAGCCTTGAATGAGCAGATTTACTCATTCTCTGCTGTCAGTATTGATATTTTCTACTCTCTGAGTTGCGTATCCTGCCTTTCTCAACTTCCTGCTGCTGACCTCAAACCCAATGGCTCAATGAGTAGAAAATAGCACCGTCATTTCTGGGAATAGGGAAAGATAGGAAGGAGCCCAAGTCGTTCAAGCAGACGGTCAGTATTGCCAGGCCTGGCATCCTGCCTGTCAGGCAGCCTGGGAGCCTCCAAGGCCGCCTTCCCCAGGATTTGGGATGAAATGCTTGGCCTCACACCCTTGCTGAGGGGCTGGCAAATGCTGGGCTACCCTCACAGCTGTACCCTGAGTGCTCTTCCCACCAGAGATCCTTTTGTGTGGAAGTGCCATCAGCACACTGTCCTGGGAGGGAGCAGTGCTGTGCTCCAGTGCCTGCCCACAGCTGGCTGGGATTGCAGAGGGTTTTGGGGAATGGATCTCCTTGGAAGCATCTGGTCTGTTGTATTCCTTATGCCAGGCAGCACCACTGCTGGACAAAAGCTGCTCTTTCTGTTGCTTATGTATCAGAGAGAGAGATTTCTAGGATAGGGAGTATCCTAGAAATAGAATATCTAGGATAGGAAATATAGGATATAATGTATTCCTGAGGTATTATTTAGTCTTACCAGCTATTGAGGGCAGCCCCCTGATTGTGGAAGTTTTTCAGCCCCTGGCAGGGTAAAGCAAAGGCTTTCTTGGTTTGGTGACCACTGGGAGAATCTGGGAACAGCCCATGACAAGCAGACATTAAAGAGGATTCTTGGATATGCCCTACAGGCAAAGTAAAGCATCGTGTTAGAGCCACATGAAAGATATGGAAAAGCAGAAAAAGTGAGAAAACATGGAGGGGGCAGAGAAATCTCAGTCTCATTCCGTTTTACAGCCTATCATGGAAATCTCTTTCTGAGTAATGAGATCTCAGCTGTAGAAAATGCCTGTATTTCTGTCTGCACACAGCAACAAACTGTGCCTTGGGAGCTGTGCTGCTGCCAGTGTGCTTCTGCTTGAGGTGCTAGAAAATCATCATGTGCTCCGGGTAGTATCTTCCACTTAATCCACCAGTGTTTCAGAGTTGGGGAAGTTATCCTGAAAGACTGCTGCTGTTCCATGGCTGGAATGCTGCCAGGACATAATCTGAATAACATACAAATCTATTATCTGTGCTTATTAATTTTCTTGCCAGTCAGTTTGTTTCCCATTCTCTTCTCAGTTAGACCAACAAAGCTACTTGCTTTAACTGTTATTTTCAGGTCTAGTTTTACCTGACAGTCAGATGTTTTCATTGAGTTTCTTGTTGTTTTGGTATTTGTTGCACCTTAAAACAGTCAGTACACAATTTAACAGCAAACTATAGTCATGCATTTCTGGAATTATCTAAGGCAACACATTACACAAAGACTTGAACAAGAGCAGTGCATGCAAAAACATTCAAAACCTGGAATCAAGATGTAGATGCTTCTCTCTGAAATTATTACTGTGTAAAAGAACTTTGCTTTTTGGTATGTTTTGCCACAGGCACTGCTGTACCTAGGCAGAGTCTCACCTGGTGTGTCAGCAGCAAGTACCATGGCTGACACCACCCGAGGGGCTGTGAAGTGATGCTTTCCATCTTTGTAATTGTTAGTTCCTGGTGTTAAAGTACATTTCATCTAAAGGTTTTCTAAAACCTTTCATCAGGTGCCTGAAAAACTGGACAATTTTCCCCCATAAGGTTGTAGTTTATGTAATTATTCATGTAATAACAGTAGCAGGGCATTGGATTTGTTTTGTTTTTTTTCCACTAAGGCTTTTATTGTAGGAACAATGTCAGCTTCATACTTTCCTTCTGCCATGCAGAGCATGTAGGTAGACAGTGGGCAGCAGTAAGTCATGGGGAGTGATTCTGAAGAGGTGTGTATGTCTGTTGGTAACAATTGATGAGACATTGGAATTTGTCTGAAGAAGGAAAATCCTGGCATGCAATCCCGTGTGGGTGTGAGGGTGCATTGGTGAGAGTTCTGTGGAGATCTGTGACTGTGAAGCTCCACAAGGGATGTTGCCTCTGAGGCAAAAACTGTCAACATGACAGCCCTTTAGAGCTGATCACATCCTGGTTTCTAAAACCAAAATCACCTGGAAATGTGCTTATCCATTATTTTTGCCAAGAAGGCAGGGCAGACAGTGGGACTGGTGAGCTGGGGCAGTTTGTAGAGACACCAGCATCAGCCTCAAACATCACTGCACTTCCCATTTTCACACATGGGCAAGACTTCAGATCTCTGGAGGGCTTGGAGGATAGCAGGAGGAGGGAATACCTGGCTCAGGAAGGTTAAATGTTTGTTCATCCAAACCACTGCTCAGTGCTCAGAGCTGCCTGAGCTGGTGGATTCAGCCACATGAGCAGCAGCAGTTGTTTTTGTGCAGGAGATGCCTGGCAGCCACTCAATCCCCTCTTCCCAAGGACTCTGAGTGTCCTGGAGTCCAGGACACCTCTTAAGGAAATGGGCTTGAACAGAGGAGTGAGTGTTAGCTTTTCCTTTTACAGCACAAAGCTGGGCTTTTTGCTTTTGCCTAGACCTGCATTTTGGAAATTAAAGTAATTTCAAACAGCTTTTGTCAGAAAAGGTGGGGGCAGCTCTTGTTCCCCCTCAGCTATTAATCTAGGCTGATGGAGTTACCTGGTGAAGTGGGAGGGCAAATCAGGGAGGAAGCTTTTCCTGGAAGCAAATTGAGCAAGAATGGAATCTCTTACAATTTATCCTTAACGTACCTTTCATACAATCACTAAATGGAGCTGACAAATAAGCTGGTAAGAGGGAAACACGGAGCCAGTGCCATTTAAAAGCCACTTGTACTCTTTTTCATTTGGATACTGTTCATATGAAATGTAATTTAAATGCCAGGCCGGTTGCCAGGAGCTGGATTGTTGATGTTAAATGTACTTTCCATTAGAGCTCTGTATTGGAAAACTACTTCCTAGCGCTGCAGGCATTGGAAGGGGTGGGTTACATCAGGGTGCCCCAGTTGTCCTTCTCAGGGTCTGGCCTCTCTCCATGCCTTCCATCTTCATCCCTGCAAAGACCAGCTGAATCAATACCTGCCATACCCAAAACCTGATTCCTCCTGACTACACCAGCACGAGGTACAGTGCTTGTTCTGCTGTCCTAAAAACAAGCAACTTCTCACCTTTAAATTCCAGAAATCTGCTAATTGCTTTTGGGTAGTTGTGGGGGTTTTTTTACTGTGTTCCAGGCTCCTGATTTTCTTTGGTTTGTTTGCTTAATTTACTAATCCCCCATTTGTTTTCATAGGGCTGTTTCTTGCACTGGTTCCTATGCAAGAGAAGGCATTTCACCCTGTTTCAGCACCCTGCTTAGATTATCCTCTCACCCCACATGCAGAGTTCTTTATTTAATGGATTTGCTTGCACTGGGGATTGCATTTGAAGGATCTGACTTGCAGGCAGCTGTCCATAGGGATTGGTATTTCTTTGCAGGTGGATTAGCTGTGGACACCTACTGTGTAAAAAAGCAGATCGTTTTATGTGTGCTCTCCTCAGTTTTGCCAAGGTAACAAGGGGCCAACAGGTAGAAGCAGATTCTTACTGCTCTCCAGTCACTTGGGCTGTAATTATGGTGGCCATAATTAGTCTGACCTCAAGAGATGTTTGGGAGCACCAGCCTTGTACGTGGCCTTTTGGAGGAGGGAAAAGAGTGAAACTGGGTCATCTTGGCAGGCTCTGAAGGGTCTTTGTTTGGACATCCCTTGTGCTGACAGAAAAGCATTCTTCCTTGATGCTTTCCCTTATTCTCGTCATTCTTGGTTGTTTTCATGCATCATGTTACCTTCTGACCAAAAATCCTCCCTGTCCAGGCCCCCAGGCTGTGCCACAGAGCTGCACTTGTGGAGTGGCAAATCCCACAGCCATCTAAATTGGGCTTCCTGTTCCTTTTTTCCTAGTTTTAGGGGTGGCAACTTGTGGTTGGTGAGACTTTCCCAGGTTGAAACTGAGGCTGTTTTCAGAGACTTGTGGAAGGGACTGTGTTGTCACTTGGGTGAGCAGTGTGGTGAGCTGTACGTGTGCAGTGACAGGCTGTACAGGAGCTCTTCCCACTTGGAAGGATCTTGCAGTTGCAATTACGTGCAGTGCAACTTGAGCTCTGTTTTTAGCTTGATGGATGGCAAGAGCTGGGCTGGGAAAGGGGTGGGAAAGGGGTGGGAAGCAGGAGACAGCTGTGGCACTGTGCAGAGAGTCTGCCTGCTCCCTCCTAGACAAATAGTGACACTAAAAGGCACAGCGATGGCTGGAAAGAATAATCAAGGAATGTTGCAGGCTCTGTTGACTCAGTCTTCAGCTCAGGAGAGATGCCTGAAGAAAGAAAATGATAATAAATTCATGAGTGTGCTGGAAGAGGAGGATCAGGAGCAGTGACTGACTGTTTCTGTAAGCAGCTGCCTTGGCTTGCTGGCCTTGTACAAGGCAGTAAATGTGAAGCAATCAGAAGCTTTTTTCAAAGCCTAATGGTGAAATTTGTTTCTCTAAGGATTGGTTTCCAAAATGGACAAGCTAAATATATATGTGTATCTAGTGAATGCAAAGCATTATAGTTCTATGCTTGCACCTTTTACTAAGCCTTAGCCAGAGCCAGGTTACAGCTGAAGAGGGACTGACATTCTCCCAAAGGATGGTGGTTCTTACCTGTTGGTACCTCTGTGTGTGCATGCTCATCTGGTGTCATGTGCATTTTCTATACAGCACTGGGCTTCAGTGACTTCTGGGTTGCAGACCTTTTGAGCAGCACTGCAGCCTCCTGGGGTATGATAAGCAGCTTGTTTAAAAATGAAGCCCTGCTGTTGGGGTAGGGGAAATAGTGTTTGCTCAGCAGCGTGGAACAAAGGAGTTTGACCATAACTTAAGGAAACAATGATGTACTAATGAACTTGCCCCTTAGCAAAAGTTCTGATGGGTGGGGAGGTGGAACAGGAGGTGGTTTGCCATTCTCTTCAGATGGATTAGCAATTTCTCTGTTGTTAAGCAGCAACAGACAGGGCAAATGCTTAGTGACAGTCAAGGAAATCTCTTTGTTTGCAAGGAAATCTCTTGGTGATTTTGGGCAGGGACCATTGAGCTCTGTAGTGGCTCTTCCTGCTGGACCTCCTGCAGTGCCATGGAAAACGAAGGGCTTTACTGATGGTTGGCTTCTTTCTTTTGAGCTTTGCTAGGAAAGCCACAGATACCAGTTCTGATGCAACCTCACAGGGGTTGGTCCTGGTTGGAGCTCTTACAGAATTACTGGTTGGGGTGAGAACCCACAGCAAAGCTGGTGATACTTTTGACTAAGAGCTCAGGTATGTATCTGAAAAGTATCTGCTTCATGATTCAACGCCCTACCATGCAAACACATACCCATGTGAGTAAATAGAGCTAGGAAGTGTGTAAAGTCATCTATGAGGTCATGAGACTGAAGGAAATCTCAGTGTTGTCACACAGCTCAAAAGGGCAAGTAGGGATGTGTGTATGTGGAGCAATGGCTGGCAGTGAAACTGGGGACAAGGAAAGATTCTTCCCCAGAGCTTAGTTCCACAACTTCCACCTGGGTTTGCTGAATGCCTTGATGAATTCTTCAGGAGTTTCCTCGCTCATCACAGACAAATCCCTGGTGGCTGCTGAAGTTGTTCCTGCTGGACCCTCTGTTTTGTCTCTTGCCTAATCTCAGTTATGTTACTGTACCCTCAGTTGTGGAATATGCTCTTCTTAATCTCCATCTTTTCCTCTGTTCTGCTGTCTCTTCCCAGACATCTGTACAGCTGTCAGAAGGCTCTGGCCAGTTTTCCCTTCAGCACCTCTCCCATATCAGCAGCTGGAATCTCAGTTACTGCCTCCATTCCAAACCTGCCTTCTCTTCAAAAACTGTTTTGACACAGCTAACATGGAGCTGGTAAACAAAGAGCATTAGTAGTTCTTTCTTGTTCCTTATGCTGCCACTTCCCTGTTTGCTCAAGCCATCAGATTTGTAACTCCCTCTGACCGTTTCACAGACATTTCTGCAGAACTGCTGGTGTGCAGGGTTTTTTTGTTCACTCTCTTGACTGTTGGTGTTAACCAGGCTTTATTCTTGCCACACTCTTCCAGGGGTTTCTGAGTTTTGCCTGAGCCTCATCTCAGCCCTTTCTGCAGAGGTGCTTTGTTACCTGTGTGGTTCCACTGGCTCCAAAGGGATTCTGGCACGTTCCCATGCTGGGTGCTTGCACAGAGGCCAGGCAGGCTCCCTGCTTGGCTACCAAAGGGAGTGAATGGCCAGTCCTGATGGAGAAGGGTGGCCTCCAGTGGTCGCAGCACAAGTCCCTATGGTAGGGGAGCAGTGGGATGGCTGAGTTTGTTGTCTGCTGACTGAATTTGAGTTTACAGCCAGCTGAAGAATCACAGCATCTGTTAAACCTTCCTTCAGCACTAAAATATCAATGATATTGAATGTAGATAAATGAATTGATGCATATGAAGGAACAGAAGGGAAGACTGACCTTCCCTGGAAAGGGTGGGCTGAGTTGATCATCCTCTTGGGCAGAAGGACTTTGGAAAACTGAAGTAATCCAGGTGAGTCTGCTGGAGCTGGACAGTGCTCATCAAAGCAAGCTAAGCCCAGGGGGTTCTCAAAGTTTATGAACAAAACATGGTCTGTTGTTTGCTGCCTTTAAATGCCTCGTGTGTGTGTATATAAAAACACATATATTTATACCTAGGGTGTGAAATTACACCCTTGAACAGAGAAGGGGGGCATGGATGGAGAAGTTGTCCCCTGCCCAAGGAGCAAAGAATGAGCTGGGGCTCTTTGATCTGGAGCAGGGCTTTCCCACATGCCACCTCCTTGGTTTGGTGCATCCCTAAATTCAGGAGGGTGACCCTGGTGGGGCAGGAGGGAATTTTCCACAGGGCAGGCAGCAGTGCCCTGGATCCCCTTGTGCCACAAGCAGCTGTACATTGGCTCAGGGAGGCTGAGCAAACCAGGGGGGTCACAGGGTTGCCTGGGCCGTGTCTGGGCACCAAATGGTTACTGTGCCACATGCAGTGGTCTGTGAGTATACACACACTCGCTCTGGCCTTGTTCTTCCCTGGAAACTTGCTTCTGGATGTTATTTTGGGACGATTTTCTGGGTTAGATGAGCGTTAGTGGCCTGATGTGTCCCAGTTCTCTAATTGATTGCATTGAAGTGAGTTGTAGGGCTTGCTGCCTGCCTTTCCCTGCCTCCCAAAAGGAAGAATTTCCTTGCTGGAGACTCGGTAGGGGCGTTGCATTGCAGTGCAGTGGTTAAAGAGCTTTGAGTTAAGTGTATGTTGTGCTTGTCAGTTTTAAAGGGAGCAGTGAAGTGGTTAGGCTGACCTAGCACTGGGGGGAAAAAAAACAACCATAAATAAAATTCCTGTAATCCCTGGCATTGGTTAAGCAGTTAAAACTCTTGACAAAGCCATTAGAAGACATCATCTGCAGGGTACAACACTGTCTTAAAAATTAGCTGGGACAACTTCTTTGTGAGGGGAAGAGGAGGGACAGACACTGATCCCTTCACCCTGGTGACCACTGACAGGACCCAGGGAATGGCTGGAGCTGTGTCAGGGCAGGGTTAGGATATCAGGGAAAGGTTCTTCCCTGACCCAGAGAGTGCTGGGCACTGCCCAGACTCCCCAGGGAATGGCCACAGCCCCAAGGCTGTCAGAGCTCCAGGAGTGTTTGGGCAATGCTCCCAGGCACAGGGTGGGATTGTTGGGGTGTCTGTGCAGGAGCAGGGATTGAAGTGGATGATCCTTGTCCAACTCAGCCGGTTTGTGGTTCTGTGACTGTGCCTGGCACACCAAGAGGAGTGCTGGGATGAATTCAGGTGAGTGACAGCTGCAGCCTGTGAGCCTCAAGGGCTTCTTGGTGTCCTCCTGGGCAGGAGCACAGCCCTGTCCCCTTGGAGCAGTGCCTGGATCCCGGGCACTGGGTGGGATCTGCGGGGCTGTGTGTGCAGCAGAGCCCCGTGGTGCCACTTGGCATCATCATCATCATCACAGACAGATCTCCAGTGGCTGCTGAAATTGTTCCTGCTGGACACTCTTTTTTATCTCTTGCCTAATCTCAGTTATGTTACTGTACCCTCAGTTGTGGAATATGCTCTTCTTAATCTCCATCTTTTCCTCTGTTCTGTTGTTCTGCTGTCTCTGCCCAAACATCTGTACAGCTGTCAGAAGGCTCTGGCCAGTTTTCCCCTCGCTACCTCTCCCATATCAGCAGATGGAGGGGGGCACTAATACTCGTCTAACCCAGAAAATCGTCCCAAAATAACATCCAGAAGCAAGTTTCCAGGGAAGAACAAGGCCAGAGCGAGTGTGTGTATACCCACAGACCACTGCATGTGGCACAGTAACCATTTGGTGCCCAGACACGGCCCAGGCAACCCTGTGACCCCCCTGGTTTGCTCAGCCTCCCTGAGCCAATGTACAGCTGCTTGTGGCACAAGGGGATCCAGGGCACTGCTGCCTGCCCTGTGGAAAATTCCCTCCTGGATGCTCCCATGGTTTCTGCTGCCTGTCCCCCAGAGTGGGAATGCAGTGCTGAGCTGCCAGCCCTGCCCAGCTCCGTGCCCATCCCAAGGGGATCCTGCTGGATCCACTGCAAGCTGAGCCTGGCTGAGGCAAATGATGCTCCTGGTATTTCTCTCTGTGGCGTGTGGGAGGAGGTGTGTAGCAAAGGGGAACTGTCTGCACCCTGTAATAGGGGAAGGAAATAGCAGGGTTCAGCTGCTGCCGGCAGGAAGGCTCCTGAGAATGTAGGATATTAACATACACTTCTGTTTCTCAGACAGAGGGAAGCTCCAGCAGCCTAATGTCAGAGAAATGGTTTGCTTAGTCATGCTGCTCAGAGGTTCATTAAAGTTGCAGTATTGTGACAGTCTCATCTTCGATGGCTGTGCCATGAGGAGTACATGACATGGGTTTTATGAGCAGTAACCCTCTGAGGTGTCTTTAATGTAGCTTTTTGAATGAGGCTGAGCCCAAGGCCCTAATTCTTTGTGGCTGCTTAATGATTCAGTTGTGTATGACTGGAAGACTACACAGTGTGCTGGGGTACAGAGTCATCAGGGAATTATTCACATACAGCCTCGCTCCAGAGTGCTGGTGTGGAGGCTTTAACAATTAGCAGAAGTGGAATGGCCATTAGTGTTCACTCCTTCTCCTGTCAAAGCTATCAAATATGCCTGGAACAGGCTGCGTTTTTCCATCGTTTTCCTTTCCGATATTGACAGAGACGTGAAGTAATTGCTTCAAAATCTCTCTTAAAAGTGCTTTAACTGTGAGTGGAAGCAGAGGATTTTGCTTTGCTGCTGCAAGACTTGGGTCTTAGGGTAGATAGCTGATGCATGACTGGAAAGCAGCATGTTATTCCTGCTCAGCTAAACTTGTGTCACTTAAAGAAATCACTTCAACTCCATCCCTGCCTCTGTGGTAGGGTTAAAAATAAATTTGCTGCTTGACTAGGTACTTTGAAGTCTGTTTCTCATACAACCTAGGGCCCTCTGGAGAGCAGTCTGAAATGGAACTCATGGACGAGCAGACAAAAGCAAACCAGTTGTCCTGTTTGTTTCCTCTTTTTCAGGGCAGATTCCGCATCCCACATGAGCTACGATAATCCTCCACCGTACCCCGGCCCGGGCCCCACCGCCCCGTACCCACCCTATGCACAGCAGCCGGGGGCCCCTCCCGGCCCCTACCCTGGCTACCCCCCCGGGCCCTACCAGCCAGGCCAGCCGGGCTACCAAGGATACCCCCAGTACGGGTGGCAGAACGCTCCTCCACCGCCGCCAGGACCCGTGTACGCAGATGGCCCCAAAAACACAGGTATGGCTCAGCAGCTGCGATGTCAGGGGCACTGTTTGCCTCCCAGGTACACACTGACCTTCAGGTAATGTGTTCACCAGCACCTGGCCCTAAGGGCCTTGCAGGAGGTGGAGATTTGTTTGAAGTGGGGGTTTTGTTGACAGCTTGTTTTGCTGCTTTGTTTTGCTGTATTTCTCTCACAGTCTTCTCTGTGGTTGTTGGAGAATACTGCTGAGCATCCTTAGTGCTGATTCCTCGAGGGAATCCTTATGCTGAGGTTGCTGCACTGGCTTTAGATTTGCCACAATTCTCATTCCACTTTTCTCTTGGTTGATAAGTTTCAGCCAAAGGCTGCACAGTTAAAGCTTATAATATTTAAATGTACAATTGGTACTGAACTAATGGGCCTTGGTTTTCTTGAGCCCATCAGTATCTGTCCAAATGATCTACTCATTCCTTGGAATTTTGTTTTTTTTCTGACGTTACTATTATTCTGTGGAAAAACCCAGATTTCTGGGGAAGGGAGGGAGGATGGTGCACCTTCCCTCTGGCAGCTGGCTGGTCCATCTGTGTGCTGCATCCCCACAATATGGCATTTTGGTATGCCCTGGCACCCACAGCTCTCCTGGGGCTTGCTGCAGGCTCAGATTGTCAGAGCAGAGGCAGAGGGGATGATTAAAGGACCAGAGCTTCTCCTCCTTTCTATGAGGAGAAGCTGGGAGAGGTGGGACTGTTCAGTGGGTTTGAATTGGTGTGAGTCTATCAGGAGGATCCAAATTTAAGCAGTAAACAATTGGTGTGAGTGAATAAGAACTTGAATTGTGGGCAAATCATGAGTTCAACTTCCTCTGTAACAGAGTGAGAACCCTGGGGGAGGAGGAGGCAGCAGCATGGTGTTGCTTCCCACCACTTCCACCACATGGACTCAAATTGTAATCTGGGTTTTCCCTGGGATTTTGGGTGGCTAAGAGATGTTTCTTAGTGCTGGGCAAGGGAAAACTCTTTGTCTCCCCTGTTGAACATCTTTGGTTGGTGCCAGTGTTGCTTTTTTGCTATAGCCAAACAAAGGGATGTGCTGGCAGAGGCTGAAGGGAGACAGGGGCTGTGGCTTTGGACAGTCTGGCTTTGAGACAGTTCTGCTGCCTTGGAAGCTTGAAGGATCTTGTATCAAACTGGATGTGATGGACATCAAATTGATGTCTCTGAATGTCCTCTGCTCTGCTCACAAACCTGTGGACCAGCCCAAAGAATAGGCTGGGAAATGGGAGGGGACAAGCAGTGAAGCATTTGTCTTTCACTGAAAGCCCAGGCTTGTTCTGCAGGAGCTTTGATTTTGTTAAGCCTAAGCTAACAGAACTTCAGCTCTGCAGAAGCAGCGCTCTAACCCATAAATCAAAAACCTTCTGGTAAGTCTTGTCCTTGAACTGCCTTCCTGCAGCTACAAGTGGTCTCTGAACCCATCTTGGCAGTGTCTAATTTGCTCTGCTTTTGCAGAAGTAGATGTAAAAAAAGTGATAGAATTACAGAATGGTTTGAATTGGAAGGAACTTAAAGATCAGCCTGTTCCAATCCCCTGCCATGGCAGGGACACTTTCCACTATCCCAGAGTGCTCCAAGCCCCATCCAGCCTGGCCTTGGGCACTGCCAGGGATCCAGGGGCAGCCACAGCTTCTCTGAGCACCCTGTGCCAGGGCCTGACCACCCTCACAGGGAAGAATTTCTTCCTATTATCCATATAACCCTGCCCCATTTATTTTAAACACGTTTATTAATGTCTGCTAAGTGGCATCAGGCTATAACTTTGCATTTGTCTACAAAAGCTTTCTTTTTCTTCATTCTCCTTCTGTTAAACACCTTCCCCCTCGCCCTTTGCTCATTTTCTGGCCAGTCTGTCAAACTGGAACCTGATCTTTGTCCTCTGACACTGTAAAAGAGCTTTCAATGGGGCTTTGTTAAAGAACCCCAGGAGTGTCTAGCTTAGAGTGGATGCCTCTAAAAAAGCTAATTTTTATAAATCTGTTGCACTAGTGCTGTGCATCTGTTGGTGTGGCTGAACTTCTAATATAAAAAAATTGACATCTAAATTTAATCAAGGCATTGCAGTCAGCCTGGGCTGGTTCTAGTGTGATTTCATGTGGCTTGTCAGTTCCTGTGGTGTTTCCAAATAATTATCTGTGAAGAGCTACTGTGTGGATGCTTTCCTTTCAGAGCGGATGTTTTGCTCTCCTACGTGACTTTGCTTAATCTAATGAATTAAGCTACTCCAAGTAGTGCATTAGTATTTCTGAACAAACATGTGTCCACAGTGAAAACTAGGAAATTTGCTAGCCTTTAAATTCTATGCTTTACGTTATTTTTACTGTGTGGGCAAACTGCAAAGCAGGCTCTCATGTTGTAGATGTTAGCCAATGTGCTAATTCTAATGTGTGGAAGTAATTATGTATCATATTTTGGTCTTGAGTGGATCACACAGATGGAAATAATTATTATTGAGCTCTCAGAATCTGATGGTAAAGTAGCATTTTCTGGTGATTCTGTTTTTTCATCTTCATTTGTAGCCTGTCAGGAGTAGCAATGGACATAGCCTGTCCACCTGCCCCTCGGAGAAGTAAAAAAACTTCACATGCCTCCCTCTGCATTAAATCTGCACCTGAGATGTAACAGGGAAGCAGCTTAACCTGGGTGCTGCTGAGGGTAGGGAAGATAAAGTTCTTGTTGTTCAGTGAGCAGTGACTGCAACAAATAGGTGAGAAAGGGATGTCACCACCTTTTCAATATGCCATTGAATAGGGGGACAAACCTAAAGGCTTGCTGGAGGAAGCTGCAGCCCGGAGCAGCTCTGAACAAGAACATGTGTGTTCCCCTCTGGACTGCCTGTGCAGGATTAGCCAGCCACGAGGGTGGCTGGGGTGCAGAAATCAGCTTGTGGTTATGTGTGAAGACTTAGTGGTGGTGGCCATATGACTGCCGTGTGGCCACCCCCATAGGGCACTGTGGGACAGGGAAGTGTCCCTGTCAGCTGATCCCAGTGTTCCTTGGCCCCTTCTCCCAGAGGGGATGGGCTACAAGCTTGCACCCCTCAGAGTCACCCCAGCTACCTCAAAAAGGTGTGAAGGACCTCAAAGCATTTTTTCTCCACATGAAGGAGCAGCGAGCTGGAGCCTCACTGGTGACTTGCTGAGGTGGCACAGAAGCCCTCCTGGTTTTGGTTTTTTGGAAGGATGGCTTTTAGCCTTGACCAGGTTACTGGTACCAAAGTCTCCAAAGAAACCTCAGGTCTCACATCTTTCGAGGGCTGGCGACTGCCCTGGCTGTTGTTCATTAGAAATAAACAACTTGCCCTTTGCCTTTAGGGATGATAATGTGCATGCTGAGCCTGAGGGACATTATCCTTAAGGGTGTCTGATTCAGCTTCCCAGCTCTGGGGGCTGATGTGCTGATCCCTGGCTGCAATTTTCTTGCTGCAAAGGCTGAGGGCTGACTCCGTGTCTGTCCACACAAAATCCATGTGGGTGTGAGTTCCTGGAACAGGATAGATGTGCCACACAGTGCTTGGTGTGGCTGGAGGGAACCTGCCTGCCCCAGAACAAAGCTGGGAAACACACACTTTTACAATGTGGCTCCTGTGTGCAGCATTGTGTAGGGAGCAGGTTCTTCTTTACAGCAAGGGCTTGCTTAGGAGGAAGAAAGTACCTCATTCCAGAAGATATCTCGTTTCCCCACCAGTATTTTCATTATTTGTTATCAAAGGAAACCACAGTAACTGCTGACTGGTCAGCTGGTACTTTCTTGTCTATGTAAATTGGAGGTGAAATGTATTGCAGCTGATAACGGCATGCTTTAAAAAGAAGTGGAATGAGCCAAAGTACGAAGTGACGTGCTCATTTTCAAAGCAGAAGCTGATGCTAGCAGTTTCACCACTTTTATTTCTACCCCTGCTCCCTGTCGATACATGCCAACATAATGGATGAGGCTATTCCATGCTGTGCCAAAGGGAACCAGGCTCTGTCAGAGGCACTGAGGGCAAACAGAGCTCGGGATTGCATCTGAGCCATTGTACACACAGGGTGGAAATCTTATTTCTGGGACTTGATTACTTGCAGCAAAGCCGGCTGTGATAAGAGTAATAGTCACAGTGATGCTGTCTGCCTCCTAATGTTTGTCCAGCTGCAGAATAAACAGGTCACCTAGATACAGCCACTGCCTGCTGCTGCAGGGCTGCATGGTTTTTTCCCTCTTTACCTGTCTCTGTGTGGAAGGGAGGGGATCAGAATCCTTCTGGTGAGGCTCTCTAGTGCCTTTCAGTGGTTACCCCCTTGCTGCCCAAACCAACTGGAGCTGAGCCTTCCCCAGCAGGAGTTAATTTGGAGGACAGGCTTTCTCTCTGTCTGTTGGCCCTTTCTAAGTAGTCTGTCAGAGCATTTAGTTTAACTGTTCCTGTACCTTCAGGAGCTGCAATTCCAGATGCTGGAGTCCTGCCAAAATAAATAAATAAATCTTACTTGGCAGTTGTCCTCTTATCTGCTTCTCATTCTTTAGTGTGCTTTAAAACCCAGCATCCTCTCCTCCAGGACTGCTGTATCATCCCTCCCTCTGTCCCTGGCTGCACAAACAGCAGGGGCTGCTGGCTGGCAAACAGTGCAGTCCTGGGGCTGCTGTCTCACCTCACCTTCACTGCTTTCCACCCCCAAGGAGGAGGTGAAGAATTTATTCCCAATTCAGGTCCAGTATCTGAAAACATGCTTCAGACAAACTGGTCTCAGGAGGCCAAGAAGGCTCCAGTGTGGGCTGATTTTAATGAGGCTGCTGTTCCACTCCTTGTCAGCTGGGCACCAGGCTGGGTGAGGAGAAAATTGTGCACAGCCCTTTCCCAACACTGCCCAGATTGTGTTGTGGTGCTTGGGGCTGCACAAGGAGGATCTCACTGGGGCATGTTACCTTTACTTTAAACTGCTTTAAACTTTGTCCCTCCTCTGGTCAGTCACCCAGAACACGCTTGCAAGACCCTTGTGAGGTGAAGTTTGTGCTGTGTAAATCCCAAGCCAGATCTTGTTTAACTCCAGGACTGATGCTGATTTTCTGTGTAAGCTGAGGACTGTGCTGTTCTTAGCCCTGCACCTGACTTTAACAGTAAATTAAGATTTTACTGATTTTAAAAAAATGTTAGAGGAAGTTCTCAAAATCTGTGGTTTTGGGAGATGTCTCTCATTTGTTGTAGTCTAGAAGCAGGCTGAAGGGTCTGAAGCCCTGAATTATTGTACATTTGAGCTGAGGGAAAGTTTGTTTCTCGTATGACATTTCTCCTGTACACTTTCTAACCTGTGTGCTGGGGTTTATGTGCTTTGGAGAGCTGGCTGACGCCTGCTGACATTGAGTACTCTACAGAAGGTATGCTGACTCCTGTAAGGAATGCTTGTGCCTTTTAGAGAGCTTGAATCCTTCCCAGGCACATTGATACACCATGAATGCTGATTAGTCTCACTTCCATTATCTCCAGGATCTCTTAATCCCATCCCTGTGTGTTCAGGTGAGGAAACAATATCTTTCCCAACGCTGAGTTCAGCTGCAAGAAAATCTTCTGTGCTGTTCCTTCTGAGCCTGGCACCCAGGCTGGTGTGTGAGAGGGGAGCAGCTTTGCCCAATGCAGTGTTGGCTCTGGAAAGTGCAGGCTTGGCTCTCCTGCACAGTGATTTCCCTGAAATGTGTGGCCTGTTCAGCTTCCTGAAAGCTGAAACAGCTCCCCAGGGTGAGCGTCAGAGCTGCTCAGCCTTACGGGAACAGAAAGGCAGGAACTTTCCAAACCTGCTGAACCCAGGCATGTGGCCATGCAAGAGGGACACCTGATACCTGGGTGAGTAGTTGTAGATCAGTTGTTTCTGCTTGAGCCCAGGCTGAAGTCTGGGCTGGGTCACTGAGGGTGGGTGGCAGAGAGGATTTGCAGGTGGAAGTGCCTGTACTCTGTGCTATTTTCATTCCCTGACACTTGGTTTCTGCTCAGGTGGCTGTGGCAGTAGCCATTTGTGTTTGGAGCTGGGAGTAGTGAAACTTGTTCTGAGCATTTTGCAGTTTTGGCAGATTTTTGCTTGCAAGTGGGCTATTGAATTTCCATCTGGCTCTGGTATCTGTTTCAGGAGTGTACTGAGGTATTTCCTGAAATCTGAGTGTGGTGTCAGTAGAGACTGTGCACACAGTGGGAGCCTCTGGGCAGGAAGGAGTTGGGGGGCTGGGAAATAACAGGCCTGAAGCTGTTGGGCCTGAGCAAATACCCCCAGAGAGGAGAAAGAACAATTAAATGCTTTCCTTGCCAAGGGAGTTGGATCTCATCTGTGCCCAGGCTGTGCCCTGGAGGCTTCGTGCAGAGGGCAGCCTTGGTGGCAGTTCATATGAAAGTTTAGGCCCTGTTCCCCAGCCCTGCAGTCTCTTCTTCTGCACTTGCTGCCTGTTTATTTCAGGAGAAGTGGATGTCTGGGAGGTCACAGCTGCCTTCCTCCTGCAACTCTGGGTCTGCAGACCAGAGTGTGCACCTCCAAGAGGGACTCGGGGATATTTGATTTCCTGTTGCTGTCACTTCTGCATCCATTAAATGCACTTGTGCTGACTTTCCCTTCTCTGGCCTCCATCCTGAACAGAAAAGTTTTCCAAGGACCTGGGTGAGAATGGTTTGAAGGTAAAAGCAGATGCACAGGCTGACCTAACTCAGCAATCACAAAATCATTCTGAGTGGTGGTGAGCAAGACTTCTTGCTCATTGAAGAAGAGAAAACAAAGCTCTTGGTGCAGAAGTGGCTTGTGGTAAAACCACTTAATTGACAAGTGGGAAGAGGCTTATGGGTCCCTTCTCTGCTGTACACACCCTCCCAGATGAGACTCTGGTATTAACTAAAACTCCTGCTCTGACCAGCTGTTACCATGGCAAACAGCCATTCTGATGCCACAGGAAGAATTTTGGGGCTGCAGAAGCAGTGACTGGTAAATCCCTGACTGCTGCTTCCTCTCATGTGCCCCAGGCCTTGCCTCATAGCCCCGAGTGCAGGTGAGGGCTCTGTGCTGGCACACAGCTGGGCTAAAGGAGAGTCACCTTCAGGGCACTGGCATTGGAGCCCTCCCACCTTAAGAGGGTGATGGGTGCTGGGCTGTGCTCTCCACCTCCTGCTCCCCAGGCACTGAGCCTGCCCCTTGCTGGCTTCTCTGTGCCTGGATACCATTCCTGTCATACCTGGGACACCCAGCCAAGAGCCTGGCCCTGGGATGTGCAGCAGGACTGCTGGAAGAGCCTGTGGAGCTCAGGGGCTCTCAGACACCATCACTACCCCCATGTAGGTGAGTTGGTACCTTGGCAGTGATGTCCGTGTGTGGATCCTGGGAGAGGATGGACTGATTGTGGCCTCAAAGCCAGTGCCCTTGTACTGCAATCCTTGTAGACCCACTAAAGCACTGCAATAAGGGGCATTGCAGTCTAAGGTCATGATTTTAATTTATGCCAAACCAGGTGAAAAGTACAGCTCATTCCTTTCCTTCATGGAGCTAATGATTAACGCATCAATCAGGTATGAGAAGAAACAAAATGTATATGCTTAAGATAAAGTAGACTGTACGTGAAATAAGAAGGTATTGTAGTATTTGTTTTAAAAACAAAGTGGGAGTTATTTGCACTGGTTTGTGCAGGCCACTGCTGTGAGATTACAGGGAGTGATAGCATTTTCAGGGTAAGCATGATTCATTGTGCTCTACTCTTTAAGGCTGATTAGGAGATGGGAGGGTCTCTCAGTTTATACCTTCTCCCATCCTGTTTCAGGAAAAACAGTGAAACCCTCATAACTGGAGCCTAGAACTGAGTGCTGTCTAGTGCCTCCAAGAGAAATCACCGTTGTTTCTCTTCTTTTTGGGACCATCAGGCTTCTGTTCATAGTGATGAGGACCCTTCGTGCTGTAGGATGTGGCTGGAGTGCCCAACCTTGGCCAAAAGAGAGGCACAAAGCAGCTGATGAGGTCCCCAATAAAGCTCACCATAGAAAACAGGGTAGCTTTATCTTGGAGGCACTCAGGGCACTGAGGAATGTCACAAAAGCCACAATTTCCTTCACTGGGAGATGTTGGATTGGGTTTTGTTGGCAAAGATATCCCAGTAGAAAACCTGATGTCTATCAATGGGGTCCTGCTGGTTGCAGTCAGTTGGGAAGCTGTGGGGGAACTTAGCATCAGTAATGGGCTTTACAAAACTTCCCAAATAAATACTTTTAGAGATTTGGATGTGGTGTTTGGGGGATTGACACTGTGTTTGTACAGCACTACTGCATGGGCTGGGAGGAGTGGCTGAAGCTGCTGCCACCTGCTCTTGATGTCCTCAGGTACTCGTGTCACTCCATTAGTGCCCTGGAGCCAATGGTCAGGTGTCCCAAATGAGCAGATTGGTGTAGGGTGTCTCCAGGCTGGTGAGAGGCTGGGCTGGGAGCAGTTCATCCAGCCTGGCTTTGAGATGGTTTCCAGCTTGCATGTTTGACCACCCTTCAGCTGTCCTGCTCCTCTCCTGTCGTCTGCAAGCCCCACACGCAGATCAGAAAAGCTGTTCAGCATTAATGCTGTATATCTGTGGTTAAAATCTCTCTGGCAATTTGTGTGGTGACAGCAACAAAGCTGCAACTCCTGAAGTGTTGATGTGGCTTCAAAGAAAGCGTCACAAACTGTGAGGAGGGGTGGCTGTCTCTCTTCAGAGCATTGCCCAGATGCTCTGTGAAAGTTTCCAGTGTTGATGGTGCACTCTCAGACTGCAGCAGTGGTTGCTGGCACAGGCAGAGCTGCCCTCGAGACTCGCTCTCCATGGAGAGGAGCTCTGCAGTGGAAGCAGCAACTTCTCAAATGTGTATTTCAGGTGTTGTCTTTGGGACATTCCTTGAACCTGGAAGTTGAGTGCTCTTGTAAAAGTACCATGGCTGCCTGCCATGGGGGAAAACCACGGCTGTTTCTCAGAGGGTTTCTGCAGGAAGGTGCTTTTGCCACAATATGCTGGTGGTTTAAATGGCTTCCAGCTTTTAGCAGAAGTGAGGGAACAAACATGGGCACTGTTTCTAACAGAAAGGCTCACCCCAAACCTACAGTGAGTCCTGGGAAGGCCTTGGCATGGCTGCTGTCCCTTGCCCTGTCCTGTCCCTGCCCCCAGCTGTTAGTGGGCAGCAGTGCCTGTCCTCCTTCCAGCTCTGGGCAGCCCTTTCGAGCACCAGCCATAGCAGCAGTGCCAGAGAGCTGGCAGGGACAGGAACAGGGACAGGGGTGATGCCCATGGACACTGGGACCCACTTGTGCAGAGGGGCAGCATCCAACACGAGTCAGCTGAGCAGCCCTGGTGAGAGCTCCCAGCTCCCTCTGCACAGCCCCAAGCTTGGGAAAGCCATTTTCTTTAATATTTCAGCAAGTGTTTCATAACAGCACTTTGTACATGCCTTGAACACGCTTTGTCGGCATGTCCCTGACACTTGGCTTAAAACTTCTAATGGATTAATCATAAATACTTCAGGCAAATGCTTCTTGCAGTCGTGGACAGCTGATTGTAGCTGGCAAAGGGCAGCCTCCTTCTGCAGGGTGGATCTGGATGTCTCAGGGCACCGTGGCCCTCAGTTTTGGGTATGGCAATGCTCTGGCAGCAGCAATCCAGCTCCCCATGGCTCAGAGGTGGGACAGCTTGAATTCCAGCCTGGCAGCTGGCTGGGATCCAGGGCTGTGTCAGGGCTCCAGCACAGGGATGTCACCATCTTACACAGGACTCTCAGAGCAATCGGTTTGTGTTTTGCCTCCACTGACTGCAACAGGACCTTCTTAGAACAAACAAACACACCAGGGCTGCTTGTTTAGAGCTCCTGGATCCACCAGGAAAATAAAGCCCAGATCAAGCCCTGGGGTCAGCTCTCCATGGAGAACAGGCAGGGGGCAGAGCTGCTGCCAAGCTGCTCTGTAAGGTCGGGGCTCACAAGCCTCCATGTTCCCTTTGCAAATCTTCCAGGTGTGGCTTTGAATGCAGGTTTGGAGCTGAGGGCAGGGAGGAGGGAGGGGCCTGACCAAAGTCCTGTCTGCCCTGGGACATAATCCCCTTGGGATAGGATGGGATGGATCTGTGATCCACCCTTTCAGGGGGATGAAGGAGGCAGCCAGGGTGGCAGGCTCACAAGTCATGGCTCTTGTTGTGCGCTCCGTGTGGGTGTGGCAGGGGCTGGCCCTGGGCACGGGAGGTCTCAGCGTCCCCCTGGCAGCAGCACAGGGAGCCAGGTTTCCATCGGGCCCAGCCTGGGCTCTGCAGGGACGGGAGGGACAGCAGCTCCTGAGGGAGGAGAGTGTGTGGCACCTCTCCTGCTCCATCACAGCCTGTCACAGCACTGCCACCTCCTCCTGAGGCTGAAGGGAGAAGGGAGCCTCCATCCTGACATTGCTGGAGCAAGGGCTGCAGGTGCTGGGATGTATGGTCAGGGCACCACACATCCCTGGAGCTGGGTTGTACCTGGGCAGGGGATGCCTCTTCTCCTTTATCCCCCTTGCTGAGAGGGAGATGGCCTGAGGCTCAGGCACAGGCTGTCCCCAAACACAGACATTTGGGGGGTACTGGACTCCCTCTCTCTGCCTCACTTGGTGGTGTCAGAGTTTTGGCATTATGTGAGCTGGAGCACATCATCTTCCACCCATCTCTGCAGAGCTGAAGTAGTGACTGGGGAATGGTTTCCTGGGCACAAAGGAAGCCCATGGGAGGGCCAGGCCACTGCCATGAGCCTGCCCAGGCTTCTGCCTGCCACCACCATGTGTCCAGCACAGGCTGCCTGCCTGCCTTGGGCTCCTGTGTGAGGGCACGTTTCCCACACAGACCACAACAATCAGAGCCACGAAAGCTGTCAGGAAGGACAAACACCTGCCTGCCCTCAGACTGATGCAGTTCTGGGTGTGACAGCCTGGACTCAGCAAGGAGGAACCAAAGATAAACTGCTCCTCTGTCCTAATGTGCCTCAGGAGCTGCACAAAGAGCAGCACGCTGGCCTCAAGTAGGAGACCCTGCCTGGAGAGCTCTACACAAACCTGGGGCTCCCTCCTGTGTGCTCAAGCAGTGTGCAGTAAATCCCAGCAGCTTCTGTGCAGAGATGGTTTCTGTCCATGAGGTGAGACCTGGAGCCTTTAGGCCATGGGGTGTCACTGCACTGCCACCTCCCAGCCTGTGCCTCGGGTACTGAGCTGGCAGAGCTGGGAGTCCCCTCCCCTGCAGGAGGGACACAGAGCTGGGGCAAGGACTGCTCGCTGCCCTGTGATCCTCGGGAAGGAGGCAGTTCTGTGTGTGCTAAGGCTGGAGCAGCGTTTGGGAACAGCTCCTCCTTCAGTGCCAGTCTGCACGGACAGATGTGCTCACAGCTGGGGCAGCTGGCACCGCCTGCAAAGCTGACCTGGGGGCCGGGCCACACCTGATTCTTGTCCCCTTCTGTGTGTGCCCGCGGTGTCGCTGCCCGGTGTCTCACCAGCCCCTCTGTCCCGCAGTGTACGTCGTGGAGGAGCGGCGGAGGGACGACACGGGCGAGAGCGCCTGCCTGACGGCGTGCTGGACCGCGCTCTGCTGCTGCTGCCTCTGGGACATGCTGACCTGACGCCGCTGCCGCCCCGCCGCTCACCGAGCGCTATGCAGGCTCCCCACTCCTGTCCCGACTTCTTTCTGTTACTGTAATCAACGCTCTGCTTTGCACAGCCAAGAGTTCCCGTCTGTCCGTCCGTCCTAGCGCCTTGTCGGGGTGGGGGGTGCACTCCTTTATTTTAGTAAAGGAAAGAGAATCCCTTTTTAACATTTCTAAGACTTTTGTTGTAACTTTGAAGAATGTGCTCATGGTGTATTTCAGCCAAAGGCATTCTGATGAAATGTATATTTACCAGTTGAGATTTTCCTAGCCCTAGAGATGAAGATGTACGCAATAATTAAAGCCAACAGTTGATTTTCTTCACTAGGTCCTGGCTGTTTCAGTAAATCTATCTGCAGGGTGGGCATCCCCTCTGGTGCTCTCTGTACTACTCTGTAGTATGGCACCTTTCCTCATCCCACACAAGGCAGCACAGTCAGGTTTTTATCCTTATTTTTTTCCCTTCTGGAGCCAGGGCCTTCTCCAGCAGCTGTGGGACAGCAGAGGTGGGAGAAGCACAGGCTGAGCTGCTGTGTGTGTGCACCAGCAGCTCCTGGGGCAGGGCTCGCCCCAGGCTGTGATCCATCATCCCGTGCTGCAGAGCAGAGGCTTGCAGGAGGTAAATTAATGGGTAAGAAGAGAAAAGCCATGGATTAATCTAGTGCTGAGGATTTAGAGCTGAAGCTGTTCCATGGCACACCCAGCCAGAAAAGGGATAAAAAGCTTTTGTCTGCAGGAAAGTGGGGAAAACCTGCTGCTGGTTCCATGGGGTGTGTCCCACCCTGCTGCTCCCCCAGCCATGGGAGCAAAGCCCACCCTGGTGCCCTGACACACACCAGCTCTGCCTGGAGATCACCCAGGGATGCAAAGGGCATTGCACTCGCTGTCCCTTGGCTGTGCAGCCTGGGGCCTCTGCACAGCTCCACTCAGCAGGGCAGTTCAGGGTTCTGTTCTGGGCAAACTCGTGTGTTTGGGGCTGATGAGAGTCCCTTGCAATTCCCTGTCCCCAGGAGCCGCCTTCTGGGGTCTGCCCCTCTGCAGCCTTGAGCTCAGGTCTGTGGCCTGGTTCCCAGAGGTCCCTGCCCTGGGAATGAGCCCTGTCACCTTCCCTGTCACTGTCACCTCCCTGGCAGCTTGGCAGCTGGAATCAGGAGTGGAGTCCATGGGTCACCCTCTGTGGAAGTGCGGTGTGAGCCTGGGGGCAGCGAAGGGCCAGCCCAGAGTGTGAGAGCACGCGTGTGCCTGTCGGTCACAGCACGGGGGGGCGCGGCGGGACCTGGAAACTCCAAGATCCAAGATCCCGGGAGCCGCTGGAAGGCGCTGGGAGCGCGGCCGGAGCCGGGCGAGTGCACTGCCAGAAACGGCCACACGGGGGCGATGTCCGACCGCAAAGAGCTGGCACTGCCGGGGCGGGAACGGAGCGGGACAGAGGGAATGGAACGGGATATGGAGAATGGAACGGGATATAGGGAATGGAACGGGATATGGAGAATGGAACGGGATATAGGGAATGGAACGGGACAGAGGGAATGGAACAGGGCAAAGGGAATGGAACGGGACAGGGGAATGGAGCGGGATAGTGGGAAGAGCATGGGACAGGAGGAATGGAACGGGACAGAGGGAATGGAACAGGGCAGAAGGAATGGAATAGGGCAAAGGGAGTGGAACGGGACAGAGTGAATGGAACGGGATACAGGGAATGGAACGGGACGGGGGAGTGGAATGGGATATATGGAATGACCCAGGGCAGTAATAATGACCCGGAGCTGTGGGAATGATCTCCTGGCACAGGCTGGCTTGGCCTGAGCCATTTCCCATGCCCATGTGTGTGCCTGTGCCCATGCCTGTGTCCATGTTCATGGTTGTGTCTGGGTCTGTGCCAGCCCTGCTCACCACCCCTCTCCAGCAGGACATTCCCCAGTGCCCACACCAGGCAGTGGGTATCCACAGGACAGCAGGGATGTACAGCAGAGATGCCCTGCAGGTCCCTTACCCCAACTCTTCCCACCACCCCATTTCTCCATCACCCCCATGCAGGGAGAGCAGCCACAGAGACACGTGCTGTGTGCCCCAGCACTGTTTTATTAAGGTGGGGTGAGGGGGTCAGGCAATGGGGATCATCCAGGGGTGCCACTACTGTGCCCTGCGGGCCATCAGCATCTCCCGGATGTTGTCTTCTGCTTCCTTCACACTCCGCTCCAGGTACGACTTCTTCTGCTGCAAGGCAGAAACCAGAGGTAAGTGAGGATCCCCCCAGGCCTGCCAGCACAAACCTGGGTACCCAGGCAGAGCAGTGGGTGCTGGCTGGGGCACCCACCACACTGCAGGTGTCCCATGTGGGGACAGCATTCCCTGAGGCACAGGGGCAGGGCAGTGTTTACACAGAACAAATTTTGTTTCCCCCCGAAACCTCAGAGCTGCCGGGGTGTTGCAACAGTGGCACTGCAAAAAGTGGGAGTCATGAACCTCAGCAAGGAAGGAAATCAAATCAGATCCTGTAACTCTTGGAGCCTAGAGAGGGACTGACATGCCAAGGCCTCCTTATGGAGACACAGCAAAACCTTCTGCTTGGGCACAAAAGGTTCTTTTTCGCAGCTGGGCCATTTTCTAACCCTATATCCTCCTTTCTATCAGCAATTCCCTGGCATCGTCACCAAATACGTGTTTCCTTAATCATCTGTAATTAGCCTGGGCTTGGCAGGGAAGCAGCCCCAAGCCATGCATCCCAAGATAGGAATTCAGCATGCAGCGTTTTTTCCTGCTAGTCTGGGTGCTTCTCTGTGGCTGGAAAAATCAGTGCTTGGCTCTTTTGACTATTTTCTCTGGGTTTCCAAACAACAGACACAACAGTCTCCTCCAGCACTGCTGTGAGCACAGGCTCCCGTGCTGCCCATGTAGAGCCCTGCTCTGGGCCATGCCAGCTCCCAATAAGCACAGGCAGGATTGGTATTCAATTCCAGGAGTCCAGGCCTCTGCCCAGAGCATCCTGCCAGAGGATCTACCAGTCACCTCCCCAGTGCCAGCAGCCCAGTACAGCAGCAGTGGCCCCCAAAGCCCACCCAAACCAAGTACACGTGAAGGGCAAGAACTGCTGCTGCCCTGAGAGCCTCACCCTGACTTGTGTGGGCCCATGGGACTCGTAATGCTGAAAATCCATTAGCCCATGGAGCAGTCCTGCTGCCACCACTGCCTCTCTGTCCCCTTGCTGTGGCACAGCTGCACACTCAGCTGGAATGTCCCTACCGTGAGGACATCTCTCCCCGTCCTGCTTCTAAAGGCTGAAGAGTCTGTATTTAACCACTAAAAGCTGCTGGTGACAGCCAGAGCCAGGGTTATGGCCCAGGGTTCCTGGTCCCTCTCCGTGGTCCCCCAGCACGTGGGGTCCCTTTCTCTTACAGGAACTGCTTTTGAGGAAACCACAGGGAGAAGAAGAGCAGCCACAGGTTCCCACTGCCAGTGACTCAGTGACACAAGAGCAGGACTCTGTCACTGTCCCCACACTGCCCGCACAGACGTCGAGGGATTTCACACACAGGGAAGTGAGTCTGAGGGCAGCAAGAGGAGACAGGCCCAAAAAACCCTTGTGGCTCAAAGCTTCACCTCACTCTGCTGACCACAAGAGAGTGGCAGCAGCAGAGCTGACTCCTAGGGGGTCATTTTTTTATTAAGGCTTTTCCCTAACACCATTAAATTAGTGCATGAAATGGCCCAGTCCTGCCCTTCTGTCCTCTCCCCTGCCCCTGTCTCCTGCTCCTACCAGGCAGGAGACAGCTCCAGCAAGCAGCTCTCCACAGGCATGCTGTCCAGAAGAGTCCAGAATTTCAGACATCCAATCAGGAAACCTTGCTGGTGCCTGTGTGGGCCCCACTTCCATAAGGACAAGGGATTCTGACACAGCAGAGGAGTACCCACACGGCCCACATGTGGACCCACACTGCCCACCCCTGCACAGTGACATGCTCTGCCCTCCCAATGGCAAAGGGCCTGGGTTTAAGGCCATTTCTGCACTTAGGCAGCACCTGCAGTCCCAGGCAGAGGAGGATTCAGGGAATTTTTCTTTCAATTACTCTCCCTAGCCACCTAACTTTTGAGGCACAAGAATCCAGGCTGGTCCCAGTACTTTCACTCCCTCCCAGGAGCAGTTTCCAGGGAGTGCCATCTCTGGGCTCCAGGAACATCCTTCGAGCATCAAGGGGAGCCCTGCACCCACAGCCAGGGGGCTGCAGCCTCCCCGAGCTGTCCTGCAGGCAGGCAGAGCCAGAGCCAGCACAGGGCTGGCTCCCACTCCAGCGTGGATCACAGGCAAGCGAGGAGCAGACAGCCACCACATTTTCCGAGACACGTGGCAGGAGCGAGGTGTTCCTTCCCCAGGAAGGGGGAACTGCAGCCCGGGTTCTGCTTCAGTAATCAGGGGAGAAGGAGCGGGAGCCTGTGTGCAAACCCCTCCTCCCGGCGATTACCGGGGTCTAGACAGGAAACTCCGTCTCTCGCGGGGAGCAGCGCCGAGCGAGCGGCTGACACACGCTCTGCCTACTCACACCGAGCCCAGGGACACGACAGCACAGCTCTGGAGTCATGCTGGAGGCTGTTCCGGTCTGGCCAGACCTGCCAGGCTGGTGGTATCTGTTCCCTGAACACCACCCTGCATCCCCAACCCCCCCTCCAGCTTCCAGCTCCCAGCTTTCATTTGCACTCCTAGTTAACCCTATGTCCTCTGAGCCCCTGGTTTGGGCCAGCCTGTGGCTGTTGGGCTTCACCTCAGCACCCGCTGAGCCAGTGCATTTCCCTGGGAAAATGTGTTTGCTGCTCCAGGAGATCATTCTCTGCTACCTTGTGCCATGGCAAGTGCAGCCTGTGGGAATTCACCCAGTCAAAATTGCACTTCATGAAACCAGAGGTGGATGCTGCTCTCTGAAGCCTCTGGTTTCACTTGTACAGCTGTAGCTCCAGTACTCACCATCAGGAGCCCGAGGGGACATGGCAGCAGCCCAAGGGGACAAGCAGCACACTGACCATGCACCACTGGCTTTGGTGGCTGCAGGACCTGCGAGCTGCTGACCCAGAGCTCCTACTCACTCACCACACCAGTGCCCTAAACCGCCCCCACCCTCCCCCCAGCTCCTATGGGCACCTGGACAGGTAAGGTGGGTGCCCAAACCGGCCCCAGATGCCCCTGTGCCCCTCGGATGCTCTGAAACACAGAGCTCCAGGGAACAACAGAGAAAGGAGATTGGCTTTGAGAAGGCAGCAGGGGGAAGTTGCCACATGACACTGAGCTCCCAGAAAAGCCCCATCTTCTGGCTGACAAGCAGGGCCACAGGAGGCCGGGCAGTGACCCTGGTGACTGCTGTCCCCCTGCAGTCTCGCCAGGAGTGTGGCAAGGCAGTGACAAGGAAACCCAGAGGGCACGACAGGAAGCAGCTGCTGTGTCAGCCAAGGGCTCCAACTGCAGCAAGGGGCCGGTTCCTCCTCCTGGTTCACAACTCCCACAGCCACTTGCTAGAGAATTATTCTACAAAACTCTCTCGTGGGGTGTTACTGAAACTGATTTCAGAGGAACAGCCTCTGAGCAGCACTGCCAGGCCCTGCCAGCCCCCACCACTGCCACAGAAAGGCCAGAGCGTTCCCATGACCCAGGCACAGTTCACTCACACGGGGAGGGATCACCCAGGGCTCCAGGTCCCCTCAGCACTGGAGAAGCTTCTCCCCCACCCAGCAAGGAAGGGGAGCTGGAGGCTGCATGGGAAGGTACCAGGATTGATTTGCAGCTGCAGGTTTCCAGACGGACAGCACACTTCACATGCCCTCCAAAACTGACCCAGCTGACCTGCTCCAGCCCAGGACATGCTCTTGCATCCTCACTTCTTCCTGCCACAGGCCACCCACCCATTCTCATCCACTCCCTCCTCCGTGCTGACAGCCCCCTGATCCCCCTTCTGCCTCACAGAGAAAGGGCTCTGCCACCTGCACTGGGACATGAGACCAACACACAGCTGCTGCCACAGCCCAGAGAGGTCTGGGCCACCTGCAGAACACTGACAGGGTGCAAACCCACGGAGGATGCCCCCAAAAGCCAGCGCAGCCAATGCCTCCCAGCCTGGTTTCCTAATTCCTTTAAGCTAATACCACTCCTAACAACAGTTCCTTCCCCAGGCAGGAAGGGCTGCAGCACTTGGGAACAAGACAAACCACAGCCCTGATGATCTGTCTCAAAACTAGCCCCAAAGGAAGTGTTCTCACCTAAATCTGCTTTCTGGAAACAAAACTGCCATGCTAATAGCTGTCTGGCATCAGAATGGAGGGCAAGAAGATCCCTCCTTGGGCAGCAGAGCCAATCCCACCAGCTGGGCCTTCCAGCACATCCTGGGGGCTCAGAAACTGGACTTTGCATCTCTCCTACCCCTGAGTACAGATGTATCACCAACCTGGCCCATATTCTCCCCTGCCAGCTCTCAGGAGCCTTCTCCACCTCCAAGGCTTCCTGCAGCCTTCCTAAAAAAGGTGTGTGGGGCAAGAGGTGCACTCGTGTGTGGTTCAGTACAGCTACGCGGGCTAAAAACACCACCTTCCACAGGTGGAGGTGCAGCCAAAAATGGGACTAAGCACTCACACAGCCCCATCCAACAAGAAATGCACACCCATGTCCCAGGAACCTTTCCCAGGAGGAATGGTGGCTGTCCAGCTCCACAGACAGAGCCTGGCAGGGAAGGCACCACCAGCCCCAGCCCTGCCAGCGAGGAGGAGGAGGGCGGGCAGGGCACTGATATGCAATGGGCCTGGGGGGATGCAATGCCCACTGCCAACACATCCCCTGGCACCTGAGGGGGGTGCAGGCAATGGCTTTGGGGGTTCCATCTGCCCTGGCTGCCTCTGTGTGTGCTGACATAGGAAGTGCAGACTCCTGGAAGCACCAGCTCAGCCAGGGGCTGTGCAGGCAGCACCACGAGCCAGCCCTCGCTGTGCACGCTCCTGACCAAGGTGTGCTGGCGTGGCCAGCCTGCGCCCTGGCACGGGTGGCTGCAGCCAAACAACGCCACAGGACTCGCCCCTGCCACCACCCCGTTCCTGGGCTCTCCCTTGCCCTTCACTCCCCATCACGAGCAGTGCCTGCTCCCCGACCAGCTCTGCACTGTTTGCTTTTGGCAGCAGCTGTGGAAAGACTACATTGAATGCAAACACAATTACAGCTCACACCCCAAAGAAGACAAGGAGCTGTGGTTAACAGAAGTGGCCCGTGGCCTTTTGACACGGTGGGAAGTCACCTCCTGCTCCAGCCTCCCACCTCCGCTCCCATTGCATCACGCTGCTGGAGAGGTCGGGGCTGCTCCAGATGACGCACCCGGACCTGGCATTCTTGGCAGATTAAAGAGCCAGCATCCACAGATTCCACAGCAAGAAAAAACTATTAATCAGCTTTTCTTGGATGGGCTTTTGATGATCAAAGCACTGTCCTCCCTCCCCAGCACTGTGATTCAGACGCCTCTGCCTTCAGGGAGAGCCCTGTGTGTGGCAGGGCCTTGGCTGGAGCCCGTGGTTCAGTGGACAGGGCACAGCATTCCCACCCACCCCAAGAGCCCAAACAACCCTGTGCTCCCAGAGGGAACAGACACGGCAGCCCTGCCCATCCATGCTGCCATACACCTCCATACAGGTGAGGTTCCTGTGTCAAGTCATGGTTTATCATTCAACATCAACTTTTGCTCTTCAAATTCCACTCCTCTCACGTCACCTCTGCAAATGAAAGAAAGCTTCAACCTCTGACCTGCAAACACAGATTTGCTTAAGCCCAAACAAAAATGTTTCCATGGAAATTTAAGGATCTAGTATTGGAACATGCCTATTCATTTCAGCCTGTTCTTTTTTCTCCCTTTTTTGTTTTCTAAACTGTTTTTCTATGAACCTGTTTTACAACCGACTTGTGAGGACAAAACAAGTTGGCAGGTCCCTTCTCAGAGAATACCTCCCTTCCCATGGCTCTCAGCATGCTTGGCTACCAGCCACCAGATTCTGGCATCCCACTCCCACACTCAGAAGGCTTCCATTGAGGAAGGCTGCAGTCTTCAGGCATGATGCAGTGCCTCAAACAGGAGCCCTAAGACAACTCATCCTATGACATCTCAGTAAACCTGTGGCTAGCCAAGAGCTTCTTTATTCCCCCAAAGTTAACTCGAACCATTTTTAGCGTTCCCTGAGGGCTCTGTGGGAAAATAATCAGCAGATCCTGAGCTAGAGTTGGGAGCACATGGTTGACTGGAGAAGGATTTTGCCTGGGAGGATGGCAAATTGTGCTGCCTGTGCACTGGGGGCCAGGCAACAGCAGCCCGAGCTGCCCTCACTCTTGGGGCCACCACTGCTGTTCAGGGGTTGGCAGTGCCCAAACTCCCTGTGCAGAGCAGCACTCCAAGCCCTGGCACGCCCACCTTGGGCAAGGCAAACATTTTGGTCAGACCAAGCTCATGGAAGATGATGTGCTGAGGACATGTGCTCTGTTTAACAGGATTTCACTTGGAACCCCTGATCAGGAAGGAGGTGGCCCTGCTGAACAGCACCCAGCTGCTCCTGCTCCAGGAGCAGTGGTGTCCACAAGTGGACACCAGCAATGGGGTGGGGTAGGTCTGCAGGCAGCCCTACGCCCTGATGGGTCCACCCAGCACTGGTCCTCACCCAGTTCAACACTGTGGCACATGTACACACTGGGAATTACTACTCTACAGCAACCACCAAATATTTAGATACTCTTCAAGACTTTCCAAGCAGTTATTGCCTTAGGAAGTTGCCCAGAGTTTGCTCAAGAATGAATGACTTGGAATAGGAAGGGAGCCCAGCTGGTTTCTGACGACAGCTGCTGACAGAAGCGTGACGCCACACACCTCAGAGAAGTGATTCAGACCCTTGGGTTTTCCCTCATCTCTGCCTTCCACAAGGTAACAGGGACCCACAGTCACTTCAGAACTACCTGGGTTAGAGTGTAGAAGAGAAAACATCAAGCATACAACTACATTTGCCAACCCAAGAGAATCCTTAGAAGCACCTGCCCAAAGAACTGCTGGTGCAAATCCACCATCATCGTGTACTGATCCTACCACAGCACAACCAGCTGGGCTCAAGGAACATACCCTGAAAAAGCTAAGCTGGAAAAGCCCCCATTAACTTCCATGTGTGGTGCCTTCAAGAGAAGAAGGGGCAAGGTAAGGGGCAGAAAGCCAGGCTGCCTGCCAGCCTTTGTGCCCAACCCCAGGCTCGTGGCAGCAGCACTTCACTGTCTGAGGAACAGGACAGCGCTTCCAGCAGAGATGGAGACAGTTGCTCTTGGTGAGTGGGAAATGATGGATTATTCCAGTGAACTCCTGCACCCTAGCCTGATGTGAACTACTACAAAAGCAAGTCAACAGGAACCTTTCAGTAGGTGGCAGCAGAAATGTATTATCAACTCAAAGGATTCCTTTAGGGACACCCCTTCTTGGCACAATTCCCCATGCAGAACAGTTTCCAGGAGCACATTGCTCCAGGTCGGATACTGTGCCCTAACCAGGCTGTGACAGCAGTCAGGTCAAACAGAGAACTCGGGGAGGGGAAACTCACACAGATCCTGAAAACCCCCACGTTCTGTTTCGGCAGAAACGTCCCTCACCAAACTGCCTCTTGCAAAATGTGGTAAGTTCCCCCACCCAGAGCCTCAGTTTCTGTGGTCCCACAGAGCTGGTGTGGCTCATCGGGATTCCTCCTGGCAGGAGGACTTGTGCAAAACCATACCACACCTTTCGGCTCTTGCAGTCCTGGCCAAACAAAGCCGCTTTAAAAAGAAAAATCATTTCCATAAATTTCAAAGACAAATCAGCAACAAAAAGATGGTGTCAACTCCCAAGCAGGCAGCATCCCTGCCCATCTCTGACAGCCCTGAGCAGCTGCATGGCCACCAGCAAGGCGTGAGGGATGGAGCAGGGGGTGACCCAGGCAGTGGGGACAGCAGGAAGTGTGACGTGAGTGAGGGCTGCCCCGAATACCTGGCAGCAAGGTGTGGCTTTGTACAGCTGACTCAGGGCTGGGTCAGGCCTCCAACAGGCAGCAGCACGCTCTCCAAATAATCATTTCCTGTTCTCCCCAGGCGAGATGGAGGAGGAGATGGAAGCAGGATGGAGGTTTATCGGGCACAGATAATCCCCCTCCCCAGAGCTGCTTGGCATAAAGCAGCCAGGAGCCACTGCAGGGGCCTGGTGACTAAGGCAGGGACAGCAGTACTGGGTTTGTGACTAATTATTACTCATGCAAGGAGGAATTTGGAGAGGGACCCACATCCAGCTCAGCCCATTGCTTTGGATACTTCTGCAGCCATAAGCACAAAGGAGAGCTTTGACAATGAATCAGACCCTGCTCCAAAATGACACTTATCAACCAACTTGGTGTTAAAATGATTTCAGTGTAACCATAAAGGCAGCTTAATGCTAATCAGAGGAAACAAGAGATGTTTTCAGGCTCAGATGACTAAATGTAGGTTCCTGGATGGACAAAACCATTCAGACACAGCAACAGAAGTGGGATTTTATTAATGCACAATGTGTTTCACTTTCCTCTGAATTACAAAGGAATGTGAGTGAACTGGCAAGAGTTGTTTGAGAAGTTTTCTCTGTTAGGTTATTGGGGTTTTTTTAATCAAGAGTAATCCCCTCCCCCAAAAAAAAGCCCTATAACACGTTCTGAGATGCCTTTATTTTGAAAGCATGTCTATAACTAGCCTCTAAAGGACTTAAAAGGAAACAAACAACCCCACGTCATTACTCTCTTGCTTTTAAAATCTGAATTATTCACCTAAAAATAAAGGTAGGAACAGCGAAAGCAAAGTCATCAAATTCCAGTTCTTCCTTCACAAAGCCTTTGCCCTCTCAGCTGGTTTGTGTGCTTACTTTGCAGTCTGCAGCACAGGGAAGACTAACAAAGAATTACTAATTAAACAACTGTTTGCAAAAATCTGGGAGTTTGAAAACCTGTTGCAGTGAATGACTGCTCCAAATGAGAGATCCAGCCTTGCCACTGCATACCCACACACATGTGATGATATAAATACACGTCATTGCACTCAAATCAGCATTACCCACAACCATTCTGCACAAAAATGTGGTGAGACATTAGTTTTTACAAGCCATCCCAGGCCTAAGGTGGCAGATGACCCCTCCACCTTCTCCCCTTTGAAATGTGAGAATTTCTTTCCCATGTGCCTCTAAGATTCCAACATCGTGTTTTGCAACCAGTGACTTGTGCACTATTTAACACATGACAAGCTTCTTACACAATTTTCAAAGCAGAACATACTGTTATTTGATCTTTATCTAACAAATTTAACATAGGACTAAGAGCCAGCTTTTAAACAAATCCACCTCCTTCCCTGCAGACGCTGAGGAGCACTTGCTGCCTTTAAAATCTGCAAGGTGCTGGCTGCATACAGCTGATTTCCATCTGTCTGTGATGAAAGGTGACAGTCACACAACAGAGAAACACCCACCAAGTTCAGCTGTAAGAATACAATCCTTTTGCCACCCTCATTTTTGACAAACAAGACAGGCCTTGAGGCTTTAAACATTAAAAAGCAAGTGAAGTGAATGATTCCTCACAGCTGTGAAGGCCTGTTCTTCATGTAACCATCAGCAGAGTCAGTTTAGGGAACAGAAAGAATTAGAGCAACATTAGCTATGCCCCAATTCCTCCAGTATTTACCTTAAATTGTGTGGCCCCAGTCCAGTGTCAGAGGGCCTCTCCACAAAGCAGGATTTTGTGCTCTGTGTCCATTACACTCTCAATCTCCTCAATGTTTTGTCATTTTGAAGCCTATTTTCCTCATTGCTCAGAGTAGTTTTAATTTCAAAAATCAGCAATGAGAACACAGATTCTCCTCCCTGTAAGACAGCCAGACCTATAGGGGGGAAAAAAAATGAGTTTTGGCTACTCCCTTCTTCAAAACAAGGCTCTGATGGAGGGCAGACCGCTGCTAACAGCTCTGCCCATGCAGCCTGGGCTCTGCTCTCCCACGGGAGTGCCTCTGGATGCTCCACAGCTGACAGGCAGGCAGCTGGACCACCCATGTCCTCAAAAGCAAGTTAAGCCTGCAGCTTTGCAGCCTGAAACACAGGAGCAAACCCTCAGTGAGGGCACAGACTCAGACGTGGGATGACACCAACCAAGAGTCAAGATGAAACACATTTCCCAGGAACGTCACCAAGTCCAAATGTGTGTCCAGAAGGACCTGCCCAGACAGCCACAGCTGCCACCAACACCCAAAGCCGTGCAAGATGCTGGATATTGCCTGGCCTGGTCCCCACCAAGGCTCTGTGGAGGCTCTGCACCTCATCTTCACCCTAACATCCATCATTGGTAGAGATCCCACAGCTTCCTCCTAAAATGTCCACGCAAGCCCAAATGCTAATCCTACACAGTCAAATCACTTCCACACTCCACCTGTCCCCACATTAGGTGGCCTGCATCACTCTACAGCAAGCAGAGAGACTCACCTTACCTATGCACACACAGGGAAACAAAGGGCAACTTCAGTGACAACCTGTGTTTAAAATCCTGCCCCTGCTACGTGCACACATGCCAGCAATGGAATGAGGGAACAGCACCCTCCTCCAAGGTAGGATCTGCTCCAGGCTAATGCACAGAGAGTTATTCTTGAGGCTTCCCCTCTCCAAAGCAAACAGGAGCATTCTTTATGTCCCCCTGTTTAGTTAAAAAGCCCACCACACATTCCTGGGCACTGGCCTACCCCAAGCAAACCATGTGATGAGAACTTCTGCGCTGTAAATCCCTGCAAGAAACTGGTCTAACTTGGGAACAGCCTAACAATTGCTACCTTCTGATGAGCTCTTCGTGGTCTGCAAAGAGCACCACAGATCTCAAGAGACTTGTTTTCACATCGTTAAAGCCACCCACAGAACTGGCCTCCATGCTGAGGGTTTCAGTACAGAATGGAGTTGCCACCGGAGCACGTCAGGGCCACACGGAGCAGGTCCATCCATCCCAGCCATACCTGCCCCAGGCTCCAGGGCTTCTCCCCAGCCACACCTCACCTGCCCAAATCTTTGTTCCCATAGGGGAAGAAAACACTGCTGTGGTAACTGTCAGAGCCGACTCATCACGGGGGGAGCACCACCAGTCTGCCTCAGGGCTGCAGCAAAGCCATTTTAAAGCTCCCAGAAAAAGAAGATTAGAGAAATGCAAGCCACTCTGCTCAGGCAACACCAGGGAAGAAGTCAGTGATCACCTTAAGGCATTTCAGTGCAGTCACTGTGTAACTTCACCAGCTTTGCAAACATCACCTGAGGCTTCAAACATGGAGCACTGCAGTGTTTGAGAGCACAGTGTGTTCCTTCCTCCACCAGGAAGGAGAGCAAAGACATTTTCTGCATGAGATAGGCGAATTGGACATGGTGTTTTAGGGCTCACATGAAGGATTTCTGAATTAGAAACCAAGCCTTTAGGTACAGCTTTCTTGATTATATTTTCTACTCCAGGCAGCCAGAGAAGAAACCAACCAACCCCTTATCTCAGCAGCAGTAAACTTTCAGTCTCCCACAGGCATGTGAAAGAATTGCCTGGGAAACTAGCACACAGCTATGTTGTGGTCAGAGTTTAAAACCAAAATCCAATTCACTCAGAAAGCTGCAGGTTGCTTTTGCCCTTTTCCCGAAGGAGCTAAATTCAGTGGCACACAGCAGACAGAGCTGCCCAGCAGAGCCTCCCCCTTATTTGTTATTTTTAGCAATTTAGTCTGACAACGCCTGACAACTAAACAAGCTGAATATAGCAGGAGAGAAGGGGACTATCAGATATTATCAGAGAAAGCACACAGTGATAATCACCTTCTCCACCCCTAATGAAGAATCAATTTTCCATGTCTTTATAACATCATAGTTTGTTCTTTTTAAAATGCCACATTTAAAAACAGAATCCATCTAGCCCTACAATGGAAACGGATAACATTTCCTGAAACAAAGCATTGTTCCACCCCTCACATATCATGTTTCCTTAAAAACAAGGGAAGAAAAACATTACTTGGTTTTTCTCCTAATACTGCACAAACATTGCTGAGCTAAAAAGAGTCTGTGCTCATCCCTTTAGAATGCTTTCAAAATAGATTTAACACATACCCCTTGTACCGTGAAACACAACAAGAATTTGATAGTATCAGGACTGGAAAAATCCAATGGCTCCTGCAAAGCAGGACGTGTCCCATGCTGGTGTGTGAGGGAGCTGATGGCACCAATCTCTGGAGTTTTGGGTAAGCCCTGTTGGCACAGCCTGCCAGCAGGCACAGCTATTGTGCCAGCAAGCCTGGGCAGTGTGTTTGGATTCCAAAGGATTAGATACAAGTTGTGAAGCTCAGAATGCCACACAGGTGCATATGGAGTTGACAGGCTGTGAACATTGGGGCTGTTCAGCCTGGAGACTACAGGGTTGTGTGGAAACCTCACAGCACCTTCCAGGATCTGAAGGGGCCTACAGGGAAGCCAGAGAGATATTCTTCATCAGGAACTGGAGTGACAGGACGAGGAACAATTGGTTCAAACTGAAAGAACGGAAATTTAGGTGGGAAATTAGAAAGAAATTCTTTACTTGAGGGTGGTGAGGCCCTGGCACAGGTAGCCCAGAGAAGCTGTGGCTGCCCCATACCTGGAGCAACCTGGTCTAGTGGAATGTGTCCCTGCCCATGGCAGAGGGGTGGAGTGAGATGATCTTTAAAGTCATCCAAACCTTTCCAACCAAAACCATTCTATGATTCAATACATATACTTAGATATATTCCTGTCCACATATAGCTTCAACAAGCAAGGTAAAGCTATCTTTGGTTTTCTTCAGATAAGTTCTGCAGAGTAACTAACTGCCCCTTCATCCACACCCAGACCCCTTGGTGCTTTCAGAACACAGTTCCTCTCACCAAGCATAATGCTTGTTCCAGCCAAGCCTTATTTTCCCAGCCCTTAATAAGGACAGGTCTGGCTGTCCTTGCTGCAAGGAGGCCCAAACCAGCAATATCCCATCAATTTTGTGATGCTGCCTTGAAAAATACAATGCACTGCTCCAATAATGGAGAAACCCATGAGAGGGAAGCGAGGCAAAGGGAATGACTGCAATCATGCACTGCAGTGGAGAGTGTCAGAGGGAGAAAAGGGGCAAAACTCCTCACAGTTTTCAAAGTTCAGTGGCAGCCGTGAATGTCAGCAAAACCAGCTCACACCTCTGAAGCAAGTTAAAGACACATTTTCAAGAACAGGCAGCTGAAAATCTCCTTGCTATGCAGCTGGATGGATTTCCAGAAGAGCTCAGAAGTGAGCCCAGTCCTCTGTGCTGTTCTCCTCTGCAAACAGCACCAAGGTAGAGGGGAGAGCATTTCTCAGATTCAGGCATGTATCAAAAAAAATACACATTTCACAATCCCTTGGCAATAATGTCATCCTAGGAAAGCACAATTATCTCAAGCTCAGCTACACGTGTAATGATATCAGCTTCACCATAGGGTACTGGGGGATTACTCTGACCAGGCTGATTCAACTGTGCAAAGTGAGAAATGTGAGTAAGTCATAAGGTAGTTAACAATGTAAAATATAAACCTAAGCTTTAAAACCCTTCCAGTTTTAATAATGAATGGAGAGATGTTTAACCTTTCTTGGTTTGATATTTATTTTACTGCGATGCAGTGGAAGCACAAGGTCACAAAGTTTCACATTCTTTCCTGCTTTGGTCACAGCTTGTTTTCAGGACAGCAAAATCCCCTGCTCCTGTGATAAGTGCTCTCTGAGTTGGACTCAGGTACTTCCCCTGAAATCTCAGTTTCCAGCAGTTGTCAGCCTAAGTGCTTGTCCTCTTCCATGGGGAATCCCAGGCCTAAGGAAAACCCTCTTCACAAAAGTGCCACAGCCAACTGGAAAGAGATCAGTTAAAAGATGGACTTGAATGTTTACTTAACACAAACTTTTGAATGTGTTGGCATTCTGAGCCTTACTACTCATGATTGAAAAGAAAAACCAACCCATGTGGCAACCACCTTTCCACTCCAACCACCTTTTGAGACAGTGACTATTGCTGGGAACTTCAACTCAATGACCATAACCAGAGATTCAGCAACGAAGCAGAAAAACACATTTGTGAAATAGCCAGTTCAGAGGCTTTGTGTAAGAACAGCAAAAGTTATAATTTGTGGGAAATTCCACCCATTCTGCTGAACTCAGTGATCGGAAAGTTCAGGAGGTAAGATAATTCCCCACCAGGAACAGGAAGAAACCCAGATGGCACAGCTGAAGGGCACAGTAGCCAAGAAGCTGACCACAGCCCAGGAGCTGGCAGCAAGGGACCCCAGGGCCAGTTTATAAACAGACTGCCAGCCACATTCCACCTGCTCCCAAACCCAGAGGTGCTGCCATGAAGCCACATTCCACCTGCTCCCAAACCCAGAGGTGCTGCCATGAAGTCCTCCACCCCCAATTGCAGGGCTGTCTTTGCATAAAGCCATTGACATCTGGGATGGATCCAAAGGAGCAAGAATACAGCTGCTTTTACCACATAACCATAAAAATTACTATGCCTTGCCTGCACATCCTCTTAGATACACAGCCTGTCCACAGAGCACTCGTTTGAACTGTTCAGAAAAGTTTTTGTGGGCAGAAACACAAATCTCCTTAGAGTCTGGCACAGGCAACACTCCAGGCAACACAACATCTGGGGATGGGCTTGTTCCACAGCTCCTCAGGCAGGCTGAGTTTTAAGAAGGGATTAAGAAAAACACAGACTCAATTTCTGCTTACTACAAGTAAGTAGAAGACAACAGAGAAGGAACTGCACAAGTCTGAATGGGTTTGAACACAGACTTCCTATTCCTGCTTGTCTCTACTTATTTGGTGTCCACATCACTTTCTCCAAAACAATAACAGATGAGAAAAGCAGCTTAACACAACGTGGTCTTTGCTTTCTCTGTCATTCCTCAAAGACCAAAGAAACAGGGGCTTGCATTAATGATATTTTAGGAGAATTACAAAAAAACCACACACTAACAGCCTTGGAAAAGTACATTTTGCACTTCTTCTCAGAAGAGCTGTAAGCTGCAGACGCAGCCACAAGAAGATAGTCAAGATTCTCCAGATAGCCTGTTTGAACACTGGAACTTGCACAGACACTACTTTTAATTTCCTAGATATCCTTCCTTGCCTTGAGTACTCCAACCAGATAAACACAAGAACACAGAAGTGCTCTGACCACACTGTCAAAACAAAGTCCCATCTCCCCACAGATCTGCCCTTCCACAGCAGCCCCAAGCCGATGCTTAAGGGCAGAGTGTAAGGACAGGGCAGGCCTATACGGTACTTCCTCCTCATACTTTCCCACCCTCCAGACATTTTTAGCTCAGGGACTTCCTGAGCAGGATGCCATTTCTACATATTTGGTAATTCTCGATGGATTTCTCTTCCATGAATTTGTGCAATTGTTCTGAGCCAGTGTAACCTTTAAATACCCACAGCACTGGCGAAAATTTACATCACTTATCTGCTGCAAATAAGCACACACACATCCTTTTGCTTGTTTTAGACCTTGCTCTTATTAATCTCATTTGAATCTCTCACTCCCAGTTTTCATACTGGGGCACAGAGCAATCAATCCCTACTGGTTTGTAGATCTAGGAAAGGAACCAAGTGCCTTGAGTTATGTGTAGGTTACTTGTAACAGGCTCTCTCTTTCATCTAGTTACAATCCTTCAGCACAAAAAGTACTAGATAGAAACAAGAGATGTAGCAAAGAGCATCTTGCTGACCTTCAGTGTTTTACTTTCATGATCACTTGCCAAAAACTTACCTCTAACTCTTTAATCTTCTCTTCAGCTATTCTCTGTTTTTCTAAGAGCTGATTATGAATCACTCCTTTAGGCTGAAGAATAAACCTACAAGTGAAAAAGAAGAGACAGAAAAAGTTGGGTGTTTTTTACATCACCAAGTGCACCAAGTCAAACTAGAGCCACCTCTGCTAAGTGCTCATCCTCACTCCCATGTTCTGGACAGAGACAGGAGAAATTGCTCTGACAGCTCCCAGAGCCCACCAGGCTGGCCCCAAAGGCTCTCCAGCCTCACCTGTGCTCTGGGAGGATGAGCATGGACACACAGAGATCTCCCTCTATCATTCAGTGTCCTTGAATGATCTGGAAGCAGTTCTGGCACACAGCCAGCAAGGGGAGTCTGTCAGCACCTTCCCTTCAAAGGGATTTAAATCAGTTGATGGCACAGAGTCAAGGAAGACTCTTGACAGGTAAGAGCTGTTTATTAAGGGTTTAGTGCTCACAAGGTAAACAAACCTACACAATAAAACCAAAGCTTTCCACAGGGAAAGGCTGAGGGAGTTGGGGTTGTACAACCTGGAGAAGAACAGGCTCCAGGGAGACCTTACTGCAGATTTTCAATGTATAAATGGGCTTACATGAAAGACAGAGAGAGGCTTTTTATCAGGGTCTGTCATGCCAGGCCAGGGGCAACAGTTTTAAACTGCAACAGGCCAGGGTTAGGTTGGACACAGAGGAGAAATGTTTTAGACTGAGGATGGTGAGATGCTGGCACAGGTTGTCCAGAGAAGCTGTGGCTGCCCCGTCCCTGGAAGTGTCCAAGGTCAGGCTGGACACAGCTTGGAGCAACCTGGAATAGTGGAAGGTGTCCCTGCCCATGGCAGGGGGTGGGACTGGATGGTCTGTGAAGAACCTTTCCAACCCACACCCTTCTGTGATTTGATAAAACTGACAGTGCTTCTAGCAGAAGCTATGGAACTTTCAAAACTCCCACTTCTCAAGCCTTGGCTTTAATCCAACCCCTCACTGGTCTCCAAATTCCTATGCTTTCACCAGCCAAAGGGTTTTTCTGTCAGGTGGGAAGTGGTTGCTTTTAACCAAAGTTGTTAAAGAGTTTCCTCTTGTTCTGGTTTCCTCTTGTTCTGTTTTCAATTGCCAAAGGGATTTGAAAGATGCATCCATAACATCTGAGTCCTGCTTGCCAACAAGCAGAAATGTGCCTGCCTTGCTCAGAGAAGCCTCTGAAGGAGCACCAGCATGCAAAGCAGCTCTCCAGCACGTGGCACTGGCATGCCACAACGAGGTAAAGGACAACTAAGTTCACACGAATTTTAGGAACCCTCCATGGTTGTTTTTCATCCTTCCAGACATAAAGAATGTACAAGCTGCAGATTCACCCCCTTCCCTACTTAGAAAGTCCCCCAGGGGATTTAGAAGGAGCCTCCATGGGTCATACCAACGAGGTCAAGGTCTCCTCTAGCACCAACTAGGGTCAGTGTCTTCCTGCCAGGTGACAACAGCTCATGCTTCAACAGTTAAAATGAGCAGCTTTAGACAGGGCAGAATCAGAGTGCATTCCCAGTCTGCTACAGAAAAACCTGAAATCAGTTTGCAGAGTCATCTCCCACGACAAATGACATTATTAAAGTGTTTGCTCAGTGCCTGGTAAACACAAACACGGATCTGCCACTTGGCTGCAAACCCAGTGCCCTCTGCATCAGTAACCCAGCCAAAAGGAAAACTACCTGCCACACACATTCCTGAAACGCATGGGAGGAAAACCGTGGATAATTATAATAGGTTTCCAATTAAAACTCTCTTTGGGGCTGCTATTAACTGCACACAGAAGTGCCTCCTCCTCCTCCCACTTCTTCCCCTGTTCTGCTTCACCTCCTCTTCTCCACGGGAACTTCCGTTACATCCTTTATGTTGCAATTTTCTCAAATCTTTCTCATTTTTTTTCCCAGTCGTGGCTCATGCTTATTGCTGGCATCATCTTTGTTCTCTGTCTGCTCCTGTTCTTACCAACACAGCTCACTCAGACTCTCTTTGTCCCCTGAACCCCCCTTCCCACTGGGAGGTGTCTCCACAATTCACTTGCACACAGTGGGGATGGTTTGAGGTCCTGGCATACAGCAGCCTGCTGAAATAACAACACAGGTGATTTGTGAAAATCAAGTTCAAGACCACTCTTCTAGGAAAGAAGTTATTTTCATTGCTGTTAGATACAGAGCCTGGATCCAGCTAGACAAGAGGTATTTTTCAGGACCACCAGCAAACACATGATTATGATGCTCTTATCTCAGGCATACAACACCAGCATAAAAAACATCAGCCTTCATACACACCCCCTGTAAACTCAAATTTTGCCTTGCTTCTGCAGCAGCTGCCATTAGTGAAAATCAAAGCTGCAAGATGCCTTCTGTACACAAAGCCATCAGTCCCTTCCCACGTCACTGCTTCCCTGAGCCTGCCTGTGTATGTGAACGTTTCCTGAATTATTTCCTTTTTTTGTAGGGGCAGCAAAGAAGAATACAATCCCTTCTCATTTGCTTCCCCAAATTGTACAGGAAGATGGATCATTTTGGTTTCCCTGACGTCCCTAGCCTAAAAAACAAAGTTCAACAGCAACACAGCTTGAGCAATTTTCCCCATGCTGCAGCTGGGAAGGTCCCTGCTGGGTGACAGGCACTGGGCGATCCTGGCTGGCTCGGAACTGCTACAGGCACCAAAACCTCCAACAAACAACTGGCTGACTTCACTTTTATTCTGCAAATGTCAACAGCAGTCATCAGGGAAAATATCCTCCCTCCCACCCTCCTGCAATGCTCTGGCAGACATGCGACAGCAAATTAAAATTGGATGGCTGAAATTAGCACTGACGAGACCTTATGCAGGCAGCTGGGCACAGATACAACCACCCTGATTTTGCCTGCCATAAAACACTGGGCTGGAACCTGTGTCCATTCAAAAACTTGCTCAGAAGCAGACCAGATGTCCCTGACTTGGGCAGCAGCATCCTGCAGGCCTTCACCAGCGCTGCCCAAAGCCCCCTGGTTGAGTTCCCTGCCACAAGATCACAGAGTTCTCAGTCTCAGGTGCTCAGGTGCCACCCTGTAGGTGCCAAAGGCCAGGTCTTTGAAAGCTGAAGTATAAACCTACATCCACAGTTAACTGTTTAAATTCACTTTCCAACATAAGTAGGACTCAAAGAACGCAGAAGTTTTTGAGCATCTAGTTTGGATACACACATTATGCAGATCTTGGCCAAACATTTTACCTAAGGAAATAATGTGGTTTATGGCAGCACTTGGAAAAAGCAGAAGTTTGTTCTGCTCATTAGGCAAGAAGTGCTTCAAGGCACTTGTAATAAACTGGAATTTAAATTTAATCTAAATTTCATTTTTCCAATTACCCAAAGTAATACATCAACTTGATGATTTTTAGGTTTTTTCCTCACCAAGCTAGAGAAATAGGGCAGTGTCCCTCTGCTACCTGGTTTCAGTTAGATGTAGCTATATTATGTACAGATTTTCAAGCTCATGAAAGAAGCACGGTACATTCTGATGACTTCATTCTTCCCTGAGTGAATTTGTAAACAAGCCTTTCAAACACATGAAGTTAATTCAGTGCCTGGAGGTTCACCACCAGCTGAGAGCTGGCCCCATATGAGAGTCACGGAGCCGAGGAGCCCCTTTCTGCTCAGTGGTGCAGAGCCCAGCAGGTGACACAGCTAATACTGACCCAAGAGCTGCTTTCACAGCTCTGCTGGAGTTCATGGGAGGCTCCAAGCCCCCAGAGTTTGTGTGTTGAACTGGGATGGAGTTTAGCACTGCTAATCCACAGAAGACAAGCAGCAAACCGAGTCTTCTCCCAGATATGAGAGTTCTGTATCCGCCTGCTCTTGGTGAAGCATCACAGCACACACTCACAGACCTGTCAAACATGACACCTACACTATCAAACATCAAACAGTGATTCAGAAACATATTCAGCACCACAGTGCCAATTACAAAGCTTAGTAACAATCACCTCTTCACACAGGAACTTTTCCACTGCTGTTAAATTAACACCAGAAATATCTGGGTCAGAATGGACACGTTCATCCCATCTCACCCGACCACCCATTTCAAAAAGAATGGCTAATAAAACCAGAACCGGTGTCCATAGATTATGGTGAAAACTCAAAACAAACCAAAGAAAATTAGAAATGAAAGCTGCAGAGGAGGGGAGTCCCTGAGGACAGCAGTGTTCAGCCAAACCTGGGCTGCCAACAAGAACAGCTCCGTGGAACAGAGCCAATCGACTGCACCTACATGATCAGCCTCCCAGTGACTGCAATATGAGAACAAAAATAGAGTACAAGGGAACTGAAAGAGAAACCTCGCTCTAAATATTCCCACTTGTTTCTATTTTCCTCCCTTTGCTAGCTCCACACCAGGAATTTTGTTTCCCTAAAGCAGGGAAAGTGGTTTATATACACTCTCTGAGGCTCACTGCTAGTTTCTTTCTAGGGAAGGGATCTCTTACCCCCTCACAATTCTAATTTTCTATTATAATTTTCATTTGATCAGTGTTTATATTACACTCTCTGATGCTCTGGCCCAAATGACCTTCAGACTCCTGTCAGGTCAGCAGTGCTGCCCACTTCATCATCTGTCTGCTCCTTTGTGTCACACATACACACCCACAAATGGATGAACATCCAGTCTAAGTAATTCCATAACTCAGCCTGTTTGCACCAAAATGTGCTGTTTACTTGACTTTTGAGACATAACATTAGATTCTGAAAGATTCGCCTCTTAATGAATGAGGTTATGGAGATATTTGTTCAGCACATGCCACTCTTCATTATGACATACAAGTTATTAAAGTTATTAAAGGTGGAGTCACAGTGATGCTCATAGTTCAGGTTTTCCATGAAGAATCCCTACTTTCAATTACTTACAACTGCAACAAACTTCAGCCTTTACAGCTGGAGCTTTCAGTGGCAGGCAGCTGTCCTGGGCATGAGCAGCCTCTCCTCTGCCCTCAGAGTTAGGAAATGTGGTCCCAGTGTTTCTCCTGCCTGGCAGGATCCCTGCAAGAATCAGGGAACAGCAGAGGAAGCCTCAGCTTTTCCCTTGCCAAGATGGGTGTGCAGCTCTGCCTAATTCCAGACAGACACAATTTTACAGGTACATATGACCAGTGTTACTTTGCCAGAATAATGATGAATGGCAGATCTATAAGTCCATGCACCTGGCTCCCAGCTCACACAAAGAGTCACTGTAACTTCAGCTACATGGTTCTCATTCCATTTTATATACTCTCTACCAAAACTGAAAAGAAAACAAACAACTTAGCACGAAGCCACAACATTATTTTAACGTGTTTACTGGATTTCTAAACAACCTAACATGTTGTGGTATATCACAGCAATGTTTACATGGAATGTCCTGCTCCTTGAAACCAAGTGCTTGCATTAGACCACTCTGTGAGAAAAGTTTGGCTAAGCCCAGTCATGCATTTTTCTATTTAAAGACACTTTTTAATTCTGAACTTGCACTGCTACTCAGGCTTTGAGCAGACTCAGTAGGGGATTACTGCATTTTAAGTACTTTTCAAAGCCAATGGAAGAAAGGCTTCCAAGGAGCTGATCCCAAGCAATCTAGCTTGATTGAGCCAGAACCAGCTGTGCAGAACTGCCAGCACCCAATAGTCCTCTTCTACTCTCCCAGGACTTGCTGGTGCTTCTGTAAATGATTCTTTATGCAGTTCATAGCAGGCACAGTTTATACCTCTCCAAATTCCAGTCACTCTAGATTAATTACTCAGTTCCAAACAAGACAAGGAAGCAATATTAAATTAAAAAAAAAAAAAAAAAGAAAAATAATCACTAATTATAGATAAAATAATCACTAATTATAGATTGTGCTGCCATCCTTCATGTCTAAGGGTTTCACATTTTTTTCAGCCCGATTTTGAATTTCCCATCAACAGATCATATGCCTTAACTGGAGCTGGTTCAGAACAGATGGAGTTTGAACAGATGACCTGAAGCTTTTCCTATGTTTGCATTTATTTTAGTGGTCAGTTGTCTCACTGGGTCACCTCCATATAGCTGACCCTAACTATTCCCCCCACATACCTCAAAGCAAAACAAATCCCGCAGCTCATGTTGGGAGGGATCATCCACGAATACATTCCAAGGAGCAGCAGTTTATAGCTCACATGACATTTTACTGCTGCTCTGGGAGAGCTGTTTGGGCAGGAGACATCCCTAGTGGACAGCACAACTTGTGCAAAGCCAGCCTGACACACCGGAGCACGCAGAGACCCGGGATTAGCAGAGCTGGAAATCGGCCAAAACGCGTCTTACGTAGGCCCCAACAAGGGTAACTTTTACTCAGATGAACATTTGTAAGCCATAAACCTATTTACACTAAGGAGCTAAAGGATTTGAACAAAGAATTCCAGGCCCTTGGCTTCCTCAAAGCTGGGCACGGGCTGGCCTGACGCCCCCAGCCCCACCGAGGGTCTGGGCTGCACTTCAGGCCATGTTTACATTGAGCTTTCACTTTTTTGGGGGGCATCTCTCAATAGCTGCAGCATATTACATTACCTCAAGCCAATATAGCAACACAGCTTGCAAACAGCAGTTTCTGCATTGCCAGACACTTAACTAGATGGTAGATTTATACCATTGTTCGTGTTTGGTTCTTTAAAAAAAGGCATCAGGAATATACCTCGAAGTGTGGATTAAATATAGCACAATCCAAAATAAGAAAATAGTGCTGTGGTCTGCTTTTAATGAGCATCATAAATTCTTTTTGAAGGCTCAATTGACATGAATGGAATTTTAAAAAAAATAAAAGCAAGCAAATGCCTCTTCTCTATCATAGAGGAATTCATAACATTTAAGATTAAATCCATGTGGGAAAACACTGCAAGAACAACAGCCGTTCATGCAATTGAAATCCCCATGAGTGGTTCCTCCTCACTATATTCCTGATTTAGTGGTTTTGTCTTCTAATTTTGTTTTCATATAACTTGTTAGTATGTAGCAATGATGAGCTGTGGCTTATTTAAGCCAAGGGAACTCAGATGACTGCAACATGCCAACCACACATGTACCTCAAATAGATTTTTTGCAGTCTGGGTTGTACCAGATCTTAACGTTGCAAGAAGCAGAAAACAGAAACAATTTTTCCAATAATAGGAAGTCAAGATCCATTTCTAAAATCGGCTCTATTTTTAAGAATTCCTCACAAATTCCTATGGAAGAATGCTTAACAAAAAAAAAAATTAAAACTACAACACCACAGGGACATGCACCAAGGGAAACATAAACAAGCGAACACTGGTGTAAGCACCCTGGTAAATAATCCAAAGGCATTTCTATTTTAATTTTTTTCTTATTGATAAACATTCTGTGATCAACAAGGTGAGCTTTGCAGTAGCAAATGAAGTGACATGAAGATACTGCTGTACTCTGACAGTCAGAAAACTCATGCCCTTAATGCCCTTCTCAGCAGCAGCCCCTCCCTAAGAACCTGTACAGGAAAACTGGCAAAATCAGGATCCATCTTTTTTTTTTAAAGCAAATCCATCCACAGTTGCAAGAGGGGAAAAGAAAAAAAAAAAAAAAAAAGAAAGGAAAAAAAAAAAAAGGATTTCTGCCTTGCCTGGGAGGAAACCTTTGAAATGCAAAGTGAGGAGGAAGACCCAACTTGTGGATAAATAGCAGAGTCTTGGCTTCTGCACATCCCAAATCCTGCTACAACAAAGCATCAAAGCACTACAGAAAACTTCACAGCAGTGGACACAAAGATAACCGAGCCAAAAGAATTCAAGCACAACACTAATAGACAGATATTTCTGGACTCTGGAGTTAAATTAGCTAGCACTAAAACAACCACACTGTTGTGTCCTAATCAGCAAGAACAAACTTTTTTTTTCTTTTTTTTTCCTGCTAAATTGGCTGAAACATTCCATTAATTCAGCAAATAGTTTTCAAGAAAACAAAGTAAGAATTCAAGACAGAAGTTGTCTTGCATTGGGTTTAAGACTTGATGCAGCACTTTGGTTCTTGCATCTCTGAATTAAACTTGTGTAAAATGGAGTTCTCATGCCATGGGACTGGTTTCTTCATATTTAATTCAGATTTTTAATGCAGGAGTCATGAACGAACCTCTCCTTCTTTCAGGCGTTGAACAGGTAACAAGGCCAGGATGTTCAGACTTAGATTTCTCATTTGTTTTAAGGCTGTTCCATCTAAAATTTCTATCTTATGCTGACATTCACATCCCAGCTCAGAGACTGACTGGGTATGACAGCTGTGGGCCCTGAGTACCCTGTCACACCCTTCCTCCTGGCTGAATATCCACTGACTCCACACCTGGAAGGGCATCTCCAAGCAAGACAGGAATACAGCAGGGACCTCCCTGTACTTCTTTGGGCCAGTGATGTGGCCATCCTTCTCTGCTGCAGGAAAGCCACATCCTCTGTGCTAAACCAAAGAGTCCTGTATGCTGAAAGAAGTGCTCTAGAATTCAGTATTTCTCCAAGGACTCTCACCCTCGATTCCAAAATTTTCTTCAGGAAATGGGGAAAAAGTTTCAAAATACAGTACTTTAAATCCACTAAATATTAAAATAAATGGAAATCCCTTGCTGTTTCAGAATACCAGAGTGACATTTTAAGTGCTTGGAGAACTTCAGGAATCAGTCAGTCATGTTCCATAATGGTTTTGCAAAGTCATATGGCACAGCAAGTCACAAAAGCAGGAGCAGTGTAAGCTCCTCAGAACATTTAATACTTGTCTAGCATATATTCAAAGAGATGGGCTGTATTTCCAAGGGAGCTCAGCTTCCCTCTCTATTTGGCAGGGACAAAGCCAAGGTGCCTCACTACAGCCCTCAATCCACAGGAGTCCAACCTGCAAATAAATGCTGCCCTGAGAGATTCCTGAAGGCTCTGGCGTTTCCATGACACCACATTGCCTCTGGCTCACAGCACATCACACTCCCTCTTGTAGCAACAAGGGCAGCCTGCAGGAGAACTCAGTCTCCCTTCTGACCCTTATTCTTCTCAGTTTAGGTTTCATCTCAAGTTTACTCAGGTAGCTCCTTCCTCTGTGTTGTCCAGGTAACAGGTAGGGAAAAAGTTATGGATGAAGAAAAGAATGGAACAGACTTGTGTGAATGTCATAGTCCTAGTCCCAATAGAAAAATGTTCCTAAAGAGTTAAATGTCCCCAGGCAAGGGAGACAAGCAAGAGGAAAAGCTGTATTGCTAATCTTCTATCACAACACCCACGCAGTAGGTGGGGGACTATAATCAACAGATTTATTTCCAGTAGGGATAAGTTAAAGACCTATTTTTATTTGAAATTGGCTATTATTTTTATTGTAAGATTCTTGTTGCTTATATATTTCACAAACAGTGACTTATCAGACATGTCCAAGTTCTCTGCCTAAAGCTGATTCTTTAAAGAAATCCAGCTGTTTCCTAGAACAGGGCAGATACACATCTTGCACACAAGCCATGGAAATCTTTTCTTCTCTGACGTTTCAGTATTGCATGGAGAAATTATGTAGATCAGCAGGGCAGAAGAGCTATAACTGGACCAAGATATCCAGGAGATTACAAATGAGCAGCCCTGGGCAGAAGGAATAAGATCAAGAACTAAGCGGGGGCAGGGCAGTGGGGAAGGAATGTGTTTGGAAATCAGATGTCAGTTGGAAAAGGAGCCCGTGCCCAAGCGAACAAGATCCCTTTTGAGCTGGAACCAAATCCAGGAGTCCAGATTCCCAGTATCTCACTACTGCCAGCACTCACCACAAAGTCCACAGACCAGCTCTGGTCCTCTCACACTCCTAATTAACCAGGAAAGGGATAACAAGCAACTCCTGCCCCTTACTTCACAGGCAGCAGCACAGAAAACTACTGCATCATTCTCATTTTTGCTTTCTATGATAGCTCTCTAAAAAGATCTTGCAAATTGTACAGGCCCACTCACACCTAACATTTTCAAGATCATTGCTCAGGCTGCAACAGAGATGAGTAGTTCAAAATCAGGAAAAACCTGAAATAAATACCAACTGTGTGATGGAAAACACTTTGGCTTATGCCCATACAGCCTTTGGTTCCTCATGCACCAGCTCCCAACAGCTCGTTCAATGTGCAGCAGAAGCAGTGGCCAAGTGGACACAAACTTTGTTTTCTCCACAGCTCAGTGCCTGATTGAACTTCTCCACACATCAGACTTATTGTGGAAAATAAATCCTCCCTTTTCCAATAGCTACATGGAGGAACTTTAGGTTTATAAAGCACATATTAGAAAGCAACATGCTGGTCCCTGGGAATGGTGTGAGCACCTGTCAGCTCCTCGGCAGCCGGGCTCCAGTGCCCAGCCCGCACCGAGCCCTGCCCGCAGAGCCGGGCCATGGAGAAGCCACTCGGATTTCACACACCAACCTATAGTTAGCAACTGAACCATCAAGGTTAAGTCTTGGGTGTCCTTCAGCTCTTTGTGAGATTTTTGACATGTGAGCGGGAAGCACAGGGCAGCTGCCGTGTTCTGTGCTGGCACAATCGAACACCTCACACACACACACAGACGGTGAAAATGCAGCTCCTGCAGCTTCACCCAGTGATGTGCAGCAGGGGCTGCTGCCTTTGGGGTTCAGGAAACAGCTTGCAATCACTGATCGTGTCTCATTTTCAAACAAAACCATGAATCACAGTAAAAGCAAGAATCCATTCAAACCCAAGGAGTCATCAAAAACATTTCATTCTCTCTCAGGTTTCACCTGCATATGGTTCAGCCACCAAAAATCTGAACCACTCTTTTAAAAAAAAATTAAAATTCAAAATCCTGTTATTACAGCTGTCCCATAAAATACTGTAATGGCACAAAGTTGTTTTATAGGGACAGCTGCAATAATATATTATGCTTCCAGGAAATCTTGAGCCAAAAGTTGTGCTACAGTATTTGCTTGATTTTTTACTTATATTTTCTCTTTTAAGTGTTCTCCCATTAGCTGTACAAGTAAACTGATGATAAAGCAATATCAAACCAGAACTGACTGTCTATTTTGGCATGGCATGAAAAACTGCAGCGCTCTCCTTACTATGCCCCACACCAAGTGCCAGACATTTTTCTTCTGTAAATAAGAATCTTGTCCAGGTTATGGGCTAGAAGAATGTAAAGGGAAAGGTCTGAAATATTCAGACAGAATTCTGAAGCTTAAACTTTCAGCATAGTTCTCAAAGCAACACGATGATATCAGTTCACAAATAGCTTAAGCACAAGTCCAGCACAGTGGTAGCTGTCTCAAGCTACGTAACGGGCCTTTCAAAAGAGTATGAAGTAACAGAACTGAAATGTATTTGGCAAGATGCCACCACCCAGATGAGAGCCCAGCCTCACAGATACGTACAGTACACAGCAATTCATCAGCTCATACTATGTGGCACTGACATTTCTTCTGTCAAACCAAAAATAGCTTTAGCAAAAGTTAATTGAGCCCCACATGTGGAGCTTAGTAAGGCCTCAGCACGTTACACAAACTGCAATATTTCCCCAGAAAAAAAAAAAAGAACAAGAAAAAAATTTAAAAAACTAGTTGAGGAACAACAAATGAAACTTTCACATTCATCAGCAGTGAAGTGAAAGCCTTCTGGGAAGGAAGGAGACTCAGGACAGGGGTTCAGAAAATAAAAACCACGCAACTGCTTTCCAAGTAATGCAAAAGGAAGTACCCAAGCAGGCAGGCTTCCTCCCGGGATGCAGCACGTCACCACAGCTCCTCAAGCCTTCAAATTCCACGAAGACCTGGAGGATCTTGTCCTACAGAAGGGTACATGCTACCCTTTGCACACAGCCCATCCACCCAGGCTGGCAGAAAAACACAGAAACCCTATCAGGGGCCAGATTCTAAGTAGCAGCTCAGATGGGTTAGTGGGGGGAAAAAAAGGAAATTTATTTTTAAAAAGTTAAGCACAGGAATAGAAGCACGAAACTTACTTCAAGAATTTAGTTATTCAAGCAGAAGAACCCTGATAATCAGAGTTAACAGTGACACAAACCTCCACCCTTCCTGGATAACTGAAACCCTTTGGAGCTTCAGTGTTTCCATGCTGGGCAATGCAAATGAAAGTAAGACAGCACAAATATGCTTTTGGTGGCCAAACTTATGTCCATGCAGGACATCTGCTAGTCCACTTCACAGAACAAGGCTTCTATGTCCAGAAGAACCACAGTGACACCTCCTTTGGTCTCCAGTGGAGCACAAGATAGACTGCCCTTGAATTTTAACTCCTACTCAAGGGTTGCTTTAGCCTGTTTTGCCAAAAGCCCAAATTTCAGCAATAAATTCTCTGCTAGTCGTTGGAGTGGGCTCCAGGAAGTTCCTCATGTACTTGGTGCAAGCTCTCTGCACCAGGAAGTGACACAAATCACACCAGAGCATCACTGCCAGTCGGCAGGACAGCGTCAACCCCACAGCCAGGACAGGCGGGGCTCACAGAAATACCCTGCCAAGCTTAGACAGGGAAAAAAATGAAAAAAAAAGAATGAATGAGTAGCATTCAGAAGAAGAGCACTCTCTTAATCTGTATTTGCATAGCGATTAATACAACAAAGCCCATGAAGAGTTCAGTTTTTAAACAATATCACAATGTAAATATTTTCCTGCTGGCGCCTCTGCCATCCCTGAGGAGCCAGAGCTGCCTCACACCTGTCTGGTCATGGAAAGGTAAGGAAGAGAGAATTCCCCAGAAGACTGAGGCCCCTGCACACAGCAAGGGTAAGTGGTTTAGCACATCAAGAAGGTGTCTTACTCCAAAGGAGGAGGCAGAAGCTGAAAGCAGGACAATGCACTTCAGACAGCAATGAAATGACATCTGCTTCCCACATCTGATTCACAGGCAGGATCATTGAATGATAAAGACCAACACTCTCACATTTATAAAGTACCTTGAGGGACTTCCCCAGTCCAAAGGCACTCTGGACTTTCAAATCTCGAAAAAGCTTTAGAAAAACATGTTGACTCCACAATTATCTTTTACTCTTCATCTGTCTAGTCTGTGACAAATCCAAACAGAAAAAAAAAAGCCTTTTGAGACATCTCATGACTACTCCAAACACAAGTATTTGCTACATCTACAGCCTGCCCAGGTCAACCAGTCACCTCTTGCAAGAGACTAGAATCTGTCTCTTTTTGATGTCACCAGCATCCCCCCCAAATCCAACATTTAATGCACCTATTTGAAAAAGTTTATTTAGTGGGAACCCTGCCACTCTGAACAGCTCCATTAGTCTGGGTACAACTCCCCTGAAAACTCTCAGCAACATGCAAAGTACACACCATTCCTGGCTTCCCAGTCCTGCCACCTCCCTACAGCTCAGTCTGGAGATTGTGTGGGCTGATGGATGAGGGCACTTGAAGTCTGGCCTGGTTCACTGCTCAGTCCTGTGATCACCCACTTTGACATGAAGAAGGAGGGGTAAACAGGGTGGGGAAGAGGTCGATACAATCACCCCTTTTGGCAGCAGTCAGAGCAGATCCAGTATTTCACAAACCACATCCCGAGTTGGGCTGTCATCACTGTTACCCAACTCACATGAGACAAAATCCTATTTCTCAAATCAGAAACGCAGAAATCTAATGTGATATTTGTCAAGCAAGCACGTGTTTCAGATTTGAAACCACTTTATGTGGTGAAGCCTCTCTGTTTGAAGACCACTTTGATGGGATTTCAGCAGCCTCTGACAGAAGACCCTATAAAGTGCATTGCAAAAATTAATCAGAACACCTCAGTCTAGTTTAAGGTGTTTCTTTTGGCAGCCATCCAACACACAGAAGCACATCTTTAAGAGTGCACTGGGACTACCCATACCAGCTTTATGTTCCCTTCCAAGAGCTTGAAAAAAAACCCAAACAATGACATTAGATCCATTCCCTGGCATGACACTGCAAAGGACATTTCTGTAAAACATCTGTGCCAGCAAAGTCCTAAACATAGGATCAATGCAGAGGGGGTTTTCAAGGAGTTTGACATAAACTACACTGGAAATGACTGATGCTGGGCAGATCTGTAAGGGCCTTCTCACAAATGCCATTTGGCACTAGAGTACTGCTCTGCTAGGTGAAATTATAAACTCCCCAGAGATGCCACAGACAGCATCAGAGCCAGGAGCTGAGCCAGCAAGCAAAACCACACAAAGCCAATTTAATTTGCAACAGCCCTTCTTCCAGGCAGCCAGTACCTAAACCCCATGAGGTAAAGGAGCAAGCATCGCTGCATTCACAGGCAGATTGCTGGAATTAAAAATGAAAGACAACGACAAAAAGAAAACAAGAGAATGTGCTTACAGAAAGCTGATGTGCTCTTTGTGAAGGGGAGAGCTCCTGCCCAGGGCAGCAGCCTGGAGGCTTCATAGAGACTCAAGCTGGGAGTCTCAGAATCACAAAATCAATCAGGCTGTAAAACACCTCTGAGGTCACTGAGTGCAACTTGTGACCCAACGCCACCTTGTCAATTAGATCATGGCATAAACCGCCATGTCCAGTCTCCCCTTAAACACCTCCAGGGACAGTGACTTCACCACCTCCCTGGGCAGCCCGTTCCAACGTTTAATCACCCTTTCTGTGAAGAAATTCTCCCTAATGACCTACCTAAACCTCCCCGGTGCAGTTTAAGACTATGTCTTCTCATCATTTGTTACCTGGGAGAAGAACCTGACAACCACTTCGCTCCACTCTCCAGCCAGGGAGTTGAAGAAAGCAAGAACGTTCCCCCCAAGCCCCTTTTTCTCCAGGCTGAGCTCCCACAGCTCCTTCAGCCAGTCCCGGTGCTCCAGACCCTTCTCCATCTGCATTATCCTTCTGTGGACACGCTCCAGCCCCTCGCTGTCCCTCTCGAACACAGAGCCGGGGTGTCCCCGCTCCGGCCGATACTCACATCCGCCCCACGCCCTCGTACATGCGGGTCTCGTCCACCAGCATCATCACCTCCGTGTCGGTGAGGTGCGCGTGCTTCTTGGTCTTGGTGAGCTGCTCGATCTGCAGGTCGGCCAGCTTCACCTTCTGCTGCGTGTCCATCACCTTGGCCTGCAGCTCCGAGAACGCCTGGCCAGGGGAGAGCGCCGGGGTGAGGAGCGGCGGGGGCACAACGGCCCCCGGACTGCGGGCACGAGGGGACCGGCAGGCCGGCAGGCGACGCCGGGGCACGGAGGGGGCCACGCAGTGGGCAGGACACACAGTGGAAGGGTGGGACACAAGTAGGGAGCGGACATGAAAGAGGGGGACACGGGCGGGGGTCTCGTACCTTCTTGAGCTCCAGATCCACGGGCGCCGCCATCTTGTCCGGCACTGCGCATGCGCGGAGGGGCGGGGGCAGCCAGGGCCCCACCCACGGACGGGACGCGCTGTGGGACCGGCACCGGTACCGGCACCGACCAGGGCGGGGAATGCTGTGGGACCGGCACCGGCACCGACAGGGTTGGGGGATGCTGTGGGACCAGCACCGACCAGGGCGGGGAATGCTGTGGGACCGGCACCGACAGGGCTGGGGGATGCTGTGGGACCGGCACCGGTACCGACCGGGCCGGGGTTCCCGTGAGGGCTCCTCACACCCCGCGGTGCCCTCGTCGGGCAGGCCCTGCCCGGATGTCCCCGGGCCGCGCGGGGTTGGAGAAGGCCCGGAATGGCCAGAGGGTGAGAACCATCCCTGCCTTAGCTGTGAATCATGGAATGTTAAGGAGCTGGAAAGGACCTCAAAGATCATCTCATCCCAAGTCCCCCCTGCCATAGGCAGGGACACTTCCCACTATCCCAGCCCCATCCAACCTGGCCTTGGACATTCCCAGGGATGGGGCAGCCACAGCTTCTCTGAGCAACCTGTTCCCATCCCTCACAATAAAGAATTTCTTCCATCTATCTAACCTAAATTTTCCTTCTTTCAATTTGTGCCTATTACTCCTTGTCCTGTCACTTCAGTTCCTGGTGAAGAGTCCCTCTCTGGCTTCCTTGGAGGCCCCCTCCGACACTGAAAGGTTGCAATGAATTCTCCATCAACCTTTCCTTCTCCACCAGAACAGCCCCAGCTCTCTCAATCTGTCTTCATAAGGAAGATCCTCCGCTCCTCTTACCAACTGCGTGGCTTCCTCTGGACTTGCTCCAGCAGTTCCATGTTTTTCTTACGTTAGTGACACCAGAACTCTATATGACAAAGGGGAAGAATCACCTCCGACCTGCTGGCCATGCTCCTTTGGATGCAGCCCAGGATCCTGTTGGTTTCTCTCTGGATCAAGGCTCTCTAGCAGAGCCAGCAATTCCCCCACTCTCACTTTTCCCCAGGGAAGAACTGATTTGGAGGTTATTTTTGCTGCAAAGTAAGGAATCACTGTATGAAGTGGAGCTTGCTGGAATTATCTCAGCTCCAGGAACCGGCAATGACCCCACGAACAGCTGGGATTCCTTTCAAGAGAGGTGTGAGCCTACCTCAGGATTTTTTTTTTTTTGCCAAAGCATAGAACCATCATAAGATTATTTGGTGGGAAGGAAAATCCAGTCCACTTTCCAGTGGACCAGGTTGCTCAAAGCCACAGGTTATAGGGCAGCCACAGCTTCTCTGGGGAACCTGTGCCAGTGTGTAAATACCAAATGCTGGCTTAAAAACAGGGACCATTCCCATTTGAATGGATCAGTGGCCAGAGTGGCTTTAGTTATACTAGACACAGATCTGCTTGGTGAGCAGACACAAACATCACACCCCTCCCAAAGCACCAGCTGGCAAGATGGAGAAAATCTCTGAAATAATCCACATGGGGCCAAGCTGAGATGGATCCTGCCCCCAGCCCCTCACACCACACTGCTCCCCAAGGATCACATAATCTGATCCAGCAGCCCTGACCACACACTCAGGATCTCTGCTGCTGTTGACAGCACACCACCAGCATGGAACTGGTGCTGAATGCAGAATTCTGACTCCTTCCCACCTCCACGATTAAATGAACAACCCAAGTGTTTGTTACAAAGTGTTATTTATTAGAATATTACATTGCACTTAAAAAATAAGGGAGGTCTGACCCTATCATTTTGGCGTACATGAAGGATGCAAAGCCAGACCTACAATAAATATAAATACTATGTACAGTTTATCTAAAATAAATATATAATTTAAAATGAAAAATATCTTGTTAAATAGCTGTTACCCTCCCCTCCCCCCATCTCCTGCGGCGAAGGAAGCCCCGAGCTCGGTCTCCTCCCTTTCACAGCTTGTTCCTCGGCACACACTGCAGTGGACGGAGAGCCCCTGTGCCCCCGGCCAGCACCGCTCCCGACCCCGTTCCGTCGCGGAGGTGGCCACGGAGCTGCCGCAGTGTCGCCGCTGCCCCAGCAGCCCCGCCGGTGCCGTCCTGGCGCTCCAGCGAGCCCCCAGCTTGCCACAGCCCCGTGCCGCGGGCGCCGCGGTCTCGCCTCTCTTCCAGGAGGTAGAAGTGCATTAGTGCCGACCCCTGCAAGAGACAGGCGGGAGAGCTCACACCGCCATCCTGGGCTGCTCTGCGCTCCCTGAGTGCTGGGATGGAGATCCCGACCCAGCCAGCCCAGTGGGAGAACCCTGGTGCCCACCCAAGGCCAGCAGTCACTCGCCACCCCTCGGGGCTGGGCCCAAGGTATTCCACCACGCGTCCCTTCCGGGGACCGTAGCACTTTTTCCCTTGGACACATCCACCCCCGTAATCCCCAGGGTAAAGGGAACAGTGAGGAAAGCCTTGTGCCAAATCTCCTTCCTGAAAATTCAGCCCCTATGAACAGCTCAAATTCCCACCCCCAACGCTGTGATGAGCATGACATAAATTCTCCGAAGGCATTACTTCATCCTCAAAGAACAATGACTTTTCTTTTTTTTTTTTTTTTTTAAGAAGAGAAGTAACTGTAATATGTATGACCACATCTAACGTCAGGATTTAGATCAGATCAGAGGAAGTTTGACAGATATTCAGCACCCGGCCCTGCTGCCACCCCTGGGGCAGAGTACACACCCCAGCCCAGCCAGAGGAACACGATGTGGGCTGGCAGCAAGACCCTCCGTGCCAAGCTGATAGGCACTGCTTTGGTGCAAGTAATAAGCAGAATGGGAATGAAAAGGAAAGGGGTTTTTTACACATGTATATAAATAGAGGCAATATCTAAGGAGGGGAAGTGACTCAGAGGGTCAGAGAGGGAGCAGGAGTGGGAAAAAAAAAATTAAAAAAAACTAAACAAAACAGAAGCAGCTTCCCTACTACCAAACATCCCCAAAGGATGGAACACCAGCACAGAGCAGAGATTTGGGGTTAGAAGGAAGAAGGTAGGAATGATAGGGGTGCCAGGGAACAGGGATTTCAGCAGAAGGAGAGAAAAGAAGACTGGAGCCCCACAGGACAGTCCAGACTCAGGCTGCCTTCAGCTCCTGCCCAGCTCTGACACAGGATCCACACAGCAGAGCCCCCCCGATGTCCACCAGCCCCACTGCTGCCCCATGCCCAGCCAGGGACTCACCTCGCCAGCACCTGGCATCCTCAGTGATTCACAGTGATGCCCAGCTTGATTTTCTCTTCGTTTTCTACATCGTAGCCACCTCTCTTGTGACACCTGCTAGACCAAGCAAAGGGATGCTCAGGACATGGAGAAGCCCCTGCCCCCCTCCTTTTGCACACAATCTTCCCAGGGACACAAATGTGAGAGCTCAGTGCCATCCCACTCACCTGAGCATCAGCAGGGCTGCGATGATGACGAGACACAGGGAGGACAGGACGACAGCAACGACAGCCAGGGCTGTGGTGTGGTCGTAGGCGCTGGGCGGGTGCTCCACTGGCAGCAAGAGCCCGTGGCAGCGCTCTCCGTGATAGCCTGGCTGGCATCTGGGCAAGAAAGAAACTCGTAAAGGTCAGTGGGAACAAGGACAGGAGGTCTTCGTGTCCCCCACACCCCATGGGAAGGCGATGCCTCTGTGCTCAGCCTTAACCAGCACCCTGCCTGCTCCCCTCAGTCCCCACACCCCTGAGCTGGGAGGTCTGATGTCACCAGCATCTCTGTAGTACTGGTAAATTTAGCTTCTCCTGCACCTAGTGAAGGTTCCTAGAAAGGTTGAGCTCTCCCTCAGTAGAAAGCACTGGGGTCTGTGCTCTTCCCAGTTACCCCCAGGCAGACACTGGTTGCCCAGGCCACCTCTGGAAGTGGGAAGAGAGCAGTGAGGCCCAGCATTTCCCATGGAGCAGGATGTCCCTGCACACCCTGCCAGCTCAGAGGTGTCCCATCCCTGGAGACTTGGGAGGTTGCTCATGTAACAGAAATAAAGCTCCACAGAGGCTGGGAAGCTTCCAGCCTTCCCTGAGCCACATTGCACTGATGCAACCAGATAAATATATCCCTCTATATCCAGCACCACTGACCCTCAGGCTGATCTCCAAGCCAGACTCAGCCCAGCCCTCCTCCTGGGCTCTCAATGCCACATGCCAGCATCACCTTCCAGGCACAGCAGCAAGGCTGGGCACATGGCAAAGGTGCAGGATCTATTCCTCATTCCACCCTGTGCCCCAGGAAGCAACACTCCTAGAAACCCTGTGACAGGCACAGCCAAGACCTGCCACAACCAGGTGACACCGGGCAACACAAGGCCTCTTTATCAGAGGAGACTGGGGCAGTTGGCCACGGTTACTAAAAGCCCTGATGGCTCTGAGAGATGCCACCCAGGGATGGACCACCGTGCAGAAGAGACACAGCTGGGCCCCAAATCCCTGCTGCTTGCCTGTGTCCCAGGTTCTCTCCCAGCCCCAGGGATCTGGGCAGGGGACACCTGGCTGTCCCAATCCTAGGCCAGGGTGTTGCAACCCACATTGTGCTGGGTCACCAACGTAAACTGAACCTGCAAAGATGTTCCCTCACTGGCAGTCCTGAGCCCCCGTGCAAGGCCCCAACTTCATAACAGCTTCAACAGGGAGAAACTAGGGAGTTAGAGGAGCTCTGTGGAGCTTGATCCCTGCAGATTGCAGATCCTGTGGGCACCATAAGCCAAGGAGCTATTATCTTCCCTGGGCTCAAGGCTAGGTGGCTCAGAGGATTGATAGTGAAGAACAAAGCCTCTTACATATCTGCCAGCTCAAGTCCTGCCCACGTCAGCAGGGATCAAATATGCACCCTGGGGTACTTCCTGCAGCAGCAGTGCTGTATCCAGGTGCCCCAGCAGAGGTAAACACTTTCTCCTCCTTTGCCTCGTCTCCCTGCTTGTTCTGCACCCAAGGGGGGTGGGCAAGGAGGGGTACACGGCCCTGTCTTTCATCAGACTAAGGGACAGCTCAGGCATGGCTTTGGCAGGCTGTCCCCAAAGGTGCTACCTCCACTCTGCTTTGCTGGTAGCATGGCAGAGATGCTCCTCCCACCTGCACTGATGTGCCCTGACAGATGCAGGAGCCCTGAGATCTCAAAGTGGAGGATTTATAATGACAGGGTCAGGACGAGGTTTCCCACATCAGACCTGCAGAAGCCCTCAGCTGCCAGACCCCAACCCTACAGACCGTTCTGCAGACCCCAGCTCAGCCAGAGCTCACTGTGCTGGCAGGGAATTCTGGCTCTAAGGCCATGACAAGTTCTGGGGGAGGAGTGGACGCGTCAAGAAGTACAAGGAAGAGGCCAAGTCAGAGCTGTCCCTGCACGGGTAGGGAACATGCACTAAAAATATCTCTGCTTTTCCTCTGCCCAGCCTGGAGAATTGAAAGAACCATGACTAAGGCCCCTCCTCACAGGCACACACCAGCAACTCACATGCAAGAGGGAGCCCCCAGCTCTCGGATGTACTTGCACTCGCCGTGAATACAGAAATCCTTGTACTTCTTCAGGCACGGGTCTCTCTTCTTCCCCTGGCCTTTACCTTTTCTTCTTTTATTGCCGTTCCCTTTTTTCTTGGGAGTAACGAGGCCTTGAGGCTTTGACAGGAAGGCAACTGAAAAACAATTTGGGAAGGAGAGAATAGCAGTCAGATTAGCTCCACGTGCCAGCCAAAGGGAAGGCAAAGCCCCATCCCAGGGCTGCCACAACTGCTCAGCCCTGGCTCCCACAGCCCTTTGTGCTGGGAGCTGCCCCCGAGCCTGGGGTGGGGGGGCTTTTTTTTTTTTTTCAGCTCCTCACAAATATCATGGCCTTTCCAATTCATAAGAACAATTCTCAAGGAAAGAAGGGAGTAGGGCAGGGGGAACAGAGCTTTATACATCTCAAATGCTGCCATTATATGCACCAGTTTCCACTGAATACAGAACACTGCTAATTGCCCCTTTATCTGGCCTTTATTTCCCTGACAAGCACAGGCTTTTCTAAGACCCTATTCATGGCTCTGATGGACTCTCCTTCCCGTGGGCACAAGGATGCCTTACTCACCCCAGGGCAGGATTAAAAGAGCAAGCCTGCCTTAAGTTTTGGTTTTGCAGAGCCAAGGAGATGGTGAGGGCATCATTCCCATGAATTACAACGGTATGTTTTAATTGTGGTGCAGCGGCTTTTGGTGCCAGGCCAGGCCCCTGCTGGGTTGGTGGGAACTGGAGCACCAAGCTCCTCACCCAGACACAGCCCAACACTAGCAACGGTACTTGAATGGTTTTTAAGGTGTGCAGATGCCAAAAAAATCAGCTCCCAGTTTGACTTCACTAGGTGCTGAGGTGTTGGAGAGCATTCCCTGCTCCAAGGGGGATTTTTTAGCTCCCCCCGAGCTATGGTGCTCAGTAACCCCGGCGAATTAACCCCTGGGCTGTTCGGGGAGGAGAGCACAGCACAGTCTAACCTGGCAAGTCGTAACCTGCCCAATTCCTTCTCAGCCACTTCCTGACTGGCACACACCGGTTGCACACCTAGCAAAGTTATTTCAACATCCTGCACGCTGCGCCTGGAGAAAACCGATACTCCAGGAAACATTGCGGCTTGAAGAAACCCCCGGATGAGGCTGACAGCAGCTCTATCCCCTGCTCTGAGGGTTATCTCCCAGCCACAGCCAGCCGGCACACACTGCTGCGTTTCCCTAGGGCTGACTACCCCCGGTGCTAGTGGCACAGCCTGGTTTTGCCAGCTTTTTGTCACAGTTTGCTGGCACAGCCAGAAAGCAAAAGAAAACACGGAAAAATAGGAGGGTGAGCTGTATGGAGCAGAGCACGCTCCTGGTGCCAGGTACTGCCCTCGGCACACTGCGTGTGCGAGGCACAGGTACATATCACCCACTCAGCCCGCCACGCTTCCCCGTCCAAACCCCACGAGAGAGCCCGGGACACTCTCTGGTGGCAGCCCGTGGCAAGGAGCCCAGCGTGGGTGCTCGGGAGCCCCAGAGAGCGGCAGTGCCCCCACCGCCCCCGTGGCGGGGCCGGCGGCTGACGAGCCCTGCCTCGGAATGAGGAGCAGCCACGCGTGGGCGGCGGTGACTCACGGCGGTCCCCGCTCCGCTGCCACCACCGGCCGGGCAGCGCGGGTCCCCGGACACGGCAACCCCGCCACGAGGGCTCTGTCTCCTACCGGCCAAGCAGCGGAGATCCCGCGCCCCCTGGAACCCGCCCTGCGGGGGACTTCAGGAGCACGGACAGCCCCGGCAGGAGCGCCACTGCTGCGTGCTGGTGGCCCTCGGGCTACTCCCACTCGAGTCTGCTGCCGCCGGGACTCGGTACCTGAGGATTGCTCCCCCTCACTACCGCAAGTCCCTCCGAAGCGGAGCCGGAGCTGCTGCCGGGACACCCGTGGGACTGAGCGGAGCTCAGCCCGGCAACTTCGCGACCTCTCCGGCTCCGGCTGCCCCCAGCCCAGCCCGTCCCGCGACCCCGGCCCCGTCCGGAGACCCCTTATCCCGTCCATACCTCTCGGCAGCTCGCTGAAGTCGTCCCCCGAGGCCGCTCCGCCGCCCTCTTTCTCCGGGCTGCCGCCGAGCAGCGGGGCCGTGGCCGGGACGGGCACTCCGCCGCCGCCGCCGCCGCCCTTGTGCAGAACCTCGTTGTGCAGCTCGTCCCGGCGCAGCCCGCCCGCCGCCGCCGAGCACACTGAGGAGAGAGAGAACGGTCAGGACCGGGGGCTGACACTGCCCTGCCCGGGACCCCCCATGCGGGACAGGGGCCAATCTTCCCGTCTGCCCACACCCGGGACCAGGATCCGTCATACCCGCGTTACCCAAGACCATTCCCCCCACACATTCGGGACCTCCCAGTTATGCACAGCGCTGGGATGCGTTGCCCACACCCAGGACCCTCTCCAGGCAGGCCCGTACCTGCCGCCAGCAGCGCTTGGATCAGCACCGCTCGCCCGTCCATGACCCACGGGCGCACACACTCAGCCAATGCCACGCTCTGCTCGGTGCTGCAGCGATGCCCGTTCTCTGGCACGGTGGCCCCGCCGCGGGTAGAAAGCTGCCGGCGGCGGGGCGGGGCGGGGAGGGGCTGAGAGACCGCCCCGCCCCCGGGAAGGGCTTCCCCGCCGCCCCCGGGAGCGTCCCGCCGGCCGGGACCGGGACCGGGTCCAGGGACGCTGCTCTGGGCCCAGTGGGTTCTCCTCGCTCAGGAAGCCAGCCAGGGACCCAAGAGCTACCTCCGCCCCGGTGCCGCTCAGCTCCGCGGTGCTGGGCTGGGCGGTGAAAGCCCCGGAAGCAAAGGGGCTCCGCAGGGCGCGGAGGGCAGGATATGGCCAGGGGAAAGTGTGGCCCCAGACAGGGGGAGAGGAGGGAGATCCTGATTGTCCCCTGACTGGCCCCAAGCCCCGGCTGGCAGGTGCCCGAGGTGGTCCGAGGGTGCTGGAGGAGCGAGCGCACCTCACAAGAGGAGCATCAGGTGAGAGGCAGGACCTCAGGAGTCAGGGCTGCACCTCTTCCTGGCCCTGGGCATGGGATGACCCCCAGAAAGGGGGCAGATGGCAGCGGAGACCCTTTCAATACCCAAGGCCCCCCCTTTGTGCTCCTATGCAGCCCAAGTGATTGAGCCACAGCCTCATCTCACATCACACCCCAGCCAGCCACTGTTCTTGTCTCTGTCCCAGCCTGCTGTGTTTGGGCACTGCCAGAGCTTCCCAATCCCCTTCACCATGCTGGCAACCGTGTGCTGTGTTTGGCCCCATCCTCAACACAGGTGACAGCGCAAAAATGTCACAGACGTCAGCGCCGGGCGAGTGCAGCTAGCTAGCTAGCTCTCCTTTTGGCTAGCAGAGGCCCCTGGCTGTTTCCTCGAGGTTCTGAGCCCCCAGCCCATGGCTAGTTTGGGCTCAGCTAGGCATGAGCAAATATTCCTGCCATTGTTGTTGCCGTCTCCAAGGAATACCACCGGATCTGGCACCCCCCCGCTCACACCCTCCTTCTTGCTCAGACTTGACTTTTGCAATTGTTTGCTGGATGTTTTTCCTTCCGCCTCCTCCGGCCATCAGGAGCCCAAAGCCTTTGGCAGCGGAGCGAGGTGGTGGCACGGGCGAGGGGCTATGTCCCTGGGCAGTCCTGCACACTGGCTCCTGGGCAGGTCCCCATGTTGGGATGGAATTTTTTGCCCCTGCCAGTCCCCCACCACGTCCCCAAAGTCGGGCTGGGCGTGTGAGGGCAGTGAGTGCGGGCAGCATTTGCCAGCTGCCCTGGCACCTCAGCAGAGGGAGGTACCAGCTCACATCAGCTGCCAAGGAAGCTGCTGGCACAGAGGATTGGCAGCGGGCAAGGGTGAGGGGGATGTGTGCAGGCTGCTCATCCTGCCTGCTTCTGCTTCCTGCCTCTGCCTCCTGCTGCCTCTTCCCTTCTGCCTCCCACGACCCCTGCCCACCTCCTGCATTCCCTCCCTGCCTGTGCCTGCTGCCAGTTATGCCCCACCCCAAGTGCTGAGGCAGCCCCCACAGGAGGGGAAGGTGAACCCCGGGAAGGTTTGGGTGACTCAGAGCATTTCTGATGCTCCTTATGGATGGGTCCTTCTGCCAGGAATCTCCACCTGGTCCCCACCCCAGCTAAGGGCACCCTTCCACACACCATGGTACCCGCTGGTATTGCAGAGCAAACACCTGGACATCCTGGAGATCCTTGGCCTCAGTTCCTGCCAGGCAGGACCTCAGGAATCCACATTCCCAACCCGTACTTTCCCAAAACGTGACTCTGCTGTGCTGGTGCCTGGCCCTGCTCCAGCTGCTCCTGGGGCTGGATCGTGTCGAGTCCAGCGGGCTCCAGCAGAGCCGGCCCGTGCCGGAGCCGCGGGTGTTTGCGGTCTCGCCGCCGTGTTTGCAGTGCACACAGCCCCGCCGTTTGTTTGTGGTGGCGGTGGCGGTGGGCATGGCATGGGCACAGCGAGCACCGTGGCTGCTCTCTGCTGGCAGCGCTGGGCAGGCCCTGCCATGTCCCTGTCCCTGCAGGGGGCTGTGCCCACTTCCTTCCCCTCCATTCCCTCTCCGGCTGTAGCTCACAGAAGCATTCTGAACATCGGCACGGCCCTGAAGCCCTCCCAGCCCTTGCCGTCAGCCCTGACACCAGCAGCCCCTCATTTCCCCACTCTGGAATTGCTCAGCGGTGCCACATCCTTCCCCAGAGCATGTCCCCATATCCGCTTTTCCAGGAGGAGCTGCCATGGGCTGTGTCACCCCTCCTGCCATGGGCACAGCACCCTCGCACTGGCGCCGATACTGCCACCAGCTCTGTCACCATCCTGCTACCCCCTCACCAACGCCTTGAAGGGTGCAGACAGGGCTGGGAACACACTGATCCCCACAAGCATCCTGGATCACACAGGTCACCTGCAGGAGGCAGGTGGGCCCCCTGGTCCTTGGCCCAGGTGGGAAGCTGGATGTGGCAGGACACAACCCTACTGGGACCTGTGGGGCTGACCCTGCTGTTTTGAGATGGTTGTTTTGGGCTTGGCTCCTGTGTATTGGTTTGTGGCCAGTTTAAACCAGTTCACAGCTGTTATAAGGTGTGGGGTGAGTGGGATCTTGTGAGTGCTCGAGGGGAGCTCACGCCTGTGGCCGCCGGTGCCGGTGGCCATGCGAACCCACATGCCCGGGGCGGGTGCCACGGCTCTCCAGGCAGGAGACAACTGCTCACAGCCCAGACTGGAGTGCAGCAACCCTGGAGCTCCCTCACAGGCTTTCGGCTGCAGCATCTTCCCGTCCAGCACGGCCACAGCGGCCCGGAGAGCTGGTGCCGCCCTGCAGTGGGAGGAGAGGGGAGACGTCACCTGCCCGCTGCTCTTCATCCAGCTCAACCAGCTCCTCAGCACCCCGGCGGGGCTGGAGTGGAGGGAGATGGCCAGGTAGGCACTCCTGCGAGAGCCAAGCTGCTGGGCCACGCTTTGGGAGCGCAGCCTTCAGCTCAGCTGGAGCCCAGGGCATGCCCCGAGGCTGGCCGTGCTTCAGCCTCAGCCCCAGGGCAGGGCTCTGCCTCTGCTGGGCTGACTTAATTTCATGGGACAGGGCAGTATGTCAGGCAGGCCAGGCACAGCGCCCTTCATCCTGCTCCTCTCTGTTGCCTCTCCAAGGCTCCAGGGGCTGAGCCGGGGCTGGGATGTCCCCGTGCCCCATAGCACCACTCCACCCCCGGCACGGACATGAGGACATGGCCCACAGGGGTCTGGGGGTAGCAATGGGTCTTCCCCCGGGGTCGGAGGGTCTGTGGCTCTCCCGGCACCCAGCCCCGCTGTCAGGAGCCTGCGGTGCCGGGGGCACGCTCTGCCCGTGCAGCACGACCAGCACCCCGCGGCTGCGCGCCCACCCACGGGGACAAAGGGAAGCTCTGTCTGTGCCCGGCGTTAAAATATTTGGCACGGCCCGAGCGTGGAAACAGCTCAAGACACTTCTGTTCTGACTCCAGCGAGCGCTGCTAATGGCAGGGCCACCCCCAGCCCCAGCACAGCTGGGTGGGCTGGGAGCAGCCCTGCAGAAAATGACTGGGGGTGCTGGTGGGTGACAGATGAGACAGATCAGCACTGTGCACTTGCAGCCCAGAAAGCCGAGGGTATCCTGGGCTGCACCACGGGCAGCAGGGTGAGGAGGGGCTTCTCCCTCTGTTCTGCTTTGTGTGAGACTGCCCTGGGGCACCACATCCATCTCCTGTTGAAGCACATCCAAAGGAAACCATGGAAATGATTCAAAGGCTGTAACAGCTCTGTTGGGACAGCTCTGCTATGGAGACAGGATGAGAGAGGTGGGGTCTTGTTCAGCCTGGAAAAGACAAGGCTCAGGGGAGACCTTAGAGACCCTTCCAGTGCCTAAAGGGGCTCCAAGAGAGATGGAGAGGGACTTTGGGCAAGGGACTGGAGCACAAGTAGGAACAGCTTCCCACTGCCACAGATCAGATTTAGATGGGATATTGGGAAGAAATTCTTTCTTGTGAGGGTGGTGAGGCCCTGGCACAGGTTGCCCAGAGAAGCTGTGGCTGCTCCATCTCTGGAAGTGTTCAAGGCCAGGTTGGATGTGACTTGGAGCAACCTGGGATAGTGGAAGGTGTCCCTGCCCATGGTAGAGGGCTCAGAATAAGGTGAGCTTTAAGGTCCCTTCAAACCTGAACCATTCTATCACCTCATTATGGTTGTAATTCCCCTGACCAGATCTTAGAGAGGTGTAAGTCTGCAGGAAAGGGGGCATCACTACTTTGTCTGCCCAGCTGCCCCAACTGCAGCCAACTGCAGGCCCCTCTGAGCCACCCAAACCCCTCCCTGCCTGTGCCAGCCCCGTGCTAAGCTCAAAGATGGGCCCAGGCTCCAGCTCCCACTGCCTGGCACGGGGCACAGGGCCTAACCTGCCACTGACCCCCCACATCTCCCTGGGCAGGTGGATAAAATTCGAGGAGAAGGTGGAGGATGGTGGGGAGCGCTGGAGTGCACCCCATGTCCCAGCTCTGCCCCTGCACAGCCTGTTCCAACTGAGGACATGTCTGCAGAAGGGGACGATGCTCCTGGATCTGGATGCCAACAGTTTCAAGGAAATAATCGGTACATGGGTAATGCAAAGGTGGTCTCCTGGGATGGGCTGGTCACCAGAGAGGGACAGGCCACCAGGAGGTGCCTATAGAACAGCACTGATGAGTGACAGCGGGGTACCTGGGGGGCTGTCTGCTCCTCCAGCTAAGGGGGATCTCCCTGGGGCAGTGAACCAGGGGGACTCAGAGCTGTCCCTGTCCCTGATGCAGATAAAGCACTTTCTGAGCAGCCCGAAGAAGCAGAGCTGCAGCCTGCACTGAGGGAGCGCCTGGCAGCCCTCCTGCTCCTCCAGCCACAGCACCAGCCCACAAAATCTCTGCTGCAGCTCCTGGCCGAGCTTGGCCTCTCTCCCTGCCGAGGTAGGAAACCCAGCAGTCCCACCAGGCATCCTCTGCTGCCTCCAGCACGGGGCAGTACCCACGATGGAAGTTCGCCTGCACATGGATTTTGCTGCTCCCTCTCTTTGCAGGGAAAGCCAAAGGCAGGTCTGAGCCCAGAGCACAGGTCTCCAAAACACCTCTTAAGGAGCAGGTATGGCAGCATGGAGCTGGGCTGGGAGCCTGGATGCCCAGCCACAGCATCCTGAGTACCCAGCTGCTGCATCCCTTTCCTTTCAGCTGAGAAACAGATTTAAGAAGAAGGTCCCACCGGGAGCTGAAGCAGCCCACGTTGCTGTCGGGGAAGTTGAATTCCTGGAAAAGCCCTTTGCTGCCTTCATTCGCCTCAGGCGTGGGGTGTCCCTTGGCTCACTGGCTGAGGTTTCTCTTCCAAGCAGGTAACAGAGCACGGCCGACGGCCCTGTGCCCTCCCCTCGCCCGGTGTTCCCATTTCCTCCCACACCAGATAAGTCTTTGCTTGTCCAAAGCAAAGGGAATGGCACGCAGTGTCACATGCAGTCCCAGAATCTGTCTCACTGCTTCCCGTCCTGCTTTTCCCAGCTTCTTAGGAGCACTCCAGAACGGGCTGGGTGTGGAGCATCTATTGGGCAGCCTGGAAGGGACATCCCCAGGGTCATTCCCACTGGGCTCTGCATTCCCTGCATCCCTGTTCTGGATGCTCTCCACTCACTGCCGGGAGCCTGGGGCCTGGCAGCAGGGACAGGATGCAGGTTTTTAGGAGACTTTTGCCCTCCCGCTGATCTCCTGAGTGGTGAGATTGGGTGGGGGGAGGGGAGCAGGGCAGGAGGTCCCCACGTTTTCTCTGGCTGATGAATGCATCCTCTAAAGCCATGAGGAGAAACGAGCAGTGTGCCTCGAGCTGAGCACTTCCTTGGGAAGTGCGCGGAGGAAGCAGGCGGGGATCAGGAGGGACATTGCCACCTCCTGGTCACTCTGCCCAGAGCACCCGTCCCAGGAGCTGGGAGGAGCAGGACAGACATCCACCCACCTGCTGCTGTCTCCTCCGCGGGAGTTGGGTGGCAAATCCCCGTGAATGCCCCTGGGTCTTGAGGGTTTCATGATAACCCCTTGCCCTGTATTTTCCTCCCCCAAACCGGAGGGCAGGAAGAACTTGTCCCTACCCATCCCTTTGCCCAGGGTGCCATCCCCTTTGCTGGCCATGCCAGGCTGTTCCACAGGTGCAGCCACTGCCTCAGGGCTGTCTCTCATCCAAATCCATCTCTGGGGTCTTAAGGTTTTCCCACTGCCTTGGTGCAGATGCCTGGGTGAAAGCAATTCCATGTGGCAGCTGCCACCTCTCGTCCCTTTGGAGCAGGCTCCAGCCCCTGGGGCTTCTGTCAAGTCCCATTTGCATGGCCAGAGGAGTTTCCCTGCCTCCTCTCTGGGGGTTTGCTCCGGGTACAGTCACTAGAACTGCTTGATAATCTCAGGCTTTCAGGACTGTAACCATTCCTGCCGACTTTGGAAAGGTGTGGAGAACTCAAACATCTGTGTGGATTGTCCCACTGGAGATTTTGCACCATCCTCTCAAGTGTGGAATTTTTACCATATTTTATCAAGGGCTCTGAGCTCTCTTTCCAGTCTCCTCCCATGTCCCCAGAGTCCTGTCAAACCTGCTGCCCGTGCTGTTGGCAAACTCTCCTTCCCTAACACACCAGCATCCTGCCTGTGAGCAACATTCCCAGGAAAATGATGCCACAGACACCTCCAGCTGAGGATTTCTCCTCCTCTGTCCCGAAGACCTGTTCCCCCACACTTCCCAGTCTGGATTTTTGCAGACCCTTGTGATCCAGCCAGGGTCCTGGTGTCCCGCGGTCTCTGCGAGGTTGCCATGCAGTGGCAGCAGACACTACAGACACATATCTTATATTCTGCCCCCAACCACACTTTTAGGGTGGTAGAAGCCCCCCAGGCCATCCCAGCCCCCATCCCCACATCCCCATGGTCCCCTCCCCAGAGAAGCATTCCCTGTTGGGGGGGAGAGGGCTGCTCTGGATATGTGCTGTCTTGCCACAGGTTCCTCTTCATCCTGCTGGGCCCCCCCAAAGTGAAAGCCTACCACGAGGTCGGCAGGGCCATGGCCACACTGTTGACAGATGAGGTGAGCACCCATGGATGGGCTGGGCCTGGAATGGGGACACCAGAACTCCTCTCCTCTTCAGGATGGCCAGGATAAAAAACCAAAAGCTTGGGTGGGTTTGTAGGATATAGGGCTCCTGTTGCCCTGACATGGGTGGGTTTGTTTCCTGGTGATGGCTGCAGGCTGGGAGGGAGGTTCCAAGTGGGTGAATGCAGGGACGTGGTGGCTAAACCACAGCATCTCCCTACAGCTCTTCCAAAGGGCTGCCCGGCAGGCTGAGCACCGAGAGGACCTCATCACAGGGATAGAGGCGTACCTGGATGAGCTGATCGTGCTTCCTCCTGGGAAATGGGACCCCAGTGCCCGAATTCCTCCACCAAGCCATCTGCCATCTCCACGCAGGAGGTGGGATGGAGGGAGGGCACCCCAGCCCCTGCCAGCCCCTCCGCAGGGTCCTGCAGGCATACCTCTGTCTGTGACACTCGAACTTCCATCTCCATGAGGATTAAGTTGCCCAGGAGCCAGGGGGTCCTCCCAGTCAAGGTCCCTGCTTTGGTCCCCTCTGTTGTTAGTCCTGCTGTCCCACGTGGCAGTGGATGGCAAATCCCCTCCAAAGGGAGCTGATGGGAACACTGGGATTCAGCACTCAGATGTGAAACTCAACCTCTGAGCAGGACACCCCAGGCTCTGCCCAGCTCCTCCACTAAAACCAGTCCTGCAAGGGCTGCCTCCAGAGCTTGGCAGAGGAAATCACGGTTGAGTTGGAAGAAACCTTCAAAGATCATCATCTGCCACGTCTCCTCCTCTTCCTGATCTTTCTCCTCTCCATTATCAGGGGATACACAAGTCCTGTTTGCACCCCTGTCTTCTCTCCATTCTCCCTTTCCTGTCCTAGTGACCCCTAAATGCAGCTGGGTCCTCAGGGTCCCAACCTGAAACCTGTTGTCTCAGGCTCTGCTCTGCCACAGGACCACTGTGGACCCACTGGACCAGCAGCCACATGGTAATGGGAACATGACAGCAGCTGGGGACAGAGCCAGCCCAGGGCACCCACGCTCTGGGGAGGAGCTGGAGAGGACAGGCAGGTCAGTGTCTGGAAGGGCAGTGGGACGTGCAGCAGGGTGCTGGATTTGGGGCACTGGTTCTCATGGGCCACCATGCCCAAGCCCCTCTGAGCTGCTGTACCAGGGGAAGGGACAATCCCTTGCTGTGCAGATCTGTGTGGGGTCTGCTTTGAGACCACCCTCCTTCGCCTCAGGCTTTTTGGGGGGCTGCTGCGAGACATCCAGAGGAAGGCACCGTGGTATGGCAGTGACTTCTCCGATGCCCTGCACCCCCAGTGCCTCTCGGCAGTGCTCTACATCTACCTGGCGACAGTCACCAATGCCATCACCTTTGGGGGCATGCTGGGGGACGCTACTGCCAACATGCAGGTCAGTGTGGCCATGGGGTGCCAGGTACCAATCCTACTCAGCCCAGCCCAGAGTGCCCACCTGGGTGCCAACCTCCTGCCAGCATTCCCAGGACATCCTGAGCATTGCCTGAATTCTGCCTCCTTCCCCCAGCACTGACCCTGTATTCTTCTGTGCTGCTGGGGGGACAGACCCACAGCCCTCCTCCCTGCCATGTGCCTGGCACCTGGCACCCCTTCCCTGCATTTCAGGGGGTGCTGGAGAGCTTCCTGGGCACAGCCTTTGCTGGCTTCATCTTCTGCCTCTTTTCGGGCCAACCCCTGACCATCCTGAGCAGCACCGGCCCCGTGCTCGTCTTTGAGCGCCTCCTCTTCTCCTTCAGCCAGTGAGTTCACTGTCAGGGACGGATCCCCAGCCCACTGCCCCCCAGCTGGGGCATGGGCCACCATCACTCCAGGCAGGTGTCACTGGCGAGGCTTTGAGCCACCCTCTCCCCCAGGGATCACAGCCTGGACTACCTGGAGTTCCGTCTCTGGATTGGGCTCTGGGTGGCCTTTTTTGGCGTGGTGCTGGTGGCCACCGAGGCCAGTCACCTGGTGAGGTACTTCACCCGCTTCACTGAGGAAGGCTTCTGTGCACTCATCAGCCTGATATTCATCTACGACTCCCTGAAGAAGATGCTGAGCCTGGCAGATGCCTTCCCCATCAACTGGCAGTACCGGCTGGACAACGTCACCTCCTACAGCTGCACCTGCAACTTGTCCAGCCCTGGTGAGCCCAAGCAGCTGTGGGCGGGTGGGGAGCAGGAAGCTGCTGCCCCAGGATCCCACTGGGAACCTGTTTCCTGGCTGGATGGGGGAAGGCGCTGGAGGAGGAGACGGTTTAATCCCATCCTCACCGGCCTGATCATACTGCAGCGTCCTCCACTTCCCTCCATATAGTCTGTCCATCTATTCCTGCCTCCCAGAACTGCCCAGGAACCAGGCAGGGCAGTACAGGGAGCAAGGAGAGCCTTGGCCCATCTCCTCTGCTTCCAGGATGGGGGATGTCAGAGGCTGGAAAAGGGCACCTGTATGGGTTTGCTCTGGTATTTCTAGCCCAGTCTATAAACCAGGGCTGTTTTCTGGGGCTTGAAGTCCTGACCCTGGAAATGACATGACCCACACTGACCCTACACCATGTGCCAAAAACATCAGTGCCTGGGATCAATAGTGCCTCTGAGTGCCTGGTGCTTTAGCCAAGCCCTTCACAGGGAACTTCCCCCCACCTTGGTGCTCCCTGGGCATCAGCCAGAACCAGGGCCTCAGAGATCCCATGGGGCCCCATCCAGCATCCTGAGCCCTCAAGAAGAGCTTGAGGACCCAGCCTGATGGCAGCATCATCCCAGTCATCCTGATGAAACCAGCACCAACCTGACCCCTGTCACTTTGCAGGTCGCAGCCCTGCAGGGAATGACACGTTGCTGCCCTCACCCCTGGCCACCCAGCAGGTACAGCTCCTGCTCCAGGCAGGCAGGTGAGGTGCTGCGGTGGGCCCAAGGTGTCCATGTGTGACCCCTCCTCACCACCCACCTTGTCCCTGCAGCCTCTTGCCACTCCAGCAGGGCTGAGCAGGACCCAGTGCCTGGATCGAGGTGGGCATCTCCTGGGGACCAGCTGCCAGTATGTGCCCGATGTCACCCTCATCTCCTTCCTGCTCTTCGGGGGCACCTTCCTCTTCTGCATGGCACTCAAGCGCTTCAGGAGCAGCCACTACTTCCCTGTGGAGGTGAGCATCTTTCAGCCACCCCAGTGACATGGCCACCTATCCCACTGCTGTGGGGATGGCTCTGGGGGTGCTGCATCCCAAGGCTGCTCCTGGAGCAGCCCCCACCCCTGCCATCCTGGGTCAAGCCCTGTCCATTTGCAGGTGAGGAAGGTGGTGAGCGACTTCGCTGTCATCCTGGCCATCCTCGCCTCCTGCGCTGTCGATGCTGTCCTGGGCCTGGAGACCCCCAAGCTCCTTGTCCCCAGCGAGCTGAAGGTGCCAGCAGGGTGGGCACAGCACTGCCAAAGTGTGGGTCTGTGCCCACCGTGGTAGCCATCCCACTGTGCTGTCACTGTCCTTCTCATCACCGGTTCCAGCCCCACAGGGGTGCAGGCTGCACCCCAGCAAATGAGACAGGGTTGAACACAGCCGATCCCAGGCACTGTAAATAACCTGGCTCAGTCCTGAACTATACAGATCACACTGAAGCAAGAGCCACAAGCTCAGCTCCAGGCTTGGGCTTCTCACCCTGGGTGTGGAGCAAGGCTGGCAGTGCCCCAGTGCAGCCAGTGCTCACCACCACCTCCTCGGGCTCACCATCATCACTGCACAACGCCCTCCCCCTGCTGTCACAAGCCCAGCTCCTGGCTTGTGGTGTCCAAGAACAACACCCTGCTCTGCCACAGCCATGGTGTCCTTGTGGGGGTCACTCTGCCCAGCAGCATCCCCAGGATGACTGAGGATGCTCTTCCACTCCTGAGGTGGGGCATCCCTGGGTGCCTGCAGGGCTCCAGCCTGGGCACCTGGGGGTGGTGCCATCACCCAGCTGTGCCACACACCCCACAAGTGGGTGGCAGCTGCAGTGACCCTTCTGCTCTCCACAGCCCACAAACCCAGCACGGGGGTGGATCATTGTCCCTTTTGGAGCCAACCCATGGTGGATTTGCCTGGTGTCCGCAGTGCCTGCTGTCCTTGTCACCATCCTCATTTTCATGGACCAGCAGATCACAGCTGTCATTCTTAACCGCAGGGAGTACAAGCTGCAGGTGAGCAGGGGACAGGGAACAGGCAGCACCAGCCAATGGAGAGGCCCTGGCTTGGCCCCATGGAAGCAGCCAGGGGAAAGCAGAATCCCAAACTGGCCAGGAAAGTGGGAAGATGCCCCCAGCCCTGCTGCCTTTCCCCCTGCAGAAAGGAGCAGGCTTCCACCTGGACCTCCTCTGTGTCTCCCTGCTGATGGTTGTCACCTCTGTCACCGGCCTCCCCTGGTATGTCTCAGCCACTGTCATCTCTCTGGCACACATGGAGAGCCTGAGGAAGGAGAGTGCAACCTCAGCCCCTGGCGAGCACCCCGAGTTCCTGGGCATCAGGTAACCAACAAGCCTGGGCCCTGCTCTGGGGAACCCCTTGCCCATGGCTGTGGGGCCAAAGGACAGGGACATGGACATGCCCAAGCTGTCCTTCTGACCTGGCTTTGGGGATCTCCCTAGAGCTGACCCCTCTCCCTGTGGCCATCAAAACTGCAAAGTGCAGAAATCTTGGGGGCCAGGAGGGCAGGTAGGGTGGTGGGCTCCCCAAGGACCCTGGGCACCTGTGACACCTGTGCTGCCACTCACAGGGAGCAGAGGCTGACAGGCCTGGCTGTCTTCATCCTGACAGGAGTCTCTGTCTTCATGGCCCCCGTGCTCAAGGTAGGAAGCCTGGCTGGGGTGGCCTCTTTTCCTAGGCAGGGTGTGGCCATACTCTGCAGGGCTGGAGGTTTCTCACCCTGGCCCATCGAAGCAGCACAGGAAGCCTGTCTGGCAGGGAGGGAGCTGTGCCCTGTGTGGGTTTGGGCTGCACCAAGGGCTTGTCTCCAGTGCCTCGGGAGGGCTGGCACACAAGGTACTGTGGCCCCATGTCACCTGTCCATCCTCCCCGTGTGTATCAGGGTCCAAACACACCCCACCACCTCCTCTCCACACTGTCATGTGGATGATCTGGCTGCTTTTGGCTTTCACCTGCTGCCACTGCCATGGAAAAACCCCTTCAGTGGCCCTGGATTACCTGTGGGCAGGCAGGACGTCTCTTTTCCTCAAGCTCTTTCCTCACCTTTGAGGTTGTTCTCATACAGCCTTTGATATGGGGCCCTGCCAGCATCCTCACCTCCCAAATGGATTTGATGGAAGAACTGTTACATGGATCAGGAACTGGCTGGATGGTCATGTCCACAGATTTACAGTCAGTAGCCCAGTGTCCAAACGGAAATGAGTAACAAGTCGTGTCTTCCAAGTGTTCCTACTGAACAAATACTGTTTAATATCTTCATCAATGACATAGACAGCAGGATGGAGCACATCTGCAGATGTGCTGAAGTGACACACCTGGGGGATGAGATGCCATCCAAAGCAGGCATGAGGGCTCATGTGAACCTCAGGTGGTTCAATAAGGCCAGGCTGGGCTGCTGGGAATAAAGGAGGCAAAGGCTATGGACATACATGGAGGCTTTTACGTGAGAGGACACTGAGCAGGCATGGACCCCCAGGGAACAGTCCTGCTGATCCCCCACCCCACTGTCTTGCAGCACATCCCAATGCCAGTGCTGTATGGAGTGTTCCTGCACATGGGGGTGACAGCCCTGAACAGCATCCAGGTGAGGGAGGGCTGCACTGGGAGGGGGTGCTGCTGGGGAGGAGGGGGTTTGCTCAGCAACAGCTGCCCCTGCACAGCCGAGCCTGGGTTTTAGCTCTCTGTGGTGAACAGGCACGGAGCTGTGTCTCACCAGGCCCAGGACAAGGAGAGAGAGAGGGACTTTTCTAGGGCAAAGGAGGGCTCTGGGATGCTGAGGAGCAGGAGAGAATTGTGCACTGATGATCAGGTGGTTTGGGAGAAGTGGGAGCAGTGGATAACAAAGACTTGCTCTCAGAGCCACAGGGATTTCCTCACCTGGGACCTGCAGGCAGAGCTGGGACATGACAATCCTTTGGTTGTGGTATTGCTGCTTGTGTGCCAGTTCTGTTCTTTTTCCTAAGAAACCAATGGAGGGGGGAAAAAAAAAATCCCTATTCCAGATTTATCTACACCACTTTTTCCTCTAAATAGTACAGTTTCCTTGCAATTACCCTGCTTTAAATGACAGGCTGGGAAACTCCCACCCTCCCTCTGCCTGGGAAACCCAGAGCTGTGCTCTGGAGGAGGCTGCAGCAGTTTCCTGTGAAGTGAGGGGGACCAAGGGGTGTTATCTCTCAATTAACCCTGTAAGGGCAGCTAGAGTCCTTTGTAGACAGTGGCACCTGGTCTTGCACACAAACTCACTGGCCCAGGCATCATCTGGGGGTTAGCACAGAGGGCAGAAGTGCAGAAATGATGGTGAAACCCCATCCTGCTCCCCTGGTCTCAACAGGGAGCTGGGTGAGAGCTGCCCAGCAGCTGGACAGGTGTGACCTACCTGCCACCCCTCCCCTGCAGCTCATGGACCGTGTGCGGCTGCTCCTGATGCCAGCCAAGCACCAGCCAGACCTCGCCTACCTCCGCCATGTGCCCCTGCGCCGAGTGCACCTTTTCACCGTCATCCAGCTGCTCTGCCTGGCCCTGCTCTGGGTTCTCAAGTCCACCGTGGCCGCGATTATTTTCCCAGTGATGGTATGACACCCCTCGAATCTGCAGCACTGCTTTGGTGCTGGGCTGGGCAATGTCCACCCCTGCCCTGAGCATCCTTTGGGAAGGGACATGAGCGCTGGTGGCTGGTGCAGGGGGTGCTCAGACCCAAGGGCTGGCAGGGGCCCTCCAGGGCCACTGTGTGGCTTTGCCATCAGCCTTCACCCACTGGTCTGGGGCCGCGGGACTGTCACCAGTGTCACTGTCGGGCAAGTACGGTCCCCTGGCAGAGAGCCAGGAGAGGTGACAGGCCACCACCACGGCATCTCCTGGGGTGACAGAGGGATATGAGAGCGACATGCTGCCTGTCCCCCGACCCCAGCGAGGCTGAGCCGTGCCTGGCCCGGCCGCAGCTGCTGGCGCTTGTGGGGATCCGGAAGGGCCTGGAGCGAATCTTCTCCCCGCACGACCTGAGCTGGCTGGACGGGCCGCTGCCCGGGCCGGGGGCGGCGGGGACACAGCCCCGGGAGCGGCCGGAGCAGGGGAGCAGAGCCGAGGAGGTCGGTGCTGTCCTGGGAGCCTCGCTCGGTCACAGCCGCCCCGGGGCCGAGCCGCTGGCGCGGGGGCACCCGGGGTGGGCGCGGTGCTATCCCCGAAACCTCTGCTCCCCCACAGTGCGAGCCGATGCAGCGCCCGGGACCGCAGATCAACCTGTCCGTGAACTAGGCCGGGGCGGGGCCGGGGCTGTGCGGAGCCATCGCCCCGGGCCGGGGGTCGCGGGCCCGAGACCCCCGGGGGGGCCCGAAACCCCCCGGGCCACGTGGCCGCGCGGTGACGTCACAGTGGGCGTGACCGACGGAGCAGAGAGCCCAGCCTATGGCGGCCCGCACCCGGCAGGGGGCGGGGCCATGGAGGAGGTGTGCCCTTTGCTTTGATTGGCAGCTCCTCGACCGAATCACCGCTCGGGACAGGCGGGCGTGTGACGGTATCTCGCGCTGACGGAGTCCTTCAGAAGGGTTCGAAGGGGAGGCGGGCCCAGGGCACGCAGGAACCAATCGAGAGACGCCAGACGCCGTGCGTTGTGAGCGATGTGCTTTTCGACCAATCAAAACCGTGATTCCTGGATGCGCCTTGATCGACAGTCCGTTTGCCCCATCGGCGCCCGCAGATCCGCCAAGGCGCATGATTGATGTCGCGGAGAACCAATCAGAGCTCGGAAAGTTCAGGAAGCGAGGCCGGGCGAGAGGGGCGGGGCGGCGCACTCTTACCGCCTCGGCGTGCGCTCTCAGGGCAGCATGCTGGGAGCGCGTGACGCGCCCCTGAGTGGCGGGCGCCGCGGCCAATAGCGCGCCGCCCTCGGCCGAGCGCGCCCAATAGGCGTGCGCGGAGCGGCGGGGGGGCGGCGCGGCGGCCGCGGCCGGGTAGGGTGTGAGAAGTTAGTGGCGCTGCCGCGGTGCCGTGAGGGGACGGAGACGGCCGGGCCCGGACCAGCGCGATGCTCACGGACGGCACCGCCGCTGCTGCCGCCGACGAGGAGATCGACTCGGTCGCGCCCCGCGCGCCGCCCGCCGCTGCCGAGCCGCCCGCCGCGGCCGGGCCCTCCCCGCTGGGCCTTCGGGCCGTGCGCCTCTTCGGGGAGGCCGGGCCCGGCGGGCCGGGAGGCCCCGGCGCGCCCGCGGCCGGTGAGGCCGCCCTCGACTTCAAGCTGGCGGCCGCCGTGCTGCGGAGCGGGGGCGGCGGCGGCTCCGGCAGCGACGAGGACGAGGTGTCCGAGGTGAGCGATCCTGGCCCGCCCTCCTTCCCCTCCGCCGCTTCCTGACAGGCCCGGCCGGGGCCCGCCCGCCCTCCCGCTCGCCGCGCCGGCCGCACCGCCCGCACCGCACCCGCTCGTCCCGGGCCTCCCGCCGCCATGGGCGGGTCCCGGCGGCCCCGCACGGCAGCGCGGCCCGGGGCCGGGGTGGAGGCAGCGAGCGCGGGGGTCTCGCCCCGCCGCGCCTCCCGGCGGCCCCGGGGAAGGGCCGGGGGCGGCCGGGCCCTCTGGGAGCCGCGGAGCGGGGTGAGGATGCGCCCTGACCTCAAGGAGCCGCTTCCACCTGGGAGCAGGTTTGGAGGGGGAGGCGAGATCCTGCACCCGGCGGAGAACAAAGTGAAGCCGTCAGCCCCACTATTGCTGCCCTGGACTCGGGGTTCCCAGCCACGGATAAATTCCTATAGCTATAGCTATGCACACACGCTTTTATGCAATAGAAATATTTCTTACCCAACAAAATGGAAGAGGGTAATGGAGGTGTCTTCCTTTGATCTTCCAAACCTGCGGAGAGGTTTAAAGGGAGGGTGTGGAGGAGGGACGGGGGCCTTATCCCAACCCAAATGGAGTGTTGTTGGACCTGTAAATTGGCATTTAATGCTGCTTTATGTAGCCTAGGGAGAGAAGGTAAATGAAGGCTTTTATCTGTCACTGCCGAACCAAAGGGTGAATCTTCATTCCTTAGTAGTCTCTTAACAAAAGATGGGATCACAGCTGGATCACAGCCCTTACATAGTTTTAGTGGAAAGCAGGAGAAAGTGACTACTTACTGCTTGCAGGCTTTCTGCAGTTCCTCTGGGCTTCTGCAGGAGGAAGAAAATAGCCAAGGTGATACATACCATTTTTAATTTGGAGGCCAAGCAAGAGTAGTTAGGATGTGTCCTTGTTCCTTCTGGAGAGATGGAAGGAGAGGAGCCTCATCCTCCCGTGGCTAAATTTTTTTGCCTTTTATTGATGACCATCTTTTCTCCAGCCCTCCTGAAACCTGAATCAGGTCTTATGTGAATAAAAAAAGTGATTAAGCTGATGCAGATCCACATTTGCGTTTTGCTCATGACCACCTAAGCTACATTTGGAATGGTGCTAACAGCAAGATGTTTAACTCAACTCAAAATCTAATGATCAGGCTGAAGAGCACTTGTATGTGAACATTTTGGTGTCCTGGATATCCATGTTCAGTCCCATATGGAATTAGTACACACCTGTTTGGGGGAGCTGGAAGACCTACCATAGATAGAGTAGGAGACAAGTAATGGATGAGTGTCTGCTCTCTAGGAGGTCTTTTATGTCACATTTGAATGTATCTTTGAAGATACAAAGCAGTAGCTACAGAACCTGGAAAATGGTGGGAAGTGGGCTATATCAGGGTGGTTGTGGCTCTTTATAAGGTGAGCAGAGTCCTACTTTGGAAGCTTATCCCTTTTGAACCCACCCCATTATTTAAGGGATGTGAAGATTGGACAGCTAGGATGTTTACTAAGCACTCTTTTGACTAATAGCAAGTATTAAGAAAGACAGCCTATTATAAATAATGCGTCTGGGAGGTTGCCATTGAGGTCAAAAAAATAAAGGTTCCCAAACAGTTCTTAAATTATTCATTTGAAAAACCTGGGAAAAAGTTCATTATTTAAAATACAGAATAGAAGAAATTAATTGAATCGAAGTATATCTGAAGTTTTCCAGCACACACAGAGAAGAGGTGGGCTAATCTCAAAGCTGAAATTGCCTGGGGAATTTTTCTGTCTTGTGTTTCTGGTTGTGGAGAGTTACCTGGGGAAGAAGCATGGGTGGGAAGAATGTGCCTAGGCTGGGAGCACCAAGGGGGAAATTTTTTTTTTTCAGTTTTTTGTTTGTTTTTTTTTTTTTCCTGAAAACTAAGGAAGCACCTGTTGTCAGTGGTGGGTATTTCTCTTTGCTTGTTTGTTTTCTTTTCTTTTTTTGAGCAAAGAAAAGGCAGTTAAGGTCCAGGGATAGAACAGTGCAATTCTTGAACAGTGCTGCTTTGAGAAGCCAGTCAGTCACTGTTTGGACTGTGGTCTTGTGCCATGAGTCACTGATTTGGGTGTATGCCTTCAGCTATTACCAGTGGGTGGAATTAGTGAGAACTAAAAGGGAGAATTAAAAAATGAAGAAAAAAAAAAAGAAAGAGTTTTTGCCATGCTGCCTTGATCTGTTCTTTTCTTCATGGCTTCTGCTTTTTAAGCCATAAAAATCATGGTACAATATTCTATAGGCTCTGCTAGGTGTCTGCAGTGTTTGTATCTTTGTATTAGTCTGAGTTTAACATGCTAAAATAATTGGACTGGTCAAAATGGCAAATTAGTTAAAAAGGAAAATCATCAGGGACGTGCAGGACAATGAGTGTAATGAAGCATTTATCTAGAGAATGGAAAGAGCAATATATTTTAACCTAACCTTTTTGAAAATATATTGCATTTCTTAGATCAGATCTCCAGGTACTTTACAGTGGAGAGTACTGTCCCCATTTTACAGGTCAAGAGGGTGTGCCCCATTTATCCTGGCTTTCAGAAATGGGAGAAAATTGAAGCTTTCTGCTTTCCTAGCTCAGTGCCTGCCTATGGCAGTGACCAGGCTCTTGGTTGGGAAACCAAGGACTGAAGTGGATCCTGTACACATGAGTTGCATTAGGTCCACAAGGTGAAATTTGAATGCAGCTGTGCAGAATATTTTCTAGAATTACCAGTTAAAATTATCACATGCAAATAGAAACAATGGCAAGCTGAAGCACGTCTCTGGGCATGGAGGGATGAGGCCAGGAGGTTTGTGCTATTCCTGTGTAAAACTGGAATGCTGCTGTGGATCCTCCTGCGTGCTCACAGAAACTTCCACCGCTGGCTGCAGCCTGAGAAATGAGGTGGTTTTCACCTCAGTGCAAATAGTTGCTTCTAAGCTTGATCAGGGTGTGAACACAGCCTGCAACTTGTTTAGAGTGAGATTTTTTGGTGTGACTTTAAGTGTATTATTACCACTCCTTGTGAATTTTGCTGGCACTCACAGCGGTGCCAAAGGCACGAGCATTAAGCAGCCTCCTCCGCCCTGGCTGGGAGGGCTGTAGGTCAAGGTGAAGGTGTGCTGGGAGGCCAGTGCTCATTAGTACATATCCACGGGGTCTTTGGTGGCCACAGAAAATGCAGGTCCTCATCAAAAACCCTCCCAGCAGCCAAGTGTGGCAGGCAGGAGTTGAAGCAGGTGATAAATGTGGCTGTGTTGGTGCTCGGGGCCGGGTCGTTTGCTGAGCTGTTGTAAATCAAGTAACAGAAACTGGCGGTGCCCACAGAAGTACCAGGGCATCTGGGAGCTTGGTTCAGTAAGTGGCTTTTGGCAGCGGGTGTACAAATGTAGCAAATCTCTCATATTCTGTAATTCAGGGCTTTGGAGGCCTTCAATGGCAACTGGAGCTCACCCAGCCCTTGGCTATGGAGTCAGCTCAGCTCTCGGCTTCCCTCTCCTGAGCTGCCTCCACCAGCTCGCCTTACTTAAGCCTGTACCTATTGCATAAGCCTCTGGGGATATTTACATAAAGCATAATTAAAAATCAGACATAACATACCTCCTACAAGGAGTAGGATGAGTAGTTGAATGGCATGCACTCCAGAGCAGTTCAGTACCTGGAGATTTTGTCTGGGGCCCCCCTCCCTGCAATCTGAGGTCTCTTAATTTTTTTAACTGGGTTTGAAATTCAGAGTAAATATGTAGTTTGTTTCAAATTAGCAGTGTTGTCTATTGAAGTCATTGCTGCATTGTTGAACCTTCCTAACATGGATCTGCTTTGTAAATGGTGTGCACAATGCATCTTTTGACTTCTGAGGTTAATGTAATGCTCAGGCACTTTAATTTTCATTGTATTAGAAACAATATAAATAGCAGCATTTTCTTTACCATAAGGAATAGAAATTCAAATAGTGGATGCAAATTCAGATAGATAGTATTAAGCAGAAAAGCCTTTTCTCTAAAAAATGTAGAGTTCAGTTTAGCAGTTGATGTTTTTCTTTTGACAAGCTCTTTCAAAGTTGAGGAGGTAAGAGATGGAAGAAAATGTAAAATTTTCTTCCAGGAATTATTCACTGATTAGAAAACATCAAAGGATAACATGTTCAGGTTTCCAGAAGTGCATAGATGACTCTTCAGGATGCAGAAAGCTGGTTAGTAGGTTGTTCATTTATTCCCAGTCTGATTAGGCATCAAACTTCCAGAAAAATCATGGTAGGTATCTCAGTAACTTTGCAAGTCTGGCCTGTGGTAACCAGAAACAAGCAGTGTAGTTATGGTTAATCCTATTCAATAACATTTGACAGTGAACTGATTTTTAAGGTTTCTTGCAGAACTTGGGTCTTCCTTTAGTGCAGCCTGACCCAGTTGAGTACATGACCTAAAATAAATGTCAGCAACTGTTTTCTAATGATAGGTGTAGAAAGTAAAGATGTGAAATACTACTGTATAATTACATAAATATGCAGTGCAACCCCTTGGTAAGGAGAGATTTGCCAAATTTAGCAGAACATCTATATTTAGGTACAAATTTGCACATAGGTTTCGCCAGTCAACTAGTTACAGTCTGGTGGGGGTGGGAAGGGTTTGTTTGAGCATTAATGCTGAGTCATGAGTTCTTGTATTCTGATTTAAGTTTGGGCTACCCAGCTGCTCCCCTGTGAGCTTGATATTGGGCAGCTCTTCTGTGTCCTCTCCTTGCCTTGGAGGCTGCTGAAATCCAGCTGTAAGGACAGCTGGATGGTGCCATGGGGACATTGTCCTCTGCTCAGAGCTCAAACCATCCCTGCAACATTCACTTGACAGAAGGGTCAGTGTTGAGGGAAGGGGAATACACAGGCACTCCTTTTTCTGTGCACACATGTGCCTGGCCTTTAAAACTGGGAGCAGCTCCAGGACTGAACTGGGGTGTTTGTTGGGAGTCCACAGCTGGGGCTCAGAGCCTGCAGGTGAGGAGGCTGCAGAGCTTCAATCTTAGTAGGTGATTTTGAGTTCTTGTAACATATATGAAGATTCCTCAAAAGTATTAAGCTGTTATTGGGGAATAAAAGCTGTTCTTGGATTTAAAACAGAGGCTGGTCTTGACTTAGAGGGAAAAAGGAACCTTAGGTTTCTCCCCCACTGAAAACTTCACAAAGCAAGAAAAATAACTCCTGCATCTTGTTTGAGGACTGTTTGCAGCACTGTTTAAGTGAGCCTTGGAAGCCTCCCTCTTTGATTTGTCTCCTGCAGATGCTTTCTTCCCTAGCAGCAGCTCAGGTGCCATGCAAACACCAACCGAAGGCCTCGTGTAAACCTTATCTTCCTAGTGGGAATGGCCTTCTGCTGGAATGGGATACTGTAAGCAAACCTCAGAAATCAGTGATTTGTGCAAGTGCTTAGGTAAATTTGGGAGGTTTCTGAGCAGTGTCTGGCCTCAGAGGTTATCTCAAATAGAAACTTTCTTGCTGATACCTCATATGACCTTGGTCTGTGATAAACTAAAGATTTAGTAAAACTTTGAAATGATACAAATACTTCTTTTTTGTAGCAACAGACTGCAGTTACAAGGTTGCAACCTTTATGTTACAAACCCATGCGGCCTCTGACAAAGTGGGGTACAGGTGAATTAATCCTTGGATTGAGGGATTCATTTAATTGGGATTATGTGCTATAGTTCTTAACATAGGCAGATGTATATTGTAATAGAATACAGATAGTTTGGGGTTTTTTTCCGTTTAAAGTTATCCCTTTTTGTTGTGAAAGTGCAGAGGTTTTAGTTTGCATATCTTTGGAGGAATGCTGAGCAAGTGAAATTTATGGAAATACATCCTGTTGTAGGATAATATCTTCTTTTTACTCTTGAAACTCATTACTTAGGAATTTTTTTCTTATGTAATGTTGATTATTTGAGAGTTTTACAAAATACTAGAAAATTTTCTCAGTTTTTGCAGCATTGTGTATCTTCTGCTCAAGTGCAGATAGAAAACACCTATTTCAATAAAACACAAATAAAGGAATTGGTCCTGTGCTGGATCCTGTTACTTCTTTCCTGCTTTTTGTGAGATAAGAACCCTTACTCACTTTGGTCCTTTGCTTTCAAGAGGGAGATGAGATTTTTTTTTTTTTCAGAATTTTTTTCATCTTGAACTCTTCCAAAGCATCCTAGAATGTGTAGGAAAAGTGCTGTAGACTGAGAGGGGTTACTCACAGTTGAATTATGATGATGTGTTTGTCCAAATGCTGGTGGTAGCTGAGAAGAGACAAGTGTGACTGGCCATTCTGGCCAGGAGAGCTTTTCAAAGGTACCTTCCTGCATACCCATTCTGCAGGAAGAAAACACCCCCTAATTTAAAAAAAAAATGAGGATATTTTATTGGCAGGTGGACAGTGGGCCAAGAGAAAGTCATCTCACATGTTTTTAACATTTCATGTTTTAGCATTAGGTTTTAGCTAGGTCCCCAAGTTATTCTCCCTTGCCTTCAATAAAACACAGGGATTACTAATTAACTAAGATTTTCCCCTAGGAAAATCCCTAAACTTTTTGAACTTTTCCATTTCCAAAATCATGAATTAAACTAACAGTGTCACAGGCAGGTAGGTAGTGAGTCAGTCATGTTTCAAACCAAGGGAAGAGGGGAGATGAGCATTTGGAGCTGAAAGATCTGCTCCCACACTGTGATCCTTGGTCATGGTGCATTCTGAGCATCACCTCTTCAGACTGCGTGTTCCTCCACAGCCTGGAAGGGAGCCAGGGGGAAAAAGGAGTCTCACCCGGATGTCTGGCATTTAGGATTTCTTAGGACAAATCCAACAGGTTAGATAAATGTCTCTCTTTTAATCGTTTTTATGAAATAGTTAAATTTTTAAGCCCTTGTACTGCTACATTTTGAATTTTCAGTGGATCATAGCTTAACCAGGGCTCTCTGATAGTTTCTTTGAAATGACTAAGTGATGGCTCAGGAGTTGCATTGGGGTTTCTGCTGCTTTGGCAGCAGGACAGCGTGCACAGACCTGTTTATCCAGGCCTTGGAAAGAGTAACTGCCACTAGCTTGGGCTCTGAGAGGGGCAGAAAGCCCAGGATGATTTTCAGTTCGCTGTAAGCCTCTAGATAACTTAATTAGTCACTTTAAATGTTAAGATTCCTCTGTCTGAAATGTATAGGTTGGCCTGGAAACAGATTATTGAATTACTATTGTATTCTAGATCCACTTGTATGATTTTTTTTTTTTCTATTTAGGCACTGTCCCCTTGGATTGAAAAGAGATTTTAGAAGGTCATTTCCAAGAAGGTGGCTTAGAATACTTCCCATCTTGGTTGGGTGTGAGCTTTTACATCAGCAGACAAATGCATCTATTCATCTTCTGTCTTAAAAGTTGCTTTCACTTTGTTTTAATGCGTGGGATTTAATACTTGAGTAAGGACACCATCCTGAAAGCCCTGGCTAAATTGATGCAACAATCCCGTTTTATATTCTAATAAATCAAATACTGAATTACACCAGCTGTTTCTTGGTTTGAGGTGAGGAAAGAAGAGAGGCTTTTTCTGTGGGAATATTAGGTAGAAAAAACGGGTGAGGAGGGAATCCTGGAGTACATGGGGAAGATGGAGCACCAAAAATATGATTTAGAGTGGACTGAGATAGGATATGTGAAAATAAGGAGTGCTTGGTGCAAGTGGTGCCTATTTTAGTCAAGTTTCCTGGTCTCCATTCAAAGGTTTTCTTTGGTATAAAGTACGTGTCAAGAATTGGCATTTGATTTACTGGGATTGATGTGAATTTCGAATAAGCTTCAGTTGTCAATTCCAGTTCTGCACATGACAGCTCCTTGCTGCAAGAGATTGCTTTGTACATGGGGAAAATATAGTCATAATTATTTTTGTTTATCAGACATTGAATATGTGAGAGCTACAGGCTGGTTTTAGCAGTTTCTTTTGGTTTTTTTCAGTAGTTACTCTTTTCTGCTACACAGAGAAACTTTGTAACATTGCCAGTTCCTTGTACCAAGAGGAGTCAACCTGTGTGTTTGGCACCTTAATTCCGTGAGGGTTAACAAGGTGCAATCATGTTGCTTCTTGTGAAACAGTGTCTTAATAAAAATAAATTGTAGTGTTCTTGTTTCTGGAAGATCCACAGATCAGACAACTCTTTTCAAGAGCTTTGTGATAGGGTGTAGTTTGTAATATTCAGAACTACTTAAATGGTGTAGTGTCAGTTGTCTGCTTAAGAGAGAAATCAGGTAAGTGGTTAAATTGACATGAACCATTTGACAGCTGCTTGTCCAGGTTCTGCTTATGGTTCAGTATGAGTGCAAGAAAATTGAAAACCAAGATCACCAATCCCTGGAAAGGAAGAGTAATAGTATAAAACATTAATTCTGATTTAACGTTTTATCTGCATGTTTCAAATGACAGCTGGAATTTTGAGAGCTGACTGGTGACTTGGGGGTGCCAGGCTTGAGACCCTGTGGTGAAACAGCCATAAGGTTATCAGTCCTTGCTCACTGCCTGCTGTCTCTCCCATCATTTTAGGCAGCTCACATCAAGAACATTGTGCTTTGTGTGTGGATGTTGGACTCATGGCCCTCACTGTGTGTGAGGGCCTTTCCTTTCCTGCAGCAACAAATCCTGAGGTGGTGTCCACCTGTATTTACTCTGTATCTATAGCAGCAACATGAACCTGTGCTCTGAAATGAGCTCATCACAGCCCACATCCTATAGCTGCTTGTTTCATCAGCTGGTAATTGCTTAATATCTATGGGAATAAAGGCTGGCCTTTAGTTAATCCTGCCTCCAGTCAGTCAGCTTCCTATTGCAATCAGAGCTAAACAGATTTGCACCCCTTCTCTCCCCACCCTCCCAATTAATGCCCTGCCTACAGAGCTGCTGCTGCTGCAGGTGCTGAGCACTGACAGCTCCACTTAAAGGTGGAGCCATGGTCAGGTTTATGGCCTCACAGGGAATTGAGGTGATCTAATTCCTTTCTGTTCCCAGAAGAATATTGCAGCTTGTCAGACCCCTTTGTAAGTCCATGAAATTCAGTAAAGTAGTAGAAAATTGTTTCCTCCCCTGAGTTTTCTCCCTTTTTGATGTGTTAAAGCAATCTATGAAAGTGTGTGACAGCTGCCTGACTTGTCACAAGGTGAGCAGTGACTGGAAATGATGCTTCAGGTGCTTTATGCTCCCCACTGAGGTGGTGATGTCCCTGAGCACCCTGTACCCCTCAGGCTGGCAGGATGCTGTGTAATCACAGCATCCATAATGCTGGACAGTGCTCTCCTGGGGATTCACAGGGCTTGGTGGCTGCTGTCTTCTTGGGCTGGAACTTTTGTTTTTTAATGGAAGAAACTGTATTCAGAAATTGCAGCTCAAGCCAGACTGAGTGGGTGTGGTTTTATATCATTAATTATGTCCAAATTGATGTTCCCAATGATTCTATGTTGTTTCTAGGTACTGACTCTAGAGTACTTCCCTGAAATGTTTATTTTCTTTCAGTAGCTTTCAAGTGCCAAGAAAGGACAGTGTCCTGAGACCCCACTGAAAGGTTTTGTGAAAATACCCACATTATTGTGTGGTTTTTCCTCTTCCTTTACTTCATCTGTTGAAACTGAAATGGTTGTGCAGGAAGCCACCTCAAGCAGGTTACAAAATGTTTGGCTGGGCTGGCAGGGGAAGAGTGTTGAAAAGTTCATTTTCTGGTAAATCAAAACCAGGCCTTTTGGTGGTGTTAAGTCCACACCAAGGGGATAGTGCTGCACTTAATTAGTGCAGGGAGCATCTAAGAGTGTCATGTCAGGGACAAAGTCCTTCACTTTACTTTCTCCGTGGAATAATTATTTTTAATGGTTTTGATAACTAACATCCTTTATATGTGGAATTTAAAGTGGTTTGATGTCAAATTTGAAATACAAACTAATTTTCAGTCTTAACTTAAATAGTACTATGTCCTATCACTATTGCCCAAAACATTTAGAGCAGGATTGCAAGTTTTAATCCAATATTGGCACTTAGTTTAATAAAGAATATGACAAAACAAACTGTTAGAAGTTGGGTTTATCAGAAAAATCCACAAGAACTTTCTTGTGTAATCCTAATACTGCATTGCACATGTTGTTAATTATGGAGTGAAAATGTCCAAATGGAATTATAGAAATAATTAGGAAGGGTTTCCTAACACAAAAGAGAAATTCAGGCAGTCCTTTATTTGCATAAAAAGTAGAAGTTTAGGAGTCTCAGTCAAGAGCTTGGATCTTCATTATTTGTAAACACTTCACAAGCAGAGTATTGAATATTGTTACCCCAAAAAAGTGTTTGTAGGTCAAGCGGTTCCTGAAAGATACAAGCCCAAGGAAATAATTTAACAGCATCTTTGTCTTTCCTATCAGCACTTTTTGTAAAGACATTCTTCCCAGGAGCACAAATGGAAGGAGAAGGTAGAAGGAGCTGTGTCTGCTGCTGCCCTTGCCTGCAGGAGGAGGAGCCAGTGGTGCTCTACAGCCACCCAGGAAGCTTTTCCATCCTCTGTAGCCTGTCAGGAGCAGGCTCTTTGTGAGCAGGTCCAGGCTATTCTGGGAAAAGTGCTTTGCAGTAGTGCAACATAGGGAAGATCAGTTTAGATTTAATATTAGAAATGTGTTGTAACCCTGAACGTCGTTGTCCATCTCACCAGAATTCAGTGTCAGTGGTGATGTTGGTGCCCCCAAAGTCCCTCTGCATCCTCCTGAACCTGCAGTAAACTCAGTCCTGCTGTAAACACATAAACACTGATGGAGTTGAGGCCCCATGGCTGCGATGGAGCTGCTCTGGAGGGAGGAACCAGGGCTGTAACTGGATCTGCAGGGCTGGGAGGCTGCTGCAGTCCTTGGCACAACTTCAGGCAGGGTCCATCGCTGCTGTGGAAGAGCAGGAGACACACGGTGTGGGGAAACCCTGCCCTGGAGTCCCCTGCAGCTTCTTGGGTTTTCACTGGGAAGGTGAAACTGTTTTGGCAGTTAGAATAATATCTTGAGTCCTTGTGTTCCTAATGAGCCCTCCCAAGTAAGATGCTTATTAACTGCCCAAAGCAGCTTCCAAAATAATCCAAAAATAGCACAGTGACTGGTTGCTCTATCACTTTGCTGCAGATCTGATTAGGATAGAGCAGAGTGCCTAAATTGTATCACATGAGCAGTGAATTATATCTTCCAGGAATGCTAACATGAAATATGTTTGGATTTTTTACTTACTTCTTTTGATTTTTAAGGAAGTTTATTTTTTGTTTAAAAAGCCAGATTTGTTTGGTATATTTGAGATAGTTTGATTTAAAAAAACCCCCTATGATTAATAGTGATTGTTGTAGGTCACTTCTATTTGCAAGAGACATCTGATCAATTAGGTAATTTCTCAGTCTGCTATTAGTGATAAGATATCAAACTGTTCATTCTCCCTAGCTTTGTCTTAGTGTGTAAGAAACTACATAGATTTACAGAAATGTCAGACATTCTGACTTGAAAATACATTGAAGTTTATTCTGGGAGATTGGCGGTGGTGCAACTATTTTAACATTTTGCATATGGATTTTCAGTATTTTCACACTCAAGTTGTATTTGCATTGTGGGTATGTTATTAAGCTCTTACTAAAAATTAAAACAAAACCTAAGAATTGATGTTCAACATGTGCAGTAATAATGAAAGCATCTGCCTTCCTGTGATGCAAAACTATGATGAAAATACTGTATATGAAGCAAGATTTTTTGGTGAGATTTTACATGTGCAGAGTTTCTGGAAGTACAGTTGCTGATGTCAAGAAAAGCTGAAAGGCAAGAAGAGTTAAAGAGTCGTGAAAAGAGCAGACTGCACCAGTGCTACCCAACTTGTATTCTTAAATAAAAACTATATGTAATTTGTGTAAACGCTACTAATTAGAATAATCATTGTTAAAAAGCCAGATTTGTTTAGAGGTTCCTGTAAGCCGAATGTATTCCCTGTTGGTGGGAGAGAGGTTCCTTGCAAGCTGAGTATTTGTGAATGGTGAATTAACACTGATTTAGGTTCAAGAGGTGGATTGTTGCCTGTAATATCCAGTAAATATATCCCAGTGAGCTTGGGCTGGCAGCAGTCAGGAAGAAAATGATCCATATCTTTCCCAAAGTGTCAAAACCATGAAGTTTTTAGAATTTGCAGCAGGACAGTTTCTGGCAGGCTGCTGCAAGGCTGCTGTGCTTCCCTTGGCTGAGGATTGCCTGGCTCTTCCCAAGGCTGAGCCTGAGGCTTGCCAGGAGCCACTGAGTGTTTCTGCAGTGTTTGTTGTTCTCAAGTGCAGTTGTTTCAGTGGTAGGTGACATTTTTACTCCTTTTGGTATGCCCTCAAAAGGGAGGACTGCTGTTAAATGTAGTGGTGTAGTTGACAAAGAAAAATGTCCATAAGCACCTAATAAAATTCCTTGTATCTAATTCTCAACTGTATGTAATGAATGGTCATGTACACACAGTGGGGATTTCTGCCCTTCACCAGATCACACAAACGTGTTGCAATAGGAACAATATTTTCATTATATTAATGCCTTGTGTGGCCTTGTGGGGAAAAAATGAAAAACCCTGAAGTGCTCATGTAGGTAAGGGTGAATTTTCCCAGAAGTCAGTTTTGCATCAGAGCTCATGAAAGCAGGGAGTCCTTAAGCTATGGACTAACCTGGAATTTGAGTTCTGCTGAGGGGGCTCTTACTGTAGGGATGCATTTTGCTGTGAGTTCTAAATAGCTCTTTGTTTGTAGTACAAATGTGTATCACTGGTTTAGGTCACTATTTTTCTGCTTGTTGAATATTCAACACTTTCTTGCAATGACAGTTTCTTATTTTAGGACCATTGCTTGGACTAGCTGAGAAATCTCACTTCTCTGAGCACCAAATCAGAGCCTGCTGCCTTACCTTTAATATTTGTGTCTGGCACACAAGATCTACTATCTGTAAGCTGGCCAGGATGACAAATGCCCACTGAGATGTGGGCCTCATGTTTGGTGTTCCTAAAAAGTCATATTTGCTCCCTGATTCCCATTCAATTCCCATTAGCATTTCCCTGGCTGGCTTGGACACCAGGGGATAGTGTTACAGCCATTTACATATCAAAAAGGGGAAGAAATGAGCAAACCCAAGTTGCTCTTGAATAGCTGTGCTGCTCCCAGATCCTATTAACATTGTTCACACAATGGAGCACTTAATGAATTTGCTGATGGCCTGATTTGATTTTTTTTTTGGAAGTATAAATTTTCCCTTTCCAGGGGAAATGAGATGGTAGTTTTCTGCTGAGGTGAGAAAAATAGGGGGAAGTATTTTGGGGAAAACAGAAAGGAAGATGAAAGTGGGGTATGAAGTGGGAGAGGGCAGCAGTGGCTGAGAAACAGGAATGTGTCTCATTTTTACAGCAAATCTTAGGCACCAATAGTGTTGGTACTGATAACAGACAACATCTAATTATGAAATAGTGTTTTTGTCTTAAAATATTACTGAAAATAGAGGAGATTATGTCTGAGCTTGGGAGATTCTGAAATGTAGCTCTGCTCTCATTAGAGTGTGAGTCAGGTATCCTCCTTGTTTACTCTGGCAAGCTGTCATAAAACTGCAGAGTGTTATGTTGAGAAATTCCATGGACTTGTGTTTGGAGGTCACGTGGGGCACTGGTGGGACAGCATTATTGCTGCTCAGTTGGAATACCTGCCTGCTTAATCGTTCTGCAGATCTGTTCTTGCCCACAAAGCAGAGCACACTGGGGTAATGCTGAGTGCCAGCTTGGACACAAATGTTTTGCTGTTGAGTTTTGGTCAACTCTCGTGCTCCTGCTCAAAACAAACAAAATCTTTGTGCTACCTCTGTTGAAATTGCTTTTTAAAAAAGAAGTGAAAGGCATCTCGGGAAAACATTCCATCTTTCCCTGGCACTCTGATAGGTCCAGCTGTACCAAAATCATTACTGGTGGCTTTTATTAATAACATGGTGGATGAGCTTCTGGTGGCAAAGGTGTTACAGCCTCTGGTGGCTGCCTGCTTGGGTGGTTAACTGTGCTATCATGCCTAACACTTATTCAGTATTTAATCTGACTTGACCTTGCTGTATTAAAGAGGTTTAAAATTGAAATTTTTGCAATAATTTTTTATGCAGGTTTTTTTTTTTTTCCTTTTGTGATTTTAACTACCTCTTCAGTGAGTTGACCAGATGTTTTTTGTAGTTTTGTTCTACGTTCTTGGCAGTTAAAATACAATTATGATATTACAGTTAGATTATTTTTGTGGGAATTTTTTGGGGGTGATATTTTAGATTTAATTTAAAGCTGCAGAAATGATAATTTTTTTTTTTCTAACTTGGCAAACAGGTTGAATCATTTATTTTGGACCAAGAAGATCTTGATAACCCAGTACTTAAAACCACATCGGAGTTATTCTTATCGAGTGCTGCAGAAGGTGCGGACTTGAGAACTGTGGATCCAGAAACACAAGCAAGACTTGAAGCCTTACTGGAGGCAGCAGGTACTTCCCTTGTACAGTTCTTTTTCTGAACCTGTCTCATACACAGATGTGGCAGCAGGTACTTCCCTTGTACAGTTCTTTTTCTGAACCTGTCTCATACACAGATGTGGCAGCACATAAATTTTGACACACTAGTGAAATGTTCATGGAAATTTCTCATGATGAGCAGAACATGGAGAAGAAGATCATAACTCTTAACAGTGTTGGAGGTTGCTTGGTCCACTCTTTCTGTACATACAAAGTTAGAAAAATTAATTTGAATGAAATGGTATTTCATTGACTTGAGATTACATATGTTACCAGATGGAGAATTAATGGGGAGAAAATAGAAGAAAGTAGACTTGCTAAAATGAATTTTTTTTTCCTGCTGCTTTGGTCAATATATAATTATTAATTTATTACTCCAAAAATTTATAGGTAAAATACTTTTTTCACTGTTTTAACTTTTACAAAAGCATTTTCACATTCTGTAGTTCTGAGGTATCACTGTTGGAAAATACATATTAAACATTCCTGTTTTGGAACCAGACCTGATGAACATAGTTTCCTCTATATTTATTAGCTGAAGAGTGAAAGCTTGACTAATTCAAATCCTCCTACAATTTGTGACTGGGGTGTTTGTAATGGATTTGGAAATTATTTGTTAGTTTCAAAATTCCAAGGACAAAAAGATATAAATCCCCTGCTTTGAAACAAATCCTATTTGATCATCACAGCTGTGTACTCAGACTTGTAGTGGTATGCTGTAATTGGAGTTACTTTGGAACACTTAAAGAGCTACATAAAATAGCACTTATTTGCAGGTGTTTAGATGCTAAGCTATGTACAGTCTTAAAGGAGAATCCTTTCTGAGGAAGCAAAAGGGGCAGGCATTTGGGATGTGGGTTCTCTTTGCATTTTGGATTTGAAAAAACCTCAACTTAGAACACAGCACAGCTTTGGTCAGCAGGAAGTTGCAGCAGCCTATCTGCTGTAACTCTTGAGGACCAAACTTTATTTTGCAGGAAGACAGGCTGTTCCTGGGATACCCCACTAAGGGAATTTGAATAATTTAATCCCTTTTTAAACACTTTTAAAAATGAAAATCAGTTCCTCTCGTGTACTTGGTGGCTCTTGTGGTGGATCTGACTGGGGTTATTGGGCAGTGCTGGGGCAGCAGTGCTTGCAGGCATCTCACAGTATTTGACATATCCAGGAAGTATCTTTGCTGCTTTTAACATCTGTGAGAATACTGTCTTCAGATTTCTAAGCAGTAGTTGGGTATTTGTCCCCAGGATTAGATAATTTGTTTTGTAGCTGAGGTTTCCATGTCTTGATTTTCCTGTGTACGTGAGCAGAGCAGATCAAATCTGGAAAGAAGAGCAAATCAAAAAAGGAGTGCCTTTGTTTGAGGACTTAATCTCCTTCTCTGAAAAGTGTGGACACAATTTAATGCCACTTGATGAATGTGTGAGATCAAAATAGTGAAAATACTCTGGGGAAAGTTCTCTAGTTAAGCTGTACTTGTCTTTCCCACTGTGGATTGGAGCACTAAAAATATCAGGCTAACCTAAAGAAGATGCTGCAAATCTTGTAGTTCACTAATAAAAGCCATAATTTGACAGTGATTGAAAAAGAAGTTAGTGGTTTTGGGAGGTGTTCTAATATCTTCACTGGGTTTATCTGCCTGGTTTGACTGAAAATACCCTTTTTAACCCTAAGTGAGCTTCTAGGCTTCCATCATGGCAGCCTAGTGTTGGGCCTTTGTATTCTTTCACAGTTTGGCAAAAGCAAATGATTTCTGCTGTTTTTTAGTCACAGTTCAGTCCTCAGCATTAATGAAAGCTTGGAAAAGTAGATGGCAGAACAATGGCTCAAACACATTTAAAGCCTTGTCTGTAGTTTCCAGGCATAGCTTGGCCTTGGTTGTGATGATCCCCCTGTGATTGGCTTGATTCCACCTTACAACCTAGAGGAAAATCAGTCTTGTGTTCAGTGTCGTGGATTTCTTGGGGTTTCTCACATGCCGGGTTTGTGACTGTGTCATTAGGATCTTAATGAGCATGACTTGCAAAACTAGTTTTGCTCATTCTTCCTGAATCCTTTAATGCTCAGATCTCACATGGACATGTTGTTTATTCGTTCTGGAAGGTGAGTTCTAGCTGCTGCAGCCACATGGGATATTGTTCTTCCACTTCTGCACAAGTGGTTTTCAGCTATTGTGTCCTGTAGGATTTGTAGGAGTTGTGTTTTGTTTGTAAGTTGCTGTCTTGGTTTGAGAGCTGCTGCACAGGCGAGTGTAGAAGCCCGAGGTCATTTGAACTGCTTGAAAATGTTTCTGTAAGTTGTGTTTACCCACCATGAGAGTGCTGGATACTTTTCACTTGCTTGTTGGACTTGCTTGTTCTGTTTCAAGGACTGTGGATGTTCAAGGTGGGAGCCTTAAGCCAAATTCCTAGCAAGAGGTTTGTGTCTCAACCCCCTTGGCATAGCAGCAATTAGACACATGTACATATCCATGTGCACATAAACACAGATTTCTTGTTTTTCTCTGAAAAAATTTCAAGTTTCTTGTTTTTCTCAGAAGTGCCTGATTAGCTGCAGTTTAGACAGTCATACTTTATTCTGTGAAACAATAGGCACTTTATTAATGAGCAACTACCTTTAAACAGCTGTCAGTGTTTGTATAATTTCACAAAAAATAGTTCTACAATCTGAAGACCAAGAGACTGTTGTAAATATCAGTTGTTTTCCGCCTTCAGAAACTGAAGATAAATTAAAACAACTGAATCCTGTTGTTTTGCAAGTTTTAACCTAAACAAACCAAGTCTTGTATATCTCCCTTCAGTTTAACTCCCATTAGCAGAGAAGAGATTTATAGGTAAAATAGCCTATGGAATGAGAACCATCCTGCTTGGAGGATGTTTCCATTTTTCAAGCTGTAATTAAACAGATTATTAGTATTCTGAGAGTGAAGTCCTGTTCTGCACTAGAAACATTTCACTTCACTGTTAATTAGGGTACTCTTGATTTCTTAAAATAATATCCCAGCTCTGAAGAGTGGTGATTCTTGTGTGGATCTTCAGTAAGAAAGTCTATTAAATGCTCTTTTTAGGGGCAGTAGTTTACAGCTGGAGATGAGAGCTCTTTGCTACTGGGAATGAATGGTTGGAGTGTTGAGAGCTCTTGCTCTGCTTAGAGGATTCCTTTTGTGTCCTCAACATGTGTTGGTAAAAGGGCAAAGTGGGAAAATTCCAACAGGTTAAACCCGTTTCATTTTCTGTTCCCAACTTGTTTCAGCATCAGGAAGAGGAAATGACTCGCTTGTGTTGTGCAGTCCTCTTTGTGGAGGTTGTTTTAGAGGACAGAAGAAGGTGTTGGTTTAGGCACATGGCCAAATAAAAATCCTGGATGCCCGTTTGGTGTATTCTGCACCGAAAACACAGATTGCTACAGAAAGTTGTGAAATGTCAAAATGTTAATCCCTGCAGTTCAAATACCCTGTTGATAGTGTTTCAGCATGGTTTGGCTGAGTTTTCTGGGAAGTGACAGTGTCACTGAGATGCTTTTTGACTTGAGGAAATAGCTTGAGTGCCTGTGTCCCTACCAACAGAGATTTTAAGTATTTTCCTTCTCAATCTGAACGTTGAAACACTTTGACAATGAAACACCAAAAAAAAAGGTGCAGAAGAAAGTGGTAAAGAAACTTCAGCTGCCTTTGGAGGACATGATGTTCCTGTTGAGTATCCACACAGGGAGGAGTTCTGTAAGCAGTGAGTTCTTCAAGACTCCCACTATTGTTTGCAGAGAGGCTTGTGAGGAAAATATTTTGAGAAGGAGACTGTTGAGCCAAAGGTTTGTTTAATGAAACATGTGAAAGTCCATCTTTATGTTCAAACAGGGAGCAGATTTATGCACATCCTTCTTTTCTTATGAAATCAGTATTAATCAGTAAAAATCACTGTTAATGTGACTGGAGACCCTCTCAAATGGTTTGGTGTTTTTAAGACTTTCAGGGATTAATTGTAGTGTAAATGATGAAAGACAAATCGAAATCTAATAATGTGAGTCTGTTAATACCTGTGAATTTCAATAGTTCATTCAGGCATGGGGGCCTGATACTGCTCTTTGGAAAAGCTGGTAGGGTGGTGGTGGGAATAGGTTGTGTGTTTTGGAACTGGGAAAGACAAAAAGTGGAAATGATCACTTGCTTAGCAGCAATATAGAACACAGAACACACATATGAATGAGCCTAAATGAAATCTACCTGCTTTAAAATAAACTGAAAGGTTAGAGTAGATTCAGCAGTTGTGAAATTAAGTGCTTTCCTCTGTGTATGTATATTTCTATTTACTCACTTACCAACCTATTGACCAAACCTTTTTTTTTTTTTTTCTTGTGATGTGATGGAACCCATTCATTATTCACTAACAACAGGGGTTACCAGGCAGTGAGCTGTATTCTAAAAGAGCAGTGCCAGAGAGGCACAGCTTGCTTTCATCCTGCATCCAAGGGAACCCTCAGAAAGTGTCAGAGACTGGGCTAGAGAAATTCTTTGATCATGTTATTTGTGGTGATTAAGATTCATGTGTGGACTTGGTGTTTCTTTTCTTAGGGCTGATGAGTAACTAAGCTGTGATTTAAATGAAGGTGGGCATTAGAAACTTAATGTCTGAAGGGTTATCCAAGCTCCAGTTGAAGCTATAGAAGTGGGGGTCTGCAAAAAACAGATTTATGTTTGTCAGTTTATTGGTTGCATCTCTGTGCTTGTGGAATGCAGCAAATGCATATTTAATATGTATTGGTGCTATGAAATAAAGAAAGAGAAGCAGGATCTTTTTTGGGGGGGGGGGGAATCAGAGAGGATTGCTGGAACTTGTGCAAAGATGTAACTTCATTGTAAAAACATTGCAATATCAAATTTGAAGTGTGCTTAGCCTCCTTCAACATGGCCAAAATCTCACCTTAGTCCAGTTACTGTGACTGATTGTAAACCAAGAAAGGCTTTTCACCATAATTTGATCTGATCTAAAATACTTGGTGTTATATGGACATAAGGGAAACAATTTTCACTAGGACAGTTTGAATAGGCTTCATTGTAGGTGTTTCTTTAGAGATCAAAGCTGCCCTGCCACTGAAATCACCACTGTCTTGTTAACTGGAAAGCTTCTGCCTTTTGAGATGTTGGCACATTACAATGACTTACTCATTTTCTTTCTTCACCATCTAAAGATTCAGAGTGGGAAGGAATATATGGTATGTGAAACATACAGATTTGTTGTGCTTTTCAGTAAGTTGGATAAATGGAGTTGTGTGCATGTAATTGAATTATTAATATTATGTCTCTCCGAGATTTTGCATGATTTAAATATTTTTTCTGTTCTAGTAGGCTTTTAGATTAGAAAAAGTCGAGTCTAATCCTGCTCTTAGTCAAATTAACTTCCATGCTTTGACAGTGTGTTAAATGTATCAGCTTCATATTTTTTAGCTGTTTTCCAGATGGATTTTGCTGTGAAGAACAGTCTCATTGTCATAACACTTAAATTGCTGCCTTTAGGTATCAGATGGCTAAGTTACCTCACTGGCTCTGAAAGTTTTACTTCTGGAGTTCTTTGGCAAAGATGATTTTAACCTTTCTTCAGAGGGGATGGGGAGTGGGAAGAGACCAGACAAAAACTTAGCACTTAAAAAACTTAAAAAATTTTATTTTGTGAAGTATAAAAATTGGCCAGGGTTCTCCTCAATCTCTCAAGTTGCCAACATATTTATGTATATATCTGTGTTTGTATGTCAGAGGTAGTCATAAGTAATCAGCAAGTTCTTCATGATTGTACCATAAACAATTTGTGCAATCCTCCTTTTAACAAGATATTTTTTCAGTTCTGGATACAGTTTTTATTACCTTCTCCTTTCTATTTTCCTTCTGCTGTATTTTATTTTTCATGTAAGTTGGATTCTTCTGTAAGATAAAACACCCTTTGCTCTCTTGTTCCAATATGGGGAACACATTATTGCTGCTTAAAAATATTTTTCCATTCAGTATTGATTTCAGAACGGACTTTTATATTAGTACTTGGAGTAGCCTTAGCCAAAAGGAATGTAGGGAGAGTTTGGGCAGGAGAAAATAATAAAGGCAGCTTTATTGACAGTCCCGTGTATTGCCTGAATTGAGATGGGATGTACTCAGTGCAGAGTTGCTCTCTTTGGTCCCTCTGCCTCCTTTCTCAGCAGATGGCTCTGGTGTGGTGCTGTCCTTGGCATGCTGGGAGGGAGCTGTGGAAATGAAGCAGTTACTGCTCCTGGAAGTTTGAGTTCAGCAGAATGTGACTGTCCTCCTGAAATGTGTCAGGAGAGAGTGAGGAGGTAGACAAGCCTCAATGTCTTCCTTGTATCTTCTGCAAGAAGAGTCTTAGTTTATTGAAAAAACTTGAAATCTATGTTTGCTTTTTTTGTTGTTGTCTGCATTTGTCAGTCATGTGTTTTCCTTAGCACATGGTGATAAAATCAGAGTTTAGAAGTGTTCAAAAGAGAGTTTGATGTTGGCTGGATGCTTTGGGTGTGCAGATGATCGGATCTGAATCAGTCCCTCAGATTTCCCTTTTTGTTTGCTTGTTTTGTTTTTCTTTTTTTTAATGTTCTGTAGCTTAATATTCAAGCGTGGTGGCAGTAACCAGTGCCAGCCACTGAGCTCCATACTGGTCTAACTGGTAAATCAGGTTGGTAGTGTGGATGTGGAGCCACCCCTTCTGGAACTGAGGGAAGTGTCGTGTGAGGAGTCATTATTTGGAGCAGGGCTGTTTGCTGCCAAAACGGTCTGGGTCATGTTCTGTGTCTGGGGACACCCTCTTGGGGTGGTCTGTCTGTAACACTTCTGTCACTTCTGTACTCTCAGCAAATATTTGGGGTCTTTTAAAGCATCAGAAGCATTAGATTTACTGAGTCATCAAAACTTTGCAGTGTAATATATGAATTAGTTTGTTTTTCTAATTTACTCAACTTTGACAAAATGTTACAGTTGTATATTTAGGAGGTAATTCTAAGCAAGTTTCCAAGAAAACAAATGGTAATATAGTATATACATAGCGTAAATGATTCAGTTCTGCTTGTTTCTAGAAAGTCAAGCTCATTTTCACCAGATTAATGAAAAACAAAATATGTGAAATATTTGATTCTGCTTATGGAAACAAGTGGCTTTTTTTACAGTGGGGTATGATCATTATCATTTCCTGCTACAAATTATTTTGTACTGTTTTACAGACCTTACTTTGAAAGCTAAGAATTTAATCTCTAAATTTAAAATGAGCTGTAATACATTAAGCATCTTGCACAAAAAGGCAGGTTATATTCTTTGTGAATATGAATTATTTAAATACTTGAAGATTCAATCCATTCTAGGATATGTTAAAAAATTATTGCATTACATAAAATTATCCTGGTTTTATTCATCAAGAAAAAAGTTGCTGTGGGAGCAAAATGCTCAGTGCAATTCTTCAAGGACTTTTCCCCCTGTGTAATAAAACTTGCCTCCAAACCAAGAATTGTTACCTTGTCATTTAGACATCACCTTTCTCTGAAATTCTGTAGAGCTTCTTACAAGTTTTTTCAAAAATTTGGCTGAAAAAAGTCTCAGTAGATTTCAGTTTTATCTTCTTTTCCTTCTCCCCAGGCAAATTCAGCTGTGCTTGTGCCATTCCTGATGGGTGGCTTTAGGAACTGCTTACACAGACAATCTCCAGAGCATGCCAAGCCCACTGCAGTCCTTGGGATGAGAAGGTTTTTTGGACTGCCAGTCCTCAGTGTTATGTACTGAAATATGTAACTCAGGGGTGAAGGGAGCACTGAGCTGCTTCCTTTGGAAGAAAGATGCAGTAAAGCAGTCAGTGCTTTTCAGTGGCTTTGACTGCTGGTTTAATGCATCTACCCAGGTTCAGTGTTCCCTTGTCCAGTGCAGCTGATTGCAGACTGATATCACCCCTTTGTTTTTTGGGGATTTTTTTGCTAAATAACATCTAACCTTTCTCTGCCCTTAACTCATGTTCTTTAGACTTTCATCTGCTCTTGTTCTCCTCTGGAGTCTCTGTACATGAGCTCTGTTCTTCATGACTTTATGCCCCAAATGAGTGGTGTTACTGAAGCTGAGCTCTATTGATGCATGGAGAGAGGAGTGTTATTTCATCTGTCCTGCAAGCTGTGTTTTGTTTATACATCTCCATTTGTTGTCTGCCTTTTGCCTTTGGTTTGCAAGTTGAATTTGTCTTTAAATCTACCACTACTTTTCTGAAGAACTGTTATAAATTATTCCATGTGTGTGCATTTGATTATTCCTGTGTATGTGTGTGTATGTGTATTTTTTTTCTGACACCCATGTTTGAATATGTCCTTTAAAAAAACCTTCTCAACTCAAAATCATTATAAGGGCTAAAATTGTGTCTTTGCTTTCAAAGAATTATTTGGCTTTTGAGTAGCAAGAGGAAGACCCTAGCAAGCAAGAATGTTCTAACCAACCTGGCCTGACTTCCAGCTGGTTTTGTCTAGTATTGCCAAAACCAAGTAAGCAGAATGTTTTGGAAGTCTCTAGAGGGAAAGTAGGAAGATTTGCTAATGAAAAGAGGATAAACTTGCACTATGGTTGTGCTTCTGGCTATTAACCTTCATTTATAGTGAGAGCACCCAGTACCTGATCCAACACAGCAAGAGGTAGAACAACTTTTAGTTTTTACACAGATTAAGAGCAAAGACCAGGAGGAAATAGAGAAAGAAGTTTGCTTTGGTAGAACCTTAATTGGCTGGACTTTTCCACACTCACTGTTGGAAGCAACTCCCTCCATTGGATTTGTGCTTGTTACAGTTTCTCTGTGCACTGTGCTCTGAGGAAGCTCAGTAAAACTTCTCTGTGTGGTGGCACATGTTGGATTCTGTGACCTCTGATGGACAAAATCTGCCATCTGAAGCACCAGAGCTTCAGAGACATGCAGCTGGGTAAAACTGCATCTCTTCCCTTTCTTTCTAAAACTGCAAGAGGTTGCTGTAAAAAATAAATAGTTGGGATGACCCCTCCAGGATGTTTTTGTAGAGGGGTGTTAGCAGTGGATGGGTGTGTTCTTTCTTCAAGTTGGGTCATGGTAAAATAAATTCCCTGTTTTCTTTTTGAAGACTGTAGTATCCTGAGTTTTAGTAGTTTGATATTCCAATCAACTGTGGTGTACTCCAAGGTCTTACTTTCAGGATCTTTGGTTATGCAGCATGTATGTAATGATGACAATATGCTGGAAGCCTGTGGATCATTTTAGGCAGAGGAGAGGGTTTATGAAGAGTTTCTTAAATGTTCACTTTGAAGCATGGATTTATACACTAGTCTGTGCTGTACACCATTAGTGTGGTGATTGTTTTTTTTTTTTAAAGAAGTGGTGCACTTGATCACTCTCTGAAAATACTCAGTATTTTGACTTGCTTTGCCATACATAATGAGCATAAACTGGGGGCTAAAATTCTGTGGGTTCTGAGTTAGCTCAGTGATGTTACTGGCACTCAGTTTGCTCTTAGATCTTTGCTTGAATGTAGTGTAGTATTTGCAAATGTCTTTTTCCCAGATAGCCACTGACCACTGTACTGAGTCAAAATTGATTTGTGATTCAAGAAGGCAATTACAGCCCATTGGGGCTCAGTTTGTCACTGACTGCCAGAAACTTTGAGAAGAGTTCAAGTGGGCTGTTTGTCTATAAATAGCACTCAAAGGTTACTTGGGTTCTTGCCTTCCTGCATCTCTGTTGTGCAGGGGGGCCATATCCTGGAGTCAGTGTGTGATACTTTCCTTTCCTTTAGATTACTCAAAAAGCAGAAAATAATTCCACTGTCTTCCCCTTATCCCACTAAGTAGGTGGGAGTGTCTGTAAAGCAACTTATTTTCAAGGGACACAAGCCCTAAAGAGGATGAGATGTGAAATTCTGAGCTGAGTTAGAATGCTAGAAGTCAAGAGCAGGAATTCTGTGCACCTTTCTCAGCGTGAATATTTTTTTTCTTCTCTTGATGTTGCTCAGGGATATGTGAGGTTTTTCTTTGCTCCCTGCCCTCCCACGGTGGACAGTGCCATTTCCATGTTCCTTCTTCCCTTGTTTCAGTAGCAGTCAAGTCTTTGACATGTATCTTTCAGATTCTTGGAGCCAAGCAGTTGTCAGACTTGAAATGAGAAAATATTTCTCTCTGATAAGCCGTGAAAGGAGGAACCAGGAAATGAAGAATAATTGCCAACCATTAGCTGTGATATTTCTCTGTAAAATAATTAAATAAACTATGTACATTTTTCCATATTTGATGGCACAAAGTAAAAAATTTCTAATTTTCTTTACAGAGGTCATAATTTCTGCTTCTGGATCATTTAGCAGGCTGCCCCCTTTGTAGTTGTATGGGCAAATATTGTATGCACTACAATCTTAGTTTAAATTCCCCAGGAATGACTTAGGAGTTTAAAACTACTTCATAAAAGCATCCAGCAGCAATCCAGATTCTTTCTTCTCTTCCTTGACTCACAGGAGTGTCTGAGCTGGTGTCCAAAGCTAAGAATTTGAGTGGTGCTCCTGTGATTCTGGCTGGGCACTGGGTGGGTGACAGCAGCTCCCCATGCCCAGTGCTGTGCTGCTGGGATGCTCTGGGCTGGACTGGGATGCTCTGGGCTGGACTGGGATGAACTGGGATGTGCTGGGATGCTCTGGAATGGACTGGGACGTGCTGGGATGCTCTGGAATAAACTGGGACGTGCTGGGATGCTCTGGAATGAACTGGGATGAGCTGGGATGCTCTGGAATGGACTGGGATGTGCTGGGATGCTCTGGGATGAGCTGGGATGCTCTGGGATGTGCTGGGATGCTCTGGAATGGACTGGGATGTGCTGGGATGCTCTGGAATGGACTGGGATGAGCTGGGATGCTCTGGAATGGACTGGGATGAGCTGGGATGCTCTGGAATGGACTGGGATGAGCTGGAATGAAGTGGGATGAGCTGGGATGTGCTGGGATGCTCTGGAATGGACTGGGATGAGCTGGGATGTGTGTGCTCACGCTCTGCTGGGCAGGCTGGGAGCAGGTGACAGCCCAGCTCGGGACATGTGCTGACGCTGCCGTTTAACTGTGTCCAGTTCAAAGCCAAACAAAGCCGGGTGAACAATTCTGCCCGTGGCTGAAGTTTTCCCTTAGCTAATCACAGCAAGGCTGGCAGGCATGATACAACCACAAGAGCATTTGTTTTAAGGCTATAAGTATAAAATGGAGTTGAATACTCTCTGGTGCTGCAGCCCTGGGGGAGGTGTGGAGGGTTTGTGGCAGGAGGAGATAGAGAGGGAGGGAAGAGAAGACTGGCAGGGGAAAAGGCATTGGGCACCCAAGTAGCTCACTGTGGTTTTGCTGCTGTGGCAAATAATTTTGAGTGTGTATTGCTGGCTTTTATCTGTGTTAAGGGTGGGAAAAAAAAATCCCTGACTTGGTCATTCAAAAAAATTTTAAAACAAAGTGCTAAGCTCCTATTTAATTGTGATATCCAGTGTAACTCCCATTTAATCCCAGCAAAGCACCAACACAAATTCAGGTTTTTCAGAGTCACATAGATAAACCACTGTTTAATCCCATTCTTTTCCTTTATAATTTGAATTAAAGTTAGTACTGTGTTTTAAATATTTTTGTCTCAAATCTTATATTTTCTTGCAATGAAAAACAAGTTGGGAAGAAGGTCTTAGTTACCAATGGGTAAGAGTACTTTCTCCATTTAACAAGTGAAAACCAAATCAGAACAAAGCCAAGGAATTTAGTGGAGCTGGTAGAAATATCTATTCTCAGACAGAACTGGCAATTGTTCCCACTGTAATATTGCTTCTGTCCTGATTGTAGTTGCTCCTTTAAAAACCAAGGTGACCCAAGAGTTGGAGCTCTCTCCCAGCTGTTCACCCATGGTGAGATGGGTGGAAAAGCTGCTTGGTGCTGCTGAAGTACATCTGTAATCATGACACCAGAGTAATTAATAATGTAATTCCTAATTCCATGTAAACTACATACAATATATATGGATCAAAGTGCATGTGTTTGAGTGATCAGCTTGATTTTCTTCACATATGTGATGAGTGTGTCTGGAAGTTGTTGTTCCTGTAAGGGGTCAGCACTGTTGAAGGTTGCATCTGGAAAGTTGTTGCCTTGTAGTAAGGCAGATGTTTCTTTGATAGAGATTTAATAGAAAAAAAAATCTTGAAAAAAATTGGAAGTTTGAAATTCTTGGTAAAGGTTCTGGATTAGGAAACAACCATTTGGAACAAACATTGTGACAGGAAGGTGTGTGAGGTGGGGAAGGTGTTTTAGTGGCTGTTTGCTGCCATAGTCAGGCAGTAATCTGCTCTTCCTGCATGGTTTTCTCTCCTTTTACCACTTCTGATACTGCCTAGAAAAACCTTTTGCTGCTCAGACTTATCTTGCTGTGCTGAGAGAAAACTCCCTCTTCTTTCCCCCAGTGTGAGGAGCACAAAGTCATCCTTCTGGAAGTGACCAAATGTTAGATGGGCACAGAAAAACTCATGTTATTTTAGCTTTAGAAAAGGTAACCTAATGTTCATACCTAGGAGAAAATGGATGCCTTAATGAAAGCTTGGAAAAAATCAAACTGACAGAAAAATTGAGAGTTCTGCTGTAGCAAAGTCTGGCATGGCCAGGATTTTAAATAAGATGAGTATTGAGGAAGTAGTTATGCAGGTAATTTTTCTGGTGTTGTTCTGTTCTATTTGACCTCTCATATGTTACCAAATCTCTGCTACAAGGTTTAAAACAGTCTTTTATTTCAGTGTTCCAAGCTAAAATATGTCTGCTATTCCATATCTGTCAAATACCTGTATTCTTCCTTGCATTCTGAAAACAAAGTAATAGGGTGGATTGGGTTGGTAGAGAGGAATTAAATAAAATTGCAGACTCTTTGGGAAGATTTGGATTTTTCTGGAAACATCTGTAAGTCTATGTAAAGCTGTTTTTCATTGCTGAATTTGCTTACTGGGCTTCCAAGCTTTACTAAAAATGGAAGTTTGGTGACTGAGGTAGTGAATTCCCTGACTAGGTAACTCTTACTGAAGTGACGTGAGACTAAATTGAAATCTAAATTTATAAACTGAAACTTCATGAATCTAATTTCTCAAAAGAAATGTTAATGAATATTGACTAGTTAATCAAGGATTTGTGTTTGTATGGAATTTAAAATTAGTTTTCAGAGTGTGAGCTATTTGAGCACACTAATGTAAAAGGAGATGATCTCAAAAAGGAACCCTTGCCATCAAAATGTTACTGAAATAACAGTAAGAACTAATTGTGGCTGAGAAGTACTTCCTGGCTTTGGATTCTGGAAAAGGAAAATCTCACTGCTACAGCTGCTGTGCTGGAAAGAGGAGAGAATGTGATGGAGATTGCTGGCTCCTGTTGCCACAAATGCATTGAAATACATGTAAATGCAAGTGTAATATTAAGAGTTTGTAGTGTCATGGAAGTGAAAATTAGGAGCTGGAATTAGGGGAAGTTTTCTCTAAAGGTGTGTGTGTGTGTATGTTGTAATGACCTTTCAGGTTTTTCAGGCATCCCCTTTCACTTGTGAATATTGCTGGTGGATATTGTGGGTGATTTCCTATTATGTTTAAGAGTGGATTTGTGAAAAAGGGATATTTTGAGATAAGAACTATGAAATACAGTCCAAGGAGAATAAATTTCTGCTTTTGCCAGAAAATGCTTAGCAGATGATCCGAACATGATTTTTCAGATTGCACTGAAAATGTCATTTTTGAGTGTCACAGTTTGCTGTCAGGAATATGATTTGTAGCAATTGAGAACTCAGCTGCTCTTGAAGTCTATGGGGAACTGTGATGGTGACACATAAAATATTGTCAAATGCTAATTAATAAAAATTTTAAAAACCCCTCAAGATGTAGCTCTTAATTTCATGCTAAATGAATTTTATTTAGCACGTCCAAATACTAATTGAAAAGAAGAAAAATAAAAGTTGCAGCCAGTGAGTTCTGTATGTGCCATGCACTTGGTGAGATGGGAAAATAGTTTTATAGTGAAAATTTGTACCAAAGGATGTGTGAGGTGCAGCTACACCAGGGCTGATGGAGGTACAGTGAGTTTTCATTGCTCTGGAGCTGAGATCAGACCATAACTGTGATTTTCAGTGGTAGTGATTCCAAAGGGTATGCTTGGCTTGGAAACACTGAAAGCCTCAATGTAGTTTTTTTAGTGTTTTAGAAAACAAAGCTAAAATAATCTCTACCAGATCAAACTGTTCCATGCCTGGGAATGGTAGTGTTGAAATGACCCACTGAAAAACGGAGAAGCATTCTGGATAATGCTTTTCTCCCATAAAAACAAACAAACAAACAAAAAAAAAAACATAAAAATCCCAATTGGCATTGCTCAAGCTATACTGTCACTTAAAGTTATTTTCCTTATACTACAAGTAGGCTTTCCTTGTAATTCTAATGTTCCTTAGCTTAGTGTGAATTGGATTTTTTTTTTAATATCTTTCATATGAAAGTTTTTAAGAGGTAAGTGCACTCGAATGAATTATTAGTATTTTCTGATTTCTATAGCCAAAGAGCACTGCTCAATATGTGGCTTTTGCTTTGAAGACTTTAGCTTGAGCAATCAGCATACAATAAGCTATGTATAAATATTTAAAGTACATTCAAAAAATTGTAAATATATTTATGTCCCTCATTCTGATGCTGCAAATTGGATATCTTAATGCAATTAAACTTGCTAATGACTTTTCCTTTTGGTTTGCTTGGCTTTGGATTGCTCTTTACAAGCAAATGGGGGATGCTTTTCTTTGGTTTACCGGTTTTGAAACTGATGTAATATGAAATTTGTGTATGAGGAAAATACGTGGACATCATCAGAGAGGAGCCAAGTGCCCACTTTTTTGTTAGTGCCACGGGCAGTGTGTAACTTTGCCACTGGGGCACGTGAGACCTCACAGAGCAGCCCGTGTTCAGTTCTTGTTGCCTTCTCATCTGGTAGCAGCTCTGTGTGTGCTGGAGCCAGTCCGTTCTGCTGGGGTCACTGCTTGTTGGCATGAGGCTTTGGACAGTCCAGAACTTCTCCATTCCTCTGAATGGAGATTCCAGTGAAGAACCTCAAAGTTCCTCTCCTTCCTTGAAACCTCTTCACCTTGTTTGAGGTGCTACTTGTGCACCAGGCTGATTAGAGCAGATTCCTGACATACTGTTCAAAAGATAAGAGAACCATTTCTCTACCATGATTCTCATTTTGTAGTTCTTTGGGCCTTTTAAAACTGTCCATATTTCCATCACAACCTGTTCTTATGGTGTGTGAGCACTTTGGGACCCTCAGCTGATTCTGTATGAACTGAAGCTGAGTCAGACTTTTTGATGAACGAGAGGACATAAATTAGACATGGTACAAGTCCATGTCTTCCAGTGTGTGTTAGAACATGCAGTGTGCTGGAACTGACAGGGAAAGCACACCCTCACCACTGTATCTGCAAGGCTTTGTGAGGATTATTGGACATCATCTCTTGGAGATGTTGATCTTTTTGGAGTAGTCTCCTTTGATACTCTATATGTTGACACCAGTTATGTGTTCTATGAGGGACTTAACTGTATTTTCCAAAGGCACAAACCTGTTGGTGTTTCTTTTTGTTTTTTTTGAGGCCATATCTGTATCTCTGACATGTTAAACTCAGATCACACTGAGAAGTTACTAGCTCATTTCAGGTTGCCTTGAAACTCTTAACCTTGGTAGTTAGAAGGTGGGAATACCCTGATGAGTCTGAAAGTCAACAAGGAAATTGGAGTGTTGGTTATAGGAGCATAGGTATGTATCTGATGGGCAAACTTTTCCCTTGAAAGGTGAGTTCCTTGTTCTAATACACCTTTGTAATCAACTTCAGGCTAATTTAAATAATAGTTCAGTAATATGGCATTAAGGTGTGGAATATCTGGCATTATCTGGCCACGAGTTCAGTCATTGACCTCCTCCAGTGTTGGGTAGTGCTGCTGGCCTTGTTCCTGTCAGGTTTGTGAGCAGCTGGCACGTGGCTCCAGCAGCAGGTGCTCAGGTGAAGAACTGCCCACTAGAGAAGATGTGAAGATGGGTCTGGCTCTTGTCATCTGAAGATCTGTGGGCCTTGAAGTGGCCCTGCTTTTCTCTGCAGAGGGAAAAGCAGGAACATCACAGTACAGGTGAAAGTCTCTCCACTCTGTGTTCCTCCAGTTGTCTGTTGTTCAGGAATATCCTTAAATAGTGACTTTCAGGGCCACTTTTCTTAGGTTGATAGAAGGCATAGGCTTTACAGTAATTCTATCCAAGCTATTTTTTAATTCACCTTTTTGGTCTTTGCATGGCAGCTTATGCTGGATGAAGGCATTTCTTTTTGGCTTGCTGAAGAACATACTCTTCATCATTTTAGTGTTAAGCTGTAATCTTGCATTAGAAACATCCTCTGTACAATTAATGATTATGGACTGTTCTCAATGCAAAACAAAGGGTCCCATATTCTCTTTTCAAATTTAAACCTGCAACAGTGATCAGTCCATGAAAAGATGGGAAGAATGGCCTCTATAGAGGCTTGTGTGTGATAATCCAGGAAGTACAGAGTGTCAGACCTTGTGTTCAGTTCGGGTGGTGTCAGATCAGTAACATAGTCGAGAGACTGTAATAATGTGAGAAATTGTGATCACTCTTGTGCAGGAGTGCATAGAATGGTCCTGAGGATGCTTTCAGTATTTATTGGATGGGAGGAGGCAAGAAGAATTTTGGCCAAGATCCTGCACATAAATCAGGCTGCTGGAGTTCCTGTGTGTATGAGAGTGACACAAGAACAAATGGTTTGGGCACAAAATTAAGTAAATTAGAGATTAAAAGACATATGAACATTACAGCGTTGAGATTCTGCCACAGTCATCCTAAATCATAGCAAAATAAAAACTTCAAATTGTTATTATATAGTAAATTATTGAGTATAGTGTGCAAAAGGGGAGTGAATGAATGTGTCTGCAGTGGTAATTCTTGTAGTCTGTCTCCCTTTGACTCCAGCCAGCCAAACAAATGTCAGCTCTGATGTCTTCTGTGGCTGTTGTTTAGTTTTGGCATGTGCAATATAAAAATATGAAATTAAGAGCTAGGGATGGCACCTGGGTTGAGCTCTAGTTGGTGAGGTAAATAAAAAGCACCTTCCACTTACCTCTGAAAGGTTTTGGTGTGGTTATAGCTCAGTTTTTGGAACAAAGTCTGAAATTGGAGTGATCTGTAAGGACACTTAGACTGTCCAGAAGGAAGAGCCTGTGGTCGGTGAGTCCTTCAAGCTATAATCCATGAAAAAGATACTTGGGAATAGGAGAGCTGCAGTGGGTCAGGTTTGTCTTTATCAGGAACAGGAGATCTGTGGTGTGACTTCTGCCTTCAGAAATCCCAGGTAAGAATGCCACAACAAACTTTTAAAACAGAGAAGGGATCAAGTGTAGGTCCTGCTTGTCCAGGCAACCTGTCAGTTCTGCTGCCTTGGTGAGCTGAAATGATGGAGATATCCGGTGTAGCTGCAGAGAGCCAGGACATGTGGGCTTTTGGGTTGTGTTAGGGTTTTGCTGGTGGTGTTTTTTGGTCTGGTTTTGACTGGACTTTGTATTTTCCACTTCTTTTGTCAGCAGTAGAGCTGTTAACAGCTCCTTCAATTAGACCTTTTTAAAATGGAGGGGAAACTGCAGTTGTGTTGTTCCTTGTGAGCTAAATCTGTGCGTTTTTAGCCTTTGCTCAGGGGTCCTGTGGATTTTTCTCGACTACTTCTCCGTGTTGTTTACCACGGTGTTCAGCTTTGGTTGCAGCAGTCCCAGATGAGGCCTCAGTGCTGAGTTGTGAAGACTTAATTCTTTGTATTTCCTTCAGCAGTGCTTTATGTACACTGCAATGCAGCGTAAGCCAGCACTGCCACCAGAAATAGCTCGTGTAAACATCTCAGCAGTTACTCCCTGAGCCATCCTGGGGAAGCAGAGCTGTGGAAAAACTCTCACTTTCTTGGTGTATTTGGTACTAAATTGATGTCCTGACCCAGTTTTGCAGTGACTGTCCCCCACTGTCCCACCTGCTCCAGCTGCAGAGATGACAGCTCCTTTTAAACCCTTTTTACACCCCCAGCAAATCCACTTTACATGAATACACAAATGGGAGCTGTGGCATTTGAGGCTGGTTTATAACCTCGCTATATTTAACAGCAGTGGCCACAGGGGTGATGGCCTCCACAGTTTGGAGGTGAAAGGGGTCATGTGGCCAGTGGCCTCCAAGAGTCCATGGCCCCTCATTTTTGTGCTCTGATTGCTCTGGACTAGCCAGGCTTCCAACCCAGACAGATCAGGGTGTCATTTCTGATTTCACTGCAGAGTGGGCAATTAGTTATAAATTGGTTTACATAGCTCCTTGACAATGCTGAAGAAATCCAGATGTGGGATGCTGGAGCCAGGGAGGAGGTGCACAAGTCTCTTAAGCAGCTCATTGAACCTCCATAGCTCATTTTCATCCATGCCTTTCCAAGGAAGCTGCTGCACCAGGGGAGGTGTCTGTCTCAGTAGCAGGACAGGCATTCCCCATCGTGTCCCTGCAGTGCTGCCAGCCAGCACTTGGAGCACTGCAGCAGCCACGCAGGGCAAAGGCACAATGTGCCTGGTGTGTGCTGGCATAAAGAGGTTTAGGGTGGAGAAATTTGGTAAGTATTGGTCCTCACATTATCGAGAAGCAAATTGGATGCTCTCAAAGTGGGGAAACATGTTGTCTGAAGACGACGTTCAAACTTAAAATATGATTTATTCTGTAATAGTTGCAAGCTGGGTTGTGGGAAATGTGTAAATCAAACCTTCAGAGATATGCACATACCAAATAGCAAATTTTCTGAGGGATAAGATGCCATATTTCCAGATATTTGTATCTAATTTGACCCTTTTTAACAGCTAAGGAATTGAAAAGTTACTGATTTGTGACTGGTGAAGGTGGCTGATATATAAACCAGTAACTATTTACTTTTTGTAGCACATGAAATTGATTGATTTATGTTTGGGGTTTTTTTTTTGTGGGTGGCTGGGAGGTGTTTGTGCTGTGTTTGCACATTTGTACATGAAGATACATGCCCTGCCCACACTGCAGTGATTGTTGGCACATGTTAAATAGACTGTGCTTAACTATGAGGAGTAAAACCTGTGTGGAGTAAAACTTGAGCAAAGAAACTAATATAAAAAAAGAAACTGTTAAGGAAAGAAGCTAGTATTAAAAAAGAAACTGTTAAGGAAGTTCCTTGAATCTCAGCATTTCTACTGTATTATGTCTATGTAGGAGAGGCATTGATTTCAAGTATACTTAAAATATTTGAAATTTCATTTCATAACTTTTGTTCCTGTAGCTAGAGCTGGGCAGCTAGAGTAGTGAATTACTGGGAATTTAAACTAATAAACTTTGAAGTTTTTTCCTACACTTAAAAAAGAGATGTTAAGGCTCAGTCTGCTTTGATTTGGGTGGGAAAGGAGTAATAAGTGGTTTAAGTTGAAAAATTCTTCACATTCAGAAAATATTAAATCAAGCCTGTTTCCCAAACTTTTGGTTTTTGGTCTTCAATGTCTGAATTTATCCTTATTCTTCCAATATGATGTTTTTTGGGTTTTTTTTAAGTTCTTCAAAGGTATAAGTTGAGACTTTGGCACAAGTAACAAAGCTGCCAGTCGAAAGATAGGGAATTTTTACTGCTGTATTATGATTACTTAAATATTCAGGTCATGGGCAAATGTTAGCAGGTAGTTTAGTTTTAAGTAGCTAATTACCTGGCATGTTTGCAAATGATTTTTAACTAATAGTGCATGTGGCTGAACTCTAAAATAGTGTCTTTGCATTTCTTTTGTGTGACTTTCATACTAACCCGACTGATGAACTGAAGGAATTGGTAAATTGTCCACTGCCGATGGCAAAGCCTTCGCAGATCCCGAGGTGCTCCGGAGACTGACATCGTCCGTCAGCTGCGCCCTGGACGAGGCGGCCGCAGCGCTGACACGGATGAGAGCCGAGAACAATCACAACAACGGCCAGGTGGACAAGTATGTGCTCACCCCCTGCTGGGAAAAGGGATTTTATTACAAATTCTGTGCTGACCCCCCTGCTGGGCAATGGGATTTTATTCCGAATTCTGTACTGAGCACCCCTGCTGGACAATGGGATTTTATTCCAAATTCAGTACTGAGTCCCCCTGCTAGGCAATGGGGTTTTATTCCAAATTCAGTACTGAGCACCCCTGCTTCCCCTGCTGGGCAATGGGATTTTATTCCGAATTCTGTACTGAGCACCCCTGCTGGACAATGGGATTTTATTCCGAATTCAGTACTGAGCACCCCTGCTGGACAATGGGATTTTATTCCAAATTCAGTACTGAGTCCCCCTGCTAGGCAATGGGGTTTTATTCCAAATTCAGTACTGAGCACCCCTGCTTCCCCTGCTGGGCAATGGGATTTTACTCCAAATTCTGTACTTACCCCCCTGCTGGACAAAGGGATTTTATTCCGAATTCAGTACTGAGCACCCCTGCTTCCTCTGCTGTGCAATGGGATTTTATTCCAAATTCAGTACTGAGCTCCCCTGCTGGGCAATGGGATTTTACTCTTGATTCTGTACTGAGCACCCCTGCTTCCTCTACTTTTCAATGGGATTTTATTCCAAAATCAGTACTGAGCCCTCCTGCTGGGCAATGGGATTATATTCGAAATTCTGTACTGAGCACCCCTGCTTCCTCTGCTGGGCAATGGGATTTTATTCCAAATTCTGTACTGAGCACCCCTGCTTCCCCTGCTGGGCAATGAGATTTTATTCCAAATTCTGTTAACTGTACGTACTGACCATCCTTGGTTCCCCAGCTATGGAATGAGATTTTACATTTAAACTCAGTTAATTTTATGTACTGACCATCCCCAACTGTGGAATGGGATTTTATTTCAAACTCAGTACTGACCACCCGTGGTTCCCCAGCTGTGGAATGGAATTTTATTTCAAATTCTGATAATTTTATAGTCAGTATTGGTCATGGTGCTGTTCTACTGCTAGCAGAAGCAGATTGCATCTGAAAGTGTAACTATTGTTCCATCAGATTATTGGTATCACAGGGTAAGAGAAAAGTAAAAAAAAAAAATGTTACTTTCTAACCTGATGTTCTTTCTTTGTACCAGAGAGTTGAGTTCTTACTCAAGAAAGGTGAAGTTCTTAGCTGTAGAAGAGTAGGTGATTGCTCTCTTAATTACAGAAGTTTGTCTGGTTGCAGTATTCATGTTAGTGGTCTCTGTGCTGACTTTTTGGCTTTGTCTGCAATAGGCATTTGCCTAGGCACCTGCAGTCAGCAGTTTGTCATGGTCATGGCCTCTGTGTATGTGGCATTCCCTGAAGTGGGAATAGCATCAGTGAGGTTTGCTCCTGTCTTGCAAACACCACAAAAACCAGTTTTGAGTGCTCCTCTCTGCATCTGGTCTATGTGAGAGCATATTACGAGTGAGCAACTGATGAGAACAAGCTAATTTAGACAATAAGGAAAGTGTCTTATCTCCATTTCACTTGTAGAAATACACTTGAAAAATAGATATATACGAGGTGTATTTTCAAGTAAAGCTTAGCACTGAAATCAAGAGCCTTTACTTCAAGGCTTCCTCCTTGCCTAGAAAACTGGCCAGCTGTTGCAGATGTGTTTTGAGCTCAGTGTGTGGTACCCGGTTTTGCAGTCGCAGTTTGGCAGAGGCGTGCTCCGATGGCGATGTGAATGCTGTCAGGAAGCTGCTGGATGAAGGACGGAGTGTAAATGAACACACTGAAGAAGGGGAGAGTCTGCTCTGCTTGGCCTGCTCAGCAGGATATTATGAATTGGCACAAGTAAGTAACAAATACAGTTAGAACTAAATATTTTTGAAGCATTGTCTGAGGGACTTCTTTGATAGGTAAACATTTTAGCTGTCGTGGTTATTCTAATTCTTTTATTATTTCAACAGAATATCACTGAATGCAGCTTATTGTGGTTTTCCAGTTACTGGGTTTCTTTAATGGAAAATGCACTCATATATGCCTTTAGGTTGAAGAGACTTGTCTGAGGAATGAATCCCATGTTTTGTGATGTAACATCTTTTCTGGCATTGTTCTAGATGGAGTCCAGCAGTTCTGCCAAGCAAGTGGATCTAAAATAGCAGCAAACTCAAACACTACAATTGGTTACCTTCTAAAAGCTCACAGCTCAGTCACACAGTCCTTTTTTTAAATCACATTTGTATCAACAGTGCATTAATCTGTGTTAATTTTGAGCAATATTGCCTCTGTGTCTAAGGGCAGCTGCTTTGAAATGCTTAGGTGATAGTTCTGAGAAGCACCCAACTTCACATTTCAGTGTGAAAACACAGGACAGGGAGAGAAGTTCTCTCTCTGTGGGTGCCCTGGTCATTATTGCAGGTGACAGTTTCTGTGCTGTCATTCTGGTCAGTGAGTTGCCCTGTGACTTTTGAGAAATGTCAATATTTCACTGGAACTTAGATATGAACGAATGTAGGAACTCAGGATTTTCTGCAGCAGAGCCCAGTGCAGGCAGTAGCAGTGAATGGTCCTGAGGCTGGCACTGGGCTGTGAGTCTCACAAACCCCACTGAACTAAAAACAAAAGGTTGGGTGTTACAATTTACTCACTGTAGTGAACTTTTCCCCTAGGTGCTTCTAGCCATGCATGCCAACGTTGAAGATCGAGGGAATAAAGGTGACATCACGCCCTTGATGGCAGCTGCCAGTGGAGGCTACGTGGATATTGTTAAACTCCTCCTTGTCCATTGTGCAGATGTCAATGCACAGTCCTCCACAGGTAACTGGGGAGCAGGAGCTCAGTTAGTAAGGCTGGCACATAAGGCACACAGCTCTTCTGAACATCTGTGTTTTTGTCTAACACTTCCATTCACAAGAAAACGTGGCAGGAGCTGTTAGGAATAGACCAGATCTGTAGTGAATGTGTTTGGAGTCTTAACTGGCCATTTTTAAAGATGGATTCTAATATAAATTCTAATGGAAAGCACTATTCCTGTAAAAACCACTCTGGTGTTAGGGGACAAGAAAAATACATGAAGTTTATCTTTTCTCATTGGTATAATCAAAAATTACCCAGTGATTGGGTAATGAACACAGGACACATCCCATCAACACCAGTTGTTTCTGTCTGTCCCTTTTTACCAAAGAGGACTTACAAATCTTTCAGTGCTTTGAATGTTTTCTGTATTGCTGGTTCTTGACCACAGCCTAACTAACCTCACTGATAGCATTATCCTGCAGTTGGATTATGTTTATTAAGATAGAATTTAAGCTTTGTTCAAATTTTCAAACAAGTTGTGTCTGAACTATGAGATATTCTTTTATCTTTTTGTTTAGCCATGTTAAGCAAAATTACCTTAAAATTGACTGTAGCATTTAAAACATGAGCCATATGTGAGTGTCTGTCACTTACAGTACCAGAGTTTTAAATTATAAATTTATTCTCAGGCCAGCCAGTAGAAGGTTTTCAAGGAATTACAGGATACAATCTTATGCAAAAAAAAAAAAAAGAAAGACAAAAAAAAAAAAAAAACAGCTCCCAACTCTACAGTAAAAATTACTCATTGAACTTTTTGTGTGTTTATTTGATCTAATTTTGTGTGCTAAAGTAGGAAACATAACATTCAAACTTAAACCCTGATTTGTAATACTGGCTTGGCATTAAAACTTTGATACTACAGTTACTTGGGATTTTATACCCAGCCTGGAATGATGGGCTGGAGTAATACTGCTGTGAGGTGAGAGGCTGCTTTGGTGATACACTTGGGTTTGTTCTGAGCTGTTAACACTGATCTCCTTCCCTGTGTTAGGAGTGGGTGATGGGAAGGGCTCTCATGCAACCTCTCCCCTGCAGGGAACACAGCTCTCACCTACGCCTGTGCCGGGGGCTTTGTGGACGTGGTGAAGGTGCTACTGAAAGCTGGTGCTAACATAGAAGACCACAATGAGAATGGACATACCCCCCTGATGGAAGCAGCCAGTGCAGGGCATGTTGAGGTTGCAAGAGTATTGCTGGAATATGGTGCAGGAATCAACACCCACTCCAACGAGTTCAAAGAAAGTGCACTTACACTCGCATGCTATAAAGGTATTGTCTCCTGCCTTGTTTTGTGTTTTTGTTTCAATTTGGTTGCTTGGATTTATCTGATTTAAAACTTTCAGCAATGTTTTGAATATCTTCCTTAGAGTTTTGTAAAACTGGATTTTGGTTTTAAACTCAATGTCACTAAATGTTCCTCTGTGGTGTAGTTGTATTAAGTCTGTGTTTGTGTCCAGATGGGGTGGATGTGTCTGACATGTTGCAGATGAAAACTTGTAACTGGCTATGTCCAAACTTGACACACCACCATTCTCTCCTTCTACCCACTGCCACATTGCCTATTTCATTCCCAGTTCCCTCACCAACTGTCAATTCTGAAAACATCTGTTGGTTCTTCAGAAAATGCAAAGTTGGAATGTGTGTTTCTGTAATACCTGATGGGGAGACAGTGCCTCCATTATTACTGGATTCTTTTCCTTCAGTGTAATTTGGAAGAATGTCTTTGAATTCTGAAGTATGATGAACTTTTAGGGACTTTGGACTTAATTTCTTTTGCTCTTTAAAGCTTCTGTGTAAATTATCAGTGCTGTGGTGATGCACTGTGCTTCTACTGTTTGTTTTCCAACCGTTGTTTTTCTGCAAATAGAAACGAAGGATGTGGATTATTGTCACAGTAACTTTAGGCTTTGCCTCTGTGGTTAGGATTGAGGATACATACTGTGTATAACCTATCTGAGGACTTGCATCTGGATTTGTCGTGCATTTCCTGCAGCATATGTAGTTCCTTACAGGGAAATGCCAGTAATAGTAGCCCTGAATGTTTTGGAGGGTCGTTCTTGTTTCTTTTGACCCAGGACCTAATTGAATCATGGAATGTAAAACCTTGAATGACAAAGATGTCCTGTATTATCTTTGACAAGATAGTTGATTGTTTTCTTGTTTGTTTATGTAAGACTAGGTCTTCCCTCAGAGAAGAATGCTCATCAGGAGGCTAAAAACTTAGAAGGGGAAATTTCTAAAATGACAGAAACTGTACTAGAGTTTAAATCAAGTTTTGGTTAACCTCAGTAGAAGCTTTTAAAAATAATGTCAGATAATGTGATATAATGTGTGTATCTTAGTTCTCAGAAATATGTCTGTGAGTGTTATTAAAAAGCTTAAAGTTAAGTTCAGATCTAGATGGACCCATCCCTAAAAGATAATCCCCCCAGTTGTATGCTGCCTTGGAACTCTTACATGATCTGTCACTGTTCTGTTCAATAGGGAATAAACACAGTTCTGTAGCTTGAAGTCACAAGGAAAGGTTCTTGTGTAAACTTGAATTAGACAGGTCTGTCTCCATCTCGCAGCTGAGCAGGATCTTTGGGAAAGGCTTTCTGAAGGCTGCTGACTCCTTTGCATTGGTATTTTTTAAAGAGTACTTTAAAAAGCCACGATTGCCAATTGTAACTTGTAAAGATTCTAATAGCAAACTGTGAAAATCTGAATGATTTCATTAAGTATATTGTCTGTACGACTAAAAGCTGATGATGTGGAATACTTATTTTTTTTTGATCTGTTTCATTTGAAGGCCATTTAGATATGGTTCGTTTTTTGCTTGAAGCTGGAGCTGATCAAGAGCACAAAACAGATGAGATGCACACGGCGCTGATGGAGGCCTGCATGGTAAATACCTTTTGTTTGTACTGCTCCCTCCTCGGGGAGAGAGGAATGCAGGAGGTGATAAAACAGAGTGAGCCTTGGGTAACAAGCTGCTTGGGGGCTGCAAGTGAATGTGTGTGTTGTTATTGTAAAAAACTGCTTACTGTAGCTCCCACCAGCTTCTCAGTCTAACTGCTCACAAAATAAAAATACCCTGATTTTTGGGGAGTGATGTGTTGTTTTAAATGCTCCCTGGGAAAAGTTTAGGGGTGACTAATCTACGGTGCAGTGATGTAGTACAAGTCACTAGTTTGAGGGTTTTTTTTAGTGTGTTTTCTACCTTTGTTTTTATAAATAAGGTCTCTCAGTGTGTCTGGAATGAGGCTTCCAGAAGTGCACTGAGCTGGATGATTCATGCATTACAATTGTCTGTTCATCACTGCCGGAAGTGTTTTGCATGGAGAGATGACTTGCTCTCTTCTAGGTTTCTGTAAATGAGGTAGTGAGATTTTTCTTTTGACTTACCATTTTATTTTGAAAAATAATGTAGTCCTTTAGTTCTCTAGCAACTGTCCACATAATTTCAATGCAGCCGTTGAAGAAACACTTCCCTATCCAAGAGCATCATCTTAATAAAGTGTTCTATTGTGTCAAAGCTTGGTACAGATCTTGGGTGACCTTTTCTCTCTTCTTCAAGCTGGGGAACTTCTTTGAAGAAAGAGCAGGGATCTTGTTTCCATAGGAAGGACAGCAAAAAGAGAGAAACTGAATTTTCTCCCAGTAGCCTGTAATCCTTGGAAGATAGCTGCAGTGTTCCTCCAGTCTGCTGGGAGCTGGAGGATCAAGTGTTCTTTCAGTGCAGTTGTGAGGTGATGATGCAAGTGACCAAGGTCAGGTTGTAACGTGGGGAGCTGTGTCCAAGCCTTCAGATAGTGAGCTGGTAATTGTATCCTTGAATTGCCTTCCCTGCAGGAGAGCCTGGTGCCAATGAGGAATTCAGAAGGACAGTGGGTGCATGCTGTCACCTAAAGGAGATTGCAGCACAACTGCAGGCTAAAGGTTAATCAGCCCCACTGTTCTGGTTAGGTTGGGGTTTTTTTGCTTTTTCTTAGTTTCCTGGTGAAACAATCCAAGGGCTGCCTTGATTTGGAGGCTTAGGGGAGAGAGTTGTGAGGTTTGCCTGGTGTTTTCAGCTCTTCGGTGTTTCAGACTGGGTGTTCTGACATTATAGAGTGTGTATTGACATTTGAAAGCAGCAGAAAGGGAGATGAGCCTTTGAAGTCCCAACTCCATAACAAGGAATTTGTTTCTTGTTTTCATTCGGCTGCACCCTTGCACAAGGGAGCTGTTCCACCAAATTGTTGTGACTGTTCCCAGTCTTCATCTCTTTCAATCTAAGGAATGCAGCAGGTACAGGTTGCTGAGATGTCTGGTCTCTGATCACCAATTCTTTTGTAAGTGCCTCAGCGTTTGTTTTGGTCGGGACAGTGCCACACTTAGGGTAATGCCTCTAATGAGGTGACTGTTGGCTTCTAGCCAACCCTTTGAGAACAGCAGCCTGTGTTTAATGTGCACCCTGATTGCTGTCCATCTCAGGTTACCTACGACCTGCTTCATGGGCATCTTAAGCTTTCCCCTTTTGCCCATGTGGGTCTCTACCAACTGTACCTCAGGTGAAATGTGGATTTTAGGTACTTGGTCTGTTTCAAGTAAGTGAGAGGTTTAACAATACTTTCTTGAGAAGCTGACAGATACATTTGTGTGCTTTGATTGGTAAGAACTCAGACTGCTCTGGCAATCCTGATTCTCTTATTCTGTGGCTTCACCCCAAGGCATTTTTCAGTCACCTTTAAGAGTTTTTCCAAGTCTTCTCTCTTCCTGATACCTGCCGTATTGCTGCGCACTTCAATTTCTCTTCAGGTATTTTTCCCAGGGTCTAGAAGTTGCCAATTGGGGCTTTTTTGGTTTTTTGTCTGTAGAAGTTATGAATCAACTATTACTACGAAGAATAAGAAAATCCTTTTGTCTGATGCTTGTTTTGAAGTTTAGTCATGGAGTGAGTTTATTACTTATAGCACTTGTTTGCTATCTCTAGTATGTTGTGTCCCAAAGATTATGCTGGACAATTAAGTCTTGTGCACTAATTCTTTTTCCCTCAAGAAATAGAAACACCAACATATATCTAGCTCTTTTTATCTCGTGCATTGCAGGTGGAAACCTGAATGTTGGTTAGGTCCAGGTATTACCATAATTAAACCACGATAAGTAAAAAAGCATCTGTCTTTGTAGAATCATTTTCAGTGTGACAGTGGTTGCAGCTACAGCATGAAGTGATTCAGTTCTGACTCTGGGTTTGCCCTCTGCTTGCAGGATGGGCACGTGGAGGTGGCCCGGCTGCTGTTGGACAGCGGTGCCCAGGTGAACATGCCCGCGGATTCCTTCGAATCGCCGCTCACCCTGGCGGCCTGCGGCGGGCACGTGGAGCTGGCAGCGCTCCTGATCGAACGAGGAGCCAACCTGGAGGAGGTGAATGATGAAGGTTACACACCTCTGATGGAAGCTGCCCGGGAAGGCCACGAAGAGATGGTGGCCTTGCTGCTGGCACAAGGTGAGATCCCCTGGATTCCCCTGGCGATGGAGCGCTCAGAAGGACACGCTGTGATCCGTGGCCAGCAGGTGTCCCGTGCAGATTGCTCTGAGCACCCAAACTGCTGCGGGGGTGATGAGCATTCACCTCCCCAGCCAGAGTGTGGCCAGGTCAGTAATGGCTCCTTTGTTTCCCAGGGGCAAATATTAACGCACAGACAGAAGAGACGCAGGAAACAGCCCTGACCCTGGCGTGCTGTGGAGGCTTTTCTGAAGTCGCTGACTTCCTTATTAAGGCAGGAGCTGATATAGAGCTTGGTTGTTCAACACCTTTGATGGAAGCTGCTCAAGAAGGTCATCTTGAACTGGTGAAATACTTGCTGGCAGCAGGTATGTGTTGAGAGCAAGTGATTGAGCCCACAGATACCATGCACTTGATGTGTTTTGTGTGATTTGAAGATGCCTGGGCTTTTGCTAGTGGCAGTGTTGTAACAAGAAACAATATCCTCAGATAACTTAGCAAGAAGGAACAAGCATATGTTGCACCTCAGTATTGTTTGATACTGTTAACAGAGAAAAGTGCCTCCTGGAGCTGGTGATCCTGTTCCATATCTAGAAAGCATCCACATTCATTAGAAACATTGTTTCCAGCTATCTGCATCTAGGACAAAATTTTAATATAGATAATGCTTGGTTTTGCTTGCTCCTCCAGCTTTGACTAAGCCTGGTTATCTGCATTCAGTCTCCCTTGAATAACCAGTTCTTTAGGAATGGGGTGCTGGGAAGTAGTGTGCAAGACAGATTCTGGAATGTGCTGAATTTCTGTGATGAATGAGCTTTACTGCTACATTACACAGTAGTAAAAATTAAATCTTTCTGGAGTTTGGGGTAAAATGATACTTTGATGTTCATCTTTCAGTTTATAAAGTTGGTGGAGTCTAAAGTGTTATGCTTAAAATAATAAAGAAAAAGGAGCTGTGTTTGGGAACACAGCTTATTGTGGAAGGTGATTTATTTGTATGCTCTTGTCTAAGAATAAGCATAAAATTGGCTGGATTTGTAATTTTAGAAAGTAAAGCTCCCTGCTCATCGAGGGACAGTGACAACTGTGCCACTTGGTGCAGTGACACCAGCATGTGACACCTGTCACCAGCTCCCTTGGAACGCTCACTGCCTGCACTTCACTGCTGATAGTGTAGAAAGTTGATTAAGGAGCCTTGTTTTGGCATCAGGGAGTCTCTAATTATACCTCACACCTTATAAATAAGAAAATGGCTAATCACATTGGCATTTCTTTTTTTAAGAATAATGTGTTATGTATCAAGAGTCATGTGCAGTTTTCACAGAGCTGGTGGATATGAAGCTAGATAAATTATTTCAACGAAATAGTTTGAAAGCAAATGATTTTAAAGAGCAGGAAAGAAGGGAAATTTGTGGAAGTGTATGGGTTTGTTGTATTAATACTGATTCAGTGATGTGCATTTTGTCTGGTTTCCCTTGGCATACAGCTCCAGGTCAAATGGACAATCTGCAAAAATGTCTGGATTCCCTTTTACTTGATGTAACAACTGAAATCCTTCTTGCTGTAGAGGGATTGTAGGAATAAGTGAGCATACAGGTTTAACTACTCAGACTGTCAGTCATGCTTTTTCCAAGCCTTGGCTTACCCCCTGTCCTTGGAGTATTTTCACTATGAGAGCAATTTTTGCCATGAGAGCAATGCCCTTGGACTGTGGAGGCTGTTGGTCAGTAGGATACAGCTGTTATCAGAGATTTTTCATGTTCATCTGATGTGAAATACTTGATAAGAACATACCCAATATGAAAAAAATGTTGTGTTTGCAGGAGCTAATGTTCATGCCACTACAGCCACGGGAGATACAGCTTTGACCTACGCCTGTGAAAATGGACACACAGATGTGGCAGATGTGTTGCTTCAGGCTGGTGCTGATCTGGTAAGGCTTCTGCTGCATCCTGTGGGCAAAGTGCTTTCTTCTTTGGCACCAAAAGGCAAAGCCTATGTGCTTAGAGAACAGTGTGATGAGCTTAGGAATAGAGATTCATATATGGCCCTGAAAAGAGGCATGAAAGAAGCTTTTATTAAAGCCTGCATATTCTGTTTGGTCTACAAAATATAAGTTCTTATGGGTAATCTGCTCTGAATTTAAAATGCTTTAATATTAGGAACTCCTGCTTCTCTGTGTCGGTATTGGTCTCTTAACTTATGCAAACTACTGCACAAAAACCCCAAACAAAGCAGTGTCTTTTAAATTATCAGCATAACCTGATCACTTTTCTTTCTTCCAGCTTTTGGGTTTAGCTCATTGCTTTCCTCAAATTTACTTTCTATAATGTAAACTAAGTTGTTTACATAATTGTCTTTTCTTATTATGTAGCAGGAAAACCAAAACTGCCTCTTTACCAGCCACAAGGATATAACATTTGACTTGTAATTAGTAAAAACAATTGATATTTCAGTGTTCCAAAGGTGTTTAGGAGCCTTGTGTCAAACAAGGCTCAAGCAGGAAAAAATGTTATTTTAATTGCCTAGGAGGAGTATTCTCCTTCTCCCCCCCCCCACCTTGTACTCACTGCTCTGTGTTTTATTTTGATTGGGGTTTTGGTTGATTATCCTGAAATTTTTGTACCTTTTAAAAAACCAAGAATGCCAGAAAAATTTATCATTGAACCTGATAAATCAGCATGCTAATGAAGTTACTTAAACTGCAGTCATTAAGGAAGTTTTTTGATTTTTAATTTAGAAATATAAATAAACTAATGTTGTAATTGGGAATAATATTTCCACTCTTCTTTGAGACTTCACTTTTTTTTGGAGCTTATTAATTCTTCTGCAGTAATGTCAGAAGTGTTGTGCTTAATTTGCTCTTACCAGGGAGAAAAGTCATATTGTTGGGGGGATTATGGGATTTTTGGCATGTCTGCTGCACTTAGCTCAATTCAGTGTTGGGTACCAAACATCAGCTAGCCACTCTAGTAGAGGCAGGATAGGTCTGGGGTGGATATTTTAAAAAAATATTGAAATATTTGGTTATATAAAGGTAAAACCTATGGAGTATTTCATTGTGGGGAGCAAAGCCTGAAATGAAAAACAAAATTAAAAAATAATTTCTGTGCATAAACTTTAAAACATGCAAGAGTTGCTGCTTAAATGTCACTGCAAATTTTTGGAGTTGTGTCATTTTTTTCCCCCTCCCATCAGCAAGGTGAGCAGTGCTTGTGGCCATCAGCATCAACTTCTCAGTATTGCAAAGGACAATCTATGTCCTTTCTAAAGTAAAGCTTAATTTCACTGCATTTTCTTGTATTGCCAATGAAAATGTGGAACAGGCAAGGAAAACAGAGTAAGGAAGCAAAGAAAAATTGCTTTGAAAGGAAAACCTGCAATGTAAATCTGCCAATTTTGAATTCTGATTATAAGTTAATTAAGAAGTGCCTGCAGAATGGTAGCAATGCTGATAGCAGGTGCCTCTGGTTTGAAGCAGCTTCTGCTCAAACTCTTGTGTTGCTTTGATTTATTGGAATTTGGGAGATGTTTCAAATAGATTTGTTATGTTTGTCATGGGCTGAGGGAGGGCTCTGAAAGCTGTTACCTTACTGTGGGGTATGAAAAAGCTTCTTTGGCAGTGCCATGGGAGACTGTTCTTCTAGATGTCAGTTTTCATTCAAATGAATTTAGATGTTTCCTTTAAGTTGTCCCAGGAAGTCAGGAATTGAATGAAGATCTGGACTTAGTCATTTAGCTGGTCTGTCTGCATTTGTCCAGTTAATTTTGCTTTACTGCTGGTGTTCAGACACAGCAAAAGAAAGTACATCTCTTGTTGCTTTTCTTTCCTTCCTTTTTTATCCTGCAGCTTCCCTCTTTTCCGAGATTGCTTGCACTGATGCTTCATTGTTTTCCAGAAACTTTCATTATCCCTGAGGTTTAATTCAGGAGCTGGACATGCAGCATCTTTTCCTGCTGGAAAACAGTTCTTTTTGAGGAAGATACTGGCTGTGTCCCAAACAGTAAAATCAAACAGGAGCATTCAGGAAGGTGTCCTGGTCCATGGCAAGGATTTTGAATGGGATGGTCTTGGAAAGTTCTGTTCAACCCAGACCATTCTGTGATTGTTTTATGAAAAGTGATTCTAGTCCTCATAGAGTTTTATCTGAACTGGGAGTGGCCACATCTCAGCACAAACTGGTATTGTTCTGGCAAGTGAGAACAGAAACTGATTCTTCTCAGGGACTGATCCTCTGGCCTAGGTATCAAATATGCCTTTCAGTTCAGGAACCAGTGAAGATCTTGAGAGCTCTGTTACATTCACTAAGCAATGTAGCTTTGTAAGCACCAGGAGAATTTTAAAAAATGATGGCTGACGTGAACTTTTTCCAGTGTGTGGTTAATTCCTCCTTCAAGCTCTGCAGTGACAAGTAGTGCTAGAAATGAGCAGTGGCAGAGTGCTCATCTGTCTGCTGGAGAACTGCTCAATCCTCTGTGCTACTTCAATGGATTTGTCTCCTTGTGACTAATTCTTCATGAAGTCTGGCATGCTAACAATTCTGCTGTGCTTTTCTGATGCCCTTCTTTAAGGGATCTTTTCCATGTCCTTCCAAAGTTAGCCTGTCAAAATCTGTAGCAAAGCTAGCTGGCAGGCCTGCACCTTTTCTTGTTAATGTATGCAATTTGAAATCAGCTCACTTTTGCCAAGTGTATGAATGACTGAATCTGAGGCACATCTGAAGCCTTCAGCCTGTGATCCCATCTGTGCCACAGTTACATTCTAGTTCTCCTATCCCCTTCAGGGTCTCAGCTTGAGCTCCTACCACTGGATCGAGTGTAAATTTTACTTGTTTGCAACCTTTATGGGACAGAACAGCTAGTTTAGATTTTGTGATCTATGTGAGTAAAAGTTTGGAGATTGGAACTCTGAAATGCGAATTGATAAAAGCATTTTTTAAAAGCAGAAATATGGTTTAGTAACTTCAGGAAAAAACATCCAGCATTTCAGTAATACAGCTATTTATCAGTGTGGCAAGGATTGTCTAATTTCAAAGTGAGGGGATAATTTTTCCTATAAGATTTCTTCTTTTCCCCCCTATTACTTCTTTGTGTCTTTTCCAGAAGTTACTTTCATCTAAAGGGTTGTCTAAGGCAAGACGTGGGAGGTACATAAATGTTCCCACAGGAACCAGGTTAAGGAATTTAAATCTCACAATGAGTATTGCTGGTATTTAATGAGAGGTGATATCCTGCTTTTAAGCTGCTTACCTTTCAAAAAACTAAAAGGACTTTTTTGGATGCCTGTCCCCTCTTGATGTAGAATCACACCTGGATTAAAGGAGATTCAGGTGTCCTTTTTGAAGGCAACACTGTTCTTGACAAGGTGGTTGCATCTTTGTCTGTTTCAATGTAGCTGCAAACAAAAGATTTTTTTGGACAATGAGATCATCTCAGCTTTTCTCAGCTGGGAAATACAGAAAAGAGCTTTAAATTGGGATTTTTTAACCTAGACCCTCCTGCAGCTGTGCATGAGGCTGTGCTTCATGGGAGTTGATCCAGTGATGGAGTTTACCTTTCTCATGAGAGCTTTTATGCAGAAATTAAGAGATGGAAGAGAGGAAAGCTTTGTCCTTGTATTTTTCTCATTTTACACTGTCAGAGTCTCCCTAAAACTCCTCAATACTTGATTTTACATCTTGCTTTGCTTAGAAGACTAAAACTGACTGCCTGGGGTCCACATAATTCTAATTGCAAAAAAACCCCAAACATGCATGTAAGATACCTCTTAATTCTTCTCCTGTGACACAATGCTTTTCCAGACATATTTGTCATGGCAGGGATCATTGTTTTCCCTTCAGGTGATAGCATCTCTCACACTAACGTGGCTCCTGAATTAAAAACTCACTTTCCTTGATGTGTGTGACAGACTGTGGGTTTATGCATTGTGTATGATGCACCATTTAAAAAATTACAAAAGCAGCCAATCTTCTTGGATTTGAATTCAGCAACTCTGGAGGTTGATGTGTTGCTGTTTCAGTGAGGAATCCAAGGTGCTGTTATGTTTTAACTTACTGGTTTTTAAACCATCAGGGGAAGGTGAGGGATTTCTGGCTTTTTTTTAGACTTGGCCCTTAGTCTTGTGTAGATAAAGTGTGGTAGGACAAGTGAAGCTCATTTTTGTAGTCAACACTTTTTGGCTGTTGCAGTCTCTAGATGGTGCAAAATACAATGAAATTCTTTGTTTTGCCATTAATGAACAAAAATGCATCTTGTCTGTAACAAAGATGCTGTGTCTGATCTTTGTGCTCTCATTGTGGATCTGAATGGCTCATGGGAGGAGTCTGAACTCATGAGAACTTCCTTGCTTGGTCTTACCCCTGTTCTTGCTGCCTCAAGCCAGCAAACCAGTTTTCAGCTGGTGGAACTCATCCAATTTAAGTTCACATTCCAGGTCTTCATGACCAGGAACGTTTGTAGAGCAAGAGCTGTGAGTTCTATTTCCTTCTGCAGGACAAGGAGAAGGACTTTAGGGGGACAATTTTGGAGGGCATAGAGCTGGGCAGGCACCAGGTGAGGTTGGCCTTTGATGCTTGTGAGCTGCCTCAGGGTACATGCTAAGGACAAGAATGGCTTCAAGGCATCTCAGTCCCTTCAAAGATCTAGAGATGTGCAGTCTAGATAGGACATTCTTGATCAGTATTTTCCCTTCTGTTGGGTTTTCTAAAACTGGTTTTAAAAAATAATATCCCAGCCTTCCCAAATGAAGCAGGTTATGTCATTGATAGCAGACCTCTCAAATGTCTTTCCTCTAAGATCTTTCATTTTTTAGGTGTTTCCTTTAAATTAGAGCCTAGCTGAGTTTTCAGGAAGGTTATTTGGGACAGGTAGGTTGTTGACTGCTGGAACAGGAGTTCAGTATTGAAAATCAGCAAAGTGCTAGGGACTGTACTTTTTGATCAAAAGCTTTCCCTAGATCATTTTGTTCAGAATAATATTTAGATTTCTGTTAAATATTCACTGTTGTCATGGATGAGGGAGGCTTGTTAAAGAGCTGAAAAATTGGAGCTTTACTTTGAAAACACAGATTTTCTTCCTGGATGTTTAAATAACATGTGACATTGGGGAAAAAATAAAAAAAAACTATCATAGTGATTAATATAACCATGCATATTTGTGAACGAAGAAGAATTGTATGTGGGGAAAATCTTTATGTAGCTGATCTTGAAATTGCCTAAACCAGAGAACTCAAAAGGAAGAATTAAAAAATACCAATGATTGTCATAAGATGCTCCTGATGACTCTGCTTCTGCTCTGTTCTTGGAAATATTGATTTATCTAGAAAGGAGATAATTATTGCTGACTGGAATCTCTTCTCCTTCTTGAGTCCCACGGGAAAATGTGCAGACAGTGTAAACTCCTGCCTGATTTGGGTAACACTCACACTTTTCCCCTCCCTTCCTACCTGTTACCCAAACCCACAGAAAATTCTTCTCAGGTGTTCTTTCTATCCCAGCAGAGTTAGCAGGAGAGCACATCACCCAGGGGTTTAGGGAATGGCTTTCCAAATGTGGCAGAGGTGTTCTCCTTTCTTCCTCTTCCTGATTTTACTGATTGCCACATTCCTCAGGGCTGGAGCAGTGACAGGATGCTGTGCTGAGCCCTACAGTGCACAGAGGCAAGGGGATTGTGTTTGGAGACAATTTACTGGGTTTAGATATTGCAAAATAAACACTGGTGTGCACTTCATATAAATAAAAGGGAAAAGCACATTGGAAAGGTAATGAGGATGCTTTGGGACAACTTTTGTTTTCTCTGTCCTAGTTTTTTTATTATCTAATGTAGTTGAAAAAGAGATAGATATAGATAGACAGATATCATCTTTGAAATTTATGATTATTCTAGGTAAAAAGACAGGATGTGAGGAGACAAAGACACTGCTCTGTCTCAGCTTCTTATTTTGGCTTGTCCTATATATCTTCCCATAAAGCTTGAGTTGATGTTGTTTGATAGCCATTATTAGGGCTATAGAAAGTGCTGAAGTCAGAATTAATTTCATCTTAAAATAAAACACGCGTTTCTATCTTCCAATGTGAAAAATACCATCAGAATGCCATAAGTTTTGAAGATCTACAGCAGGTGGGCACCCAAATGGTTTGGTTTGGCTGGACTGATGGTGTGCATGGTGCTGCAGGGATTGGAAGTGTGTAGTAGCTGAGGATCAAGTTCTGCCTGCTTGAGGAAGTGACAGTTGGTTAAACTGGGCAGAATCACTGCATTGCATTTAAATGAGGAAACCTCCTGGCATCTTTGTTTGAGACTTCCAACAGTGAAGTCTGTTAGGAAGGCAGAATGTTGCAAATAATTATTCCTTACTGCCAGTTATGTGCTACATCTCAGTGCAATATAGGATGCCTTTCACTACCTTGAATATAGTTAAGGTGACCTGAAATAAATTTTGCATCTTTGTATCAGTAAGGATTTAGAACTGGGTGTGAAATAGGTCAGCAGCAGTGTCCAGATCCTGGGCAGGAATTCTTTGCATCCACAGCTGCTTTGGGAGTGATGTGCTGCTGGAACCAGGGGTTTGCTGTGCTTCAGGCACACAGCAACTTCTGGCTCTCTAGAATCTCTTGGCAGTGTCTGGGGAAGGAAAAACTATGCCTAATACCAGAGTAAGCATCAGGACTCAAGGGCATGCCACTAATTCTTAAAATCATAGAGCCACATGTTAAAATAATCAGCTTTACATGTCCTGCAAATGTTTCTTCCATGCAGACAGGCCAGAAGCAGGTATTTATTGACATCTAAGCAGTCATTGCCCTGCAAGGAGGATCTATTAAATTAAAAAAAAAAAAAAGGAAATTACTTCAGTAGTAAGTCCGTAAGGTTTGCTGTCTGCTTGTGTGCTGTACTTTTAAGGAAGCAAAGCTATCAGAGCTCTGATGTGGGATTTAATTGTGTGTTAAAGCAGTGGTGGACAGTAACAGAGCTCTTGTGAAGGCTGAGGAGCAGAGCAGGAGAGGGGCAATGTAACCTCTTATAGTGAAGGATGGGCTTGGATTGGGGGCCAGTCTCCAGCAGAAGATCCAGTCAAGAGGTTTCTTCTCCAAATATATGAACAAAATCTAACTTAACATGCAGCTTGCAACTGAAGCAAGCCATATGTCAAAGGACATATGCAGAGTTTTCAGGAATACAGAAACTCTGAAGGAAGGAATTGAGTTGTTCTGTCAAATCTCTTCTTGTCTGAGTGTATTTGTAAGTAGCCATGTCATGATGCACTGTCAGTACTAAATGTTAACTTTCACTATCAGGTATACATGTAATTACAAAGTAAATAGTGAATTTAGAGCTTGGCTTCCCAGATATTTGATTAAAAACCATATATTCCTATTGTATTATTGATCAGACTGAATGGTATTTAAATAGGATAATACTGAATATAAAGAGCACATACAAACACTCCCAGGAAGATTTTGTTCTCTCCTCTTGTTCTGATATCATTGCTCAGCATTCTTTGTGGTATTGATCATGTCTACATAGCAGGCACATTGTCTAGTTCTGTAACTGCTCTAATACAGTTGTATTCAACCACATCTTTCCAGTATTCAGAAACGTTTTAAATTAGAAAATTGTTCTTGATGCTCATTCCCTTTTTGTTGGTATCATCTTTTTCTCAGCTTTCTGCTGTGTTCTCCAATCCTCTTAGAGCTTCTTGAGACCTGCAGTGTTTTGTCTCATTTTTATTTCTGATCCTCCTCAGTATGTTTTATAAATGTAGTGTGCACTCAAGGTATTATTGCAGTTTTGAGGTCTGGCAGCTCTCTGAACTGGGGCACCACAGTTCGTGGTTAATTTGAACTTCCTGGGTGATGTTTGTGTTAAATCTTCCACCCTTTCTGAGGAGGAAACAAGGTCTTACTATTCTCATGTATGTTATGCATTTGAATACTAAAATAAAAAGGGGGTTGTAAGTATGGAAGCTTCTTAGTGTGATACCAGTATGGATGTGGTCCTAATCCTTTTTTAACAGTGTGATTTAGTATTTTAGGGAACATGAAAATTGACACCATTCAGCTCATTACAGGCTGCTTGTGAGATAGATCTACTCAGATGGGTAATTCTGGTCCCATCACAAGATACTTCAGAAGCTGAAACAATGGTACAATTTTTGCCCATTTATACATCTGTTATTTCCTCTCTAGGAGCACGAATCTGAAGGTGGGAGAACCCCACTCATGAAGGCTGCACGAGCTGGTCACTTATGCACCGTGCAATTCCTTATTAGCAAAGGTAAATGCTAGTTTACATAACTAATTAAAAAGCTTAAAATGCCACTTTACAATGCCACATGTTTGTGATCCATATTCAAAATTATTCTGGTTATGTGTATATGAGCATTTGTAAAACCCCTAAGGGTTTTTTGAATATCATGTAGTTGATGATAGAATGAATTTCAAAATATTTTGCTGGTTACTTTTCCTACTCTGTTGTATAGATTAACTTGAAGTACAGCAGATATTTTCAGTTTCTTAAAAAAAGCACTTCCTCCTTCAGAAAAGCACATCAAGTACTGTCTGAAACAGTAGCAACTGCACCACATAGTGATCCTGCTCAGAGTGAACATTTGGAATTTTGCTTCTTACACCATGTGTTCCCTCACTTAACACTTACAAGCCCACTGTTGCTGTTGCAACTGCCTTGTCTTTACAGGGTGAGGAGGAGGAGGATGTGTAGAAGCCAATCAGTTAGTCAAAATCCCTTTTGCTCTTTCCCTAGAAGTGTGTAGGAAGTAATTGGATTACAAGAGTAAAGTTTGTTCCACAAAATACTGTACTTGTTGATACTTTCTTCTAGAAAGAATTTCTTTGTGTTTAATTCTAAGCTCATCTCTTACTAGGTGCCAATGTGAACAGAGCTACAGCCAACAATGATCACACAGTGGTGTCCCTGGCCTGTGCTGGAGGTCACCTGGCCGTGGTTGAACTTCTCCTGGCTCACGGGGCAGATCCTACTCACCGGCTCAAGGTATTCCCTTCCAGCTGTCATGTGTCATAGGTTCTCAAAGAACCACGTGGCTGATTAATGAGATACTAAATTAAAGTCATAGAATTGGATCTTACATGGGGATGCTACATCGAGGAGCAAAACTCATATTCTGGCTTTTGTTTCCAAAATCTCACTTCAGGATGGCTCCACAATGCTCATTGAAGCTGCCAAGGGAGGACACACAAATGTTGTTTCTTACTTGCTGGATTACCCAAACAATGTTCTGTCGGTTCCTGCAGCAGACTTGTCCCAGCTCACACCTCCATCTCAGGATCAGTCTCAGGTAAGGCATAAGGAAATATTTTTTAAACAGCACCATCAGTGTTCACAAGAAACACTTGCATAGTAATTAATTTCAAAATGAATGTAGACAGTGGAAGAAATTTTAAAAACCTTGCACTCATGAGAATGATAGAGAGTGAGAGAATTGGTTGATGCTACCTGCAGAGACCTGAAGAACACATGAGCTTTGTTCCCTTTTTTACTCCCTGGACAGGATAGTCCCAAACCTAGGATTTAAAAAGGATGTTGTTTTCTTTCCCGCATTTGCTCACTATTTTGATTCAACACTTCTAAAGCCTTGTGGTAGTACTCCTCACATGGTGTTAGTGATTCTGTTTGTTATAGAAAAGAAAATATATTGTGTAAATTCAGAATTCTGCAGTCTGAAGAGGCAGCTCCAAGGGAGATAGCTGATCAAAAGCCTAAGGGAATAAACAACTTTCCAGCCATCACAGCCTGGGATCTTGCACAGAGTAGCACAGTTAACTTGGACACATTGTCCCCAGTAAAAAAACAAGGGTTATACCAAGAGGTAGCACAGAATACACACTTGGGAAGAGTGAACAGGAGTGAACAGTAGTTCTGTACCTTTGTATTAACACTTGAAGATCTGATGTGCCAGAAGGGGTTTTTACCTGAGTGTGTGTGTGTGCCTTTGTTTGAAGGTTCCCCGTGTCCCGGTGCATACGCTCGCTATGGTTGTGCCTCCCCAGGAGCCTGACAGGACCCCTCAAGAGAACTCCCCACCTCTCTTGGGAGTGGTGAAAGGTCAGTATGTAGCCACTCAGAGAATATATGTGGTTTGGAAATGGATAGAATGGGGACCATTTTATTAGAGCTTATGAATAGTGTAGTCAATTCCATCAGTTGAACACTTCTAATGAAGTATAACTTAAAGCTATTTTATATAGTTTATAGTTTTTTTCCTTATTTTCTTGCATTCTACAGCAACACTGGTTGTTCTAACCTTATTGTGCTTATTCTAATTGAATAAGCATAATTCTAATAAATTTTTTGTGGAAGAAAATGCTTGTGGTAACTGCCCTAGTGCAGACAGATAAAAACGTTCATGTACTCTAGGTGTGGTGTTCACTTTTGAGTATTGTACATGTCTTCTAGAATAGTTGCAGCTATTATCCATGAACTTGATGCACCAACTTTTTCTGTTCCATCAGTAGCAATGCAAACATGTTGGCACTATAAAATACCAGTGCAGATCTACTTACAGGAGAGTTTTTGTTGTATAAGTAATAGTTCTCTTGCAAGTAATCATAACATCAGTTTTTGTTTTGAACATGGTCAAACTGATTGGTTAAAACTCCTTGCAGTTATTAAGTTGCAATTAAGGAGTTTGTTTCCAGCTGTGGATTCTGTAACAAAATCTTCCTATCTGCTAAGTCAGCTTAGACAGAGAAGCAGATTCTCAAGTGCAAAGTTACAAACTGCAGCTCCTCATGATCTTCAGTTTTGGATGGGGATCTTAAGCATTACAGTGTCCAAAGCTCCGATAGCTAGATCTGCTTGAATCCTTTTTTTTTGAGGAAGCACCGAGCACTTCCAGAGGAAACAACCAAACATAAACCCCTCAGGGGCACAAATAAAGAGAGAAAAAAGCATCATGTACCTGCTGGTGTCTGAATGTGCAGCTGTGCCCCTCTCCATGCAAATGCCATGTGTGTGACCTCTCAGATGCACTTGCTGTCTCAATTTCCTAGGATGTGCAACACTGATATTTCGGGTTTCAGAAAAATGAATACCAAACAGATGAAAAGAATATACAACTTCTGGTTCAAATAACCCACCAAAAAGCTTTATATACCAGCATGTGTGCCCTTCCAGTTCAATGCCTGTTAGCACTGCAGAGTGGGAGTGTTCTGGGAGCACATTTTGTGGTGCATGGGAATCAGTAAAGGATTAGTTGATGCTGAGTCAGAAGACTGAAGTTAAAAGCTAAAAGTTTCATTTAATTTAATCCAATTATGTAAGGCAAATAGTTGGCTGTAGTTTAGGAAACGGCTCTCATTACAAACACCTTATTGCCAGTGTCAGCACATCTTTAGGTGTGTTTTTTACAGTACTGTGATGTTGGGACTGGCACAGGGAGATCTCATTGTTCACAGGGGTTCAGGACATGCTTCATGCATGTCAGCAAAACTCATCTGTGCTGTGTTGCAGGAGATGCAGCAATCCCAAATGTGTCATCAGGCTGATGAAGCATTCCCAAAAAGTGTGCAAAGCTCTTATGTCTCTCAGATCTTTAGGGGGAAAATGGTATTTTTGTGCTAAATGCTGTGTGCTCATTGCAGTGCAGAGTTGGTGTGTTATGCTGAACTGCCATTTGTGACTTGTTACATCCATGTGGCTTTAATTCACCAGATTTCCATCACTAAACTTCTTGGGAGAGGAGGGGCAAAAGCAGGGGGTGAGTTGAGGTGTTCATTATTTGAGGCAGGAGAGCAGTCAAATTCTTGCATAACAAAATTGTTTATCTGGGGGAGAACAATTACTTGTTTTCAATTAGAAGTAGCCCCTGAGTTTTTGTATAAACTGTGAACTACTGGGAGGCAGGAGAGCAGTACCTTGCCTCCTTAACCTTAGGACATTAAGACTTTTGCTGGAGCTCTGTGAGTTTTGCAAGAAATGCAATAGTGACACTTTGTTTCCTGAAGACTTCTCGGCAAGTCAAATGGAAAATTTGAACACATTTAAGTGTTCCTATTACAATTCAGATATGAACGTGAGGTTTTTCAAGAGGAATTTATGGTCTAATTTTGAACTTTTTTATTATTCTTCAGTAAAGCATGGAGGCACATGGGATCATTACCATTTGAATAATTGCTTTGGCAAAGGATTTCATATTGGTGTTTAACAACTGAAAAGAGAAACATTTCAGAGGCAATAGTAGATCTAGAGAGGCTTAGATAAAGGTGACACACCAAGACAGTAACTTGGAAAGAACTAAAGAAAATCAGGTGAAAAAAAGGAGCAGAATTAGTTATGGGATTGACCAGACCTCAGCTCCTACTTGCTTAGGAAGAATTGTTCTCAGTGCACTCCATTTAGCACATGTCTGTTGTGTCCACGTAAGAGAAATCCCAGTTCAGCTCCTTTCCCTTCCATGGGGAGAGGCAGGAGATCCCTGCCTTGGTGGATTCTTGCTGAACAGGGGCAGGATTGCTCAGCAGCAGCTGTGGTGCAGCACAAAGATCTTTTTGGGTACAAAACCCAAGTGTGCTGTTTGCACAGGCCTGAGGGTCTGTCCCCTGCAGGGCTGTGCTGCAGCTCCACGTGGCCCTGCACCTGCTTCCCTGGGAGAGGGGCTTGGAGCCCAGCCCAGGGAGCAGTCCAAAGGAATGCTGCTGGATTTCTTCAGGAAAGCAGCTGCTCATAATCTCTTCTGCTTTGTAAATGCAAGTGGATGGTTCCTGCAGAGCCTTGTGTAATGTGCAGGGCTGGAGCACAGAGCACGCTCCAGATCCTCATCAAACATGCTGGGACAACAAGGGATGCTCAGGGAGCTGTGGAAAGCAGCAGGGTTGTTTTCTTAGTCAAAATGTTTTTACTAACATCAGCTGTTTTTAAACGTGCCAAAGTTCAAAGTAGTCTGGTTTTGGAGACTGAGGTATCAGGTTTTCAGTAAATTTTTCTCCAGATTTGTTGTACTTCATATATACTCTGAAATTGTGCTTACAAATGAAGTAATTGGCCTAAAGTGAGTACTTAAAACCTGTCAAGATGATGTCATGAGACTTTTCTAGTGTCATTTTTAAGTGGGCAGTAACTTGCAGTGGTTCTCATTTGGGGTGCAGGGTTTTTTTAGAATTACACAAGACCAAATCGACTTATTCAGGTGAAAGCTGCCCACATTTGCCTCTGGTCTCTGCGAAGGAGACCAGAGTTCCTCTAAGGTTGAGTGGTACTTTTGGAATCTCTAAGCTTTCTCAGATATTCAATATATGGTATTTCCTGGATCCCCATGCTGAATCTAACAATCTGATGGTGTGGAGAAGGGGAAGAAAAACAAACTCTGTGTAACTTCAATAGATACAAATTCAATAACTATTTTTTACTCTGATATCTGACTTCTATGCCTAGTACTAAGTTATGTATCCCAGCAGAGATCTCATGCATTGTGTGATTTAATGAAAATAGGGGCCAGGTTAACAGTAAAACTAGGAAGTTACATGACTTTCATGGAGGTAAAAATATTAGTAAGGCAAATTGATATTCCTGCTTTTCCAGCTTTTGCATTCTGATTTTTACCAGATTTTACTACTGCACAGTTCCAGCTCCCTGTTCATTGTTTAAAGTGCTTCAACATCTTCTGATCAACTCTTGCCATTTCCTCCTGGAAATTTCCTGCCTGGGTCAGCAACTAGCCCAGGTATCTGGGATGAGTTCCCAAGGGAGATTTCACCATCCATGCCTCCTGACTTCTGAACTTTACTAACACTTCCTTTGTAAAGACTTTTTTCTGCAAATCCTCAGCAGTGCAGGCAGGTGATTTGACACCCAGACACGTGTAGGTCCCCAGGAGCTCAAATGTGTAACAATCTTTTCATGGTGGTTTGTAAAATTCTGCTCCTTTGAAGCTTCAGTCACCTGCTTACCACCAGCTAATTCAATTACATCTTAGCAATTTTCCAGTTATATACCATGAACCCACCAGAGGAAACTTGGGAAGAAGACTTAAGATTGGAAAGAAACTCAAATTTTTGAATGGCTGAAAATGGAGTTCAGCTTGGCTTGGTTTCAGCTGTGTAGCCATTGCCTGTTGGATAGCATTGAATTCTATTCCCTGCAATTTTCCATAGAAACAGCTGCAGGAGTGATAAGGACTGGCAAAATGACTCCATGCTTCCAGGAGGGATACTGTGAACTTAAACTCATCATTCAGCCTTCTACCAATTAACCTCTTCTTTATAAAGAAGAATTCAGTATGTATGAAAAACCATGAAGCATATGAATTTGCTTGGGAAATGGAGGCTTTTTTTTTTTCCCAAATTAGCAAGATTATGTAATATTGTACTTTGCATTTGTGTGTGTATGGAGGAACTGATTGTTTCTCCAAGTCTTTAGAGAGGAGTTTCTTACTGATACAAATAATAGTTAAACACAGAATATTCATGAAAATTCAGTATTGAGTTAATTTTGTTCATGCTGATGAGGCTGGTGAGTTTTAATTGCAGGCTGCAAATTGAACTCTCAGCTTCTGAGTGAAGTCAGATTTCCAATAAGAAACCTCAAGTGCAAGAACAACGGACAAGCAATTGTTACAGAGCACACAAATGACATGATGATTCACAGATTTATATAACAAGGTCTCCAGCAGAGAAGATGTATTTGAATTTACAAATGTGTATCACACAGCTAACTTTTCTTATTGTCATTTTTTTATGCTGGAAAAAATATTTTGGGCTTTACTGTTTGGATTTCAATCCACTTTTTTTTTCATTTGACAATGACAATAGAAATTAAGGAGCTGTTAACAAATCTCAGAATTTTGTCTAATAGAATATAAAATATAATACAACTGAAAGGCATATAAGTTCTTTCCTGGGAGAAGTGACATCCTATGGATTATAAATCAGAGCTAAAAAAGCAACTTCCATGAGAATCATAACCACTCATGAAGAAATATGGTATCAGACTTGTTTGTTGGCAGCAAGTGTATAAATACTGAATGTATTCTAAGAAAAATTAAATTAGAAGAGCTCAATTGCTTGAGAAAGCCACCTGAGAACTACAGAACTGAAGGATATTTTTGCAGGTTCTTGCTCACAGTGTTTAGGGACTTTAGATGTTATTTGCAGCCAGAAGCATTAAAACCTGGTCATGGTGTCCTCTCTGTTTCTGGCTGCTCAAGAGACCAGCAGTGATGCCTGGGACAGGCTCATTGGGGTGAATGGGCTGCTGCAGCTCAGATCTGTGGGAGAAGTGCAGGAAATTGCTGTAGGCAGCACCTGTCACCTCCTGCAGAGAAGTGGATGGGAAGCTGTGTTTGGGCAGAGTAGGTTTTACCCTGAGTCATAAATGTTGGTCACAAACGTGGCTGAAGATCTGTGCATGCTCTGCAGGAATTGTGGTGGAGGCTGAGTTGGACAGGATAGGGACCAGAACTCATGGGAATGTGGAAATGCAAATAAAAGAACAATTGGTGATACTGTTCACAAAATAATTGGGGAATCAGTCCCTTCTCTACTCTGTGGCTTTCCTAGCATGCTCAGAACCACTCTGGGTTTGCTGATATTTTTTTTTTCCTATAATCATGGTACTGGATGGCAGATGGCATCTGTGTAGCAACATCTGGATTTCAGTCATTTTCAGTCTAAATAACTTACTTTCATATGAAACAAGTCTTCTAAAAGTGATGAATATATTTGCTTTAGAGGCCAGATTGACAGCTTAATGTTACTAGGTGGAATTTGGTAGTAGATTGATTGTGTAGATGACTGATGCTGCCCCCAAAAGATAAAGGTACAAAATAAATTAAAAAAAAAAAAAAAAAGGTTGCAGTGATTATGATCTGGCCTGTGATTAGATTCTTAAGTCTTACTGTATTTACAGATTTCAAAAGTGGAAGTGTAAAGTGTGTGTTCATAATTGTGTAATAAATGGGCACAGTATTTTTCAGGATATTGTAATATAGAGGAGATTTGGATAAAGCAGGAAATGCTACTTTTTATACATCCAATATTTGCATATTCAAAGCTAACAACAGTGTAGCTTCTCCACCTCTGGTTTGACCTGACTATTTTGGTGAACATGTCAGGTTTAGCAGATCTTTCTTCCTACCCCTCATCCTCTTCCAGTATCTCCAGTTCCAGGTTGCAACTGTTTTCTGGCATAGAAAGGGTGATCTAGAAACTGAAAAGTGGCCCTGCTATCTAATTAGCAGCTGATTAATGTGCATTTCTGTACCTTTTCTGGAACTTGAGAGCCCAGCTGGTCTCCTAGCACCTGTCTTCAGAAAGTCCCACCTTTGTGTGATGGTTCCTGGTTGGAGCTGCTGTCTGAGCCCAGCTCTCGAGGTTGGGTTATGCTCCTGCTCTTTCCTTCCTCTTGTGCTCCTGGAAAAGCTTTCCCATGACAGGCTCGTTTTCTCCCCAGTTCAGACTTAATTGACAGGGACAACATTAATATTTTATTATCTTGGAGGCTCTTTGAACTGCAGCTTTTCTTTCCTAGAGTGATAGAAGGTGTCCAGAGGTGCTGGGTTGTGGGAATGCCTGGTGTGAGGAGGGGAGTGAAAGGCACAGGAACCTTAGGGGTGACATTAAGCAGAGCAGGGCAAAGGGTTCCCACCTCAGCTGAAGGCAGGGTTCATTTGCAGTTTAGTTTCTATAACAATGGAGCACAGCTTAGTTTCAAAACAACCACACAGACAAGCCTTTCAGAGAATTTAGGTGAGTGCAAATGTATTTCTCAAGAGTGGTCTCAAAAACCTGTAAATGACACTTGTTAAAATTAAAGAATGCACAACAAAGCCAAAGAGGCCACAGGTTAGAGCAGGCTCAAGCTAAAGAGCCACCAAGCAGCACAGAGCCAGGGATTGTGAACTTCCCCCAAATTCCTCATTGTGTGCTCAGGAATTGCCTGGGCACTCCCTTATGGATCAGAGGCCGAGTAACAGCAGTGATGGGGACAGGAGCTCAGCTGGAGCTTCTGACCTGCACAGGGGATGCAGCTGCAGCAGGACCATCCTGAAGGGTGGCTCCAGGGCCTCTGGGATGCTGGGCTGTTCCCTGGGCTTGTTGAAGGGTGGCTATGGGATCCTGGGCTGTTTCCTGGGATTAGCAGGATTCTTGGTGTTTCTCATATAATTAGATATGGTTTGCTTTCCCAGGACTCTGCTGAAGATATGCAGTACAGAGTTGGTCCAATTCTATTTTCATATTTGTTCTTTCTCTTTATAAGAGAAAAATCTCACATTTGTTTGGTTTACAGTTGGTTCCTCCAAAAAAGATTCATTTCAAAGTGAGGTGTATGTGACTCTTGTTTTGATAGCAATGCAAAGGGAAGTTGTTTGTGAATTAGAGTATTGGTGAAGGATGTCCCAGAGAGAAATAAATCTATGTTTCAGCAAACTTTATCCTTCCAGGGCTAGTGACTGATCCACCACTTAATTCTTGCATCCAGACTTTCACTTAACTGTGCAATGTTTAGGTAACTTTATTAAACCATGGCTCAAACTGTACATCATTTTAGTTCCCCTTTTAATGATTTATTAATGAGTGAGTCTGCTTTGTAAAACTTCGAGTTTTCCTTCTTTTTTTTTTTTTAAGGCTTTATATATCAGTGTTTGGGTAAAGCAAATGAGTATTATCACAGAAAATTATTTAGTCAAGCTAAAACCTTTCACATTTTTAATTAAAGTTCTGACACTGAAGTAATAATTAAAATTTCAGCACTTAATAGATTCCTTTCAGTGAGATGTGACTGAGTTTCCCAGATGTGGCTTTTGGGGAAGCAGCCATGGGTTGCTTGGGGGCAGTCAGCAGTTGGGGCAGGGCTGCCCAGGTTTGGTGGGCCTTTGGTGAATGTTATTTTTAAAGTCTTTATAATGAACAGAATTGTTCATTTGTTACTGGAAAGGGAAGTGAGCAAGTTCTTAGTTAGGTCCCAGAATTTTTAAAACTTCACACTCCACTTGAAAGCACTAAGTTTGCAGTGGCAGGATTCTGCTTGTAATGTGAAGGTGAATGCTACAATGTTTAGAGAAATCCTAATTCAAAGTATCATCTTACTGTCAGGTTAGTCTGCTCTCCACCACAGAATCTTTCTGCTCCTAACCTTGCTGTTGGAAGTCAGCCTCTGGAAAATAATCTTACTTTAAGCTCTGCACACACAGAAGAACTTTGGGAACTCAGTAAATCATGTAAATTGCCTTGCTGTTCTTGCTGATTCCCCTTCCCAAGTGCATTGTCACGTATGTCAGAAATTGTCAAGGTTCCTTGTAAGATTAAAATAGCTGTGCTCAAAGGGATGTGAGGATCAGATATTGAAAATTCCATCTATCTGCTTTGTCCTTTCTTGTCTTAACATGGAGTGTAGGGTTTACCTTTCTGTGCTTTGACAGATGTGCAGTGTTAGTTGTAAAGATTTTTTTTATTTTATTTTTTTTATTACTATTATTTTTGGTGGGTGAGAGGGGAGGTTTGGGGTATCTTCAGCATGGCATTTTTTCAAACATTTTTCATGTGCTTAGGTGCATCCAAGCAGAAGTCAAGTTCCCTGCAGGTAGCAGATAAGGACCTACTGCCACCTTTTCACCCATACCAGCCTTTGGAATGCATAGTAGAAGAGACTGAAGGCAAGCTGAATGAACTTGGACAGAGAATTAGTGCTATTGAAAAAGCACAACTTAAATCATTGGAATTAATTCAAGGTGAACCTTTAAATAAAGATAAGATTGAAGAACTTAAAAAGAACAGAGAAGAACAAGTACAGAAGAAGAAGAAAATATTGAAGGAGCTGCAGAAGGTGGAAAGGCAGTTGCAGATGAAAACCCAACAGCAGTTTACCAAAGAATATTTGGAGACCAAAGGTCAGACAGACACACCACCTGCCCTGCAGCAGCAGTGCTCACTTGCAGGGGTCTTCCCAGAAGTGGAAGCTGATAAGGGTCTGCCAGAGGATAACTTTTCAGGGTTACCTCAGGTTGACACAATCTTGTCTAAAGATGATGAGCAACACCAGTCTCCACCACCTGCTGAACAAATAGAGTTTGTCCCTATCCAGCCTTTGCCAGCACCGCAATGTAATTTTTCTGGTAATTTAGGTTATAATGGGACAGAGTCTCTTGAACTTCAGAAAGCATTAGGGAATCAGCAGAATGTAGGACAGCAGCAGCAAATTGCTGGGCAGGGGCTCTTAGTTCAAGAACCAGACGGATTAATGGTTGCCACTCCAGCACAGACGCTTACCGACACTCTTGATGACCTAATAGCAGGTGGGTTAAGAAATATACCTATTTTTGCATTAATTTGTGTGCTCAGTTTCCCTCTCTCTCCTTCCCTCCAAATACGTCTTGGGGTTTTCCAGTTTGGGAATACTTGCTTAAGAATAAAGTTCCTGATTAGTGCTATTAATCCTAACAGTGACTTCCAATTCTAACATGATACTTTTAAATATCTTTTTTTCCAAAGTGCAAAACTTCCTGTACTGGACACCTGTTTTAGCCCCTTTGGCCTCATCTTTTTCTGTGCTTCTTTAAAAAGCTTCATCATGAGTAATTAGTAGTGCCCATTAGGAAACCCAAAAGCATGACAGATTTATATCTTCTGTAGAATTTTCTGTGCAGGCTTATCAGTGACTTTCTTCAATGTGGTAGCCATCTCTAGAAAGAGCCAAATTGTTGTCACTTTTATGGACAAACATGTCCCTCTCCTTGCTGCTGGAGCTTAAGCACAGCCTGGAATCCGTGCACAACCACTCCGTTCTGTGATGGCTTGTGTTTGCAGAATCCCTGCTAAACCCCAGGTGTTGTACAGGAATATCTGTTGGTTAGATGTTGCACATGGCCAAACCATGTCCTGTTAGCTGGATGAAAAGCAAAAACCCCAACATCCTTCCACGTGTTGGTGTGAAGAGGAATGGGAATGGCCACACATCGGGTTGTGTGAGTCCCCTTGTGCAGAAACAGGGATCACTTTGAGTCACTTCATGTCGTGGACTTGACTAGGATTGAGGTTTGCTGCTGGAGGTATGTAGGATATAGCAAGTGTTGTTTGGTCTGTAGTTTGTTTGGTTTTTTTTAATTCAGTGTTTTTCAACTTTTCTTTGTACCTTGTGCCTGTACCCCTGCCCATTATTTTCCTGTCTGTCTCCCCCTACCCCTCCCGTTTCATAGTCACTGCCATGTCCTCTGATGTCAAGGCTTGTAGAAGTGTGCAGGGAGATCTTTGGCCAGCCATTCCTGGGAGCCTTTGGAATGGTAGTGGCATCAAGTTCATGCAAGTCAAGATTACTTGTGACTTGCAGCCTCCTGTGGAACCCAGAGTTGGTGGAGTAGTGGGGTGGTTGTACCAGCTCCCATCCTCTCCTCGCTGTAATTCCAGTTATTTTATAGAGCATCAGCTTTAGTTCCCCCTGTTCTGGCATGGTGAGCCTCCCTCCCTGCTCCGTGGTGCTGTTCAGAATACTCAGCCAAGATTAAAACATTTTGATTACTCAGAATTTTAGTACTGGAGTGTATAAGGAGGAAAATTTGAATGGGTAACACAATAATAATCAGGAAGGGATTAATCTTTGGAATAGTTGCTGTTGCTGAGAGTTGAACGTGTCTGGCACAAGGCCATGGAGTCTGTACCCTCTCGTGGTCAGCAGCTCATTCTAGAGCCACAAGCTCAGTGTCCCCACTGTGAAAAGTGCTGCAGTCCAGCTGAGTGTGAGAACTGTGCTGTGGGAAAAAAGATTGCAGGAGACATTGGTTTGCTTTCTGAAAACAGCTACTGATTTTGCTAAGTAATCAAAGACATTTTTTGCTAAGACATGAGACTTACTTACTTCAAAAATCACTACAAATAGCACCTTCTTCTGTATTAGAAATGACATTTACAGAAATGCAACTTGAGGTGTCTTTAGCTTTTTTTTAGAATTCCAGAGGCTTCTGCAAAAATGTGTTGATGTTGCTTTATTGAAATATATTTTCTTCTGAAATTCATAAGTTTCTTTCACTTCCTTCCCCCTCCAAAAAAATAAAATAGTCAGAGATAGATATTTTTCTCACTTTGTAAATCCAGACTGTGTAAAAGTAGCCTCAATGTAAATTATAATCCTACTGTATCTCAGATTTATAGCCATGTGAAAACAAACTATAAATTTACTCATACTCTGGACTCCTTGATCCATATCTAAAATGGACTTTTGCCACAAACTTACCCATTAGTCCTTAATTTTACAGAGAATTTTTGAGCAATAAAAACTGCTACAAGATCTGTTTTTACGTGCCCACTACAGATGCCAGGTAAAATGGCTCAGGAGTTTGTGTCTGGTGCATGGGAAGCCTGGGTTTTAGGGAGCTTGTGTCCCACACTCAGGATGTCATTGAAGGCTCCCCTTGATCCCACTGCTGGAGCTGCAGTGATCTTAGTGAGTGACTCTGGGTTTAGAGGTTTTTGGGCATTTTTATTCTTTTTTAGTATTTCAGTTTGGATGGGGACTGCTTCAGAAGAGCAGAAATTATTTTTCCCTCTGAAATACCTCTTAGTGTTGCTCTTAGCAATATCCAGAGGAGACCACGGAGATGCTCCAAGGGCTGGAGCCCCTCTGCTCTGGAGCCAGGCTGGGAGAGCTGGGGGTGCTCACCTGGAGAGGATCCAGGGAGAGCTCAGAGCCTCCAGTGCCTAAAGGGGCTCCAGGAGAGGGACCTGGGACAGGACATAGGGAATGGCTTCCCACTGCCACAGTGCAGGGTTAGATGGGATATTGGGAAGAAATTCCTCCCTGTGCAGGGTGATGAGGCCCTGAGGTTGCCCAGAGAAGCTTTGGGTGCTCCTGGATCTCTGGAAGTGTCCAAGGCCAGGCTGGACAGGGCTTGGAGGAACCTGGGATAGTGGAAGGTGTCCCTTCCCATGGCAGGGGATTGAACAAGATGAGTTTTAAGGTTCCTTCAAACCCAAACCATTCTGGGATTCTGTGATGTAGGAGGCAAATCTTTCCAAGCCTCAGCTGGGACCAGTTGTAAGGGAGAGCTTCAATATCTGTAAAGCTATAAATTTGTATTTTGCTGACCAACTTAACAATGACAACATACATAAATGGAGTATTTATCTTACAGTTTTGCTGGCAGGATGTGTCAGCTGTGAGATATTTAGGTGGTGGATGTCAAGGTGCAAAGTGTCAAAGTGAAGCAGCTCTTTCCACTCCAGAATGTTTTGTTTGTAATGGAGTTTATTTTGATGCACTGCTGCAAAAATCTTGCACCTAATAGTACATTAAAGGTGTGACTTATTGCAGTCAAAATTTTAACCAGGTTTACAAAAGAGACAGACCTGGTGCAGCTTAGAGTGGGAAACCAATAAATTAATTTGGAACACTGCTATCATTTTCATTACTCAGTATCAGTCTGGTTTCTTGGAGCCTCTTGTCTTGCATATTTGGAGTTTCATTTCAGTTCACCTTCTGCATTTTCCATTGTAAATTTCTTAGTTGTAGTATCTGAATTGAGGCTTTTTTTCTGGTTTAGGGTATTAAAGATGAGGAACTTTTCTGTGTTGCTGGGGTTTGTCTCTAGTTGGAATATTTTTGTTTCTCTTTGTTTTGCTCAGCTGGTATTTTTAGTCAAGAGACTGTGTGTGCTTTTCTGTCCCACTCTCGTCCTGTGAGCTGGTGTTCCAAACTGAAATTTCAGGTGTGTTCTGAGAAACTTTGTTGCTTGTTTTTGACGTTCTGGTTGTAGTGGGTAATACAGAATTATGGTATTTTAAGGTAAGGATTTGGAAGGTAACATCTGAGTTACTGTGTTTGGAGTAAAACTGGTTTCTGGGACAAACTGGAGTGAGGAATGGGGAGCCATGAAAGGAGCTGCAGTTACCAACTGCAAAAGCCTCTGCAGGTTACTGAGAAGCTGCCTGGACAGGCTGAAAGGCTGCTCAGGCTTGAAAAAGGATGATTCTCTCTGTCCTGAAAATCCCAGTTCCTTTGAGGAAAGAGGAACTGAAATCTAAGTCCAATATTCCTGAATGCCAATGCTCATGTCGTGACAGCAGCTGGGTAGCCACAGTTTCAGCCTGCAGCTGAAATCTCATCCAGAGCTGCTTGCTGCAGGTACTGTCAATGCTCCAGAGCTGTATTTGGATAAAATACCAAGTTCTTGCTTTGTTTTGCTCATGTTTCCTTTAATATTTTTACATAACTTTGAAAATAGTCATCCATGTCTTTAAAGACCAGCATTCAGCTTCCAACTCATACAAACACAGACCCTTTGGAACATTGCAAGCCCTTTGTAGAACATGAGAAACCTGGATTTTGTCATGTGTAGGATAATTTTTTTCTATAAAGAAGTCTTTTGAATATTAAAGTCTATGGACACATCTAAAACCTTTGTCACAAAATTGGTATTTTTCTGGAGTCAAGGGCGAGCAGTGTCAGTGCTGCTTTCACTGCTAAGCTGTGGTACCACAGATGTTCTGTGTTAATGCCATGTTGGAAACATTGCTGCAAGGTCATTTTCAAGTTTAAAATCTGTATTTTGCTGTGTATTTTGCTAGGATAAATCAGCCCCATGAAACTGGAGGCAGAAGTTATCAAGCTTTTTCTGCTCCACAGGTCACAAATTATGCTGCTGCTCCATGGGCCTAGCTTGCCAACTACACTGAGGAAATAAAAAATACCATTCTGAAAAATCCTGCCATTTTGTAAACTCAGCAGTTATACAGGGGGTGATTAATTGATGGGTGTTGTAGGAATATTTGTTAGATTTTATTTTAGACCAGATTTTAGAGTATCAGTGCAGGGTTTATCTTCATTTCTACTGCCTTTGGTGTTCTCTCTCCTGTTTAATATTATTACTGTGCACATGAAGTGCTTAGTGCACACTCATATGTTTCAAACACACGATGAAAATCTAAAGTATGCAAGAAATACTTCGGTATTTTCAGTCATGGTTGTGAAATGCAGAGAATTTGTGGAACCTGTGACAGCAACACTGAATATATCACTTTAATTACTTTAAGACCCTTAATCTGGCTCCAGTGGAGTCCCTCTGCACACCCTGCTCTGCATGCACAGCACATTCATGTGGTTTTATGTGTAGCTGAAAAAATTGAGCCAGTGTCTTCCACTAGGAAGGACCAGCTTGATTTAATGTAAATCCTTAACAGGGTGATATGGTGTCTGTATTTTGGATGGAGTAATCTGTAGAAATCCAGTTATCTTGCATTTCAGTGCATTAAGCAAGAAAACAATCATGTTATGTTAATTAATGCTCATTTGTTGCTCTAAGTGATAATCCATAGTGAGCTTTTCAATTTGAAACTTTTAATACAGATCTGGTTTATTCGTGAAAGTTGTAGCAGGAATTCAGATCTGGTACTTCATTGCTTAAACATGGTAAAAAATGTTAATGCTGGTTTTGCCTATGCACCAAGGAGAAGTGTTTGCTTAAAAAATACAACTGAAAATGGAACCTCCCCAAATTTCAGTGAAACCCCCCCCCCCCCCGCCATGTGTTAGAAGCCAATGGGAGTGACCCATCCTGCCCTGCTTCAGTCTGTGTTTGCTTTGTCAGGCACTGGCAGCGCCATGGGCTGAGTCAGTGATGTTAATGGTCATGTTAATGGTCATGCTAATGAGGCTTTTCTATGACTTTTCCATCTACACCACTTTCCTGTGGGTAATTGTCAATGGAATGAGGAAGGTTGAGCTGGTTTGCATAATTTTTTCTCTCAGTCATACACAGGTTTGAGTTCATCCTTCATCTTCCCTTAACACTTGGACAAAAGCAAAATGCTGCTGCTGCTTGTTTCTTACCTGTAGCTGTTAGTATTTTCCTTTAGTTGCTTCTTCCAGGAATGCTGCTAAATCCTGTGTGTTTTGGAATAACTCAAGCTCACCGGGTGTTCCAGCTGATGCGGCTACACAATAGAGACATTTGGCAATCCAGCAGTGACAATTCTTGTCAAACCCAGCTGCTCTATCAGCAGGGATTACTGAAGCTAAAGCACACAGGGAGTCAGTGTGTAGGTGTGTTACACCTTCCTGGCAGGTAATCCAGCTGATTACAGAGATCCAGGCTCCACTTGGACTCTCATCAGTTTACAGAGCCTGCAGAGCCTGGCAGGAGTCCTGGCCCTGCAGTGGATGTCCAGGAAGATTTCTCTGCTTGTTGATTTAAAATTAGGTGAAAAAAATCTGATTCTCAATTCTTAATTTTTTTAGTTGTTTTATATATTAAAAAAAAGAAGATAAATTTGCATTCCTCGTGTCCCTGAGCAATGCTGGATCTTCAGGATGACCTCTTTTACAGGCTGTGCATCGATCAGAATAAATTTTAGGGAGCACAGGCAGTTTTCAGCTTTCTTATTTTTGTTGACTGCCCCCTCCTGTCTGCTTCCCTTCCACTTTCCTGGTTTGGTTTAACTCTGAGACATGATTAGTAATGGGAGTAGCTGTCAGTCATCTTGCTTTGAAAACTTTCTCTGGAGGCTAAGTGTGCACTAACCTTTATGTGAAAAAATTCGGGATTGCAGAATAAGACTGTATTTTTGAACATTAGGTTTGTGTGTTAGCAATAAATAATTTGCCTGCTAAAACTGAGCATATGATTGAACTCTTTAACTGAGAAGGCTACAACTAGAAAAGGGTAACTAATCACCTTCATAATTCACACTTGTATTGCATACAGACTAATTCATAAAATTATTTTCTAACTTATCACAGTTTGGAGACGATGCTTACACTGTTTAACTGCCTCAAAGCTGCTTTTTGTTTTTAGGAACATTCCATTTGTTTCCCCCGTTAATGTTTTAATATTAGACCATTGCAGTTTTATGAAACTTAACATTTTTCATATAAAACAGGACATTGCTAGGAGTGGATTAATAAGCTGGTGTTCATTTTCAGCTGTGAATAGCAGAGTGCCCAGTGGCTCCACCAGCTCCTCGCACACTACGGAGTCCCCGACGCCCGAGCCGTGCCCGCAGGCAGCCAGCAATGTGCCCCCACAGTCTGTGCTCCCCATGTACCCATCAGTGGACATCGATGCACATGTGAGTAGCTGGGGTTAGCTTGGAGTGGGCTTGCTTGAAAAAAAACCTAGTGGTGTTGTAGAAATATTAAAATTGTCTTTATTTTTAGTTTCTGAACATCTGTTTCTTTTTCTTTCCGGTGCGTGAAGACTGAAAGTAATCACGACACTGCTCTGACCCTGGCGTGTGCAGGGGGGCACGAGGAGCTCGTGTCTGTGCTGATCGCCCGTGGTGCCAATATTGAACACAGAGACAAGAAGGGTAAGTGAAGTAACACAATTTGACCCTGAACTACACCTTGAAAGAGTGAATTTTAAAATGTGAGCTGCATTCTTGCACTTCACGTAGTAACGTTGGTCATACCCAGCCAGTGAGCTGCTGTCTGCACCTGAGTGGGATCTTAAGCAGGTTTGTGAAATGTGAGGCACTTCTGTCCTTGCAACTCACCCTCTACAAATGACCTCAGTGAGCTCATGGGGATAACCAGCCAATCTTGGCTGTCAGGGCTGAGTGGTGGCAGTTGTCAGGTTGGGTATCATTGTTCTCAGGAACAGAGTTTAGCAAAATCTCCCATCTTTTAGAGCTAAGAGAACAGAAGCACCACACTACTTGACTGCCACTGGCAGTCAGCAGCACATGCAGGGTTGATGTGGTCACTGGTTGGAGCTTAATTTAACAGTAATTATGTAGAAAACTGTGACCTCTCCAAGGAGAGGAGTTGGTCAGAATTTAATCCAATCACTGCAAGCACTGTTTAAATTTCTTTTGAACAGCCTTTGGCTGGAATCAGAGCCTCGGTGTGACAGGGTCAGAAGAGGGTTGGGAAAGGCTCTGAAATTGTGGCATCCAGCAGGAGACCCCCAGTGTGAGGAAGAGACACGATCAATAGAAATCATTGTGAATCAACCCATTTGTGCATTTCTGCTCCTTAATAATACTTCTGAGATACTCAAGGTTGCTTTTTAATGCAATCTCCTGTTACTAGGTTTCACACCTTTGATTCTGGCTGCAACTGCTGGACATGTTGGTGTCGTGGAAATCCTTCTGGACAAAGGTGGGGATATAGAAGCGCAGTCGGAGCGCACGAAGGATACTCCGCTTTCCTTGGCTTGCTCCGGTGGACGCCAGGAGGTACAGACGTGTCCTCAGAGGCCTTGAGTTGTCACTTGCACATAGGGGGTTTTGTACAGTGTTGAGTTTCTTCTGTTGTTGATACATCTGACTTTTCCTGGAAGGTTTTTCACTCTTTCAGTGTAGCTAATTTAAGGGGTTTTTTTTTCGTCTTCCGAAAAAGAAGAAGAAATTTAAGACTTTTTTTCTTCTCTCCCTTGCCTATCCCAGTTTTGTTAGTTAATGGTCATGGTCACTTGTGATAACTTGTGGTCTTTCTTCAGTCAGTGTATCCTCACATGGTAAGTACTTCTGTGAGGGAGGCAGATATTTACTGAATAACTTTATTCACTGAGCACTTCCTTTTTCCATCTTCCCTGCTCTCAAACCTGAAACAGCTGGTGCAGGCACACAAGGAGAGAAACTGGGATGTTGTGTGGGCAGTATGTGGCTTTAGTGACAATGCACAGGGCTGATAAGTGCAGATGCAATGCAGGACACATTGTACCTGTCTTTTAAGGATGTTTCAGAGTTCTGTCAGATTTGTATGTGTGTGTTGTTGTCCAAATAAGATTTGTGAAATCCTTCATATTTCAGTTCATTTTTAGAAGATGGCATGGAGATGGCCAAGAGCTCTGTAGCAGATTAATATAAGGATTAAAATAGTTGGCCAGAATTGGAAAGTTTCCATTTTACTTTTGAATCACAGGTCTTTAACAGCAAAAGTGCTTCTCATAAAAAAGGCAAGATCAGCATAGTAGTGGCATTATATATTGAACAACTGAAGTCTTCTGTTCTTCTTCTTTGTATTTTTTCTTTATGCCAGAATCTACCTCTTATGTTTCTGGCTTAGCAAGCTTTTTTCTGGCTTGTTTGGAAATCACCTATCTTATATTAATAGTAAATTGAGGCCTACTTAAGTACAGTACATCAAAAAAATGTTTTCATCTTTTCCCCTTTTATTTCTCTTAAGCAACTTCTGATGGAGGAGTCCTTCCTCATCCTGGTTCCATTAACATCAGTCACTGATTTTTACCACTTTTTTTTTTTTTAAAAAGTTCAAAAATATATATAATATGGATAATCAAACTTGACTGAAATGTCATTTGAATTCAAGTTGTGAGATGAGTTTTTCTGAAAGAGCTGCTCAAACATTGTGAGATATGATGGGAGTAGAGTACATTTATTGTTTTCAAACTTAAGATTCCCAGGAAGAGCTTCACTTTAAAGCCTTGCAGTTTTATTTAGGTAAAACAATCTTTCTAGCAGACAAGTACTCAGCTGCTGGAGTCATGGGCTGTGGGGGCTGTACAGAGATAGGGAAAGGTCAAGCAGAAGAGGGTGGAAATTTTCCTATGGAATCTTTTTTTGTTGACAAAGGAAACTGGTAGCACTTTAGAAAGTTTGTGATAACATCCCCTCACTCCCTGGATAATAGCAAAGGCCACAATATGTCTGTTAATACTTGTCCTGTCTTTTCAGGTTGTTGATTTGCTGTTGGCCCGGGGAGCAAATAAAGAACACAGGAATGTGTCTGATTACACGCCGTTAAGCCTTGCTGCATCTGGTGGCTATGTTAATATCATCAAGATTCTCCTCAATGCTGGAGCAGAAATTAATTCCAGGTAATGTACCATGTGACCAGCTGAGCTGCAGGTGTGGCACAGGCACTCCCTGTTGGCTCCATCCTGGTGCACAGGTTGGAATCTCAGGTGTTTTCAGACCTCCTTTTAACAGTCTTTTTACACTGATGACATCTTCTGTGTTCATGTTATCTTAGTGTTTTTAAATCCTTTACTATCACAGACTTACTAAATTTTAAGGGATTATAGTTTGCAAACCTATTCTTTCCCTTTTCCATTATTCTGAGGTCTGGAAGTCAAACTATTTCCAATAGAACCACGTCAAGGGAGCAGCCAAGTGCTCATGGCAGCTCTGTGTGTTTGAAGATGTCTTTTTCAGGCAGAGGAACAAATTTACACAGCAGTGTCTCTTAAGCCTGCTCTCTATTAGATTTAAGAAAACTTACATATATTCTAACACTAGATAGAGCAGGAGAACTCTTAACTAGAGAAAGTTCAAGCTGAAGCTGTTCTAGAAGCAAGTTTTTCTTTGAAAAAATCAGATGTAGCTTAAGGTTTATGTCTGCTTCAGCCATCAGAATGTCTGGCAGCTGGAAAGTATTTTCCTTGTTTATAAATTGCAGTTGTCTATTGCATATAGTTCCTCTCCTGGTTTCTCTTAATCAATTAAAAATGCTACTATTTTAGGTCAGTGCCTGTATTTTGTGTAGGTTATATGTTCCTTTTTGACTTCCAACAAAACATTTCGTCGCTCTTGGATACACTTACATTTCCCAGAGCTTCTCTTCAGCCATGGGCACTGCAGTTTTGTTTCTTTCCCTTAGGACTGGCAGCAAGCTGGGGATTTCTCCTCTGATGTTGGCTGCTATGAATGGCCACGTCCCTGCCGTGAAGCTGCTGCTTGATATGGGCTCTGATATTAACGCCCAAATCGAGACCAACCGCAACACAGCCCTCACCCTGGCCTGCTTCCAGGGCCGGGCAGAGGTGGTCAGTCTGCTTTTGGACAGGAAGGCCAATGTGGAGCACAGGGCAAAGGTAAGTGGGGGACTTGCCTTTCCTTATGACTTATTGCCTCTGAGTCATCAAGTTTCTTCAAATTTTCCTGTAACTTTGAGCCTCTCCGGGCTCAGAGGAGTTATTACGTCAGAGCACTTAAATGTTCTGAATTAAGTGTGGTTTCTTTTAAAAAATAAAAAAAGCATCGATGATGATGTATTTTTTGCACTAGGGAAAAGCTGACTGGTCCTTCTGAGTTTATAATGAAACTTAGATTGACTCTTGTCTAGACTTTTTCAGGTTTAAACTAGACGTGATACTCAGTAACAGAACAGATACAGATATTTTTACATGCAAGTGAAGTCTAGGCAGGAAGAGAATAGTGTTGCTTGTGATTCTCATATAGAACAGACTTCTTGTCTACAACCAAAGTAGTGCAGTCAAACTTTGTAAAGCTTTTACGTTGCTGTAGAACCCGTGGCTTCAGTACTGTGACCTTCTGTGCCTCTGAAATGCTCCACAGGTCCCATCCTTTGGTGCTCTGGGACAGCTTTGTGTCTCCTGCCATAAAGCAAGCTTAAAGCTTGTGTAGACAGCCAGACTGATTTCCCCAGCACAAAGGAATTTTTGGTAACTCCTAAGGCTGCTGAAATAATTGCTGTGTCTGTCTACCCCGCCTGCTTCTGGAATGACTGTGGCTGGAGAAAAGGGGATATGGATAAAAGCCAGCTCTCAAATGGTCAGTTGGGCATGTTAGCAGCTGGTGTAAGTTTTTTTAACAGTCTGACCTGGCAACTAAGTTGGGCCCAGATCAGTCTCAGTGCCAAGGGAGGCTAGAGAAAAGCTATAAAGCCAGTTTCTGAGTATTTTTGTAGAAACACTTGTGTCTTCATTTGAATCTGTTCTAACCTCTGTTGTAGAGATCTTGTTATAAACTTTGCATTTGCTGTTGAGACAGGTATCTGGTGGTGCTTAGTCAACAGTTTGCTTGGGTTTGTATAAATCAAAGCCCAAGAGTGTTTGGGTTTTGGGTTGGTTTTGTTTGGTTGGTTTGTGTGTGGGTGTTTTGTTTTGTTGTTGGGGACTTTTTTGGTTGGGTTTTTGGGGTCATTTTTGAGGAAGAGACTGCTTGAAGTTAGGCTCCTAAACTAAATATAAGCAGCTAAATAAAAATCTGATTTCCCTTTGTAGGAATCATTTATGTCTTATCTGAAGTATTTGTGCAGATTTCACAGAGTAACTCGTTCTCTTTGCACAGACTGGTCTCACACCTCTGATGGAAGCAGCTTCAGGAGGCTATGCAGAGGTTGGAAGGGTTCTCCTTGATAAAGGAGCAGATGTGAATGCCCCACCTGTGCCTTCCTCAAGAGATACAGCGTTAACAATTGCAGCTGATAAGGGTCACTACAAGTTCTGCGAGCTCCTCATTAATCGGTAAATCATTTCTTCTCATTAAGTGTTTGAGGCCAGAGTGGGTGGGGCTCTGAGCAACCTGATCTCGTGGGTGGCTTCCCTGCCCGTGGCTCAGGAGTTGGAACGAGATGAGCTTTCAGGTCCCTTCTAACCCAAAGCAGTTATAACTAATGATTAGTGGCACATTTGTTCTGTATTCCTCTGTGGCAAGGCTGCTCTTGTTCGCATTACCTCATGCACCTGAGAGCAAAGGGAATAGGAAGGTTTGAAAATAGGATGTTAAATCTGTCCCCTGCTCTTCAGTGCTATCCTGGAATATGTCACTATTGCAGTGTCAATTAAGCAAAGCAGGCAGCTGGGACCAAAGGCAGGCAGACAGTGTCTGGCTTGGACAGCTTGTTTGTGTATGAATCCAGCAATTCCCACGTGAGCATTTCCTCACTGGCACTTGGGGGGCAAAGCCTGGAAGTAGCTCTTGAGCTTTTCAAGCATAACCCAGTGTGCTGCTCAAATCTCAAGGGGCTGCTTTGACCTGTGGGTAGTCACCACACTGATAATTTAAAGGTTTCTGCTTGCATATCTCTGATCCAGTAGGTGACATGAAATGAGCGTTCATTTCTGTCAGGGAGGTTTAAATATTCCCCTTGTCACTACCCTGCAGATGAAACAGCAAAATTCAGGGACATTTATCAAGTTCTATATCCACTTGTACTCTGATACTTTGTGATCTTGCTCTCTGACTTCCACCTTTCCTCATGCCATTTCTGGGTTTGTGTTTCAGAGGGGCACACATCGATGTTCGCAACAAGAAAGGAAACACCCCGCTGTGGCTGGCAGCCAACGGGGGCCACTACGACGTGGTGCAGCTGCTGGTGCAAGCAGGGGCAGATGTGGATGCTGCAGATAACAGGAAAATTACCCCTCTAATGTCAGCATTTCGCAAGGTAGGAGACCAAGTTCTTTATGTTTTCAAAACAACGCTTCTCGTTTCGTCTTGTGTCTGAATGCTTGGTTTTAGAAGAATCAAATATAACGTGGCAAAATTATTGCTTTGATAAAATACCTGCTTCAAAGTCATAATTACTGTACTTCACTGAGATACAGTTTTTGAGAGTTGGAAAACTTGGTTCCATAAATGATGTTAGCTTTATCATTTCCAGTTGTACACTGTGCAAAAACTTTGATTGGTTTAGATTTACATATTTCTGCAGTCTGTACTGCTCATTTCAGTCCTGCTTTGGAGATGAACACAATACCAGTCTGCAATATGCTGTCCTCATTCCTTTGTGCTTCTCTTGCTCTGTACCTAATCTGTTGTGATGGGACACTGTGTAGTCAGCTCTTCTGTCACCCACTGCCTCTTCTTGGCAGGAAGAACATTGCTTTGGGATGGTTCCATCAGTTGTGATGTTGGGTGCAAGGAGCATAAGCAGAGGAATTTATTAACTGTAGCTGCTTTGCCTTTAACAAAATAGCAAATAAGTGTGCAGCATTTTTGACAAACAAATGACACTGCTTTGCTTTTACATAACTTCAGAAGCAACAGTTGGGTGCTTTGTGTGGTTGCACAGTGTACCCTGGGAGCAGAGGAATGCTTGCCAGGATGACATTCAGGTGGCTCAGTTTCCTGATCTGACTTAGGCTGTAATTAAACAGTCTAAGTCAGCTCTATGGGGTGAGTGGCAAGAGAGTGGATTGGGTGATAAATGGTGTCTAAAGAGAGTTGTCTTGTGTCTTAGTTGTTACTAAAACCATGAAGATCTACCTCTGGTCCTTGTATTTTTAAATAAAAAGTAACTTGTGAAAGAGTTTGTCTTTGCCACCAGTGCTGTCAGCACTGAGCAAGCAGGAACTGCCCTTCTTCCCAAACAGCAGCTTACCAGAAATGTTCTTGCTTATTTTCAGTGTTTTGCATTGAACTAAGAGACACCAAACTTGTATTTTTGATGATGAATGCTGACAATTGTATACAAAAGATTAGAATTTTCTTTGGTGTTCTAGGGGCATGTGAAAGTAGTTCAGTTCCTGGTGAAAGAAGTGAACCAGTTTCCTTCAGACATTGAGTGCATGCGCTACATAGCGACCATCACGGACAAGGTGAGCTGGCCTTGGGGACAAGACCCTGGCCTGAACTTCCAGCAAAAATATCCATGGGAAATTCTTAAATGTTCAAAAACTGAATGTACATGTTTACTTATATACACCTGATTTGGAGATTTGTGCATTTCTCCTTTTTAATACAGCACTTAAAAAGTAAATCAGTATGAGATCCAATTCTGTGAAGCAGTTTGTATGTTTGTGAATACAGGGGAGCTGATCTCGTGTTTGTGGAGCAAGCCTCACTCCTCAGTTGTTTAATACAGTGGTACTAAAACAAGTTTGCATTTCAGGACCTGTTGAAAAAATGTCACCAGTGCGTGGAGACAATTGTGAAAGCTAAAGACCAGCAGGCTGCAGAAGCCAATAAAAATGCAACTATACTGCTGAAGGAGCTAGACCTGGAAAAAGTGAGTAGATAACTGCTGTTGTGTAACAGTGTTTGAACTGTGTGTGAATCTCTAGGCTGCATTTGGTGTTCTTTGGGCAGTCTTCATGCTCTGACTGTGTCTGTGTTCCTTCCCCTAATCTATCAACACAAGTGAGGCACATACTGAGGGTGGCAAATTAGAACTGACTTCTGCTTCAGCTACTCCATGGTCCTTTTTAGGAGAGCTTGGATTTATCAGTAGTTCCTTAGGCAGTAGCTCTCTGGGATCCTCTCAGCACAGAGGAAAGTGAGTAAGGGAGGTCTCCAGTCTCATGGTGTGTTTCTATGGGTGTAAATAGTCCATAAGCATTTTATGGACTTGGAGTTGAGCAGATAGTGGAGAAAATCCCCTTCTCCCTTTGCTGAGAATATTGCAAATTGTTCTAGAGTAACACACTCTTGCATGGACTCTCTTAATGGAGGTTCTTACAGTTTTTGACAAGTTCCACATTAGTCTATTGAATTTTCCAGGTTGTGGACTTGTTAAGCACACATCAGTTGCAGTGCACAAACAGTGCAGCAGATGATTGATTTCTTATATTTTTAATAAATGGTTAAAATTAGAGGCATTGAGTACTGGCTTTTGAATTAAAGATGTGAAAATCACATCTTTGTGATGAGCTTATTAAATGTTTGAGAAAGGACTGAGAGGGAGAGATCTTCCAGTAAAACTGTATTTTTTTTTTTTTTTTAGTACTTCTGTTTTGATTATTACTTTATCATTCTTTAGAAGTTTTGGGACCAACTAGTCCTGTTGTTGCATGAGGTCTTCCAGTTTCTGTGTAATGATTCATTATGTGCCAAAGTCTAGATCATCGTGCTCTCTCTCCTTTCTTCTTCCCCCCAGATTTCTAGGGAAGATCTGAATTATAAGTATAATTTAGTCTGTGTGAAAATTTTTAAATTTGGATTCTTTTCTCCTACATAGTCAAGAGAGGAGAGCAGAAAACAAGCTCTTGCGGCCAAAAGGGAGAAAAGAAAGGAAAAGAGAAAGAAGAAGAAAGAGGAACAAAAAAGAAAACAAGAAGAAGATGAAGAAAACAAACCTAAGGAAACTCTGGAACTACAAGAGGATGATGATGAAGAAGAAAACGATGATGAAGGTAAAGAACAAATGTTTCTTTAAAGGAATGTCACCTTTAACCATCAAGGTAAAGGAATCTGTTTGAAAGGTGATCTCTCATATTTGGCAGTGTTGCATAGCTACTGCCTGGCAAAACTCCTTTGCTCCTTTTTTCACCCCCTCCTTTGTTCACAGAAGTCACTCTTGGAGGATTTATAGCTGAATTTGGTGTTAGTCTGACAGCTCAGCAAGGAACATAACTTCAGCTGTAGTGTATTCAGTGAGGGCACTGATTTATCTATTTTGTGAGTACTGATTGTATATAAACTGCTTTTCTTCCAGTGGAGCAAGAAGTTCCTATAGAGCCTCCAAGTGCAACTACTACAACTACAATTGGAATTTCTGCAACTTCAACTACCTTCACAAATGCCTTTGGGAAGAAGAGAGCTAATGTGGTGACTACCCCCAGCACAAATAGAAAAAATAAGAAAAATAAAACGAAAGAGACTCCTCAGAATATGCAGATAATTTTGCCAGATCAGCATATATCTCTAGCACAGCAAAAAGCAGATAAAAACAAAATAAATGGAGAGCCAAGAGGTGGTGGTGCAAGTGGGAACAGCGATTCAGATAACTTGGATAGCACAGACTGCAATAGTGAAAGCAGCAGTGGAGGGAAAAGCCAAGAGCTGAACTTCACGATGGATACAAACTCCTCGGAGCGGCGCTATGCCTCACTGCTCATCCCCTCTCAGGAAGAAAAAAACAGCACCTCTGCTTCCAAAACACCAACAAGGTGAGACTGCTCTGTTCCTTCCCTGTTGTTTCACAAGGTTCCACCTATGCCTCTGTCAATTTTCTGTAGTGTAAGCTCTACACCAATTGTACATTCCCAGAGCCTAGAGAGACTGAGGCTGCTTTATTTGCATAGCTCTGTTAAGTTTGTTGAACACAACCTCTTTAAAATCTTGTAAGAACAAGATTTATTAGCATTGTTGGCTAGTTTTTAATACTACTTGAGTGAAATGGCCTTTTCTCTCTGCACTTCTTAAGCATCCATGTTGCTTTGTTAGAATAGGTCTTAAAAGTGAATATGCTGGGAATTTAATAAGGAAGTGCCAGCTTTGCTTATCATCCATGTACAGAAGTGGTTTTGTTACCTTTTGATTGTTTTATGGTTTCATCATTAACTTGTTTGACTTGTAATCTTTGTTTTAAGGAGAGAAGAAGTTGATGACTCTGAGCATTTCAGCTGCCAGGTTGATGGCCAGTTTGATATAACCTTGTCAAGCCAGAGGTGAGAGTCACAAGAACTCAGGGAATTTACAGGGGCCACATAAATGGTTCAAAAGGTCATGCAATTGCCTGGGAATGTGCTGATAACTTGTACAACACCACTTTCTGGAGAAGTCATTGGTCTGAATCAGAAAGTTTAGATCCCATATGGGTCTACAGTCTTTGTTTTTACATCTAAGTAATACAAGTCTGATCCCCCATAGTTTTGTTCTCTCTTTCCATTTTCTGCATTAAGGGAGGGGAGAGGGCAGGGAGGTTGCTCTGCAGACACTGGGCTGATAGAGGCCAGCTTCAATAAGAACACAGACATTGTGGCATCAAGAAGGGCAGTGAGACAGGGCTGTTGTCAGACTCATCGAGACACTTGTCTGGGAATGGGAAGAGAAAATATTTTTCTTTTTCCTATTTTTCCCCAGATTCAGAAATGCAGATGCAGAATGAGTGAATTCATTAAGCCTTATGGTTAGAGGATGTGTATTTTGGGCTCCCATTAGGAGTGTTAAAAATTGGAATTTGTCTTTGTTCTGTTCTTCAAACATAGATTGTTTCTGTCTTGGACCTTTCATCCAAGGTTTGCTGCAAGAGCCTTGGAGTCCTGTGCAGTTCACTGCAGTAGGACAAGGCAAATGCATCCTTCTGACTCCTTGTTAGAGGTGGTTCTTCTGGAAACAGTTCATACTATTGCTTTTAAGCTGCAGGAATGTAAACTGTATGCTGACATACATTTTATTCTGTAATTTGTAATGAGCACATTTCTGTTCCCAGACTTGATGGTGAAGGTCATTCGAATTCTTTGTCGACTACTTATAAGGCTGTTTCCCTGCCTCTGACCTCTCCAAATGTAAAGCTGAATCTGACCAGTCCAAAAAGAGGCCAGAAAAGAGAAGAAGGCTGGAAAGAAGTGGTTAGAAGGTAAAGACTTTAATACTATGCTTTAAAATTGTCTGTGAGCTTTTTAGCTTGTAAATTAATCTCAAATACAGAATGTACAGTAAAATTATATAACTGAAGAATTAACTTAAAGGAATATCTACCCCACTTTCTCTTGCAGTGCAGCCCTAATTTGTAGTAACTCCCTGCTAACCTAATGTGAACATGACATAAACATTGTATTTGGCATGAGAAAATAATGAAAACCTGTGGCTTGAGTGGAGTAAAGGATGTGGGGGCAAGATAAAAGGGGAAGGGAGCAGAGGGCAGTGTAAGGCTCTACAGCAGATGATTGTCCATGAGCTAAAGGCAGAATAGATGTGAGTAGAGGAGAGGCAAATGGCCTCTTCAAGGCCAAAATTCATTTTACTTTGAAGTGACCTTGATCACTGACTCAATGGAAATTTGTGTTACCTGACAGTAAGTGCTTAGAGAGATACAGTGAGATTTGATATTTTACTGTAAAGCAATTCTTTTCCTTTGAAAATGTACTGGGTTTTACTGTATGGCCATTAACACCCCAGTATCTCTTCTGTACCTTTATGTTGTCTACTGCTTGGAACTAGAATGATCTGGCTTTACTTTTTTTTGTTCTTTATCAAAAAGGAATAATACTTTGGGTGCACTTAGGAAACCCTCCTGCTTTTGTGTTCTGCAGTGGCAATGACTAGATGTGCTCATTTTGGAGAATTTTAGGCTATGTGCAAAGAACATAATTGTACAGAGGGCTTAATGCATTTGGATTAGTGGAAGCCACAGAGTATTCTTAATAAAGGTTAAAAAGGCAGTTTAATATGAAAATTCATGTGTTTGAACTCTAAGAGTTGGTTTGGTCTCTGCCTTTTGATGTGGTCACCAATGGGGCTCTCCACAGTGACCTTGCTGGGTGTGTGGTGGCAGCCTGGCCCCCCCTGGGGAGTGGTGCAGGCAGGAGCCCCTCACACAGCCCTGACCCCAACCCTGACCTGGGGCTGCTCCTGCTCCCTGGGGATTTCTGAGTCTCTTTGGCTCAGCCCAAATGTTCCATGTGGGTGTTGTCTGCTGTTGTGTTGGCCTTGGCAGTGTTCTAGAGGTGCATCCAGAACCTGCCCTATCCTCTTCCCTGAGGAATGCCATAAGGAACATTCCATTCAGTGTTGTGCTGGTGTTTGCTGTGCCCTGACTGATGGCAGCATGTCCTGCCAGAGAGCCTCGTTGGTGACCATTAGATGTGTGGCTGCAGTGCCCAGGAGCTCCCTCTGCTAAAGCCTCTCCTTATCAACAAGAATTCTTCTTCCCTCTCCCTATGAGTGACCCTCAGCTAGAAGGGATGTCTATCGAAGTAACCAATGCAAGCATCCCTTCTGCCCCTGACAGGCAAGTGGGCAGAGTTTTGAAAGACCCTCCCCCCAGCAACAGCCTGCAGCCAACACCAATTGAGCAATTTCAGCTGCAGAGAGGAGGGCGCTGCTGTTCCGGAGCTAAAAGGTACTTTTGGGACACTTCTCTAGGTCAAAACCATCAGCCTTGAGAGGGAAATGACTGTGGATGATGGGTGGGAGGGGACTGGGCACTAGGGTGGGCTCTCCTGGAAGAGTAATGCCTCCTGGAGTGGTTGCCAGAGGTCCCCAGTGGGCTGAGGTGGAAGCAGACCAAGGTGCAGTCAGGAGCCCTGTGAGCAATACGGGTGTTCTTGAGACTTGGTGATGATGGAGCTCTGGTTTGGGGAGGGAGTAGCTGTGATGTCTGTCTTGAAAGGGGAGCCTTGGAAGTGGAGGTGGGGAAGAAAACCCAAAGCATGAAACAGCTTTGGGATAGAGCTGGGTGCATGCACTGGGGATTCTGGGGATGGGAAGGGTTGTAGTGTGCTGTCCTGGGAGGAATGGGGGAAAGAAAAAACACCTTGTCAACATGAGGTGCTGCTTTAGAACATTTCCATGTGTTTAGATGCTTAAAATTAAACAGGTTTCCTCTAAGTCCTGTTAAGTGACAAACAATTCCCTGAGGATCCAGTTACTTACAAGTTTCCAAGACTGGAATAGCTAGGTGAAGCTGCCAGCCTTTCCACAGCATGGTGGGGACCTGTGACTGCTGGGATTTCTGAAACCCCTTTGAATCCCCTCTGATTGTTTAGCATCAAGCCAGTGCACATCAGTAGCACCCCTGAAAGCAGCTTATGGGTGCAAGAGGTCCAACACACCCTGAAGTCTGAAGACAGAGACTTCAGCTGAGGTCTGTGTGCAAGCAGAGCTTGTGTTCAGACACTTCCTAATACCATGTGCTTGCTCTGGCCCATCAGTACCATGGGAATCAGGAAAACCCTGAACTGACTGACTTTGGTGACAGCATTGTGCCCTGACAACGAGCCTGCTTCTGCAAGTCCAGGCTGCCATCTCAGGGGCTCCCAGCAGCTCCCTAAATCACAGCACTGCACACCTTCACCTGCTTTCACCCACCATTGTTTATTGGTGACGCTGCACTTCAGATCTTGAGGTCTGAAAGAGATGGATACTAAAAGGTTGTGGGTGTAAGTGGTGTTACAGAGCTGATCACTGGGAAAACACTGGAAAGCCACCTTCTCCTTGCTATAAACAGTCAAAGTAGTTAAGCCATGGGCTTTTACATTTGAAGCAGTGCTGCTTGTGTAAATCAGGTTGATAAGCTAAGGATTTGTGTCACTTTGGAGAGGTACCCAAGATAAGATAAATCCAAAAGGGGTTCTGAAGTAGTGTGAGGCTCATATATCTGTGTTACATTAGTGGTGGAATAAATGCTACTGGAGAATCCTTGTGAGGTACTGAGGATGATGAGTGATTTGAGTGGGGGACTTTGAGAGAGACTCCAAAGGGTGAAGGAAGGATCAGCAGAAAACCACTTCCTGCCCTTAAGAATATTACTTCAGCCACTGTCAGGCAGCACAGGGGTTTTGTCTGTCTTTGAAGTTTGAATGCATTTCACAGATTTCTGATCTTTGTGATACAGGTCAAAGAAATTATCAGTCCCAGCTTCTGTCGTATCTAGAATAATGGGAAGAGGTGGGTGCAACATCACAGCAATTCAAGATGTCACTGGTGCCCACATTGATGTGGATAAGCAAAAAGATAAGAATGGAGAGAGAATGATCACTATAAGGTACAGTATCACAAAATGAAAGTCTTGAGTTAGTCCACAGTGTCATTTATTGAAAAGTTTGTTTGCTTTCTAAGGCAGGATCTATTTAGCTTCTTTGTTCTAGAATAGAACATACATTCCTGCTGCCAAGATACGCTGACAGTCAACTTCAGAGATAATCCTTAAAGATACACAGAAGTCAAGAAATAACTTACAATAGACTTACAGATCAGTGCAAGATTGAAGCTACAGAGCATTGCGCAAAGTGGGGTTTCCCTTGGCAAAAGCTAAATGTGTTTGTGTTTAATCTAGGGGAGGTACAGAGTCCACGCGATACGCAGTGCAACTCATCAATGCCCTTATTCAAGATCCTGCCAAGGAACTGGAAGACTTGATTCCTAAAACTCATATAAGAACACCTGCTTCGAGCACCAAATCAATCCATGCAAACTTTTCATCTGGAGTCAGCACTGCGACTGCTTCCAACAAGAACTCGTTTCCTCTCGGAGCACCGCCCCTGGTCACATCGCAGTCATCAACACTATCTACTTTCCAGCCTCCTAACAAATTAAACAAGAATGTCCCAGCCAACGTGCGCTCATCTTTTCCGGTGTCTCTTCCTCTCGCTTATTCTCACCCTCATTTTGCCTTGCTGGCTGCCCAAACTATGCAACAGATCCGGCACCCTCGCTTACCTATGGCCCAATTTGGAGGAACCTTTTCACCTTCACCAAACACTTGGGGACCATTCCCAGTGAGACCAGTTAACCCTGGCAGCACGAACAGCTCTCCAAAGCATAACAGTTCGAGTCGTGTAGGTAGTCAGAATGGAAACGTTCTGCAGACGGAGTCTCCTGGGTTAGCTACGTCCAGCTGTCCTGTTACAGCCTCGTCTGTAGCTGCTTCCACCCAGCCTCTGTGTGTGACCAGTAACCGGACTCCCTCCTCGGTCAGGAAGCAGCTCTTTACTACGTGTGTCCCCAAGACGAGTGCTGCAGCGACAGCCATCTCAACTGTGACAAGCACCTGTAGCACTCTGCCCTCAGCTTCCTCTGCCCCCCCAAACAACGGGCAAGTGCCCGCAGCGTTTCTGCCGCCTCCTGCTCCGCAAGCGCAGCATTCTGCCCTCAAAGCAGACTCGTTCTCAGCTGTCTCTGCACCCAAGGAGAAGGTGTCCACCCCCGAGCAGCCACCCACGAGCGTGTGCCCTCCAGCTTCAGCCACAAGCAGTTGCAGTGTGTCAGCCAGCAGCAGCTCAGGGGCCACCGAGACACGCCCGGCGAGCAGCCCCGCACCGCTCAGCAGCGCCCAGGATGAAATTCTGCCAACCAGCATGTCTGAGATCAGCCCTTCCATGTCGATGCCTTTCTCATCCAGCTCAGAATCTGCTCCTTTAAGCTTAGCGTCGCCCAGGTCAGTTGTTGCAGATAATCAGGACAACAGTAACTTACCTCAAGTAGCTGTACCAGCACCTCGAGTTACTCACAGGATGCAGTCCAGAGGTTCTTTCTATTCAGTGGTACCAAATGCAAACCTCCATCAAGATCCTCAGTCTATTTTTGTTACGAATCAAGTTCCTTTAACACCTTCTCAAGGTCCACCTGCTGCAGTGCAGCTCTCGTCAGCCATGAACGTTATGAACGGTTCTCAGATGCACATTAACCCAGCAAACAAATCATTGCCTCCTGCCTTTGGGCCAGCAACGCTCTTCAATCACTTTAGTAGTCTTTTTGATAGCAACCAGGTGCCAGCTAACCAAGCGTGGGGAGACTGTCCACTCTCTACCCGAGCAGCAGCTGACCCATCTTTCACTGTTCAGTCTACCTTTCTGAATAACTCTGTGCTAGGACATGTGGAAAACGTCCATCCTGACAACTCCAAGGCTCCTGGTTTCAGGCCACCTTCCCAACGGGTTTCAACTAGTCCTGTAGGTAAGTCATTAAGGTCATGTTCTGGACGAAATTATTTCTTCAGCCATTGCACTTTGATCATCATACTGATGGAGAATTAGTCTACAAATGACAGTTGGAGAATGTTCATGTAACGAGAATGGCCTGTTTTTTCTAAGTGCTCTTTAAAATGTGGATAATTTTTTTTTTTCTTCAGCTCTTCTAGGCTTGTTAGGTGTTGGGAAGATTGCAGATGTTGCATTGCTTGTCCTGTGTGTGAGGCAGGAATGCTGCCACCTGCTTGTAGTGTAGCATTGATTTTAGGTTTTGGGTTGGAATGGACCACAGTGTGGGTTGACACCAAACCTGAGGACTCCTGGAGGTTCCAGCTGCAGCAGTGACTGCCTGCAGGTGCTCCATATTGTATGTGAGACTCCAGCTTGACTCAGAGAGGGTAAACTCTCTGTGCCTTTTGGTTCTTGATAAGGCTCTGGGATTTTAATAAGCTTGCTTTGTGGAGCTTATTGGTGTGCTACTGCATGGGGTGTTTTATTCAGAAGTTCAGTGTAGCAGTACTGGCACATCTGCATTTGTTTGAAATGTGTTAGAAGCACTGACACTGAGCTCCCTGCCCATGCTGTGCTCTGCCTGCAGGATTTTTATCTTCTCAGTGTTCAAACTATGTTGCAGACAACCAAGTGCACACATTTGGTTGGAAGGGATGCTCAAGAGATTTATTGTGCCACCCCTTTGTCCTTGCCATGGTGGCTGTGGGGTGCCCTGGAGCTGTGGGTATCTGGAGAGCCTTGCTCTGGAGTCATCCTTGCCCACACAGTGTGTGTTGGGTATTTGGGCTAAAGCTTCAGGACTTGAATGCTGGGCTGGGACAAGTCAAGTAGTTTGACTTTCAGATTAAAGGACAAGGGAGCATTTGGAAGATGTTATGGTAAAGGATCTTCAGTATTCCCTTTCCTCTCAGTTGCTTGACAAATGTGCAGGACTTCTGCAAACCAGAACACTTCTCTCTGGCTTCAACCACAAAACGGAGGTGTTTGCTATGACTGTAGTTTTCTCAGTTGTTAAATTTGGGCTGTATAGCTCTGCAAAACAAGGGTACACCTAGAGCTCTGTGCCACATCCAGCCTCAGTATAATAAGCAGAACCAGGTGGGTAAGATGAAGTAACTGGACCTTATTCATCAGAGACTGTTAATAAAGAGCTGCCAGAACCCCAAAAGGCTCCAGAACCACTTGACAGTGGCTCAGCTTTTCCTCTGCAGTGCTCTAAACTAGGGTTGGCTGTTGCTGAAATAATTCCTGGGAAAGGAAACTTAAGGTAAATGGGGTGTGCTGATTTCCCTGACGATGGCATCCTGCACGTGCAGACATGGGTGATTGGGACTTCCCACAGCAGCAAAGTATTTTGCTGTTCCATTATGTTCAGATCATCTTTTGGTAATGAGAGAAAATTTCTAATATTTCTACTATATATATCCTTTTAGACTTGATATATCCTTAAGTGAGTGTAAGTATTTTAAAAACAGTGTAAATCTATTTCTGCCCTAGAAAAGTTAGATAGATAGCCAAGGAAAACTCAGACAGTTGACTTTGGGGGAGATATGTGTGAAGTTCTCAACTGAAGCTCAAAAATATTTGGACAGAACACATTTTTCCTGAGTTAGGATTTGATTAGGATATTGCAAAGTAAAGAAAAACTGCAAATAGGTAGTATGATGCTAAAATTGTGTGTGATTAATCAGGTCCTTAGCTGATTCATTAAATGTCATTTCATCCTGCTTTTGATCACCTTTGTTCCAGAATCCAGATGTCCCAGGAGTAGTGGGGTTAAGGGTTGAGGATGTTTGGAAGGTGTGATAGAAAGGAGTGAGCACAGTAGGCTGAGGACTTCCATCAGAGCTAAGTATGGTCTGTCCACCCCTCTCATTCACCTTGTCCCAGGGGAATGGACCTTGCCTGATCAGGGTTGGCAGAACTGGGGACTTCCATGGCTGTCACAAGGTTTGGTGACAGGGTTCATGACATTTTGAGAAGAGGGGAGAAGGGCTGGCCTCAGAGCAGGTGGACACCCATCCTCTGATTAAGCTGTGAGGGAGCAGAGGTTTGCATTTTGTGCCTCTCTTGCACAGTTGGCCCATGGCAAATTTTTCCACAAATCAACATTTCTAAGGGATCACCTCTAAACTTATTTGGTGAAGATTTAATATAGTTTGGCTGTGCACTAAACCAGCTTTTTCTTAACAAGTTCTCACCTCATGGTCGAGTTCAGGTAGTCTGCTTTTCCTGTTCATGGGTGAGCTCAGCTGCAGCTTGAGTTTTCTCTGATTCACCAGTTCCTTTGATCCTCTGTGGATCTGACTGGCTGTGGATCTATTCTGGAAATGTCTCACATTTTTAGGTCTCTTGTCCTGGCAGTTTGCAGTTCAGGGCAGGCTTAGCCCAACCATGAGAGGAGGCTGTGGAAAAGACCAAAATAAATCTACTTATTACTTCTGTCCTCTGCATTTTAAGGAGTTTGAGACCTTGCTTCTTAAAAGGGCTCACAAACTTGAAATATGCCAGGTTAGGAAGCAGCACATGAGTTTGGAACTGCATGAAATGGTTGGACTCTGTTTCACACAGAGTGTCCAAGTGTTGTGGCCATTTCTCTAAAGATGCAAGTAACATTTCAGTAATCAACATATGCCTGGGGTCTTTGATAAACTGAATTTTGAGCAGAGTTTGTGTGAGATCAATACACTCCTCTCAAAAGCTCAGTTATGCATTCAGAGCACAATGAGAAGTTTGAGTTCCTAGCTCAAGTAAGTGCAGAGTATGGTATTGCAGGAGATTTTAGTATTAGAAAACCTGATTTTGTTGGTAAGTATACAAATAGGAAGCTCATTATTGCAGTCAGGATTTGGTAAGTTGCTGTTTAGAATAGCCATTTTTAATAACGAGTGAAGGTTTTCATCCACTTTTATGAAAGACAAGATAATGTTAAGAAGTGTTCTTTGTGACCTGACTCCTCTGGATTTGTGCATCTCTGGCTGTCACACTCCCTTCAGCCCATGGAGCATATCCAGCTGTGCTGAAGTGGTCCTGACTGTCCAGTCATTGCATTTTACAATCTGTGTATCCAAAAGCTGTGTACCCATCAGCCTGCTGAGCCATCAAAATACAGCTGGGCATCCCTGTCCTGCAGGAGAGCTGCTTTTGTCACAATCCCTGCCTTGTTCTCTGTCTGGGAACCCAGCAGTGCCCATGGCAGCTCTGTTACTCTCCTGTCGGGGCAGACCTTGTGTGCTTTGCCAGCCAGCTGGAAGTTTGTGTTTTGGTGAGTGGTGGAGTTGGTCCCCACGGGGGCCTTTTGGCTGCCAGGTTGGTGGCCAGAGAGGTGTCCAGTCAGTGGCTCCACAGCAGATGCCCAGGGAGGGCCCTGGGCTGCCTGAGCTCCGTGCTGGAGCCAGGCTGCAGCTCCAGACAAACTCAGCTCAACCACACTGCAGGCACAGGCACTGGCACCCTCCTCAGAGCCATGGAGTTTGTGCTGTGACAAACCCAGGAATGTCCTTCATGCTGGGAGTCCCTCAGCTGAGCACCCCATGTTCCAGCAGCAGGGGGATGTGTTTCTCCTTGGCTATAAGGGAGAATTCTCCTCCTAATCTTTGGGTTAGTGAGAAAAACACCTCCTTCAACAAATCATTTCTGTCCATGGGAGCAGGTTGGATCTGGCACTTCTGGAAGGAGTAAATCAGGTTGACTCAGTTGATGATACTGGGGGAAAGGACCTGGCTTCCAGGAACTATCCAGGCACTGAAAGGTGCCCCTCTAGTTTCTGACCTAAGGTACTGCCTGGCAGCACTGCTGTTTGTGGTGGGGTGTGTGTACATATAACCTTCAGCCTCACTCTGCAGCAGCATAGGCTGGTCCTGGTTGTGGTCATTTTGAAATGTTTAAATGGTTTTGAAACTAATCTTGTTTAATAGGCCCTTGAAACTAAACCCTAAACTCAGGTGAACATAACGCCATGCCCATTTCTGCTTTCAGGTAATAACGTGTGATAAGAGCTTTTACAACATTTTGGAAAAGTACTTAAAAGCTTTGGCTTATAAAAAAAAAAAAAGCTGTAATTCACCCTTGCTAGTAATTTTTGTGGGACTTTGAACTATTTCTCCATCTCTCTCTTCCTCTCACACGTCCCTGGAGGAAGCAGCCCCCTCCCCAGTGGTGCTGTGCCACACCAGCCCTGTCTCTGTGGCCACAGCATGCTCTGACTGATCTCTACATGAAGGTACCTCTGGGATGGCAAAGCCCATCCTGCAGAGAACTGCTTCCCTGGTGCTGGATTCCCCTGGGATTTTCACACAGCCCTGGATCCGTGTTGGATTTGTGTGGCTTTCTGTAAGCAAAGATCGTGGCCACTCCCAGCTTTCCTGCTCTGCCCTCCCTGCTAAGATCATTTTCTTTCAGTGGCCAAAGGGATGGCTGTTTTTGTTAAAGCTTGAGGCCAAACCAGAAATGCCTCTGTGGTTTCTAAGGGAGAATCATGCACCTGTAAAATGACCTTACCATGTGCAGATGCCCCCAAAGGTGATGAGATGCTTTAATTATATTTGGAGCACTAGCTTTCTCTGGTGCTTTGAAGCAGGTTCCCAAAGAGAGATATTTAATCAAATTTATGTTTATTTCAGGCTTACCCTCTCTAGATCCATCCAACAGCTCTACAACTTCTTCTTCAGGTCCTTTGACAGGCTTTTCAGCAAACATACAAGGAGCACGGGTTTACCTTCAAGGGCCAGCGCCTGTTGGGACTCCCAGCTTTAACAGACAGCATTTTTCACCACATCCTTGGACAAGCGCAACAAATTCATGTAGGAACTTTATGGGTCTGTCTTAGTTAACTATAAATTCATAGCTATTGTCTTTAGTAGATTTCTAACTTGAGGGGAACTTACCCAGTAATGCACAAAATGCTTTCCAATTGCTTTTAGCAGCTGTGAGGATGGCGTGCAAATCCCAAGCTGTGCTATTTTGTGGGTTTTTTTTTCCCATGCCACTAGTTCTGGTAGCATTACTAAAGGCGTATTTGGGCAAAAAAATGAGTCATTGTAGGCTCTTGAGAGGAGAGGGCATGAAGCTGTGGGGGAGTGGAGGTGATTACACCAAGCTAAAGATTCCTCTCTAAGTAGTATGAGTGCAATATTAGGTGAAAATGTTATGTTTGCCATGGTTTTAAGTTATACTTGCCTTTTTTCTTTTCTTTCTTTCTTTTTTTTTTTTTTTTAATTGGGATCTGGAATTATACTTAAAATGTTCCAAAATCTCTAAGCATCATCCAAGGTAACAGTGGGTTTTCCTCCTAATGGAAAGAACATGGAAGTAGCTTTACAGAAAATATGGGTCTTTGATTCAGAATCTTAGCTGAAGAGGTTTTTCATGTCACTGCATGCAACTTCATTGCCACTCTGAGTTTAAGAACCAAAATGTTTAAATGAGTGCTCAAAGGAAGTTGGATTTCCCAAGCAGAGTCAGTGACACTTCTGAAGTTGGCAGGACTTTACGCTCTTGGGTCACACCTGTGGCTTTGGGAAGCTGTCTGATTTCTCTTCTGCTGGAAGTGGTGGATATCAAAACCAGGCTGTTTAGATATTTATGGTATTTTGGCTGATGTTTTCACCTCTTCCTGAAACTCTTCCATGTTTCTTATTCTTTCTTGTAATTAATTTAGATACACTGCTATGTCATGAGAATATCATGATTCTGATGGCTGAAAGCATTTGTGTTATAATGTTGATTTTTAGAGTTAAACTAATTCCTAGACAGAATTTCTGTCAAAGACTTGAAGAATGCTTGCCAAAAAAAGCCTTTAAAGCATTTTATCATTTGCTTTGGGGAAATAAATGGGATGGCATTTATGGTTACTACTTTGTGTGTAATTAAGCAAGAGAAATACTCTCTTCAGCAGGTGAATCTCCTATTCCATCAGTTTCCTCAGGATCATCTTCACCCCTCTCAGCTGCTTCTGCACCTGCTAACTTGGGCCAGCCAAAAACGGGTAACGCCAGCCAGGACCGGAAGGTGCCGCCTCCCATCGGGACAGAGAGACTCGCCAGGATCCGCCAGGGAGGCTCCGTCACCCCCACGCCCCTGGGAACCAACTTCACTGCCCCCGTGGGCCACAGCGGCATCTGGTCCTTCGGGGTCAACAGCGTGTCTGGTGAGTCCCCTGTGCTGCACGACTGGGGTGGAGAGGAGGAGGAAAGCTCCACAGTGTGTGGAGAACATCCTGAGGGACAGCACAGGTCAGTGGAAGCTCTGTGGTTCCTCCTCCTCCTCATGCTGGTGGTTCTCACCCAGCCTGGGTCAATCACCAGGCACATGTGAGCCTGAAATGGTGCAGAGAGCTCGTACAGAGTCCTCTGATCCTGAGCTTGGAGTAAACAATTTCTATCTGCTAAGGGGGGCTGTTTCCAGGCCTGACTGTTGGTTCCCTCTGTCCAGGTTTCTCTCTTGTTTTCCACTCCCATTTTACAGTGTCAGCTGAGGTGCAGCCAGGGACACATTGCTGTGGATGCTGGGTTTTGCATTGATTTCTTCATGACTCTTGAACAGTATGGGATAACTTCTGTTCCAGGCAGCCTTGGTTCCCAAAGAATGACTTTGAAACAGCTGAAGTTTTACGTTGTTTCCTGGTAGTTGGATTTTGTGGAAAGGAGGAGGTGCAGCATTTGAGGTGTAGAGTGTTTCCATTGGTAACTTTCAATACAAACGTTTGAGTCCTGCATTTGTTACATGCTTCAGTGAAGCCCTCCACACTTTGGTTAACTCGTGTCTCAGCACTGCTGTGTGTTTCCAAGAAAGGCTTGTATGTGCTTACAGGTAATGTTGAGAGCTCTGTTGGATTTTAGCCATTTTGCAGTGGACATGTGGAACTCACAGTCGTGGTAGTCCCCATCTTCTCCACCCTTGTCTGGATACCCGAGATCCCTCTGTGGCTGTGTGTTTTCAGGGTGCCTTTGGGTGGCACTTTGGGTGCTTAGGTGTGTGCAGCTGCTGAGTTCTACTCGAGTGTCTGCAGTGAATTTAATCAGCCATTTTTAATCTCTTTGCAGAAGGTTTGTCAGGTTGGTCTCAGCCTGTCATGGGAAGTCATCCAATGCATCAGCAGCTGTCGGACCCGGGCACGTTCTCTCAGCATCAACCAATGGAGAGAGATGATTCTGGAATAGTGGCTCCCTCGAATATTTTCCACCAACCTATGCCAAATAGTTTTGTGGATTTTTCTAAAGTAAGTTACAGAGAGTTGAATTTATGAAATTACCAGAGCCTGACTTTATTGCATCTCCTATTCTGCCTGTTCACCCTGTGTGTGTGCCTCTGCTGCCACTGCTCATCACCCCAGTCCTGAACCTTCTTTCATCCCAGAACTAACCAGAAAAGATGCCCAAGCCTGCAGGCAGGTCTAAACAAAGCCAGAGTTTGTAGGTTGCAGATATTCTCTGGTCAGTAGCTGAAGGCCTTCATCAGTCTGCAGTGTTTCATCTCTCAGAAGCTCAGTTTCTTGGAAATGTTTCACAAAGCTTGCCCAGCTCTTGAGGGTGATTCCAAGTTTGCTTAATGCTTCCAGCACAAATCGTGGCCACAGTACCACATGCCTGTCTTAGGGAAGTGGCAGGAGGAGAGGACTCCCAGCACATTTCAGAAAGAGCCACAGCGTGTGGTCTTGGCATCTGCATGGTAAAGCAGAGCCATTCACACATAGGAAAAGAATTCTTCTGATTGCTAAAAGCTGCTCTGTAACTTGCTCATTCTGAACAGGCAGAATTATTTTAGATGGCCATTAGGAATTAGGGAAAATCTTCAACCCAGTCTGGTCGGCTCAGTGTAGCCCTGTGTGCACTGCAGCTGTCCTGTGCTGCAGAGAGGAGGGAACACTGAGGTCACAGTGTTCAGGTGCTGGCCTGGCTTTGTGGGCTTATCTGAGAACTCTGTGTGTGCTGCAGCCTCTGCTAGGTGTAAGCTCAGAAAAATGGCTAAGCTGGCTGGAATCTCCAGCTCTGAAGTCCCTGTGTTCCATACTCTGCTTCAGTGTTCCCTGCTGAGATTCCTGCCAGTAGTGGGACATTACCTGTGAGGTGACCTGGCTCTGTGTTGTCCTACATCCACCCCTCCCATGTCCTTCACCAGTGCTCTCTTGTCCCCTCAGGGCCTGCCCATCTCCATGTACGGCGGCACTCTGATACCCTCGCACCCCCAGCTGGCAGATGGCCCAGGGGGGCCCCTCTTTAACGGGCTCCATACTCCAGATCCTGCCTGGAATCCCATGATCAAAGTTGTCCAGAACTCAACAGAATGTACTGATGCTCAGCAGGTAGTGTGGCTGCCTTTTCCCACCTGTGCTTTCCTGGGGCTTTGTACGGTGCTGTGATACTCAGTTTTGGCTGGGTGACACATTTGGTTTTTTCAGTTCTTTGAAACTAGGACTGAGATTGTTTGCATGACTTTTCCCTACTCTGTGTGTGTGTGTGTGTGTGTGTGTGTGTGTGTGTGTGTGTTCATAAATATCCATGGTGCTATTGGTACCAAACCTTCCAGGTAAAACAAGCAGCATTTCAAGACTGCTCAGCCAGGTAATGGACTGTTCCAAGTGAGAGGGTTTCTATCCATACTCGGCACCTTGCAGGTTGTCAGTCAGACCTTGGCCAGAGCTGGAGAGCTCCTGCCTTTGGACAGTCTGGTTGTATTTTGAGGGAAGCCTTATGCTCACCCTCAGTGGTAAAACACTGTTAAAGGAACCTTTATTTGTTTTTATAATAGATTTGTCTTTTTATTTCTTGCTGTAGATTTGGCCTGGCACCTGGGCACCTCACATTGGAAACATGCATCTCAAGTACGTCAACTGATTTAAGGGGGTCTGTCCTTTTTTAGCCTGGTTTGGGAATCTTTATGACCTTGAAGAACCCTGGGGATTTTTTTCATGTGCCTAACTAAGCAATTTTCTGTGGGCTGTAACAATGGAATCTCGATTGCCCATTGTATAAGAACAAATTGACTTACCTATACAAACTGATTCTGTTCTCCAGTTAGTTTAGCCACTTCAAACTTAAAAATCAGACAAAACTAGTGCTTTTGGCTAAACACTACTGAATGCTCCTTGTATGCAGCAGAGAACTAGCTGATGACATGATTTCAACCTTTTAGGGTGGTAAATACCTGTATAATTGTTTACAGACTTAAAAGGAAAAGCTGAGTAAATTTCATGTCGTATAGTGGCTCTACTTTATGTAGCCTGTATTAATGTGAAATATTTACCTGAATACTCAATAAAAGGCAAACAGCATTTATAGGTTGTGTGTGAGAATTTTGGAAAGGGCTGTATGTTCTTGTCCTCAGTAGCTGCTGCCCTGCCCGGTGATGCATCTCCCCAGGGTCACACACTGAGCAGGGGTGCAGGCAGGTTTGGGAGGGTTTGGAGCCACAGGTGTCTGCAGAGTCCTTGCCCCTGCCACTTGTGAGCCTTTTATTGGTGTGAACCTGCTTCTGTGTTACGGATTTTTTCCTTCTGGATTAGTTCTGCTGCTTCTGGCAGGTGGTCACCTGAGAGGTCAGGTTTTGCTCAGGGCTGCAGAGAAGGGCTGACAACAGTGACTGGTGAATGCAGAGTTCCTTCACCTGACCAGAAGCAAATCTTAGAAAAGTGCTTCCCGTTAGAGGAAAATGTAATAGATTCAGTTCTAAGCTGCTTGTAATGCTGTAAATCTGCTAAGAGCTCCTCAAGTCCTTTCTGTGAGGAAGAAAAGGATTTTTGAACACTGCTTAAGATGAACATTAACTCCTGACCTAGTTCTCTACTTTCTGCACTTGGACTGTGTTTAATTCTGCTTTTGCTCTGAAGCAGTGCAGTAACTACATGGAATGTTGGATACATTCTTAAGCAGCAAACTCCAGAGCATATTGTATCTAAACCAATGGATCAGTGTCAGACCAGGTGGAGACTTCACCTTCTTTCACCTTATCCAGACAAATCCTTAAATGCAGCAGCACAGTTTCCCCAGCAAAAGCATAAAGAAGTACTGAAAACCCAAACTGCACAAGCAGTATCCACGTACCACAGGCAAATCAACCTCAGAAGCACTACTGGATGGTATATTCAGATATTTTTCTTGTTATTTGAGGACAGAATGCAAAAAAAAAGAAAAATGAACTGCTGCTGCCCCAGTGGTAGTGCCAACACCAAAGGAGATACACATAGAATCAGAGTCACAGAAAGGTTTGTGCTGGAAGTGGCCTTAAAGATCACCCAGTCCAATGCCCTGCCCTGGGCAGGGAACAAGTCAGCAGCAATTGCATTGACAACAAGCAGTGTTTGGTACAGTAGGTGTGGGCTCTGGGGGGGAGGTGCAGGGGAGGGGTGGGGTGCTCATTTCTGTGCCACCTCCTCCTGCCACATCCTGAAGAGCCACTGGCTCTCCATCCTGGAGGGCTGCAGCTCCAGGGCAGGTGGCACAGTCTAGTCTGTGGCAAGACCCAGGATGAGGATGGGGCTGTCCCCAGAACAGCCTTGGCCACCCCAGCCCTGTGTACCGTAGGCAGTTCTTTGCTGCACAGGTCCCTTGTTGGGTTCCCCCCCGCCGACAGCTCCTTCCCTGAGGACGTGGGCACTTGCTCTGGGCACCAGATCCGAGTGGCCTCAGCAGACTCCACTAAAGTGGAAAAGAGAACCTCAAAGTTTTTGTAGGAAGATCCTGCTGGAAGTTCGGACCATCAGTGCCCCATGGTTACAGGGGGCACAGGCAGGGCCTTGTGCTTCTGGGGAGAGGCTGGTGGCAGTGCCAGGGGTTGGTGAGTGCAGTGCTGGTCCCTCAGGGCAGGCTGTCTGGATCCAGGGAAAGCATGGGGGTAACAGCAGAGCCTGTGCCCAGTCGAGTTCACCAGCCCTGGGTGGCAGGACTCCCCAAGATCTGTCCTCCTTCCCCCTTCTGACCTCCTGGGTCAGCCGCTGAGCAGATCCTTTTCTTGCTGTCTGTCCTCAGTGAAGCATGTGCCTCATTCCTGAGCTGGCCATTGTCTGGGTTGAACTGCAGGTGCCCACCCTGTGTGCACTGGCTCCATCGTGTGCCTTCAGTTAAGCTGCTCTGGGCTGAGGGAGCCCCGCCCAGTGCTGCAGGGCTGTGGCAGGTGTGGGCTGTGTAGGATGTTTGCAGTGCCCAGCAGGAGCTCAGGGCTCACTGGCGCCTCGGGCAGCAGCTCCGGGCTCCCTGGAACCCTGGGCTGCACCCACTGCCAGAGCTTGGGCTGCAGGGAGGGGTGGGCAGGGCACAGCAGGGCTGCAGACGTGGCACACAGGTTTGTGTGACCTCAGGCATTTGGAGCATGGGGAGGAGGCAGAGTGTGCTCCGGGTGGACACTGCACACCCAGCAGGCTGGAGGAGGAGATGTCCCATGGAACACAGCTGTTGTCCTCTTGCAGGGAACAGCAGGTGGCTGGCTGAGACAATGGGAATGGGTCCCCAGGGTGCCCACCGTGGGATACCCAGCCCTTGCTGCTCCACCCTGGAACAGGGCACCACATGAAGCTGGTGCTGCCTGGCCAGCAGGCTGTGTGCCCCAGGACTGGCCCATGTTGGCCACCATGGGGTAGCCCTTGGCTTGTTGGACCCCCTGTGCTGCATCCTGCTGAGCTCCAGGAGCCTGAAGAGGAGGAATAATATGGGGAATAGGTGCTGGGCAGGATGGGTGTCACAGGCTGCCTTGTGGGAAGCCAGATGTGGTGGCTCCAGAGCCAGATGTGTCCATGAGCCATGGCCGAGCACTGGGTCCCACCCCCTGCTCTGGGCTGAGGTGCTCAGGGGCGGGGGTGGCCAGGCCCAGCAGTGCCTGACAGCCCCTGCTTTTGGCAGGTACCCGCATCATCTGCGACCGCAAGTTCCTGCTGGAGTGCAAGAATTCACCCGCGGCCAGGACCCCTCCCTGCTGCCTGCCCCAGACCCCCGGTGTCACATCCCTGGCCCAGTCCAGCCTCGTCAAGCTGGAGGAGCTCAAGGAGCGGAATGAGAGCCAAGAGGCCATGCCAGGTGAGCAGCCCCTGCCCATGGACCACCTGCCTGGGGCATGGGACAGGGTGAAATCCCAGCCTGGCCCCAGTTCCAGCTCCTGCTCCCTTTGCCTGCCAAACCAGCCCCATCCTAACCCTGGTCCTGTATCCATCCATGCAGATCAAGACCAGTTTGAGATGGACATCTGAGTTTCCATCTCCCCGTCTCCAGGCCATGGCTGGGCCTGTTCCTGGGCCTCGTGGAGGTGCTGGCACCGTGACCAGCTGGCTGCAGCCCTCTCTGATGCTGGGGATGGACGTGTGACACCTCAGGCTCTAGCACAAGTGGCTGGTGCAATTGCCTAGGAGCTCATGCTTGATCAATAAACACCGTGAAACCCCTGTGCTAACATGGTGTGTGTCTTTGTTGGGGCTCAGTGGGGTCCTAAGCCCCAGGGAGGGGAGATGAGCAGCACCACGAGGGTGCAGAGGGTGACACTGCAGGTGGGGGTGGTGAGGGCCTGGGGGTCTGTTCTCAGCTGTGCTGGAGGTAGCTGGTGAGGCTGTCCTGTGAACAGGGGGAGCACAGCAGGTGACACCTGACTGGGCATGTGTCTGTCCCTGAGGTCACCCAGGTCTCTTGGGTTCCAGACTCAGCTCTGAGCTGTGCCAAGACAGCAGGAGCTGCAGCACAAACCCTGGTCATGCCAGGGGCTGTTGGCACATGGGCATCCCCAGCCACCCTAGACCCCTCCTGCAGCAGGGCTGGGCTCTGGGGATGCTGTAGGCCCCCCGCTGTCAGATGCGGGGGCCAAGCTTTGCCAGCCGGTGCAGCACGGACACACAGTGCTGCCTGCTCCAGGCAGATGCTGCTAATTCTTCCCTTGACATCCTGTTGGCTAAGAGTACCCTGCCAAGGTCAGGGCCCCGGGGCCTCACCCAGCAATCCCATCTCGTACTGACCCTGGACATGTCAATGCCAGAACCCTCAGGAACACTGTGGGAGGGGGCAGGTTGGTGCTGTTTATTAAACATAATGAATCGCCACTAAAATGTCGCAATGATTAAAATCCCCTTTTCCTGGATGAGGATTGGGAGGCAGAGGGGGTGTGCAGACTCCCTCCAGCAGCAGGGGCTCTGTTCGTGCCGGTGGCCCTGGGCAGGGGCTGCCCCGCTCACAGTCCACAGCCCCGTCCTTGGTGTCAGGGCTCCTCCTGCTCGGGCTCGGCTGCAGGCTCAGTCTCGGGCTCAGTCGCGGGCTCGGTGTCAGCGCTGCCGTCCGTCTCTCCGGTGGGCAGGTCCCGCGTCTCAGCGATGAGGCGCTTCACGCCCACCATCCACTGGCTCACCTCATTCACGTGGTCCACCATAAGCGAGCGGTGGATCTCATCAGCTGCATCCCAGTGCTGCTGCTGAAGCTCTGCCAGGACAGGGGACCCCGTCAGGGGCGCAGGATCCACCGTCCCGCAGGTGTCTCTGCCCCAGGGCCTGCTGCTGGGGCGGCTGCAACCCCCTTCAACCCATACCTTGCACCAGAAGGCTCATCCTCTTCCTCACTGGTGCCGACAGCTTCCCCTGAGCCCAAGCGTCCTCCAGCACTGTCAGCCGCCGCCCGATGTCATTGCACACTTGTTTCTGGAAGCAGAGGTGAGCTGGGAGTGAGGGGGATGTGCCCCCACCAGCTCTGGGGCGGCTCTCTTCCCCCCGAGGTCTCCTGGAACCCGGCAGCCTCTGCCTGGCTACCCCGGCTGCCATCCCTCCTGCACCGCGGGCTCAGAGGTGGCGGGAGGGGCCGCAGCCTCACCTGCACCGTGGCCCGGCAGGAGTCCAGGGCTGCCCGCAGCGGGGCGAGGACGGTGTCGGCGGACACGCTGCACTCCTCCTGCTCCGGGCACGGAGCCGCGCTCGGCCGGGCCTCGGCCCGCGGGGCAGCGCCGACGGAACCCTGCGGGGGCGGCCCCAGCGCCCGGGGGGGCGGCGCTGCGGGGTCGGCGGGGGCGCTGGGCGGGCCCGGGGAGGCACCTGCAGGGCAGAGGTGCCGAGCCCGTCAGCTCGGACCCAGCTGACACCGGGCCCTGCAGAACGGCGACCCAGAGCCCCGGCTCCTCCGCCCCCAGCACCGCGGCTGCCGCAGTTCCCCGCGGATCCCGGCGGGGAGCGGCCCCTGGAGCTCCGCCGGGAGCCGGAGGGGGAGGCCGGGCAGGGTGAGGGACAGGCGGGGGCTCCGCGGTGCTGACCTGGGGGTGCCCCCGCGGGCGGGGCGGGGGCCCGGCGGGTGAGCGGGGTCCGGCGGGAGCCCCCGGCTTGCGCCTGCAGCCCGTACGAGAACTGGGGGGGGTCGTTCCAGCCGCGCTCCTGGTTCCCTGCAGCAGTGAAGGGCGCGGTGAGACCGGAGGAGACCGAGAAGCCCCCGCGCCAAGCGGGACCCCCCCCGGCACGTCCCTCCCGGCGCTCCCCACGGCCGGTACGGCCCCGGCGTCCCCCCCACACACGGACCAAGGAGGAGCCGATCCCCGGGCGCGGCCCCGCGCTCCCACCGGGCACTGTCCCGCACCGGGACCCCCCCGCACCGGAAGTGCCGCGCGCGCGCCCCGCGCCCCCTCACCCGGCTTCACGTAGGACTCCGCCATCCCGCCACGTCACGCCCGGCCCCGCCCCTTCCGGCCCGTGAGGCGGGGAGGGGCGGGAGGGGCGGGGCCGCGCCTGTCCCCGCCCCGCCGGGGGCCGCGCCCGGGGCCGGGGTCGGGGTTGGGGCCGGGGGCTCCTCCCCGGCGGCTCCGGCCCCGGCCCCGGCCCCGGCCCGGCCCGGCCCGCTACGGGCTGTGCAGGAGGGCCCGCCGGAGGCGGAACACCTCCAGGAAGGAGAAGAGTCCCCGCTTGCGGGCCCCGGCCCCCGCGCCGCCGCCGCCCCCCCCCGCCTTGGCCGCCCCTCGGGCAGAGTCCCCCGCGGCCGCCGGCCCGGCCCGGCCCCGGCCAGCCGCGCTCTTCGCCTTCGCACCCGGTGCTGCGGCCACGAGGCACTTCTGATACTGCACCTGCGGGGACACGAGAGGCAGCGCGGGGGAAACCCGGCACCGGGGTCACCCCCGCCCTCCCCGGGGCTGCGCGTCTCCACCGCGGCGCCGCCGGTGCTCACCATGCAGGCGGCCTGCACTGCCTCCGAGATGGTGCCGGCGTCGGGCTCGCACCAGAAGGCCGCGCACTGGAAGCGTCGCCCCGTGTCCACGATGAGCGCGAAGGTGTGCGCGTCCCGGCCCACCCCCAGGAAGGTCACGTACCGCACCTGGCACTCCCAGATGTGCGCCGCCTCCTCGGGCTCCTGCGGGGACCCCGCGGGCCCATCCAGCCCTGGCCGCCGCCCGGGCAGCCCTGCCGCCCCCCAGGTCCGCTCTGCCGGGGGCAGCGCCGTGCCCGCTGCGGCCACAGCCCCCTGTCCCCTCCCCACCTGCGCTGAGTGCACCCTCATGGCCGTGTCGGACACGTAGATGAGGGAGGGCGTCCAGTTCTCCCGCCCTGGGCGTCTCGTCAGCTTCTCGATGGCCTCGTTCAACACATCCATCCCTGAGAAGAGGGACACCCCATCCCATCGGCCCCGGCTGCGGGCATGGTGCGGGGCAGGGCACGGCTGCCCGGCCGGCCCACGGCACGGGGGAGCTTCCTGGGCGTCCCCCAGCTGCGGGGGAGCAGCGGCGCTTACCCATGGCCCTGGGCACGGGCAGGCTGCCGATGTACAGCGCCTCGTAGGTCTGCATCGACTGCCTCACGGCTTCTAGGATATCCACTGCCAAGACAAGAGAGGTGGGGCTACTCCTGTGTCCCCCGCTGTGTCCCCCCCATCCCCAAGGAGCCCAGGGAAACAGCCGGACAAGCCAGAGTGCTCTGGCTCAAAGGCGGACCGTGGCAGAAATGCCACTACCTTGCAGTGGCAGGTCCTCGGCAGAGATGGGCTCCAGCGTGGCGGCGCGGGGCAGCCTGCTGCTCGCTACAGCTCGCTCAGCCACGATCTGCAAGAGACGGGGGTCCCGGAGCCTCCCCTCCCACCCAAGATTTTCAGGCCATGCTCACACCCTCCGGGTGTGCATCCCACCTTGGAGCACATCTCGTGCAGAGCCTTGGCGATGCCCTTGGCAGGCACATTGCAGTGGAAGACGTGACACTTGAGGACGCAGGTGTCCTTGTCACTGGCCACAAAGGCAAAGTCTCTGCAAGGCCATGAGCAAGGCAGTGAGACCCCGAGAGAGGCAGACCCTTGCCTGTACTGCCCCCCAGCCCTGTGCACCCTTACCTGTCCCTGCAGCCGCGGTGGCAGTCGGGAGGGAGGAGAGGGGACAGGTCAATGCTGGGGTGCCTCCCCCAAGAGGGCAGAGCCACCCCCCTGGCCCCTAGCTCTGCCCTCGCCCCTGGCACCTGCCGTTGTTGCAGCCAACACCCCAGACACGGATGTTGAGGATGGGCTGGCGGTGGATGAGGCTGCGGTCGAGGGGGTCCACCAGGCTCATGGTGTCCTTCTTCAGAATCATCACTAGGTCCTGGCCCTGCAGAGGGGCAGTGGTTCCCTCAGCCTGGCAGACAGCCTGGGCATCCCCAGCACCCAGCCCCGGTGTAGGCAAACCCCTTCCCCACCAGCCTACTCCACCCCAGCTGTGGGGTCAGCCCTGTTCCTCCCCTCCCCTTCCCAGCTACCATTCCCATGTGTGGGGATTCACCCAGGCACTGTTACCAAGGAACAGCCCTGTCAGACCCACCTGCTCTACACCCGGGACCATCGGAGAGAGAGTTGACTCTACCACCTGCTCCCCTCCAGCCTCAGCAACAGTGGCCCTGGGGTAGGACCCTTCCTGGCAGCACCATCCCAGGCTCTTACCTCACCCTGGTTCTCCGCAGCGCCCTGGCCCTTGCTGTTGGAGAGCTGCTGGATGCAGTTGTTGACAGCAATGCTGCTCTTGCCAGGTGCCAGGTCCTCCTCGGGGATCTCCACCCAGCCCAGAGAGCGCACAGCAAAGCACTGAGCAGAGACACGAGGGGCTTCAGTGCCATTGGCACAGCCACCTCCATCCTGCACGCCTCACCATGACAGAGTGGTCACCCCTGCTCTGGCTCCCATCCACGTCCCTGCCAGCTGCCACCCTCCTCCTCTTGTGCCAGCACAGCCCACGATGCGGCAGTGAAGCTGGCGGGTGCAGTACCTTGGAGTCGGGCTCTGCGCTGTGCTGGAAGTCATCTCCATGCCAGGACAGTGAGTGCCTGCAAAGGGATGAGGCAGTGAGGAAAAGCTCCCTCTGTGTGCTCCTGGGGCATCCAGGGAAGCATCAGGATGCCCTGGAACCAGCAGTTGGGAAGCATCCCATGGGAGTGCCCAGCATGGTCCTGCTGGTTCCAGCATGGGGGGGGAGCACCAGGGCCCAGCACCCAGGGCTGGTCAAGGATCAGTGGTACCCCACAAACAAGCCAGCAAAGCACAAGGATAGCCCCACCTCCGGGACAGTGAAGCCATGGGGCTGGGAATGGGCCGGTCCTTTGCCGAGTGCTTCGCTGCAGGGCCCTGGCATTCCTGGGAGAGAAGAGGAAAGGGGTGACAGCTGCAAGAGAGGCAGTCAGGAGGCATCAGGTAGGAGCCCTTCCTCCCAGGACAGCAACAAGCTTATGAGCATCTTGGATAGTCAAGATGAGTCCAACTATCATGAGCCCTAGGAGGGGACCTGCTGGAGCCTTTCAAAGGGCTTAACCCCAGAATGGGGCTGAGCAGGACTTCAGGGTCACACAGATAAGGTGCTCCAACAGGAGGTTGGACCAGTCCAGAGGGCCCTTCAGCAGGATTCTGCCAGGGGTGGAATCCAACACCAGCCCTCACACCCCTGCCCACATTCCCTACCCTTCCCTGGAGTGCCTCCTCTCCATCAGGCTCCGTGTGCCCTCCTGGGCCAGTGGTGCGTGCAGGGTGCTGCCACTGTGTCGTGCCTGTCGGCACATGCCAGTAATAGGTACCCAGAGAGTCACAGATTTTCCTCCAGCTTGGGGGAAGGTCAGGGTCTGTCTCCAGGCTCTGGTCACTCCAGAGGTTGTCTGTGCAGAGAGAGAGTGTGTGAGATACAGGGTGGGGAGGAAGATCCCCCAGTTGCCCTGAGGAGCCAACAGCTTTGCCCAGCAGCAGAAGGGTTTTGCAGTGGCCTCTGTATGCGTGGCTGGGCATATGGGCTGGGAGAGGAGCCTGGCGAGGGAGCATGGCACGATGCCAGGGTGGCTGCAGCGGTGGCAGACCCCAGTGCAGGGAACTGCCTCGCTGGCTCCCGGGGGGACAGCGGAACCCCGGCAGGGCACAGAGGGCAGGGGCAGCCTGGGCCTGCCAGGCCGGGAACCCTGCGGGGCACCCAGGCTCAGGCTTGGCCCGCGGCCGCCAGCCCGGTGCTCCCCCGGCCTCGGCCGGGAAAGGGGCCGGGACAGACGGCGGGGTCCGGGCAGCGGATTGTGCCCCGGGGGCTGCAGCCGGAGGGTGCGGTAGCCGTGGCCCCCGCACCCCCAGCCCTGCGCGGGCACCGACTCGAGCCCGTGGCGCAGCACGGCCGGAGCGAGCCCGGGCCCGCGGGGGCGGTGCGCTCCGAGCGGCCGGGGCGGTGCGGTCGGGCGGGGCTCTCGAGGGATGGGGGTCCCGGGGGTGGCAGGGTGGGGGTGCTCCGGGGGTGGGGAGACCTGGATATAGAGGTGCCCCTGGACCGGGTGGGCTCCCGGCGACCTTGGCGGGGCGGGGAGCGGCGGGGCCGGGCCGGGCCGGGCGCCGCGGGCCCCGATCAGCACCGCGGACAGCTCCGGGCGCGGCCGCCGCTCCCACCCTCGGGGCCCGGCCCCGCAGCCCGACCCCGGCCCCACCACCCGGCACCGGCCCCGCAACCCGGCACCGGTCCCGCAACTCATCCCCAGCCCTCCAACCCGCCCCTGACCCCGTGGGCTGTGCCCGTGCCCTCCCTGCTCGCCGCGCTGACCGTCGCAGTTGACCAGGACGATGGCCAGCATGTAGTCCTTGCCCAGCATGGCCCCGCCGCCCGCCCGGAGCGGCGCCCCCGCCGCCGCCTGCCCAGCCCCGGACCGCGGCGGCTGCGGCGGGAGGGGCGGGACCGGGGCGGGCCGGGGGCGGGGGCTGGAGAGAGCCGGGGGGGAGCGGGGGATGGCCGGGACGGAGATGGGAAAAGGGTGCGGGTGTCCCGGGCCCTTGGGATGTTGCTGGGGAGGAAAGAGGGTTTTTGGGGCTGGAAAGGTTTCTGAGTGCGAGAGACAGCAGAGCCAGGTCAGCCTCTTGTGCCCTCAGGTTCGTTCCCTTCCCCTGGATCCACTCTTAGGGTTTCTCCATTCCCTTCCCTGTCCCCACAGATCACCATCATTCCTCTCCACCCACGCTTATCCCATGTTCGTTCTCCATTCATTACCTCCATCTGTGTCCAGCCCCCATCAGTCAGTGCTGAAGGCACCCAAGTTTCTGTGCTGGTTACCTTTCCCTTCTCTCCATGGGCCCAAGAGCTTTGCATCTCCAGTTTGAGACTTTTCTCTGTTCTATCCTGACTAATGCTCAGTACACAGGAACAGAAGCTCTGGAAATATTTGTTGTACACCTGAATTCCCCATGGAGCTCCTTGAGTACTGCTCAGGACAAAGTCCTTTCCAAGCTACAGGTGCCTGATGAAATATTCCAAGATGAGTTGCTAGAGGTGGCTTATCCAGACAGTCCATCATGGCCTCTTCACCTTTTCTTCTTCAGACCAGTTTTTGGATGTGCAGAATGAATTTTCCATGCTCAGTCCCTCTCTTTCAGTGAGGCATTGCCTCTTTGCTTGGCCTCATTCATGCATTCCATGGGATAACATGCCTCTGATTTTGTGAGATATTCTCCTCTCCTTTATACATTTTAATCTTGATCACCTGGCCTGAGAACAGCACCAGCTCCATAATCCAGTTTTGCAGTTTTCCACAATAATTTCTGCCTCCTAGTGGCAGCTGCTTTTTTGGATACAGGTTTGTTCTTCTTCATCTGTCCAGAGCTGCTCAGATTTCTAACACTTGATTTAAGCACCTTGGGCCATTATTTCTCTAACCCAACCCCACACAGCAGAGCAGGGGAGGCTCGTGGCTCCCGAGTTCAGATATGTCTGAGGGGTGACAGGTCTCACCCTGACTTCTGCTTTCCCTAGATTTCCACCTTTTCCAGTTTCCAGTTTCCCCTACCAAAAACCAGTTTATTATGGTAACTGGTAGTGCTCTGACATCCTCTGCTGCACTTCTCTCCTTGTCCTTATCTCAACACACATTTCATTTCTAAAAACCACACTCAGCTGATCAGATGGGAACAAAGAACCCCAACACAAACTGTCCCCACTCCTCTTCTGGCTCATCCAAGCCCACCAAGGTGAAGGCAACTCTCCTGGCAACGTCATGAAGCTTAAGGACCATGATGGCCCTGGTGATAAAAGACTTACAGCAAGGGAGGAGAATTTGGGGATGGTGCAGAGCAGAACCTATGGATTGCATGAAACGGCATATGGGATGTTTCATGGGAAGGGGAAAGGGAGGGACTAGCATAGGAAGAGAGAAAAAAAAGAGAGAAAATGTTCTGGTGGTGTGTAGGCAGTGGTAGATATGCTGGACTGCCTCAGCAGCATGTTTCAGCACTGCAGGCTGTCCTAGACCCTCATTAAATCTTATTTCTTCTCTGCAGTGGTGCTCCCTGTTCAGAGCTGTCTGGGTGAGAGTGGGGAAAATTTTGGTGGTTCACAAGAGGAAAAGGATAAGGAAAGTGTAAGGATAAGGATAAGGAAAGCCTCCACCCATTATACTTTTCAAGGAAAGGTATGACAAATCTTGTAGTTCTACAACTTACTCATTTTCTGGATTTGGTTTTGTTTGATTTGTGCTTGGAGTAGAAGTACAGTGACAAATGTCATTTTTGGTGCTGGGCTAGAAACCAAAACTCTCTTCTTCTGGCTTGAATAATGGAATCCTGGAGAGGGAGAATAAGATTTCTCCTTGTAAATATTGAATTTTATCTTCCTAGTACAATCATCAGGTGGATCTCTTCACGATATAAAGGGGATCTCTCAGCCCCTCTGACACTTCCCTCAGAAAGAGAAAAAACAACTCTCATGGCTTCCTTGGAGCAGTCTGGGTTCTCAGATCTTTGAATTGCAGATCCAAAGGCTCCTAAAGAGGCTCATTACATGCCATGAAAACTCCATAGCTGAAATCAGATTCAGATCTCAACATATCCAGCTCAGTTTCACCTAAGACAACAAAATAGAACACTTGACTCCTAACCAGATCTTTTGTATATGTAATATTTCAAGGGCATAAACATACCAGGTTTCTCTCTGCACTGCTCCTGAGACAAAAGACAGTCACCCTCAAAGAAAATATCCACTTTCCATCAGGTAACTTTTCTGGTTCATGTGTTCATACACTCTGGAGAAGAAGACTTCTGATGTGACAGATCAATAATTTTCAGGTTATGAAAACTCTTCATAAAAGAAATCAAGTGAAATATTAGGTAGCAATTCTGCTTTTCCACTACCTTCCTCCCAGCTACTGGAAAACCAAGATCATGCTATGTAGCCCAGATTCAGTTATCTGTAGTTATCAAATATCCCTGTCCCAACACCCCACCTGGCAGAAAAAAACACAGTTTAAGCTGTTTCTGTGCTTCCACCATCACTTATTTCCACCTCAGTTGTGCAAGTCAAGCAGAGATGAAAGGAAGAGGCAACAAGATGAACTAAGACAGGTCTAAATCAACCCCCTAAATTTGTGGAATCAAGACTTTGAAAAGCAGAAAAAAATCCCAGAGTAGCACATTTGAAACTGTAATTCCAATAAGCCTTTTTTTTTTTTTCTGTTTTACTGCCTGGTTCATGCAAACAGCACCGATTTGCAGAGCTGCTGTGAGCTACTGGCACTATGGATTTAATTGGTACGTGCAGTTCCATCCCATATCCCAGCGTTCTCTGGAGCACTGCCTCTTCTGTAAGTTTTTTTTTAAGAAATGCTGTTAATATCCTCTGATCATTTCACACCTCTCTTATAATACAGAGTGCAGAAGTATCCACAGTTTCAATTTCTCAAGCTGTTTCACACACACACTCAGATAACACATTTACATTTTGCTGTCACCCACCACTAATTCATCTCAGAGAGCCCGGGGGTGGGGACAGGGGATGAGGAAATCAATTCCCTGCCAGTTTGAAGTGCACATACTCTGAACACAAACAATTAATATAAGGAACCAGTACTTCTCAAAGGAAGTTGCTAAAATGTTGAGTGTTAATAAATGCTGCTCTTGGCTTCATCTAATTTCGTGGAGAGCTCTGATGCTTCCCAGAACCAGCACTCAGCTTTAGCTACCTCGTTAGTGGAGGAATGAGTCAGAACTTTGCAACTCTTCAACCACTGGATCACCAGCACTAATTGGCTGCTTTCCTTTGCTAATTAACAAGATTCCTTCTAGTGATGTGAAATGATGCCAAGGGTTCTAAGCATATTTTTGCAGCTTTAAACTAAAATCTAAATGACCTCCATTGCAGCAGTACTGCTCTCTTTTTAATTAGTTCCACCACCTAATAGTTGAGTAAAGGCTTGAGGTACATGCTAAAAATCATCACAAGGAAACATGTAAGCCTTAAGCTGTATAAATATATGGGGGGAAATGTTGCATCAGCATCAAACTTCAACTACAGAAATCTCTTTTATCTTCATTTAAACCAGATAAGAATTAGTGCCTTGTGTTATTAATGATCATTAAATAATTTTTAATAAGGACACTATTTAATTTTAATTTTCTAAGTTGAAGACTATTCAATATTCAGCAGTTTATGAAGAGGAAGCTCCACTGGCCTTATTGTGAAGGTAAAATACAGATTATCACCTACATTTCCACAAGTTTAAGCATTTGCAAACAGTTAATCAGCCCACTGAGGCAAAGTCTGAAATCACTGCATGGTTTCATATTTTGTGTTGCACTAGGTTTGTTCTTTTTTTCTTTGGTTGCTACCAGAGCCATCAAAAAACAACAAAAAAATCTGGGTTTGTTTTCATTTTAATGATGAAAGTAGATGCTTCATTTACTAAAAAGGTTCAATTCATATTTATTATCTGTGCTCCCAGTTTTAACCTTGCTGGAAAGCTTTTATTTCAACAGCCTAAGGCTGACATGCACAACCTTTAGAAAAGTGTAACTGCAAAGAAATGAATGTCTAAAAATGTAATTAAACATTCTAAGCGAAAAAGATCAGCAAAGGCTCTTCTTTGCCCTTTTTATCATGCAGTCATTAAGGTTGAAAAATACCTCCAAAATCATCGAGTCCAACCTGTGACCAATCACCACCCTATCAAGCAGACTGGAGCACTGAGTGCTGGGTCCAGTGGTTTTGTGCACAATTCCAGAGATGGTGATTTCAGCCCTGCCCTGGGGAGTCTGTTCCAGCCTTCTCCACCTTTCCCATGAAAAAATTCTTCCTGATGTCCAACCTGAACCTCCACTGGTGCAGCTTGAAGCCATTTCCTCTTATCCTGTTCCTTGTTCCCTGGGAGAAGAGTCTGATCTCCACTCTCTTCTCAGGGAGTTGAAGCAGGAAGGTCTCTGAATCTCATTTTCTCCAATCTCAGCCCCCCAGCTGCTCCTCAGAGGACTGACTGCAGACCCTTCCCCAGCTCTGTTCCTTTCTCTGGACGTGCCAAGAACTCCTCAAAGTCTTTCTTGCCGTGATGGGCTCAGAACTGAATGCAGCACTCGAGGTTTGGTCTCACCCAGGGCAGCGAGGCAGTCACTGGCCTGGTTCTGCTGGTCACACTTTAGCAGGTACAGGATGCCCTTGGCCTCCTGACCCTCTGGGGAACAATCTGCCTCATGTTCAGCACTGTGAACCACCACTCCCAAGGCCTTTTCCAACAGGGCAGCTTTCCAGCCATGCTGCTCCGAGCCTGCGCCACTCCCCTGCACTGCCTTACCTTGCCTTTCAACCACTCCCTCGCATTGCCTCTTGTACCTTGTCCCTCCATCGATTGTGCCCCACTTGCCTTCTCCTCCCACGCCTTGATTTCCTTCCCTTGCCTTGCTGTACCAACCCCTCCCTTGCCAGCCTGTTCCTTGTTTTTCCGAGCCCTTCCTGGCCTCGCCCGGAGGTACCCGGGCCCACGGGAAGGGCTCTGGGACTCGCCCTCGCCGCCACCGCCCCATCACCTCCGGCTCCCCTCAGACGCCAAGCCCCGCCCATCCCGGCCTGAGGCAGCCAATCCCAGCCCGCCTTTATCAGCTCTGTCCCATCACGGTCGCGGCCCGGCCCCTCAGCCCGGCCCCGCCCCGCCCCGCCGTTCGCCTGAGGCGCCGCTCCGGGAGCCGGCAGCCCTTTGCCAGGCGCTTCTGGGGCCCGGGAAGGGCCGGTGGGCTTTCCCCGTTAAGGTCCCGGCCGGGAGTTCTCCCTGGGGCAGGAGGAGACGGCGGCGAGCGGACGCGATCAGCCCCCGGAGCGGCGGCCGCGGGAACAGGGCCTGAGGGAAGAGCGGGGCGGGAAAAGATGGGCCGGGATTGGCTCGGCTGGGCATGCCTTTGGACTGTGATTGGCTGGGCTGGGCATGCCCTCAGGCTATGATTGGCTGGTCCGAGCTGCGCTGTGCTGGAGGGTATAAATAGGGTGCACAGGACCGGCTGGTGCCAGTGCGGCGGCGCGGACCTCAGTGGCGGAGGGGCTGCAGCGCCGCGCCCAAGGCCCCCCTTAAAACCAATCGGCGCACGGGACAAGGGAGGCCTTGCCTACCCCTTGCTTGCCTTAATTTTCCTTCCCTTGCCTTGTTCTGTCTCTGCCTCCTTGCTCTACCTTTTCCTAGCCCTTTCTTACCTTGCCTTCCCTGCCACGGCCCTGTCTTATCTTGCCCTTTTATGCACAAACACATTGTTCCTTTATTCATGTCTACATGATTTAAAAACTGGCCTGGGTTGTGGACATCAAGCAAAATATGTGGCTCAGCAGTGAAGGGGGCTGTGGGGAGCCCTGAGCCACCCACAGGAGACTGGAGAGCCTGTCACACCCGTGGCTGGGAGGTCACTCATGGAGCTCCACCCTGCTGTGGGGTCTTGGGTCTGCACCTGTCACAGGGGTTGGCAGCATTAGGGGTACCCAGAGGGAGGAGGAAACATCACTGCTGCAGAAACATCAACAATGACCTTTAAAGAACAGCTCTGGCTTAAGGAGGCAGGTGAGCAAATCCCTGCCCGGAGCAGCAAGCAGAGACAGGAGTCACAGCAGGGGACAGACAGATTTATTATGGATCTGGGAGCAGCGCCATTACATTTTGCTGGGGATAAGGTCACCCCCTGCAGCCAGAGCAGAGAGATGGGGTGGGACTGTTATTCAAAGTGACGGGAACAAGAAGCTGCAGCCAAACCCCCAGGATCTGCTGCCAACATGGGGCTCTGTGGGTCACTGCGGCAGATGTGTGGCTGGCATCTGCTAGAGCCACCTCCACAATATCTTTCCAGCAACATTTTCAAGGGCCAGGGCATGGCACAGGAGTCAGTGCAGCCTCTTGGCTCCCACCAAGTAATGAAGGGCATAAGACAAGAATAAATACAGCTTTCAAAGTCACCTTGATACCCCACCCACTGCTGCACAGCCCGGTGAAGGCATTTACAGAAGGAAATGTGTCAGGCAGAATCCAGCAGAGACGTAGATGCACCCGAAGGGGTTAACACTGACTCGTTCGTATCCTGATCTCCTCCACCAGGCTCTCCCTGCGAACATTGACCTACACAGAAGGAGCAAAAAGTTGCTTTAATACAACTCCAGCAGCTTGACTTGTCACCACAGTGGTGGCCCTGTGTCTCAGGAGGTCACAGCAAGGTGTCACCAGTCTCTCTACAGGGATTGAGTGGGCTGCAGCAGCCACAGAGCTGAACCTGTAAGAGCAGGCGGCACCAGCAACCCCAATAAGCCCTTTCCTGCATAATGGTTGGGTGAATGATGCTCTTCCCACACTTTGCTGTTCCAAAGCTACTGATCTAGGTGACCTACACACTGATCTTAGCCAGTGACCAATGCACTGATTTCAGTGCTGCCTGTTTTGGGACTCTGTCCTGAGACAACAGGCACAGAGCAGCCCTGCAGTTCAGGGCTAACCAAGTTCTGTTTCGTCTCACTCATTCCAAGAGTGCCACTGAATCACCCCTCCAGGCTCCTCAAGGAGGCCACGGGATAGGAAACTCTCCAGAGCTACAGACAACAGCACTTCATGACTCCAGGAAGGTGCATGGGGCAAGGAACTGAAATATGGGGTGTTACAGAAGTTGCTGGAAACACCAGTGGGTCTGGAGGGCTGCTTTGAGCTGGGCTGAAGGGTCACATAGCCAACCCCACCATGCCACACACCGTACCTCCTCCCTGGTTGCCACAATCCGTAGCTTGACGACTCCATCTTTGAGCTCCTGCTCACCCACAATGGCCACAAGAGGGATGCCTGTGTCCTCACAGTACTGCAGCTGGTTCAGCAGCTTGGGGTTCTTCTTGTACAGCATCTCTGCCTGGGAGAAAGCCAGAGCACAGCACCTTCATCAAACTGGGATGTTTCACTGGACCCCTTCAGGCACTGCTGGGCCAGTCTGATGGGGTTGTGTGGTGGGGACAGGATGGGCTCATGGAGAAGGCAGGGCACCAGGTTCAACAAGGCCCTGCAGTTATAGGGCTAAACAAGTCCTGCTGCCCAGCCCTTCCTGGAGAGCTCATGATTTGGGACACTGAGAAGAGGAAGGCTCCATTCAGGAAGGCAGTCTGCTCCCCACCTGCTCCTTTCCAAACCAAAGCCAGATCTAGTTCATTCCTGGACAGAGAGTGAACCAGGCAGCTCTTGACTTTGCCATTACTCAGTCATACCTTGATTCCAGCGTCCCATAGTTCAGAGATGAGCTTCAGTCGCTCTTCAAGGAGCTTCTTTTGGGCAGAGGCCACCAGCACCTGTGTCTCTGTTGTCCTGACCTTTTCCTCAGAGGCCTAAAGTGAGGACAAGACCCAAAAGATGGCACAGACATACCAAGACACCTGAGATTCTACCAGCAGGATGGGTCAGCACTCAGCTCCATCAGTCTAGCAATGAATAGGACTGGGCTCAGAGGGATCAGCAGCATTAACTCAGAGTCAGGGAGATCCCACAGATCCCATCCTAGAGCTGAAACAATTTTCTGTGATGTGTACTTAACACATCCTCCCTCATGTTTCTCCACACCCAAGGGCCTCCTAAATATCTGCTCCAAGCAACTCAGAAGCAACACACCCAGGAGGTGGACACAGGCAGCTGCCTGCTCTACAGCTGAGGTTCTAACTATGGGTTAAACAGCAGCAAGCTGAATGCTCCACCAGCCCCTGTGGCAGATGCTGGATACTCCATGTGGCATTTCCCTGCTGCCTTGCTGAAGGGCACAGCCTTTAAAAGGTCACCTGCAAAGGAACAAACCTGGCCAGGACTGGAGGTGATGGGGGAGGAATTCAGTTTCTATTTAGAAATTCCAGTTGTGTCTGGCTGCCAAAAGAGAACCAACAGCAGACTTCTGGGGGAGGGGAACGTGTAGCCACATTCCAGGAGCTTACAAAGAGCTATTTAACACCCATTGATTGGGATGGAGAACAGTACAACTTTGAGGAGGGGGGAGAGGAAAAAACTCTCTGGGAATCCCCTAGAGGCACTGCAGTCCCTGCCCTGGAACATGTGATCCCTGTCTGGTCTCTGTAGTGCCATAGGCAGGAGGAATAGATGTGTGAGGCTGCTGCCTCCCTTGCAGAACAATGCTGCCTTAACAAGGAGGACGTGGGCTCACACGGATGCCAATATAGTGGTGAACGCTGAGGTACCTGCCCCTGCTGAGGATTAAAGTGCCCCCTCCAGCTGGAGAAGCCATGTCTAAGAGCTGTGGGAAGAAGGGTTTTATCTTCAGTGGGAGCCCCAGATATGACCTGCCAGGCCAGAGAGAACTGGAGGTGATATCCTGGATCTGACTCCTGATGTAGAGCACAGCAGAAGCCTGGCTGGCTTCTCCAAAAGCTGGGGCAAGGAACACTCACTTCAGCATCTGCTATAGTGAGGAATTAACCATGCTTAGCTGAGCACCAAAGGTTAGGTTCCAACCTACTTGCTGGAGCCCTGAAGCCTGGGAGTTTTGAACTTTCTGGGCCTTCTGGCACTGATCCCCAAAAGAACACTGCTTTTGACTTAAGGCCTTGGAGAGGGCTTCCAAAATTGAGTGATGGAGTTGGGATCACTGATGTGTAGTTTGGCTAGAAGTGTGTAATATCACATGGTGAAGGGTTTGGAATTTGGAGTTTTAGAATACAGTAACAGGTGTGGGACAAGATGGACATTCTAGAGCAGTGTCTTTTTCTTCCTTCTTGTTCCTTCTTCTTGGTTTTAAGCAGTAGTTTTTGGATGGATAGAAAGTTCTGCAGTGTGGGTCGCAGGTGTTTGATCATTGGGTCAAAAGTATAAATAATACAGATGCCAGTTTTTAACTGGACTGTTTGCCTTTCAAAGATCTTGTAACTAGCGAGATCCACTGACATTTTTTCGCTTTTAGGTTGTTAACTAGAAGTGCTGTAGCACTCACTGTACTACAGATAAGAATTAATAAACAACTAAGTCCAAACACGAAAATCCTGCCTCTTGTGCTTCAATCCTGACTCTGACTTAAGACAGAGGAAAAAAAAAGTTAGCTACTAATACCTACCTCCAGTCTCTGCTCCAGGATGGAGAAGATCCGCTCGATCCCAATACTGACCCCCACACAGGGCACCTTCCTGCCCTTGGGATCAAACATCCCCACCAGCCCGTCGTAGCGGCCGCCTCCAGCCACGCTGCCAACGCTGACCGGCTCCTCCACGTGCTCGTTCTCCTGCTGCAGCAGCACAGCCTCAAAGATCACCCCTGTGTAATAGTCCAGGCCCCGGGCCAGGCTCAGGTCAAAGGAGATCTGCAGGGAACAAGGGTGGCCCCGTCACTGGGTGCTCGGGGGGCACGAGGGCAGCACCCCCTCGTGTCCCCACACCTCCTCACCTTCCCTGTGATGCCAAACAGGGTCAGGTACTCAAACAGCAGCTTCATGTCCCCCAGCCCTTCCTTGGCCAGCTTGTTCTGGGATAGCTTTGGGTCCTGGAGAAGCCGCTCGATCAGGTCCAGCCCACCTGTGGGGACCAGCCATGCCTCAGGTGTGCCAGGGCAGCAGCGCCTGGCACGGGGTCCCAGCCAGCCAGGTGTGTGCCCTGCACCTTCCACCCCCAGCCCAGAGCGAGGCCAAGGACACGACCCCGTGGTGCTCACCATGGAGCTGGACATATCCCCCAATGCGATCTGCAGCCTCGGGAGAGAGCCCCTTCTCTTCCACCATCTCACTCCTCACTTCTTCCCACGGCATCTGCAGGGGAGAGAAGGGCATCAGCCACTGCACCAGGGACACAGGCTCTCCTCTGCATGGCAGAATCCCATCCTCATGGTTAGAAGGTGCATGAGTGAATTAGCAGCTCTCAGAGCACAGTCATGTGTGCATAACTCCATTTCTTGTACCTCTGCACAGCCTGTTTGTCTCTCAACACTTTAAAATACTTTTAGTTTGATTTCTGGCCAGAATCAAATATCAGCACTGTATAACCACTAAGTCTAAGAGCCATCTTGCTGCTGTGCTTTCCCTGGTTAGGTACTTAAAGACCACTCAGGAAAGTGTTGCTGGTCATGGAATCACCTGGAAATGTGTGAGGTATTGCTTGGGTAATGGAAAAAAACGAATGTAAGCATAAAATGCTGCCATCTCCCCACCGACCAGGGGTCAAAGAGAACCAGAGTCTTGATCACATCCAGCTGCACTGAGATAAATCACAAGGAAGTGATCCCATCAGAAGGAAGACAAATGCTCCCTTCTCACTGCCCATCTGATGATTCTTCCATAGGAAAAGGCAGTTCACCCTTCAACAAAGAACCATGACCACAAGCTGTTGTTTTTAACATGCCCTAGACTAATTTGGTGCAGGTTTTCATGAACCTGGTCCATAAGCAGCAACACCTTGAGCAAGTGAAGGTTTGGGATACTGAACCTCCTATGTGAAGAGCATTTTTGCCCTCCCACCTTTCCTTTTATCAGGACCTCATGGGATAGTGGATAACAAAACAAAATTCCTGTGTAAATGCTGTGCCCTGCATGTATCCCTTCCAGGGAAAGCTGAGAACAACTCCGTGCTTATCAGCATTTTCCAGCCAGTTCTCATGTACCATGGTTCATTCCCTGAGACTCCAGCAGCAGCAGATGCAGCCTGGGGCTCCAGCCCATACCTTATCCAGTTTGTCAACACTGGAGCAGATGGTTCGGAATTTGTTGTCCGGGACCCCACAAACTGCAAACATCCCATCAAGGATGCGCCGGTCGTTGACCTGGGGGAAAGGGAGCAGCACATCAGGAATTATCAACTCAAGCAGATGCTTCAGCAGTGTCCTGCTTCATTCCCCTGCAGTTTTAAGCATGGAAGAGAATATAGGAGATGTCTGTCAAGGGTGTTTTTTGCTATTTGCAATTTGTTTCCCATTCATGGGGAGCTGAGCTTCCCAGAGCAGACCAAATAGCACAACTGACATCTACCAAGCCTGGGCAGAGTCATCACATTTCCTTCTAGAGCCACAGGCACCTCCATTCAACAGAGAAAAAAAACCCATCAGGGCCTATGAATCCCCTCATGTGGACATGTAAAAACAGCTCAGGAACACACCACAGACAAGGAGATGAATTCTGAATATTACCCTACACTATCAGCATAAGAGAAAAGGGACATCTGATTATGTTAAATCCTCAATGAGGGGTTTTTTTTAATTATAGTATAGTGAATTCTGTAGCTCTGTAAGAATACATAATTAAGGCCAAAGACTCAGCTGGGTTCAACATTTCCACGGGTTGTGAGAATATCTACAATTAGCTAGAAACAAAGAAACTGCACAGGAATTTGGAATCCTCCAGCATCAACATGAACCAGAAAGTGCCTTGTGGGAGACAAAAATAACCACAGGCAGGTTATTCTATTGCTCCCTACTGCACGAGTGTTTTAATCCTCAAAGCCACATTTTTACCACTGCCCAAACATCCAGTTCTTTCATCTCACCCCAGACAGGTTCAAGGGGAAGTACCTGATCCCTGCCCCATGGGACTGCAACAGGAACACAGCATCCAGCCTGCAGTGCCCAGGAATGGCCCAGCTCCAGGTTTCTCATAGATGCCCCTGCCTTCCTGTGCATTCAGCACTCCTACCCATTGCTCTCCTGCTCCTGTGCACCCTTCCCGTCCTGCTTCACTTACACATCTGAGCACAATTTGCTGCCATCCTAAGGGAACAGAGGTGTCTGGAAGCAAATAGCAAGCTCAGCCTACAGTAGGGTATAACTCCTGGTCTAGAAAATGCTTCAGCTCCAAAAAGGACTTGGTGGAAAGGCAGGAGTCTGCTGGCAATACCACACACACTGAGCAGATGCCCCTGCTAAGGGGACATCAGGAGCTGGGATGAGGGCAGGAATCCTGGACCAGAGCCTGTTTTACTGCAGGCAGTGAATATGACAATCACCTGCTTAGATAGATATTAGGAAGATATTTTTTATTACTGGAGCAGTGAGGCCCTGGCAGCATAGGTTGTCCAGAGCAGCTGTGACTGCCCAATTCCTTCAAGCATTCAGGACCAGGCTGGACAGGGCTTGGAGCAACCTGATCTAGTGGAAAGTGTCCCTGCCCGTGGCAGGGTAATGCAACTGGTTTATATTTAAGGTCCCTTCCAACCCAGACCGTTCTATCATCCTAGCTGGCTGCTGGAACTTTGCAAGGGACTGTGGTTAGTTCTGGAGAGAACACGGTCAGCTGCAGCCTCAGGAAAACTCCTGTCGTTCCCAGCTCAAAGCAAATCCAAGTGGAGTTCCAATCTTTAGCACAAGGGGGAAGCACATTTGCTTCTAGGCAGAGAGGAGGGACAAACTTCTGGGTCAGGCCTTAGAGTGGGAACAGGTACTGCTGTGTAAAACCACAGAACAATGACCACTGCTTCCCACTTGGCACAGAGAACCCACCCAATCTCACCTTGATGACAAAGTCCCCGAGCTGCAGGTCATTCAGGATCTCGTGCACAATCTTCAGGCACTCGGCATCGGGAATCATCGGGTCAAACTGCCCGGCAATGTCAAAGTCCTGGAGGCAGAGGAAAAAGCAGTGAGCAATTCAGCACCACAGCATGGCTGCAGAAAAACAGCTTCAATAGACAACTGGTAACAGCAGCTTGTATACAAAACCCAACAGAATTGGGATGTGAGGGAGCACTGTCCCTTACAGATTCAATCCAGAAGGGACAGGATGTGGGTTAGGATCTCTACCATGGAAGGCAGCAGTGCTCTCATGCCCACTGCATTTCAAAGAGTTTGTACACTGTGACCTGCTTCCCTGACCCAGCAGTTGCTGTGTGACAATCTGAAACAGAGATTCTCAAAATACAATAGAAAGGAGGAGCAGCAGTAAATAAACAGAACAAAGGAACCAGAAAGGGGAGGAAAAAAACTGTTCTCATTTAGTATTTTATTTACTACATGCCAAGTGTTTGGCCTTGATTCTTAGGGTGCTTTTTTTAATACACATGCCAATCAAGTTAATGATTAGGGAAGGCAAGAGAAGCAAAACCAGAGTTTCAACTGCTAAGACAGAAAAAGGAATCAGGAACCCTGAGTGGTCCTCACCAGGGATCACCAGATCAACCAGCATGTAGAAGAACCAAAGCCCAGCATCAAGATGGTTTAATAGGCTGGTCTGCCACAACTGGAAACAACATCAGTGTTCAGAGAGAAACAAAACACAGAAGCAACAAGAGAGCCCTTGTTCAACTCCTCTTTAGGAATCCCCAAATGCAAAGTCTTCAGTGAGATTTCAGGTACAAGAATAATTTTCATTATGTGGATATATTTCAATGGGGCTTCACCAAACTCTCCAAATAAACTGGGGCATTGGAGGAGGAGATGGGATCACATAGTTAAAATTCCTGATTAGTTGAGTCCAAAAAGAGCTGATGCAATCCCTGGGAAAGTTGGGTAAGGAAGTACAGGAAGTGTATAGGAAGTCAGGAAAGTGATGATATCGCTGTAAATAGCACAGATGAAATCTCACTGGAATAAAAAACAGCGCTGGTGAATTATATTGAAGAAAAGCTGAAGGAAAAGGTGCTAGGCTGAGAAAAGAATGAAAACATCTCCAAGGAGAGAAAGTGAAAAAGGTAACAGACCTTGATTTACGTGGTTTAAGGAGGGGAAGATTTTAAACATTTCCCAAATGTTTACCTGGGAAAGGGGAAGAATACATATCAAGGGATGACAGTTACTGTTTTAAGAGCTGAACTGTTTAAATGAGAGAAAGGAAACAATCAGATACAAGTAAGTTTAGCCTGGATATTAGAAGACCATTTCTAGCTGTTCTAGGAGTGAGATCTTGGAGTAGGAGATGAGGCAGGAGGCAATGACCCCAAGTCATCGGGAAACAGGAATCACAAGCCAAAGCTAGAAGGTATTCCCAGAAGTTGTATGATGAAGTAGGAATATTCTCAAACAAAACAAAATTGTTTGCAATATGAGTCCCTGGGGAGTGTACCAGCAGAGCAGAGCAGAGCAAAGCTGTTCCTTGGGGCTACTTGCAAGAAAGCCAGGAAGGAAATTGCTTTGTTATTTGTTCTGTAATTTGGCTTCTGGGTTTTCCCTTCCTTTGAAGGGAAAAACATGGAAGGGAGTAGCCTATGCTACTGCCTTGCCTGGTTTGTATGTCCTGCTAACACACCCAGAGCTGAACTGTTGCTAGATTTGGGATCAGGAAATTCTTCCCTACCACCCATCCAGCAAACACTGTGAGACACAGCAAGGAGCTGCCCTCCCATACAGAGCAAAGGAGGTGATACCTGGGGGCTCTATGACAAAGTTCCACACCACGCCAGCCCCGTGTCACAGCTGTCACGCCCACTCTCCAGTTGTTTTTCACACTCATAAGGACACACCAAGGAGATTAGTGGATCCTTCAGAGCTTTCCACAGCCACAGGGAAGGGTAACACAGCTGCCCAGACCCCAGCCCGTCCCAGCAGTGTCCCTGCCCACAGCCAGACTCACACACTGGTAGAACTCGCGGTAGCGGCCCCTGGTCATGGCCGGGTTGTCCCTCCTGTACACCTTGGCAATGTGGTAACGTTTGATGTTGGTGATCTTGTTCATGGCCAGATAGCGAGCAAAGGGCACCTGAGACAGAGAGTTAAGGATGGCAACAAGAAGGGATCATCCCCCCCAGTTATCAGTCACAGGCAGTGCTGGGTCCTCACTGTCTCCCACCCAGCACCCCTGGGGCAAAGAGGCATCTGGACTTATCACAGCCCCCCAGGGTCTCCACACACGCTGCCTCCAAGTGTCCCTTCAGGCTTCTTCCAGCAGCACCTCAGGCTGGATCTCAGTCTCATGTGAGCAGCAGCCTGCTCTGAGAACTCTTCCTGGGAGAAACCAAACGGAACAGATCTTCTGTACTTCCACACACATGGGGCATGAAGCTGTGTCAGGGGAGGGTCAGGCTGGATATTAGGAAAAGGTTCTACCCCCAGAGGGTTGTTGGGCACGGGCTCAGGCTCCCCAGGGAAGTATCTGTGGCCTGACAGAGCTCAAGGAGCATTTGGAAAATGCTCTCAGGCACTTGGCTGGAGTGTCTTGTGCAGGGTCAGGAGCTGGACTCGAAGATCCTTGGGGTCACTTCCAACTCAGGATATTCCATGATTCTAAACATTCCTTCACTGAACAGAAGCAATGCAGAGTAAATAACCAAGCAAGAGTTCTGCACCCACTGAACCACACTGCCTGCTCATGCTCTCCTTGTCAGTTTGGGGTCCTCCCTCCCCCTCAGGACAGTGCTGCCCCAAAAGGTGAACAGACAAGGTCCCTCAGCACCAGTTGTGGCAGGATACTGTCAGGTCATAGCGCAGGGACAGCAGCTCTCCTCCCTGATCTTTGAGATCATAGATGAGCTTTGAGTCTTCACCGTATTTCCCTGTCAGTGTCTCCTACAAAAAACAACACATGAACAAACAGCACCTTCAGTGACAAGGGATCAGCCCTGGAGCACACAGAAAAACAAGGAAAGGGAGAATGCCTAGGAACAGGAGAAGGAAACTCAACCCTCAACACTCTCAGCTGCAGGATCCTCACCAGCTCAGCCAACCTGCTGTGTCCTCACCCACCTTCAGCTCGAACACCGGCGTGTCAATGACCTCGGCTCCGTGGCGCTTGAAGCACGAGATGATGGCTTTGAAGGCTCTCTCACGGATGGCCATTTCCCTGGGGCCAAAATCCCGGGTGCCCTGGGATGAGGGAAGGAAAGGAGCAGAGGGCACTTTGGGTTAGAGGCATGAAATGAGAAAGATGCTAGAAGCAATATGAAGAAGCTGCCATATTGCTAACAAAGCCAGAGACACCAGGTACAAATACCAGATATTGGTAAACAGCACTAAAAACGTTGGAAAACATCAGGACACAGCTGAGAGTCTGCCAAGGTCTGCAGAGTGAAACCTAAGTCAGGAGTTTCACAATACAGGAAACAAAGGAGATAAAACAGATCCAGCAGACAGAGTTCAGTGATTTTGAGCTTGACAGTGCAACCAGGACCTATCCTCAGCTCTGATTCAGACCTATATTAGCCAGACCCCTGCCCAGTGAGCCACCCCAAAGGTAGAAACAGAGGACACACATGCTCTGGAAACTGTGGAACAACCATCAGCTCTGCAATTTCCAAACACAGAGAAAAATCATCTTTCAAAATGCAACACTTGTGAAATGTCTGCCTACAATTCACAGGGCCATGCACCCTTTCTATTTCTTGGTGGCAAAGATCACTGAATTATTTCAGTGACCATCTTTATGCTCTCAGATATAAATCATTGTTAATTAGCGAGACCTCCAACTTCCACTTTATAAAACCAGTTAGGCAGGAGGAAGCACCCAACACACAGATCACTCAGGTGGCCTTCAGCTGCCACTGACAAGCCTGAGATAGGCTGGAAACTCAACTGAGTTTCTCTGGCACTCAACAGGGCTGCAAAATCCCCTTCTCCACACTTTTAAACGGTGAAATACCCTTCCACTTTCCAGGCAGCACACTGCAATTACTATAAAGGAAATGGATAAAGGAACAGTTTTGAGACATTTAAATATTGGGAATAAATTCTTCCCTGTGAGGTTGCCCAGAGAAGCTGTGGCTGCCCCATCTCTAGAAGTGTCCCAGGCCAGCTGGACAGGGCTTGGAGGAATCTGGGATAGTGGAAGGTGTCCCTGCCCATGGCAGGGGGTGGAACGAGATGAGCTTTAAGGTCCTTCTAACCCAAATCATTCCATGTTTCTATGATTTCTTATGTCAGTAGCATCACTATAGCCTAGTTTGTTTGTGAACATATTTATAACTGTCTCCATGCCACAGCATGGAAGCAGGTGGTCTCTGATCAGCTGCCAGTGATGAAACATCCAGGTTATAAAGTTTCAGCAGAAATTGCATTATGGACACTATTCTTAGGGGCCTGGAGACTGAAAAATTACTTGTAAAGGAAGAGTCCTTCCACAAGAGGACACAGAAATTCCAGTAGCTGGCCAGACCAGTTCAGTAGAAACCCCTCAGACTAAGGGCAGATATGAGCCCTCTTACACTGGACAGATACAATAAAGCTTGATTAGAAGGGAATTTCCTGACCACACCAGCAGTGTTTGGAATGTCACAGAAGCACTCAGAAGCCTCTAAGGTGGTGGGCAACTGGGTTAAATGCTGTCAGGGGATGTTTCCATCCCTCTCCCCCTTGCTGCTAAAATAGAAAGTGAAAACAGAAATGCGAACAAAGGCAGGTGTGGCCGTGCTGGACTTTTGCCCACAGATATAGGAGGGGTGCTGGGTGCGTGTATGGGAGGGAGGACATGCACACAGAGGGGCACAGGACGCACACAGAGGGGCACAGGAGTGTGCTTTGGGGAGTTACCTTCGGGGTCTTGAGCACGAACTTTTGTTTCCCCTCATCTGCCCCCAGCTGTGCCTTCATCTCGAGCAACTTTGTCACTTCCTTAGCAATCTAGGGATGGAGTGAGGAAGGAGATGGGGATAAGACCACCCACCAGGCCCATCCCACTGCCTTCCCCAGTACCTTCAACCTCAGCATTCCCAGTGCACCTGGGTTCCTCAATACACCCACTATTCCTAGTTTCTCAGCAACCACAGGACACTCCCTGCCCCTCTCCAGTACTTCCCATTTCTCATACAAGCACCCCTAGTTCAGAAAGCAAACATCCTCACCATTCTCTGACTCCCACGACCTCCATTACCATCCACAGCTATCTCCACCACCACCAGCTCCTGCTCCATGCACCAGCGGTTTCCAGCATCCTCCTCCCAATCCTAACTCTCCCAAGCATCCTTCCCTTCAATCTAACACCGCTATCACCACCACGAGTCTCCTCTGCACCCTCAGCCCTTGCACTTCCCAGCCCTGCACTGCCATCCTCTTCTCAATGCCGCCAGCCCCAGCCCAGTAACCTCTACACCAGTATTCCCAGTTCCCCACCCGCCGCCCAGCTGCTCTCCCAGCGCAGCCCCGGTGCCCTCAGCTCCCTCAAGCCACTCGTCCCCATCCCAACACCGCCGGCGCTCCACTTCTCATTCCCTGCCCGTCCCAGCGCGCAGCTCCCAGTCCTACTCCTCCTCCCCAGCACCCCATTCCCAGCAATCCCGGAGCCCCGCACCTCGTCAGGATCGGCCTTGTCCTGTTTGAGCCTCCGCACGGTCTCCGCCTGGGCCCGCACCGCCGCCTCCTCCGCCATGGCGAGTCCGTGTCCGCCTCGCGCATGCGCGACTCGCGCGACTCCCGCGCCTCCGCCGCGCACGCGCGGCGCCGCCCCCGCGGGTAAATAAAAGCCGAAGGCTGCGGTTTGGGTTCATTATTGGGGTTTTTGTTTAATGTATAAAAATGCAGCCTCTCCACGCGCCCCTCGGCCTGCGCAGCTGCTCCAGCCGCTCGTGGTGTTCCCTCCGTGACGGGACACGTGCTCCCTCCAAGGCGGTCCCGCAGCTCCGCGCCCGGCTGCGGGTTGGGAGCGGCCCCCGCAGCCCAAACAGGGGCGGGGTTGCCTTTTCACTGCCCCCCTCGCCCCACGTCCTGAGCCGGCAGGTGCCCAACACACCATGGATTCCCTCTCCCAAATCTGGAATTCCACCTGATCCTGCTCCAGCAGCACCACATCCATCTGTGCCACCACCACCTACAGTGATGGAAATGGTTGTACAGGTACAGGGACTGTAGGAACCCACGAACTTGACCTTCAGAGAAGCTAACCACAAGGTTAACCTGGTGACTGCACCGTCCATTGCTTTTAAAACCCTCTTACTCCTTTCTTCTCACTGCCTTAGCCTAGGCAATGAGCCTTAGGCCAGTAGATGTTACCCAGACCGCAGCTGGCAGTGAATGGCTGAGGTGCTGGATTCCAGTTGTGCAGCAGTTCAGCCAAGCAGCTCCAGCCAGAGAAGTCCTCAGGGCTCCAGCCTTCTCCTGATCTCATCAATCAGCTTTTCTCTTGGGATATCAACCTGCAAAGCAAATAGAGCAGGATTAGAGAAGAGCACTTTTAAGGATTAAGTGAGGATAGCAATGCAGTTTGTGACTGGTTTTCTGGAGTCACTCAATAGATCTGTGCCATGACCTCCCAAAGGAAAGCTGGGGGAAAACACAGAGTTCTTCCATGATCTCTAGAGTTTGGAAGTACTTTAAAACCTGGTGTAAAAGGGCATCATTCTCACCTCCTTTCTTGTTGCAACATCTCGCAGCTTGACCACTCCATCTGCCAGCTCCTGCTCTCCCACAATGGCAGCCAGGGGGATCCCTGTGTCCTCACAGTACTGCAGCTGCTTCAGCAATTTAGGGTCTTTCTTGTACAGCATCTCTGCCTAGGAAGGAGTGGGAAGAGTGAATCGTTAACCCAACTTTGCTCTGATGAATACTGCAGTAAAGCACCAATACCAAACCCTCCAGCAACCACTTTACTGCTCTGGGCTGTTCTCTGCCTGCCTAGATTTGAAGGTGGGAATTGATGATCTTGGAGGTCTTTTTTCAACCTGAATGACTCTGTGATCTCAGACAGGCCCGGGTCTTGAGTAGACACACAATTAATGGAGTTGGTCTTGCTGTGCTACAGCTCCCTTCAGGCTCTCCCTCCCTCACCTGGGACACTGCCAAGGCCAAGTCATTCCTTTACCTTGATCCCTGCGTCCCACAGCTCAGAGATGAGCTTCAGTCTGGCAGCAAGCAGGTGTTTCTGTGGTGTAGCCACCAGCACTTGGGTCTCAGTTGTTCGAAGTTTCTCCCCAGAAGCCTGAAGGGACAGACATGGGACATCCATGGGAGTGACTCCATGGGAATGTGCAGCTCACAACATCTCACCTCATCTATCTCCACACCTTAACTCAGTCAGTGAAAACCTGGGCACTTTTAATGAGCCCCTCAGAGACTATGCATTCTATCACACTATTAATTGTGTGCTGCTGTTCCTAGGGGACCCTGGCCAACCTCCTGGATGGGACCAGGACAGCTTTCCAATGTCTGCTTTGATTTTTCAGGTACAAACACATTGCCTCAGCTTCACTTGCTAGGAATCACAGGCTTAGAACCAAACACAGAATGATCAATCTCCACAGAGGCTCTCCTGGGGTTTATTCGAGTGAGTTCACAGCTGTTACCAAACTAATTTCTTCAGAATCCCCAGGACAGAAAACTTCAGAGGCAAGACACAAGAACAAAGTGACTGGGGCACACAGCTCAGAGCCAGGCCCAGAGCTCAAGGCTGTCTCTAACATTTCTTTGACATCTCCTAGGGAATGCTGCCCTCAGCTGCCCACACCTGCATCCCAATGGGCTGCAGAAAAGGACTCTGTCTTTTGTTCACTGATATTTAGGCATGGGAAGAGCCACCCTCTCCCCTCAAAATTATTTTCCCTTGAGTACTGTGGAGCTGGAGACCTCTAATAAGCAATATTTCGTTTCCTAGAGCCTTCCCCAAAGCACTGCCTGCATCACCTACCTCCAGTCTCTGCTCCAGGATGGAGAAGATCCGCTCGATCCCAATGCTGACCCCCACGCAGGGCACCTTCCTGCCCTTGGGATCAAACATCCCCACCAGCCCGTCGTAGCGGCCGCCTCCAGCCACGCTGCCAACGCTGACCGGCTCCTCCACGTGCTCGTTCTCCTGCTGCAGCAGCACAGCCTCAAAGATCACCCCTGTGTAATAGTCCAGGCCCCGGGCCAGGCTCAGGTCAAAGGAGATCTGCAGGGAACAAGGGTGGCCCCGTCACTGGGTGCTCGGGGAGCACGAGGGCACCACCCCCTCGTGTCCCCACACCTCCTCACCTTCCCTGTGATGCCAAACAGGGTCAGGTACTCAAACAGCAGCTTCATGTCCCCCAGCCCTTCCTTGGCCAGCTTGTTCTGGGATAGCTTTGGGTCCTGGAGAAGCCGCTCGATCAGGTCCAGCCCACCTGTGGGGACCAGCCATGCCTCAGGTGTGCCAGGGCAGCAGCGCCTGGCACGGGGTCCCAGCCAGCCAGGTGTGTGCCCTGCACCTTCCATCCCCAGCCCAGAGCGAGGCCAAGGACACGACCCCGTGGTGCTCACCATGGAGCTGGACATACTCCCCAATGCGATCTGCAGCCTCGGGAGAGAGCCCCTTCTCTCCCACCATCTCACTCCTCACTTCTTCCCACGGCATCTGCAGGGGAGAGAAGGGCATCAATTGCTGCAGGATCTGCCTCCCTCAGCCCACATGTGCACAACTTGTGTGGAACAACAGTCAGCAGTCTCACTCATCATGCCTCTGTCTCACAGGAATTTTTAACAAATCACCAGGCTTTATTCTTAACCAGGCACAAGAACTGCTCAAATCCTTCACAGACCCCGTCTTAGCTGCTGTGAAACTCTTCACAACAAAAACAGCCACAACACTGCCCAGCCTTAGATATCCATCCCAAAATCAGAAGTGTCTCCACATGAGCCCAATGCTGACCTTGTCCAGCTTGTCCACGGTGGAGCAGGCAGGTATGAACTTGCTCTCTGGAACACCACAGACAGCAAACACCCCATTCAAAATGCGACGGTCATTGACCTGGGGAAGGGAGAGACACACTTACACTGGGGGCACCCCCTGATGTAAATCATTTTTTCCTGGTGTGTGGGAAGCTACAGCTATTGGCATTTCCTTGTGCCTTTTCCCCAGCACCCAAATTCCATGGGAAGAGGTGTAGAGGTATTAAAACCATCCTGTGTCTCTATTGATCTAGTCGGCTGTTGGAATTCTGCACAAGACTGTGATTAGTCCTGGAGAGAATTCTGCTGACTGCAGCCTCAGAACTCCAAGTATTCCCAGCTCAAGCCATGTCCAAGCTGAGATCCACCCTTTCCATATCCACCATGAGGAGGCAGAGATGTGGGATGAACTTCTGGGTCATGCCTTACAGCGGGCAGAGCTACTCCTGTGTAAAACCACAGGAACAATGACCACTGCTTCCCACTGTGGCACAGAGAACCCACCCAATCTCACCTTGATGACAAAGTCCCCGAGCTGCAGGTCACTCAGGATCTCGTGCACAATCTTTAGGCACTCGGCATCGGGAATCATCGGGTCAAACTGCCCGGCGATGTCAAAGTCCTGGGGGTAGAAGAAGTGATTGGAGCTCCTGGCAGAGCCAAGGGCCCTTAGCCAAGCACACCCTGCTGCTCTGCAGCAGCTGGAGGCACTCTAGCAGGGAAACCCTCCTGGTGTTGTGGCCTTGGTGGCAGCACTGGCCACCACAACACTCACGCACTGGTAGAACTCGCGGTAGCGGCCCCGGGTTGTGGCTGGGTTGTCCCTCCTGTACACCTTGGCGACGTGGTAGCGCTTCATGTTGTTGACCTTGTTCATGGCCAGGTAGCGAGCAAAGGGCACCTGGGCCCGAGGAGTTAAGGATGGGAACATGGAAATTCCCCAGCACTGCAGAAGATGAATTTCAAAGCCTCCCATCACCCGTTCCCTTTGCCAGACACTTCCCAATTTTTGTCACAATCATGGGGAGATTCTTGGAGTGTCCTGTGCAGGGTCACAAGCTGGATTTCAATGATTCTTGCAATCCCTTCCAATTTGTATATTCTATAACTCTATGACCTCTGGGGGGGATCATCCCCCAGGATGAGGGTGAGTAAAATGAACCACCCGAGCTCCTTCAATGCTGGGACAGCTCCATTTCCTCCTCCAGCCCCACAGTGTGCCAACACCACATACACAAAGACCCCTTCTCATCATTCCACTCTCTCCCAGTGTGATCAGTGGGAACTCAATGCATGGCACAGCTATACAGACATTGAAGGAAAGAGGTTTCATTGAGATGTGGAGGTTGAGAAGGCCTGGTATGGACACCTACAGCAAACATCTTTCCAGATGGGCACAGCAGAGGAGATAAAACCAGTACAGTGGAGCATACTGGTGCATGTCCACAGCACGAAGGGGCTTTGCTGTAGGCCCTGGCCTGGCTGGGGAATGGTGTGGAGTCATGAGAATGACAGCCAGACCAGCAGGGGTGGCCAAAGGGGCTGCCATCTCCCCAATGGGACCAGTGGGACAGGGCAGGTTAAGAGCGATCCCTCAAGGCAGAGGTGGCCACTACCTTGGTGTGCCACCATCCCCTTGGGAGCACAGGATACGGTGAGGTCGTAGCGCAGGGCCAGCAGCTCCCCTCCCTGGTCCTGCAGCTCGTAGATGAGCTTCGTGTCCTCCCCGTACTTCCCCATCAGCGTCTCCTGGGGAAGGGCAAATGGTCTGGTGACTGGGGCGGCTCTGGGGGGAAGGATCCCCCGAGATGGAGCACAGAGCTCGGTCCTCACAAACCAGGCATTACACACATCCCCCTCCAGCCTCGTCGGACCCGAGTCCACCTCCCTGGTCCTCCCAAAACGAGAACCAAGAGTGAATGTCCAGCTGCCCTCCCTACCTGGCCAAGCCCCACACAGAGGGAGCTCCCAAACTTGTCCTGGAGCCCCGGGGGAAGGGGACGCTGACCAGTCCCACAGGAGGGAGCCCCACAGCCCCCGGGACGGGTCCCTTCCCCACACCACGGGGGAACAGAGTCCCCGCCGCGCCTCACCCGCAGCTCCAGCACGGGGGTGTCGATGGCGGCCGCCCCGTGCCGCTTGAAGCAGGACACCACGGCGCTCAGGAGCCGGTCACGGAGCGCCGCCTGCGCCGGTGCGTGGTCGCGGGTGCCCTGCCCGGGACAGAGAGCGGCCGTCAGTGGCACGGGCGCGGGGGAACATCCGCTACCCACTCCCCACTCCCCGCCTTTACCTTGGGCGTCTTCAGCACCGGCACCCGCTCGCCGTCCGCTGCCGCCCGCACCTGTAGGGACAGGGGGCCGCGGTCACCGGCCAGCACCCAGGACCGGGCGAAGCTGCCGGGGCTCCCAGCGAGGCACAGCGGCCCCGCCGGTAGACATCGGACAGCGAAGGGTCCGAGGCGCAGCATGGCCGGCACCGGGACACCGGGAGCGCGAGCACGTGACCGCGGCGGGACACGTGACTGCGCGGGAGGCCGCGCTTTACGGCGCCGCGCGACAGTTCCCGGTGCTGTGCCCTCAGCTCGCCATGGCGTCGGGCAGCGGGGTAGGTGCTGCCGCCGGGGCTGCCCTCGGGGCCGGGGCTGCCCTCGGAGTGTGGGCTGCCGCCCGCTCGGCCGTCCCCGCTGCCCGTACCGGGCTTGGCAGGGCCGGGGGCACGGTCCCGCCGCGCCGCGTTTGGGGCCGCTGCCAGGCCGCGGGATGAGGGATGTGGCGGGGCCGGGGGTGCCGCGGTGGGCGGGTGTGTATGTGTGGGGTGGGAGGGGGCTCATCCCTGCTCTTTACACCTCTGTGTGTGGGCGGTGAGAGGTTGGGGTTCTCTTGAGACGCCCCGATACTTTCAGGGCTGGAAGTGGGGTGGCCCCACCGCGATCCCAGCGAAGTCGTGGAGTCACCGTCCCTGGAGGTGTTTAAGGACCCGACAGAACGTGACGCTCTGTGTCCTGGTCTAGTTCACATGGTGGTGTTGGGTCACAGGTTGGACTCGATGATCTCAGAGGACTTTTCCAATCGCAGTGGTTCTGTGATCTTCCCATCCTAGGGCCAGAGCTCCGCCTGTCCCAGCCAGGGAGCAGGAGGAGACTGAGCTGCCTCAGCCTCCGGGGTGGGGGTGCCCTGGGAGGGACCCCCACCCGTCTGCAGGGGCTGGGCGATGGCTCATGCAGGCTCCTTCCCTTCCCTCCCCAGAGAAAGGGCTGCCTTTTTCCTGTCCTGATGGAGAAACATCTCTGCAACTCCCAGACAGGAGGGCGCAGCCAAGTGTGGGTTGGGCCCAGACAACCTTTCTGAGAGAAACAGACTCAAAAGTTGCAGTAGGGGAGGTTTAGATTGGAAATCAGGAGGGATTTTTTTCCCAGAAGGGGCTCTCGAGGGAGGTGGTGGAGTCACCATCCTTGGAAGTGTTCAGGGTACGACTGGATGTGTCACTCAGTTCTCTGGACTCGGTAACAAGGTGGGGATCTGTCACAGCTTGGATTTGATGGTTTTGGAGGTTTTTTTCAACCTAAATGATTCTGTGAGTGTTAAAATAGGATGGGTAAGGTAGATGCTGCAGGTGTAGGCTGTAGGTGAAGAGCCAGGCTGTTTGAGCACCTCCAGTGACATCCTAAAGCTGTCAGCAGCACGGGGACTGTGTTTTTGAGGGGTTTCAGCCCATCTTTCCTTCCTTGAAGCCACTTACTGAGAAGTGAGGCGCTGGCACTGCCCAGAGAAGCTGTGGCTGCCCCATCCCTTGAAATGTTCAAGGTCAGATTGAATGGGGCTTGGAGCAAGCTGGGATAGTGAAAGGTGTCCCTGCCCTAGGCAGGGAGGTGGGACTGGCTCATCTTCAAGGTTCCTTCCAATCCAAACCATTCCAGGATTGATTCCATGAAGTGGGGGAGGTCAGGAGCAGGATGTCTGCCTGTGGTTTTTGTCAGCTGAGGCTGTTGGGTTGAGCCTGGCTGGAGACTCCTGTGTTGTTTAACAGGCTTTGGTGCTGGTACTGGGCACATCTGTTGTCCACCTCCAAAGGGAACAGGAGATTGTGGGGCACTTCTGGTTATTAATATTTGTTATTAATTTGGGAAGTATTCTCTGTCACCCAAAACAGTTCTGAGATGAAGATTTTGGGGGCTTGCAGCCCCCTTGCCACCACCAGAGCAATTCAGAAACATCCCTTCAAATATTGTCCAGCTAAGATCTTGTCACGCAGTTTAGTTTAATTTCTTTCCCCACGCCTGGATGAGGCAGATTGGTAAAAGCTGCAAAAGACTCTTTTCCTTTTATTGCAACAGAAGAGAGAAGCAGCTAATAAACCTCCCCCTCTGCAGGCTCCCACCAGCTACAATTTGTGATAATGCCTGGCATGCAGGAGAGTCTGGAAAATACCCCCAAACGTTAATTTACACTCAGTGATATTTTCTTTTCTTTTGCTTAGGGTGGTTAATAAAACCTGTTACGACATCCTTAAAGTGCTTAAGAAGCTCTGGGAATAAATGAGAATTTTTCTACGCCTCCCCAAGGCATTTTCATCCCTATCAGTAGTTGTTCGTTCCATTTGAAGGATTGCCAGAGGAGAGAACTTTAAATGGCTGTGCTGCTGCTGTAGCTCCAAATGGGATTTGTGTCCTTTGGATTGTGATTGGATTCTTGATTTGGCTGAACGGAGAAGGCGGTGGGGTGTGTGTGGAGGGGGTCCTTCTCCCCCAGAGGTGTTTTTAAATACATCTTGTCCTTTCTTTAATGTGAAACTGAGAGGCTCTCCCTGCCATGCTGAGGGAAATGCAGCTCTATCCAAAAGGGAGTTATCTGCTCGGGAAATTCAGGAAGTGGCTGAGTGAAACTGTGACTGATCCCAGGTGCAGGGGCCCGAGCTGCAGATGGGGCAAATACTGGGAAGAGCTTGAGCTGGGTTGGTCAGAGTGGATGTGAGTGGAATAGGAATTCTTGTCTGATCATTTCTGCCCTCAGCAGTGGGGACTGAGTGAAATCTACCCAAAACAAGTATTCTTTGTATTCTTCAATGACAGCTTCATTTGAACTGACAGCTTCATGCCACATGCTGTGTCCAGCTCCAGGGCCCCAGCATAGGAAAGACATGGACCTGTTGGAGTGAGCTCAGAGGAGGCCATGGAAATGCTCCAGGGGCTGCTGTCCCTCTGTTGTGGACACAGAGAGCTGGGGCTGTTCAGCCTGAACACCCATCTCTGTCCAGAGAGACCTTAGAGCACCTTCCAGTGCCTAAAGGGGCTCCAAGAGAGCTGGAGAAGGACTTGGAACAAGGGCATGGAGTGACAGGACAGGGGGGAATGGCTTCCCGTGGCTAGAGGGCAGGGTTAGATTGAGTACTGGGAAGAAATTCTTCTCTGTGATGGTGGTGAGGCCCTGGCACAGGTTGCCCAGAGAAGCTGTGGCTGTTCCATCCCTGAAAGTGTTCAAGGCCAGGTTGGATGGGGCTTGGAGCAACCTGGGACAGTGGAAAATGTCCCTGCCTGTGGTAAAGGATGTGGAACAAGATGATCTTTAGGGTCCCTTCAACCCAAACCATTCCAGGATTCTATTAAACTATTCTGTCACTGTCAGATAGTTCTGTGGAGCTCCCAAAGGTCCAGCATGCCTTGTTTCTGCCCTTCCCTATGTGAAACTGCAGGAGCAGGACAGCAAAACCTGTGGATTTTGTACAGGTGCTTCTCTGGTACCTGCAAGATAGGATTTCAGAGCTTGTTCTGGCTTGCTTGTACATGTGCTCACTTGGTAATCCCACACTGTGCCTGTGATTTCATGTCAAGCTCAGCACTTTGATGCCTGCAACACGTAGACACTGCTGAGAGCAGACAGGCACAGCCTTCCCTGCTCCTGCAGTGTAATCAAACTCTCTACCTTGGGCTGTGTTTTTCAGCTTCATTGTCAGACATTGCAGCTTGGATTCTTTTGACTTCTGGAAGAAGGAGGTGTAATCCTACTGCTGTTTGTCAGGGGGCATTTCCCAGGTCTGAGATCCATCAGTTTCAATCCCATTTGAGTCTGATTTTCAAGGCAGAAGCCTGGATGATCGTCTCAGGAGCTGTTAAGATCAACTCATTTCTTCTTTTAGTGCTCTGAAATTATTCTAGTAGTAGCCAGAGGCATGCTGAGAGTGATTATCTTAAACCACATCCGTAATTCCTGGATGGAGAGCAGAGGACAGGGGGATATAATATAATTCTCCTAATTTGCTGCACTAGCCTCACAGGCTGAGTGATTTTACCTCTTTACCCCCTCAGAGGTGATCTGACTGTATAATAAATGTTCATGAACTTTGTTTTCCTCCCAGACCAAGAACCTGGACTTCCGTCGCAAGTGGGACAAGGATGAGTATGAGAAACTCGCGGAGAAGCGGCTCACAGAGGAGAGAGAAAAGAAAGATGGTGAGTGGTGTGCTGGCTCCAGGCAAGCTGTGCTGGATTGGCAGTGAAGCTCCCAAACCCTTGGAATTTGGGAGGGAGAGAGTAGTGAGAAGTTAAACCCCAGAGGGAAAGAGCTGGCTTGCTCCTACCCTTTCTCCTTTGTTTGCCACTGAGTGTATTTTTTTGACAAAAGAAATCACTGAGAACCTTTCCAGGGGCTGGCTCTTCTTTGGGGAAGGAGGGAAACAGTTGCTGGAAACAAGATCTCAGAATATGACTCAAGTCAGAGATGTACCTGGTTCTAATAGCCAGGAAACTGTGAGGAAGAAATCATATCCTTTACTGCTTTAAAAACAAAGGTGCATTTTCTGCATGGATCAGGTAGTCCCAGATACCCAGCAGGCCCCTCTGTACCGAGGGGGAATATGAAATCCAACATGTCAAGCTTGACCTTTGTTTATATTTTAGGCAAACCAGCTCAGCCTGTCAAAAGGGAACTTCTGCGGCACCGGGACTACAAAGTGGACCTGGAATCCAAGCTGGGGAAAACCATTGTCATCACCAAAACTACCCCTCAGTCAGAGATGGGAGGGTAGGTTGTGGTCTTACTGAAGTCTGAGTCATGCTGGTTAGACTGGGACGCTGTGACACAGCAGAGACCCCACACAGGGCACCAGGAGCTGCTGTCCTGTGTTTGGAGCCTGGGATGGTGGGGCTGCATTTTCCTACACCTAAACTGTGTCTACTGGGGTAACATTTGGAAGAGAGCCAGCAGGCTGAGCCCCTTTGGACATTATTTCTTGGTATCAGTGTTGTCCACCTGTAGGACCAGCAGAGGCAGATCTCTGCTGCCTGCTTGGGTGTCTTTAACCAGGCCTGCTTGCACTGAGACCAGGACTGCTGCTGATTTGGGTATCTGTGCACTGGGAATGGGAGAAACATCCAGGCAGTTGTTCTTAGGAATGGTGTTTGGCCACTGTACAAACTGTGTTCCACCAAAGTCTGAAAGGGTTCTGAGCGCACCCTAAGCCATCAAAAGCATGAAAAGAATGTGTTGAGTTTGTGTCACCTCAGGAGTGAACCCATTAGTGTCTCTCTGGGCAGTAGTGCCAGGGAGAAGTGCAGTCCTAACCAGCATCCAGGGATGGCAGTTCAGCCCCTGGCTGGACTTTTGCAGCAGCTCTTAAGATGGGCAGAAAGCACTGCTGTGCTCATCAGGGAGTTGCACTGTGAGGTGATAGGGATGGTAGCACTTACCTTGCAGCCAGGTGAGAGGCTGTGGAATGGACACCTGGGCTTGCTGCCCTGGGGCAGGTCAGGCTGTGTCACAGATGCTGTGGCTGGTATCTTGCAGAGCAGCTCAGAATTTGGTTTCTGTCATGTCAGAGGGGTGTCACTATAAGGGTTGCTACCTTCCCTGGGTCCCTCTTTTTTGGAGAAGTGTCCTGTATCCCCAGTGACATGCAGATTGTCTCAAATAGCTGCTCTGTGGGTTGAGCTTTGTGCCATGCTTTGGGGTTCATTTTTTCTGTCTCTCCTGACAGGTATTACTGTAATGTATGTGACTGTGTGGTGAAAGATTCCATCAACTTCTTGGATCACATCAATGGCAAGAAACGTAAGGACCATTTCTTTGCCTTATTGGGGGGTTGGTTGAGTTGGAGGGTCTTTTCCTTTTGTGCATCACCCATGTCTGAGGCCTGAACACTTAGCCATGGATCAGGGAGCTTAGGAGATCAGAATGTAGAAGCTCGCCATGAGAGCTGCCCTTATTCTCCTGACACCTTCCAGAGTGCTGGACCACTTTCATGGAATAAGCCCATCAGAAGCAGTGATTGCTGTACTCTGGTTGGTGAACGTATTTTCCCCATCCATCATGTCAAGGCTGTGAGAAACCCAGGGTCAGAAAATTCCACAATAGTTTGGGTCATCTAGTCTATCCTCCAAATAATGATGTCTCCTCTGTAAATCTGGAGAGAGGCTTTTTAGAGCACTGAAACTGTAAAGAAGTACTTAGATAAGTAAAAGTCTGGGACTGGCCCATTTTTGGATCAGAAACTTCTCTTTGTAGAAGTTGAATATGAAGCTCAGAACTGGCTGATGCCTGAGCTCCAGAGTATGGGTCTGGACTGCCTTCATTGATCTGACTGTGGATATTGCTTCTCTATTCAGAGAGTGGGGAGTGTAGAGAAAGTAAAGGAGCAGCAGCACAAACTCACACACTTTGCATGTTGTTCCTGCTCACAAAGGTGTTTTTGGCTCCTTGTGGAAGTCAGAAAATCACTCCTTTACAAAAAGGCAGGGATGTGTGTGCTCTGGACCTGCACACGGGGCTGTTTGAGAACAGGAGGTTCAGAAGAAACCTGAGGGCTGTTTCTCTGTAGCTCAGAAAAGAAAACACAGTGTTATAAAAACCTGTGCTTTTATGTGAATGGGAGGAAGGTGCAGACGTGCCTTGTTTGACACGTTGGGAGATGAGCAAGGAGTTCATATGAAAGAATCTGGAATCAAAAATCCTGGCATGGCTGTGTGGATGGGCATGAGTTGTAGGGTTGAGCTGGGATTGGAATGTAGCTCGTATCACAGTACCCTACTATGGATATGTCTGAGAACTTTTAAACCAGTCAGTAAGTCTGGCTCAAACATGTTTGTTCTTGGCAGCCCTTTTAATTCCTAGTGTGTAGTTTAAGCTTCCAAGTGCTGCTGCATCCCTGGGACAAACCTGTGCAGGGCTGCTGGAGTGAACAGGCTGTTTGGATCCACTTGGGAATGTGGGTTGGAGGCATTTCTGGGGGTGGCTCTGTCAGCACAGGCTTATCCACAAGTGAAAAACTGTGACTCTGCTCTGAAGAGCCACTGAATCAGAAGCCTGCCTTTATATTCTCTGCTTAGCTAGGAATGTCCTGTGTAATCAGATCTCTGAGTGCCACTCATGTCTTGTTTAGCATTGCCCACAGCTGAGAGATGCCAGCCTGTCAGTTTTATTCTGGATCCTTTTTCAACACTCCAACTCCTTTTTATTCCACTAGTCCAAGATTAAATTTCCTGAAGCAGCAGAGCACCAACATGATGGGGACTATCCAAATAAGGAACCTTTAAAGAATAGTCTTTAAAGAATACTACAAGTAGTATTTGGACTGCTATGGGCACTGTTTGTGTGGGTTATGGTATCCCCCTAAAGCCCACCTTTCCAACCTAAGAAATCCTTAGTCTAGCTCTAGAAGGTGCTTTGAGGGGGGTGACAGGCAGGAAGGTGGTGCTGTGCTGTGCTGTTTAAATTGGGATCAGGGATGGAGACGTTGTGCAAAACCCTGAAGTGTTGCTGAACACTGATTGCACCCGTGTTCTCCAGACCAGAGGAATCTGGGCATGTCCATGCGGGTGGAGCGTTCCACACTGGACCAGGTGAAGAAACGCTTTGAGGTGAACAAGAAGAAAATGGAGGAGAAGCAGAAGGATTATGACTTTGAGGAGAGGATGAAAGAACTCCGTGAGGAGGTGAGTCTGAGCAACAACTGAGGAAGCAAAGCTCCCCAGAAATATGTTTTGGGAGGAAATCAACCCTGGTTCCTGCTCTTGTTCCTCAGAAGTATTGTTCTTGGTAGCATGGGCTTCTCATCTGCTCCTGTGAGTGGGGGTTTGTTCTTCTGCTTTTGAGAAGTTTGTATTGCTGTCCCTGGAAACCCTTTCCCCCTCTTTCTGTGTGAGAATAACTTCAGATGGTTCAGATTTCCACTGAGAACAAGTCCATTTTTTGTCTCCCACTAGTTGCATTGGAACTTGTGTGGTCTGGTAGTGCACTACATCTCCATCTCCATCCATTATCTTCCACAGCTCTTAGGATTGCTGGAATCCCCTTCCACAGGGCATTTGCTTCTGTGTGGCCTCCTTGAGTGTAGAAGGGCTTTGTGAGCAGCGTGCTGTTGTGCAAGATGTGTGAGGAGGTGATAAAAGACAGCAGATTTCTCTCAAACTGGGGCTTAGGTGTTAGTAAACCTGAAAATTAATTATTTGAGGACACAACAAAGTTCTGACAGCTGAGAAGCTTCTATGGGTGTTTCTTCTCTATCAGCAACCACGTAACCCAAAGTTAAAAATCACTGCCTATTTGGGTCTCCCTTTGCCTCACCAAAGGGAGCTCTTTGGGGTGCTCACAGAGCAGCCCCGTGCTCTGCTCTCTGTGAGCAGGCTGTGGTGCTGCTGAGCCCCATCTGTTTGGAGGGTAGGAGGGAGGTGCCCCAGCAGCACAGGGAGTGCTGTGGGTTGAAAAGCTGCTTGCAGTCAATGGATGGCAAGAAAGAAATCAGCAGCAACTCCTGGAATAGCTTTCTCCAGGACATGGCTGTGTTCAGGAGCACAGTGGACGGTGAGAATGGTGGGAGCAGTTGCTAAGTTGGGAGCTGAAGCCATGCTTTGGTGTCACCCAGTACAAACCTGGCTCTGTTCCAGGGCTCGTGATCCTCACAGAGCAAAACACTTTGATTAGAGCAGCGCAAACTCTTTGATGCCAAAACCCCCCTCAAAGCCGCTCAGAGCTTCGGCTTCTGTTGCAGTGAGCAGCTGTCACTCTGCCAGGCTGAGAGCCAGCAGGCATCACCATCACTGGCATGGAGCAGTGGACAAGGGAATGGCCTCCTGCTTTCAAACCAGCTCCTTCTTGTCTCAGCCTTGATTCCAGACAAAACTTGTGATGTTTGCTCAGAAGAGAGAGTTTGATAGTGTTTCATTTTGTCTCTGTGTGTGTGTGGCTCTGCTCTTGGCCTGGGAAGTGGGGTGGTCTGGATTCACTGGTGAACTTCCTCCTTGAAGACTGCAGGCCAGGATTTCTGCTCTTTGTTTATTTCCTCAGGCACAGCTTGGCTACTGTGGGCAAGATTTGTGTTAATTGTGCAGTACCTGGTGTCTCAAAACTCCATCAGCTCAGGAGGTGCAAATTATTTTGCTGTTGTGTCCCTTGCTGCAGGAGGAGAAGGCCAAAGCCTACAAGAAGGAGAAGCAGAGAGAGAAGAAGAGGCGGGCGGAGGAAGATTTGACCTTTGAAGAGGATGATGAAATGGCAGCTGTGATGGGTTTCTCTGGTTTTGGCTCAACCAAAAAGAGCCACTGAGCAGCTCTGGACTCTCCTCTTTCTCTAAACAGCTTGTTTTTACCCAGGGAACTCTGGATAACTCTTCAAAGACTTGATTGAGGACTTGTATGTAAATCTCCCAGTAGAAGTTGGCTGGAAGAGTTGAAAAGCGATTCCATGCTCTACCTGTGCTGCAGATCAAGCTCTGTCTCTCATTAGCTTCCCTTCTCCTTGTGTGTCCTAGATCTGGCTGCTCAGCTGCTCTGTGGCCGTGTGTGTGCAGGGAAGTGCTCTGTTGGGTACATTTTTTTGTCAATAAAGTGCACATTCTGCACAGGTGGCCTGGTTCAGGATTAATCTAGTTGTCAACCAGGCCCTACTTGTCACCCAAGCTGTGTTTGAGATACTGGGAGGGATTCAGTTGCTTTTAGGTTCATAATGAAGGAAATGTGCCACAGCAAGTAGTGTGAGAGGTGCATCTTTATGGTTTGTGCTGAGCAGAGCTGGTGGCTGCATGGAGTCTGGGTTGCTGAAACTTTCCTGTTTGTTTTATCTGCAAGGGAGACTTCCCTCTTTTTCTTTGTGTTTTATCCCATAATTTCAGTATCGTTAAGGTAGGGGAGAAATTTCTCCCCATGACTGGTCTAGGATAGAGCCAATGAAAGAAAGGTGTGTACAATTTGCCAGAAATAAATGGAACGTTTTAATTGGCCCTTTGGTGGGGGTTTGATGCCTTCTTTATTTTGAGAGCTTCTGTTTCCCACGGAGAAGAGCTGCTGGTGTCTCTCAGCAGCACAGAGCTGGGGTGGCCTTCTGGGGACCCCAATGGTGGCAGAGGAGAGGTGTGTGCCCTCCCCTCCTGGCTCACTCCCAGCTGCCCTAGACAGGCCATTGCCATCAGTCTTGGCTTTTTTAAGTAATTCTGGAGATGGGTGTAAGAATATGGAAGGGGAAGGGAGTTCAGGGCTGGGGACCTTCATTCCCATCAGGCAATCCAAGACAGGCTGGGCTGTGTTCCAGATTTTACCAGCCTTAGTATATTAAGGGCCATTTTTTTCCTGTCTACTGGCTGTCAGTGTCTTTTCACCTCTGCCTTCCCCTAAATCCACTTCATTTCTGCTTTTATTTACCTCAGTCAAACCTTGTGTGACTCATTTCCGTCTGCAGTTAGGATTTATATTTTGCATGGCTGGGTTTTCGTAGCTCTGTCTCGCTCTCCTCTCTCTTTTTATGTATATTGATGAAATCCTTGTGCTTGCCCTTCTCCGTGCTCGTATGAAATTTCCAGCCTGGGGAAGGCTGCAGTGTTTAGCCTGCTCTTTCTAATACATCTAGAACAAATCCTGTAATGTTGTGCTGCTGTTTTAATTCCTTAATCTTAGCCTGCTGACAGCTTCATTGCCTCAGGTCTTTCCGCTTCAATTCAGATTATAATCCCCGTTGAAGATGCTATTGAAATGATATATAGCCAGTCAGATACAGCTGTCCTTGGAGGTTTGACCCTTTTAACTTGGCAATCCTTTGACTTTGGCTCTCTGAGCACACGGGCTGGGAGGGCAACTTTCATTCCAGCCACGTTCCTAGCGCTGTTCAGGCTGCAGCACGTGGCTCCGGCTGAATGGGAGAGCGGAGACGCTCGCGCCTCTGTGCCCTCCGGGATGCAAAAGGGATGCTGCTGTGGTTTCATACACATTAAAAGTTTAGGATGTTTCAGAGAAGATTTAGCAGCAGCCATTTTATTCCAGCCACCAGCTTTGCAGACATCCAGCCCCTCAATGCAGTTGGTGCTGCTGAGAAGGGGGCAGAGGCTGCCCCACACCCCCCATCTTTTCCAGCTTGTGACCTTGGAGCCAGTGACAGCTGTCTTGGTTTGCCCACGGTGTGTCCCGATCTTCTTGTCCATCCTGGCACACCCAAGGGGCGAGGTGTGAAATGAGCAGCCCCACAGAAACCTTCCTGGGGTGGTGGTGAGGTTTGCACAGCCTCCTGCTGCTGTGCCTTGCCCGTGTCCCTGCAAGACAGGGAGGAAATCCCTCCACAGTGCAGTGCTCTCAATAAAGAGATTCCTCTTTGGTGTAAAGCCTGTCATCCCCAAGCCCATCCCGAGGCCACCTGCACCCTGGGGGGCCAAAGCCCCAGCCCCAGCTCCCCATGCTGGGGCTGCTGGCGCCGGGGGAGTGCAGCTCTTTGTCTCGGCAGCTTGCTGGGAGCAGTGGTGTGTGCAGCAGCAGATACAAGCTCCTGCTGGATTCCCAGCAGCGGGAGCTGCCTCTAGCCAAGGATGAAAAGCTGGTTTCATGGGAGGAAATAATATTTAGAGAAGAGACAGATAACATTCCCTGTACCAGCTATGTTAACCCTTTGCTCCCACCACTGCTTAGTGAGGTGTTAACCCTTGTCTCTCGGCCCCCAGTGCTGGGGCAGTGGTTCTCCATGACTCCTTGTTAGCATTTGCTATCTCCATGTTGAATTTAAGGTGCTGGATGTACCAAGGAGGGTCAGGACTTGAAGTTTTACTTGGAGAGAGAGAAGACCCGGGTCTGCAGCTCCCTTTCTTCTCCTCCCCAGTGAACAAGGCTGGGGTGCTCTATCCCTACTGGTTCTCATTAGCTCTTCCACAAGTTAAAACTGGGGTCTGGTGGAGTCAGTAGAGATGTTTGCATGGTTTGCTCATCCAGGCTGGGATGTTCCTGCCTGCTCTCAATGTGAAAGTGCTGTGAGGTGCCTGAAGCCAACTTGGTGCTTGTTCCCAGTGCTTGGACAGAGGTGCAAGTTCCTCGTGACCTGTGGTTTGGAGGACCTGGAGGAAGGCTGAGGACTGTGCTCAGCTTGAGCTGGCCCCCTCATCTCCATCCCACTAAATATTGATGGCAGTGTTTGGAGAAGAACTCAGGCATCACAGCAGACTCCAGAAAAAACATAGATCTGTCTTGCCACCTCCACTTCCTCTCTCCCAGACATCTTCCCTGGCCTCATCCTGGGATGAAGGGCTGAGGCCTCATGGAGGGCCTGAGCACAAATACCCGGCTGCTCTTCTTTCTTTCTTTCTTTCCTTCCTTCCTGGGCACCCTGGAAGCTTCTGGGCACTTCCTCAACTCTGCCCTCTCCTGCTGGTCCACCTTCCTCTCACTCTCTACACATTCTGCTTGGGACTAGATGAGCAGCAGCAGCATTCCCACTGTTCCAGTAAATGACTGGGACCAGGGACCTGAAGTGATTCTGGAGAAGGGGTCCCAGACTGGCCCTGTGTGTTACCCTGTCTGGGCTAGTTGAATCGTTCCCTGTGACTTTATTAGCAGAAAGACCTGTTTTTTCAGTGATTTACACCAGTTTTGCATCCTGAAAGATTTAAATGCTTGGCAGGAACTCCAGTCCTCCCACTGCTCAGGCCACAAGCTACAGCTGCCCCAGTTAGGCAGGCATTCCTGCCATTTGCCAGTGTTAAAGCTAAACAACATCCATAGGCAATCCCCCTGGAAATCCTCCCTCCTGTCTGGCTTTGACCTGCTACAGTGGTGCCTGGAATCTGTGCCACCAATCCCTGCCTGTGGAGGCTCCTGGGTCTCCCATCTGTCCCATCAGTGCTGTGGCACCATCCCACACAACTCCAGAGCCAGTATTCCTGTCCCCTCCCAGCTCTGCAGAGACCTTAGGTACTGAGAGTCACTTGGATCAGTCAATGCTTGGCCCAGTCTGGATCCTGTCCTGCCGTCCTTGTGTGGGGACAGCAAGGTGTCCTCAGGGGAGAATCTGATCCGTGCAAGGGCAAAGGTTCAGCTCCTGATTAGAGCTGAGGTTGCTGCAAAAGAGAATCACAGGATCCTGGAATGGTTTGGGTTGGAAGGGACCTTGAAGATCAGCCAGTTCCAACCCCCTGCCATGGGCAGGGACACCTTCCACTGTCCCAGGTTGCTCCAAGCTCCATCCAACCTGGCCTTGAGCACTTCCAGGGATGGAGCAGCCACAGCTTCTCTGGGCATTGGTTGAGAAAGGGGTGGGAGGCAGAGAAGGGCAAGGTGAAGATTTATGGAGGAGAGAATCCCTGGGCTGGGAGGTATTTGGATCCAACTTGGATGCCAGCTTTTGCAAAAAGGGTCAAGCTGGGAGCCAGGGACACCCACAGTGAAGTGGTGCTTGGCCTGGAGACCTTGGCAAGTTGGGCCATACTCCACACACTCAATTTCTGGGGCTGAGCCAGCTCAGACCACAGATGGGCCCAAGAGGGAACAAATAGGGCAAGTGAGTGTTCCAAACTGGGAGGAAGGAGACAGCCCCAGTGCCTCCCTCATCCCTGGCAGGTCTGTTGCTGCACCCAGGTTGGAGGGTTGCTGAATAGATGGTTTCTGCTGGGTTCAGTGTGGGGCTCCTGAGCACAAGGGAGGTTTTGCTTTGTCGTAAGTGAAGTACAAAACCATCACCAGCCAGAGAACAAACAGCTCCAGGCTGGAGAGGGAGCAGGGAGAGGGAGATGGGGAGGAGCAGGGGGAGCATGGGGACAGGGCCATCCGCAGGAGGTTTTTCAGGGACTTGTGATCTCAGAGCAAATCTCTGCTGTTGGCTGCACACCAGTGGCACCATTTCACCAACTCATGCGTGCCTCCCCATCGCCAGCTCCGCAGTGCTGAGCGCCTCGGGGGGGTCAGGGCCGCTCTGCGGAGGGCTGCGGGAATATGGTCCCTGCTCGGAGAGCGTGTGATCTGCCAGGCAGCCAGGAGCCCCGGGGACACTGCCATGCCTTTGTTCCTCCTTCTCTTTCTTTTCCACCTTCAGATTTTTTTTTCCCCTCTGCTTCCAGCTGCGTATGCAGCGCTCTCCCCCCCCCTCTTTCCACCCACAGTTCCTGTCTTGATTTTCCTTCCCCTCTACAAATATGTGTTCCTTAGGCTCCTTCTCCTCCCTGCCCAGCTCCTCTCATCAGTGTTGCCTTCCCAAACTTCTTTTTTTCCCCCCTTCTCCCTGTTTTCCCACAGGCCCACTTCATTCCTTCCCCTTCCTGCTTCTCTCCCCTTCCCTCCAGCCTCTCGGGCTCCCGTTCACTCACTCCGTCTCCCCTTCTCTGACAGTTTGGGGGAAATCTGTCTGTGTCAACACACAGATTCCATTATTTATTGGCTGAGTGGAGCAGGGTCCTACACTCGTCTGTAATTGTCTCCAGATCAAAGCGGCTGCTGATGGCAGCTTTGCCTTCCCGCAGCAGAACACCACCCCCAGCTTCCAGCTCCCCATCCTCCCGGGGGAGTCGGGTGCGTGTGCGTTGACACCCTCGATGACTGATCTCTCAGACAGAGAGGAAAGAAGTAGGGCTGGTGGGGGAGAAAAGGGAGGCCTGGAGGATCTGCAAAGCTCCCCGGAGGAGATGGGGATGGTGGGGCGTGTCTCAGGGAGACAAAGTCCTTGGCACGGGCCGGGGGACAGTGGGAAGGTAGAGATGGTCCCTATCCTGGGAATATAGACAGAGAAATGAAGTGAAAGAAGGGACAAGGAAGCAGGAAACATCCCCGTATCTGTCCAGGACTGGAAGAATTAGAATTTTAGAAATGGGGAGGGATAAAGGAGAACATTATTTTCATGCCTTTCCTTTCTGAAACCACCAGCCCATCCCAGGGATGTGGGACTTCAACGTGAACTGCAGGCACACAGTTTTTGTTTGGGTGTTGATGCAAGATGTCTGTGGGGAGAGGAAACATCCACTCCTACTTCTGCCCCTTGGCCTCCTCACTGGGGTCTCAGTTTCAACATGAGTGGAAGAGCTGCAGTGGTTTCTCTGCTGGAGGAGGTGAGGTCAATCAGAGCCACTCTTCCTTGACCCATTATTCCCACTTTATCATGATACACTGGGGAACTGGGAATCTTTTGATGCACGTAGATATGTCAACCCCAAAAGACATAGATACCATTAAAAGTCCTGACAGCTTGGTCCCTTCTCACTGCCCAATACATGAAGCTGTCAGGCTCAAGCCATGGCTCTGCATTCCTTCTAACTGTCCAAAGCATTTCCTCCTGGTAACACCTCCCTGGCCCTACCATCCTTTCTCCTCTGGTTTCTCTCTCCACAGAGTTCAGGCAGTTTCGCTTACACTTCTCCGTCAGGTATTGTTCCAAGCCTTAAATCAGTTTTTTAACCTTTCAGAACTTCAGGCACAAGTGTTGTGGGTAATATTCCAACACCAGTCACATTGGTGCCTGAGGAGGAGAGGTGTCACCTCCTCTCTCACAAAGCTCCTGCTCTTCCCCTGGGCAATCATCACACTGTTGCCCACCTTTCTTTCCTGCTCGCTGTTCCTTTGTCCTTCCCAGCAGAAAGCAGACATTCTCTCAGGACATTTTAGGGAAACCCTCTAAGAGGATGCCCACAAAATGAGTAGTCCCAGCCCTCAGGATAATGGGGACACACCCCTTCTTTTCCTTTGGGTCCCAAGTCTCTTACTTCAAGTACAAGACACCAGCCATGAGAACAGCTCCTTTGGCAGCTTGGGTTTGCAAGAAATTCCCCCCCTCCAGAGCAGGAGGGGAGCTTGGCTTCCTGAGCTGCCATTGAAGCAGCTGTGTCCTACAGGGAGTCAGAACTGCCTCCCTCAGAGGCTGAGCAGGACTGGGCCCCATGTCCTGAAAAGGCTCAGAAGGAAGTGACAGCTACAGAGGGTCTGCTCAGAGCTGAGCCTTTCATTTTCCATCTGTCCCAGGTGAAAGGACTGGGAGAGTTGTCCCTATGTGTGGCTGGCCAAGAGAGTCAAATGCCTTCTACCAATAGTGAGCCTTGAGTTGGTCACCTCAGCAACATCTTCTCACCTACAAACCCCCTGGAGCTTCATGAACACATCGTGCCTGGTGCAAAAGTTCTTCCTGCACCACTGCAGAGGAAGAGGAGGGTGGCAAGCAACTCCAGCACCTTGCAGAGCAAAACCCATGGACAAGGACTTCCAATGGGAATAGAGTCCTGGCATCCTTCATTGCTCCATCCACCCCTGGGCATGGTGCCTGGGAAGAGAAGTGGCTCCTGACAAATCTAGGACCTGTGCTGTGGGAGCCTGGGCTCTCTGGGCAGCTCTTTCCCTACTCACCTCTGCTCAGTGACTGGGACTTTCCAAGCTCACAAGGGATTCTTCCTGTCGGGACATCTGGAGGACCCTGGGGCATCCCTACTCAGAACTAGATTCAGCAGCTCAGGAGGATCTCCAGGATGACAATCCCTGCCCCAGTCTGGTCCCTGTGACACTCTCATGGTAAAGATTTTTTCCTTAACAAGAATTTCCTTTCTCCAGCTCATGCTCCTACTTTCTCATCCCATCCCTGTGCACTTCTGAAAGGAGATGGGTATGTGTCATATCTTGCATCCCAGCACACAAGGACAGGCAGAGCGCCCACCAGCCTTGATAAACACGCCAAGACGGCCACCATCCCCTTCAGGGCATGGGTTTTCCTCCCAAGGGAAGGCAGGGAACCAAAGCTTTGGAGTGAAAGGAGCACTGATCAGGGCATCCTGCTGCAGAGAGCATTGTGGCTTCACAGAATCCCCAGCACCTGACCCTACACAAGCAATCCTGGAGTGATTTCCCAGCCGCAGGGGTAGGGCTGCTCTCATTCCCACCAGGAGACCCCCCCCTCTTTCCACTGCGTTTGCCCTCTTGGGCACCACAAACTGTAACTGCTCCCGCTTGGAGCGAGGAGGGAGCAGCGAAGCCACATGCACGGCTGGGCAGACGGGCGCCCTGGGGAGCTGGGGGAAGGGCTGTGTGGTCTGGCAGGGACAGCGTTTCTTGCAGCCCCTTCTGCTGCCCCAGAACGCAGCAGGCAGGAAAATGGAGTGGCAGTGGTGGCTGGGCAAGGTTTAGTGCCCACAGGCAGCTGAGTGATGTTCCTCCTCCCTAGTCCTTTGCTCTCTGCACGACTTTTCCAAGGCAGCTCAACCTGCGGCATCTCCTGCTGCATCCCACCCTGATCTCTGTGTCTGGCCTTGCCAAGGCACATCAGCGCTGACCTGCGGCAACTGGCCACCCGCCTGCCTGTGCCAAGGCATCTCAGAGAGACATACCCCCCTCTAGTTTCCAGCATTTTCCAAAAACAAGCTCCTAGCTGCATCCTGATTCCCTACCCCGAGAGAACAAGGCTGGCAGCTGAACACTCTTCTGCACCACAAGAGGGGTCTTAAAATCTACAGGGTATGAAGTGGGGTGTTAGTGGTGCACTGTCCCCATTCCATCCCCTCCATCCTGCTGCTCACCCTCCTCTGCTATGTTTCCCCAAAAAAGGCTCTTCTTTAGACTCCTCACCTCTCTGCAACATCCCCAGCCTGAGCCATTTCCTTCAGGAAAATGGGATCCTTGGAACAAGTCTGTTCTCCTCAACCCCTCCCACCCCCCCACCCCGTTTGACTTTGGTCCCCTGGAATAGTGGGGTCAGGGAGGGGAGCTAGAAAAGACTACAAGGTCTGGGGAGATGAGGAAAAGGAACAGGATAGGACTATTCTGTGGTCTCCCTTAGGGGAGGGAAGCAAGGGGGGGACATGACACGGTTCCCCCCCAAGGAAGCAGCGATGAAGATGTGCAGGGGTGGGGGCTGCATTACCAAGCAGAGCTGAAGAAGGGGGGGGAGTCGGGGGGCTCGGATCCTGCCGGTGCACCTGGGGGACTAGGAGGTGGTGGTGAATATTTTACTCTAAATCAAACAATAGGACCAGAGCCGCTCCAATGATTTTGCAGAATGCGTTTGGTCGGAGACAGGGGAAGGACTGGAGGGAATGAAATAAGACCCCCGAAAATTTCTGTGTCCCGTCTCACCCCGACCCTCAATCCCCCTCTGGCCTGAGCAGCACTCGAGGGGTTCCCGGAGGAGCGCGATCCGCTCCATCCCACCTCCGGGGTCTCAGCCCCGGGAGGGCTGGGCGGTGATGGAAGGAGGGGGAGCGGGCAGGGGGGCGCAAATCGGGGATTGGAGGGGGATTAGAAAGAAACAGATCTGGGCGGGGGTGACAACGACGCCGCCAGGGGTGGTCTTGGCGTGGGAGATGGCGCGGGGGACGGGCTGGCAGTGACCGGCGTTGCCGATGCAGGCTGGGCTTCATTTACCGGGAGCCGTCCCGATTCCACCCGTGAGCGGCCCGAGCCCACGCGTGTCCCAGGCGCTCCCCTCCTTCCACCTGCCCGCCCCTGCCTGCCCTCCTCCCCGACCGGAGACCCCACGAGCACGGCACGTCCCGCGCGGGTTTCGCTGCACTCCCAGGGACCAAATCCTTTTCCCAGCCCGACAAACCCCTCCAGCTCCGCCGCCTCCTGCCTCCTCCGGTCTCCCGGTCGGCTCCGGATCCTGCTTCCCACTCGGGTGCCCATGGGGAGCAAGGTGGGGGGAGCGGTTGGGGCCGGCGGTTCCCTTCCCAACGGGGACCTGTAAGCAGAGACAAAGGCGGTGAAAGATCAGTGACCGGCTAAAGCGGCTCCGAGCCCCTTCGAGCCTTTAACTAGATCGTTAGTGGATTATCCGCACCCTGAGCAGCCGCGGGGCGGGGGCAGCGGCCGCCCCGTCCCGTTACCGAGCGCCCCCGGGGACGGCGACGGTGGGAGGCGACTCACGGAGCTGCCCTGGCGCGGCGGCGGCTGGAGACGGGTCTGCGGGGAGAACGGATCGGCCAGCGGAGGGACCGTGAGCGGTACCGGGGCGGGGAGGGGAAGGGGGGGCGCAGGGGCCGCCGTCTGTCGCGCTTCGGGTGCCGGCGGGGGACCCGCGGCTCGCTCTGCTCCCGCCTCCCGCTCGCCTTCCGCGGGGGGCCGAAAGTTTGTGCCCGCGGTGGGGGCACCGCTGGGGGTGTGGGGAGGCAGATCCCGGGGTATCTGGGCAGGATCGCGCCCCGAGAGCCCGAGGGGGCTGACACTGGGGTGCCCGGTGGGGAAGCGGGATTTGGGACGCGGAGCTGTGGGCAAACGGGGTGTCGGGGGTGGGAAGGAGGCAGGGATAAAAGGGGGGGGGGGTCTCTTTGCCTCCGCGCTGATGGGCTCAGCTTTATCCAGGGCTGTAATCCCCCTGCTCCTGTAATTAAAAACTCCGCATTACAAGGAAAACGGTGTGCAGGGAAATGTAATCAAGTCTGGAGGGGCTTAACCATCTGGTAAAGGTTAGGACCGGCACGGCGGGGGACGCGGCCGGGGGATTTGGCAGCAGCCGCGATCTGGGCTCCTCTTAATCTACCGCGGGGACGAGCGCAGCATCTGCGGGGTAATACCGGTGCCCCGGGCAGCGATCGGTCTCGCTGGAGCTCCCACCGCCGTTAACGGGATCTGCCCGAAGGTGGTCCCCTCCCCAGGTGCGTCCGGCTCCTGTAAACAGATTCTGCTGTGGCCTCGGGATTCGGATTGTGGTCCCGGGATTCGGATTGCGGTCCCGGGATTCGGATTGCAGCCCCTTGCGGGGGCCAGCAAAGAAAGGGTTAAGCGACTGCCGGTGGCCGCGGTTCGGCCCCGTAGCTCTGGGCAAGGCCCTCCTCCGCCGCCCCCGGGAGCCCTAAACTCTTTGAAAGTGCAAGAGGCAAGCGAAGGCGAAGGAGGGGGCGGCGGCGCGGGTGCGACTTCTCGTCCCCGGGATTGCCGCGGGGCCATGGGGGCCGGGGCAGGCTCCGGGCGGGGGCAGCTCTTCCTCCGCACCCTCCTCTTCCTCCTGTTGGCCGGGCTCCCTGCATGGGGCCAGCTGCGCTACGCTGTGCCGGAGGAACTGGAGCACGGAGCCTTCGTGGCCAACCTGGGTGAGGACCTGGGACTGGATGTGTCCACCCTGTCAGCGCGGAGGTTCCGAATCGTGTCACGGGCCGGGGCCAGGCAGCACCTGGAGGTGAACCTGGAGAACGGGATCCTCTTTGTGAACGAGCGGATTGACCGGGAGGAGGTGTGTGAGGCCGGGGGGACCTGCCTGCTCCACCTGCAGCTCCTCGTCGAGAGCCCACTGGAGCTCTACCGCGTCGAGGTGGAGGTGCTGGACATCAACGACCACGCACCCACCTTCCCTTGGCAAGAATACGTGCTGGAGGTGGCCGAGTCTGCCGTGCTCGGTGCCCGCTTCCCACTGGAGAGCGCCCAGGATCCTGACGTGGGTACCAACTCCGTACACACCTACCGCCTCAGCCCCAATGGCTTCTTTTCACTCGAGGTGCAGACACGCAGTGATGCCAGCAAGTTTGCAGAGCTGGTGCTGGAGCGTGCCCTCGACCGTGAGCAGCAACGTGTGCACCGGGTGCTGCTCACCGCCCTCGACGGCGGCGTCCCCGAGCGCTCGGGCACAGCGCACATCCTCGTCACCGTGCTGGACGCCAACGACAACGTGCCTGCCTTCGACCAGCCCTCCTATGGTGTGAGCCTTCCTGAGGATGCTCCTGCAGGCACTCTGGTCATCCAGCTCAATGCCACCGACCTGGATGAGGGCCCCAACGGGGAGATTGAGTACTCCTTCAGTGGCCACGCACCGCCTCGTGTCCGGGAGCTCTTCCACATAGAGCCCCGCAGCGGGCAGGTGCTGCTGAAGGGCCGCCTGGACTACGAGCGGGCCAGCATCCACGAGCTCTATGTGCAAGCCAAAGACCGCGGGCCCTCGGCTGTGGCTGTGCACTGCAGGGTGCTTGTGCACCTCCTCGATGTCAATGACAATGCGCCAGAGGTGACGCTCACCTCTGTGTCCACGCCCGTGCTGGAGGATGCTCCCCCAGGCACTGTGATCGCTGTCATCAGCGTTCTGGACCGGGACTCTGGGGACAACGGGCGTGTGAGCTGTGAGGTCGGCCCCAATGTGCCATTTGAGCTCCGCTCCTCCTTCCGGAACTACTACACGCTGGTCACCACGCAAGCGCTGGACCGGGAGGCTGTGCCCGAGTACAACGTCAGCATCACAGCACGGGACATGGGCTCGCCTGCCCTGCTGACCCGCAGCACCCTCACCATCCCCGTGTCTGATGTGAACGACAACGCTCCGCGCTTCCTCCAGCCCTCCTACAGTGTGTATGTGATGGAGAACAACGCACCAGGTGCCTCCATCTGCTCCGTCAGTGCATTAGACCCTGACTGCCAACAAAATGCCTACCTGTCCTATTCCATTGCCGATGGGCACATCCATGGCATGCCCGTGGGCACCTACGTGTCCATCAACTCAGACAGCGGGCACATGTACGCCCTGCGCTCCCTGGACTACGAGCAGATCCGCAGCTTCCAGATCCAGGTGCAAGCACAGGACGCGGGGTTTCCCCCACTCAGTGCCAACGTCACCGTCCACATCTTTGTGTTGGACCAGAATGACAACGCTCCGGTCATCGTTTCCCCCATGCCGCGCAACGGTTCCGTTGCCACCGAGCTGGTGCCGCGATCGGCCAGGCCTGGCTACCTCGTGGGCACGGTGTCGGCGGTGGACGCGGATGCGGGGCTGAACTCTCGCCTCTCCTACCAGCTCCTCCAGGCTACTGACTTCACCCTCTTCAGCGTGGCGCCCGACACGGGTGAGCTGCGCACTCTCCGCTCCTTCCTGGAGCAGGACGCGAGCCGGCAGCAGCTGGTGGTGCAGGTGCGGGATGGAGGGCAGCCAGCCCTCTCTGCCACCGTGTCCCTCCTGCTTTCCGTGGTGGAGACCATGCCCCAGACTCTCTCTGACTTCAGCGAGTTCAGCCTCCCTCCAGAGGTCTCCTCGTCTTCCCCACTCACCCTCTATCTCCTCGTCTCCCTGGGCTCCATCTCCTTCACCTTCCTTCTCGCCATCCTCATCCTCACAGCCATCCGCTGCCGTGGAGAGCGGCGCTCCCGCCAAGGGGACAGCTGCTCGCCACCTCGCTGCCACTGCTGTCCCGGGTCCAGAGCCTCCTCTGATGGCCTGAAGACTTCCAACCTGACGGCACAGCCCCCTGCAGGGACCACGGCTGCCACCTGCCTTGATGTGCCTGCGGGCGGCCCCCCAGGCTACTGCTACAAGGTCTGCCTCGGTCCTGAGTCTGCTCAGAGCGACTTCATGTTCCTCAAACCCTGCAGCCCCCCCCGGAACAACGAGAAGGATCCCGGGAAGAGATCCCGGCCAGATCAGCATCTCCAGGTCTCCAAAGAGGTAACACAATGCCCAGCACTCTGTGCTTACCAGCACTCTGCAGGTCCCCTCAGCCCCCTCCCTCAGCCTCTGCCACGAGGGAAGCCAGGCACGGCTTCTCCCAGAGAATAACTGGAGCCTTTGATCAGTGCGGGAATTAGGAGCCGTCAGGCAGCGGGATCTCCACCGAGCTTCCCGACGGGTCTAATTACCGGGGGAGCGCCAGGCTCGGCTGAGGCGAGAGGAAATCCCTTCTCACCGTCTTTTGTACCCATTAGAGGCAGCAGAGATGAGATACTCCAGTGCCCTGGGGGCGGTGGGATGATGAGGGTGGTTCCTCCTTCGCGTGGGTAAGGAATTCACAGTGGGACAGTCTGAGCATCGCTGCTGCTCTGCTTCCCCTGTGCTGGCAGGGGGCTGCAGTGTCCCGGGCCTGGCTGCTGCTCTGCACCAGGCTGTGCCAGCAGGCAGGGAGTGGGGTCTTCGGGGCAGGATTTTGATGTCAACATTTGTTAGGTATTGAAATGAGGAATGTCTAATTTTCCCGATGAAAGACTCTCCAAAACACGATTACAAGGATGGAGAGTGATGAGGCGTCTAATCCACTTACGTTTGACTTTTAATAAACCAGCCCTTCCCTTCTCTCTGCCTAGACTCTCTCCACGTGTCTCCTTGCACCCCTGGACTCTCTTCCCTAACACTTAATTAGATTTTCCCAAGAAGTTTTTGCAGCCCTCCTGGGATATCGAGCATACAGCCAATTTCTGCATCTCTCATCATTTGGTACCTCAGACCTGGGCTATGTAAATATTACACATGCAAAAAAGGCTTTTGAAAATTAGCAGGAATAAGAAAACCACCTATCTCTCCCCAGAATGACAGGCTTAAAACTCTCCAGGGCAGAGGACAAGCCCAAAACCACCCCAATATCTCAGGAGAGTGAGGAAGGACCAGAAGGGAACAGGCCGATTCAATGCTGTCTCAGTTTTCCCAAAACAGGAATGTGCTGCTTGCTTCTCCACAAAGGGCCCAGGGAAAGTGGAGATGTGGTTTTGCATCCCTGCCTGCTGAAGCCTTGTGCTGGCAGGGCTGGGTTTTTTGACAAAGGGTCCCAGGGCTGATTGACAGAGTGTCCCAATAACCAGCCTTGATCTTTCCTGTGTTTTCCAGGCCAAGCAGCCCAACACAGACTGGCTGCCCCCAAGCACACAGAGAGCTGCCCTGAAAAGGTACAGAATCCAGCACTGGGGGAACAGAGGGAGCAGGTGGAAGGGGGATATGGGAATGGGGAGGTTATATCTGACACAGCTTTGAACCAGTCTGTTTTCTGTAGCTCCCAGAGCCTGGAAGATGTGGGGGAAATCCGTAGAGCCCTCCAGAAGGAGCACGAGAGGCTGTGCACGCTGGTGACCCCTGTCTCTGGTTAGTATTGGGATACTGGGGCTGGGAAGACCAGACCCTCTGGGCACTTTTGGAGGTGCAGTGGGAGCATCACATCCCTGTTTCTAGCAGTGGTGAAGTTTTGTGGGTGGAAGGGTTGTCCAGGCACCAGGATGGAGGTTGGTGACACAGGATTTGCATCCTGGCATGAGGATGTGACCTGAGCCAATCTTATGCTCATCTTTTCTCCAGAGTTTCAGAAGGCTTCAGCAGGTCCCAACAGCATCTGGACACCCCAATACAGTCCCTTGTACCCAGCCCTGGATTATCAGCACAACGTTTACATCCCAGGCACCCCCACTCTGCTTTCCAGCAAGGATGGGCCCCTCTTCCCAGGCCGGGAGAACAAAAACAGCTTCTCCACCTTTGGCAAGAGGAAGAAGATGACAACTTACTGTGACATGCATGAGAGTGTGGTTATCAACAATGACCTGAAATAGCCTGGATGGCTCTATCCTTGAAATCTTCTGCATTATTTCAGCTGCCAGGTCCACCCACAGCACACACCTCCATGTGTGGACCACTCAAGACTTTATGGGGCTGCTGGGAGAGTGGCTCAACAGAGCACGTGGGAAGGATTTAAGGAGCAAGAAACTGAAAATTACAGTGATTGGGGGGTGGTGGCAGGGGGAATTTCTCCCATCTCGTCTTGCAGAGCTGTATTGGCAGCAGGTGCTCTTTGAGGTCCATACGACCAGATTTAAGGAAATCTGCCTTGGGTTTACCCATTCCCATGTCCCCTTAGGGACCATTCATCTCTGTAAACATTGTCACTTCTTTGTCTTGTCTGGCTGTGTGAATGTACTGAGCTGCATGCCTGTGTCTCTGTCCTGTGGAAAGTGTATGCAGACCAAGCCTGGTTCAGCCAAGCCAGACCTTACACACTGGGACAGTGACCATTGCTCTGTCCCCAAGATCCAGCAGGATGTGTTGCATGTCTAGAGCAGCAATTGGTGTCTGTTTTCTCTGGGAAGTGAGTGCAAAACTCAGCCTTCATGAGTGCTTCTCTCCAAACCCTGACCCAACACTTGCAGGGCTGGACAGAGCCCAGGTCCAGGGCAGAGACAGTCTTTGTTCCAGGAACAGCATGTGCACACACGGACTGGATGGCCAGAAGAGCTGCTAGCTTAAGCACCTGAGAGATGCACAAGGTGAGGCCCTGCTGGGCAGCTCTCTAGCCCAAGGCAACGTCATCTGAAAGAAAAACAATTTCCAACCATTGGAGTGACCCCAGCACAGGTGACAGTGTCTTCCTCCAGCCCCTGCCCTCACTCAGATCTCTGTTTTCCCCAAGTCCTGAATGCCTGGAGGACCCCCTGCACTGACTGGTGCACTGGGGGCTCCACCTGCACAGGACAAACATCTCCAAGTGTGCCCTTTTTCTCTTTGAGAACTTTTAGCTGGCAGTCAGGAGCCCCCAAGGGCAGGACTCCAGCCCCAGAACAGTCTCTCCCCTGCCTTGTGCACCCTGCACCTGTCCACCAGTCTGTCTGTCAGCATTGCCAATTGCTCTGGTCATGGGACAGTTCATTTTGAATCCATCTGTGCCGAACATGACAGCTCTTTCTAAACTGAGTTTGTTTCACTATGTCTGATTTGTACCAATAAATTGTATTTTAATAGCTCACCCTGGCTCCTGGCTGTCCCTGAGTTGCACACAACAGCAGGGATTGCTGCACAGCTCTTGGAGCAGTACTCCCAGCTCCAGGAAATACGTCTGTCCTTCTGAGTTCTGGAGCAGAGAGCTCCTTTTATGCCAAGAGCTCATTTTATTCACTTCACCTGGATTCTGGGGGCTTAAGATCCCCTTCCCTCCTTCCCTGGACTCAGGAGCACTTTGGGGTGATGGCCAGAAGGAGCTGAAGATGTCACACAGGTCCTTGCTCCATGCTCCAGTTTGGGCAGGGGGTGATTTGCACCATGGTGTGGGAATCCACAAGCTGCTGGGGAGAGGGGCTGGGTGTGGCACTAATGACAGAACAACTCGTGGTTGTTAGGCTGCTTTCTGTGAGTAATTTACCCTTTCCCCAGGATAGGCAGCTTGTCTCAGGAGCCACAGAGATAACCTGGATCTGTGCCAGGTGTAGGGGCCAGCTCCCTGGGGATAGGCAAACCTGGATCTGTTGGTGGGATGTCTCTTGGCTTGATGTGGGAAGCATTTGGCCTTCAGATAGAGTCCTGAGGTGGCCAGGCTGTGGTTGTCCTTCTCATACCCTGAACTTGCCTGGTGGCTGGCGTGGGGAGGCTGCAATGCGGCTTTTGGGATTAACCCAGAAAAGTCCTTGTCTACAAGTGGGCAATGTGCTCTTGAGTGGCAGCAGGGGACAGGGAGCACTCAAAGGGGCCCTGTGGGAGTCAGGGGCCCAGGAGGACAGTGCTTTTTACATGAAAGGGACCTGGCTGCTTCTGGTGACTTCAGTCCCAGCTCACATCTGCCTGACTGCGGGTAGATGAAATATTCCCTGTCCCAATTAGACAGTAGGATGAAGGATTTTATGCTGCCTAGTGCATTCTTCAAGGGTCTCCAGAGAGTGTAAAGGGTAAAAAAGAACCCCAAACAGCTACTGCCTGAGATCTCTGTACAGCATTAGCCTGTTCCACTGCTTCAAAAGAACAAGGGAATTATGTAAAGTGATACAATAAGATTAATAACAGCCTCAAGAAGTAATAAAAGCATCAAATGGACCTGAATCCCTGCAGGGCAGCAAGCATCTCCCCCTCCTGGATTAACTCTGGCAGCATCTCCCCTGCATTTTTAGGTGGTGCTGGTGAGGCACTGGGAGAGGACCCCTCTGCAGAGAGCCCACGGGGGCTCAGCTGAGCCCCTCTGCAGGAGGGCTGAGCTGCTCCCTGTGCTCCAGCTCACACAGCAAAAGCACCCAGCACATCCTGTGCTTCATGGCATCCAAGAGCTAACTGAAAACATGGAAGTGGTGTTTTGTATCAGATTCCCAGGTGTGGCTTCCCAAAAGGAAACTGATCTCAAAGTTGACCCTCCAAAAACCACAGGCATTTGACAGTGACATTTTGCATCTCTGTCTTCAGAAAATCATGGGGTCGAGCAACCAAGGGGACAGATTTGCCACCTCCTCTATCACTCTCCCGTGTATTTTCTTGGCCTTTTTTAATCCCTACTACCAAGGCTCATTGATGCTCACTGAATTGCCTCCATGTCCTCTCCATTACACCTGACCATCAGCCCATGGGCAGAGACAGATACACCCAGACACCCACACACACACACACCCCCACCCACACACACACACACACACATCTGTATTTCTTGCTGGCCGCCAGGTTTGCATGTTCACTTCAGGCGTCTTCCAAAAGGGATTTGAGCACCACAGCACCCAGCCCAGGCCCCAACACCTCACATTCCCCCAGTATCTGCTTTTACTTAGTTGAAGGAAAACCTTGCACTGACAAGAGCTTGGTTTCAATCTTTCATTTCAATCACCATATTGATAAAAAGGACAATAAAAAGGGACTTGCTTTAGGGGAGAGAGGACTTGCATAAATCTAATTCAACCACACTACTATCCCTCTTCAAAGGGCATGTCTGGTCAGAATCGTCCATCTAATAGATGAGATCTCCTTTGAAGATCTCCCACAGGGGCAGGGTCTCATTAAAAATGCAAGGTCTTTGCCCTACAACTAGTTATTTTTACAACTCTCCCTGTGCTAACACTCCTGCACAGCCGATGAGCATTAGCTGGTTTCTGTAGCCTGGTAATGGACTGGGCATGAGAGCTCCTTTGGAGATCTGCTCAGCAGAGCACTCTCTGGATGCCCCTCTCACATGTTCCAGCTCTCTCAGAGATCCAGAGGCAAATTTGGCTTTCAGGGACCTGCCAGCCAGCTTGAGATTTGCTTCTAGGACAGTGGGAAAGCTGCCATGTGGTGCAGTTGGCTGCAGAATGCTCCAGGCCATGCGAGGCAGGCACACAGCACTTCTGGGCAGCAGCACAAGCAGGGGTTTGTGCTCTTGCTGCTGCTGAATAGACTGCTCAGATGGAAACATCACTTGTATCTCTGTAATGACTTGAAAATGCATCCCAGAGAGACAAAACAGATCCAGAGGTAGGGAGAAAAGAGGCTACAGGGAAAGATCCAGAGGGGCTGATGCTCAGTTCTACTCCCATCTGCCAGGCATGGAATGAAGAAGCAGCCAGCAAATCCCCCAGAAAGTCACAGCATGGACACAGCATTCTGCACACAGCTGGGTCAGGTGGGTTGAGCCATGGGTACAGGGAGGTCTGAGCTCCCAGAGGTCAGGACAGAGCCAAAATCCATGAGGACCGGTTGGAGCCTCTGCGTGGATCTCAGATCCAGCCCAGTCTGTGTCACTTAGTGGTTAATTAGATCCTCCAAAGATGCTAGGATTTTATTTTTCTTCCTCTCCTCTCCTCTCCTCTCCTCTCCTCTCCTCTCCTCTCCTCTCCTCTCCTCTCCTCTCCTCTCCTCTCCTCTCCTCTCCTCTCCTCTCCTCTCCTCTCCTCTCCTCTCCTCTCCTCTCCTCTCCTCTCCTCTCCTCTCCTCTCCTCTCCTCTCCTCTCCTCTCCTCTCCTCTCCTCTCCTCTCCTCTCCTCTCCTCTCCTCACACCCTAATTTATTCAACACTGGCACAAAATTTCTTTTCAAATTGCCTCTTAAATGTCTCCCTGAACCCACCAACAGAGCAGCCTGCTCCTGGCTGGATCCTTTTCTCCTGTTTCCTTTTTGATCTCGGTAGATGTTTTGTAGAAATAAATATCCTTTAGCTTCTGTCATAACAACTTAGCCTCTGCCACACTGAAAAACGTCTGCATGATTGTCACGTGCTGATTTTCTCTGCTCCTTTGCACCTTTTCCTTTTTTCACTGCTCTGAAAACATCAGTTGCCAGCTCCTCCACAGAGATCAGATGGAAGAACAGGCCAGGGCTGAGGGAAGCTTTTGCTTCCCTGTTAGCCTATAATGTGTTTTCAGTTTAAGTGGTGGAAATGTCACTGGCTCTGTTTTGCAGCATTCACTCAAGTGGAATTAATGCTTCTTGTTAGTGATAATATGACTTAATCAGCTTAATTACTTTGAGACATAAGTAGACACCTTTGTGTATTGAATAACTTATGACACACTGGACCAAAAAGCACGAATGAAGGCTTTGAAAATAAATTAAATATGACCCCTAGTGCAGCCTGCACTTTGACTAATGATTCGTCTCCCATGAAATTCAATGACTTACAAATCTTACATTTGAATAAATGATACATTTTTGCATGTTTTAAACAATAGCAGGGATTTTTATTTCAGCATTCGGAATTCAGAGTGCTTCTCCAGCGCCAGGAAGCAAGGCAAACAAGTTCATGTTAAACGGATTGAAAAATAAAACATTTGTGCAGTCAACTATCAGAAATACATTCAGAGGATCTGCAGGCATTTCTGATGAGATATTTATTTTAATTCATTGCTAGGAATATCTGCAACAACAGGTGAAAAAAATGCGTCAGAAGAAATTAAGAGAGAGCAAAGATTCCCAGAAGGTTCACTAAGGTCTTCACATCCAATTTGTCCATTTCAATAATGTCTACAAGAGAAAATATCATTAAATAGCTCCAGAAGTGCCTTATCATACATTTTGCCTGCACAGAATATAAATCACACAAAGGAAATAGAAGCAGGAAAAGCAACCATCAATCAAGAAAATTATTATGAGCATTTGTAGGATTTCTGATAGGCCAGGATGCAGAGACTCTGATAGCAGGCTGCATGGGAAATAGAAAAATTGGGGTTAAACTGCTACATGAACCCAGAGAAAAGATGAGCTGTCTGAATTTGTTCTGTTCTATTGCAGTGAGTCACCCAATTTCTGTATCCAAATCTTCCTCTGAAAAGCACTGGAGTTCAGCATGGTGCAGACAATAATGCAGATCCCTACACAGGGACTTTTTCAGCCCAAATATATCTGAAATTCAGAGGTTAGGCTGTAGCATCACAGGGGAGCCTCACTGGTTTGATGAGTCTACTTTTAAGCCCATGGCCATATTTCTTGGTATTTTAGCTAACAGGAATTTTTTCATACTGCCTAGGGTGAAGGCTGGGGACTCTAGGATTAATTTATCACTGCTCTTGCTCTGCAGTTGTTCAGTCTCTATTGACTAAAACTCCAAAGCTCCCCAGACTACAGATGGAACATATCCACACAGGGATCTAAATGTAAGGAGTTTAATCTGGGGTTGAATCCCACCTGCAGGATTCCATCTTGTCCCCACTTTCCTTCTTGATCTTCCTTTAATATCATTTAGAGGAGACATGTCCTGCACATCTCTGACATTAGCATTTTACCAGAGATCAGAGGAAAAGATTTGCCATTCGCTTTGAGTATCCCCTAACAGACCAAACTTCAGGAACGTAATCCTGAAATTAGTTCCTAAAATAAAAGGGGTTTTTTTCCCAGTTTCCAGGAAATGCAAAGTTTTAATGCATTTGCTTACCTAAACCACCTCTTCTTCTTAATCTCTCCCTGCAAAATAGTCTGGCAGCTGCCCCAGAATGTAAGGAGATCATCAAAAGGATGATCGTCTGGGGCTGAATCCTTTTCCTATGTTTCCCAAGAGTCTTTTTGGCTCCTTATGCCACATGACACGAACCATTTAACCCCCTCGCTGCCGTCAGGTGTCACACACCCTGCTGGCTGTGCTCCTTTGATATCTGAACAGACTCCAGCAGGCTCCTCCCGTCACTGCAGGGTCCACCCTGTGGCCTTTTTTCTGCCTCTTTTTGGGTCCAAATTTAATATCTGCTGTAACTCCTTAGTGTATTTCAATCAAATCTGACCCTGCTTTGAGCAGAAGCCCGACCCAATCACTTCCAGGTATCCCTATTTTCTCCTCTTTTCCTGCGTATCCATAAAGATCCACGAAGATTTGGCTGCAAACTGCTAAAAAATCCCTGGTGAAGTGGTGCCCCCTCCATGAGGCACAGCCCCACCAGCACCCAACTGGGAGAGGACCATCCCATCTGCTGTGCTTGTGACTCCTGAGCCCTGCTGTGCCCAGCCTTGCGGTGTCCAAAATCCAGGCTGGAACCACACAGGGAATCACAGGGACCAGCAAGACACCCCCAGTCTTGCAAGGGAGGAGCTCGAAGTTTGTTCCTGCTCCTTCTCTCTTGGAGATGGGCAGAGACAAATTACATAGTCTTTAAAAAAATACTATATCTTCTTTAATTTTTTTTTTATGATTTAAAAAAAGAAGTAATTAAAAACTTGGATGTGAGCTGCAGGGATGAACCACAGCACAGATCGTGGCAACACAGTGGGGACCCTCGTGTCACCCCCCCTAAGCCTTCCTGCCTGGCTGCTGAAGGTATTAGGAAGGAAGACCACTCTGGGAGCCACTTCTGAAGAGCTTGATTCTGTTGGCATGGAGAATTTTTTTTCATCAAGGGGCCTCTATATGCAAATGGGAAATGGAGTGGGAAATAAGCCCAGCAAAAAATCATGGAAGTTTTTGCTGCCTGCAAGTGGAATTCAACCAGAAAGGGGGGGAGGGAGAAGAAAGGAAATTGAAACAGCCTCCTCTCTGCACAGATTGCATTGCTGGAGAAGCTCTGAGTGTTGCAAGGCATAATAGTTGTCTGCTCAGAGGTTCCTTCCCGGGGGACTTTCCCTGGGATAGTTTCATATATTTATCCCTGACTCCTGGCATCTGCATAACACGCTCACAGAGAGAGTTATTAGTTTAATTTTCTTGTGAATTACAATGGAGGCAGAGAGAATTAGAAATACTTTTTTTTTTTTTATTATCATTACTTTTTGTTTTCCAGTTGAGAGACTGTAAATGAGGCTATTCATCCTGCTAACATCAGTAGGGACCCAAACCCAAGTCTTTCTGGGGTAATTGGTTTCTGATGAGCAATCACTTGTAAACCCAATAGCAAAGGCAAGAACTGAAATATAAATTCTCTCTTTACATGCTGAGCTTTTCATTAGGATTGTATGTCTGCTTTCTTTCTGGGATTCAGTGGAAAAGCCATGAAGTGGTAAAAAAGGCAGTGGACTAAACCTGACAAGAAGTTTGTATTAGCAAAAAAACTGGGGGAAACAGCACTGTCTGATATTCTCCAGAACAAATAAAGCAGCTGCAGAATCCCTCAAGCTTCAGCTTTCCAGTGAGCCCTTTGGAACTAAAGCCCTGGACTGAGAGAAGAGACAGCAGATCTTCCTGTGGGGCAGGCCTGAGTGTGCTTTTGTCCAAAAGAGACCAAGATGTTGAGGAAAGAAAAAAAAAAAAAAGAAAGGCCAGGGAGTTTTCCATGCTGCAAGTCTGATTGGGGTGGCTGATGGAAATTTGCAGTCCCTGACATCCTGCAGTTTGCAAAATATAGGGGACAGTAATGCCTGGATTTGTTGCAAGGGCTGAGCCTGTGAGTCAGGCTCCAGTTTTTTTTCCTTTCCTTCCAGTTACTAGTGAGGAATCTGCTAATCTGCACGGGCTTTTGTTTCCCTGATGAACCTCAGGGTGCTTAAGGCTTGATTTATTTATTTATTTTGGTGGCAAATTAAGCATCAGTCTGGATGCAGCTCTCAGTGCTTTCTAGGCTGGGGCTGTGGTGCTGTCATTCATTGGCTTAACTGGATTGCTTGCTGCTTTATGGCTTTTTTTCCAGTAAAATCTTTTGGCACACATACAGCTGCTTGTTGCCTTAAAGATGAGCAGAGAGCAGCAGGCTTGACAAAGACAGGGAACATTTTTAAGCTCATGTACACAGAAAGGCCTCTGAAACAAGAATGATGCGGACACATCTCCATCAAAACAAACCAAGCAAAACCCTTCAAATAAATCCTCTTTTTTTTTTTTTTTCAGCTTTCAAATGCTGAAAGCTGATCCCAAGGAAACAAACAGTGAAATCAGTGATTGGATTCAGTCCTGAGGAACCTGCTGTGAGCAGAGGCAGGGGACACAACATGACAGACTAAGTTCTGTCCACAGATCTCTCCTAAACACAACTCTTCTGGGATTCTGTGATGACAGATTTTGCTTTCATTAACCCAAAAGAGCCAAATACATTGCTGTGACCACAGCAAGAAATGAGGTAATTTGGACATCTCCACATTTGCATCACATTTGTGTCCAACACACAGCCCAGGGCAATATTCTGCAGAGCTATCAAACAAACCTTTTTTTGTTTCTCTCGTTTGGAGCCAGGCTTCCCTGAAATCTCCCAAAGCCTGGTTGTGCCCTGCACCAATCGTGCCTCCTATTAGCTGCACACCCATCAGGCTCTGCTGACTGACCCAAATTTTTGGCCTCCCACCTCAAATATAGGGCAATAATTGTAATTTTGGTATTACTCGAGCAGAAGGAAGTGTCTGTGACACTGCCAGGAGCATTCATCCGAGTTTAAACACTGGAAGTTTTGGGAATATAAGGGAGAGGAGAGGAGAGGAGAGGAGAGGAGAGGAGAGGAGAGGAGAGGAGAGGAGAGGAGAGGAGAGGAGAGGAGAGGAGAGGAGAGGAGAGGAGAGGAGAGGAGAGGAGAGGAGAGGAGAGGAGAGGAGAGGAGAGGAGAGGAGAGGAGAGGAGAGGAGAGGAGAGGAGAGGAGAGGAGAGGAGAGGAGAGGAGAGGAGAGGAGAGGAGAGGAGAGGAGAGGAGAGGAGAGGAGAGGTTTTAACTAAGATTGTAGTGTGATTTAAGACACGTGGAAGAGGGCCAACTGGTCATAGCAATTTTCCAAACTGCCCAAGCTTCTGCAGTCACTTATAATTCAACCCTTTCTGTCTAGAATATAGACAGAGGTTTGTACCAAATTTGTACTTTAGAGAAAACTTCGATGTCTTCCTGTCAAACTGCACAAGGACAACCTGCAGAGCCTGGCCCTACATCACTACCTGTGCCTGTTTAGAAATCTGTACAGGTAGAAGCAGTCTGCAGATAATGAACATTTTTTCCTACTGCATGAGCCCCAGTTCCCCACCTCTTTCTCTCTTCCCTAAACATTTCCACATGTCCTTTTTCTGGTGACAGCTGAAGTTCCCAATTGAGCTCTCTCCTGCAAGTTTATCCTGCTGATCTTTCAGAGGATGCTTCCATTTGGTCTTTATGGATGTTTCTTCCCTGATGAATAGTACAGCTGAGCTTTTCATTCACAAGGCAATTGTGATGGGAACAAAGGGGTTAAATGTAGGGAGGGGATCCTTAGAATTTTAGTTTAGTTTGATACAAGGTTCTACTTTGCAACACTCTTATTTTGGTTGTGCTTGTATTTCCCTTTTCTCGAGTTTATTAACGAGGAGGTCAGGACTAGAAATAAGCAAAACAGCATCAGAGCACATCATTACAACATTTCCTTAAAATGTGTGTGTGGCTTAAGAAGATTTAATTACTGTGGTGACAATTTGTCAGTGACAGAAAGTGGTGAGTGATTGAAGAACATTGATCAATCCAGAAAATTATTTGTTGCTGTTGCAGGTTTTGCTCATTCTCTGCTTTATTCTGGGACCTAGGAATCTCATTGAGGATGGAAGAATTTGGAAGTCTGTGAAAGAAAAAGGAGATGGTTTTCAGGACAACCACAGCTGGTGTACAGCAAAGTGAAAGAAAAAACTATAGGTAAAGATTCGTCTGACTTAACCAATTCTAAGAATTTCTGCTACTGGATAGTATTTGTAGTTGTTATTATAGAAACAAGGAAGAAGGATGGACAAAGCATTAAAAACTGGATTTAAAGGCTGCTATCTTGTACCAGTGTTGGAATTTCCCTGCACTTATTTTCTGGTGGACATTTCAGGGAACCTGAGGTATTAGGGGAACCTCTGGATAAGAAATGAAATTGCTATGGCTTCATGCAAGGTATTAGAGGGATTCTGCCTGAAACTGCAAAGAGCTCAGTCTCTGGCAGCCCACAGCCCCGCTTTGCATCATCTTCTCTGGCCATTTTAACACAACCCCCTCAGCTTTTATACCCTGATTTCCCTTTCCATCATTTCACGTCTCTCTTCCCTCTTGCTGTAGAACAAGGAGGAAGGAACTATTTTTCCTGCCACCACATCATTCTCTGACTTTATTTACAGAGGCTGAAATGAAGAAAACACCCCCCTGCACTAAATCTGTTTGGCTTGGTGAAGGCAAGGAAGTGGAATTATATTGCAAATGTCAAGGGCTATGAAAAATGTAACAGACTTTAATATTCTTCTGCTGTTATTGCTGAGAGTGTCTCTCACCTGCATTCACAGAAAGTGAAGTGCCTTTTACCACTGAGCAGAAATGATTGCCTGCTTTTATTTTAAAGCTACAGGGTGGCGTGCATCCTAATAATAAATGCATTTTCCCTCCAAATGTCTCTTCAGCAATTAACCTTAAGCCTCGTGACTTAATTTTAGCCTTGAGCCTTTAGGGTTAACCCCTGCCTCAGGCTCCAATAAACTCCAGCCCCAATTATCTCCTGTTACCTAGGTCTTAAAAGTGGTTCCTGCATTCCTAATTAACCACAGCCCCTATCTTCCATGATACCTGATGGTAGCTGGTGCTGAGCCAGGCACTCGGATGCTGCTTTGAAGATGTAAAACATTAACTATGCCTCTCTCCATAGCTCACTTTCCCGTGGGGTTGTGTTTCAAGGTAAGTGGTTTGCATAAGATCCCTCAGAGACCTGCATTTAGTTTATTCAGTAGGATAAACAACCTGCTGCTTTTGTGCTTCTCCCTACAGAGCAAAGAAAAGCCCATTTTATACATTAAAATTGAACATAGCATTGCTGAAAGGTCTGTGATGGCTTTTTCTGGAGTTCAGAGCATTTTATCTTGCTCCGGGAGGGGTCTCACAGGGCATAAGCCCTGCATATCTCCTTGTACATCCCCCTCCTTAAATAACAAATACTCCTCTCTTAAGACCCTGTGTTAATGAGGGAGAAGAGGTTACTGGCCCTCAGCTCTGCCTGTCTCGCTGACCGAACTGCCCAAAGCTGGGGGAGTTCGTCTCGATGTTTTTTTTTTCAGGATGATATTTTAATTTCACCTGGATACAGCAATTCCCACAGCTCCGGGAGGGCGAACCTGGCTCTTCGCGGCTCAGTTAGCACAACCCTTGGAATTAAAGTTTTACTGGGAATCACGACATGTCGCTCCCTGCCAGACACTGGTACCGGGCACCGGCAGCACCGGAGGGCTCCGTCCGTGCGGTGCCGGGGGGAAGTGGGGCAGCCCCGGCATCGCAGAGTAGCGTTTCCCCCGGGGACAGGGCTGGGACAGCCGAACTAAGGCTGGCATCAGGACTTTAGTTTAGTTATCAGACACTTACACCAGGAATTAGGGGGCACACGCACAAGAATTTCACCCTCCTTGTGGGGTCAGTGCTGGTAAAGCACAAAGAGGAATGGTGGAAGATAAACGAACAGCTTCCTCCCCCCGCTGGGATTTGAGCAATCAGGAAATATAATCTGAGTTGGAAAGTGCCCGAGCATCTGTTGGGTTATTAATAAATTGTATGCAATCTGTCCGGGATGAAGCTCGGGACGGAGGGGAACCATCTGCTCCCGAGCGGCGGCTCTAATGGTGTCTGGGGAATGAATTTAGCAAATGAAAAGCAATGGGATCGGCCAGCCGGGCTCCCGGAGTGCCCGATCTCCGCACGGCTTTTCCAGGGAGGGACAACACGGAGATTCCCTCATCCCCGGGACAGGACCCGCGTGGATCCGCAAAGAACGGGGATCCAGGCCGAGCGTGGGCATCACCACTCCAAACATCAAAGGCTCGGCCTGGGAACTCAGGCTCTTTTTCGAGATCCTTTCCAAAGGCTCCAGAGAAACCCCGCTTCCAGGGGCTGTGTTGTGTCCTCACCCCTGGGCAGGGACCCCCATCTCTCCCGCTTTTCCTCTGGGTCAAGAGCTAATTGCCGCCCATAAATATTGTTCCAAATATTGTTCTGTTGCTTTATCCTCCACCTGTAAGGGTGCCTCGTGTTTTCCCGGAGGATTTTCAGCTCAGCTCCCCGCGCTGAGCAGCGAAGGAGCGGACAGAGCACATCACCTTCAGCCCACGGCCAGGGCTGGGTGCCGGCTGTGTCCAGGGAAAACGGGGACTCCCTGGGCTACTGCCAATGCCTGGATGTCACTTGTGTTAACCGAGCAAGGCTGGGAGCGCGGAGAGGTTATCGCATGAGCTCTCATGGCGGAATAAGCCACCAAAATGCTTCTTGCTGAAGGACATCTCTGCCTGCCCGCAGTCTGTGCGCCTTTTCTTAGAGGAAGAATCCAGCAGCGGCCAGCAGGCGGGCACTATATCCCTAAAACTCCTAACATGTGAGAAAACCCTGGCTTCCATAAACACCACAGAGAGGAGTTCCAGCCTAAATAAAGGGCGCTTGAGGACGACACCTCGAGCGACGGGAGAGAGACAGAGAGACAGCGAGACAAGAGCCGCTGCCAGCGGGGATGAGTCAGAGCCCGGACCCGCGCGGGGTGACGGCTCCAACTCCATCTCCCGCCGCTGATGCCGATCCCGGAGCTGCCGCCGCCGCTGCCGTTGGAGCGAAGGCCGCCGGGAGCTTCCGGCGGGGCGGGGCGGAGAAGGGAGGCGGAGGGAAGCGAGCTCCGGCCGGCCTCGGAACGCTGCGGGACGGAGGGAGGCTCCGTGCGTGCCCGGGGAGTGTCTTGGCTGTGGCTGTTATTGTTTTATTATGATTCCATTTTATTTTGGTTTATATGTTTTATTAACGCGCTTTCCGGCTGGTGCCGCTCTTCTCGGGGATTGAGGCGTGGAAATCCGGCCGAGCCGGGAGCTGGGCCGCGGCGGGGAGAGGGAAGGAGCTGACAAGGCCGGGAGAGCGGGACAGCTCAGGGCCGACCGCGGGTCGGGTCACCGGCATCGCCAGCAGCTTCCCGAAGAAGGTCGGGACTTCAGCTGTGCTACCTTCCCGAAGACAGGGGGAAGGGGACAGGTTTGTTGTCCGTTCTCCGCCCTCTAAGCCCGACCCTTTCTCTTCGGTGACTGCTGGAGGTGATGTGCAGAAGCGAAGACTGAAGCGGCTCCAGCCGCTGAGCCACCGCGGCACCTCCTTCCTCATCCCTCACTCGCATTGTCCAGGGAGGAATGCCTCGCTGAAAGACCGATAGGACCCTGTGAGCAGCTCTTGTCTCGGTGCTTAAGGTACTCTTGAATGGTAGAAGAGCTTTCAGCCTCAGAAGGCTTTGAAACCTGACCCGGCTTTTCTGTGCCGTGCTCTAACCGCTAAACTGCGCTAAAGAGCTGAGAAGGACACAAAGCCAAATCCGACGATGCGAGTTCGGGACTCGTCTTCCCTTCTGGAGGGAACGGGTCCTCGTCGACGGAGACACTCGCCCTGAGGCGGCTGATGTGGAGCTGCTGTGCGCTACTTCCCGTCTTGGGGTACTGGAGCTGGAAGTGCTCTGTATGACACTTGGGAGCGATTCTGTCAGAGCTGCGGTTTTCCTTCTCTTGCCAATTCTCCTTTTCTTGTCGCCAGGTGTAACTGGAGTAATGATCTAATTCCAGCGCGGGTCTAAATAGAGCATTCCAAACACCCCTCAAAAGTCTGTGTGTCTCTGCTCTCTGAAGGAGAATCAAACCTTTAGACTTGTGTTTGCCACTGGGCTGTACATGCTTTTCTAAGAGTCCAGTGAGCTCTGATGGATGCTCTGAACTTGGGATGTCGAAACACGTGGTTATTATTTTTCAGGACTTTAACCAGGCTTTCATCCATTCCTGCCTAATGAAGGAGGCTCAAAGTAACGCTCAGGGACTTGATGGACTTTCAGGATGTTAAGATGAGTAGCTTATATAGATTTTTTTTTACAGATCCTCGCTGTGGATCACCACTCCTCACGTCTTGCTGCTTAATCAGAAGCACTGGGAATGCTCTGAGATTGACCAAAGTTGAAATAGCTAAACCAAGCTTTCCACCAGCTCGTGTGCTTTTTTGCAGGATCGTTTCAGCTTTTTTTTATGACCTTTGTGGCTTCCATTAATAGGTGCAGGTGGTATAAAAGGCATTTAGTTGTGCATCTGTGGTAGTAATGTAACGCTGCAATACCCAAGGATCTGCCAATGTCACCCACTGCTACTCAGGTAATAGCTAGAGTTTATCAGTGTGAGAATCCTGCATGGACTGGATCCGAATAAGCAAGAAACAACTCTTCCTGTAGGTGATCTTGGAGTCTTTGACTCTATCTTTGTGTTTAGAAACATTTTGATTTCTAGCTAAGCTCAGATATCCAGCACTGTGGGACCTTTTATGAGGCTGCTACTTGGTGGATGTGAAAATGATATGGACAGGTGTTCAGACCAAAATAAAAAGGACAACGTGTCCTATGTCCTCGACGTCGATGCTTGTCACCTCATTAACAGCTATTATTGATTAAAAACATCCTACTACATTTTACATACAGCAATCCCAACTCAGTAGTCTCTTAAGATACTTGTAGATCGAATTTGCTGACTTCGGCATTACATTTTCACCTCCGTGAACATGGCATGAAATATTTCTCCAGAGAAGACCTACTTGTTCCAGGTAAGTGAATTAATTTAGCAAACAGGTAAGTAGGGGGAAAAAAAAGCCCCAATCAACCGAAACAAGTTCACCACAAAAATAAAACCAAAACCAACCGAACAAACAAAAAGCCCAATACCAACCCCAAACATAACCAAACTGAAAACTCAAACAAACGAGGAGAAAAAAAAAAAAAGGCAAAAAAAGCGCCAAAATCTGTCCTGCTTAAACACGTCTCTCGTCCTGGACTCACATGGAGCAAACATGATTGACTTGTTGGTAGAAGATCATCCCCAGCATCTCTTCCTATCCACAAGTCAAGACAGTGATCTCTACGCAAACCATTATTTCCTTTTGCTACAGAAATTGAAACAAACTGCCAGAAAACTCCAGGAAATTCACGAGTTCGTGAACATGTCTCCAGATCAACCTGATAAAAACTGTGCTGTGCAGGATTCTCTCGCCAGTCCTCTGTTATCAGAAAGATCAGTTCTGTTGCCTGCACCTGGAAAAAGTTAACATGCTGTTCTGCTTGATAGAATGGATTTGCCTGTGTCTGTTTACCTGTGGTAAGGTGAGTGTGAATCTGCAGACCTAATCCAAGGAAAAGGACAAAACCCACGTGGATGTTAGGAATGAGAAAAGGATGTGCTAATGGGTTAAATAAACTCGAGTTCTTGGCAGCAGCCAGAGGCTCCTTTAGCTGTTTACCGTGGGCAGCTCCGCTCGAGAGAAATGCTGGAGGGGAGAACCCCTCTCTGTCTTCAAAGCCTAACTCCACCAGGATTTGAGATATGAAACAAAAGCCATCTGAATGTCTTCCTCAGGGAGAAAACCCTGTTGCTGGTTGTGATACGAAAATGCAGGTAAGTCTTTAGACACAGTAGGAAGAATTCATCTTTGCATTGATGGCATAGCCCAGATAAAAATGGCATGAGAGATGGATCTGGAATCAAGGTATCATTTATATCCTCAGAAAGCTGACTACCCTCAGCAGCAGGTTTCCATATGAACCGGTGGCACTGTGGAGATCCATAAAGCAGGAAGACAAACAGGTTAGTAGCACAATCGTATTTAATAATGTTTTGAATTGTGGTTTGTGTACAGAAGCTACAAGATATAACAGCACAAGTTATTCTTGTCCTTAGTGCTCCTGAGGGAGGTGCTGTGGCCGCGGGGCCGTTCCCTGCGGGGCCCAGGGGCAAGTGGTGAACGTGAACGAGGGCAGGCAAGAGCTGTGTCGGCCTGTGGAGGATTTTGCCCTGAAGCTTCAAATAGTGGTAGAAAATCTTCCCACAGCCACGAAATCGGCTTTGCCGGGATGGAGAAAATGGAGAAAGAGAGATTTGTTTTTATTTTTTCTTTTTTTTTCTTTTTTCTTTCTTTTTTTTTTTTTTTTTGCAAATAATGAGGAATGTGTTGTGGAGGGGTAGTCAGTGTGGCAGTGATCCTTCCCTCTGAGTTGCACGGAGTAGGGACTGGGGATTTGTCATAGGGAGGCTGAATTTGAATAGGGAAGAGTCTTCCCTGAGGAACGGAGATGCTGTGTAGCACGTGGGCTGTGTCATTGGTGACAAACTGCAGAATGTCTGCCTAGCTGGAGATCTCTGCCCCTGCAGAGAGATTCTTGCTGTATCCTGGCAGAGCTTGTCTGCTGGAAAGGAAAAGCAAGAGCTTGCCATTCATCATGCAGCTGGAAAAGGAGGCTGCAGGAACAGCTCTTCACCGAGCTGTATGAATAGTGAACAGAATCTGTGGTGCTTTTTCAGTGTTCTTGGAGAATTGGTGTGCTAGGCTCTAACGGATTTGAATCTCTGAAGGAAAGATTCAAACAATCCCCTGGGTTGTTTGGTGTAATCGAAGCCTTTTGCACAGCTGTCCAAATATCTGAGACTTGGGCTGCTCTGTCAGAGTGAGGTGGATTCTCTTGAAATAACGGGTTCAGGAGTGCATCCGTCTTCCGAAAGGGGAGGGAAGAGATGGAGAAGGGACAGTCTGTCTGTCTGTCTTGCATAAATTGCAGAAAGCAGAAAGTTTGTTCCTCATCTGGAGAGATGAAAGTCGGCAGGAAAAAGGAAGACATGTTTGCACTCCATGTCGAGAGTGATGTAATCGTATGAAAAATTAGTTGGTTAAAGAGACAAAGAAGAGGCCAAAAGAGAAGGAGAGAAGTGATCGGGGGAACAGGAGACCTTGAGAAAGAAGAGAAAGAAAGAAGAACCAATGCAGAAATAAAAGAAAAGCAAAGAAGGATGAAGAAATAAATGGAAAGAGAGAGAGAGAACGGGAGAAATCTTAAACTATTTTAGTGATGTCTCATTGACTGTATCACTGCACACAGAAAGAAAGGAAGGTGAGAAAGGAAGAACGAAAGGATGCAAAAAAGATTACAAAGAAAATAAAATAGGATGAAACAATAAATTGCATTACAAGAATGCACCAAATACATAGCAGAAGAATACAGGAATAAAAGAGAAAACCAAGAAGGAGTATATATCCGTAAATTAGCAAAGAAGAAAGAACGGAGAAGGGCAGACGAGATGACGAACACGCATCGAAATTACCTCTAGATGCGGAACGGAGTTGGTCCCTAGAAAGTCCGGCTTGCTGAGAGCACCGCAACCGGCGTGGATGTCCCTAATTAGTGCTGATGTTTGATGATCTGTACCGCGGTGCCGGAGGCGACAAACGATCTACCAACAGGGATAAGGAAGAGAGAAGGATCGAAAGAGAAGGGAAAGGGGACTAAAGGATAGGGGAGGACGAGTCAAGAACGAAAACTAGAACGAAGAGAGAAGAAAAAAAGTAAAACAAAGAAAAAACTAGAAGATATAACGCAGAAAATAAAAAATGCTAAAGAAGGAAGAGAAAAGAAGGAAGAAAGAACGAAGAAGACGAAAAAACAAATGAGACAAAGACAGAAAGAAATTCGACTACGGTAGGAAGAAAGGGCAGAGGAGATGGCCATGACGGAGCGGAGGCAGAGCAGATGTGGCGGAGCGTGTGAGGCGGCGGAGCAGCGCACGGTGTCGCTGCAGGCTCAGGAACGGCGTGTGGGCGGCTCCGCCCCGGTGCGGCGGAGAGCCCGGCTGTGAGCGCGGGGGGGCGGCGCGGGCCGGGCAGCAGAGCCGGTGCGTCCGGGCGGCGGCGGGGAGCCGTGCGGGGCCCGTGCCGGGGCCGGCAGGCAGAGGCAGAGCTACAAGGGCGGCGAGAGCAGCGGCAGGGATGGAGGAGCGTTGTTGTGCGGCGGTGCGGGTGCTGATGCTGCAGGCGGCCTGGGCGCTGGCGGGCGGGCAGGTGCGGTACTCGGTGCCGGAGGAAGCCAAGGCCGGCACGGTGGTGGGCCGTCTGGCGCAGGACCTGGGCCTGGAGGCGGGCGAGGCGGAGGCGCGGCGTCTGCGGCTGGTGGCGCAGGGCCGGCGGGCGAGCGTGGAGGTGAGCGGGGCGAGCGGCGCGCTGCTGGTGAGCTCGCGGCTCGACCGGGAGGAGCTGTGCGGCAAGAGCTCGCCGTGCGCGCTGCGCCTGGAGGTGCTGCTGGATCGGCCGCTGCGCGTCTTCCATGTGCAGCTGGAGGTCACCGACATCAACGACAATGCCCCCATCTTCCCCTCCGCCCGAAAAAACCTCAGCATCGCGGAATCATCGTTGCCGGGGTCTCGTTTCCCGCTGGAGGGCGCGTCGGATGCGGATATCGGAGCGAACGCGCAGCTCTCCTACACGCTCAGCGCCAGCGAACATTTCGGTTTGGAAGTGAAATCCAAAGACGAAAATAAATTTTCCGTACTTCTAGTACTCACGAAACCTCTGGACCGCGAGACGATTCCCGTGCACCGTTTGGTGCTGACGGCGAGTGACGGGGGCCGGCCGTCTCTGACAGGGACAATGGAGCTGGTGATCTCGGTGCTGGATGCGAACGACAACGCACCTCAGTTCAATCAGTCGGTGTATAAAGTGCAGCTGCCGGAAAATACGGCTCCGGGAACTGTGTTTTTCCAGCTAACAGCGACAGACAAAGATGAGGGAAGTAATCGAGAAATATATTATTCTTTCAGCGACGCGGTTCCTGCAAAAATTCAGGACGTTTTCAAAATTGACGAAAAATCCGGGGAAATACGGACTGTTGGGGAACTCGATTTCGAGGATATTCAATCATACGATCTGGAGATAGAAGCGAGAGATAAAGGGACCCCCCCTCTATCGGGTCACTGCAGCGTGGTGCTGGAAGTGCTGGATGTGAACGACAACGCGCCCGAGGTGTGGGTGACGTCGCTGTCGGTGCCGGTATCGGAGGACGCGTCGGTGGGGACGGTGGTGGCCCTGCTGAGCGTGTCGGACCGAGACTCGGGGGCGAACGGGCGCGTGCGGTGCTGGGTGTGGCCGGCGTCGCCGTTCGGTCTGGAGGCGACGTTCGCGGGCTCGTACTCGCTGGTGCTGCGCGAGGCGCTGGACCGGGAGCGGGTGTCGGAGTACGAGGTGGAGGTGCGTGTGGAGGACGGCGGGGCGCCGGCGCTGCGCGCCAGGCGCGGTCTGCGGGTGCCGGTGTCGGACGTGAACGACAACGCGCCCGCGTTCGCGCAGGCCGTGTACACGGTGCTGGCGCGGGAGAACAACTTGGCGGGCGCGGAGCTGGCGCGGCTGTGGGCGCGAGACCCGGACGAGGGGGGCAACGGGCGCGTGAGCTACTCGGTGTGGGATGGCAGCGTGGGCGCGGGCGGCGGGGCCGCGGGTTCGAGCGGGTGGCGTGCGGCGTCGAGCTACGTGTCGGTGGACGCGGAGAGCGGGCGCCTGTGGGCGCTGCAGCCCTTGGACTACGAGGAGCTGCAGGTGCTGCAGTTCGAGGTGCGCGCGGTGGACGCGGGCGAGCCGCCGCTGTGCGGCAACGCCACGGTGCAGCTCTTCGTGCTGGACGAGAACGACAACGCGCCGGCGCTGCTGCCGCCCGCGGGCTCGGCGCCGGAGGCGGGCGGCGTGGCGGCCGAGGCGTCGTCGTTGTCGTCGGTGCCGGGTTCGGAGTCGGTGTCGGGCACGCTGTGGGCGTGGGCGGCGTGGGGGGCGCCGGCGGGCCAGGTGGTGGCGAAGATCCGCGCCGTGGACGCCGACTCGGGCTACAACGCGTGGCTGCGCTACGAGCTGTGGGAGCCGCGGGGCAAGGGCCCGTTCCGCGTGGGGCTCTACAGCGGCGAGGTGAGCACGGCGCGGCCGCTGGACGAGGCGGACGGCCCTCGCCACAGGCTGCTGATCGTCGTGCGCGACCACGGCGAGCCGGCGCGCTCGGCCACGGCCACGCTCAGCGTGTCGCTGCTCGAGGCGGCCGAGGCGGCGCTGGCCGCGGGATCGTCGTCGTCGTCGTCATTGTCGCGGTCGTCGGTGGGCGTGGATGTCGGCGCGGGTGCGGCGAGCGCGGCGACGAACGTGTGGCTGGTGGTGGCGATCTGCGCCGTGTCGAGCGTGTTCCTGCTGGCGCTGGTGCTGTACGGGGCGTCGCGCTGGGCGCCGCGGGCGGCCGTGCTGTCGGGGCCCGGGCCCACGACGCTGGTGTGCGCCAGCGAAGTGGGCAGCTGGTCGTACTCGCAGCGCCACAGCCGCAGCCTGTGCGTGGCGGACGGCGCGGCCAAGAGCGACCTCATGGTTTTCAGCCCCAACTTCCCTCCTCCTCCTCCGCCGCCCGGCCCCGCGGCCAAGGACACGCAGCCGGAGCCGTCCTCTCTCCTCGACACGGTCAGTGGCGCTGCTTTACTCTCTTCTTTCACCCGTTCCTAAGTCTTTTGTCCTTCCGGCCGTGCCGGCTCTGTGGGAATCCGCGCTCGGTTACCGCGGCCCGAGAGTGATGAATGCTTGACGGGTGCTTAAGGATATCAACGGTTCGTTTGTATCTGCCGTGGGTGGGAAATTACTGTAGTCTGGGCTCTCGGATTAGTTAGGGTGCCTAGCTGGTTTTGCTGTTCTGGGTGTGTGGTTCTCCCTTGGAATGAAATAATTTTCATAGCCATAAGAAATGTCAGGAGATGTCAGTTTTGCGGATAAAGTTTTTGGTTTCTGGTGTGTAGCGTTTCCACCCGAGCTTGCTTGTCTGGTTGCAAGGACAGTCAAGCTATGGTGATTAATGTCCCCCAGTTACCATGCACCACTTTCTTTCCCTTTTTAAATGCCAACTTTGTAAGTGTTAGACTGTTTTATTTTCGAAATCTTTCTCCCTTCTTTTCCCTCTGCAAGGGATTTGATGCAAGATGACAACTAGAATTTCAAGGAAAAAGTTCCCCTTTTGGTTTCTTCAACAGAGTCGTTAAGAAAGTAGGGAAGGCAGTGGGAACTTCTGCTCGCGTCATTTTTTGAGGTATCTTCTTGCTTTGCTTTATATCATAAAGTTTCGGGCAGAGGAATATGCCCTGCGGGAAAGTGTTACAAAGGTGAAAGAGTGTGCCTCGAGCTAAATGTTAGAAAGGGGCACTTTATTTTTCTGCTGCTCATGTTCCCTTGGTTGAGGAATTGTGTTGCTGGACGGAGAAGTAACTTGAAAAGCACTGGCCTGTTTGATGGTATTGCAAAATTTCCATGGAGTGCCACATTGTTTCAAAAACCTACTAAAGTTTCAGGAAAGGCCAGAAAGCCGCGTTCCAACTGTTGGTGATTAAATGCTGCTAATTCCGTCTCCTGCCCCTGGGACTCAATATCCCCAGGTAACTTTCCCTAGTATTAAGCTGCAACGATGGCCACATTAGTGGTGGGATATTGTCTTGTTGTCATGGTGTTGGGATATGTGTACGTGCATGTCAAACCCTGCACAGCAGCACCGCCTTGGTGTTCTATGGTAAAATTTCTCCCAGCTATTTGATATCATTGTTGCTGTTGTGTATAGGCAATTTAGTTTGGTTCCCTTGAATAATAAATCCATGTTGACTGAGCTCATAGCTCACAGCTCTAATCACAGAATCTCGAAGAACTCGAATGTACAACTCGGTTGTATTTCCATATGAGTTTGCTGAAAGGGCAAAAAATACTTTGTGTGGAGTTCATAAATCTAGGAAGTCTGTTTACTAGACAGTGGGTGTCTGTGCAGGCCTCTGTAAACTCCTAGTGCTGATCATGAGGGAAGACGAGGATATGCAAATGCCTGGGTCATGGTCAGAGTGGGGTTTACAGCTGGAGCATGATATTAAGGTGGAGCAGTGTCTGAATATTCTGGCAGTGGTCCTGCAAGTGGCGCTGAGTAGGATCTGGAAATGCATCACAGGGAGAGTGGCCATAAGTAGAGGACAGTCTGGACTGATGGGAATGAAGATCCTGAGTAGGATATGGTCTGCATCACTGGGGAAAAAGTCGAGAACATTTCTTTAGATATGGAGATTTCAATTCCCACGGCATGAGAGACAGGATTTCTGTAGAAAACTTTGGAACTGTCCCAGCACCCAATGCTGCTTACCTGGGATGCTGTCAGGCGCTCCAGAAGTTCTGCATATCTTATGGTGCTGTTGTTCTTCGTGGCATTGCTGTTTGGGACATATCTGCCATGCTCGGCTTCAATTAATTGCTGTTGATTTGGAATGTTGTTGCACAAATAGAAGGTTTTGGAAATTTGGATGATGCTCCTGAACCACCTCCGAACCTCTCCTTGGTTACCTCTGCCCTGGGAAGGGAAAGAAGGGAGAGCATGGGATCATCAGGAATTTTTCTCTCTCCTTTCACCAACCCCTTGTGTTTTGTTTTATTTCTCTCACATATACATGGTGTTGGAAGAGTGAATAAGGTGTAGACTGCTGAATTTTGACAGCTGTCAAGTGTCAGGTACTTGAGCCATTTCCTAGCAGTGTGGGGGATGTCTACATTGCTCTTCTAAGTTTCACTTTGAGAGATTGTCCTTAGCTTTCAAGCGTTCTTCCTTGCTTCTCCTGTGATAGAAGTGCATAAGAGACACTTTGCAGTCCCGTTTCTGCGGAATAAGCAGAAACTTTTGTTTCTGTCCAACTTGCCCAGAAAAACGGATCATGTTAACTGAAAATGTAATTTACAATGAATACTCGTGTTCTCAAAATATTTCATTTTCTGAAGAAGAACTAATCAGTGATGCTACAGGTAAGTCACTTGCACATGAAGTGGATGAATCTGAGGGATAGATGTAGTTCTACTTCTTTTCAGTTGTGGTATCTTTATGTTGGATTGACCAAATACTGACTCCTGGATGAGCACAGCACCGCTGTCTGTGTTTGTTCTTTTCCTGCTGCTTCCAGGCATATCCCGATTGTGTGGCTCCCAGCAGGGATGGAGGAAGGACCACAATGCGTTTCGTGGAGTTGCTGTGTTGGGAGTTAAGGGGATGTTCTTAGTGAAAATGCCGTGGTGTTATCTTCATGGTTTCAGTCTGGCTGCATGTCAGGTTGTTCATGCTGATGAAGCCGAGGCGTTTGGTGGGGACTTCTGTCGCTGGATACCGAGGTTCTCGGTGTGTTGTTGTGACAGTGCATGCCTGCGTGAAAGGGAAAGCAAGAGCTTGACTTTCATTGTACAAGTGGAAGATGAGGCACAAGAAAACTCTTCATTGAGATATAAGAAGAGTACTTGGAAGGTGTGGTTGCTTTTTCCGTATTCTTGGAGGATTTGGGCTCTTTGTAGTAGCCACGCATACGCAAGCGTCTGGGGGCTTACTTGTCGTGGATTCTGTTCTTATGTAGGAGAGCACTTTTCTGCCATATGATCCTATGTGCACAGAAAGGAGGAAAAGGAGAAGAGGAATGAAGAAGGAAGGAACGAAGTAAAAACGAGTTTACTGGCATGTCTCAGATGCTATCGCTGTGCACAGAAACGGAGGAGGGTAGAAGAGGGGGACATAAAAGGAATGAGAGAAGAGAAAAAAATCAAAGGAAAATGTTACAAAGGAATGACACAAGGAGGTAACTAAGGATGAAAGACGACAACATGAAAGAAGAAAAAAACAGCAAAGGAGATAAGTACCCACCGACTTTGCCTCTAATTGCTGGGCGGAGCTGGTTCCCAACGTCCCCGCCTCGCTTAGAATACCCTGGGGTCCGCTGCGGAAGCTGCTGAGGAAGTGTTGGAGGATCCGACTGGTTTTCTGTGAAGCTGGACGCCGGAAGCGACTAGCGAGTTAGAGGAAGGACGAAGGAAGCGAGTGAAAAAGAAAAATGCACAAAGAATAACATTAAGGACAAGCAGGGTCGGAAGACACGCCTGGAAGAAATGGTCACTGCGGGTCGGATGCGGGGCCACTATTGCCAAGCATGAAAGGCGGCGGAGCAGCGCACGGTGTCGCTGCAGGCTCAGGAACGGCGTGTGGGCGGCTCCGCCCCGGTGCGGCGGAGAGCCCGGCTGTGAGCGCGGGGGGGCGGCGCGGGCCGGGCAGCAGAGCCGGTGCGTCCGGGCGGCGGCGGGGAGCCGTGCGGGGCCCGTGCCGGGGCCCGTGCCGGGGCCGGCAGGCAGAGGCAAAGGCGGAGCTACAAGGGCGGCGAGAGCAGCGGCAGGGATGGAGGAGCGTTGTTGTGCGGCGGTGCGGGTGCTGGTGCTGCAGGCGGCCTGGGCGCTGGCGGGCGGGCAGGTGCGGTACTCGGTGCCGGAGGAAGCCAAGGCCGGCACGGTGGTGGGCCGTCTGGCGCAGGACCTGGGCCTGGAGGCGGGCGAGGCGGAGGCGCGGCGGCTGCGGCTGGTGGCGCAGGGCCGGCGGGCGAGCGTGGAGGTGAGCGGGGCGAGCGGCGCGCTGCTGGTGAGCTCACGGCTCGACCGGGAGGAGCTGTGCGGCAAGAGCTCGCCGTGCGCGCTGCGCCTGGAGGTGCTGCTGGATCGGCCGCTGCGCGTCTTCCATGTGCAGCTGGAGGTCACCGACATCAACGACAATGCCCCCATCTTCCCCTCCGCCCGAAAAAACCTCAGCATCACGGAATTCACCACCCTGCCGGGGTCTCGTTTCCCGCTGGAGGGCGCGTCGGATGCGGATATCGGAGCGAACGCGCAGCTCTCCTACACACTCAGCCCCAGCGAGCACTTCTCTCTGGATTTACAAAAAACCGAAGAGGACGGTGAGTCCTTATTCCTGGTGCTCACGAAATCTCTGGACCGCGAGACGATTCCGGTGCACCGTTTGGTGCTGACGGCGAGTGACGGCGGCCGGCCATCTCTTACAGGCACTGTGCAACTGGTGATCTCGGTGTTGGATGTGAACGACAATATGCCCCGCTTCAACCAGTCCTTATACAAAGTGCAGCTGTCAGAAAACGCAGAACGAGGCACTTTGGTGATTAAACTAAATGCCACTGATTTGGATGAGGGGTCGAACAGTAATATCTCCTACTCTCTCCAAATCCTGTCCCCACAGGATGGAAGAGATGTTTTCAGAATTGACAGAAACAGCGGAGAGATCCTTCTTACGAGTGATTTAGACTTTGAGGATGTTAGTCTCTATCGCCTGCAAGTGGACGCGACAGACAAAGGGACACCTCCGCTTTCTGGTCACTGCAAGGTGGTGCTGGAGGTGGTGGACGTGAACGACAACGCGCCCGAGGTGTGGGTGACGTCGCTGTCGGTGCCGGTATCGGAGGACGCGTCGGTGGGGACGGTGGTGGCCCTGCTGAGCGTGTCGGACCGAGACTCGGGGGCGAACGGGCGCGTGCGGTGCTGGGTGTGGCCGGCGTCGCCGTTCGGTCTGGAGGCGACGTTCGCGGGCTCATACTCGCTGGTGCTGCGCGAGGCGCTGGACCGGGAGCGGGTGTCGGAGTACGAGGTGGAGGTGCGTGCGGAGGACGGCGGGGCGCCGGCGCTGCGCGCCAGGCGCGGTCTGCGGGTGCCGGTGTCGGACGTGAACGACAACGCGCCCGCGTTCGCGCAGGCCGTGTACACGGTGCTGGCGCGGGAGAACAACTTGGCGGGCGCGGAGCTGGCGCGGCTGTGGGCGCGGGACCCGGACGAGGCGGGCAACGGGCGCGTGAGCTACTCGGTGTGGGAGGGCGGCGTGGGCGCGGGCGGCGGGGCCGGGGGTTCGAGCGGGTGGCGTGCTGCGTCGAGCTACGTGTCGGTGGACGCGGAGAGCGGGCGCCTGTGGGCGCTGCGGCCCTTGGACTACGAGGAGCTGCAGGTGCTGCAGTTCGAGGTGCGCGCGGTGGACTCGGGCGAGCCGCCGCTGTGCGGCAACGCCACGGTGCAGCTCTTCGTGCTGGACGAGAACGACAACGCGCCGGCGCTGCTGCCGCCCGCGGGCTCGGCGCCGGAGGCGGGCGGCGTGGCGGCCGAGGCGTCGTCGTTGTCGTCGGTGCCGGGTTCGGAGTCGGTGTCGGGCACGCTGTGGGCGTGGGCGGCGTGGGGGGCGCCGGCGGGCCAGGTGGTGGCGAAGATCCGCGCCGTGGACGCCGACTCGGGCTACAACGCGTGGCTGCGCTACGAGCTGTGGGAGCCGCGGGGCAAGGGCCCGTTCCGCGTGGGGCTCTACAGCGGCGAGGTGAGCACGGCGCGGCCGCTGGACGAGGCGGACGGCCCTCGCCACAGGCTGCTGATCGTCGTGCGCGACCACGGCGAGCCGGCGCGCTCGGCCACGGCCACGCTCAGCGTGTCGCTGCTCGAGGCGGCCGAGGCGGCGCTGGCCGCGGGATCGTCGTCGTCGTCGTCATTGTCGCGGTCGTCGGTGGGCGTGGATGTCGGCGCGGGTGCGGCGAGCGCGGCGACGAACGTGTGGCTGGTGGTGGCGATCTGCGCCGTGTCGAGCGTGTTCCTGCTGGCGCTGGTGCTGTACGGGGCGTCGCGCTGGGCGCCGCGGGCGGCCGTGCTGTCGGGGCCCGGGCCCACGACGCTGGTGTGCGCCAGCGAAGTGGGCAGCTGGTCGTACTCACAGCGCCACAGCCGCAGCCTGTGCGTGGCGGACGGCGCGGCCAAGAGCGACCTCATGGTTTTCAGCCCCAACTTCCCTCCTCCTCCTCCGCCGCCCGGCCCCGCGGCCAAGGACACGCAGCCGGAGCCGTCCGCTCTCCTCGACACGGTCAGTGTTCCTTCCTTCCTTTCCTTCTCTGTTGATTCTCATTCGCCCTCTGGGTATTTGCTGTTTGAATGCGGGTTGAGTTCCCACGGCTTAGGGACGTTGGGTACTTAGCGGGTTTTTAAGGCACCTTTGCATCTCTCCCAGCGTCCTTGCTCAAGCCCGCAGTTCTTTTCTGTGAGGAGTCTAGAATGTAAATATGGCAGCGCCCTCGAGCAGTTACTGTAGGCAGGTGATGTTTGGTGCTGTAGCTGTGAGTTGTTTTGCTCTAGAGATTAATTCCTGTCCTGTGCGACGAGAGGTGCCCGGAGATGAGATTTGCAGGAACCAAGGGGGTTGTATTGCTCATGTGTAGCATTTCCACCGGCGTTGGGTAAAGCAGGTCAAGACAAGCCTGGCTGTGGTGGTGACAGACTCGCTATGTACCACCTCACTGCCTTTGCTGTATGTTTATCGTGCTGGTATTCATTGGTCTTTTTTTTGAAACTCCCCTCCTGCTCTTTAATTGTGGTCATGTGAAGATATGGTGGAAGGTGAAAAGTGGGAATTCTAGTATTAAAGTTCTCTATTATGGATCTACTATGATATTCATTTAGAAAATAGGGTGGCTGTGGCAGAGATTTCCTGTGATCTTCCTATGATCTTTTTGCAAGTACCATGTTGTTTTGATTGGTAGTAGAAAGCATTCCGGGAGAAGAGTGTGTCCCAAGGTATGTGTTTCAAAAGGGAAATTTATGTTTTCTTTTCCTGCTGCCCATGTTCTGGAGGATTTTCATTTCTGACCTGAGACCTAGTATGAAGTACACCGTCCTGTTTTGATGTTCTCTCAAAATTTGCATCAATTGTCACATCAATGCTCAAGGCTTCAAAGGGCTTTAAACGTGGAAATCTTCACTTTTGTAATGAACAAACAAACAAATAGCCCCCACTCAAGATCAGAGAATCACCTTTCCTCACCAATTCTCAACTAACATTCTTCTACACAGGCAGAATGATATGTTAGTGTGGTGCCCTCGCCACAGTTTTGGTTCCTCCTTTGGAGCGTAAAATCAATGCCATTACTGTTTAGAGGTTCCAACATCACCTTTGAAAATAGTATTCCCACAGAGAAGCATTAGAAAACGTGAAGTGTCAACAGCAGAGCATCTGCCATACACTGTGTTGGTGATACCATCTGTGTTTTTTTTAGCGTGTCGTTGCTGGGAAGGATAAGCAATGGTCACATTGTACCTTATGGTAGGAAAGGAAACTGTGATCTATTGTATGGAGTAGGGCCTGGTCCTTTTTCTGCAGGGAAAGGTAACCAAGAGCAGCAGCATGATTTGTGTGGGGAAACAGAAAATCCTTGGGGAGACCATGGATTGTGTTATAAGAAAATATCATGAGGTTATATATTTGTCTTTAGAAAACATCTCAGAGTGGAGGAGTGAAGGATGTGTACAGGAAAGAGTGAGACATTGAGAGAAGAGAGTGTTCTTACTGAGGAAGCTTTCCTAGGTCCTATGGGTCTGGAGTGGGAGGCCTTTCTGCTAATGAGGCAATGTGTGACACAGAAATGTCCAAAATGTCCTTTGCAGTCTCTCTACCAGAGACTCTCTCTACTGCTGTGCCTGCCTGATGTAGGCCATGAATTGGTAAGAGCTTTGAGATGGAGAGTGCTGAATGTTGTCTGATGAAACAGCTTTTACAGGTTCAAGGTTTCAAGGTGTCATGGGAGGGGAACGCTTAAACTTGCTGTCCTTGTGTAGTAGTGGGCTTCCATAGTAGTGTCTCCAGCTGTAGATTTTGCCATGATGGTTCCTTGCTCCTCCTCAGATGGGATTTTCAAGGATTTATTTTATTACACATAGCTGTAATTTTTATGTGCTCAACTTCCTTTAGTTGTGAACTGCACAAGTGGCCTCAGTAAAGATGGTGTGTCCTGATGTCACATGTGGATTGTTCTGATGTCTGCAAGAACGCTCTAAAAGCTGCATGATTAGCCCAGTTCATGTGCTACAAGTTGTCCCACACGGCTGATGCTGTGAGTGCTGCTGTGCTTTGACACTTGCTGTATTCTCTTGCAGAAATCAAACTTTGTGGACTGAGATCAGAGCTGTCATAGATCTAATCACAGAATTTTTATGAGCTCGAATGTGCAGCTCTGTGGCGTTTCTACCTGAGAATACTGAAAAGGAGCTAAGCATTCATGCTGAAGATCATGTAACTGGGAAGAGCTTTTGGATATTCTGTACATGTTTTGTGGTGATCATGAAGGAAGATGAGGATCACGTGCAGATTGGGATTTATAGACAGAGCATGGTGCTGAGTTTGAGCAATGTTAGATATTTTGGCAGTGTTCTGCATGTGGCACTAAATAAGGCCTGGGCCTGTGTGATGGGGAGGGTGAATTTGAATGGGGAAGAGTGTTGCTCCATGAAAATGGAGATGCTTAATAGAACACGGCCTGTGTCATCGTGGAGGAACTGGAGAATATCTGGTCAGTTGTGGACATCTCATTTCCCATGCCTTGTGATAGAGGATGTCCATAGAAAGCCTTGAGAAAAGTCCCACCACGTAGTGCTGCTCTTCTGGGATCCTCTCAGGACCTCCACCAGTTCTCTGTAATCTTGCTTTCGATTGCTCCCTGTGATAATACAGCTTATGAAGTGACTTGCTATCACTGTCTTTAATCACTTGTCTTTGATGTGGAATTTTCTTGATCAAACAGAAGAGTTTTTGAAATTTGTACCATTCTGCCATCCTTTCTTGGGTCATTGCATGAGTCATCTCCCTGGTCTTGTTCTTTTCTCTGGCATTAGGGGACACTGTCCCTTCAAACAAATACTCCTAGTCCTGGAGTTTCTTTTTCTGATGAAGCAAGCAGTGATGCTCCGGGTGAGTTATTCCTACAAGAAGAGGCTGTGTGTGAGAGCCAGGTTTGGTTCCTGTGATGCCTTAAGTTTTAGCTTTCATATTTTCCAGGATCTGTACTGCATTAGTGTGTAACTCTTACTTTCCTATGAAGTGTTAGCAAGTTCTCCTCACAGCTTAGTTAGACAAGACAATTATTTTCCAGCCTGAGAACCAAGGACACCGTTGCAGGTTCTGGCCCAAAAAATGTAAACAACAGCGAATTGAGGAGAGCAATCTGGGAGGATGGGACTTCATAACCTGAAGCTGTAATTGGACAATTAACCCCAATATGTAAATGGACCAAATCTTATAGAAGTGTGAAAACTTGTGACCCTTCGTCCATCTTGGGTGTAGCCTTGTCCAGGCTCTTGTATTGACCAAGGTGAATCCTTTGAAGACCTTTTTAATGACTAATTACTTTATTCCTTTAACACTGTCTAGCCTCTATTCTAGGTGCCTCTCAAGGCATCACCTGGTCAGCTGTGATATCTTCATGTTGGATCGACTGAATATTGCCTGAATTGAAATTCCTGTAAGTTTGGAGCACCATTATGTGCTCTCATTTGATTCTGCTGCTGCTTCCTTGCACAGGGTGAGAAGGGAGCAGCACAGACAGATGAAAAGTGGCCTTAATGCTTTTCTAGGAGTAGATGTGTTAGACCTGAAGAGGATGCTTTCAGTGACAATGCCGTGGTGAATTTTATAATAGCTCTGCAGGTGAAAAATGAGTCAGACAGAATTGCTCTTCATCAGGGTAAATAACAAGTGTGGTATCATCATGCTTTTTTTTTTGCAGCATTTTGTAGGATTATCATACTGGACTCTGTTGGGTTTGATTTTGCAAAGGAGAGATTCCCTTGGGTCACTTAGACTCTGGAGCCTTTTTTGTATTAGATGCCTGAGTGGGTGGACTCTTCTCTGATCTAAGAAATCGGTTATTTAGTATATTATTGCTTTCCCTATTTATTTATTGGATCGTTGAGATTACTGAAGGCTCCAAATGTGGCTTTGATGCTGAAGGGAGAGGATGTTGTAGGTGCATGGTGTAGTGGAGAAAAGCAAGAAGGCTATTCCCTGTCATGAGGAATGAGAGGTGGAAGGGCAGAGCCGTTTGGCTGAAGGGCGTGTCTGTGCTTCATGGTGTGGCTGTGTAGCTATTTTAAAAACATTTCCTGAAGGGGAAAAAATAATAGAAGATACAAAGATGGCAGCAACAGACAAGGCAAGAGAAAGACTGCACAGCGAGAAGAGAAAGAAAAGGCCAAGCAAAGAAGAAAAAAAAGATAAAAAGAGAGGAGTAAAAGGATGAAGAAGTGGAATAAAAGAAGCAATGGAAGGAATGGTTGCAAGGAAGAGGAATGATGATGTTTTCCAAAGGATGTGTTCATTGAGAGGATTATATAAACATTTAGAAAAAGTTAGTAAAGGAAATAGAAGGACATAATAGATAAGGAAAGAAAATGAGAAGAAGGAAGTAAAAAATATGACAGTTAAGACGATGAAGAACACATAGGGAAAGAACTAGGAAAAGGAAGGAAAAGAGAGAAAAAAAGAAGAGAAAGAATAGCAGAAGAAAATGAAGGAGAAAAGGCGAATATAGAAGTAAAAGGTAAAACAGAAAGGGGGGAAGGAAGTAACAAAGAAAGAAGAGAATGGAAGAAAAAAGATGAAGATAAAGGATTAGATCAGCAGGCACCGACCTTATGTTTAGACGCTGAGCAGACGTGGTCCGTAATAGGCTTTCCCCCGGTTGCAACATCGTGCCCCAGCGCTGATACACCATAATTAGCCCTGATAGCTCCGACCTCGATGGTTTCCGCCGCAACGCGGGAGTAAACTGTCGAATTGCAGGCGATGGTAAAGAAGAATGAAGATTGTCCTAATCTTTAAGATATTTCCACTTCCTTTTCAAAAGGACAAGGCACAGGAGACGCAAAAATAGAAAAGAATAGAAAGACTGCAAAGGAAAGAGTAGGAAAGAGAAAGGAAAGGCAAACCGCTGACGATAATGGAAGAAATGAAGAAGAAGAGGGAGAGAAATGAACCTAGGCAAGCAATAAACAAAAGGAGATAAGAAAAATAAGGGCAAATAGGAAGAAACGGCAGAGGAGATGCCCATAATGGAGCGGAGGCCAAGGAGATGTGGCAGAGCGTGTGAGGCGGCGGAGCAGCGCACGGTGTCGCTGCAGGCTCAGGAACGGCGTGTGGGCGGCTCCGCCCCGGTGCGGCGGAGAGCCCGGCTGTGAGCGCGGGGGGGCGGCACGGGCCGGGCAGCAGAGCCGGTGCGTCCGGGCGGCGGCGGGGAGCCGTGCGGGGCCCGTGCCGGGGCCGGCAGGCAGAGCTACAAGGGCGGCGAGAGCAGCGGCAGGGATGGAGGAGCGTTGTTGTGCGGCGGTGCGGGTGCTGGTGCTGCAGGCGGCCTGGGCGCTGGCGGGCGGGCAGGTGCGGTACTCGGTGCCGGAGGAAGCCAAGGCCGGCACGGTGGTGGGCCGTCTGGCGCAGGACCTGGGCCTGGAGGCGGGCGAGGCGGAGGCGCGGCGGCTGCGGCTGGTGGCGCAGGGCCGGCGGGCGAGCGTGGAGGTGAGCGGGGCGAGCGGCGCGCTGCTGGTGAGCTCGCGGCTCGACCGGGAGGAGCTGTGCGGCAAGAGCTCGCCGTGCGCGCTGCGCCTGGAGGTGCTGCTGGATCGGCCGCTGCGCGTCTTCCATGTGCAGCTGGAGGTCACCGACATCAACGACAATGCCCCCATCTTCCCCTCCGCCCGAAAAAATCTCAGCATCGCGGAATCATCGTTGCCGGGGTCTCGTTTCCCGCTGGAGGGCGCGTCGGATGCGGATATCGGAGCGAACGCGCAGCTGTCCTACACACTCAGCCCCAGCGAGCATTTTTCTGTGGATTTACAAAAATCTAATGATGGAAATGTTGTACCCGATCTTGTTTTAACGAAATCTCTGGATCGCGAGACGATTCCCGTTCACCGGTTGGTGGTCACAGCGAGTGACGCGGGCCGGCCGTCACTGACAGGGACAATGGAGCTGGTGATCTTGGTGGTGGATGCGAACGACAACGCGCCCCAGTTCAACCAGTCAGTGTATAAAGTGCAACTGCCGGAGAACGCTGCGGTGGGGACGCTGTTGGCGCGGGTGAATGCCACTGATGCGGACGAAGGAAGTAATAGCGAAGTGAACTTTGATGCGATCTCCTTCATTCCGCCGAGTGGACGAGATGTCATTTCCGTCGATCCGAAGACTGGGGAAATTCATCTCACAGCAGCCTTGGACTTCGAAGAAGTCAGTATATTTGATTTTCGTATTGAGGCGAGAGACCAAGGAACACCCCCACTGTCTGGTCACTGCCGAGTCGTGTTGGAAGTGCTGGACGTGAACGACAACGCGCCCGAGGTGTGGGTGACGTCGCTGTCGGTGCCGGTATCGGAGGACGCGTCGGTGGGGACGGTGGTGGCCCTGCTGAGCGTGTCGGACCGAGACTCGGGGGCGAACGGGCGCGTGCGGTGCTGGGTGTGGCCGGCGTCGCCGTTCGGTCTGGAGGCGACGTTCGCGGGCTCGTACTCGCTGGTGCTGCGCGAGGCGCTGGACCGGGAGCGGGTGTCGGAGTACGAGGTGGAGGTGCGTGCGGAGGACGGCGGGGCGCCGGCGCTGCGCGCCAGGCGCGGTCTGCGGGTGCCGGTGTCGGACGTGAACGACAACGCGCCCGCGTTCGCGCAGGCCGTGTACACGGTGCTGGCGCGGGAGAACAACTTGGCGGGCGCGGAGCTGGCGCGGCTGTGGGCGCGGGACCCGGACGAGGGGGGCAACGGGCGCGTGAGCTACTCGGTGTGGGAGGGCGGCGTGGGCGCGGGCGGCGGGGCCGCGGGTTCGAGCGGGTGGCGTGCGGCGTCGAGCTACGTGTCGGTGGACGCGGAGAGCGGGCGCCTGTGGGCGCTGCAGCCCTTGGACTACGAGGAGCTGCAGGTGCTGCAGTTCGAGGTGCGCGCGGTGGACGCGGGCGAGCCGCCGCTGTGCGGCAACGCCACGGTGCAGCTCTTCGTGCTGGACGAGAACGACAACGCGCCGGCGCTGCTGCCGCCCGCGGGCTCGGCGCCGGAGGCGGGCGGCGTGGCGGCCGAGGCGTCGTCGTTGTCGTCGGTGCCGGGTTCGGAGTCGGTGTCGGGCACGCTGTGGGCGTGGGCGGCGTGGGGGGCGCCGGCGGGCCAGGTGGTGGCGAAGATCCGCGCCGTGGACGCCGACTCGGGCTACAACGCGTGGCTGCGCTACGAGCTGTGGGAGCCGCGGGGCAAGGGCCCGTTCCGCGTGGGGCTCTACAGCGGCGAGGTGAGCACGGCGCGGCCGCTGGACGAGGCGGACGGCCCTCGCCACAGGCTGCTGATCGTCGTGCGCGACCACGGCGAGCCGGCGCGCTCGGCCACGGCCACGCTCAGCGTGTCGCTGCTCGAGGCGGCCGAGGCGGCGCTGGCCGCGGGATCGTCGTCGTCGTCGTCATTGTCGCGGTCGTCGGTGGGCCTGGATGTCGGTGCTGGTGCGGCGAGCGCGGCGACGAACGTGTGGCTGGTGGTGGCGATCTGCGCCGTGTCGAGCGTGTTCCTGCTGGCGCTGGTGCTGTACGGGGCGTCGCGCTGGGCGCCGCGGGCGGCCGTGCTGTCGGGGCCCGGGCCCACGACGCTGGTGTGCGCCAGCGAAGTGGGCAGCTGGTCGTACTCGCAGCGCCACAGCCGCAGCCTGTGCGTGGCGGACGGCGCGGCCAAGAGCGACCTCATGGTTTTCAGCCCCAACTTCCCTCCTCCTCCTCCACCGCCGCCCGGCCCCGCGGCCAAGGACACGCAGCCGGAGCCGTCCGCTCTCCTCGACACGGTCAGTGCTCCTTCCTTCCTTTCCTTCTCTGTTGATTCTCATTCTCCCCCTGGGTCGTACTGTTTGAATGCGGGTTCAGTTCCCCCGGCTTAGGGACATTGCGTACTTGGCAGGTGCTTTAGGATGGCAGTGGCACCTTGACATCTGTCACAACGTCCTTGCCGTATCCCCCGGCTCTTTCTGGGGGTGGTTCAGAATGTAGATACGGCAACACCCTCGAGCAGTTACTGTAGGCTGCTGAGTTTTGGTGCTGTAAACGTCAGTTGTTCCCCACGAGAATTAAATTCCTGTCGTGTGCGACAAGAGGTGCCCGGAAGTTTGAGATTTGCAGACAACAAATGGTTCTGTTGCTGATGTGTAGCATTTCCACCCGCGTTGCGTGAAGGAGTTCAAGAGAGGCAGGCTGTGGTTGTTGCAGGCGCTATGTACCGCCTCACTGCCTGTGCTGGTATTCACTTGTCTTTTTATTAAAACTCTCCTCCTCTTTAATTGTGGTCATGTGAAGGCATGATGGAAGGAAAAAAGTGGATATTCAAGAATCAAAGTTTTCTATTATGGTTCTACTATGAGACTCATTTAGAAAATAGGGTAGTTGTGGCAAAGATTTCCTATGATCTATCTATGACAGTTTTGAAATTATGATGTTATTGTGGTTAGTAGTATAAAGCATTCACGGTGAAGGGTGTGACCCAAAGTTTGTGTTTCAAAGGCAAATTTATGTCTTGTTTACCTGCTGCGCCCGTTCCGGAGGATTTCCGTTTCTGACCAGAGACCTAGTGTGAAATACACTGGCCTGTTTTGATGTTTTTTCAAAATTTGCATAAATGGTGACATCGTTTAAAAAGCCCTGGCAATCTCTTCTGTAATGAAGAAATAAAGCAACAACCCCAAAAATCAAAGAACCACCATTGCCCACCAAGTCTCAAATAACATTCTCCTATACAGTAATTGTCACGTGTTAGACTTGTGTTGTCACCAGCCCTTCGGGTTTTTTCTCAGAGCATGACATCAACGTCATCACCATGTAGAGTTGTCCCAATATCATCTTTAGAAAGGGTTTTGCTCCCAGGTCTGCCACGTTTCCATCTGCTATAGCTGCAGCATTAGAAAACATGATCTGTCAGCATCAGAGGTTCTGCTATAACTGCACTGATGATGCTGTCGCTGCGATTTTTATGGTGCTGTCATTGCTGAGAAGGAGAAGCCAAAACCATGTTGGTCCTTCTGGAGGGTGACCTTGAGAAGTGGGAAAACATGGTTTTGGGGAAACTGCAAATCCATGGGAAGGCCATGGGTCAGGACATAAGAAAAGAACGTGAGAATATATGTTTGTGATGAGAACACGTCTCAGTGGTGAGTGGAGGATGCCTAAAGGAAAGTGTGAGGCAGGATGGGAACAGAATGCTCTTGCCAAGGATGATTTCCCCGGCCCTAAGGGTCTGGAGTGGGACACCTTCCTGATCATGAGACAGTGTGTGATACTGAAATGCTCACAGATGTTCCTTTGAGTTTCTCAGTATCTTTCATCAGAGACAAGGCCTTGAGCTGCTGCCTGCCTGGTGTAGGCCATGTCTTGGTAAGAGCCGGTGAGATGGAGAGTGCTGAATGTTGTCTGATGAGCTGCTTATTTCAGAAATTTGGTGTTGTGGAAGGGGAACGCTTCAAGCTGATGTTCTGTTATGGTCGTGGGCAATCACAGTCGTTTTCGCCGCCACTGGTGTTGCCACGATTGTTCCTTGCTCCTCCCGAGGTGGGATTTATAGGGACACGTGATGAGGATGTAATCTTTATGTGCTCAACGTCCTCTACTTGTGCACTGTACAGGTGGCCTCAGGAGAGATGATTTGTCCTGATGGCTCCATCTGGTATTTGCAGGTACAAACCTGCACTGCAGCCCAGCTCTGGTTTCATGTGGTACAAATTGTTCCACTCAATTGCCCTTGTGAGTGCTTTTGTGCTTTGGTATTTGCTGTTATTTTATTGATGATATAAAGATGTGTGGTCTAGGATCAGAGCTGTCACAGCTCTAATCGCAGAATCTTCATGAACTCTAAATGGCGAATCAGCTTTGTGATGTTTCCAGCTGAGATTGCTGAAAAGGAGCAAAGCCTGGTGGTGAGCAGGCAGCTGGGGAGAGCTTGTCAGATGCTGGGTGGCTTTGCAGCCCTCAGTGTGTTCTCTATGCCAATGACGAGGGAGGGTGAAGGTGTACAGAGAATCGAATCACACACAGAGCAGAGTTTCCAGCTGGGTCGTATTGGTGAGTTCTAGGAATGTTGGCTATTTTGGCAGTGATCCTGCATGTGGCGCTAAACAGGGCCTGGACCCATGAGGTGGGGAGTGTGAGTTTGAGTGGTGAAGAGTGTTTGTTGCCTAAAGGAAAAGGCGTATACTGGGTAGAACACAATCTATACCATTGGGGAGGAGTTATGGAGTTCTCATTTCACATGGCATGAGATAAAGAATATAAGTAGGAAACCTCGTGAAAATGCCCATGTGCATAGGGCTGCTCCCCTGGGATCATGTCAGAACCTCCAGTAGTTCTGCACATTCTTGTGCTCTTTCGTTCTCTGTGACATTGCTGCTTGTGACATTACCTGCTATACATGCCTAATAATACTTGTATTTTGTGTGGAATGTTGTTGGTCAAACTGAAGGCTTTTCAAATTTGCGTCATCAAGGCAGCCTTCTAGGAACATTACCTCGGTTAATTCTCTGGTCTTGGTCATGCCGGGGAGCAGAAGTTGCTGGTAACATGAAGGGACACTCTCCCTTAAAACCAATCCTCCTGGCCTAGGAGTTTCTTTTCCTGAAAAAGCAACCAGCGATGCTACAGGTGAGTTGCTTGTACCTGGAGAAGCCATATGTGAGAGGCAAATGTATTTAGGTTCCAGTTCAGCTGAGGTATCTTCATATTGGATCGACTGAATTGCCTGTGGGTTTGGAGCACCACTGCCTGCTCTCTTTCCTTTCTTGTTGTTGCCTGGCACAGGGTGAACACGTGGAGTCAAGGCCAAATGTAGAAGTGACATGAATGCAATTTTTGGGGTAGATGTTGTTGGGCATGCAGGCAGATATTCTCAGTGGCAATGCTATAGTGTTACATTTGTGGCTTTGGGTTGGATTTGCCGGTGGAACATGAGTCAGGAAGAAGAGCTCTTCATAGACATGTACGAGGACTGTTCGGTAGTTGTGATGTCATTTTGCTTTTGTGACATTGGAGGAGCGTTGTGATGGGTTTAAGTTCCCGAATGAGAGACCCGTCGGTGTTGTTTGAGATCTTTGGAGCCTCATTCATTGGATGCCTCAGCCTCTGTTTCTTTGGCTTTTGTGTCAGAAACTGGTGGAACCTGTTCTGATGCAGCAGAGCTGTTCTTTGCCATCTGACTGCCTTGCTGTGCTATTGCCGGCCCTTGGGAGGACTGGAGGCTGAAGAGTGTGGCCTTTACTTTAAAGGGAGGGGAATTTGCAGGTGCGTGGGTGGGAGGGAAGCAGAAATGTTGTTCGTTGTTCCCTATCCACAGGGATAGGAGGAGGCAGGGAAGAGAAATGAGAATTCTGGCCCAAGGGCATGTCTGTGGTTTGTGGCGGGGTGCTGTAGATATCCTTACTGAATTTTGCTGAAGGAAAAAAATGAACGTAAGTCATAAGGATGGAAACAGAAAATAAGGAATGCAATGTCAAGGCGCAAAGAATGAGGAAAGGAAACGAGAAAGGAAGAGAGAGAGGAAGAAGAGCAAGGAAGAAGGAAGGTGAAAGAAGGAGTTTTAGAAAATTAAGTATTATCTTGGAGGAATCAGTGTGAAAAACAGAATTAGATCTTTTTTCAAAGCCCATTTGCATTTTTAATTGTGAGCAGGTTGAAAACGTTTTGGCCAAGGAAAAAAAGGAGAAGAACAGACAAAGCGGAATCAGAAGAGGAGGGGGAAAAGAGGACAGGAATAAGTAGGAAAGAAAAGACGGGAGAAATGAACAAGGAAAGAGAGACAACAGAAGGAGAAAAAGAAATAGCAAATGGAAGTAGGAAGAAAATTAAATTGAAAGTAAAGAGCTTATGGAAGTAAAAATAAAGCCAGAAGGAAAAGAAGGGAGAAAGGTACAGGATAGAACAAGAGAAGCGACGATACAGGAGTTGACCACAAGGCACCTACCTGTGCCGACAGAGCTGGAGTTGGTACCTAACAAGAATCCATCATGGCCATAGCATCGGGTTGCGGCGCTGATGACTCCGAGTTTGGTGGTCAGTGCCGCGGCGCTGGAGGCAACTGACGACCATTCCAGTGCGGCTAAAGAATAGTGAAGGATGGAAAAAGGAAAAAAAAAAAAAAAGGAAGTAAAGAATAGGGAAGACAGGACAATGATGAAGAAGAAAAAGAAGGAAGAGAAGACAGAGAAGAAGAGAAGAATAGAAAGAGGATGGGAAAGTAGGACAGAGAAGGGAAAGGAAACATGATTGACAAGAAAGAATTGAATAGAGAAAGCAAAATGAAATATGAAAGACGAAGCTAGAATAAGATATGAAGGATTATTTGCAAGGAAACAGCGAGCGATGCGTAAAATGGAAAATAAAAAGAAAAAGAAAGGGAGTCATGGCCGGAAGAAACGGCAGAGGAGATGGCCATGACGGAGCGGAGGCACAGGATATGTGGCAGAGCGTGTGAGGCGGCGGAGCAGCGCACGGTGTCGCTGCAGGCTCAGGAACGGCGTGTGGGCGGCTCCGCCCCGGTGCGGCGGAGAGCCCGGCTGTGAGCGCGGGGGGGCGGCGCGGGCCGGGCAGCAGAGCCGGTGCGTCCGGGCGGCGGCGGGGAGCCGTGTGGGGCCCGTGCCGGGGCCGGCAGGCAGAGGCAGAGCTACAAGGGCGGCGAGAGCAGCGGCAGGGATGTTGGAGCGTTGTTGTGCGGCGGTGCGGGTGCTGGTGCTGCAGGCGGCCTGGGCGCTGGCGGGCGGGCAGGTGCGGTACTCGGTGCCGGAGGAAGCCAAGGCCGGCACGGTGGTGGGCCGTCTGGCGCAGGACCTGGGCCTGGAGGCGGGCGAGGCGGAGGCGCGGCGGCTGCGGCTGGTGGCGCAGGGCCGGCGGGCGAGCGTGGAGGTGAGCGGGGCGAGCGGCGCGCTGCTGGTGAGCTCACGGCTCGACCGGGAGGAGCTGTGCGGCAAGAGCTCGCCGTGCGCGCTGCGCCTGGAGGTGCTGCTGGATCGGCCGCTGCGCGTCTTCCATGTGCAGCTGGAGGTCACCGACATCAACGACAATGCCCCCATCTTCCCCGCCGCCCGAAAAAACCTCAGTTTATCGGAGAACTCCCCTGCTGGGTTCCGTTTCCCGCTGGAGGGCGCGTCGGATGCGGATATCGGAGCGAACGCGCAGCTCTCCTACACACTCAGCCCCAGCGAGTATTTCGGCTTGGAAGTGAAATCCAAGGATGAAAACAAAATATACGTGGTTCTAGTTTTAATGAAATCTCTGGACCGCGAGACGATTCCGGTGCACCGTTTGGTGCTGACGGCGAGTGACGGAGGCCGACCTTCTCTGACGGGGACAATGGAGCTGGTGATCTCAGTTTTGGATGCGAATGACAACACTCCTCAGTTCAACCACTCGGTGTATAAAGTGCAGCTTCCGGAAAATACCGCCCCGGGAACTGTGTTTTTCCAACTAACAGCGACAGACAAAGACGAGGGAATTAATGGAGAAATATATTACTCTTTTAGCGACTCTATTTCTTCCAAAATTCAGGACCTTTTCAAAGTTGACGAAAAGTCTGGGGAAATACGTACGGCCGGGGGACTGGATTTCGAGGATATTCAGTCATATGACCTGGAAATAGAAGCGAGAGACAAAGGGACCCCCCCTCTATCGGGTCACTGCCGAGTGGAGCTGGAGGTGGTGGACGTGAACGACAACGCGCCCGAGGTGTGGGTGACGTCGCTGTCGGTGCCGGTGTCGGAGGACGCGTCGGTGGGGACGGTGGTGGCCCTGCTGAGCGTGTCGGACCGAGACTCGGGGGCGAACGGGCGCGTGCGGTGCTGGGTGTGGCCGGCGTCGCCGTTCGGTCTGGAGGCGACGTTCGCGGGCTCGTACTCGCTGGTGCTGCGCGAGGCGCTGGACCGGGAGCGGGTGTCGGAGTACGAGGTGGAGGTGCGTGCGGAGGACGGCGGGGCGCCGGCGCTGCGCGCCAGGCGCGGTCTGCGGGTGCCGGTGTCGGACGTGAACGACAACGCGCCCGCGTTCGCGCAGGCCGTGTACACGGTGCTGGCGCGGGAGAACAACTTGGCGGGCGCGGAGCTGGCGCGGCTGTGGGCGCGGGACCCGGACGAGGCGGGCAACGGGCGCGTGAGCTACTCGGTGTGGGAGGGCGGCGTGGGCGCGGGCGGCGGGGCCGCGGGTTCGAGCGGGTGGCGTGCGGCGTCGAGCTACGTGTCGGTGGACGCGGAGAGCGGGCGCCTGTGGGCGCTGCAGCCCTTGGACTACGAGGAGCTGCAGGTGCTGCAGTTCGAGGTGCGCGCGGTGGACGCGGGCGAGCCGCCGCTGTGCGGCAACGCCACGGTGCAGCTCTTCGTGCTGGACGAGAACGACAACGCGCCGGCGCTGCTGCCGCCCGCGGGCTCGGCGCCGGAGGCGGGCGGCGTGGCGGCCGAGGCGTCGTCTGGGGCTGACCCCGGCTCGGTGTCGGGCACGCTGTTGGCGTGGGCGGCGTGGGGGGCGCCGGCGGGCCAGGTGGTGGCGAAGATCCGCGCCGTGGACGCCGACTCGGGCTACAACGCGTGGCTGCGCTACGAGCTGTGGGAGCCGCGGGGCAAGGGCCCGTTCCGCGTGGGGCTCTACAGCGGCGAGGTGAGCACGGCGCGGCCGCTGGACGAGGCGGACGGCCCTCGCCACAGGCTGCTGATCGTCGTGCGCGACCACGGCGAGCCGGCGCGCTCGGCCACGGCCACGCTCAGCGTGTCGCTGCTCGAGGCGGCCGAGGCGGCGCTGGCCGCGGGATCGTCGTCGTCATTGTCGCGGTCGTCGGTGGGCGTGGATGTCGGTGCTGGTGCGGCGAGCGCGGCGACGAACGTGTGGCTGGTGGTGGCGATCTGCGCCGTGTCGAGCGTGTTCCTGCTGGCGCTGGTGCTGTACGGGGCGTCGCGCTGGGCGCCGCGGGCGGCCGTGCTGTCGGGGCCCGGGCCCACGACGCTGGTGTGCACCAGCGAAGTGGGCAGCTGGTCGTACTCGCAGCGCCACAGCCGCAGCCTGTGCGTGGCGGACGGCGCGGCCAAGAGCGACCTCATGGTTTTCAGCCCCAACTTCCCTCTTCCTCCGCCGCCCGGCCCCGCGGCTAAGGACACGCAGCCGGAGCCGTCCTCTCTCCTCGACACGGTCAGTTCCTCCCTTGCTCATGTCTACTTATTCTCTTATTCTTTAGTCCCTTTTGTTGTGTGCCCTAAGGCGTCGCTGCTGTGATCGGGGCCAGATTGCCGCGGCCCGTGGGCGGTTCGTGTTTGACGGGTGCTTAACTTAATCAAAGGCACCGTTGTATCTGCCGCCGCGTCCTTGCCCGAGCTCCCGAACTCCTGCTGGTGGGCGGGGAAGACCTGGTAGAAATAAAGGTGTAGCGTCAGTCCTGGGTTATTACAGTCCGCAGCTGAGATATGCTGGTGTGCATATTAATTGTTTACATCGAGAACAAAATCATTTCTCTACGATGTGATCTTTGCAGAGAGCGCTCTTATTGTCTGGTATATAGCGTTTCCATCTGGGTTTGGTGTAGGGGTGCAAAAGAAAGAGACTGTGTTGGTAACAGACCCCCAGGCACTGTGTCCTGCCTTATTGCCTCTGCGGAGTGCTGGCCTTGCTGGTATCACCTGTGGTTTTTTCTCTGTCCTCATCCTCTGTCATTTTCCTCTGCAAGAGTTGTGGGGACAGCTGACGATTTGGACTTCTGATCTAATGTATTTTCATTCGGCAGAGTGTAATTTCTGTGTTTTGGCTGGTCCAACAGAGTAATTGTGAACAACGGGATGGTGTTCTGAAACAGTGGAAGACTTGTCTGAGGGAAGTGGAAATAATTTGTAAGACCATGATCCATGTCAAAAGAAGAGAGCAATGGGAGATGTGAAATGATGCCATTTACTCGAGGATACATGTTACAATTTGAGGGATGGAGCATGCCTGGTAGGAGGCAGGATTGTCACAGAGTGTTTCTGCCCAGGATTCTCTCCCAGGTTCCAAGGGTCTGATGTTGGAGGCGTTCTGGATCTTGAGATAATATGTGGTATTGAAATAGCCAGAGAGTCCTTTGAGGTTATGAGTATATCCCATCAGAGACAGTTCCTTGTGCTGCCTCTGGCCTAACATGTGGAACGTGTTGGAAAAGAGTGGGTAACGTGCAGACTAATGAACATTTTTGCTGCTGTTTTGGGAGTGGTGTTGTGGGAGGGTGGCACTGCAGACTGCTTTCCATGTGTACTGTAGGATGTTTGTACCAGCTTCCACAGCTCTTGCCATGGTGGATCTGTGCTCCTCAATAGAGAGGAATTTTAAGGGCAGTTGAGGGGGTGGCTGTAATCTTGTTGTGTTTTTCTTCTCCTCCTTGTGCCGTTGCACGGTCAGTCTGGGTAGAGATGGTGTGTCCTGTTATCACACACGGCTCGTTCTGGTGTCTGGATGTACACATCAAACTTGCACATCTACAGATCATCCCAGCTCTGGTTTTCGATTGTAGAAATCCTTTTACCCAGTTGGCCTTTGAATGGATTTGTGCGTCATCTGTTGTTGTGGTGTCTTGAAGGAGAGGATCAGTGGGGACTGGGATCCGTATTGTTCATGACTCTAATTGCAGAATCTTTGAGAACTCGATTTTTACTTGAAAATGCTGAAAACTCACAAAGCATCCTGTCACGTGGGAAATGTCAAAGAATCACAGACTGCATTCGCAGCAGTCTGTACATTTTTTAATGCCAGACATGGAGCAAGGGGAGGATTTGAATACATCCTCGGGGAGGAAATGGAGAATGTCTGTTTAGCTGTGTAGATCCCAGTTCCCAAAGTGCAAAATACGAGATGATAGTAGAATACATCAGGAATGGTTCTGGCACAGAGTGCTTCTCTCCTGGGATCCTATCAGGACACTCAGAAGTTCTGCCTATCTTAGGGCACTGTTTTATATTCTGGTATTGCTGCTTGTGAAGACATCTGCCCCACGTGCCTTTAACTACTTCAGTTCGACTTGCAATGTTCCTGGTCAAAGAGAACCTTTTTGAAATTTGGACCATATTGCCCAGTCTTCTCTGCATCTTTCCCTCATTACCTCTCTGCTCGTAGTCTTGCTAGATGGCTCTTGGTTTTCAAGATATTGCCAAAACTTGCATTTCAGTATGACAACAGAATGAGACGGTCTTTTTTTTTTTATTCTCCTCTCTAGCAAACTACCCATGATTTCGTTTTGCTGGGTTTTTTTGTTGTTGTATTTATTTCGTGTCTCTCATTGGCAACGTGGCAGATATTTGGGCCATTCCCCATCATTGTGGGGGACGTTTATTCCTCTCTTCTAAGGTTTATTTTGAGAGAATTTCTGTAGCTTACAGGTCAGCTTCCTTCTTCCCCAGTGAGAGAAGTGCATAATGAGCCCTGCAGGCCGTCCAGTTTTTGTGGAACATAAGTGATTGCTTTCTGTCGCGCCACCTCAGAAACATTAATAATTTTAAGGGTAAATATCTTTTGAAACGGAACTCCCTGTCCCGAAAATATTTCCTTTCTGAAGAAGGAACGTGCTCAGAAGAGGTAAGCCATACACTGAATGTGGATGTTCTTGAGACCAGTGTACTTCAGTTTCTGTTCAGCTATGGCATCATTTTGTTGAATCAGAGAATGTTCACCCTATTGGACCAAGAAAGCAGCCGTTATCTGCTCAGATTCATTTTCTGATGGTTCCTGGCAGAGCCTGAGTGAATGAGAGTAAGCGGGAATGGAGGAGGAACCAGAATTCATTTCACTGAACACACGTGTAAGAAATCAAGGGAGTGTTCTCAGAGGCATTGTTGTGATGTTATCTTCGTGGCTTTTGTTTGCCTGTGTGACAAGTGGATCATTCTAGAGCGAGTGAGATTTTCCGTGGTTCCTCCCAGATACCGAGGTTCTTGGTGTGTTGTCTAGGCAGTGAGTGCCTGCCAGAAAGGAAGAGAAGAACTTTGAACTTGCCAGTGGAGAGTGAGTCAGGAAGGACTGAGATGCATGACGAGTCCTCAGGAGCTGTGGTTGTCCAGTGCTTTTCTAAGTCTCTAAGGAAGGTTATCATGCTGGGTTTGAGTTCCCGAATGGGCAAATTCCCTGGTTTGTTTGAACTCTTTCACCCCCTCTATCCAGAGATATCCCAAAAACTGTGAATTCAGTTTCTGTGTCAGAGAATGGTGGAACGTCTTTTGATGTAGCAGAGCTGTTCTTTGCCATCTGAGTGCCTTGCTGTGTTATTACTGGAGTCTGTAGACTGTGGCCATTTTCCTGGAGAGACGGGAAGTTGCAGGTGCATGGACAGCAAGTAGGTTTCTCCCTCTCCACATGGAGAGGAGGTGTAGGGCAGAGAAATGAGACTCTTGCCCAAGGGCATGCCTGTGGTTCATGACAGATGTGCTGAAAGTATTTTAAAAAAATTTTGTTCAAGGAAGGAATGTCCAGAATATGTAAGTGTGGAAGTAGAAGGGGAGGCAACGAGACAGGAGGAGAAGAAGAGACTAGAGAAAGGAGGGAGAATATAGAAAGAAGTTTGAAAAAACCAACAAATCCCAACCAAACAAAGAGGTACATGAAGGAGTAAGGTAAAAGTAGAAGAAAGAGAGATGTTCCCAAACTACATTGCGAGGATTTGGAAAATATTTTAATGAGGGAAAAACCCCCATCCGAATAGACAAAATGGAAATGTGTGGTGAGGGGGGAAAGACCTAGGACAGGGATGAGCAGGAACGAAAAGACATAGAAAGAGGAAAGAGAAAAAAGAAAGAGAAGGGAAACGGGAAAATGGATATAGCATAAGCACAATAATTATAATAATAATAATAGTAGTAGTAAAGACAATAATGAACCCAGGTAAATAAAAGTAAAATCAGAATGAAAGAAAGAAATGAAGGACAGAATGGAAACGTAAAAGAGACGATAACAGAGCTGAGCAGCACGCACCAATATCGTCTGTAGATATGGAGCGGAGTTGGTTCCTAACAGCCTTGGTTAGAGTAGCAGAGCTCTCCAGCAATGACACTCCGTAATTAGCGCTGATGGTTCCGCATTTTATGGTCTCGGCGGCGCCAGAGAAAACTGACGAACGATCAGTGCGGCTAAAGAACACAGGAGGGTGGGAAGAGATGGGAAAGGAATGGAAAGAAGGAAGAGTGGCGTAAGAAGGAAGAAAAAGATGAGAGAGAAGGAAGAAAGAGAAAAGAGTGCAAAGAAAATAAGGAAAGAAAAACGAAACATGACCAAAAAGAAGAAAATGGAGGAAGCAAGAGAAATGTAAAAGGATGGAAAGAAAATAGAAATGAATGGTTATTTACAAAGAAAGAGGAAGATATAAGAGGAAAGAAGAGCACGACAGCAGGACGCGGCAGAAAACATACAGACCGTGGGGTGAGCAGCGCGGGCAAATTGCGGAGCGTGTGAGGCGGCGGAGCAGCGCACGGTGTCGCTGCAGGCTCAGGAACGGCGTGTGGGCGGCTCCGCCCCGGTGCGGCGGAGAGCCCGGCTGTGAGCGCGGGGGGGCGGCGCGGGCCGGGCAGCAGAGCCGGTGCGTCCGGGCGGCGGCGGGGAGCCGTGCGGGGCCCGTGCCGGGGCCGGCAGGCAGAGCTACAAGGGCGGCGAGAGCAGCGGCAGGGATGGAGGAGCGTTGTTGTGCGGCGGTGCGGGTGCTGGTGCTGCAGGCGGCCTGGGCGCTGGCGGGCGGGCAGGTGCGGTACTCGGTGCCGGAGGAAGCCAAGGCCGGCACGGTGGTGGGCCGTCTGGCGCAGGACCTGGGCCTGGAGGCGGGCGAGGCGGAGGCGCGGCGGCTGCGGCTGGTGGCGCAGGGCCGGCGGGCGAGCGTGGAGGTGAGCGGGGCGAGCGGCGCGCTGCTGGTGAGCTCGCGGCTCGACCGGGAGGAGCTGTGCGGCAAGAGCTCGCCGTGCGCGCTGCGCCTGGAGGTGCTGCTGGATCGGCCGCTGCGCGTCTTCCATGTGCAGCTGGAGGTCACCGACATCAACGACAATGCGCCCATTTTCCCCGCCGCCCGAAAAAATCTCAGCATTGCCGAATTCAACACACTGCCCGGGTCTCGTTTCCCGCTGGAGGGCGCGTCGGATGCGGATATCGGAGCGAACGCGCAGCTGTCCTACACACTCAGCCCCAGCGAGCATTTTTCTGTGGATTTACAAAAATCGAATGATGGAAATATTGAACCTGAACTCGTATTAACGAAATCTCTGGACAGGGAGACGATTCCCGTGCACAGGTTGGTGCTGACGGCGAGTGACGGGGGCCGGCCGTCTCTGACCGGCACCATGGAGTTGGTGATCTCGGTGGTGGATGCGAACGACAACGCGCCCCAGTTCAACCAGTCAGTGTATAAAGTGCAGCTGCCGGAGAACGCTGCGGTGGGGACGCTGGTGACGCGGGTGAATGCCACTGATGCAGACGAGGGAATTAACAGTGAAATAAGCTATGCCGTGACGAACTTCATTCCGCCGAGTGGAAAAGATGTAATTTCCATCAATCCGAATACCGGGGAGATTCACCTCACAGGAGCCCTGGACTTCGAGGAAGTCAGTGTATTCAATTTCCGTATTGAAGCGAGAGATCAAGGAACACCGTCGCTGTCGGGTCACTGCAAGGTGGTGCTGGAGGTGGTGGACGTGAACGACAACGCGCCCGAGGTGTGGGTGACGTCGCTGTCGGTGCCGGTGTCGGAGGACGCGTCGGTGGGGACGGTGGTGGCCCTGCTGAGCGTGTCGGACCGAGACTCGGGGGCGAACGGGCGCGTGCGGTGCTGGGTGTGGCCGGCGTCGCCGTTCGGTCTGGAGGCGACGTTCGCGGGCTCGTACTCGCTGGTGCTGCGCGAGGCGCTGGACCGGGAGCGGGTGTCGGAGTACGAGGTGGAGGTGCGTGCGGAGGACGGCGGGGCGCCGGCGCTGCGCGCCAGGCGCGGTCTGCGGGTGCCGGTGTCGGACGTGAACGACAACGCGCCCGCGTTCGCGCAGGCCGTGTACACGGTGCTGGCGCGGGAGAACAACTTGGCGGGCGCGGAGCTGGCGCGGCTGTGGGCGCGGGACCCGGACGAGGCGGGCAACGGGCGCGTGAGCTACTCGGTGTGGGAGGGCGGCGTGGGCGCGGGCAGCGGGGCCGCGGGTTCGAGCGGGTGGCGTGCGGCGTCGAGCTACGTGTCGGTGGACGCGGAGAGCGGGCGCCTGTGGGCGCTGCAGCCCTTGGACTACGAGGAGCTGCAGGTGCTGCAGTTCGAGGTGCGCGCGGTGGACGCGGGCGAGCCGCCGCTGTGCGGCAACGCCACGGTGCAGCTCTTCGTGCTGGACGAGAACGACAACGCGCCGGCGCTGCTGCCGCCCGCGGGCTCGGCGCCGGAGGCGGGCGGCGTGGCGGCCGAGGCGTCGTCGTTGTCGTCGGTGCCGGGTTCGGAGTCGGTGTCGGGCACGCTGTGGGCGTGGGCGGCGTGGGGGACGCCGGCGGGCCAGGTGGTGGCGAAGATCCGCGCCGTGGACGCCGACTCGGGCTACAACGCGTGGCTGCGCTACGAGCTGTGGGAGCCGCGGGGCAAGGGCCCGTTCCGCGTGGGGCTCTACAGCGGCGAGGTGAGCACGGCGCGGCCGCTGGACGAGGCGGACGGCCCTCGCCACAGGCTGCTGATCGTCGTGCGCGACCACGGCGAGCCGGCGCGCTCGGCCACGGCCACGCTCAGCGTGTCGCTGCTCGAGGCGGCCGAGGCGGCGCTGGCCGCGGGATCGTCGTCATCGTCGTCATTGTCGCGGTCGTCGGTGGGCGTGGATGTCGGCGCGGGTGCGGCGAGCGCGGCGACGAACGTGTGGCTGGTGGTGGCGATCTGCGCCGTGTCGAGCGTGTTCCTGCTGGCGCTGGTGCTGTACGGGGCGTCGCGCTGGGCGCCGCGGGCTGCCGTGCTGTCGGGGCCCGGGCCCACGACGCTGGTGTGCGCCAGCGAAGTGGGCAGCTGGTCGTACTCGCAGCGCCACAGCCGCAGCCTGTGCGTGGCGGACGGCGCGGCCAAGAGCGACCTCATGGTTTTCAGCCCCAACTTCCCTCTTCCTCCACCACCCGGCCCCTCGGCCAAGGACACGCAGCCGGAGCCGTCCGCTCTCCTCGATACGGTCAGTGGCCCTCCCTTGCTCTCATTTGTCCCTTCACTAGCACCTTTCTCCCCTCTCTGCCCAGTCCCTCCCGCCCCCTTTTGCCGTTGTGGTTTGTTGCCGGGGTCTATCCCCCCGGCCAAGGGACGATCGATATTTGTGGAGTGCTTAAACATGTGAATTCTATCTCTGCATCGGTTCCGTGCTCCTGCTCGTGTACTGAGGTGATGAAGGTGGTGGAGTGGAAACAAAGGCATTAGCGCTCTCCGCAGCTGGTATTGTCCGTAGTTGTGGTTTTCTGTTCTTGCTATGGTATCTCGCGCAGAATGAAATCATTGTCCCTTGCGATAAGAGGTGTCCCGAAGTGCCTGCTTTGCAGAATGTTGCATCCTCTCTGGTGGGTAGCGTTTGCACTGGACCTCATTTCATGAGTGGAAAGACATGCAGGCTGTGGTGTTCACAGTTGCCAGGCGTTAGTGGACAGCCTTGTGTTTAGATTTTGTTTTCTAACGAGAATTGACTTCTGCCTCTTTGATTCTACTCTCTAAGAATTTGATGCAATGTGAAAATTTGGACTTGATCGTTTTGTCAGTCACTGGAAGGATAAACTGGTAAAAATTATTCTAACGCTAAAGTCATTATGAAATGGGAAGGTGTGGTGAGGATTTCTTATGATCTAGTCCCAAGGATCTTGTTACTCTGCTTGGTCTTATCTTCTGATTGAGGAGTGTTCTCCAATGGCAGGTGTTAGAAACTGGAATTTTCTTTCCCTTGCTCCCTTGTTCCTCGGGTTGTGAATGCACTTTCCTGACCAGAAAACTAGTATGAAATACCGCGTAGTCTCTGGATGTTGTATGAAATGCATATCAATAGAAGCACCGTGTCAAAGCGTAGAAATAGCCTCTTAGAAAGTAAAGAAACAATTCAGAGAATAACCGCTACCAACAAAACCGCAGCCAATTTCTCCTACACAGTCAATAGAATCCATTATGGTGTTGTGCTTATCAGCATTTTTGTTCTTATCTCAGTGCATGTAATGAGGTGGTGAGTGTCGTCTTTGGGCACTCGAGTTCCCCTTTTTGTGCACTTGAACCTGGTGGAGATGGTGTGTCCTGTTGTCACACATGTACCTGCACGCCAGTACAAGCCAGGGCAAACCGTGCAGAGCATCACAGCTCAAAGTTTCTGCAGTACAAATTCTCTGTGTTGTACTTGCTGGAGCACTTGTGCTACGTTATTTAGCGTGGTTCTCTTGAAGAGCAAAATCCACGTATGCCGATTCCAACCATGTTGTGGTCACAGAGTCTCTAAGAATGCTAATATTCAGGTCTGTTCTATTTCCATGTGAGATTGCTACAAAGAAGCAGAGTGTTCTTGGTGAAGTTCATGCAGGTGGGAGGAGCCTGTTGAAGACCTTGTAGTTTTGAGGAGTTTTACGTGCTCTTTGTGGTGATCATGAGGGAAGGTGACGTGGTCCAAGGCCTAGATCCTATGCAGAGTGTGATTTACAGATCGGACACTTTGCTGTAGTTGAGAAATGTTTGCTATTTTGGTGATGATTGTTGGAATAGCATCAAGAAGGGCCTGGACCTGTACGATGGGGAGGGGTGGTTTGAGTGGGGAAGAGTGTTGCCTCAGGGGCAAGGAGATGTTGAGTAGAACGTGGTCGGTGTCATTGTGGATGAAATGGAGAATGTTTGCTTAGGTGTAGAGTTCTCATTTCCCATGTCGCAGCATAGAGGATGCCAATGAAAAATACTGAGAAAGAGTCCAGCACACACCGCTGCTCTTCTGGGATCTTCTTAGGACGTCCAGGGCATCCTTGAGCTCTGTTGTTTTATGTGATGTTACTGCTTATGAAAGACATGTATTGCAGGTACCTTTACTACTTGTCTTTGTTGTGGGATGTCGTTGGACAAACAAAAGCTTTTTGAAATCTGTGATTGTGCCAGCCTTCTCAGAATGTTGCCCGGGTAATTTCTCTGATCTTGGTGTTACTAGGGAGGGCAAGATGTGATCTCTGTATTCAAGGTGTGGTCAAAGCTGGCATTTTAATTACAGTGAGACACGTTGCTTTGGTTTCTTCTCTTGTCTCAGGGAGAACACGCACTCTTTTTTCTTCTCTGACATGGGCAATGTGTAACAGCGGATGAGATGCAGATGGTGAAATATTGGCAGCTGTCAGGTGGCAGATGTTTAGACAGTAATCCATTGGTCTTGGGGAAAGTTTTCCCCCTCTCTCGAGCTGAGGCTGCATTTGAGAATTTATCACAAACTTTCAGGTGTCCCTCCAGCTTCCCCAATGATAGAAGTGCAAAAGGAAGTATTACTCATCGTCACTGTTTTTCAAAGCTCTTGGTGAATGTAAGTAATTTTTTTTCCTGTCCAGTATGTTGCAAAATTACTCATATCATTAGGGGACCATGTTCCTTAAAATCCATTCTCCTGTTCTGAAAAGGTTTCTTTTTTGGAAGATGACGCCAGTGATGCTGCAGGTGAGTTGCTTGTACCTGAAGAGGCTGTGTGTGAGAGACAGGTGTGCGTTGGTTCCTGTTCAGCTGTGGTATCTTGATATTGGATCGACTGAATATTGCCTGGATTGAAATGCCTGTAGGTTAAGAGCTGCACTGCCTGCTCTCGTTCCTTTCCTGTTGCTTCCTTGCACAGGGTGAACACGTGGAAGGAAGCAAGAAGAGATGGAGAAATGACATCAATGCCTTTCTTGAATTAGATGTGTTTGGCATACAGCAGATTTTCTCAGTGACAATGCCGTGGTGTCACACTTGTGGCTTTTAGTTGGCAGTGCAGGTGGAACATGAGTCATAAGGAGTAACCCCTGATTATATTGGAAGAATATATGAGGCATATGTGAAGTGCTCGGGCGCTGTGGTTGCCTGGAGTTTTTGCAGCATTTTTGGATGATTGGTATGCTGTGCTGTGATGGCTTTGAGTTCCCAAATGAGAAATTCCCTTGAGTTTTTTGTAATATGTGGTGCACTTTTAAATTCGATATCGCGGTAGCTGGGGTTTGGGATTCTGTTCCAGTCGGTAGAACACTGATGGGAAAAAAAAAAAAAAAAAAAAAAAAAAAAAAAGGCAATTGAGGAATCGAACGAAACCGGAATGAGAGCTCTTTGGAAAAGGTGTTTACATCCTTCATTGCATGTAAGCTGTAAACATTTGGAAAGTCTTTTGGTACAGATAGAAAATAAGAATGGAGAGACACGGATGGAAATGAAGAGGAAGTGAAGTAAAAAGAGCAGGAAAGAGAAGATACAGGGAAGGAGAACGAGAAAAGATAAAAGAAAGAAAGGGGAAGAGGTAAAGAGATCAGCATAAGGAGATGAAGATTTAAAAGAAAGGAAGGAATCCATGCAAGTCCAAACCAAGCGAGCAAGCAAGAAAGAACAGAAGACACTGTAAAGGACCAGCACCCACCGAGATTTTCTCTAGACGCTGAACGGAGTTGGTCGCTGACATCCTCACTGCTGGTGAGAGCAGCGCGATCTGGAGCTGATGGTGCATAATTACGATTGCTGATGACTCCGATTTGATGGTCTCAGGATGGGCACTGGAGGCGACTGGAGACCTGCCAGCGAGGGTAGAGACGAGAGAAGGGTGGGAAAAGAAAGGAAAGGGAAGAAAGAAGACAGGGAATTATGAGAGAGCACGAAGTACAAAGAGGGAAAGAGGCAGAAAAGAGAAGGGAAAATCAAAAAGTATCCAAGAGAGAAAACGGAAGGAAAGAAGAAATACATGGAAAAACATTCAGACGAGAAAAAGAACGAAAGAAATCTGAACAAGGAATTAGTAGGCGATAAGGAAAAAGAAGTAAAAGAAAGAAGAGCACCGTAAGGCGGAAAGGCAGACGAGATTGCCATCCGCGAGGCGGCGGGGCAGGCACTGTCTCGGAGCGTGTGAGGCGGCGGAGCAGCGCACGGTGTCGCTGCAGGCTCAGGAACGGCGTGTGGGCGCTCCGCCCCGGTGCGGCGGAGAGCCCGGCTGTGAGCGCGGGGGGGCGGCGCGGGCCGGGCAGCAGAGCCGGTGCGTCCGGGCGGCGGCGGGGAGCCGTGCGGGGCCCGTGCCGGGGCCGGCAGGCAGAGGCAGAGGCAGAGCTACAAGGGCGGCGAGAGCAGCGGCAGGGATGGAGGAGCGTTGTTGTGCGGCGGTGCGGGTGCTGGTGCTGCAGGCGGCCTGGGCGCTGGCGGGCGGGCAGGTGCGGTACTCGGTGCCGGAGGAAGCCAAGGCCGGCACGGTGGTGGGCCGTCTGGCGCAGGACCTGGGCCTGGAGGCGGGCGAGGCGGAGGCGCGGCGTCTGCGGCTGGTGGCACAGGGCCGGCGGGCGAGCGTGGAGGTGAGCGGGGCGAGCGGCGCGCTGCTGGTGAGCTCGCGGCTCGACCGGGAGGAGCTGTGCGGCAAGAGCTCGCCGTGCGCGCTGCGCCTGGAGGTGCTGCTGGATCGGCCGCTGCGCGTCTTCCATGTGCAGCTGGAGGTCACCGACATCAACGACAATGCCCCCATCTTCCCCTCCGCCCGAAAAAACCTCAGCATCGCGGAATTCACCACTCTGCCGGGGTCTCGTTTCCCGCTGGAGGGCGCGTCGGATGCGGATATCGGAGCGAACGCGCAGCTCTCCTACACACTCAGCCCCAGCGAGCATTTTAGAATCGAGGAAGAAAACAGTAACGCTCGCACTAAGTCCTTGTTTCTGATACTCACGAAATCTCTGGATCGTGAGACAATTCCCGTGCACCGCTTGGTGTTGACTGCGACTGACGGGGGCCGGCCGTCTTTGTCTGGCACCATGGAGCTGGTGATCTCGGTGCTAGACGTGAACGACAACGCACCGCAGTTCAACCAGTCGGTATATAGCGTAGTTTTGCCCGAAGACGCATTAGAGGGGACCCTTGTAGCGCGGGTGAACGCCACGGATTCCGACACAGGAATATACGGTGACATAATATATGAAATTGATACTGTTGTTCCCCCTTCAGCAGCAGATTTATTCAGTATCGATGCAAATAGTGGAGAGATCAGACTGACTGGCGCCCTGGATTTCGAGGCAGTTACTTTATACGAATTACACATTAAAGGAGCAGATAAGGGGACGCCGCCGCTTACGGGTCACTGCAAGGTGGTGCTGGACGTGCTGGACGTGAACGACAACGCGCCCGAGGTGTGGGTGACGTCGCTATCGGTGCCGGTGTCGGAGGACGCGTCGGTGGGGACGGTGGTGGCCCTGCTGAGCGTGTCGGACCGAGACTCGGGGGCGAACGGGCGCGTGCGGTGCTGGGTGTGGCCGGCGTCGCCGTTCGGTCTGGAGGCGACGTTCGCGGGCTCGTACTCGCTGGTGCTGCGCGAGGCACTGGACCGGGAGCGGGTGTCGGAGTACGAGGTGGAGGTGCGTGCGGAGGACGGCGGGGCGCCGGCGTTGCGCGCCAGGCGCGGTCTGCGGGTGCCGGTGTCGGACGTGAACGACAACGCGCCCGCGTTCGCGCAGGCCGTGTACACGGTGCTGGCGCGGGAGAACAACTTGGCGGGCGCGGAGCTGGCGCGGCTGTGGGCGCGGGACCCGGACGAGGCGGGCAACGGGCGCGTGAGCTACTCGGTGTGGGAGGGCGGCGTGGGCGCGGGCGGCGGGGCCGCGGGTTCGAGCGGGTGGCGTGCGGCGTCGAGCTACGTGTCGGTGGACGCGGAGAGCGGGCGGCTGTGGGCGCTGCAGCCCTTGGACTACGAGGAGCTGCAGGTGCTGCAGTTCGAGGTGCGCGCGGTGGACGCGGGCGAGCCGCCGCTGTGCGGCAACGCCACGGTGCAGCTCTTCGTGCTGGACGAGAACGACAACGCGCCGGCGCTGCTGCCGCCCGCGGGCTCGGCGCCGGAGGCGGGCGGCGCGGCGGCCGAGGCGTCGTCGTTGTCGTCGGTGCCGGGTTCGGAGTCGGTGTCGGGCACGCTGTGGGCGTGGGCGGCGTGGGGGGCGCCGGCGGGCCAGGTGGTGGCGAAGATCCGCGCCGTGGACGCCGACTCGGGCTACAACGCGTGGCTGCGCTACGAGCTGTGGGAGCCGCGGGGCAAGGGCCCGTTCCGCGTGGGGCTCTACAGCGGCGAGGTGAGCACGGCGCGGCCGCTGGACGAGGCGGACGGCCCTCGCCACAGGCTGCTGATCGTCGTGCGCGACCACGGCGAGCCGGCGCGCTCGGCCACGGCCACGCTCAGCGTGTCGCTGCTCGAGGCGGCCGAGGCGGCGCTGGCCGCTGGATCGTCGTCGTCGTCATTGTCGCGGTCGTCGGTGGGCGTGGATATCGGCGCGGGTGCGGCGAGCGCGGCGACGAACGTGTGGCTGGTGGTGGCGATCTGCGCCGTGTCGAGCGTGTTCCTGCTGGCGCTGGTGCTGTACGGGGCGTCGCGCTGGGCGCCGCGGGCGGCCGTGCTGTCAGGACCCGGGCCCACGACGCTGGTGTGCGCCAGCGAAGTGGGCAGCTGGTCGTACTCGCAGCGCCACAGCCGCAGCCTGTGCGTGGCCGACGGCGCGGCCAAGAGCGACCTCATGGTTTTCAGCCCCAACTTCCCTCCTCCTCCACCGCCGCCCGGCCCCGCGGCCAAGGACACGCAGCCGGAGCCGTCCGCTCTCCTCGACACGGTCAGTGGCGCTGCCTTACTCTCTTCTTTCACCCGTTCTTAAGTCTTTTGTCCTTCCGGCCGTGCAGTCTCTATGGAAATCCGCGCTCGGTTACCGCGGCCCGAGAGTGATGAATGCTTGACGGGTGCTTAAGAATATCAACGGTTCGTTTGTACCTGCTGTGGGTGGGAAATTACTGTAGTCTGGGCTCTCGGATTAGTTAGGGTGCCTAGCTGGTTTTGCTGTTCTGTGTGTGTGGTTCTCCCTTGGAATGAAATAATTTTCATAGCCATAAGAGATGTCAGGAGATGTCAGTTTTGCGGATAAAATTTTTGGTTTCTCGTGTGTAGCGTTTCCACCCGAGCTTGATTGACTGGTTGCAAGGACACTCAATCTATGGTGATTAATGTCCCCCAGGTACCATGCACCACTTTTTTCCCTTTTTATCTGCCGACCTTGTAAGTGTTAGACTGTTTAATTTTCGAAATCTTTCTCCCTTCTTTTCCCTCTGCAAGGGATTTGATGCAAGATGACAACTAGAATTTAAAGGAAAAATTCCCCTTTTGGTTTCTTCAACAGAGTCGTTAAGAAAGTAGGGAAGGCAGTGGGAACTTCCGCTCGCGTCATTTTTTGAGGTGTCTTCTTGCTTTGCTTTATATCATAAAGTTTCGGGCAGAGGAATATGCCCTGCGGGAAACTGTTACAAAGGTGAAAAGAGTGTGCCTCGAGCTAAATGTTAGAAAGGGGCACTTTATTTTTCTTCTGCCCATGTTCCCTTGGTTGAGGAATTGTGTTGCTGGCCGGAGAAGTAACTTGAAAAGCACTGGCCTGTTTGATGGTATTGCAAAATTTCCATGGAGTGCCACATTGTTTCAAAAGCCTACTAAGGGTTCAGGAGAGGCCAGAAAGCCCCAGTCCAACTGTTGGTGATTAAATGCTGCTAATTCCGTCTCCTGCCCCTGGGACTCAATATCCCCAGGTATCTTTCCCTAGTTTTAAGCTGCAACGATGGCCACATTAGTGGTGGGATATTGTTTTGTTGTCATGGTGTTGGGATATGTGTACGTGCATGTCAAACCCTGCACAGCAGCACAGCCTTGGTGTTCTATGGTAAAATTTCTCCCAGCTATTTGATATCATTGTTGCTGTTGTGTATAGGCAATTTAGTTTGGTTCCCTTGAATAATAAATCCATGTTGACAGGGATCGGAGCTCACAGCTCTAATCACAGAATCTCGAAGAACTCGAATGTACAACTCGGTTGTATTTCCATATGAGTTTGCTGAAAGGGCAAAAAAATACTTTGGGTGAAGTTCCAAAATCTAGGAAGTCTGTTTACTAGACAGTGGGTGTCTGTGCAGGCCTCTGTAAACTCCTAGTGCTGATCATGAGGGAAGACGAGGATATGCAAAGGCCTGGGTCATGGTCAGAGTGGGGTTTACAGCTGGAGCATGATATTAAGGTGGAGCAGTGTCTGAATATTCTGGCAGTGGTCCTGCAAGTGGCGCTGAGTGGGATATGAAAATGCATCACAGGGAGAGTGGCCATAAGTAGAGGACAGTCTGGACTGATGGGAATGAAGATCCTGAGTAGGATATGGTCTGCATCACTGGGGAAAAAGTCGAGAACATTTCTTTAGATATGGAGATTTCAATTCCCACGGCATGAGAGACAGGATTTCTGTAGAAAACTTTGGAACTGTCCCAGCACCCAATGCTGCTTGCCTGGGATGCTGTCAGGAGCTCCAGAAGTTCTGCATATCTTATGGTGCTGTTGTTCTTCGTGGCATTGCTGTTTGGGACATATCTGCCATGCTCGGCTTCAATTAATTGCTGTTGATTTGGAATGTTGTTGCACAAATAGAAGCTTTTGGAAATTTGGATGATGCTGCTGAACCACCTCTGAACCCCTCCTTGGTTACCTCTGCCCTGGGAAGGGAAAGAAAGGGGAGCATGGGATCATCAGGAATTTTTCTCTCTCCTTTCTCCAACCCTGCCGATCCTTGTGTTTTGTTTTATTTCTCTCACATATACATGGTGTTGGAAGAGTGGATAAGGTGCAGACTGCTGAATTTTGACAGCTGTCAAGTGTCAGGTACTTGAGCCATTTCCTAGCAGTGTGGGGGATGTCTACTTTGCTCTTCTAAGTTTCACTTTGAGAGATTGTCCTTAGCTTTCAAGCGTTCTTCTTTGCTTCTCCTGTGATAGAAGTGCATAAGAGACACTTTGCAGTGTCCAGTTTCTGCGGAATAAGCAGAAACTTTTGTTTCTGTCCAACTTGCCCAGAAAAACGGATCATGTTAACTGAAAATGTAATTTACAATGAATACTCGTGTTCTCAAAATATTTCATTTTCTGAAGAAGAACTAATCAGTGATGCTACAGGTAAGTCACTTGCACATAAAGTGGATGAATCTGAGGGATAGATGTAGTTCTACTTCTTTTCAGTTGTGGTATCTTTATGTTGGGTTGACCAAATACTGACTCCTGGATGAGCACAGCACCGCTGTCTGTGTTTGTTCTTTTCCTGCTGCTTCCAGGCACATCCCGATTGTGTGGCTCCCAGCAGGGATGGAGGAAGAACCACAATGCGTTTCGTGGAGTTGCTGTGTTGGGAGTTAAGGGGATGTTCTTAGTGAAAATGCCGTGGTGTTATCTTCATGGTTTCAGTCTGGCTGCATGTCAGGTTGTTCACGCTGATGAAGCCGAGGCGTTTGGTGGGGACTTCTGTCGCTGGATACCGAGGTTCTCGGTGTGTTGTTGTGACAGTGCATGCCTGCGTGAAAGGGAAAGCAAGAGCTTTGCATTGATTGTACAAGTGGAAGATGAGGCACAAGAAAACTCTTCATTGAGATATAAGAAGAGTACGTGGAAGGTGTGGTTGCTTTTTCAGTATTCTTGGAGAATTTGAGCTTTTTGTAGTATGCACATATGTGCAAGTGTCTCGGGGCTTGATTACCGTGGGTTCTGTTCTTCTGTAGGAGAGCTCTTCTCTGCCATATGATGCTATGTGCACAGAAAGGATGAAAAGGAGAAAAGGAAGGAAGGAAGGAAGGAAGGAAGGAAGGAAGGAAGGAAGGAAGGAAGGAAGGAAGGAAGGACGGACGAATTTACTGGCATGTCACGGACGCTATCGCTGTGCACAGAAAGGGAGGAGGGCAAGAAAGGAGAACATCGAAGGACTGAGAGAAGAGAAAGAAAACAAAAAATGCGATAAAGTAATGACACAAGGAGGTAACTAAGGATGAAAAATGACAAAGAGAAGGAAGAAAGGAACAGCAAAGGAGATGAAAACTGCTCATTGACCTTACCTCTAATCGCTGGGCGAAGCTGGTTCCCAGCTGTCTCCGCCTCGATTAGAACACTCCGCGGTCCGCCGCTGATGCAACAGAGGAAGTGTTGGAGGGTCCGACTTGTTTTCTCTGCAGTTGGGCGCTGGAAGCGACGTGTGAGTTACCAGGAGGACGAAGGAGGGAAGAAAAGAAAAAAAAGCAAAAAAATAAAATGAAATGAAAGACAAGCAATATCGGAAGACACGCCTGGAAGAGATGCTCGCCGCGGGTCGAATGCGCGGCCGCTATTGCTAAATGTGTAGGGCGGCGGAGCAGCGCACGGTGTCGCTGCAGGCTCAGGAACGGCGTGTGGGCGGCTCCGCCCCGGTGCGGCGGAGAGCCCGGCTGTGAGCGCGGGGGGGCGGCGCGGGCCGGGCAGCAGAGCCGGTGCGTCCGGGCGGCGGCAGGGAGCCGTGCGGGGCCCGTGGCGGGGCCGGCAGGCAGAGGCACAGGCAGAGCTACAAGGGCGGCGAGAGCAGCGGCAGGGATGGAGGAGCGTTGTTGTGCGGCGGTGCGGGTGCTGGTGCTGCAGGCGGCCTGGGCGCTGGCGGGCGGGCAGGTGCGGTACTCGGTGCCGGAGGAAGCCAAGGCCGGCACGGTGGTGGGCCGTCTGGCGCAGGACCTGGGCCTGGAGGCGGGCGAGGCGGAGGCGCGGCGTCTGCGGCTGGTGGCGCAGGGCCGGCGGGCGAGCGTGGAGGTGAGCGGGGCGAGCGGCGCGCTGCTGGTGAGCTCGCGGCTCGACCGGGAGGAGCTGTGCGGCAAGAGCTCGCCGTGCGCGCTGCGCCTGGAGGTGCTGCTGGATCGGCCGCTGCGCGTCTTCCATGTGCAGCTGGAGGTCACCGATATCAACGACAATGCCCCCATCTTCCCCGCCGCCCGAAAAAACCTCAGCATCGCGGAATCATCGTTGCCGGGGTCTCGTTTCCCGCTGGAGGGCGCGTCGGATGCGGATATCGGCGCGAACGCGCAGCTCTCCTACACACTCAGCCCCAGCGAGCATTTTTCTCTGGATTTGCACCGAAATGAGGAATACCGAGAATCCTTATTCCTGGTGCTCACGAAATCTCTGGACCGTGAGACGATTCCTGTGCACCGATTGGTGCTGACGGCGAGTGACGGGGGTCGGCCGTCTCTGACAGGCACTATGGAGCTGGTGATCTTGGTGGTGGATGCGAACGACAACGCGCCCCAGTTCAACCAGTCGTTGTATAAAGTGCAGCTACCAGAGAATGCTGCGGTGGGGACGCTGTTGACGCGGGTGAATGCCACGGATGCCGATTTAGGGAGCAATGGTGAAGTGACATTTAGCGTGAGCAATATTTTTCCTGAAAATGGGATAAACATTTTCCTTTTAAATGGAAGGACGGGTGAAATTCATCTTGCGGGTACTGTAGACTATGAAGACATTCGTTCATTTGAGATCCAAATCGAAGCGCAAGATAAGGGGACGCCGCCGCTTTCGGGTCACTGCAAGGTGGTGTTGGAGGTGCTGGACGTGAACGACAACGCTCCGGAGGTGTGGGTGACGTCGCTGTCGGTGCCGGTGTCGGAGGACGCGTCGGTGGGGACGGTGGTGGCCCTGCTGAGCGTGTCGGACCGAGACTCGGGGGCGAACGGGCGCGTGCGGTGCTGGGTGTGGCCGGCGTCGCCGTTCGGTCTGGAGGCGACGTTCGCGGGCTCGTACTCGCTGGTGCTGCGCGAGGCGCTGGACCGGGAGCGGGTGTCGGAGTACGAGGTGGAGGTGCGTGCGGAGGACGGCGGGGCGCCGGCGCTGCGCGCCAGGCGCGGTCTGCGGGTGCCGGTGTCGGACGTGAACGACAACGCGCCCGCGTTCGCGCAGGCCGTGTACACGGTGCTGGCGCGGGAGAACAACTTGGCGGGCGCGGAGCTGGCGCGGCTGTGGGCGCGGGACCCGGACGAGGGGGGCAACGGGCGCGTGAGCTACTCGGTGTGGGAGGGCGGCGTGGGCGCGGGCGGCGGGGCCGCGGCTTCGAGCGGGTGGCGTGCGGCGTCGAGCTACGTGTCGGTGGACGCGGAGAGCGGGCGGCTGTGGGCGCTGCAGCCCTTGGACTACGAGGAGCTGCAGGTGCTGCAGTTCGAGGTGCGCGCGGTGGACGCGGGCGAGCCGCCGCTGTGCGGCAACGCCACGGTGCAGCTCTTCGTGCTGGACGAGAACGACAACGCGCCGGCGCTGCTGCCGCCCGCGGGCTCGGCGCCGGAGGCGGGCGCCGTGGCGGCCGAGGCGTCGTCGTTGTCGTCGGTGCCGGGTTCGGAGTCGGTGTCGGGCACGCTGTGGGCGTGGGCGGCGTGGGGGGCGCCGGCGGGCCAGGTGGTGGCGAAGATCCGCGCCGTGGACGCCGACTCGGGCTACAACGCGTGGCTGCGCTACGAGCTGTGGGAGCCGCGGGGCAAGGGCCCGTTCCGCGTGGGGCTCTACAGCGGCGAGGTGAGCACGGCGCGGCCGCTGGACGAGGCGGACGGCCCTCGCCACAGGCTGCTGATCGTCGTGCGCGACCACGGCGAGCCGGCGCGCTCGGCCACGGCCACGCTCAGCGTGTCGCTGCTCGAGGCGGCCGAGGCGGCGCTGGCCGCGGGATCGTCGTCGTCGTCGTCGTCAGGTTCGCGGTCGTCAGTGGGCGTGGATGTCGGCGCGGGTGCGGCGAGCGCGGCGACGAACGTGTGGCTGGTGGTGGCGATCTGCGCCGTGTCGAGCGTGTTCCTGCTGGCGCTGGTGCTGTACGGGGCGTCGCGCTGGGCGCCGCGGGCGGCCGTGCTGTCGGGGCCCGGGCCCACGACGCTGGTGTGCGCCAGCGAAGTGGGCAGCTGGTCGTACTCGCAGCGCCACAGCCGCAGCCTGTGCGTGGCGGACGGCGCGGCCAAGAGCGACCTCATGGTTTTCAGCCCCAACTTCCCTCCTCCTCCGCCGCCCGGCCCCGCGGCCAAGGACACGCAGCCGGAGCCGTCCTCTCTCCTCGACACGGTCAGTGGCCCTCCCTTGCTCTCATTTGTCCCTTCACTAACACCTTTCTCCCCTCTCTGCCCAGCCCCTCCCGCCCCCTTTTGCAGTTGTGGTTTGATGCCTGGGTCTATCCCCCCGGGCAAGGGACGATCGATATTTGTGGAGTGCTTAAACATGTGAATTCTATCTCTGCATCGGTTCCTGGAACCACCGTGCTCCTGCTCGTGTACTGAGGTGATGAAGGTGGTGGAGTGGAAACAAAGGCATTAGCGCTCTCCGCAGCTGGTATTGTCCGTAGTTGTGGTTTTCTGTTCTGGCTATGGTATCTCGCGCAGAGTGAAATCATTGTCCCTTGCGATAAGAGGTGTCCCGAAGTGCCTGCTTTGCAGAATATTGCATGCTCTCTTGTGGGTAGCGTTTGCACTGGACCTCATTTCATGAGTGGAAAGGCATGCAGGCTGTGGTGTTCACAGTTGCCAGGCGTTAGTGGACAGCCTTGTGTTTAGATTTTGTTTTCTAACGAGAATTGACTTCTGCCTCTTTGATTCTACTCTCTAAGAATTTGATGCAATGTGAAAATTTGGACTTGATCGTTTTGTCAGTCACTGGAAGGATAAACTGGTAAAAATTATTCTAACGCTAAAGTCATTATGAAATGGGAAGGTGTGGTGAGGATTTCTTATGATCTAGTCCCAAGGATCTTGTTACTCTGCTTGGTCTTATTATCTTCTGATTGAGGAGTGTTCTCCAATGGCAGGTGTTAGAAACTGGAATTTTCTTTCCCTTGCTCCCTTGTTCCTCGGGTTGTGAATGCACTTTCCTGACCAGAGAACTAGTATGAAATACCGCGTAGTCTCTGGATGTTGTATGAAATGCATATCAATAGAAGCACCGTGTCAAAAGCGTAGAAATAGCCTCTTAGAAAGCAAAGAAACAATTCAGAGAATAACCGCTACCAACAAAACCGCAGCCAATTTCTCCTACACAGTCAATAGAATCCATTATGGTGTTGTGCTTATCAGCATTTTTGTTCTTATCTCAGTGCATGTAATGAGGTGGTGAGTGTCGTCTTTGGGCACTCGAGTTCCCCTTTTTGTGCACTTGAACCTGGTGGAGATGGTGTGTCCTGTTGTCACACATGGCTTGTACTGGCGTGCAGGTACAGGGCAAACCGTGCAGAGCATCACAGCTCAAGGTTTCTGCAGTACAAATTCTCTGTGTTGCAGTTGCTGGAGCACTTGTGCTACGTTATTTAGCGTGGTTGTCTTGAAGAGCAAAATCCACGTATGCCGATTCCAACCATGTTGTGGTCACAGAGTCTCTAAGAATGCTAATATTCAGGTCTGTTCTATCTCCATGTGAGATTGCTACAAAGAAGCAAAGTGTTCTTGGTGAAGTTCATGCAGGTGGGAGGAGCCTGTTGAAGGCCTTGTAGTTTTGAGGAGTTTTACGTGCTCTTTGTGGTGATCATGAGGGAAGGTGACGTGGTCCAAGGCCTAGATCCTATGCAGAGTGTGATTTACAGATCGGACACGTTGCTGTAGTTGAGAAATGTTTGATATTTTGTTGATGATTGTTGGAATGGCATCAAGAAGGGCCTGGACCTGTACGATGGGGAGGGGCAGTTTGAGTGGGGAAGAGTGTTGCCTCAGGGGCAAGGAGATGTTGAGTAGAACGTGGTCGGTGTCATTGTGGATGAAATGGAGAATGTTTGCTTAGGTGTAGAGTTCTCATTTCCCATGTCGCAGCATAGAGGATGCCAATGAAAAATACTGAGAAAGAGTCCAGCACACACCGCTGCTCTTCTGGGATCTTCTTAGGACGTCCAGGGCATCCTTGAGCTCTGTTGTTTTATGTGATGTTACTGCTTGTAAAGGTACCTGCAATACATGTCTTTCATTACTTGTCTTTGTTGTTGGATGTCGTTGGACAAACAAAAACTTTTTGAAATTTGTGATTGTGCCAGCCTTCTCAGAATGTTGCCCGAGTAATTTCTCTGATCTTGGTGTTACTAGGGAGGGCAAGATGTGATCTCTGTATTCAAGGTGTGGTCAAAGCTGGCATTTTAATTACAGTGAGACACGTTGCTTTGGTTTCTTCTCTTGTCTCAGGGAGAACACGCACTCTTTTTTCTTCTCTGACATGGGCAATGTGTAACAGCGGATGAGATGCAGATGGTGAAATATTGGCAGCTGTCAGGTGGCAGATATTTAGACAGTAATCCATTGGTCTTGGGGAAAGTTTTTCCCCTCTCTCGAGCTGAGGCTGCATTTGAGAATTTATCACAAACTTTCAGGTGTCCCTCCAGCTTCCCCAATGATAGAAGTGCAAAAGGAAGTATTACTCATCGTCACTGTTTTTCAAAGCTCTTGGTGAATGTAAGTAATTTTTTTCCTGTCCAGTATGTTGCAAAATTACTCATATCATCAGGGCACCATGTCCCTTAAAATCCATTCTCCTGTTCTGAAAAGGTTTCTTTTTTGGAAGATGACGCCAGTGATGCTGCAGGTGAGTTGCTTGTATCTGAAGAGGCTGTGTGTGAGAGACAGGTGTGCGTTGGTTCCTGTTCAGCTGTGGTATCTTGATATTGGATCGACTGAATATTGCCTGGATTGAAATGCCTGTAGGTTAAGAGCTGCACTGCCTGCTCTCGTTCCTTTCCTGTTGCTTCCTTGCACAGGGTGAACACGTGGAAGGAAGCAAGAAGAGATGGAGAAATGACATCAATGCCTTTCTTGAATTAGATGTGTTTGGTATACAGCAGATTTTCTCAGTGACAATGCCGTGGTGTCACACTTGTGGCTTTTATTTGGCAGTGCAGGTGGAACATGAGTCATAAGGAGTAACCCCTGATTATATTGGAAGAATATATGAGGCATATGTGAAGTGCTCGGGCGCTGTGGTTGCCTGGAGTTTTTGCAGCATTTTTGGATGATTGGTATGCTGTGCTGTGATGGCTTTGAGTTCCCAAATGAGAAATTCCCTTGAGTTTTTTGTAATAGGTGGTGCACTTTTAAATTCGATATCGCGGTAGCTGGGGTTTGGGATTCTGTTCCAGTCGGTAGAACACTGATGGGAAAAAAAAAAAAAAAAAAAAAAAGGCAATTGAGGAATCGAACGAAACCGGAATGAGAGCTCTTTGGAAAAGGTGTTTACATCCTTCATTGCATGTAAGCTGTAAACATTTGGAAAGTCTTTTGATACAGATAGAAAATAAGAATGGAGAGACAAGGATGGAAATGAAGAGGAAGTGAAGTAAAAAGAGCAGGAAAGAGAAGATACAGGGAAGGAGAACGAGAAAAGATAAAAGAAAGAAAGGGGAAGAGGTAAAGAGATCAGCATAAGGAGATGAAGATTTAAAAGAAAGGAAGGAATCCATGCAAGTCCAAACCAAGCGAGCAAGCAAGAAAGAACAGAAGACACTGTAAAGGACCAGCACCCACCGAGATTTTCTCTAGACGCTGAACGGAGTTGGTCGCTGACATCCTCACTGCTGGTGAGAGCAGCGCGATCTGGAGCTGATGGTGCATAATTACGATTGCTGATGACTCCGATTTGATGGTCTCAGGATGGGCACTGGAGGCGACTGGAGACCTGCCAGCGAGGGTAGAGACGAGAGAAGGGTGGGAAAAGAAAGGAAAGGGAAGAAAAAAGACAGGGAATTATGAGAGAGCACGAAGTACAAAGAGGGAAAGAGGCAGAAAAGAGAAGGGAAAATCAAAAAGTATCCAAGAGAGAAAACGGAAGGAAAGAAGAAATACATGGAAAAAAATTCAGACGAGAAAAAGAACGAAAGAAATCTGAACAAGGAATTAGTAGGCGATAAGGAAAAAGAAGTAAAAGAAAGAAGAGCACCGTAAGGCGGAAAGGCAGACGAGATTGCCATCCGCGAGGCGGCGGGGCAGGCACTGTCTCGGAGCGTGTGAGGCGGCGGAGCAGCGCACGGTGTCGCTGCAGGCTCAGGAACGGCGTGTGGGCGGCTCCGCCCCGGTGCGGCGGAGAGCCCGGCTGTGAGCGCGGGGGGGCGGCGCGGGCCGGGCAGCAGAGCCGGTGCGTCCGGGCGGCGGCGGGGAGCCGTGCGGGGCCCGTGGCGGGGCCGGCAGGCAGAGGCAGAGCTACAAGGGCGGCGAGAGCAGCGGCAGGGATGGAGGAGCGTTGTTGTGCGGCGGTGCGGGTGCTGGTGCTGCAGGCGGCCTGGGCGCTGGCGGGCGGGCAGGTGCGGTACTCGGTGCCGGAGGAAGCCAAGGCCGGCACGGTGGTGGGCCGTCTGGCGCAGGACCTGGGCCTGGAGGCGGGCGAGGCGGAGGCGCGGCGTCTGCGGCTGGTGGCGCAGGGCCGGCGGGCGAGCGTGGAGGTGAGCGGGGCGAGCGGCGCGCTGCTGGTGAGCTCGCGGCTCGACCGGGAGGAGCTGTGCGGCAAGAGCTCGCCGTGCGCGCTGCGCCTGGAGGTGCTGCTGGATCGGCCGCTGCGCGTCTTCCATGTGCAGCTGGAGGTCACCGACATCAACGACAATGCGCCCATCTTCCCCGCCGCCCGAAAAAACCTCAGTTTATCGGAGAACTCCCCTCCAGGGTCTCGTTTCCCGCTGGAGGGCGCGTCGGATGCGGATATCGGAGCGAACGCGCAGCTCTCCTACACACTCAGCTACAGCGAGCTCTTCTCTCTGGATTTCCAAAAAACCGAGGAAGACAGTGAGTCCCTATTCCTCGTGCTTAGGAAAAGTCTGGACCGCGAGACGATTCCTGTGCACCGATTGCTGCTTACGGCGAGTGATGGGGGCCGGCCGTCTCTGACGGGGACAATGGAGCTGGTGATCTCGGTGCTAGATGTGAACGACAACATTCCCCAGTTCAACCAGTCAGTGTACAAAATGCAGGTGCCAGAAAATGCAGAACGAGGCACTTTGGTGATCAAAGTGAATGCCACTGATTTGGATGACGGTTCGAACAGTAATATCTACTACTCGCTCCAGATCCTTTCTCCACATGATGGAAGAGATGTTTTCGGAATCGACAGAAACAGCGGAGAGATCCGTCTTACGAGTGATTTAGACTTTGAGGATGTTAGTCTCTATCGCCTGCAAGTGGACGCGACAGACAAAGGGACGCCGCCGCTTTCTGGTCACTGCAAGGTGGTGCTGGAGGTGGTGGACGTGAACGACAACGCGCCCGAGGTGTGGGTGACGTCGCTGTCGGTGCCGGTGTCGGAGGATGCGTCGGTGGGGACGGTGGTGGCCCTGCTGAGCGTGTCGGACCGAGACTCAGGGGCGAACGGGCGCGTGCGGTGCTGGGTGTGGCCGGCGTCGCCGTTCGGTCTGGAGGCGACGTTCGCGGGCTCGTACTCGCTGGTGCTGCGCGAGGCACTGGACCGGGAGCGGGTGTCGGAGTACGAGGTGGAGGTGCGTGCGGAGGACGGCGGGGCGCCGGCGCTGCGCGCCAGGCGCGGTCTGCGGGTGCCGGTGTCGGACGTGAACGACAACGCGCCCGCGTTCGCGCAGGCCGTGTACACGGTGCTGGCGCGGGAGAACAACTTGGCGGGCGCGGAGCTGGCGCGGCTGTGGGCGCGGGACCCGGACGAGGGGGGCAACGGGCGCGTGAGCTACTCGGTGTGGGAGGGCGGCGTGGGCGCGGGCGGCGGGGCCGCGGGTTCGAGCGGGTGGCGTGCGGCGTCGAGCTACGTGTCGGTGGACGCGGAGAGCGGGCGGCTGTGGGCGCTGCAGCCCTTGGACTACGAGGAGCTGCAGGTGCTGCAGTTCGAGGTGCGCGCGGTGGACGCGGGCGAGCCGCCGCTGTGCGGCAACGCCACGGTGCAGCTCTTCGTGCTGGACGAGAACGACAACGCGCCGGCGCTGCTGCCGCCCGCGGGCTCGGCGCCGGAGGCGGGCGGCGTGGGGGCCGAGGCGTCGTCGTTGTCGTCGGTGCCGGGTTCGGAGTCGGTGTCGGGCACGCTGTGGGCGTGGGCGGCGTGGGGGGCGCCGGCGGGCCAGGTGGTGGCGAAGATCCGCGCCGTGGACGCCGACTCGGGCTACAACGCGTGGCTGCGCTACGAGCTGTGGGAGCCGCGGGGCAAGGGCCCGTTCCGCGTGGGGCTCTACAGCGGCGAGGTGAGCACGGCGCGGCCGCTGGACGAGGCGGACGGCCCTCGCCACAGGCTGCTGATCGTCGTGCGCGACCACGGCGAGCCGGCGCGCTCGGCCACGGCCACGCTCAGCGTGTCGCTGCTCGAGGCGGCCGAGGCGGCGCTGGCCGCGGGATCGTCATCGTCGTCGTCAGGGTCGCGGTCGTCGGTGGGCGTGGATGTCGGCGCGGGTGCGGCGAGCGCGGCGACGAACGTGTGGCTGGTGGTGGCGATCTGCGCCGTGTCGAGCGTGTTCCTGCTGGCGCTGGTGCTGTACGGGGCGTCGCGCTGGGCGCCGCGGGCGGCCGTGCTGTCGGGGCCCGGGCCCACGACGCTGGTGTGCGCCAGCGAAGTGGGCAGCTGGTCGTACTCGCAGCGCCACAGCCGCAGCCTGTGCGTGGCGGACGGCGCGGCCAAGAGCGACCTCATGGTTTTCAGCCCCAACTTCCCTCCTCCTCCGCCGCCCGGCCCCGCGGCCAAGGACACGCAGCCGGAGCCGTCCGCTCTCCTCGACACGGTCAGTGCCACTGCCTTGCTTAACACTCCCTCTCTCCTCCGCCACTTTCTTTTTCGTCTGCTCATTCTGTCCCGCTCTCTGGGTAGATCCTCTTTGTAGCGGTGATCTTCCCCGGCAGTCTGACATCAGCGGGTGCTTAAGAATAATAATGGGACATTTCCATCTACCGCCGTGTCCTTCCCGGATTTTGCAATCTGTTGGTGTGCGAGAGTCGCAAGAGGATATTATGGTACCGCCGAGCTCTCACCATGCACAGCTGAGTGTTTTTATGCTAGGTAGGAGTTGTACCCTAGAATGAAATCACTGCCTGCTTCAGTAAGATTTGCCCTGGGTTTACAGCTCTGCGGGCATTTTTTTTTTTGCTTAATTTCATGTAGTGTTGCAATGTGAGCTTGGTGCAGGAATATAAAACACGTTGTGGTGGTAACAGACTTCCAATCACTTTGTCTTGACTTAATGCCTTTGCTGACTTCTGACCATGTTTGTATTAACTCTGGATTAGTATTTAAAACTTTCCACTTTAATTTTCCTTGCAAGTGATGTGACACAAGATTACAACCGGTACTTCAAATTTTTGGTTGCCTAGGGAACCAACAATTCTATATTTAGTTTCTACCATCTGACTGATTAAGAAAGTGGGAAAGGCAGTATGGACTTTTACTGTCGTCTTTTCCCTTGTACTTTTTTCCCTTCGTTTACAAGAAGGAAAGTGTAGCAAGTTTATTAAAGTGATCGTGGCCTGGCAGAGTATGGCACAGATCTTTTTTATTTAAGCTGACATTGGGCAGAGGAAAGAGTTGCCTATGGAAGGTGGGATTCATTGGGAAGGTCATGGGCCATGTCTTAAGAGAAGAATGAGTGCTGATGTGGTTGTCTTGAGAACTCCTGAATGAAGGATACCTATGGTGGATGAAGTATACCTAGAGAACACTGAGAGTCAGGATGGGCACAGAGTGCTTCTGCCTGGGATCCCTTGCAAGGCTCTAAAGTTCTGGAGTTGCAGGCTTTGTGGAAGTAGCTCTTGAGATCCTGTGTGATATTGAAATGGCCGCAAAGTCCTTTGAGGTGATGAAGATCTCCCTCCAAAGTAAGTAATTAGTGCTGATACTTCATTACTCTACAAAATGTGTTGGTAAGAGGAAACTGAATGGTGAATATTGTTGGATGAAGCACTTTCCCCTTATTTTGAGAAAGGCATTGTGGGAGGGTAGGATTTCAGCTTGCTGGAGTTCCTGTGTAGGGGTGCATGTCTATGCACGTCTGTGTCTCAGTTTTGAGATGACGGTTCCTTTCCCTTGTCAAGTGGGATTTGCAAGAGGATGTGATGATGGGGAGGGTATAATCTGTGTGTGTCATATTTCTCCATCTCTTACTGGATCAACCTCGATAGAAGTGGAAGGTCCTCTTGTCATGCTCAACCCTGATACCTGCACAACCACACCAAATCTTGCAGTCCACCCCAGCTCCGATCTTATCATAGAAATTCTCCTTCACAGCTGATATTGTGTCTCAATTGATACTGAGCATTTGGTGTGTTTCTCTCAAAACCAAATTAATTTGGACCCGGATCAGAGGTGTCACCTCTCACGTGTGGTTCTGTGGTGAGAAGACATCAGTTCCACCTGAGATTGCTGAAAAAGCATAGAACATTTAGTGTGAGTTTGACAGAGCCTGCTGCACATTCTGTGGTTTTGCATCCCTTCGTAAGTTCTTTGTGCCAGTTGTGAGGGAAAATGGGGATGTGTGAAGGCCTGGATCGTGCTCAGAGTGTGTTTTATTGTTGGGCCGAGCTGTTGTGGTGGGGCAGTTTGGCTGCTGCAGCTGCAATCCTCAGAGTGGCATGGAGTATTGCTTGGGCCCGCCATCATAGGGAGAGTGACTTTGAGTGGAGAAGTTTCTTTACTGAGGAGATGGAGATGCTGTGTAGCATAAGCACTGTCACTGGGGAAGAAAGCTCCAGCTGCTCAGCTGGAGATTCATTTCCCAGAGCTTGGGATAGAGGATTCCACTGGAAAACCTTGTGAAGACACCTGTCCCTCGAGGTTGCTTGCTTGGAATCTTCTCAGGTCCTTCTGAAGTCCTGTGTATCCTTGGTATTCTCCATGGCCTTCCTGCCGGATGTGGAGACTTCGTCCATACACAACTCAGAGCACATGCTTTTGAAAATACGGTGTTGTTGGAACAGCAGCTTTTCCAAATATCAGTCTTGTTTGGTCAGCCTTCTCTGAAGCTCTCCTTGTTTACATGTCTGCTCTTGTCTGGATAGGGAGTGGAAAAATTTCTATCCATAATCAAGAAGTTGCCAGTCCTGTGAATTTGATATGGTGGAATGGGATCTTCTAGTTTTCATCTTTCCTTTTACCAAAAACTTCGATCTTTTTTATTGTTTTCTTCTTTTGCATTGGCCATGTGTTGGTGACAGTGAATGAAATGCAGACTGCTGAATTTTGTAAGCTGTCAGGTTGTAGAGTTTCCGGCAGTTGACCATCAGTATGAGGGATGGATTTTCCAGTCTTCTAAGCTGATGTCGACGCTGAGAGAATGTCCTTAGATTTGCAGGGTCTCTTCTACTTTGCAGGTAATGAAAGTGCATGAAACGCATTGTGCTCTGTTTTGTGATTTAGAGGCTTTTTCAGAAAATGGGTCATTTTCCCCTATTCATCATTCCCAGAAATCTCTGATAACATTAAAAAAATATGTTTCAGAACCAATTCCCCCCCTTGAAAGTAAATATTTTCTGAAGAAGGGGCCAGGGATGCTTCCAGGTAAGTTGCTGTTGACTAAAGATGAGTCTGAAGGACAGTGGTAACTTTCTATATTTTTGGTCATGGATTCTTAACTTTGGATTGATCAAATGTGCCTGGATTTGAAGTTGGACTTGATGATCCTTATGGGTACCTTCCACTTTGAAAATTCCACGATTCCTTTACTGGATCAGCAGAGCACCACAGCATCCTCTCATTTCTATCTTCTTGGTCCAGAGACAGTACGAGCAAATGACAGAAGCACGGGATGCAGAAGGGACCCTAATATATTTCTCAGAGAGGATGTGTTTGGAGTCGGACGTGTGTTCCTAGAGACAAGGACACAGATAAAACGATTTTGTTGTGTTTACCCTGTGGATCAGACTACACAGAGGCATTCCACAGGGAGTAAAGCTCCTGGGGCTTGACAGTCTTGCTGTATGTTTCTGACTGTGCTGGCCTGCCAGGAATGTGAAGGCAGAAATTTACATTCATCATGCAGTGGCAAATGAGGCCTGAAGAATAGTTCTTCATCGAGGTATATGAAGAGTCTTCAGGAGCTGTGGTTTCTCCGTATTTTTTCATCATTCAGGAAGGATTGGTGTGCTGAGTAGTGGTGGCTTTGAATTTCTGAAGAAAAGTTTCTTCTGGATTGTTTGTACTTAGTGGAGTCTGTTTGCACTAATGTCAAAGTACCTTGGGATCGGACCTGTGTTTCAGAGGGCTGTGAATTCTCTCCCTTGAGAGGATGGGGCCCGAAGAGTGTGGTTTCCTTCCAGAAGGTGAGGTGAAAGAGCACTCTGTCAGCCTGGCATAGACATGAAGTGAGCAGGAAATTTGTTCCTTGAGTGGAGAGATGAAAGACAACAGTAGAGTGAACGGGAACTGTTATCCATGGCGTGTTCGTGCTTCATGGGGAGGGTGATGTAATCATGTGGAACGATACATTGATTAATGAGACAAAGAAGAAGCAAAGAGAGAAAATGAGAGTGTGTGTGTGTAATGGCAGTGAAGACGAAGAAGGAAGTATTTCAGCAGGAAGGATTCCAGGAAGGAAGGACGAGTTCTGTGGTATGCCACAGTTGCTCTCACTGTACACAGAATGGAGCAGCGCAAGAAAGGAGGACATAAAAGGATTGAGAGAAAAGAAAGACAGAAGATGCTATCAAGGAGATAATAAAGAATGGAAGAAGAAAAAGCAGAGAAAGATAATAACAGCAACGGAGATGAACGGTACGCAACGAGCTTACCTCTAATCGCTGGGTGAAGCTGGTTCTCATGAGCCTCTCTCTTGAGTAGAATATTCTGTGGTACAACAGTAATGTCACGTAAGTCGAATTGGTGGATCCGGGTTGTTTTTTTAGCTGTCTGGCGACCGAGGCCTCGTGCGACTTAGCCAATGAGGTGCCTAAGAGGGGAGAGCAAAAACAAAAAAGCCCGAAGAAAACAATGAAAGACGAGCACGGCTTGAAGAGCAGAAGCAGAGGAGGTGATTAACCAGAGAGCGGAAGCAGAGGCGATCTTGCGGAGCGTGTGAGGCGGCGGAGCAGCGCACGGTGTCGCTGCAGGCTCAGGAACGGCGTGTGGGCGGCTCCGCCCCGGTGCGGCGGAGAGCCCGGCTGTGAGCGCGGGGGGGCGGCGCGGGCCGGGCAGCAGAGCCGGTGCGTCCGGGCGGCGGCGGGGAGCCGTGCGGGGCCCGTGGCGGGGCCGGCAGGCAGAGGCAGAGCTACAAGGGCGGCGAGAGCAGCGGCAGGGATGGAGGAGCGTTGTTGTGCGGCGGTGCGGGTGCTGGTGCTGCAGGCGGCCTGGGCGCTGGCGGGCGGGCAGGTGCGGTACTCGGTGCCGGAGGAAGCCAAGGCCGGCACGGTGGTGGGCCGTCTGGCGCAGGACCTGGGCCTGGAGGCGGGCGAGGCGGAGGCGCGGCGTCTGCGGCTGGTGGCGCAGGGCCGGCGGGCGAGCGTGGAGGTGAGCGGGGCGAGCGGCGCGCTGCTGGTGAGCTCGCGGCTCGACCGGGAGGAGCTGTGCGGCAAGAGCTCGCCGTGCGCGCTGCGCCTGGAGGTGCTGCTGGATCGGCCGCTGCGCGTCTTCCATGTGCAGCTGGAGGTCACCGACATCAACGACAATGCCCCCATCTTCCCCGCCGCCCGAAAAAACCTCAGTTTATCGGAGAACACCCCTCCTGGGTTCCGTTTCCCGCTGGAGGGCGCGACGGATGCGGATATCGGTGCGAATGCACAACTCTCCTACACACTTAGTCCCAGTGAACATTTCTCTCTGGATTTACAAAAATCTAATGAAAGAAATCTTATACCCGAACTTGTTTTAACAAAACCTCTGGATCGCGAGACGATTCCCGTGCACCGGCTCGTGCTGACGGCGAGTGACGGGGGCCGGCCGTCTCTGACGGGGACAATGGAGTTGGTGATATCGGTGCTGGATGCGAATGACAACGCGCCCCAGTTCGACCAGTCGGTGTATAAGGTGCAGCTGCGGGAGAGTGCAGCGTTGGGAACGTTCCTGGCGCGGGTGAATGCCACTGATGCGGACGAGGGAATTAACAGTGAGGTGACCTATGCCGTGACGAACTTTAGTCCGCTGAGTGGAAGAGATGTGATTTCCATAAATGCGAAGACCGGGGAGATTCATCTCACAAGAGCCCTAGACTTCGAAGAAGTCAATGTATTTGATTTTCGTATTGAAGTGAGAGACCAAGGAACACCTCCACTCTCGGGTCACTGCCGAGTGGAGCTGGAAGTGCTGGACGTGAACGACAACGCGCCCGAGGTGTGGGTGACGTCGCTGTCGGTGCCGGTGTCGGAGGACGCGTCGGTGGGGACGGTGGTGGCCCTGCTGAGCGTGTCGGACCGAGACTCGGGGGCGAACGGGCGCGTGCGGTGCTGGGTGTGGCCGGCGTCGCCGTTCGGTCTGGAGGCGACGTTCGCGGGCTCGTACTCGCTGGTGCTGCGCGAGGCGCTGGACCGGGAGCGGGTGTCGGAGTACGAGGTGGAGGTGCGTGCGGAGGACGGCGGGGCGCCGGCGCTGCGCGCCAGGCGCGGTCTGCGGGTGCCGGTGTCGGACGTGAACGACAACGCGCCCGCGTTCGCGCAGGCCGTGTACACGGTGCTGGCGCGGGAGAACAACTTGGCGGGCGCGGAGCTGGCGCGGCTGTGGGCGCGGGACCCGGACGAGGCGAGCAACGGGCGCGTGAGCTACTCGGTGTGGGAGGGCGGCGTGGGCGCGGGCGGCGGGGCCGCGGGTTCGAGCGGGTGGCGTGCGGCGTCGAGCTACGTGTCGGTGGACGCGGAGAGCGGGCGCCTGTGGGCGTTGCAGCCCTTGGACTACGAGGAGCTGCAGGTGCTGCAGTTCGAGGTGCGCGCGGTGGACGCGGGCGAGCCGCCGCTGTGCGGCAACGCCACGGTGCAGCTCTTCGTGCTGGACGAGAACGACAACGCGCCGGCGTTGCTGCCGCCCGCGGGCTCGGCGCCGGAGGCGGGCGCCGTGGCGGCCGAGGTGTCGTCGTTGTCGTCGGTGCCGGGTTCGGAGTCGGTGTCGGGCACGCTGTGGGCGTGGGCGGCGTGGGGGGCGCCGGCGGGCCAGGTGGTGGCGAAGATCCGCGCCGTGGACGCCGACTCGGGCTACAACGCGTGGCTGCGCTACGAGCTGTGGGAGCCGCGGGGCAAGGGCCCGTTCCGCGTGGGGCTCTACAGCGGCGAGGTGAGCACGGCGCGGCCGCTGGACGAGGCGGACGGCCCTCGCCACAGGCTGCTGATCGTCGTGCGCGACCACGGCGAGCCGGCGCGCTCGGCCACGGCCACGCTCAGCGTGTCGCTGCTCGAGGCGGCCGAGGCGGCGCTGGCCGCAGGATCGTCGTCGTCAGGTTCGCGGTCGTCGGTGGGCATGGATGTCGGCGCGGGTGCGGCGAGCGCGGCGGCGAACGTGTGGCTGGTGGTGGCGATCTGCGCCGTGTCGAGCGTGTTCCTGCTGGCGCTGGTGCTGTACGGGGCGTCGCGCTGGGCGCCGCGGGCGGCCGTGCTGTCGGGGCCCGGGCCCACGACGCTGGTGTGCGCCAGCGAAGTGGGCAGCTGGTCGTACTCGCAGCGCCACAGCCGCAGCCTGTGCGTGGCGGACGGCGCGGCCAAGAGCGACCTCATGGTTTTCAGCCCCAACTTCCCTCCTCCTCCGCCGCCCGGCCCCGCGGCCAAGGACACGCAACCGGAGCCGTCCGCTCTCCTCGACACGGTCAGTGCCACTGCCTTGCTCAACACTCCCCCTCTCCTCCGCCACCTTTTTTCTCCTCTGCTCATTCTCTCCCGCTCTCTGTGTCGTTCCTCCTTTTAGCGATGCTCTTCCCCGGCAGTCTGACATCAGCGGCTGCTTAAGAGTAATAATGGGATATTTCCATCTGCCTCCATGTCCTTCCCGGATTTTTAAATCTGTTGGTGTGCGAGAGTCGCAAGAGGATATTATGGTACCGCCGAGCTCTCACCATGCACAGCTGAGTGTTTTATGCTGGGCAGGAGTTGTACCCTAGAATGAAATCACTGCCTGTTTCAGTAGGAGGTGCCCAGGAGAGACAGCTTTGCAGGCATTTTTCTTACTTCATTTCGTGTAGTGTTTCAGTGTGAGCTTGGTGCAGGAATATAAAACACGTTGTGGTGGTAACAGGCTTCCAATCACTTTGTCTTGACTTAATGCCTATGCTGACTTCTGACCATGCTTATATTAGCTCTGGATTATTATTGAAAACTGTCCACTTTAATTTTTCTTGCAAGTGATGTTACATGAGATTACAACTGATACTTCAAATTTTTGGTTGCCTAATGAACCATCAATTCTATATTTAGTTTCTACCATCTGACTGATTAAGAAAGTGGGAAAGGCAGTATGGACTTTTATAGTCGTCTTTTCCCTTGTACTTTTTCCCCTTCGTTTACAAGAAGGAAAGTGTAGCAAGTTTATTAAAGTGATCGTGGCCTGGCAGAGTATGGCACAGATCTTTTTTATTTAAGCTGACATTGGGCAGAGGAAAGAGTTGCCTATGGATGGTGGGATTTATTGGGAAGGTCATGGGCCATGTCTTAAGAGAAGAATGAGTGCTGATGTGGTTGTCTTGAGAACTCCTGAATGAAGGATACCTATGGTGGATGAAGTATACCTAGAGAACACTGAGAGTCAGGATGGGCACAGAGTGCTTCTGCCTGGTATCCTTTGCAAGGCTCTAAAATTCTGGAGTTGCAGGTTTTGTGGAAGTAGCTCTTGAGATCCTGTGTGATATTGAAATGGCCGCAAAGTCCTTTGAGGTGATGAAGATCTCCCTCCAAAGTAAGTAATTAGTGCTGATACTTCATTACTCTACAAAATGTGTTGGTAAGAGGAAACTGAATGGTGAATATTGTTGGATGAAGCACTTTCCCCTTATTTTGAGAAAGGCATTGTGGGAGGGTAGGATTTCAGCTTGCTGGAGTTCCTGTGTAGGGGTGCATGTCTATGCACGTCTGTGTCTCAGTTTTGAGATGACGGTTCCTTTCCCTTGTCAAATGGGATTTGCAAGAGGATGTGATGAGGAGGAGGGTATAATCTGTGTGTGTCATATTTCTCCATCTCTTACTGGATCAACCTCAGTAGAAGTGGGAGGTCCTCTTGTCATGCTCAACCCTGATACCTGCACAACCACACCCAATCTTGCAGTCCACCCCAGCTCTGATCTTATCATAGAAATTCTCCTCTACAGTTGATATTGTGACTGTGCTTGTGCTTCAGCTTTTGGTGTGTTTATCTCAAAACCAAATTAATTTGGACCCGGATCAGAGGTGTCACCTCTCACGTGTGGTTCTGTGGTGAGAAGACATCAGTTCCACCTGAGATTGCTGAAAAAGCATAGAACATTTAGTGTGAGTTTGACAGAGCCTGCTGCACATTCTGTGGTTTTGCATCCCTTCGTAAGTTCTTTGTGCCAGTTGTGAGGGAAAATGGGGATGTGTGAAGGCCTGGATCGTGCTCAGAGTGTGTTTTATTGTTGGGCCGAGCTGTTGTGGTGGGGCAGTTTGGCTGCTGCAGCTGCAATCCTCAGAGTGGCATGGAGTATTGCTTGGGCCCGCCATCATAGGGAGAGTGACTTTGAGTGGAGAAGTTTCTTTACTGAGGAGATGGAGATGCTGTGTAGCATAAGCACTGTCACTGGGGAAGAAAGCTCCAGCTGCTCAGCTGGAGATTCATTTCCCAGAGCTTGGGATAGAGGATTCCACTGGAAAACCTTGTGAAGACACCTGTCCCTCGAGGTTGCTTGCTTGGAATCTTCTCAGGTCCTTCTGAAGTCCTGTGTATCCTTGGTATTCTCCATGGCCTTCCTGCCGGATGTGGAGACTTCGTCCATACACAACTCAGAGCACATGCTTTTGAAAATACGGTGTTGTTAGAACAGCAGCTTTTCCAAATATCAGTCTTGTTTGGTCAGCCTTCTCTGAAGCTCTCCTTGTTTACATGTCTGCTCTTGTCTGGATAGGGAGTGGAAAAATTTCTATCCATAATCAAGAAGTTGCCAGTCCTGTGAATTTGATATGGTGGAATGGGATCTTCTAGTTTTCATCTTTCCTTTTACCAAAAACTTCGATCTTTTTTATTGTTTTCTTCTTTTGCATTGGCCATGTGTTGGTGACAGTGAATGAAATGCAGACTGCTGAATTTTGTAAGCTGTCAGGTTGTAGAGTTTCCGGCAGTTGACCATCAGTATGAGGGATGGATTTTCCAGTCTTCTAAGCTGATGTCGACGCTGAGAGAATGTCCTTAGATTTGCAGGGTCTCTTCTACTTTGCAGGTAATGAAAGTGCATGAAATGCATTGTGTTCCATTCAGTGATTTAGAGGTTTTTTGGATAATGTGTGTCATCTTCCCCTATTCATCTTCCTCAGAAATCTCTGATAACATTAAAAAAAATAAGTTTCAAAAGCAATTCCAACCCTTGAAAGTAAATCTTTTCTGAAGAAGGAGCCAGGGATGCTACAGGTAAGTTGCTGTTGACTAAAGATGATTCTGAAGGACAGTTGTACCTTTCTATGTCTGGTCACGGTATTTTCATTGTGGACTGAACAAATGTGCCTGGATTTGGCCTTGGACTTCATGATCCTTATGGGTACCTTCCACTTTGAAAAATTTCACGATTCCTTTACTGGATCAGCAGAGCACCACAGCATCCTCTCATTTCTATCTTCTTGGTCCAGAGACAGTACGAGCACATGACAGAAGCAGAAGGGACCCTAGAACATTTCTCAGAGAGGATGTGTTTGAGTCGGACGTGTGTTCCTAGAGACAAGCACACAGATAAAATGATTTTGTTGCCTTTGCCCTGTGTATCAGGCTACACAGAGGCATTCCACAGGGAGTAATGCCCCTGGGGCTTGACAGTTTTGTGTGTGTTTCTGACTGTGCTGGCCTGCCAGGAATATGAAGGCAGAAATTTACATTCATCATGCAGGTGGCAAATGAGGCCTGAAGAATAGTTCTTCATCGAGGTATATGAAGAGTCTTCAGGAGCTGTGGTTTCTCCGTATTTTTTCATCATTCAGGAAGGATTGGTGTGCTGAGTAGTGGTGGCTTTGAATTTCTGAAGAAAAGTTTCTTCTGGATTGTTTGTGCTTAGTGGAGTCTGTTTGCACTAATGTCAAAGTACCTTGGGATCGGACCTGTGTTTCAGAGGGCTGTGAATTCTCTCCCTTGAGAGGATGGGGCCCGAAGAGTGTGGTTTCCTTCCAGAAGGTGAGGTGAAAGAGCACTGTGTCAGCCTGGCATAGACATGAAGTGAGCAGGAAATTTGTTCCTTGAGTGGAGAGATGAAAGACGACATCAGAGCGAACGGGAACTGTTACCCATGGCGTGTTCGTGCTTCATGGGGAGGGTAATGTAATCATTTGGAACGATACATTGATTAATGAGACAAAGAAGAAGCAAAGAGGGAAAAGGAGAGTGTGTGTGTGTAAGGACAGTGAAGACGAAGAAGGAAGTATTTCAGCAGGAAGGATTCCAGGAAGGAAGGATGAGTTCTGTGGTATGCCACAGTTGCTCTCACTGTACACCGAATGGAGCAGTGCAAGAAAGGAGGACATAAAAGGATTGAGAGAAAAGAAAGACAGAAGATGCTATCAAGGAGGTAATAAAGAATGGAAGAAGACAAAGCAGAGAAAGATAATAACAGCAACGGAGATGAACGGTACGCAACGAGCTAACCTCTAATCGCTGGGTGAAGCTGGTTCTCATGAGCCTCTCTCTTGAGTAGAATACTCTGTGGTAGAACACTAATGCCACGTAAGTGGAGTTGGTGGATCCGGGTTGTTTTTTCAGCTGTCTGGCTACCGAGGCCTCGTGCGACTTAGCCGATGAGGTACCTAAGAGGGGAGAGCAAAAACAAAAAAGCCCTAAGAAAACACTGAAAGACGAGCACGGCTGGAAGAGCAGAAGCAGAGGAGGTGATTAACCAGAGAGCGGAAGCAGAGGCGATCTTGCGGAGCGTGTGAGGCGGCGGAGCAGCGCACGGTGTCGCTGCAGGCTCAGGAACGGCGTGTGGGCGGCTCCGCCCCGGTGCGGCGGAGAGCCCGGCTGTGAGCGCGGGGGGGCGGCGCGGGCCGGGCAGCAGAGCCGGTGCGTCCGGGCGGCGGCGGGGAGCCGTGCGGGGCCCGTGGCGGGGCCGGCACGCAGAGGCAGAGGCAGAGCTACAAGGGCGGCGAGAGCAGCGGCAGGGATGGAGGAGCGTTGTTGTGCGGCGGTGCGGGTGCTGGTGCTGCAGGCGGCCTGGGCGCTGGCGGGCGGGCAGGTGCGGTACTCGGTGCCGGAGGAAGCCAAGGCCGGCACGGTGGTGGGCCGTCTGGCGCAGGACCTGGGCCTGGAGGCGGGCGAGGCGGAGGCGCGGCGGCTGCGGCTGGTGGCGCAGGGCCGGCGGGCGAGCGTGGAGGTGAGCGGGGCGAGCGGCGCGCTGCTGGTGAGCTCGCGGCTCGACCGGGAGGAGCTGTGCGGCAAGAGCTCGCCGTGCGCGCTGCGCCTGGAGGTGCTGCTGGATCGGCCGCTGCGCGTCTTCCATGTGCAGCTGGAGGTCACCGACATCAACGACAATGCCCCCATTTTCCCCGCCGCCCGAAAAAACCTCAGCATCGCGGAATTGGCAACTATGCCGGGGTCTCGTTTCCCGCTGGAGGGCGCGTCGGATGCGGATATCGGAGCGAACGCGCAGATCTCCTACACACTCAGCCCCAGCGAGCATTTTGCACTCGATGTTAAATCGTCTGATGAGAACAGAAAGTCTCTGTTTCTGATACTCACGAAATCTCTGGACCGTGAGACGGTTCCCGTGCACCGGTTGGTGCTAACGGCGAGTGACGGGGGCCGGCCGTCTCTGACAGGGACAATGGAGCTGGTGATCTCGGTGCTGGATGCAAACGACAACGCGCCCCAGTTCAATCAGTCGGTGTATAAAGTGCAGCTACCAGAGAACGCTACAGAGGGAACGATTGTAGCGCGTGTGAATGCCACGGACCCTGACGAAGGAAGCAATAAGGAGTTTTCTTACAGCATCTTGAGTTCCATTCCTATCAGTAACAAAGAAATATTTACTATTGACGCTAGGACGGGCGAGATCAGACTGATGGGGACTTTGGACTACGAAGAGGTTCGTTTACACGAGTTACAAATCGAAGCGACAGATAAAGGGACACCTCCGCTGTCTGGTCACTGCAGCGTGGAAATGGAGGTGGTGGACGTGAACGACAACGCGCCCGAGGTGTGGGTGACGTCGCTGTCGGTGCCGGTGTCGGAGGACGCGTCGGTGGGGACGGTGGTGGCCCTGCTGAGCGTGTCGGACCGAGACTCAGGGGCGAACGGGCGCGTGCGGTGCTGGGTGTGGCCGGCGTCGCCGTTCGGTCTGGAGGCGACGTTCGCGGGCTCGTACTCGCTGGTGCTGCGCGAGGCGCTGGACCGGGAGCGGGTGTCGGAGTACGAGGTGGAGGTGCGTGCGGAGGACGGCGGGGCGCCGGCCCTGCGCGCCAGGCGCGGTCTGCGGGTGCCGGTGTCGGACGTGAACGACAACGCGCCCGCGTTCGCGCAGGCCGTGTACACGGTGCTGGCGCGGGAGAACAACTTGGCGGGCGCGGAGCTGGCGCGGCTGTGGGCGCGGGACCCGGACGAGGCGGGCAACGGGCGCGTGAGCTACTCGGTGTGGGAGGGCGGCGTGGGCGCGGGCGGCGGGGCCGTGGGTTCGAGCGGGTGGCGTGCGGCGTCGAGCTACGTATCGGTGGACGCGGAGAGCGGGCGCCTGTGGGCGCTGCAGCCCTTGGACTACGAGGAGCTGCAGGTGCTGCAGTTCGAGGTGCGCGCGGTGGACGCGGGCGAGCCGCCGCTGTGCGGCAACGCCACGGTGCAGCTCTTCGTGCTGGACGAGAACGACAACGCGCCGGCGCTGCTGCCGCCCGCGGGCTCGGCGCCGGAGGCGGGCGCCGTGGCGGCCGAGGCGTCGTCGTTGTCGTCGGTGCCGGGTTCGGAGTCGGTGTCGGGCACGCTGTGGGCGTGGGCGGCGTGGGGGGCGCCGGCGGGCCAGGTGGTGGCGAAGATCCGCGCCGTGGACGCCGATTCGGGCTACAACGCGTGGCTGCGCTACGAGCTGTGGGAGCCGCGGGGCAAGGGCCCGTTCCGCGTGGGGCTCTACAGCGGCGAGGTGAGCACGGCGCGGCCGCTGGACGAGGCGGACGGCCCTCGCCACAGGCTGCTGATCGTCGTGCGCGACCACGGCGAGCCGGCGCGCTCGGCCACGGCCACGCTCAGCGTGTCGCTGCTCGAGGCGGCCGAGGCGGCGCTGGCCGCAGGATCGTCGTCCTCAGGTTCGCGGTCGTCGGTGGGCATGGATGTCGGCGCGGGTGCGGCGAGCGCGGCGACGAACGTGTGGCTGGTGGTGGCGATCTGCGCCGTGTCGAGCGTGTTCCTGCTGGCGCTGGTGCTGTACGGGGCGTCGCGCTGGGCGCCGCGGGCGGCCGTGCTGTCGGGGCCCGGGCCCACGACGCTGGTGTGCGCCAGCGAAGTGGGCAGCTGGTCGTACTCGCAGCGCCACAGCCGCAGCCTGTGCGTGGCGGACGGCGCGGCCAAGAGCGACCTCATGGTTTTCAGCCCCAACTTCCCTCCTCCTCCACCGCCGCCCGGCCCCGCGGCCAAGGACACGCAGCCGGAGCCGTCCTCTCTCCTCGACACGGTCAGTGCTCCTCCCTTTCTCGCTCTGTCCCCTTTCATCCGACCCCTGGGCAGTTGCTGTTCGGAATTGGGCTCCGCCCTCGCGGCATGAGGGCGGTCCGTACTTCATGTTCATTTGCCCTGTGACTGCTGATTGCATTATTCCTTTGTCTTTATGGTTTGTAATGTCCTACATGGCAGCACGTTTTTTTACGCCACTGTGGTCTTCTCTCTTTCTGTTTCCGTGTTAAACAGGGGAGCTCTGGAAAAATTATTCGATCTTGATGCGCTCTATGCCATGTTGAATGAAATGCTCTCTTTGTATTGCCGTTTTGATGTCACTAAGAAATGCTGTTCATATATATGTCCCTTTCTTCTCTATTTTGTAATTTTAGAACCTTCAGTGTCTGTTTCAGAATCAGTCACAGCCTGTCTTGAAGCCACATCTTTTCTTGTCTACTCAGCTTTGTATTCCTCTGCATTGAAATTATTTTGTCGTTTTTCCTACCTGGGTCTTCAGAGTCATCAACTTTTTCAGTCATCAATTCTTTCTGCACTTCTTTTCAGCAGAGCTGTATTTGAACTCTGCTCCATAGGGTGATATCTCCTGTAATCTTTGATACATCACTGTCCGTGACTTTCTGAGATCCCCTCATGTGTTATTAAATGGAACAATTCCTTATTAAGATCTCTGCCCGACTGCAGTGTTTCCCTTTTCTTGCTGGTGTTATCAGGTCTGGTTTTCTTCCATCTGTGGAGTTAATCACAACTCTGAGTGCCTCTTTCAGTCATTCTTTTTGAATGGAGTATCTTCACTTGCCCACATTTCTCTGTCTTCAGGTGGGGCATTTCTAATGAATTTCTTATTTTGACTGCTGTAAATTGCTGGTTTCCAGTCTTTTCTTACTCGGAAGTCTGTCCTCCTTTTTGATTCGCCTCTGAAACAGAAATCTATATATGAAGTTTATGCCTCTTCCCCGTGCATGACGTATATTAGTTTGTGAAGTACTACAGAATTTCTATGAAATATGATATGAAAAAGACAGATATACTTCACATTTCCCCTTCCTAGTATGGTTGAAATGCACTTTCTAATGTAAGGTACCTAATTGCAGAAGAACACGAACCGAAGTAGATGTCAAAATGTGCAGCTGTAGTGCTAGATCGAGCAAGACATCTTGGTAGAGGACTGGTTTTTTCGTGGAGCAATGTACTGGTAAAAGCAGCTCAGTTTGGTTTCTGACGGGTAGTCACATGTACACAGCAGTCGTAGGCATTGTATTTCTAGGATGTTGTGGGGTTTTAACATTATCTTATTCTTATTTGTGTTTACTTAATTTAATTTTACTTTTCCCTTCCCTGAGAATACTTTTTAAAATAAACTAATTTTTTTTGGCTCATTGTGTGCTTGCCTTATGATGATCATGTGAATACGAAGATGGACGATGCTTGAAACTCCCGATTTCCACATAGAACTATTTAGCTTGACTTTATTAGGAGATGTTTTGGCAATTGTGAGTAAAAGCCGTGCTACGAAATAATGCTCGTTTATTTCTGAATCTGTGCCCCTTGTCATCACTGTGGTTCACTGTCTTGTAATCTCTTAAGGCAAATTTTACTTGGAGAGAAAGCTGTGAGGCTTCAGGTTTCATTTGTTTCTGCTTTCATAGAAACGGATTCAGAAATGCTGGCAATACAGCAGAGATTTGAGAAAATGGGGGGAAAAAAAGCCTGTTTGCTTTTTCAGCCCTGCTTCCCTGAAATTTTGAACAGTGACCCTTGAACACAGGTCTGACAATGGAGACCTAGAAATAAATCAAGATAACAGTTAGAATAGCAACAGGTGTAATTAAAAATATCTATCGAGGGACTTACATGTATGTTTTTAGCGTTTTGTATGTTCCTTTTTTGTTGTTTTTTTTTTAGGTCCAGCTGCATGCATTGGTGATTCTTCCTGTGGTAGAACCAGCAACTCACTTATCTGTGAGATTGCCTGGTTTATGTCACTGCCTGGCCTACGTGGCAGGGCAGCAGAAAGTGCTGCTGTTGTATAGAGAAGAGGCTCTGCTGTGTTTATGTCAGTAGATGAGGTGGGAGCCTGGGAAGATGTTATGAGATGAACTGTGCCTTGCCAGAACAGTGGTGCAAGCCTTTTATCTTGTCTTCAGTTGTGTCATAGGTGTCTGATTCCGCTGTGTCCTGCAGCACCTCACCTCCATCATTCCTTTGCCATACTGTGAGTTTCTGCCTGCCTAAAAATGATAACCAAGACCTTGATCTTCATTGTGCAACTACACTTGGGGGATAAAACTTACAGAAAAACCTTTACTGACACAAAGATGAGGGAGTTCAGGTTCCCTGAGCTATTTCACCCTTCTGAGGGGATTTCTGCCCTGTCTGTTTTGTTTAGAGCGCAGAATTAGGGAGTCGCTGATGGAGTGGAAAATCTTTGGAATTGGTATGTGCTAATGCTCTACTCGCTTGGAAATATACTTCACAAGGCAAAACAATAATGCTATGGACAGACACAGGTACTCTTTGTAATATGATGGGTTTACTGTATTATTTGCTCCACAAAAAACTAAGAAGACTGTGTGGAATTGCTCAGCTACATCCCTGTCACAAAGCCATGAAAAGGTAAGCAATTTCTGTTCGTTTCTAGCATTCCTGGACTAGACCAATTACAATTCATGTGAATCTATGTATTCGGAAGACCTGAGTACTTTCTATGGATGGAAGATCGAGGATACAGTCTCCTTCTGTAGAGGAAACAGCTGAAATATCTTCCAGAAGAAAATATAAATGAGAAAATTGACTTATGCCTCCTCAGGCATAAGAGAAGATGAAGTTCGGAGATCAGAAGTGGGGTAGGTTTTATGCAGTGAAGATATTCCTAGGTATGATTCCTGGGTTAATGTTGGCGTCCAAATACATGTACATTTTGGCAAGCGTACTTCTCAATTAAAGTGCCTGAAGTAAGGAGAAGAGGAAGACGAGGACAAGAACGGGAGGAGACAAAAGAACCAGATATTACCGCTGCGGAGAATGGCAGTGTTGGGAAAGGAAATCGCGAAGCGCGTCGGCCGAGCGGGCGGAGCCATGGCAGGTCCATCCCCGCCCGGAGCCGCTGCGGCAGCGGGAGGAGGGCAGGAGAGGAAGGCTCGGCTCAAGGAAGGAGCCGCGGTCGGACACCAGGTGCCGCTGTTGGCCGCGAAGGCGCCGGCGGACACGGGAGGGCGGCAGCTCCTCCCCGAGCCTCAGACACGGTGCCGTCAGCGGGAGGAAGGATGCGGCGGACCGGCCCGGGCGGGGCGCAGAGAAATTGGAACGGCGTGCCGCTACTCCCAGGGAGAGCCTGAGGCGGAGAGCCGGTCAGGCCGAGGAACCAGGCCGGAGGCGACAGCGGCGGCGATGTGGTGGGGGCCCGTGCTGCGGGTGCTGGTGCTGCAGGCGGCCTGGGCGCTGGCGGGCGGGCAGGTGCGGTACTCGGTGCCGGAGGAAGCCAAGGCCGGCACGGTGGTGGGCCGTCTGGCGCAGGACCTGGGCCTGGAGGCGGGCGAGGCGGAGGCGCGGCGGCTGCGGCTGGTGGCGCAGGGCCGGCGGGCGAGCGTGGAGGTGAGCGGGGCGAGCGGCGCGCTGCTGGTGAGCTCGCGGCTCGACCGGGAGGAGCTGTGCGGCAAGAGCTCGCCGTGCGCGCTGCGCCTGGAGGTGCTGCTGGATCGGCCGCTGCGCGTCTTCCATGTGCAGCTGGAGGTCACCGACATCAACGACAATGCCCCCATCTTCCGTGTGGACGAAGAAGCCCTGAACATCGCGGAATTGTCTGTGCCGGGGTCTCGTTTCCCGCTGGAGGGCGCGTCGGATGCGGATATCGGCGCGAACGCGCAGCTCTCCTACACACTCAGCTCCAGCGAGTATTTCAGTTTGGATCATCAGGGGAATAATGACCAGAGAGCGTCTTTGGGTCTTATTTTAACGAAATCTCTGGACCGCGAGACGATTCCCGTTCACCGTTTGGTGCTGACGGCGACAGACGGGGGCCGGCCCTCTCTGACAGGCACGATGGAACTTGTTATCTCGGTGATGGATGCAAACGACAACGCGCCCCAATTCAACCAGTCGGTGTATAAAGTTAAAGCCTTAGAAGGGTCAGAGCTCGGGACTCTGTTAGTCACGCTTAGTGCCACGGACCCTGACGAAGGGATCAATAGTGATATTATATATTTATTTAGCAAGCGTATTAGTACAAAAGTTAAAGAAATGTTCACTATCGACGAAAACAAAGGAGAAATCAGACTTCAAGGCAAATTAGACTATGAAGAGATGGATAGTTACGAGATCCCTGTAGAAGCAAGGGACAAAGGATACCCCCCGCTGTCGGGTCACTGCACTGTAGTGCTGGAGGTGCTGGACGTGAACGACAATGCGCCCGAGGTGTGGGTGACGTCGCTGTCGGTGCCGGTGTCGGAGGACGCGTCGGTGGGGACGGTGGTGGCCCTGCTGAGCGTGTCGGACCGAGACTCGGGGGCGAACGGGCGCGTGCGGTGCTGGGTGTGGCCGGCGTCGCCGTTCGGTCTGGAGGCGACGTTCGCGGGCTCGTACTCGCTGGTGCTGCGCGAGGCGCTGGACCGGGAGCGGGTGTCGGAGTACGAGGTGGAGGTGCGTGCGGAGGACGGCGGGGCGCCGGCGCTGCGCGCCAGGCGCGGTCTGCGGGTGCCGGTGTCGGACGTGAACGACAACGCGCCCGCGTTCGCGCAGGCCGTGTACACGGTGCTGGCGCGGGAGAACAACTTGGCGGGCGCGGAGCTGGCGCGGCTGTGGGCGCGGGACCCGGACGAGGCGGGCAACGGGCGCGTGAGCTACTCGGTGTGGGAGGGCGGCGTGGGCGCGGGCGGCGGGGCCGCGGGTTCGAGCGGGTGGCGTTCGGCGTCGAGCTACGTGTCGGTGGACGCGGAGAGCGGGCGGCTGTGGGCGCTGCAGCCCTTGGACTACGAGGAGCTGCAGGTGCTGCAGTTCGAGGTGCGCGCGGTGGACGCGGGCGAGCCGCCGCTGTGCGGCAACGCCACGGTGCAGCTCTTCGTGCTGGACGAGAACGACAACGCGCCGGCGCTGCTGCCGCCCGCGGGCTCGGCGCCGGAGGCGGGCGGCGTGGCGGCCGAGGCGTCGTCGTTGTCGTCGGTGCCGGGTTCGGAGTCGGTGTCGGGCACGCTGTGGGCGTGGGCGGCGTGGGGGACGCCGGCGGGCCAGGTGGTGGCGAAGATCCGCGCCGTGGACGCCGACTCGGGCTACAACGCGTGGCTGCGCTACGAGCTGTGGGAGCCGCGGGGCAAGGGCCCGTTCCGCGTGGGGCTCTACAGCGGCGAGGTGAGCACGGCGCGGCCGCTGGACGAGGCGGACGGCCCTCGCCACAGGCTGCTGATCGTCGTGCGCGACCACGGCGAGCCGGCGCGCTCGGCCACGGCCACGCTCAGCGTGTCGCTGCTCGAGGCCGCCGAGGCGGCGCTGGCCGCAGGATCGTCGTCGTCAGGTTCGCGGTCGTCGGTGGGCGTGGACGTCGGCGCGGGTGCGGCGAGCGCGGCGACGAACGTGTGGCTGGTGGTGGCGATCTGCGCCGTGTCGAGCGTGTTCCTGCTGGCGCTGGTGCTGTACGGGGCGTCGCGCTGGGCGCCGCGGGCGGCCGTGCTGTCGGGGCCCGGGCCCACGACGCTGGTGTGCGCCAGCGAAGTGGGCAGCTGGTCATACTCGCAGCGCCACAGCCGCAGCCTGTGCGTGGCGGACGGCGGAGCCAAGAGCGACCTCATGGTTTTCAGCCCCAACTTCCCTCCTCTGCCGCCCGGTTCTGCTGCAGAAAACGGTTCTGCTGGGAAGGGCCCGTCTCTTTCCCCTCTTGCTTCAGGCGTGGTAAGATTCTTCGAAAACTTACATTTTTTTCTCTCTCTCTGGTAGTACTCTTTTCTCAGTACATGAATCTTCCATATATTAAAACATCTTTTCTATGATAAGACGTTTAGAACGATGTCCAACTTTTAAGTTCGTTGCATTCAGATGTGGTATTTCCCCTTAGACGTGCGCGTATGCATTTTGAAATTTATATATATAAATATATATATATACATAATATAAATATACTGAATATATGATTGCCCCTAAGAATTTCCATGTTTTCTTCTTTCATTAAAAAATTCTTGCATAGGACGTTATTTTAATAATGAAATTTGTAATTCTAGTTTTTGACTGCCTACTTGGCGTCCAATTGCAGTACTAGCTGTTAGAGGATGTTTAATTTTCCTGTTTTGAAAGCCTTTCTACCTGTGTGTTGTTCAGTACTTTGATCTCTCTCAAGATGAATGTAATTTTGTCTTTGAGCCTCGTGGTTTATGCTTATTTGATGACTGTTGTCAGTCAAGCGCCTCGTGATTTTTTTTTTATTTCGAAGCTTTCTGATTGTTGTGATTCGCCACAATCGAGAAGCTGAGATACATGCGGTGATAATATTGGGGTAAAAAGAGCGGATGAAATATTGGTGGAGGTTGTGAGCGTTGCTGTGTCTCTCGAAGTCCATCGAAAATGTGTGCGTGTGTGAGGGTGAAGTAAAATCCAGGATGGTTTTTGGTAACAATGGAGAACTGTTTAAAGGGAGGCGATGGTAATTTGCCATTCCCCACGACCTGATCTAACTCTTTACAGTGGTGGGCTGTCTCTTTTATCCCATCCGTACAGAAACGTGTTGTGGAAAGAGCACTCCAAACTTGGTGGGAGTGGAAAGAGGCAGGAAAAGTGGTTAAGGGAAAATTAGAAAGGAAATTTTCTGTGTGTGTGTGTGTGTGTGTTCAATAGTTCTGGGATGGTAGGTTGAAAGCTTTTGGTTCTCCCAGCAGTAAAGCAGGAAAAAAACAAGAGAACAATTTAAATACTAGTTTCCTCAGCGATTTCCTGAGGCAGGGAATGGTTGTTTAATTACCGATGTGTTTTCAACACCGTTAATTTACAGCTGATCTTGTCCGTGCGCTGATGGCACTGAATTCACTCGGTTCTCATCTCGGCCAGTTTCAAAGCACTCTGAGATAAGACTTTAGGGTTACGTTCAGTGATTCTTGCTCAGTGTTAGAAAATTAAAGGAGTTTTTAAAGGGAAAAGTGAAGATTTCTTCTATCCTATTTCATTTTCTCTATAGCTCGAAAGCGAAACGTGTAAAGCTGCCGGGGTAATAAAACAAGCAGCACGTATTTAATTTTGTGTTATGCATTCCACTCGTTTGGTTAACCCCCATACTTTTAAGATTCAGTCATATCTGTAAACGCGGTGTTTTTATTTTGACACTTGTTTGGGTTTTGAGCTAATAGAACTCTTTAGAGGAAGGACACGGACTGAAGAACTTAAATGACGGATCATTTTTTCCAAAATTACGAGAATGGTGCTTATAGGTGTGCAGAAAACAGCAACAAATTTTGAAAACTCACGTCCTTTCTGAAAAGTATCGTAGGAGTCGGTTATCTCTCGTCCATCCGTAGAAAAGCATTTGAATGCCTCCGGCGATTTTCTCTTTCCTTCTCATAGATCACTTAGTACCGGCTTTAAGTGTGAGATTTTTGTGTATTCGCTGGGGGTTGTTTATTTAGTCTGCTTTGATCGTGAACGGGAGTCGCGTGCGGAAGGGGCGTGGGTCATCACCACTTAACTTTGCGTGAACTGCCTTTTCTTGTGAGTAGCAAGGTTTGCCCCAGCTCCGTAGAACTGTCACTTCTTTCCTTTATTTACATGGATGTGATAGAACCACGATTTTCTAAAGGAAAAAGATCTGTTTTGAACTTATAAACAGATTTAACGACCTCTGTAGAAGGTGGAGAAACAGCATTTGTGCACAGGTGCGGGAAGCGACTCGTTTCTTTAGGTTATGATTAAGGGCGATGTGGGGTCTCAGTGCCGATCGTTTGGGGCTGGGGAGGGTTTGGCTTCTGCTCGGTTCCACTTGGTTTCTCTGACTGTACTAATAAGTTGTAGACCTTATCGGAGTTTGTTATAGACGTACATTGTCAAGAAAATATTTCAATATTTCTGTTAGAAACGTAAAGCAATCCTAACTTTAGAAACTGCTCGTGAATGCTTTTACTTCGTGGAATGGTCTGGGTAGGACTCGTTAGCAGGAAGCTCTAGAATATCCGTCAGTGTTTTGAATAAACGATGCCAATTTCACGCAGAGCTATCAGTCGCTGCAAGCACAGGCTTCTTCTTCGCGTTGTTCTGGAGAGTGATGCTGGTTAAGGCGATGTTCTCAGGCACAGCGCAGTCCTGGCAGCCGGGAGCGCTGCCGAGCGTTTCTGAGAGCGGCTCCGGGAGCGGGAGAAGCGGAGGCGAAGCGGCTGCAGCGCCTGCTCCGTCGCGGTGGCCAGATGATGTTTTGCAGCTTCCAAACGAGATTTTGCAGGCAGGGAAAAACCTGGCACGGCTGCGTTGGAGTTGTCAGAGACTTCGAGTGCTCGGCTCGGAGCCGCTCCTGCCGCACGAGCGGGACTGAGTCCCCGTAGCTGCTGTCGCTGGTGTCCTCCCCGGCAGCTTCCGTCAAGTCCTGTAGTCTCCGTCTGGGGATCAACAGACCGATCTGTGTCCTCGTCTTAAATAGACGAGATCTTGCCTGTGATGTACTGAATAGCGTGTAGTGGGTCCCTGTTTCTGTGCCGTGATGCAAGTAATGCGGATTTTTGTGGGAGTCTAGAAATCCTCTGCGTATGAGATTGTTATTCGGGGCTCCTGATAGCTAAAAGTCATCTCTGTTCCCGTGTCCCCAAGGAGCAGCTGCAAGCTTTTTGAAGGGCATCCTGACATCGCTGCTCGCTCTGCTAGCAGGCACAGCCTGCCTTGGCAAAAAGAGAGGCTCAGAGCAGATCATCCCGGCGATGCTGCCAAAATTTCTGTCCTCCCCATGCGGCGGGAGAAGCGCGGGCCTGAGAATGAGCCTGGGCTGGGGGGGCTCCCGCAGGGTTCAGCGCGGGCTCCTGCCACGCCTCCCGAGCAGGAGGAGCCCGGTGTTTCGGATCCACCGGGGCGCCACCGTCCTGCCCCTCGTGTGGAAGGTGATAGCGGGGTTCTTGCACCTCTGTCGGCAGCTCCGCGCTGGCGATTTGGAATCCGAGGTCCGGTCGTCCTTGATTCGCAGGCAGACCCTATATACTGCCGGGTTCCCGTTATTGTGGGAGCTTTTCATGTGCTCCTTTCGGGCGGCAGTGGGGGCTGGAGCTGCCCTCCGGGGACAGCAGCCGCCGCGCAGAGCTCATTGGTTTCCTTGGGAGGAGAAACAGCAGAGCTATTGCTCCATCTGTTCTCCTTCACAGATTCCTCTGCTGTCTCCAGCTGAAGTTCAGTGCCCTAATTTAGCACCAATGGGCGCCCCTCAGTTCTGGTGAGCGCCCCTGGGATTTTCCCAAGCCCCGGCACCGAGCAAGACGTGTCCTGCAAACCTCCGTCGAAGGCACCACCTCTGATTCATTGCCCGCGGAAACGGCGCTTTTAAATCACCGCTGACATAACAATGATGTTCAAACACGAGTCTCCCTTGGTGTGATGCTCCAAAGCCCTGACGCAAACCGGTTTTGCTCTTCGCCTTTGCTGGTTTTTCTTTTGGCAGCCACCACTGTTCTGAGCACAACGTGTGGGGCTGGGCTAGCGACGTCTAATGGCAGGAAAAGGGGAGGACTGGCTGAAAATGTCAAACAGGGAGGGAGAATGAGTGCGCTCCGAGGCGGTGAAAGGGCAAGCACCTGGCAGGCAGGGGAATGTGGAGGAAGAGCTCTCTGAACACGTCAGGGAGTGAGACATGGTGAGGGGTGGTGTAGAAGTGAATGATACTCAGAAGGGTCACAAAGATTAATTCCTCCATGAGTCGGGTCAAACGGGCTCCAAGAATGGGTCCAGCAGAGAGAAAGGAGTAGGGAATGTTTGGCTATGGCAAACTGAAGGCAAACATAAGGTGAGGGGGTTTAAACAGAGGTTAAATTGTCTGCTGTGATACCAAGGGAAGTGCCTGTGTTAAAATTGTTTAATACAACTTAATTCTTTAATACAGCGTAATAATGTAATTAGGGTCAGTGAATTGAAATGGAGAGGAGACCTTTGAGACTGGAGACTCTGAAAAGAAGGATTAGGTGGAAGGGTGGCCCAAAAACACTGAGTAGGGACGCTGTGTATAAAAGCACACTTGAGACTGCCTTGAGCTGCATGTGGAAGGGAGAGCACAAACAGGCAGGGAGGAAAATGCCTGGGACTCAGCCAAGCAGAGCAGTGGCTTCACACAACCAGCAAGGCTGGATTCTGCCCCCGTGGCACACCTGTGTTATTCCCTTCATGGCAGCAGTGTCTATGTTGTAGCTGCCCCTCGATATTTAGTATTATTAAGCACTGGATGTTGTCTGTGACCCAGAGCTGTTTACCTGAGTGGTGTGAGGATCAGACACTCGTGTGCTCGATTGGGAGGCAGCGTGGTAGGATCTGGGTGCCGAGATGGGCACCATGCAGGTGAGCACATCTGCCTGACACATCACTGTCCACAGTGGAAAGTGACAAGAGGATAAGCTATGCCAAAACACTAAAGCGGGGTGGCGAGGTTTAAAAAGAATGCTGAAAATAAGTGAAGACAACTTAGTGTCCTGCAAACAAGCACTGGGTGATGCTGCAAAATTAGAGACATAGCAGAAAGATGCAGAACTTATTTCATATTTAATGAGTAGTAAATGAATGGAGTAAAGACTGATCATTGTAGGCTGCCAGTTACTTCTCAAAAGGTGAGTATATCTGAGAGGCAAATGTGCAATTGCTCTGATTTTAGCCATTCATTAATCAGTTTCTGCTAGCACTGTTAGTATTTCAGGCACCAGAATGAATAACTACTGCTTGTCATTCCATTATTAAATTTGAGGAAAATCTGCCTTTGATGGGGTTTGTCTGCTCAACAGGAGGATTTTGAGCCCAAAATTCTTGTGTTTCTTCATTGTAAAGTGAGCCACAGATGGATGGTAGAGGCTGTGTGTTTTACCTGTGAGTGCACCTGAGAGATCAACATGTGGCTTTTCAGCTCTTCCCAGACAGGATTTATCTAGGCTGCAGGTTAATATTAAGGAAATGTATCAGCTTTTACCGTGGCTTTCATAGAAGTTATTGCATTGATTCAGGGTGTTTAGAACGACTGTGCATCATTACAGAGCAGTAAACCCAGCAGCTTCTCAGGTACTGTGGATGACATCGTTGCAGAAGAGGAATCTAGGGCACATTGGGAGTGGGGTGACAGTTCTGTACTGATTGGATAGGAATTCGGGATTTCTGCACATAACAATCAAGAAAAGAAAAAGTGGTAAGCAACAAACCATGAGTACTTCGCTTGTATTTGTGTTGTATCAAGGGGCTCTTGAACAGATTTATGTCCTCTGTGAACTGAGGTGGATGCACAGCAGCAGCTCTGTAGCTTTCTCTCAGCCTTCTGCTGCCACCCCTGCTTCCTCCCGAGCTGTAAGAGATTCGGTAGCATCAATGTAGCAGAAGTAAAATGCAATATTCTGGTACTGCCAGGACCTCCTGGAGTTAAAAAGTCACATCTGTAGACAGCTGTGCTGGAACAGACCAAGATCTGTTCCAGTGTGCCAGGATGAGAACCTTGCTGTGAGGCTTTGCTGAGTTGTGAAGATGCAAACAGATTTATTGATTTTCTTTTTTTTTTTTTTTTTTTTTTTTTTTTTTTTTTAGTATAATGTACAACTTTTGGCTGTGCTCCAGATTTCCTCCCTTTTTGAAAGGTCCTATGTATCCTATGTATAATTGAAATGTTCTGTTTTGCTTGCCTGGGAATTCTCAGCTGCAGAAAGAAACACAATGATTATGAGAAGGGTTAAGGTCAGTCCTTGTCACACATTTATAGCCTCTTGCTTTTGATCGATCAGGATCTCATCATAACAAGCCCTCACAGAATTAAGCTGGAATGGAGGTGCTGCCAGAGCCCATCTGTATAAACTGCTGCTGAAGATCATTCCAGGAAGGCTTCCCAGAAGGATATTTTGAAACACTTTTCTTCCCTCTCGTGCCTGCTTTGGGGTGTAGTTGGTAACAGTTCCCTCTGTGTGGAAAGTTGGGGGAGCAGAGAGTTTAGATGTTATTTTCTTTCCACTCATCATCTGCAATCTCTGTCTAGTATCAGCTCGTCTCTCACCACAATTCCTGGGCATGTCTTAAATGCAAAACCTCTTTGGTGCCGATATTTATTTCTATGCGAGTAATTGAACTGCTGCAGCCTCCCATTTCCCCCTGCCACCCGAGCCAACCCCATCCTGCTTTGGGAGGCTGGATGGGAGCTCGCCTGTGGCTGGGGTGATCTGGCTGTCAGAGCAGAGACCCTTCTCTCCGATAATTCGGGTTAATTCCCCCTGTTCAGAAGGTGAAGCAGGAAAGAGCATTTTTCTTTTTCCTTTTTTCAAATTCTCTTTTTTTCTCCCCGCTTTTTTTTTTTTTTTTTTTTTTTTTTTTTTTTCCCTAAAGTTTAACAGGGGCAGAACCGACTGCCTCCTTTAATTGCGCTCTTAAAACCCCTCTGGGAAATGTTGTGCTCAGCCGGAGCGTGCCGGGGCTGTGCTGACCCATGTTTAGCCGATGCCTGTCACTTCTCATCCACCTTTCCCTTCCACCGCCGTTCTCTGACAGCATCCTCTCGCTGCCTCTCCCGCAAGGAGCGGAGGGAGGAGGGGGCTCTGCTCCGCATCTCTTTTTCACGGAAACACATCCATGACGCGCACCCGGCTGCGCGCATCCCCCCGCTCCATCTCCGTCGGGGCGTTAAAAAAATAAAAAAAAAAGAAGAGGAGGGAGGAGAAGCAGCCGCCGGCCGGCGGGACAGCGGCGGCGGGGGGAGCGCTGCCCCCTCCCCCGGTGGCGCCGGTGTCGCCGCGGCCTCTGGGTGGCGCCGCCGCCGCCGCCCGCCCAAGAACCGCGCGGGGCCGGCGCGCCGGTCACAGCGAGCGGCGGCGGCGGGCGCAGCGCTGCGGAGCTTTCGCCTCCCCTCGCTTCGCCTCCCCTCGCTTCGCCTCGCCCCGCACGGCAGCCGGAGGCACGGCCAGGGGAGGGGGGGAGCGGAGCCGCCGCCGCGGAGCCTCCCGCGCCCGCGCCGAACTTGTCGCCGGTGCGCCCCGTTCGCTTCGCGCCGGGAACTTGGGGTGCTCGCTGAAATTCTGGATTATGTTCCTGCTGAGCCGGTCTGCGGGGAGCTGAGCCAGGGGAGGAAGCATGCGGGGCTATTTAATGGTTTTCTGCCTTATTTGCTGCACCGCGGACGGGCAAATAGTGTATTCCATCGCCGAGGAAACAGAGCGTGGAGCGTCTGTTGGGAACATAGCAAAGGATTTAGGAATAGATGCAGCTACACTTTCAGCTCGGAAATTTCGCATGATCACCGGTTCAAGTAAGCAATATTTTAATATAAATGCCAGCACAGGGGCTTTGTCTGTTAACGAGCCCATAGACAGAGAACAGCTTTGTGAATTAAAGTCTGTCTGTCTTCTGAATTACGAACTCGTGTTAGAAAACCCTCTAGAGCTTTATAGGATGGAATTCAAAGTCTTGGACATAAATGACAACTCCCCCAGCTTTCCCTTAAGTGAATATCATATAAACATGCCTGAGTTCCTGTCACCTGGGGCACGGTTTACACTCCCCACTGCCCAAGATCTCGATGAAGGTGCTAACAGTGTCCAGAATTATACTCTGAGCCCTGATGAGCATTTCTATTTGGAAATGCAGATACGCGGGGATGGGAGTAAATATCCTGAACTGGTGCTGAAGAAAGCCTTAGACAGGGAGCAGCAAGCCACTCACAGACTTGTGCTTACAGCCAAAGATGGTGGGAACCCTCCAAAGTCTGGTGATGTCCCGGTCATTGTGACTGTGCTGGACACCAATGACAATGCACCAGAATTTGAGCACTCGGTCTACAGGGCGAGTATCTTGGAAAACTCCCCCAGTGGCACTTTGGTAGTCCAAGTGCACGCCACGGACTTGGATGAAGGTCCAAATGGAGAGGTCAGGTATTCTTTTAGCAATACAACTTCTGCTGACTTACAGCGGATGTTCTCAATTCACCCCCACACCGGGGAGGTGACAGTCAATGGCGTTTTAGCTGTTCAGAGACCCCTTCTCGAGATGCTTATTGAGGCAAGGGACAATGGGGCATTTGGCATGTCCAGCACAGCCAAGCTGCTGGTGGAAATCACAGATGTGAACAATCACGGTCCAGAGATTACAATTACATCCCTTTCCAGCCCCATTCCTGAGGATGCTGCTCCTGGCACAGTGATAGCTCTGCTGAGTATTTTGGATAAGGACCCCGGGGAGAATGGGAAAGTAACCTGCCAGATCTCTGAAAACCTTCCCTTCCAGTTAAAGCCTTCCCTTCAAAACTACTACAGCCTTGTCACCAGTGAGCTTCTGGACCGAGAGCTGATCAGTGAGTACAACATCACCATTACTGCCACGGACTTGGGTTCTCCTCCTCTCACCACTCAGAAGACGGTTTGGGTGCAGATTTCTGACGTGAATGATAACCCTCCCATCTTCAGTGCTGATGCATTTGATGTGTTTGTGGAGGAGAACAATCCACTTGGTGCTTTTCTCTACCAGGTCTCAGCATCTGACCCCGATATAGGGGAGAATGGACGGGTCTCTTACACGCTCAGGAATTCCACAGTTGCAGGCAGTGCTCTGACCAGCTTTTTGTCTATGAACTTGGCCAATGGGAGCATCTATGCAAAACGTGCCTTTGATTTTGAGCAGCTTAGGAGCTTCCATTTCCAAGTGGAAGCCAAGGACAATGGGTCACCAGCCTTGAGCGCTGCCATAAGAGTGAATGTTTACATCTCAGACCAGAATGACAATGCCCCAGCCATCCTGTACCCCATCAGCCAGAATGGCTCAGTAGCCGTGGAAGTCGTGCCCCGCCTGGCTGATGAGGACTACCTGGTGACCAAAGTGGTGGCAGATGACGAGGACAACGCGCAGAATGCCTGGCTTTCCTATCACCTCAGCCATTCCTCCGACTCCACCCTGTTCCAGCTGTCACCGCACAGCGGCGAGCTGCGCACCACGCGCTCCATGCGCTCCACCGACTTCCTCAAGCACAAGGTGGTCGTGGTGGTGCGGGACCACGGGGATCCACCTCTCTCCTCCACCGTGACCGTGGGCATCCTGCTGGCTGACACCCTGCCCCAGGCACTGCCGGATTTCGATGACAGCGGGGAGCCACCGCCGCTGCTCAACGCTACAAACATCTACTTGATCGTTTCCCTTGCCTGCGTCTCCTTCATCTTTGCAGCGTTCATCTTCTTCCTCGCCATCATCCGGCTGTGCCGCTGCCGGACTTGCTGCTGCTGCTGCCCAGCTGATGACTACAAGAATTATTGCTACAGTGTGCACATGCTTCCCAGCTCCCACCTGCCACCGGACATGCTGGAGGTCACTGGTGTGGGTAAACTCACTCACACCTACTTGTACAGGGCATCTGTAGGTCTTGGGCCTAGTAACAGCAGCATCCCAAACGGAGATGCTGGCAATGTTCCTAGTGGCTCGAGGTTACAAGTGCCAGGACCCTGCATCCAAGTGCAGCAGGTCCAGAGTGACCGGTCGAGTGTTGTCCTCGTGGTAAGTGCTCCTTCCTTTCATTCTTTCTATTCCTCCCAGGCACGTGGCCTTGTGTCTGCTCAGTGCAGAACATACTGAGGGCATCTGCAGGAAAACAGGTGTCAATTCATGGCACCTGGAGGAAATTTTGGTCTCTTTTATATATTTCCTAAAGCCAACAATCTCTTTGGCTGAAATATTGTCATGGGATGGCAAAGGAGATTTTTTTTTTCCACTGTAAACATTGAAGACCTTCAGACACAACTGAAGGTGAAGGTGTAAGTGAAAATGAAATATCTTGCAAGCCAAGCCATTGTCTTCAGAGCTAAGTAGGGGCATGATAAGAGTCCATGCAAGTTTCTAATCAATGGGTGGTTCTAAGGTACACTGTGTAGAGTCTGTAATTTTATTTTTTTAAATATTTTTTCATCCCTGCCTTGACATTCCTGAGATTTTTCTTCATTGAGGGGGAGCATTCTGTTGAGCCAAGATGCAGGTTTGCAATGCCTGAGGTAACTGTGGTGGAATAGCTGTAATTCCATATCCAGCACTTCTTTAGGAAATGTGACTTGTAGTGCTCATCTCACTTTCTAAGCAATCCATAGGTTTTGTGAATCTAAAATAATTCTCTTCTGGGCCTCTGACCAAGTTAGTTTGTTCTCAGTAGTGTGATGAGTGATTTTGCAGGAGAAAATATCTTCCAGTGACCACAGTGTAAGGCTACAAGGTGGGCTATGTCTGCAGGCCTCATCTGCTGCGTGTTGCTGCCTTGCTTGACCAAGATTCAGTTGCCTTATATCTATTTTTAGTAGGTCCTGGGAGTGGTCTTTATATTTTTATGAGGTTTTGAGATGTTTTGCCTGCAGAATGTCAAATTCCTTGGTGTGCATAACAGTAACTAACCACTGTTGGGTCTGTCCAGGCCAGTAGTCTGTGTCTGGTAAGAGCCACTCCAGATGTTTCTAAGGGAAATGTAAGAACTCAGGTTAGACAGACATGGTGTAATCTGCTTCCTGCTGTTGTTTTTTATTCTAGTTTACAGTTATTAGAGGCTGTCCTAAATCTATAGCCATTATGTTTATTTTCACCTTTGAAATCTTTATTGTACCTTTAAATCTATGTGAATGCCCAGCCTCTTTTTGAACCTTGATGTTAGGGTAACTTCAATAATTTATTTGGATAATCAAATATACATTCAACTATATAACATTTTGGTTTATAACTCTTGAATTTCCAAGTAGTGAATTTTTGTAAATATTGCTTTTTAGAAAGGTTCCATTTTTCTCTTAACTAGACAATTAATTCATCATGCCTTCCCTCATTTATGTGTTAACCAGATTTGATTTTCACATGATGATTTTCCTAGTATTTAATCAGCCATAATTAGTTTTAAATTCTGTTCTGTGTAGCAGCAGAGGGTTGCAGATGTGGGTTTCTCACTGTTCAAAGAGGGGTGTGTGGAATACCCAGGTCTTGTAAAAGCAGAAAACCTTCCTTAAAATCTGTAAAGTCTAGGAAAATAGCAGTCGGCAGCCTGTAAAGAAGGATCTGTACCTAATGCATTGAATACTTTTAGAATATCACTGATTATTTGAGGATCTGAAAAACAAAAAAGTTTGAGTTAGAACCTTTGTAAAGGGGAGGTAAAAATGTTTTGGCAATATCTGGACTCAGAAGGTCAAGAGCCCTGACAGTGTCTGGCGGGTGTAACTTTGGCTGGAGAGTAGTTCATAATTGCAAAACGAATAACTAAAAGCTAATTAATATCTAATAGTGATGACATAGATATATAACAAAAAAACAAAACAAAAACCCCCAAAACCAAAAACCCTCAAAAAACTGTCACAACTCATTTCTTTGTTCCAGCTGAGCAAGATCTGGAAACTCAGGTTACCAACACATTAAAGAACCAAATAATAATAAAAATGCCCGAGTACCCCTAATCTCCATAATCAGAATAACTGTGATGTGTCTCATTGCATCTCGCTGTATTTCAGTCATTCAGGTCAATTTTTAAACTTGTAACTTGAGGCACCTTTTTGCAGCTTTTCATAGTGGGCAAAATAAATCCCAGATATTATCTTTGGCAATTTTATTTCCTTGGCTTCTAATGCTCAGAGATGGGCAACCATAGATGTGGAAAGTCCAAAGGCTTTACATTAATTGAGCTGAGCAGGGGAGAAGAGGCAGGGACTGTAAAAATCCATCTACCCTTGAAACCAAAATCATGCTGGTTATTATTAATTTGGTGCTGATCATTCCAGTGGCATTTGAGCTGGAGAATTAACTACATATATATATATATATATATACCATTAGAAATTTCGGTTAAAAATTTTAAAATTTAATTTTGGATGTTGACTAAATGCAGTCCATAAGTGCTTTTAGACTGATTCATTTGGAGACTTATTTCATTTATATTAAAATTATAAACTTACATGACCCTTTGAGCTTTTGAGGAGGGGTGATTGTATTGCTCCCTAAGAATATAAATGTAACAAAAAGAAAGTAACAAATATTTAAAAGGCACTAGAGGCAACTTCATGGTTATCATTCAAAGCACTGAAAAGTATTTTAAAAATCACAATTTTGGCAGAACTTCAATAGACCTGATGTTTATTTTGTTGGGTTTTTTTAACTGAGGCAGTGATTACAATTTTCAGTATGTGTAGGATAGAAAAAGGTCTGCAGATATGAAATTTTAATCGGATTTCCAGAAATTAGGTACATTTTCAAACTTTAGGTTGATTTCTTTATTCTTGTTCTGCTTTTGCTACTGAATTAAACAACGGGCTTGAATGTTTTTACACATGTAGACACATGAGACCCATTTGTGCTTTTATATTTTCTATTTGGGTTAGAGCTATAAATAGCTCTGTGTATGGCCACAAGAGCAGTAGAGTAAACCGTAAATTGTATCTTTTTCAATATTTTGTTGTGCCTTTCTGCAGCGTGGCATAAATGGCAGCTAAGTGAAAAGCTGAGCAGGAGAGACAAAGGCACGAGTGGTTACCAAAGCAAGCAGTGGTTCCCTGAGTGATTTCTGGGATTGTGATGTAGCCGTGGGTTGCTCCAGTTCTTTTGTTTGCTTGTGTTGGCCACAAAAGGCCTGTGAGATATTTCAGCATTCAGAGCGTGCTGACCTCTCTGTGACTTGGCATTCGATATTTAGGTTACACCCAAAAATAGACGCAATCCTCGCAATGGAGAATTTGTCTCGCTAAATTGTAATGGCAGTGGAATCATTTTGCACAACATGGCATGAATTTCCTGTGACAAAAATGGATCCACTTCCATTGAGACAGGCTGGCAATTGAGGCTGAAGTGCTGCAGGCTAAGCATCAGTGGCTTCCTCACACAAGTGGAGACCAGATGTGTGTGCAAGCCCTGGCTGTGGCTCGTTCTGATGGGAATAACACAGATATTAACAATATCTCATTAAAAATAATAAGAGTGAAACATCTTCCCAATTCCTCCTGTCAGTGCTGATAACAACCTGTCTAGAACCAGCAGTCTTATGTCCACATCACAAGAATTCAGTTTTTAGGAAGATTTCCTGGCTATGAAAGCTACTTTTGGGGTCAGGCCAAGAAAATCTTAGAAGGAGTGATGATCAAAGAAAATTCAGCGAGGGAAAGAAGGATGTGTTCAGCAAAAGGACGCTGAGTCTTGAAAACTCTACAAATTCCTGGGCTGAAACTTTTCTTGTCTGATGCCTGCCTTGGAATGTTATTTTTATTAGTAGGGGAAGGGAGAGTGACAGGAAGAGCTGGTTGAGACAAAAGGCTTGAGGGGATGTGGAGAGTAATGTGTTTTTATTTGGAGATGGATAAGTGGAAGGGAAGGGTGAGGTGAATGGTGATGTGGGCCAAGGAAGGGTAATCCTTGTATGAAAGCATAACACCAGAAAACATAATTTAGATCAAATCCAGTCCTTTCCTGTATCAATCACAATTTAATCTTAAATATCGACATTCAAATATTTAAATTTTAGTTGTAATAATAATTTTAATTAACCAAATTCACTAGGCTGTGCCCATTATTCCTATTGGAAAGTTATTCCTCTAAGGCTTTGAAATGCTCTTCTGACATCCTGCCAACTGTTCTTTGCTAGGAGTTTGTAGACTTTTGATTTTGTGCCAGCAATTCCCTTTCAGTATGAGTAGTTCTTTCCCTCTTTGCATCTTGCTTTATCCACAGCTTAGAAAGCAACTACATCCTTTCTTTGCTTTGTTTTACCAAGCTGAACAAGTTGATCTCTGTCAGTCTTTTTTCCTGTAATCACCTCTGCACTTAGCTGATTATGCTGATATCCCTTCTCAGCATCAGTTTTTAATTTTTAGATATATATTTCCTGCTCTTCTTGCAAATATGTGCCCAGACTTATATATGTTTCAGAGGAAGGACTTCCTGTGTAGATAGGAATATTTCCTTACCCAGGTCACAGGGAATTCATCCCCTGATTCTTCTTGGGAGGCCAATTACCTCCTCCATAGTTTTAATAAGTTGATTAATCACATAGGTATTATTGCAGAACTTCTTTGGGGGTAGAGGTGGATGGGTAAACGTTAATTCCCAAGATGCTTCTGCCCAAATTCATCCATCTAAATTCTTGATGTTTGAGCCTTAGATGTTAAAAAGTCTTAGTCACCTGCTCAGAACAAATCATCCTGTCCATCTCTGTTCTATGAGTTTAGACAAAGCCCACAGACAGCACTGAGAGTAAATGAGTGACTTTTATCTTGACAGATCTCCAGATTTTGAAGTAAATGATTCCATGTGATTGTCCTGTGGAGCTGTTGTTAGAACAGCCCAACTTCTTATGTCTTAAACTTTTCAGTGCTGCACTGTATTCAATGTTTTACTAAAATCCGAATAGATGAGATGAATTTCAGTTTGTTTCTATTGGTGAGAATTGAAAACCAGTCTAGCAAATTGTTGTCTTTTATAAAGCTATGACTGTTTTCCTTCCTTTTCAGCCTACTTTAATTTCTCCTTTAGTCCTTCCTCCAAATTTGTATCCAGACAAACAGGGTAACGGAGTTGTGGTCACACGGGCTGGATGTCACCATTAAAAATTAATGTCTGCAGTTGTTTTTCTTCAATAAGATTATTCTACTTCAGACTTGACAGGTTTATATTAAAAAAAAACAAAAAAAACCCCCAAACCAAATTCTCTTCACTCCTATGCTTTTATTTATCAGTTCTTTTAGAAAACTATGATGGAAATCAGTAAGTGGGGAATTGAGGATTTTTAACTCTTAGTATTTTGATTCTTCCTTGGTGACAGCAATTTCCGTTCCCTTGAGTAATTTGCCACAATATTCAATGTCACATTCAAGATACTGAAAACAGAGGAAAATACAGATTATTTGTCATAAAATGAGATGGTGGCTCTAGGGGATCATTGGTCCATGTGTGCCATATTTTTGTACCAATGGCCTGTGCATCCTCTGCTTCCCATTGGAGATAATCTGCTGGATTTTAGTGTGGCTCAGTATAACTGTGTTAATGCTGTTTATTTCTGGGGTTACAGCTTGTTTGCTTCAGAATAACAAAGGGAGCTGTGACTTGCTGAAGATTATTTAAAATAGCAATTAATCAAGAGAATGGCAGCAAAATCCAGCATCCAAACTAAAAAGGGGGCAAGCAGGCACATGGGAATTAAGGTATTTAGTTGAGAATTTGTAAGGCAAAGAAACAGGCAGGGCAATAGCTCAAAGATTTGGGGCTATCAGAGGCATTTGGAGAATAAAAGCAAATTCGACCAATAAGGCAAATGGAAGTTAAATATCATAAAAGAAGGTACATTGAAAAAAAAAAAAGGTTTGAAACCTCTAGTCTTTGAGCAGTCTCTCTAAGGAAAATGAACATATTTTTGTTCTTTGGATTCTTTCTTCTCCAAAGGTTTGACTTTGATATTTTGATCTGTTAGTTCTTCTGTCTCCCCCATGGCTGGTCCCAGTCTGATGGGTCTTGCCACTATTTTCAGTGGCTTTTTACTTCTCCCTTACTCTGCAAAAGTCAAACATCTTTGCACCACCGGCCTGCAAAATCAAAGCTGATGATGTTCCCTCACAAAACCCGAAGGTGTTGATTCCAAAAGGTTCTGTGGTGTTACTTCTCGACCTTTTATAATTCCTTTGTTGGGGTCAGAAGTGAGGGACAGGGAAGTCTTAGGGCTGAGTGGGCTCTTCATCTTCTGGATTTCACAGCTGTTAGCTCTGTGTCTTGGGAATGTGTTTCAGACAGCTTTTAGGTTCTGCTTTGTAGCCTAAAGTTACCTGGAGATTGGTGCAATATCCTTACAGTTAAAGCAGTTTTCATGACATGGTATTAAATTTGCAGGATTGTGGTCATACCTGTGGTATGAAGACATTTCAATAAAAGCCTGAATTCAGTCCTTCAGCTTTGTGATTTCAAGAAAAGGCAGAGGTGGAGCTACTGGAGACAGGCCAGTGGTGGCCTCTAAGATAACAAAGGCATTTTAATTTATGAATTATTTATATGAATGTATGTATTTTTTGAATATATATATTTATATGGATATATATTCATTTATTATATTTCTCATATGAGGGAAGGGAATTTTAACTCATAGAAGAGAAGGCTGTGGGGCTGGGGGAATCTCATTATTGTGTGAAAATAGAGCCAGGCCCTTTTCAAGGGAGCCCAGAGAGAAGAAAAGAGGAGGATGCTCTGTCAAAGCTTAAGTCATTTGTTTTGTTGGTTGGGGTTTTTTCCACTGTGAGGATGCTGAGCACTGGCACAGGTTGCCCAGGGAGATTGTGAAGTCTCCATCCTTGAAGATATTCTGGATGTGGTTCCAGACAACCTGCTTTGCTTGACCCTGCTTAGGAAGTGGGGTTGGACAAGACAATCTCCAGAGATCCCTTCCAACCTCAACCAGTCTGTGATTCTGTGTTGGCCTTAATGGAGAAGTTGACTCAGTTTTCTTCTTTGTAGAATATTTGTGGAATATGGCCCATGTCAATTCCATTATCTATATATATTCCTCCAAGTGAATCCTTCACTTGTTTGGATTTGTTTTATTGTTGTGTGTGTGTGTTTGGTTTTGATTTTTCTAGAACAATCATGAATGCCTTAAAGATAATCAATCTCTAAAGCTATTTCTTTTCAATACCATATTGCTTGGAAGGAGATTTGGTGGAAAAAGGAAGTTATTTCTTCCCTGCAGTCAGAGGAGATATAACTGCTACCTTATCTCACCCTTTTGGGGCTGGAGAAGAAAAATCACCCCAGCAAATTACTTGTGTAGTCAAAGTTGCCAACTGGAATAGCTTCAAAGGATCTGGGGTTGTTGGTTTAGGACTGCTATTTGCACTTTCATCTTTGTTTTAATCTTATTATATATTTGTCTAGGGATTAGAATTAGCAAGTTGCTGTCTTCTCTTTTACAGCACTGTGCTTTTCTACAAGGCATTCCACCTCTTTAATGCTTCTCACCTTATTTAAAAAACTACAGGAAAAATTAACCCGAGCAAATAGAGAGCATGGAAAGATGCCAGCTTGATCGTGGTCAGAATGGAGCTGCAGAATACAAATGTGCACTGGAAAATATTATCACTTTTACCGTTGTCATGTCATGTTTTATGAAAAAGGGTTTTCTTCACTCAACCTGCTCAGAGAGGATCCAGATGGTTTTGAATAAAATCCAAACCCATCAAGCTGTCCCCATTCTATGAATTAATAGTTCAGCACCAAATGTTTCTCTTCTGTTTAGTTTGTATTCTCGTTTAGGATGGGAGGCAAATGTGGGTGATGTAGGTAATTGAGGTTCCTGGAAAACTTATACAATTGACAGTATTGGATTAAACTTGATTGGGTGGGAAAAAAATGAAACATAGTGGCTACCCAAAACATTTAAAAAGCCAAAGATGACTTTAAATGTCCCTACTCCTTCCTAACAGTTTCTGTAGAACAGAGAGTGTGTCAGAACAGGAGTAGAACAAGGATGGAGTTACAATAGCTACAATTTTGTTGTAGGTATTTTTCCCCCCCTCTGAAAACACTGACACATTTTTTCTCCTTTGTAAAAAAATATATTGGCTCTAAATTAATCAGAGTCTTGGCATAAGGGTTTCATGTGTGCAGTCTGGAAAATCTCCATAATTTGTGGCCATTTCAAACACACTAACAATTTCAAACAGATATATATTGCATTATCTCATAACTTATTATAGCTCTGGACTCAGGGTGTCCAGTCACCTCAAAGGTAGCAGAATTATTCTATTTATCAACCATAATGCTGTATATTTAGACTGTTCCAAGTCTATATTTGGCTACTGCTAATGCTCAAGCCTGGTTTGCTTCCAATAAAGCTGGTAGAATTTTATATATAAAAGTGTTCTGCCTATAAAACACTTTTTAGTTACTATTATAAATACTGTTGAGTCACTTAATATCATGCATTTTTAATGCAGTAATAATTCTTCCAAAAGGATTGTTTTTCAAAATACTTTAACAGAGAGAAAATGGACGAGCAGCAATTGCTGTCAGCAGTTGCATCTTGTATCCAAAGATCCAATCGAAATTTGCTTCCAGGACCAAATCTATATTGTTTATAGGGGGATATTTTGCTTAAACTAAAGGATAGGTTAAAGTGCCATCTGAAGGGAGCTCCCACCTTAGTAACAGATGAAGTCCAAGAGTATGAGCAACTTTAAATTGTTTTATTTTATTTAATGAAATCAATTGCAATTGGTGGTCTTGGAGCCACAGACTTCTGTATTTTCAGCTCTGTCCACTGATGAATGAACAAAACCTTTTCAGCATTTTAGGCTGTGTTCACACCATTACTTACTACAAAAATGGTGGGATAGAAACCCTGTCACCACAGAAACCCTCAGGTGTCTCAGGGTGGTGATAGGAGCTGGGCATTGCCTGTTAGACAATTTGACTGCACAGTTTGGCCATTTCTCACACTGGTTGCTCCAAGTCCCATCCAGCCTGGCCTTGGACACTCCCAGGGATCCAGGGACAGCCACAGCTTCTCTGGGCACCCTGTGCCAGGGTGTCCCCACCCTCCCAGGGAACAATTCCTTCCCAATTTCCCATCCATCCCTGCCCTCTGGCAGTGGAAGCCATTCCCTCTTTTCTATTACTCCATACTTTTCCAAATAGTCTCTCTCCATCCTCCTTTAGACTCCCTTAGGTACTGGAAGGCTGCAGTGAGGTCACCCTGAAGCTTCTCCAGGCTGAACAATCCCAATTCTCTCAGCCTTTCCTCACACGAGAGGAGCTCCATCCCTCTGATCAGCTTGGTGGCCTCCTCTGCTCTCCCTCCAACAGCTCCTTGACCTTCCTGTGCTGGGGACCCAAGGGCTGGAGGCAGCTCTGCAGGTGGGGTCCCACCAGAGCCAAGAAAAGAGGCACAATCCCTTCCTCTGACCTGCTGCCCACGCTGCTTTTGATGTGGAATGTGCCTGATCCTTCCTTGAAATGCCTTGCTGAAGTACGTTTTGGAAAAAGGACTTGGTATTTGTTGCAAAGTGGTCTTTGTGTCATGCTTGATAACCATTAAGGGCTGCTAAGGTTGGCTGAGTTACAAACTTTTGAGAAATTATTGTTCTCTCTACTTGGTAGATAATGACAAGAGCTGGAAAGCTCAGCTGCCTCTGAGTCCTGCCAGCACAGAGCCCTGATCCAGCCAGGAGCTGGCAGGACCTTCTGATAATTGCAATTGTATGATTGTGGCTCAGACCAAAACTGAAGCTGGGGATGGAACAGAGGATTGGGAGATAAAAAACCCCAGAAATGAACACAATGCCCAGCCCAGGACCAGGGTGCAGGGAAGAGGAGGGTCCCCAACTTCAGCACAAAGGTTTAGAAATGTGAGTCCTGTGCATGGGTGCTGTTGAAGGCAGCACCTTTTCTGTGGCATCCTGTTTCACAGTGTCACTAAAAAAGTATTCAAGGAGTGTAAGAAACTGAGAGAAGTGAAAAAATAAGTATCCAAGATGAGCATAAATAGACAGCTTTACTAATTGCATGATGCAACAGGATTGTAATTAAACACGTATCACAGTGGAAGACAATAGATAAAATATTTCATACCTCAGAAATCTAATAGCTACTTTCTTCTAATTCTGCTCACTGGAGTGAAGATGCTTTGTTTCAGAGAGATTATAGTAGGCTGAAGATTGTACAGGCTTTTGTATTTCAGCAGTGTAAAAAGACCAGAAAATAACTCATCAGGGTTAAAATTTGGCAGAGTTCCCATTGTGGGTGAATTTAAGTGCTAGAATTCTTGAATGAAGGATTAAAGGAGAGCTAAAAGTCTTTGGTGAAAATACAATGTCAAGATTGCTCCCAGTGTATGTACAGCAGAAGGATGACTATGGTGTTCATGGTTAAAAGATCAAGTACCCAGACGACAGCAATATGGATTGGTTTGTCCTCCCTGTCTTTCAAAACCTCTTTTTCTCTCTGTTTTTATTTTGTCTTCCCCTATGCTTTTCTCTTTTTTCTTACCTTCTCCTGAAGTCTAGTTTCTACCCATAGAAATGTTTTCACATTTCACTCTGATTTAAAAATACATAAACCCCTGAGAGAGGGACCAGACCCAGTCTCCTGTTCTCAGTGAACCAGCAGACACAACCACACTTCTTTTCGTGTTCTTAGAAACCCTGACTTTGACTCCCTCTGTTTCCATAGAAGTGCCTCCCCTTGCCACCATGGGAATGGCCTGGGGGATATGTCCTTCACAGTGAACTGGATTTGAAGGCCCCTAAACTCTGTCTTTAACCACGATTCAGAGTGGTAAAGCAACCCAGGAGGTACACTGGTGTTGCTGGACCTTATTTCAGTTTTTTCCTAACTATGTGGCCAGTAGTAGTTGGTATTCCAAATGCACAATCCTAAAATCTGTCTCCAAAGAGCACAGCTTGCAAGGAATATGAAATGCAAGGAGTCGTGCTGAGACACTGCAGCTTTATCTGCTCGTGGAGGACAATGTTTTGATTAGAACAAGGAGAGGGGATTGATTTCAGTGGGTACATTTGGTATCATCATCCCTGCTTATCACTCAGAGTCTCACATGTCCTGCTGTGGTTTCTCTGCCCAACGATGGAAGGAATATGCTGAGCTCAGCCGAGCTGTTAAAAGCTGAGAGTCTGGTGTCATTTGAGGTGTTCCAGGGCCAGCAGATGTTTTCTGTAAGGTTGGGAGATCTGTGCCCTTCTGGAAGGAGCAGCTGAGCACCAGGCAGGATACCCCTTGTCCTGCATCCCACAGCCTCTGCCTGCTGTTGCAGGAATGGGTACAAACAGTGTGGGTTTCCCTCAGTACACAAAAAATATTTGGCTTTGCCACGTGTATGATCCATGCAAAATGCATAAGGTAATTCTGCATTAATGTTACAACACTAACCCAGGCTAAATACCAGATATAGTCCAGCTTTTAAAGGAATATTTCATTAAGTCAATCACTCTGATCGGTTCAGTAAGAACTCTCATGCTCAAGGAAACAAATATTGAAGTCTTACTAAATTCAAACCATAAATATTTTGTGTCACTGAGGTTTTAAGAATTCCAAAGGGAAGTTTGAAAACTGATCTGTTTAATGTTTACTGAAAAATCCCCAAACACTTATCTCCCTTCAGCACCTAGTGCAAATACTAAATTATACATGTGCATATATGTACCTTATTGCTTGAGACTACCCAAGTATCCTTTGCAGTGATGCTTTAAACCTTGCTGGGCCATTTGAGCCCAGATATTGCTGACTTAAGATACTTGCCAAAAATCATGAAGTCCCTGATGTAAAAGTGAACAGAGCCTAGCTCCCCTGACTTCCTGCTTTTATGGTGTGTGATCAACTGCCTCTGCCTTCACCTCACTTTTGTCTTGTCTTGATTTCTAAAGCCCCAGTTTAGCTCCAGGGTGTCTTTTTCCCCCCCTCCTTGTTACTGCAGGAGTGCCACTGCTTTTCAGGCCTTCCTCTGGGCTTCTGATCATAATCTGTCCCACCTCACACATTACATCTTCCTTTTTCTTTGCTTCCCTTTCCAAGAACTCTCAGATGCTGTAAATCAGAGTTGAGCTTGTTGCTCTGGTGAATTTGACAGAGCTGTCACAGCAGTGTTGAAGCTGGGCATACAGGTCCTGGACTGGACAGTTGTGATCAGTGGCTTTCCACCATCATCTCAATACCTTGGCCACTGTTTCACCCCAGGGTGTTCCTGTCAGCCTGTACAACACAGGATAGTTTTCGTGCCATGCAGCCAAATCCTTTTTTTACTATGGTGTTTGATATTACAGGTCTTGTATTTCCTAAAATCTCTTCATTCTGCCTCGTTCTCTGCTGCTGTACCCATCCAGGGAAGGAGCTGAGAGATGTTGCTGAGTGCTCCCATCTCATCTCCCTCCCACTCTGCTCCTGGCAACCCCTCCAGATGCCTGGAGCTGGTCCTGTTCTCCAGCAGCAATAGCAGCAGTGGGTGCTAGAGACTGAGGAATGGTGAGGAAGGATGCAGGAGCTGGTGTCTGTGTGTAGGCAGGGAAGTGGATGTGGAGCTGAGACCTCGTTCAGCTGTACCTCATCCCTTTCCTGAAGTCTGTCTGGGCTGTAAAAACCATTCTTGCTTTTTCTTCTCTGGGCCCCTCCACACAATGCTGTCTGTTTTTGTTTTAACTTGGTTGCTCAGAGCATCTTCTGGCATTAGCCTCATCCTTTCAGATTGAACTCTTACCCCTCTCTGTGCAAAGTGAGTCTGGCACAGAAGAATCTGGAATTATTATGTAGAAAATCAGGATTGCAGAAGTGAGTGTAAGATCTTGTGGCGGGGAAAAGTGATTTTATTCTGCAAATCCCTGAAGTTTCCCACTCTCACTCATTTACTTACTGGATTTTGCACACTCACACCCACACAGTCCCAAGCATCAGTGCCTGATGGTCACTGGTGACCAGGATCATGTGTGTGCAATGCTTTGGGACAAGGGACATTGGCTGTCATGGCTCACAGTCCCATTCAGTCGTGACAAGAGACTGATCTGGGACTTGTCATTGCAATGGGAGCTGGCTGGGATCTTTTGCATCATTGTTTCATTTTATAATCTTAAGTAAAATTCCTTGAGTCCACAGTTCTCTTGTACTCCCCACTGTGCATCTTAAGTTCTGTTCCCCATCTTCTTTACACCTTATTTTAGGTAATTTTCCTCCTCTTCATTAATTCGGATTAAAACTTCTTATAGGTCCTCTGTAGCAATTAATGAATTGTTTTCCTGTTATTCCTTGTTTTGTATTTTCTTTGTGTGCTTGAACATTTACACACACTTAGAGTCATGGTGCCTTTATACTAATCTTAAATAAATTTTTTTTTTTGCAAATCTCTGCATGCAAAAGGAAAGACAGTAAATGGGTGCAAGCCGTGGATTAAAGGCAGGAAAAATTCAGATTAGTTACACGTAATGAACTCAAACTACTGATAAAGTGCTCACAAGAAATGAGGAAGCTAAATTGTTGCTGGGGCTTTTTTTTGCATAGAATTATTATCAGATTATTTTGATACATTATCAGGAACTACTTGGAAGTGCACAGCTGGAATCCAATCCTCTGTGCTGCTCTGATAACCTTATTAAATATGAATGAGATTGTAAAGTACAGTAAAGGGCATAAAATGGCTGGAATATAGATTCCAAGTCAACAGAGGAAAAAAAAAAAAAACACCAAGCTTTTGTGTGTCTATTTAGGAGAGAGTTGGGAGAAAAGGAGGGTGTGGAATCCCACTGTGTGCCAGCACCCTGCAGAGAAACACAAATATAAACCAAAATCATTTAGCAGAGAGTGTCAGTCAGGGTGAAATGCTGCCCCTGGTTCTGCTGAGTAAGGAAATCAATGGGATGTGTCCTGAGGTCAGGTAATATCAGCAGAATCTGCAGTATTAACATTTTGCCCATCATATACGTGGCTATAGGTTATAAATAGTCCAAGAACAGCACAATTCGGGCAGAAGGATTTTTTGTAATAGGATTTGAAGTAAAAATCTTCTCAGCTCAGAAATGCCTGCTGAGAATTAGCAAACAAAATAAAATATTTTCCTGCCCTACTTTCCTTGCTTAGCCATTCCCGTGCAGACACATGGAATACAGAAAGCTGTGGAGCAGAATGCTGGTCTTATTAAAAAATCCTCACATATTCAGTATGTTTTATGGAGTCTGTACTCTAATCCCCTCCTGCCTCCTTTATGGCTCTCAGCTGCTCTTTAAAATAGTTGAAGGGGTTTAATTTTCTGTCTGCATGCATAGATGTGGCACTTGTATCAGAAAGGGCAGCTGCAAGGGGGGTAAGAGCAGAGGGTTCTTGGGTGTTTGCCTGTGTTGCTCAGCAAAGCCTTTCCCATTTGTGCTAAAAGCTGGGTGCATTCTGTGATGGAGATTTTCCCCAAGAGGAGAAAAGAGAGGAAGAGGAGACTGAGGGCAGATCTCACAGCAGTCTACAATTTCCTTCTGGAAATTCCTTCTCTGCTCTCTGGTGACCAGTGACAGGAGGGCAGGTTTGGGAAGATTTTCTTCACCCAGGGGGTGACTGGGCACTGGAATTGGCTCCCAGGGCAGGGCTTGAGGCACCAAACCTGCCAGGATTCAAGGAGTGTTTGGACAACACTCAGGCTCAGGCTGAGATTGTTGAGGTGTCCTGTGCAGGGCCAGGAGTTGAACTTCAATGATCCTTATGGATCAGCTCAGGATATTCTGTGATTTTATTTGTCCTTGGGGTCCTTCCTTCCTATCACACAGAAAATGACAAATCTAAACAATGACTGATCCTGAGCCCACCAAGGCTGGAACCAGACATGCAGAAGTTCACTGCACTCTGGATCTGGCTTGTCTGTCGTGGCAGGTGTGGTGAAAACACCCTGCACCCAACCTGTGTTTGTGCTGGAAGCCCAGAGCACCACCTGCATTGTTCCTTTGGTTGCTCATCCCTTCTACAGCGAGGAATTTCCATGATATTATATCAAACAGCCTTGCCTTGGTGATGGCTGAGCCTCTGGCTGCAGAAAGCTTGGGGCTTCTGTCTGACTGCACCAGCCAGGTCATGATTTGCTTCACTTCTGTGGTTTAAAAAGCATAGCTGTAATGATTTAATTTCCTGGTAAATTTGACATTGACTTTGTCCAACATCAAGAAAAGAGCAATCAAGCAGTTAATTCTAAAATATAACCTTGAAATGGAAAGTCATTGCTACACTTTCAAGTCTGATTAAGTAGAACATATTCTATTAATTTGAGAAATTTAGGGCAGCTCTGTACAACTCAGTATAAGAGCATTTTGGACCTGATTTTAGATTGAGGAAATCTGTCCATGACTTCTCTGCTGCTTTACATATTTATTTTCAGGAGCAAGTCGTAGCTTGGTGCTGTGTAAGAATATTCTGGTGGTTTGCAACAGACCCTTGTAGTTCAGAGCTAAGCTCCCATACAGCTTTGGAGTAGAGATGTGGAGAGAGGAGGAAGAAATTCTTCCCTGTGAGGGTGGGGAGGCCCTGACACAGGTTGCCCAGAGAAGCTGTGGCTGCTCCATCCCTGGAAGTGTCCAAGACCAGGTTGGACACTGGGGCTTGGAGCACCCTGGGACAGTGGAAGGTGTCCCTGCCATGGTAGGGGCTGGAAGGAGATGAGCTTTAAGGTTCCTTCCAACTCAAACCATTCCAAGTGTCACAGGTAAAGAAAGGATTAGAAACAATTTTGAGCAGCATGAACACAGCTCAGATTTATCCACTGCATGATCCAACCATCTTCCAGTTGTGCATCTGAGCTTTCTGCTTGTGTCTTGGGCTGCCTGGAGTGCCTGCAGTGAACGTGCATTGGAAAGCATTCCTGTCTAGGGAATAAGCATAAAACACTTAAGTCCCATTTAATTTGTCACATGGAGCTGAAGTTGCAAGTAGGTGTGCTTTGGTGACAGAATGCACCTGATATTCCAGCACAGTTATAGGTTAATAGGTTAATTCCTGCTTCAGGCAGTATTTTGAAAATACCAGGAGGCAGCAGGTGTGAGACTGGTGAGTCTGGGCTCTCTCTCCCTCTCAGTGAAAGGTCTGCAACATTTTAGAAGTGTTAAGGATGGATTAGGCAGGCTTGTAAAAGGAAGTTGCAGTGAAGGTATCTGTGAATAACAAAAGCATGAGTTAACCTTTCAGTACAGGGGTAATCCTGTTAGTACCTTAGCAGGGCAGATGCTGAAGAAAGGAGATTTTCACATTGTTGTTTTGTGGCTCTGGACTGAATGTGATTGCCCAAATACAGTTCTCAATAAATTAAGCATTAAAATCAAAACTTAAGATATGTTTTTATGATTTAAATTTACCATTTTGTTGCTTGATGTGCTTTCATGAGCTAAGAGATGTTCTTAGGAAATGCAACAAACCTCGAAAAGTCATTAGTGAACAGGAGAGCAAGGAAGAATAAGTGCAAATGAAGGTGGAGAAAATTCCAACCTCCCAAAAAGCACAATCTGATCCAGCACAAGGTGTGCAGGTTACACTCAGGGCATTGCCAGTCAATACTCCCAACAGACTCAAAGGCAAACTCAGGTCAGCATTAAAACACTGCGGTTTCAAACTTGCCAAATTGCCAGTTCCTTGTTAGATCCAAACCAGGCAGAATCAGGTTTAGGTTGTTAACTTCTAAGAGACACTTTAGGAGTAAGCAGGGAGTATAAACAAAGCTAAGAGATGTAACTCAGCGTGTGTTTTCAAGACAGGGAATCCACAGCACTTGGGTACTTGTACAGTCTTTAATAATACAAACCTGGTTTCTTTTCCCTGTTAAAGAGAGGCACTGACAGGCTCTAAAGAAAATGTCTTTGGTCTTTCTCAGCAGTGAAGAAGGTGACTGTTCCTCATATTACCCCTTGCCTGGACTTTTGATTCTTTGCCCTCTATTTTTATACCTGGGTCTCATTTCCATTGGTTCCATGCCACTGTTTGGTGCTCAGCTTCCTCCTTTATCTGAATTGTGTAGACAAAAACGAGGGGAAAAGGAGACCTCAGCATTACCTTATCAGCATCATTTTGGAACAGTGCATTTCTTGTATAGCCACAAGGACAAATGCAAAGCTGCTAGGACACTGAGGGGAGAGAGAGAATTAACAGAGAGGGAGAAAGTGAGTGGACATCTTGTGTCTTATGATGAAGGCACTTCTTAGAGAATTGAGCACAGGAGTGCTCCTTAAAGCAGAAAACTAAATTGAGTGTTCAGCTTCCAGGCTTACTCATTCACGAATTCATATGTTCATATTCAATTAAGCATTTAGAGACAGTTTCAGGAGGGTCAGAGCTACCTCATAACCTTATCCCAGTTCTCAAACTCTAAATAGGGGTGTGCAACACACGTGGATGGATAAATATGGAGCAAAGCAGTAGCCAGAGCTGAGAAACAAATCAAATTATAATCACCTGGAAGAAACTTGTTTGACTCCAGTGTGTCTCACAACCAGTTCACTGAGGTGAAATTTAGTGGTGATTGCTTGAGCTGGAGAATCACAGCCTGCATGGACAAGTGGTAGAGACTCTGTCTCCAAAGAGAGACAATGGTGATAAAGAAAAACACACCAACCAAAACCCCCAGGAAAATATTTGGCAGTAGAAGTAACACTTGCAGGCTTGATGGTGACTTTAGAAAGGTGAAAGTTATTTTGTTGGTGGCCACGTTGTTAATGTCCCTCCATTTAGAATGGCACAGTGGGTGACATTATGTGCAATAAAATACGAAAGCATTCTGAAGTCATCAGGAAAATATAGCAGAAGACAAACAGAATGAGTCAGCCATATCCATCCTTAAAATTTAGACTAGAAGTGAGAAATGATTGAATGTACTCTGGCGATCAGGAGAAGAAAAGGAATTTTTTTTCCTATGTATCTTTATGGTTCATCTCAGTTGAAATTTATATATCCCAACCCCAATTTCTTTACATGACATTTTCTAGAACAAGCAAGTTACATTATTGCAAAGAAATTGTGACCTAAATACAAACAGGATTTTTTCTAGCTGTTTAGCAGCTTTGGTTCCCATAACAGCAATGTTTTAAATAGCCTGGCTTCAGATGCTTGTGATACAAAAAGAAATTCTCACCAGTTAGATTCCTACCAATGGGAAAATGGATTTAAGGAAAGACACGAAAGAGCAGAGCCAATCCAACTGAGTAATTTGGCACAGGATTTGTCTGTTTCAAACATGAGAGAGGCAGGTTGCAAATGAAAAGATGACTTGTCAACAAGTAATTCAAGACATAGGAGCAAAGAAGTTGGGTATAGAAATAAGTAGTTCACATTCCCTCAGGGAGGTGTTTTGCTGCATTTTTAGGAAAAGTGGGAATCCCACATCCCCAGGAAACTCCATACAGAATGCAGACTTTTGTGTTGCCATATCTCTAGGCAGTATCTTCCTGCTCACATTGTCCTTGAGGCATGGGAAGTCACCAGAAAAAAAAAAACTCTGTACAGTTTCCTTCAGAGAACAGTGCAGGGGCTTCTCACTGAAGGAAGCAGGGTTGCAGAAGATTGCAGGAATCCTAAGAACATGAAGTGAGGCTGAAGTGAAGAAGTAGCCCCCTTAAAATACTAAAATGTTTTTTTCCATAGCCTTCATAAGTACCCACAGACTAGAAGATGGTGCTCACAGGAAAAAAAACTCTGTATAAGAAACTGCACAAACTCATCCTTCCCTTACAATTTATTGATAATGTTTTCCATTTTGGTTGATGTAATGTGACCTATGTCTGATGGATGTTCCTTTCTCTGGACTTGATTTAATTCTAAGTAAGGCAGACAAATTGCAGGCACCAAATACAGGCAGGCACATAGAGGAAATCTAGGTTTTTTTTCTGGAGAATGACACCAATTACCTGTTTGTTAATGGCTAAACTATGGATTTTGTGGACTTGTCTCCATATTTTTTGCACACAGTTGTATCAATAGGCTGAAACCATGTCTGGTTTTATACAGTTCTCAAGCAATCTCATTGTTACTAAAAATCTATGTGCTGTGAAGTATGTGCAGAAATCTGGAATCCAGTGCTTGGAGCTGGTGTCTTCTCAGAAGTTTAGAAAGGACACAGAGTCATTGAATCTGATGTTTAAGGGATATGAGTTACTGAAATGATTTACAAAGAAGTGAAATGTCTTTTCAGATGTCAAAACACCTTGGCATTCTTTAATTTTCATGTTGTACGTTCACATCTTCCTGGTTTCTAGGATGTCTTTCTCTCTCCTTTTTCTGTATGAGACTCAGAAGTAGCCAGAGAAGGGACTTTTCTTAGTGTTCTGCAAAGGAGCAAATTGAACACAAATTTATTGCTGCCCCAGCAAGTTTATGAGATCCTCGTTACAACTTTATAGAAAAAAAATCACTTGTATGTGTGTGATTTGAAATGGATGAACTTTTCAAGGGCCTAAATACCTACAGAAGTGTATCTGTATATAATTGTATCATTACCAAGAGAAAAATCTGCACAGACATGTTTCTGTGGCACTGCACCAGATTGCTACTAATTCAGGCATATTCTATATTCTAGAACTGTTTCAAGGAAGACTTGCAGAGAAATGTGAGGATTTTCCATACTAAAATAGTTCTATTACTATGTCTGCTGGGGTATATACATATCAATGTATAACCAGCTTGAGATATACTTGATTTTCTTGTGCAGGGCTTGATAAAATCAGTATTCTTTGCTCCACCTGTATGTTTGTACTTGTGCCATTTAATTTAGCCCAGCTAATTAAAGCAGTGCAGTTTTTGTGTGTCAGCAAATAGCAGAGGCCTGTGTACAGATACTGCATGCAGGCAGTATCCAATCACTCCAGGGGTTATCAGATTTATCAGCTGGTTTTGCTGCAGGGATGAATTCTGATTCTCTTGCTTGTGTGCATTGTTCTGAACTCAATGGGTACATTTTTCTTTAGTGAGATTTGAAGGGGTTTCAAAATTTTAATGCTTAGATGAAATTTCAAGAAATTACTGAAAAGCAAAAATCTGGGAAAAAAGAAAATTAGGAAGCCCCTAAGCCTTGATTCAATTGAAACTGAAATTACATTTTTCTGTGTTTCTATTTTTGTCTATTACTAGAAAAATCAATATTACTACAGAACACATCCTGAAATGTTTTCTCAATTGAAATTTTTCCTGAATTAAAATCACAGCCTGCAGTACTGACTCAGCATTAACACTGAAGCTGATAGAAATACCTAAAATTATTATGACCATTGATGAATTTTATATAGATTTAAAAGGACCTGGGGAACATTTAATCAGAACAGAACACATTTTAGTATGTCACTTCATAAAGCAAGCTTTTTGGGAAAGACTGTGACATTTGTGCAGTGCTACTGTAAATAAGCCAAGCTATAGTATCAATTTATACAATGATTATCAGAGTAATATTTTATTGGTGCTATAAAACTCACAAAAAAGGCGAGAAGCCAGGCAATCCTAGATCTTACAGTTCTGGAAGTAGAAGAAAAATTTTCTAAGAATTTGAGATTGAGAGACATGTTTGATGGGAATGAAAATATGGAATATTTTGAATTTTCTCTGTTCAGTTTTATATTCCGTGGTGTTTTGCAAAACTTTGGCTGTGCACAGTCTGAGCTGACCACTGAGACACGGGGTGTGAGAAAAGATGAACCAGGGTAATGTGTAAATACTGAGCTGAGCCAGGATTTGAGGGTTCATCAGCCTTTCCTTGCTGAAATACAATAGAGCAGAGCCTCAGTGTCTATCACAGGTAACTCACTGAGGTCCAGAATCACTGTGAGAGATTCCTTGCTGGTATTAACCCCCCCTGGATGTGTGATTGATGTGTTTCATTCACACAGAGAAAATTCAGCTTGTGGCTAGAAAGCTACTCCTGCAGAGATGAGATTTATCTTCCCACCCCCTCCTGGCCACAGGCATTGGCCATTTCCTGGAGAATCTTCATTAATATGTTCTTTAAGGCAGGGTTTTAGGTGTTCCCAATGTTGTTGGGGTTTTTGGCCTTTTATTGCTGTTTTGTATATTTGTTAGAGGACTCTGTGGGTGTACACCTGGAGGTGTGGGGCAGAGATCATCTGTGGACTGTCTGGTGAAATCATTGTGTGATTTTTGGAAAACTGAGGGTGTGTTGCAAGTTGGTTTGACACATGGCTGTATAGTCCATGTATGTCAGTGCTGCTGTAACTTTTATTTTTATTGCATTCAGCAGGGTGCTGAGTTCTTTGATAGGTGAGGGTTTTGTGGTTTGGGACTTTTTTAATTTTTTTTTTTCCTGTGAGACTGTCCAAGTATTCTGTTCTGAATCTGTGAATATTGTGATCTTGAGGGTGGGTGCCTCGCCAAAAATTTGAAGTTAATTTTTTTCTAAGTGTTTGGCTCCTGGCAACTAGTTGAAATGGGCAATTTTCCAGGTGTTCTAGGCACTTGGCATCTCTAGCTGCTCTTGTTGGTCTGCACAGACCTACATTTTTCCTACTTAAAAATATATACAGGGTTAGGTGGCTTGACAGCAGTAATTGCACATACTGGGATATTGGGCACATCAGGATAAATATGAGGGCAAATATTTGAGCCACAAAAATGGGCTGAGAATAAAGGAACCAACAGCTAAAATGGGGTAATGTTGTCTCTTCTGGTAGAGGTGGCCACAGATAAAAGCTGGGAGATTGGTAGCAGTTCTTAGTGGTGCTGAGTCAGAGTGAGGGCAGTTGTGCTCCAGGGTTTGTGCATCAGATACGTTAGAGAAAAATCTTTAGAGATTTGTAGGTGAGGGGTGCCCAGGCCAACAAAAGGCAGTGAAAGAGGTTTCAGCTAAATGCTGGGGTCACCACTCCCCTTGACAGACCAGCCCAATCCAGAGAGAATTTTTTGGATGTTCCAAAAGACTTTATTGGGAAAAAGACTACAGGGAAAGAAACTTGTAGAGAAAGAGTTTCTGCATAGAATAATAGGTGCAACATACCTGCACACTTGGAGGACTATAGCTGATGGTTTGTCTCATTAAATCTCTCACCTTAGGTGGTGTATGAATGGGAGTTTAAGTTTATTGTCTTTGCTGGGACTCTTGACATTGGGGTAAAACTCACTGCGGGTGCAGCATCTCCACCCCCACTGCTGAGTTTGTTCAATTTCGTGTCTGTTTTTTGTCAATACTCTGTCACAAGAGGAGAGGAGGAAAAAAAAGTAACTGGAAAACAGATCATGTTCCACCTTCTCTGCAGCTTCACCTGATCACCTTGAGTATTGCACTGGATGAGAAACTGAGGCTCACCTTAAACGCTCATAACTCATGGGTGTGACTTGCAGAATCCTCTCAGCCGAGCGGAGGTGGGTGGGAGCGGCGCAGGGGTGCCCATAGAGGTCGGGCAGGGGGATGCTGCTGCAGCAAGGATGAATCTCCGAGGGAGCAGAGGGGCAGGTTTCCAAGAAAGAGGTCGTCGAGCCCACTGCAGCAACACACAAACGGCACCAGACCTGGCTGGAAGCCCGTTTTTTTCGGCGCTCTGCGCCGATTTAACCCTCTCAAGCGGATGTACTTCAGCGCTGCAGCAGCAGGTCCACAAGCGAATGCAGTTGTCAGCTCCCCGCGCCCCCAAAGCCCCTGCAGCGAAGCCGGGGCGGAGACGAGGAGCGGCGGGGACGGCACCGGAGCCGCGCCCCTCCAGGCTCGGCGGCCACGGGCACCGAAGGTCCCGGAGCTCCGCGGGGCCGCAACACGTGGGCGCGGGGCCGGGCGGGGCCGGGCGGGGCCGGGCGGGGCGGTGCCCGCCGTGCCGCTGTTCCCGGCCCAGGTGCTGAACCGGCGCCAGCCGCGGCTTAAGCGTCCACCCCCGCCTCCTGCCGCGCAGCAGCTGGAGCAGGAGAAAGCGGATCCGGCAAGTCCCGGTCCCTCCTCCTCCTCCTCCTCCTTCCTCCTCCTCCTCATCCTCCTGAGAGCCGCCGGAGGGAGAGAGGTCGGAGCCGCCGCTTGGCGCAGCCGGCGGGCATGGAGCGAGCGGCGGCGGGGCCGGAGGCGGCCGGGGGCGGCTGCTGCTGCTGCTCGCCGCTTGCATGAGGCGGCCGGGCGGCGGCGGGGAGTGAGGCCGGGCCGGGGCCGGGCTCGGCGGCTCCGGCTGCTCCCGTAGCCACCCCCCAGCCCCGGCCATGGCGGCGGCGGTGCTGGGCCCGCTGCTGCTGCTGGGGCTGTGCGCCGGGCGAGCGGCGGGCGGGCCGCTCCGCTACTCGGTGCGGGAGGAGCTGCCGCACGGCGCCTTCGTGGGCAGCGTGGCGAGCGACCTGGGCGTGGATCCGCGGCGGCTGGCGGCGAGGGGAGCGCGGATCACCTCGGGCAGCGGCCGGCAGTACCTGGAGTTGGAGCTGGGCCGCGGGGCGCTGCTGGTGCGGGAGCGCATGGACCGCGAGGCGCTCTGCGAGCTCAGCCCGTCCTGCTTCCTCAGCCTGGAGCTGGTCATCGAGCAGCCCATCGAGGTGCACAACGTGGAGGTGGAGGTGCTGGACATCAATGACAACGCGCCGCGGTTCCCCCGCCAGGATTACCGGCTGGAGATCAGTGAGTCTGCCGTGCCCGGGGCTCGTTTCCACATTGAGAGTGCCCAGGACCCCGACGTGGGCACCAACTCTGTGCAAAACTATCTGCTCAGCCCCAGTCGTCACTTTGCCCTGGACCTTAAAGGCTTCCAGAGTGGCAGCAAACTCCTGGAACTGGTGCTGCAGCAGCCTCTGGATCGGGAGCAGAGTGCCCTGCAGCAGCTGGTGCTGACTGCTGTGGATGGGGGGGATCCCCCCAAATCCGGTACAGCCCAGATCTCTGTGCGAGTTGTGGATACCAATGACAACCCACCTGCCTTTGACCGCTCCACCTACACCGTGAGCCTTCTGGAGAACTCCCTGCCTGGCACGCTGGTGGTCAAGCTGAATGCCTCAGACCCGGATGAGGGCTCTAATGGGGATGTGATCTACTCCTTCGGCAGCTACACCCCCCAGAAGGTGAGACAGCTCTTTAGCGTGGACCCCCATTCAGGGGAGGTGCGGGTTAATGGCACTTTGGACTATGAGGAGGCATCCTCCTATGAGATCTATGTGCAAGCCACCGATCAGGGCCCTGTCTCTATGGCTGGGCACTGCAAGGTGCTGGTCAACATTGTGGATGTCAATGATAATGCTCCTGAAGTGGAGCTGACCTCCCTGTACAGCCCAGTACCGGAGGATGCAAGGTCAGGAACTGTGGTGGCCCTGATGAGTGTCACTGACCAGGACTCAGGGCTGAACAAGCAGGTGAGCCTGCGCATCCCCCCCGGCCTCCCCTTCACTCTCAACTCCTTCAAGAACTCCTACACCTTGGTCACCCAGGGCAAACTGGACCACGAGAAAGCAGCAGCCTACAACATCACAGTTACTGCTACTGATTCTGGGAGCCCCCCTCTGTCCTCCCAGAAGGTGATCCATGTGGAGATCTCCGACATCAATGACAATCCCCCACGCTTCGAGGAGCCTGTGTACTCAGTTTACATCCCTGAGAACAACCCCCTTGGAGCCTTCCTGTGCACTATTAAAGCCACTGACCCAGATGTCGCCAAAAATGCCTATGTGTCCTATTCTCTACTAGATGGAGAGATCGAAGGGCTACCAGCTGCTTCCTATGTCTCCATTAAATCCGACAGTGGCAACATGTATGCTGTCAGGTCCTTTGACTATGAGACACTGAGGGAGTTCCAGGTCATTGTCCAGGCTCAGGATGCTGGGATCCCACCCCTGAGCAGCACTGTCACTGTCTACATCTACGTGGTGGATGAGAATGACCATGCTCCACAGATTCTGTATCCTACCTCAACCAACACTTCAGCAGCCCTGGAGATGATCCCACGCTCGGCATATGCTGGATATTTGGTAACCAAAATTATAGCCATTGATGGGGACTCAGGACAAAATGCCTGGTTGTTCTTCTACCTGGTGCAAACCTCTGATCCGGGTTTGTTCAGGATAGAGCTCCACACTGGGGAGATCAGGACTACTCGCAAACTGGGGGAGGACAGCACTCCTACTTTCAACCTGACGGTGGAGGTGAGAGACAATGGAGAGCCATCGATGTCCTCATCAGTAGCCATCACTATTGCTGTGGTGGACAGAGTTTCCAAAATCATCCCTGATAGAAGAAGACACTTTAAAAGCCCAAGCAATTACTCAGAGGTCACTCTTTATCTCATTATCGCCTTGAGCGCCATCTCCTTCGTTTTCCTTTTCACAGTCATTGGGCTTTCTATTATCAAGTGCTACAGATACAGTCTGTATGGGAGCTCCTGCTGTGCAGGGTGCTGTACTGTCAGAGAACGGAGCCCTGCTGAATTGTACAAGCAGGCCAACAACAACATTGATGCTAGATTGCCCCAAGGCTTGAAAGTGCAGCCCCATTTCATTGAAGTGAGGGGCAATGGGTCTCTCACTAAGACCTACTGCTATAAGGCCTGCCTGACTGCAGGATCAGGAAGTGACACTTTCATGTTTTACAATACCTGTGGCCCAACAGGAACTACTGGTCCCTCTGCAGTGGTGACTGAGAGGCATCTGACAGGACAAAGTGGGCAGAGTGCACAAAACCTGATCATACTTAGAAATGACTCCATTACTCCTAATGAGGTGAGGCTACCTTGGTAAATGATCTGCACAGTGCTCTGAGCAAGTCTGTACTCAGGCAGAGATTCCAGCTGGAAAACTCACATGAAACATATTCCCTTAGTGGCTTGCTGACACTCAGCTCTGAAACTTGGTTGTAACGAATCTAATCTGTGCCATGCATTTTGTTTCTAGGTAAATACTGAGACTTTCAGGGTCCAGTTGGTAAGTTCAGTGTATGCGTCTGTTGTTCGAGATTCATCTCATTTTTGCAGCATATGCTGTACTGAATATTGCATCCTTCCCTGTCTAAAATTGCCTGCTGCTACAGAGTGCTAGGAAATGACTCATCTTTGTCATTTTTGATGGGAATTTTGATGTGAGTTTTGATGGGAAAACTCATATTGCAGGAGAGAAAAAATATTCAGTGATTAGCCTTGAAATCAAGAGGTTACTTTATGGCAGTTATGAGTGTTTCCTTCTTTGCTGTCTTTGTACCTAAGTAAATCTGTTCAATTCAGAAAAACACATTATTACAAGGATCTTGCTAATGTGAGCATATTTTAGTTGTCTGAAAACTGCAATCCCTCCTCTGATAATGTTTGTTCTACCCAGTGCTGCATTTTATGCTTTCTGGCCTGTGACAACCCAGTGACACCTTTGCAGAGAATTAGAGCAAGTCATTAAGTTACAGAGTGACAACTTCGAACCTGCTGGGTTGCTATTGAAAATTGCTTAATACCTATGTTTTGACCAGCTGTGTATTAACCTTTGTAATATTCTCCCACAGTGAGGAATTAATGGTTGCTTTATGCTGGAGTGCAGTTGCTGTGTGGTTTGCATGATCTGTGCAGTTTCCTTTTTACACATGTTGGGACTGAACTCAGAAGCACTCCCAGGAGAGCCTTGTTCTGGTGCACAAAAGGAAAATAATGCCATTACTGTGTGTTGTTTGTATCCCATAATTGTGGCAGATTGTGGTGTAAGATCAGTTTGTGCATTAATGTGTGCTATGCCCCAGACAGGGGAAAGTCAGGGAAAGAACTGGTGGGATAGAAAGGAGCCTGACTTGTGTTTTCTTGCCACAGAAATAGAACTCATTTATTTATTTCTTTCTCCTTTTTCACCTATGGAGATGTTAGCATCTTTAGTAACTGTTTTTTGTTGAGCAAAGATGCCCATATCTTAAGGGCCAGCAAATCTTCCATAAAAATGCTTTTAGGGAGTAATGATCATCCATTCAGCATTAATCCATTTTAAATTAATGCACTGTTTTTCTGTGGCAGGGTACAGGGGAAGTACTTTTCCTCTTTCTTTGCAGTTTTTGTGTCTTAAATTTTTTCTGAGTGTAATAAAACGTTTGATATAGGAGGGAATATGAGACATGCTCTATAAGCTTATATGCTGAGGAATCAAAGAAATAGACAATTTATAGGTGATTTTTGGGGTGGAGGGGTGTGCAAGAAAAAAGCACTAACTGGAAATGGCTTCACTTTGGATGCAAGCCGAGTAGGAAATCAGTTTAACAAAGAGATTCCTATCACATTTTGAGACTCACTCCATTGAATGAAGTGAATTAGCAAGTTTTGATTACCAGCACAGATCAGGCAGTGGCAGCAAAGCCAGCCCAAACTTGGAGAACAAAAACAGAGAAATGTAAAGAACAAACTGATGAATGCTGCCTGTGTGGGGTTGTCATCCAAAAGGGGAATCTATTATTCAACTCATTCTATGTGATTTAAACAGAGGTGAAGTTCTGACAAGTTTTAATCATCACAAGTTCTTTGCTTTTTGCTTCTTAACCTGTCCTGTGGTAGGACATTCTATGGAGATGCATCAAGGCCATGTGCACATGAGGAAATGGCTGAATGTAATGGCATTCACTAATTACCAGTTCCTAGCTAATTACATACTAAAAGTCACATCTTTCCCCTGTTTCTGGCTCAGCATTTGCACTGAAGATGCCATCAATTGCTTAGCAACACTGAATTCTACATTTTAAGGATAATGATCTTTGTATTATTAGATTTTCAGAGAACTGTGTTTCTCTTTTTAGTTAAAGTGAACTTTGAATCAGCCTGTGCCTTCACTTGTGAGGCCTAGCAAGGCAGGATTGTCCTTGCACCAATTTGCAAAGTCAGTCTCTGATCTCTGTGTTACTTTTGGATAATGTGAACCTGTCCTTTCTTTTTTTTTTTTCTTCTTTCTTTTGGAAGTGGATTTTCTACTAGCTGTTCATTGATAAGGATGGCAGCAGGTGAATGGGTTTGTTATGCACAGATAATCATACCTAGGGTTTTACAATGGCTCAAATTTTGAAAATGTTGTTTATACAGTGAGTGTTCCAAGTTATCTGGGATTAATCTCAGTAACATTTGGGGCAATAAGTCTTACTTCTTTTCATATTTGCTGGTAAGGTCAAAGATGCTAATAATTACACTAAGTTGTGACTGACTTTATTTGGTTTATAAAAGAATACAGTAGAAGTGCAAACAAGTGCAATAAGATTAGGTAGGGGCTTCTTTGTATCTGGTGAAGTTTTGACTCCTGTTCTGATTCCTTTTTTACTGCCAGTGTTGTGATGGTGGGAGGGAAGCTTCTTTCTGCAAGATATCTGCTCTTTCTGGCTCACCCTGCTTACCTGCACAGTCCTTTATGGATTTAAAAGCATGACTCAGACCAGGGGTGTTTTGTAAAAGAAGAAATGTACTAATGCAGCTGCACAGAAAATCTTGGACGTGGTTATTGCTGTCAGGAGGCTGGTGATAAGGGCAGCAGTGTGGGGTTAATGGATATTGCTCTCTCATCAGATAACTGCTGCAGAGGGACCAGGCAAGCAGTGCAGGCAAAAGAAAGGGATAAAAAAAAATAAAAATATTGTGGCTTCATTTCTGGTGCTGTGTGGGTTATGGGCAGCCTGGACTCGTGTCTTTCCACAGAAGGATGCACACACTATGAAGAGGTTGTATGTGAAGTTGTGATTTTGTTACTGGGCACTGCTGCAGTGATGATCTGTCATTTTCAGGAAGGGTTTCAGTGCTTTAATCTGGAGTCTATTTCCTCATATTCCTGTGAAGATGCTGAATGATGTCTGGGTAGTGTCTGGTCCTTGGTTTTTCTTTTAATCTTTCCTGTTTTGTTCTTACATCCTGTGCAGTTAAGCTCGTTTCTCGTGTCTTGCATCTCATGACAGCCTTTTCCCTTCAATGCAGGAAATAACAATCAAACCAAAATGTTTTAACAGGAGTTTTCTGTCCAGAAGGCAGCCTGGCACATTCCTAATGAGGAGTAGGCAGTCGAGATACTTGATAGAACTACTAAACTCTTTTGTATTATACATTTCCTTGTACCCTTTTTTGTGTGGTGAAGCCTGTGGATGAAAAAATATGATGTTTCATGTCATGGTCAGAAATAGAGTGTTTTTCTCTATGGACACTTTTAAAGAAAGTGAAAAAACTGCATATTGATGGTGGAAAGACCCAGGAGATCCATTGGAGTTTTACAGCTCTTTGCTTTGCTTTTGTTTTTGTCTCTGTGTTTTTCACTTCAAAACCAGCTTGCTAAACACATAGAAAAAAGAAAAGAAAAAAAAAAAGAAAAAAAAGAGAGCAAATCTTGAGTTGAACACATTTTGATACTGCTTTAAATGCAAGCATTTAAAGTTTTGAAGTGTCTAAACCCAGTAACCCCACAGCATTGTTTGTAGCAGTCTGTCCAGGAGATTTCTCTCAGAGGATTTCAAGGTATTAATGGTGCAATGTCTTACAATCTCAGTTCAAGAACTTAAGCCTCTGAGAAATTCTCCAGCCCTGCTGACATTGAAAAGGTTAACTATAAATGTTTGTTCTTTTGTTTAATGGCAGTGTCTGAACGTGCTCAGCTAAGCAGGGACAGTGCTCTGTGCTTCAGGGCAGTCAGGCTTGCTTTGAGGCTTCTGCTGTGCCAGCAGAATTCTGCATCCAAGATTAAGCAGAGGTGTTTTCCTCCTCTTGGAACTCACTAAATGTACTTTACAGAAGGACTTGTCTGTTCACCTCAGTTTTCTCAGAGTTAGGAATGAAAATGAACATTCTCAGACTTTGGGCTTTTAAATTACACCCTTTTTCAGTTTCTTTTTTGATTTCTTGAATGATAAACATATATTTAAATAGTTTGTTCTCCACATCAAGTTAATTCTAAACATTTACAGAAGGAATAGAAGCCTCTGTTTCCTCATACCTGTCAGCATTGTCTCGCTGGAAAATAAGCAGACCCTTGTGTCATCAGAGGTTCTAAAAGGCTTTTATTATTGCTTCAAAGCAGATGCATTTGATAAATATACCTTATGTCATTCTGATGTGCATTTGTGTGGAAATCAGAATGAAGCAGGATGTTTTTAGGAGTCTCAGCATCTGGTAACTGTTTGTAAATATTTGATTCATGCTCCTCTACCTCAAGCATGTTTTGTTCTAGCAAGCACTGAAGTGAAAAGTAGTGTTTGCATTGATCTGTTGAATATGGGATCAGGATAATATTTTTAAAAATTAGAAATTTCTCCTGCCCTAGGGAGAAATTCTTACTGTATTAGGTAAAAAAGAGAGCTGAGGAAAATGTTTGTAATAATACATTTTCAACTAAATTTATTCTCCAGAGACCAACGAAATGATTCTTCAGTTAACCCACTTGAAAACAGCTGTTTTCAAGACATTTTGCATGAGCTTTCTTGCTCCTGAGATGGCTCTGTTTTGCATAACACATTCCCATTATCAGAATTCCCAATGGGGTTGGTTGTTTATGGCCAGTAACATTCATGCCTGTGGTTTTGTGCTTGGCAGAATGGGACCCTGGTGCCTGGAAGAAGCAGCAGGAGCAAACTGGTGGCATGAGGTGTTCACCTGGTGCAGTGACAACCACGTCTGTAGGCACCTGGATAGATTTTGACTTGATTGATTTTGATGATGTGTGCTGTAAATGAACCAGAAAAAGCAGCTGATGGGGAAAAAAAAAGGGGGATGTTTGATTACTTCTGTGCTGGATCATGGGATTTCTTTCATTTGCTGGCAGGACTGCTGGACCTGCTACACAACTTCCAAAAATCTCTGAGTGGCAAGCTAAAATTACCTTTGACCTAGTAGAATGTGCTGGGCTGTGCTAAACAGAGTCTTGTAATGAGCTGGGGAGGTAAAAACAGCAATATTGTCTTCATCAGCATTGTGTGACATAGTGAGAATGTGGGGATTTCCAACTGGGAAGCACCTGGAGCCCTTCAGAGCCTGCATTCCTGTTTGTGCTCCCTCTCTGTCCTCACACTTCCTGCTCAGCTGTGCCTGCTGGTGTTGGTTTGGGACACAGTGCACGTGTCACAGCCCAGTGGGTGACAGGGCTTTGCAGAGGAGCCCAGTGAGGGCTGTGCAGCCCCTGGGACTGCCTGAGGACTCAGCTCTGCTTTGAGATGGTGTCCTGTGGTCACTGCACTGCAAAGAGAAAGGACAGCAACACACACGGAGCTCTTTTTGGGGAAAAAGGCCAAATTATTGTCCAGACAGCCCGGATTTAAAGTGTGTTAGTGCAGCCAGGACAGGACAGGAGCTCATTGGACAACTGGGAAAAACATCCCTGGGACAGCACCTCAGGATGTGTCCCACGGGAAAGACACCAGGGGTTAATGTTGGTGATGAATTCCACTCTGTTTGTCACCATGTTGTCACCCTGGGAGACTCCTCCCTAACTGAAGCTGCAGTCAGCTTGTCAGCCTGGGAATGGAGCTGAGAGTCAGGAGAAATCCAGGCCTGGAGAGAATTCCCAAGCTGGAATTCCCCAGCTCTGTGTCCACAGTGTCCTGGCACAGTGACTGTGCTGTGGGACACACCTGGACTGTGGCAGGTTTCAGGGACAGGTCTGGTGAAGGTGGACTGTTCTTATAGAAACCAACCCAAGCTTGTAGGCTCTGAATTCCTGGTGGATTTCACTGCTGCAGCTGAGCTGGGGAGAGACTGGATAGGTTTGCTGCTTCTGCTGTGCTCAACTTCTGTTACTGGTCATGCTTTATTGCTTGTCTAGCCCAGTCTCATTTAGAGATGTATTGAAACAACTTTTCATTTATGGCCACAGAAACTGAAAGAATTACATTCTGTAGTAGAACAAAAGGAGAAGCCAGTTATGCTGACAAAGTAGAAATTTCACTGATTTTGTCGGTTGCAGGACACTGACCTGTGGTAACACAAGTGTGGGACAAATGTGCCTCTTGCTGAGCTCTGAAATAACCCAGTCAAGCAGCAAGCACATGGTAAAACCGGGTGAAAATAGGTCTGCATAAAGGCAGGCTGCTGCCCAGCTGCCTTGTGCTCTGATTCTTCCTGTAATGACTTCAGAAAGAAGTCCCAGATATTGATTTTTTTCACAGTTAAAAAAAAAAAAAACAACCCAGCCCCTGATGGTCAGCGGTGGCAATAGTTCCATCTTCAGAGTACATTTTGCTCATCCTGTTCCCTCCTTCCTTCTTCTGCTCGTCTGGGAACAGCACTGCAGCCCTACCTAGAGTCATAGCAAAGAAAAAACAGTTTGGGAATAGCCACAAGATGCCAGAGCTTCTGGATAGTAACCCTTGAACATCCCAGTTTCCTAATTTCTCTTATATTGACATGAAAAGTCAATGCATGTGAAGTGAATAAATGAGTAATTTCTAACTAATAAGTTTCTCCTGCCACCATCACCCATTTAAGATCTGATGTTCCCATTGCAAACAGAACATAGATTTTTGTTTTCTAGCCAAAAGTTGGAAAGCTCTCATCCAAAACCCAAAAATCTATGTACTGTGAGTGAGTGGTCATTTTCCTGTTTTCTCACTCCTATCCAAATCATATCAGACTTTTTCAGTGCTTTCATGTAATCTCACTTTATCTGTGTTTAGCCTGGGACTGGGATAAGATTCCTCCTCCTCACATTGCCTACAAGACTGGTTACTACTGGTGAGTAGTGGTACTACAAGTTAGTAACCTGCACCTCTCAAATTGCAAAATAGAACAGAAGTCCATCAGTTCCCCTGCTATTAAAAAACACCCAGCAAAAGAAAAGACAAATCTTCTGGTGTCAGCACCCTTGATACTCAAGAAAGGCAAGCTCAGGAGAGGATCTGGTCAGTGTGTGTTGTTCTCTATCCTCTTTCACTGACTGTTACTACATGGGTGACTTTAGAGTTGCTTTGACATCCCTGGGACTGGGGCCAAAATGGAATTAATCAGAAAAGACTAGAACTATGCATAATGGGCTTCTTGTCAAACCACCTTCTGCTAAAGTCAGCAGAACCTGAGCATGACAGAGAACAGGGGGCTAAATGGGAAGGAAATTGCTAGCACAGATGTTTAATGTGTGGTTGCAAACAGCAGCTTCCTCCCTTTTGTGTAAGTCAGGCCATAAAGAATACTCGTGTGTGCATCATCCAAGGGCATCTGAGTCTTGAGTGATGCTGGACCTGGGAAGTGTGGTGATAGAGCAATCCTGTAAGTTGTAATTGCTCCATTTTTGTTTGAATAAAACCTATTGATCCAGGGAAAAGCATATGCCAAACCTCAAGAGGAAAGACAGAGTTGGCTTAAATAATTCAGAATATTCAACACTTTCTTTTTCTCTTTCAAGTAATGGGGTCAAATTCATTTCTGATCTGCCTCCAATAATTTGAAGAGAATTAAACCATTACTGTCATTTATTATTTGTGTGATTGGCACTGTGCAAGACACATCAGGAATGAATGTAGTCCATTATGTTTTTGGATTTAAGTTCTGTCTTTGAATTCCAGTGCCTGAACTTAAGCACCCACTACACTATCACCTACAGAATAATGTTTTTAGTATCCTGAGAAATAACCTTGGTGTGTCCTCAGGGCTTAATTTTAAGGAACCTGAGCTTGCACTCATTGGCTGTAGTTGAAAATTACAGTGATGGTCCCCTGACAATGTGGAAATTATTTTCTGGAGCAATTTTTGATCAACAGAGGATTTCTTAATTATCTCCTTATTTAGCAAGTCATGCTGCAGCACATCAGCATATGCTGAGGTTTGTTGGTCAAAGGGTGTTGCTGGCTATTTTCCCCTTCTACCTTTTATGCCCTCTCATGAATATGGAGAATCTAATAGGTTTTGGTATTATGGCCATGTCTGTCCTTAATAAAAGACTTGCTGCAGTCTGCAAATCTGATACCATCCATTGCAGTCCTCTGCAGTACACTGAATTCCAGCAGAAATCTCACTGCCCCCCGTCCCCCTCACAGGGAGCTACATTTATACAGACAGATAATATTCAGTACAGGAGTCTGAGTTTCCTCACCTTACCAGGTAAATAACCACCATATTTTCTGGATTTCTGATTTTTTTTTTTTAAATCCTATGCCCAAAAGATTGATGAATGCATGAAATAACTTTGCACCAGTTTGCAGCATTAAATGTTGTTCCACAGGGATCATCTCTAGCCAAAGGCCTTGGCGTGCAGACGAGTTTATTACAGAGACACTCCCTGTGTACCCATTCGAAAGTTTCTTTCGATTTGTAGAAAGATTTGCCAATTCACAAAAAAATTGAGTAGATCCATATAGGCTTTTCTGACAAAATGAGCCAGATGTAGATGTTTTTTAGCATGTTGTACTGGCACTAACAGCATTGTCCTGGGCTTTTGTTTCTACAGCCAAAACACCCCAACCCGGACTGGCGCTACTCTGCATCCCTGAGGGCAGGAATGCAAAGGTATGTGTGGTGTTTCTCCAGAAAAGGGGAATTCTGTCTTTGTCCTCTGTGAAAAGGACAAAGTTTCTTCTGATGATATCTGTGCTGAGATGGAAAGCACCTGAGTTCTGCTGCTGTCACTTCCAATCTCCTCGTGCTCCAAATTCAGTCTGACTTGCATCTTATGCTGTTATTGCACTGCTGTAGAGCTGTGCTGTTCATTCTCTTTACCTTGTGCTTTTGTATCCATTGACTGTCAAGGCATAATTGTTCCAATTATTGAATCGTTTAATTGTCATTATATACTTTTTGTTTATTTTCAAGCTGCCTGTAATCATCCGTGCTGATGTTTCAATAGGCAGTCTGCATTTCCATCTTCTTTTTCTCATTACCATAAAAGTAGCTGCTCCTGCAGCAGGTTTATTAACCACATGGTGCAATCAAGAAGATTAATACAGTTGAAAGGACTTTTTGAAGATATGAGATGGATTTTCAAAGAAGGAAAAGTGAGGCTTTTGTCCAAATCTCTTTAGACATCTTTGAAAATCCACTGCCTAATACCACAAGCAGTCTCTGCTATAATTTTCTACTCAGTGCACTTGGAAAAAGGGAATTATACTGAAGTTGCTTCTGTAGAGCCTAAATCAAACAGTATTTTTACTCTTCCTGAGCAGACTAGAAAACTGGCTCTATGTTCAGGTGAAATGTGATGTGATTAACAGATTCCTGTACAGGTGTAGATGCAGTTACAAAGCTGCAGTCATTCCCAGTGGCATCACAAAGTGCAGGATTCTGTGGGATTCTCAGAATTGTTGGTGCAGTGGTGCTGTACCTTTATCCATTATCCACAGGGCTGAAGAGTCTGTATGAGACTGAAGTCCTAAATTCAGAGTCACACTGTGCTTCATGTGGGTGACACAGAGTGACTTTGAGATGCTGTGTGAAAAGGAATCTAAATCTCAAGGACCAAAAACAAAGGAAGACAGAGCAAGCTTGACTTTGTGGCCTACTGGGCAAGCTGTTTTCTTTCTTTTATATTCCTGCTATGACTTTCAATTTTTTTTTGTAATCCATAACTGCAAAATCAATGAACAGTCTGGGGAGCAGGATCCTGAAGAAGGAATTCTGCCTACCTGAGCACACCTTATCTGCTGGTCCTGAGTCAGGCATGCTCTTGTGGATCCACATTCCTTTCTATACAAAATTCAAGATCTTATCTGAAGCTACTTGAACAATTAATGAAAAGTAAGAGCTTATTTTAACCCCACAAGACTAATGGGGAAATTGTACATTTTCTGCTCCCTCACATCAGCAAACCCAGTCCTTACCTGAAATCTCAGGTTCTGAGCCTGTGTGCCCTGCCCAATTGATGGTTTTCATAAAATCCTGATTTTTCTTAAAACTTGTAGAAATTTGGTGCCCTTGATGTCTGCTACGTGTGGATGAAACTGGCCCTTAAGTTCAGCTGGAAGTGTGAAAGGGAGTGTGAAGCCAAAGAGCAGGGACAGGGACACAGCCACAGAATCCTGTTTCTCTTAAGAAACAGCATCTAAATATCATGCTTAGTTTCGTATTAAAAATAGCAGATTTTTTTTCTTTTCTTTCCATGTAAGGTACAAATTGGTGCTTTTGTTGCCCAGTGGTCATGATGTGACACTTTAAAATTTGCTGTTCGTTTTTGCATTTGAGAAAATGCATTTCTCTTCCTGAATTGCTCACGAGAAATGTGCAGTAACCCAGGAAGGTGAGATTTGTTAAAATGGGATAATGACAGAAGCTCAGAATTCACTCCACCAACTTTTTAACTATTTCCCTAACGTTGCTACATCCTAATAGCAAAGATGTGTCACTTCCTTATTAATGACTTCCATTCAATGAGAGCAAAGTGTCCTGCAGGTGTGTTTGTTTTATAAGATATTCCAGGACTGTGTTTTAGTAAATAATCAAAGGTATTTTTTTGCAAGTCAAAACAGCTGCTTCTCATGCTGCCAACATCCTGCAATACTGTAGGAGTAGCTGCACAGTGATAAATAGTTATGAACTTTGAAGAGTGGCAGGAAAGGGAGATGCTGTGAAGTCCAGGGCAGAAGGGAATTGTATAACCCAACTTTGATATTTACTTACCCAGTGCTGTGCATATGGAGGAGGCAGGAGTCCTGCGTGGAGGACCAGCAGGGCCTGACCAGCAGTGGCCAACAGTGTCCAGTGCTACAGCAGGTAAGGAAAATCCACAAATATTTGTGAAGAACTGATGTTAACTGCAGTAGGTGTCCTGATGCTTCTACTTAATTTTTCCTGTTTTATATCTCTGAGTGAAGACCCTCAGATGAGTTCAGCTGGTCAGAGCATGGTGCTAAAACCCCAAGGTTGTGTGAGAGCCAGTGAGCCATTCACTTCAGAGTTGGGCTTGATGATCCTTGTGGTCCCTTCCACCTCAGAACATTCTGATCTGGATATAAAATGATCTTGTATAAAGTTATACATATATATAGATATAAAGTTCTTGTCAATTAATCTGTGGAATCTAAATCGAGTGGAACAATCAAGCATAAAACACATCTTTTTCTTTACTCAGTCTCAGATGGGCACTGGAGATAAGAGTCCCTGATCCCAGCTTTCACCCTGCTTTTGGAGGTTACTGGTTTGTGTAGTGGAATAATGGAATAATGGTTCAGTTCTGACGTGTGTATTCAGGTGTGTGTATTCCAGAGCTGGTTTGCCCTCCATTTCAAAAGAACAGTAAAACTGGGGTAGGAGCTTATCAGTTTTCCCTTTGTTATTTTTAAAAAGCCAGTAAGACTCTTTGAATGTCTCTTCTCATTTTACTTTTCTGTGCTGAAATCAGACCTAATTTTTTGCTAGCTACTTTCATTCACTTATGCGTGGTGATGGAAACTAAAATGTTATTTACTTGTCAAAATGATGACAAAAAGCATGGTTTAGAATGTAGCTTCATTTACTCTGTCACTGACTGATGACTTCACAGCAGTCAATAAGAATTGGCAGAAGGTTCTCATGGAATTTAGAAAAAAAACCACCTGGATGTTTTGCAGTGCAGGCAAAAAAAAAAAATATTCTCACTTTTGATTTTGGAGCAGGAGTAATATGGAGACATAGAGGAGCAATCAGACACTGTTTTCAGCCATATCCAAAGTAAAGTGTAAACTCAGTGGATGCCCTGTGCAGGGTGGGGTCTCCAGCAGCAAAAAAATATAATTACTTCATTTAATCTTTTTTGGTGCAAACCTTTCTTTCTATTTAAATGGGAATTTCACCTGGATAAAGGGCTGAGGAACAACCTGAGGATTTGCAATCACAGTTACAACATCCACAAATTAATGGTGCCCAGCAAAACCTGCACTGGTGTTGCAGAAGGGCTGTTTGCAGAAGCAGATTTGGAAATTAATTTAATATCTAATGGGGCCCTAGGCTATGACCAGCTGGGGTTTATGTGCCCTTCCTTCTGCTGCAGGCTTTGCAGGAAGACACAGCCTTTGCAGAATGTGAAGGATGTGTGAATGTTGAGCTTGCATTTGAAAATGTCACCACAAGAACACTCTAACCTTTGCGAGGGCTTCCCTCAGGCTTTTGTCTGTGCTGCTCATCCCTCACTGAGCACTCCGTGTATTGCCTTATATCCACTTCAGCATGGACACAAACAGATGTTTTTTCTTGCTGGTCCTGCCAGTTTCCAAGCACCTGGATGTAAATGCAAAGGTAGGATGGTTGTGTCATCTGAGGAGGTCCAGTGGCATTTGGGTCCCAGAGCCCTGTTCCACTGGAGTCCTGCTTGCTGTTCTATTTTGGGTCTTATTATTTTAGACTTGCTTTGGGAACCTGAACATCTTTGTCTGAGCAGCAGTAACCCTTGGCTCTTATTGCTGCCTCCTCCCATGACTTGTGGGGCACTTGTGCAATGACTGCATCCCAGCACAAAGATTATTTTGTTTTGTCTTTGTCCACTCCCAAGGGATTAGTGACCCTGATATGACATTAATTAGACCTTTTTTCTTTTTTTTTTGTAGTGGGATTTAGACAATATTCTTCTCCTCTCTTTGTAACCAAAAGCTTTAGATGTCCCTGATCCTTAATAGCAAACAGGTGTTTCATGGAAAAATCTCAGGATTAATGGTTGTGTTAGCTTTTGTAGCCTCAGTACACCACATATTTAGCAAATTACTACCACTGCTTTAGAATCCTGCCTTTGGTTTCCCAGAGATATCTCTTTCAGTGCTTTTTTCCTTTTTTTTTTTGTTTAGGTTCAAGACCTGTAATAACAAGTCAAGTGTTAAATCTGTAAATCCTTAATTCCTGATATACAGCTGAACTCGAACATCACCAAGTGTTTTTCAGCAAATATGTGTTGCCCAAGCAAAACCTGGTCCTTATCTGACTGACCTGTTGACTTTATTGAATATTTAATCCATGAAAAAAGAAGTTACTCTGGATGTGTCATCTTTTAAATTTTGTTTGCATCTTCTTAGGCATCAGTCCAACCAATTGTAGGTTTGCAGTAGGGAAACTTTTGGGTGAGGTGGGACAAGGAGGTTCAAACTCCCTCTGGCTTGGAGTTCAGCTCTCTGGGGCATCTCAGTCCCCCATATGCTATAGGGTGAGATCAGGGAGTGAAAACAGATTTCTGGTTTCTGCTCTACGTCCTTTGGCAGTTTTGGCAATTCTGTCAGACTTTAGGTGGCCACTAATTTGAGTGAACTCTGGTTTTTTTTGATAACCAGCTCAGAAGAAATGGAGCTTGATTGGCAAAAATGGTGAGAGCTCATAACAGAAACTAAGATGAACAGAAATTTTGCTCTAGACATAAAACACTTGACGATTTCTGAATAAATCAGACTTATGAATAATTCAGAGTTTAGAGTTAGTAGTCATTAGACCAATCTGTGTGTATTTCTCTGTGCTGCTGGTTCCAATCTACAAAACAGAACTGGTGTAATGCAAATGCTTCCCAAAAACAGTCTAAAGATGCTTTCATAGCACATGTAAGACTCAGGAGAACAGTGAGGATTTGTGATGAAAAACAGTCGTGAGAAATTTCAAATCCTGTATTCAATGTAGACTTTAAATGTGTGCAATAAGCAAGGCACTGGGCCACACACCCTGTGTAGAGAGGGGAAAAATAAAAAAACTTCCATTCAGAAAGCTGTGTAAAAGATGAAAGGATCTCATGATAAAATCTGCATCTGAAATTTGTAAGTGTGTAGGTGAAGCTGTGGGTGAAACACTGGCACTTCTGAAGTCCATGTCAAATAGCCCACGGACTTTCAGGAAATTAAGATTTCAGTGTCTACCCTTATAAATATGCACAAGGGATTGAATTAAGATTGCCTAGGCAAATGCCATCCTAAAATGCACTAATTTTGTACTTCTGATTTTGCTCTGGTAGCATTCTTCTAAATATATCTGCTATTTCTTTTCCTTTTCTCAGGGAATTAGTTGGGGAGGTGAGATGGAAATGCTGATTTTTAAAGCTCCAGCAATGTCCTCCAGCTCAATGTCCTTCCTGTGCTGGGGCCCCAGAGTTGGATGCAGCACAATTATTTTAACAGAGCCTGTCTGCACTGCCTGGGCTCTCCCAAGGACAGAAGGACAGCAGGCAGACCATCATGGACTGCTTGGGAGCACTGTAGGAAGAAATTTTTCTCTGTGAGAGTGCCCAGAGAAGCTCCTGGATCCCTGGAAGTGTCCAAGGCCAGGTTGGACAGGGCTTGGAGCAACCTGGGATAGTGGAAAGTGTCCCATGGCAGGGGGGTGGAACAAGATGATAAATAAAGTCCCTTTATACAAAGCTCTTTGCATCTCATCACCCCAAATCTGAATCTTTCAACATTTGTGCTCTGAAATTTGTGTGTCTCACAACTTTCCTGGTTTTATTCAGTTTTTTTCTGCTCTTCCTTACTCCCTGCCCTGTGTTTACACTGGGAACTGCAGTTCCTCTGGAATAAATTGGTATTGCTGTCAGAGGAAGGCTCCTGCTGCCATCACCTGGAATGCAGACAAGGCCCATGGATGGGGCATGATATGCAGAATAAGTTATGAATGCAGAAAATTAAATGTGAAGCAACTGTAAATATGTCAAATGAGCAAAATTTCCTGAAAACTGAAGTCAGTGCTCCTAGTGAGTTTTGTACTGCTGGTTTGGGGTGGGGTGTTATGAACAGAATGACACTGGGAAAACTGAAGAAAGGACAGGAGTTCTTGTGTGGATTTTAAGAAAAATGTCCAAGAATGTCTTGTTAGGGAAAGAAATCATTATAATTATCCACTGTCAGTTGTAGCATTCCCAATTCTCTGTTTCACAGACTAATTTGGATGTCAAGCAGGTAAATCCAACCTGAATAAGAATATTTTAACTGAAAGAAATATGAAACTGTGAGAAAGGCCCAGATGAGATACAGGATGATAGTGTAAGGAGGAGAGACCTGAGCAGAGAAACCTGAGGGCACCAGAGGGGCCACCAGTAAAAAACTTGTAGAGAAAGGGGAACACTGAGGAGCTGACAGAGAGAAACAATTGGAAGAGATGTTAGGAGGTCTACAGGAGGCAGGGAATGGCACAGGTCGATTTTTTAACCCAACCCTGGGGTTGGGTGATAGATTGTGATGGGTGGGGCAGAAAGCTGCACTGCAGTTGTTCTTTTCATGGAATTACCATTTGATATTGTCTGCATCTTTGAGTCCGTGTAACATCAGCACAGAAGAAATTAAAAGTGTGAGGGGGATTGAGTCTCACTGTTGGAACAGACACTGGTCTTGAAATCAGGCAGGCATTACAGGAGAAGCTACAGGGTTCCACAATACTGTCACAAAGCTCTTAGCCACTGAGTTAGTCTTCTAAAAATCCAGTTTAAGGAGGAAAAAAACCTAAGAAAATAACTCAGAGAGTGGTGAGACCTAAATTGTAACATATTTCATATGATATAGCTTTACACTGTGACTGTAAGTGGAGGAGAATTTCATCCTAAAATGTCAGTGAATTTCTATTCTCCTTCTTCAAATGACCTTCCTCATCTACAGAAATAGGGTGTGATTAAGACTCATCAAGCAGTCACTGCAAAGAATGTGCAGGAGCTGAAAGTGCTGTTTCTTTGAGACTGTTAAAGGTTAATTTACAAATAAACCTGCTCTGGCTTAGCTTCAGCAGTTCATTGATTAAAGCTATAAAAGATAATGACTAATTAGCAACCCAGAATACAAAGCTGGGTTCTTGGTTTGTTGCAGGATGCTGCAGCTGTTTAAAATGGAAGGAGCTAGAAAATGCTGCTGTGCATATCTACAGCCTCCCTCTATATTTTTAAAATTAATAACCAGTTTTCTATGGAATTTCATAATTCCAACTTTCAAAACCAGAAATATACAGAGAACCAAATATCAGCCCTAAAATCTTTAGTAGTCTGAGAAACACTATGAGAATTTGTGTAATATTTTAAAGAACAGAATGGGGGAAATACAGAACAGCCTAGTTATTTATGTTTCTCATGAAAACTAGTCTTCAAATCAGTGATTTAATAAATTCCCAAAATGAAGGTCCAAGCAGTTCCTAAGGATTCTTAGGAAAGTATCAGAGATTTGGTTCACAGCCTCTTGAATCATGGAAAAAATCATGCCCTTAAAGCACAGTAAAGTAATTATTTGAAGCTGCAGTATCTATCAGTTCAAGGGAGTCTGGGGAAGGAAATCATGCCAGCTTACTTGTGTGGATGCAGTGCAATGACCTAAACTGAAATAGAAATAATCTGCAAGGGCTATATAAGGCTAAATCCCTTTCTTCTATTTTACATTTATTCTATTTCTATTTCTATTTCTATTTCTATTTCTATTTCTATTTCTATTTCTATTTCTATTTCTATTTATATTTATATTTATATTTATATTTATATTATTATTTTACATTTTATTCCCAGGACATCCCCTGCATACTTCCTACTTTTTGGCTTTCCACTTCTGTTTACTCCAATTTCACTCCTTTCTTGTTCCTATCTGGTTTACCAAGTATGTAGCTCTCTCTTTCTAATTTTTCTTGTTTTTTCCTTTCATCGAATGCTTTTGGTCTCTTCCTGCTCACCTGTCCACTGTCTCCCCTCTGTATTGTTATTTCAGGGATGTTGAAATGTAGGTCACCAGCTTGGCCCCACATCACCTTTTCAATATTTCATATTGAACTAAGAATTTTCAGGGATAAATGTTTCTCATTTTGACAGCCTGATGGAAGCTGGAGAGGACTGAGAATTTCAAATGCTACTTGGACTGAAAAAAAAAAAAAACATTTGGAAATCAAAAGGACTTTTTCAAAGAACATGTCAAAAATACATATTTTTATGACAGATGTAGCTTGACATACTGATTATTATTTTTTAAAAGCTGATGACTGTTATGACCAGGAACTCATCTAATCCCACCCAAACTGTGGCTGAACCAGCACTTTGGGCTTTCAATATTTGGAGCCAGGACTAGGTAAATTAATAGGTTAGTTTAGATTTCTGTTCAGCTGAGTGAGCAAAGAGAGGAGGGGATGATAGATGATATTTTACAGAAACTGCAGTCATGACTTGGCTAAAGTTAAATTTACTTTCTGTTCATTTATTTTCCTCTTAGCTGCAAAACCCTCATGACCGACCTGAAATAGTGTTTGTGATCTTTATCAAGGGGTCCATTATTTTTCAGCAGGGTGTACCAAATAAATGAGATGACATGGATGAGAGATTTAATTCCTTAGTCCTTGAAGGTTCAGTGTAAGGAAAAAAAAAAAAGGATAGGACCCATCAGAATTTGGAAAAGGCTAATGCTGGAAACTTCTAAATTGTGTGGTCTCTTTGAGTTCATATATTTGAATAAAACTTTGACTGTCAAAGAGAATGGTCTTGGAAGAGTTTATGTCTTCTTGTGCTATGGCAAATTGTTGATTTCACCTGCTACAAATATTTGTGAGAAGAATTTCACTTTTCTCATCAGGCCCAGGATGCATTTGTGCATCTCATCATTCATTCCAGTCCCTGTGTATGTGCATCCTTCCATTTGGATTAGGACCAAATTTGTCCCTGACTGACTGGAGCCAGTTTTGAATTTTCCCAACTGGAGATCAAGCCCAATTTCTGATCCCCACATGTGATTGTTTCAATTCAGGTTTCTTCAAGGTAGGACTGAAAGCTCCAGCTGAGATGTAAATAACCCAGGGGGACCTGGAAAATTCCTGAAACCAGGAATGAAATAAAAGCAAAGGGGGCAAAAGGTTTTCTGTGACTGAACAACATGAAAAAAGTCTTCTGAAATTGTGGACAAAAGCTGCTGCAGCTCCAGACTTCATCATTTTAAGAAGTGATAAAGAGATTTTATGTAAGCAGTTTATCTGGCTGTAATTTCTATATTTAGGCACCGGGAGAAAGTTTAATAGCAATAACTCTTTGTCTGCTTAATTCATCCTTTCCTGTAATAATCTTTTTGCTTCCTCCAAATGGAGGTTAAATTTCCACTTAAAAAATTGAAATATTTCACATAACTGAGCCAAAAAATAAAAGGGGGAAGGGGCAAATATAACGTTTGCCAAATGATGTGATTAGTTCTTAGACATCTGGTAGGAAATTATTTTATAAATATAATAAAGTCGAGTTTTCAAATCTAAGCAACTTTTTCACTGTCCATTGCTTCAGGCATGTGATCCTTTGTGATGTTCATAACAATACCAGTGAGTTTGCCTTGTCTGCCCACTGGTAATATTTTGTAGCTACACAGAAGAACATGGATTTTCATTCCTGTCTTTATTATTTTCTCAGCAGTTTCAATAAATAAATAGAAAAAAATCCTTCCCTTGCCACTGAACTACCTTGGGTTGTGATCTTGTCAGAACTTATAAACTAAACAAGTGTTTATCTGGTCAGTACTTGAGGGAATTGATGGTAATCAAATTGTTTCCACTTGAGGTTACAGCTGCTTTATTTTTTCCCTGTTGTGCCTCGCTTTTGTGTGCATGGTTTGGGGGTTGTTTTTTTGTCTCTTTCTCTTCTGCTGTGGGCTTAATTTTATTCTGTTTAGGTTTTTTTTTTTTAAAGAAAATAGACTCAAGTAAATGTTAAAATAGCCTATGATATTTATGATTCCAGATGAAATTTAACCCTGTTATCTCTTGCAATATAGAATTCACTATCAGATAGGAAATAGATGGATAAAATAAGGATGTTTCTAAGCAATCCTAAGAAACTGTGATCTGGAATGTATTTATATTCAAGTAGTGGAAGAAGAAAAGAGGCTGAGGGAGTCCAGACCACTCTGTGATATTGAATCTTCTCTTAATGGCTGTCTGCCTGTGTGCAGCACTTTGCTGTACACAGGGGTCATAAATGTATTTTTCATGGGTTTATTTTTGTAAGCAGGCATTGCTTCAGCGTCTGCTGTTCGTGTTGTAGCGTGGCAGTGCCTCGCAGGTCAGATGGTGCTGCACAAAGCCCAAACAAACAGCAAAAGACAAGCCTTGCCTTAAGGAACTTGCCACTGACATGAGCAGGGCAGACAAAGTCTGGGAACACAAGGGAAAAAAGGGCACGTTCATTATCCTGGTTTAAAAACAGGAAAAGCAGGAAAATTAAAATTATTCTTATCACAGAGTGCTCTGTGGGGATGTTGATCAGCATCCACCTGGCCCAAAAATGCTCTCCCTGCAGGAGTGAAAGAAGAATTACCAGCAGTGTGAGGCTCTTGTGGGGAGCCCATTGGGTCAGGATTTCCTGAGCACTGTGCAGTCATTGCTCCAGCCCCCGTTTCCTTCAGTGCTCACACCCCCTTTGCCTGGGAAATCTGAGCTTTAGCAGATTTCAAAGAGGCAGGCAAAGCTCCCTGCTCCTCTGGGCCATTGCAGAGAGATTTTTTTACAGGAGCACAGAGTGACAGGACAAGGGACATTGGCTTCAAAATGACAGAGCAGGTTTAGATTAGATATTGGGAAAAAATTCTTTCCTTTCAGGGTGGTGAGGCACTGGCACAAGCTGCCCAGGGAAATGGTGAATCCCCAGCCTTGAAAGTGTTCAAGGCCAGGTTGGATGGAGCTTGGAGCAGCCTGGGATAGTGAAAGGTGTCCCTGCCTATGGGTCAACGAGATGGTCTTTAAGGCTCTGTAGTGGTTTAGATTTATTAATTTTAATATATTTATTTTTTGTTGTGAGATAGGATTAGGAGTAAAAGTAAGGCAGGCTTAAAATTTAAAGGGTATAAAGAAAATTTTTATTAATAACATAGAGGAATGATAAATTTAGAATAAAACTTTTAGATAGCTTTTTAAAAATAATAATATACAGGAATATTTTAGTTATTAATTTAAGAATAATATTCTTTAGTTTATTTTAGGGAGAGGAGTCTTTTCTGTTAGGTTATAGGGACTATAGGGTTATATAGGGACTTTTTTACAAGAGGAAAAACCCAGTTTTTTGTGGTTTTACTCTTTACAAATAGTAGTTGCCTGGGAATTTGTAATTGTGAATTACTTAGAAACTAATTAATGCAAAACCAGCACAGGTCCCTTCCAAGCCAAACCATTCCATGATTCTCTAATGGTGTTTCTCTCTGCTGAACCTCTCTGATCTCTTGGCTGTACCCTGATTTTGTTGGACTCCAGAAGAGAGGAGGGATGCAGAAAAAGCAATATGTGCATGTTTTTCCAGCACACATTCCTGGCTATTTATGTAACATTGACCTAGAGATGCTGATTTTACTGCAGGAGCTAAACCCTGAAATCATTCAGTCATTACTTGTGTGCACTCGGGGGGTGTAATGAGAGATGGAAAACAGCAATAGCAGCACACAAAGGCTTCCCCTTCATTATGGGGATTTAATTCTCAGAAAATCAAGGCTCTGGCTGTGGAGGAAATGAATCTGAATTCAGTTTCTCTGCTCTTGTCTTATATAATTACAGTCAGCCATCCCTAAAAGCATCCCCTCTTAGCATGCACATGCAACTAGCAAAATAAATGGGTTGATTAGGAAGGAAAAAAAAAAAAAAAACCGCACCAGAAACCCTTTGTGGTCTTGTGGAAATTGTTCCTATGTGTTTAAGCTGAGAAAAAGAGTGTTCTGCTTCTGTTTGCACAGATGGATAAAGCAGATTCAGAGAGCACAAAGGAGATTTGGAGCAGCCTGGATGTCCCCACTCAGCAGTGCTGGGGTCAGACACCAAGAGGTGACCAGAACAAACCAGTGAACAGCAGCAGGTCAGCCCACAGCAAAGCTGAGCAGACTGGAGCCAGAACAGAACTGACTGAGAGGGATCTGAATATGATGACATTAAATTTTTTTATATTTTTATTGAGTTGGTTGCTAGGAACAGGACAAGTAGTTCAAAAGAATGAGGGAGTGGAGTGACAGGACAAAGGGGATTGGCTTCAAACTTAAAGAGAGTAGATTTAGGTTGGATTTTAAGAAGAAATTCTTCCCTGGGAGGGTGGTGAGGCCCTGGCACAGGGTGCCCAGAGAAGCTGTGGCTGCCCCTGGATCCCTGGAAGTGTTCAAGGCAAGGCTGGACAGAGTTTGGAGCACCCTGGGATAGTGGAAGGTGTCCCATGGCAGGGATTAAAAGCAATTAAAAGAGCTTTAAGGTCCCTTCCAGCCCAAACCCTTCTATGATTTGCTGTTTGTATCCCAGTTCTGTCTCATGCCTGCCTTGCATGACTGAGAAGGAATTTTGGAAAAAGCAAGATTTTTCAAATCCTGTGCTGATGGATTCACAGCCTCTCTTGTGGTGTGGGTGCTGTCCTGGGACACAGAGTGAGGTGGGATTTGAGGGGCTGCAAAGGGAGCTCAAACTCCATTTATAGGTCACATCTCGGGTGTATAAGCACATGGAAACAGGCTGCTGCGTGGCTGGGAGTGGCACTAATTAGCTCCCTAATTGTGCAGCTAATCTCCTTAGGCTCACTTAGACAATTAAGGGCAAGGGAGGTCCTGTGTCCTTCCCTCTCTGCATTTGTCCCCGTGGTTACTTGAGCTGGCCAAGGGATTTTGCCTTAGGTTATGCCTTCTTATCCTGTAACCACACCTCCTTGGCCTAGTGCCTTTGGATAGCTTATTCCAGCTAAATTATTGAAACCTTGAAAAAAGAAACAGTTGGATTTCCAAGATGCAAATTCTGATCTTCAAGTCATTTCAGCGGTTTTTTCATATGCAGATTTTTAATGCGTTGAGAGGCACTTGAAAATCCAGAACACAGATTATGAGCAATCAGGAAAGCCATGAGCCTTCTTTAGTTCCTTTGATTAAATTTTCTGATATTTTTGTTCCACATAATCACTTGGATATGGTAGCCGAGTTTAAAGAAAGAATGTTGTAAGATGGAATAAAATGAAAGAAGTTTTGACCAAAGGCAATGAGTGAAAAATGGCAAAAAAAATATTAAACATTTTGGTTTTAATATTGTGAAAAATGCAGAACAAACAATTCCCAACTTTCCTTCAAACTCTGCATGTAGACCTTACAACTTTGCTTTTAAGAATCAAAATCCAAACTGGAATTTTTTTTGCCAAGGAATGCCATGCATTAAACACATCTTGGGATTTGTGATGGCAAAGTACATTCTCCTCCCTCCTGCTCTCTGCTTTTCACTATTTTGTGCTGCATTTGTGATCCAATATGCTCCCAGGAGCAAGAGACTGTCATTTTAATGGTAAATTAACTTGCACACCCATAGTGGTGGTGAAGTGGTCATAATTAATAATTACAGGAGCTGAATTGTCCACACTGTACCATTGCAGGCTGCTCCTGTTGTCATCTGAGAATAGAAGCAGACAGACTCTCATGGTGACAGTGTCCTTTCCAAATGCTTGGAGTCAAAAGTCTCCAGTCTGTGACAAACATGGTTCACTTTCCTGGTAAAATGAAGAAGTTTAATAAAAGACAACAAGAGACAAACAATAAAACAAAAGGTTATAGGGCCGGGTGCTTGGCCTTCAGCCAAGAGCACACACTAACTCAGAAAACATTTCTTTAAATGCATCAACATGTTCCATATTCACAGAACTTCATGCATTATTCAAAATCATTCCCCCACCCCTAACCTGTAAATCAACTTTTTAAAAAATTTCTCCTTGTGGCTCCATCCTGTGGGTATGCCCTGTTAACAGAAGATCAATAAATTCTTTCCCTGGGGTTCTGGTGTCCCATCACCAATAATCCAAGAATGTGAAGAATTTGCTGATTATCTTTTTTACCATTCTCTGAGTTAGCTACAAATAAAAACTTTTTACATCACCATGTTATACTTCAAGAAAAACACATATTTATCACTCTACTATTTCTAAGTTTTGTTAATTACAGAACTAAAAGAAACTATATCCATACAGCAACGTTTTCCAACATTATACATAAAGCATTCATTTTAATATTTGCAAAAAGCCAATAATATAATATGTACTTACAACAAGTCACATGTAGAGGATAAATTCTCTCAAAAACCCTGTGACTGCAGCATGCAGACTAGCAGCAAGAGGAGTGGGCCAGCACCACCCTGCTGATTCAGTTTCCAGGTGATTTGTTCTCTCTACTTACCATGTATAATGTCATCTCTTCACAGGGAAAATTACCTGTTCTCAGTAGATTATTATCTTGCTGCAAATTTATGTTAAGTAGGTAGCAGAATCTCCCACGTGTGTAGCTGCAAAAGAAAGAATTAAAATAAATTAATAACATTAGTGTCAGATTATCTGCTTCATTTATTCCCAGACTTCAGTTAGGAGAAACAAAGCACCGTGAGGAACATCACCTTTTGCTTTTAATTGAACTGATTTTCAGTGGGGCAAGAAAGGTGCCAGAGTTTCTCAAGGACCACACGTGCTCTGGGTCCCTCTCTGAAGAGTGCAGGTGCACTTAGACAGTAAAATTATTTTCAGCAGTGAAGTCTGGAGACAGAACAAAGCCCAGTTCTGTTCCACGCTGTAAATCAGTGCATCCATGCTGCTGCACAGGTTTTCAAACTGCAGCTGAAGCCACCCAGAAGAGCAGTAAATGGAAAAGAGAACTGCTTTACTTCTGGGCTGACAGGCAAAGTAATTTGGTGATCTTAATCCAGTTCCCCACTGGCAACTTGCCACATTGCAGAAAACATTATCACAACTGAAACTAATTGGCAGCCCCAGCAGGGAGCCCAGTGGGTCCTGCAGACTTTAAATCCATGCAGGTCAAACTTCTGATCTTCTCTGAGGCATCTTGGCTAGACAGTGGGATGGAAAGCTTGGAGCATTTCTGCCAGCTTTGGAGCTGTTCTCAGTGGAAAATATATTCCCAGCCATAAATACTGATGCTCCCAGTGTTTATTTCTTGATGCATTTTTATGAATCTTGAAATTACATGCCAAATAAGATTTTAAAAGCTTGGTGCTCATCAAGGTGTAGAATTAACCTTGCTATTCTTGCCTGATTTTTCTCCTTTTACCATTCACAGATGGCAAGATCTTTTAACAGACATTGCAGAAATTGCATCTGGGTCCTTCATAGCTATGATGTGAGGTCAGCTCTGGCTTTGATCTTCTTTGATGATAGCTTCATTTTAATCTGCAGATTCTCCTTTCCCTTTGTTCATTTCCCCTGACCAATTTGATTAAATACTGGTATAAGAGCTCTTCATCATTTTTTCATGTGAAATAAAAAATCATCAGAGGATGAAATGTAGGTAAAAGTAAAACTTAGGTGTTACTAATCTACCAGTCAGCCTAAGATTGATTTTTACTTGTGCATTAAAGGAGAGAAGGAGGCAGTTAAAGATTCTGAATCTCTCTGTGAGAAGAGCTGAAGCAACCCTGTAACTGGTGCTCAGTATAAAATCATTGCTGAATTGGCCTTCAGAGTTGCTAGGAAACCAAAATACAAATCCCCAGTCTGTAAAGCACAGATATCACGAGCATGACAGATTTTTGCTGCTGTTCCTCTTTTTTTTTTTTTCCTTCCTTGGTGGAGGATGGAGAGAAGCTGCACAAACCAGTTTGAAGAAAACATTAGGAAGCTGATTTCTGTCCTGATGTCTGTAGTCCTACCTGCAAGTAATTTGAATTTTTAGGAAGAGCCGTGTTTGAACTTTAGGAAGAGCTTGCATGCATTTCAGGGAGGTTATGTGTACTAAATGAATGTTTTTATGTAGTTCCCTATCAGCTTTTACCTGTCTTTTTGGAGATGTCCCTGCCCGTGGCATGGCTTTGGAACGAGATGAGATTTAAGGTCCCTTCTAATCCAGGCTGTTGTATGAAATCTTGGGATTTTTTTTGTTTTGCTTTTTCTCTTAATTCTTGCCATATATTCCAGTCCTCTATCAGATCTCCTCTGGTTCTCCCTCTGCCTGGAGAGGTTTGTGTAGGTTGGGTTTTCGACTCAATTAGCTGCTGCTGAGAACTCAAACTGGCACAAAAGGGGTTAGGGATGCCACAGACTAAATGTGTGGAACTGCATGTTCAGAACAAAAGACTTCATGTAGAGAATCACACTTGTGAAAACAAGACAGAAAGAGGAAAGAAGTGATCTTGTAGAATTGATCAGAACAGATAATGAAAAGCAAAGAAAGATAAGGACTTTCATTATCTGAGTAAGTAAAACAAACAATGAAAAGGATACTATGTCCAAGAATAATAAAGCATTTGATAAAGGGTTTGAGAAGTGTAGTAACTCCCTGAAAATATGATTTCTTCTAAAATTTATTTGGTCTGAAGTGTATTTATGGACTAGAATGTTGAATAGAAATCTGCTTGAAGAGTATAGAACTACAGCACTCAATACATCAAATTTAGACATTACAGGTGAAATGCAGATGAGTTACAGCTATGCTGTAACAAGTTAGACAAGTAAGAAACTAAAATCAAGAAAAAGAAAAAGATGAGTTTATGGTCTCAAAAACCAAAAAAAAGATCAGTTTTTTATTGACTTTTAGTCTCCTGTGATGTCAGTGGTAGATAGCATCCCAGCTGGTCACACAAACTTGTGAGCTCAGATTCTGGTGGAGAGAAGTGATGTGTTACATTCCATTGGTCATTTCCTTGAGCAGGTAATGAAAGAGATCAGCTGAACTATGTTCACCAAGTTCCTTTTTCACTGTTATTGGAGTAGTTTTATCATCACTATGGAAATGCTGTTTTGCTGGAGGGGGAAATACCCAGACCCATGACTATAACCTTTACCCTTTGCTGGGAAAGACCAGCAGTGATACTGGGTATGGAAAAATATTTACTCTAAGTCTGCATAGCAGCCATCCAGTCTTAAACAACCCAGAAATCTGCTGGATCCCAGAAATCTGGAGTTTTGGAGCCTTCTGTGCTTTCAGGCACTGACCCCCAGGAGAACACTGCTTTTAACCTGAGGCCTTGGAGAAGGCTTCTAAATATGAGTGGTGAAGTAGAAATCACGAGTGTGTAGTGAATTAAAAGTTTGTGCTTTCTCTTTCTTTGTTCTTTGTTTCTTCTTCTTCCTTCTTTATAAATTTCAGGTAGTAGCTTCTGGTTAGTCAATCAGTATCACTCTAAGGGTCATGGGAATGTAATTATTGGGTCAAAAGTATAAATAATATAGGTTGATTCTCTATTGAACTGTTTAGCCTTAAAAAAACTTGTAGCAGTTTCCTCTGTGGCCATTTTTCACTTCTAGCAGGGAGCTGGAAGTGCTGTCATACTCTCTGTACTTTCTGATAAGATATAATAAACATCCAAGCCCAAACACGAGAAAAAAGGTTTCAACCATGTTTCTGTTAATGCTGGCTCTGAGTAAAGACAGAGGAGACCGATTGACAAACCATTAATAGGTGATGCAAAGCCCCTGCACCACTGCCCACAGAATCCACCTGGTAATGTGGAAATGCAGGATGGAGATGACACCCATGGCATGATTTTGCAGAGCCAGGCAGCCTCAGCAGATATCCTCCCCACAAATTGCTGCCAGGCATTCAGCTGCCATGTGGGCAGCCTGATCAATGACCAGCTCCATCTCAGATGGATTGTGCTGCCAGCTGCAATGCAATCAGCAATGCTGATGTATTAAATGAAGCAATGCTGGCTTGGAGAACGTGACCCAATGTTGTATTAATGTTTAATGGCTGGTGGGCAATTGCAGGCTGTGGGGAAGAAACCCACTAACCATGAGACTCTGGGATTTGGAATTTATCCCAGTAGGCAGAGTCACTCTTGCATGTGGCTGCAGTGTTGCCTGAGCGTATCCACCAGAGAGAAGGGAGAACTCATTTGTGTTCTTCCTCCCCTTCCCACACCCTCCAAGAATGTTTCTAAGAGCAAACTGAAGTCAAAACAGAGTCCACTGTTCATGAAACTGCTGAAATGCAATGGCCATCAGATGCAGTAATATCAGTGTAGAAAGAACAGAGTGAAGAAAGGAAAGTGTTATCTTCATTACAATTAGAAAACAAATCCACAACTAAATAATTATTTTAAAATGTGTGGGTAAGCTGAGAATCATCAGTGGCAACCCATTGATAAAAATGTCAGCTATTTTCACCATCTGAGGACAAAGTGACCTGCCCAAGGCAATATTTCCTCACTGTGGTGCCAGGACTCTGTTCTGTCACACAGAACTGTCTGTCTGTCTTTGCCTCAGCTTTTAGGAGGCATTTCTGGGAGTAAGTGCTTAAAGACATTAGGGCTTGAAAAAAATTTATTGATACATGCAGACAATAGAGCAACTAGACATCTAAATACCTCCCAATGTCACTGAATTACCATTTATTTGGAAAGACAGCAAACCCAGAGAAAAATCCTCATATCATACCCTAAAAGTGGGTGTAGGGGGTATGTAACCAACTGGAGTCCTGGAAATGAGGGAAAATCTTCCTTGAATGTTTATCCAGTGCTTTCCATGGAAAGTGAGGCTGCTCAAGTAAGGGATTATTCTCTCCTCACATGACCAGTCATCCTCTTACCTGCTCCTGTTAAAAAACTAAAATGCTGAGGTTGTGGTGAGGAGAATTTTAATTGGACACCCCAATTATCTGCATATTTTTTAATTTTATTTTTAGCTCAATCACCTAACCTAGCTGATGTCTTTCCAAAATTATACACAGTGCCAAAGAATTTTTATTTCCCAAACATTTCATCAGTCTTTGATACTACTGCTTGGGATTTAGGTAATATGCTGATGGATCCTGGCTAAAGTGGGCAAGATTGCATTGGGTTCTAGTGTTGAGGTACAGCTTGGGAGTTGGAGAAAACAGTAATTAAATATTTGCTCTACCATTTTGAGTTCATGGCAATAACCCTTCCTTTGGACTGTGCAGAGCATTATACTTGAAAAGTGATTATTACCAATCCCATGTACAGAGCTCAGTAGTTAAAGATCATCTAATTTTAATAAAATTAAACCTCTTATTTGTTTTTTCTACATCATTAGACTTGTGATTATTTTTTTCTTCCTTCCCCCCCTTGCCCAGCTTTTTCTAAAGCCATAGAGATTATAGATTTGATTTTGTTTAATTCTGTGATTATGTAATGCTGGAGCAGCTTTTGAGCCTACAAAAACTGTAGCAGCCATCATGTAGCATGCAAAAAATGAGAGAACTGGGCATTTTGTGCTTCTCGGTAATTACTGGTAAAAAGTGGAGCTGTGTTAATTCTGTGGTATTAATTTTTGTGAACATGTTGTGACTTTTGGAAGTACAACTACTCACACCCTGTGTTAGATTAATAGCTCTGATACTCAGTGTATCACTCTTGGAATTGGCAAATAATTGTTCTTGTGGAGCAGAACTTGCTTTCTGCTCTGCCATATGCTGAGTTTTTGGCTTTCTGGTCTGCAGACAAAATCCTGCTTTCCCAGGGGAACTGAGGAGACAAGAGATGGTTTTGGTTTGAATGCACTTTATTTGGTCTGCAAATGGGCAGCTGTTACAGGTTTTTTTTTTTCCAGACAGAAGATGTGATCAGAGACTTTGCAATTCTCATGGCAAATATGACAAATATACAACATGAATTAAGATAAGTGGAATATTTGGGTGTTGAGGTCAGTTCAGTATTTGTGAAAGGGAACAAATGGTTGCACCTGGCAGTGAGGTCTCCTGTTTGCTGCACAGAAGAAGAAATTCTACCTCCTTTGCAGACCTGCTTCATCCTGGAAGAATCCAGGCTAGCAGCCAGTGGTTAATTCTTTTTTAGGTGTTAATAAACCTTTCTTTCTCTGCTGAGGTTGGCACCACCACTTGACAGAGACTCATCACTTCTTAACACTTGTGCTGGGAGAAATAAAGTGCAGCAGATTCTGGAATCTGGAAGTGAAAGCTTCCAAATCATGCTGATAACTACAGGTTTTGAAATACAGACAGTGTCACACATCTGGGTTTTTAGAATAACTCCAGTACACCTTTATGCTGAGACAACAATTTGAATGTACAAATAGAGTTTCCAGATGAGAATGTCACTGCCTAATCTGGAGAAACATATTCAGGTCAAGTGCCAGATAGAGTTATGCAGCATAACAGTGTTGGTCCACACAGCCTTTAGGGAAGCTGCATAATCCTGAAATACTGAAAAAGAATCCAGAGTGTGGTGCACAGCTCTGAAGGAAGCCATCAGAAGATATTTTTCTGTCATGCAGACCATGATTATTGATTACGCAGTTCTGTGATTCTCAGACACGAACTCTTCATGGACTGGAATGAGATTTATGAAGGCAGTTGCTTTCTCTGCAGCATGTTCTGTTTGTCACAGATGCCTGGGTAAGGGAAAGCACCTGTTATTGAATGCATGATGGTGTAGAGAACAGGATGAATAAACAGACCATGAAATTGCTTCGGGTCAGTCCTGTGCTGCCAATCCCAGACATTCAAAACTTAAGCCCCAAGTGCCTTCCTTTTGTTTGCTTTCTGGTGTGTTAACAGCCAAAATATACTTTTTTGGGGGCTTCTTTATTCCCGTGTGAAACCTGAGATTCTCACAAAACTGCTGATACTTTTAAAATAAAGTCACCTGTCAAGGTTGAATGGGTGTGACATGATTCCACATTGCAAAGACTGGGGACACTAAAATCTCACATGGAGTTTTCTACCCCACATGGGGAGAAGAAACTACATGAGAAAATCCAGGCTGTAATTTGTGCTCTTTCATTATTTAATTGTGTTTAAAATACAACAGCCACGAGGGAACAAGCTTGATTCCTTTCTCTGTGTGTTAGACTATGGTAGTGCCACCTGCTCAGCATTTTTCTATCTTAATGTAGCTTTTCTTACTGAGCCCAAAGCAGAATTACCTGGAGGAGCAGCAGAAAACCTGCAGAGCTTTGTGACAGAGTGAGGATTAGGAGGCAGGAAATGGGTGATTCACTCTGGCTTCTGAGGACAAGCATGAAATCAAAGCTGCAGGCAGGAGTGGGAAGGATATTTGGGAGGAGTATGAACTGATTCTGAAGTTATTTATAGAGGGGGAAGAGTGGGTTTTGCCCTAAGAAAGCTCTGCAGGTTTGGGTGCAGTTGCAGACATATTTGTACAAACAGGAAACTTTGGATGGAAGGAAAAAGAGAAGATTCCTACAATGTCCATGAATTAATGAGTTTATCTGAGCTTCCTCAGTCAGGGTGAAGCCACCCCACTTAGCACCACTTGGTTTATTTTTGTGAAAGTCTGAGGCCCTGAAGAGAGCAGCTGAGCAATTAACACAATATTTTCAGTAGTTGCAAACAGTTGTTTTGTTGTCATATTGTTGGCTTTCCCTCTCACTTCTTTTTTTAAGTTGTGTTTCTATCTCTAAAAAACATGTGCCAAGGGAAATCTCTGTCTCCTGCAAAAAAAGAAGAGTAAAGCCATCATAATTAATTTTTGTTAATTGATTCTCTCTGATGCTAAAAGGCTCCTATCAGTAGAAGGATGGAATCACAGAATGGTTTGGCTTGGAAGGGACCTTAAAGATCATCTTCTTTCACCCCCCTGCCATGGGCAGGGACGTTTTCCACTATCTCAGGGTGCTCCAAGTCCTGTCCAGCCTGGCCTTGGACACTGCCAGGGATCCAGGGACAACCACAGCTTCTCTGGGCACCCCGTGCCAGGGCCTGCCCACCCTCACAGGGAAGAATTTCTCCTGTAATCTAAATTTCCCCTATTTCAGTTTGAATCCATTCCCCCTTGCCCTATCACTACAGTTCCTGATGAAGAGTCTCTCTCTGGTATTTGCTCTTGAGCCTAAATATTTGTCCTCTCTCCAGGTATTGTCCCTGCCTGTAGACTGACACTTTAAGCAGTTGGCAGATCTGCTCAAGCACAGAGATAAAAATCTGTTTGCCTGTTCACTGAGTTGTTTCACTAGAGATGCAAATTGGATGATTGCTGAGGCAAAAATGGTCCATAGCTGCTTGTGGAAGATCTGCAGGCCTGATTATCTTGTTTTTGCAAGAAGGAGTATTAAATATTCGTGCTAGTTTCAGGAAATATGCACACATGTTTTTGAATATCAAATTGTGTGCCTCCCTGGTGAGTAGAACGAACTAGATCAACCAGAGCATTTCAAAGCGTCCTTTTGCTGTCTTTCCTCCTCGGTACAGAGAATTTCTGCTTTGATTGCACTTCCTCGAGCCTCGAAGCAGCTCCATGCAGAAATTCCAGCCACTGAGCAGCTGTGTGTATGCTTGAATGAAGTGTGTGCTGCTCCATGTGTCAGCAGGAAGAGATATAAATAGAGCTTTTTTCTCCTTGTTGTCATGGTCTGTGCTTCCAATGGCTACCCCGAGCTATTTCTTCTTCAAGTCTGGTGTCGAGGGAATGCATTTAAGTGATGTTTGGTGCTGCAGTTGTGGATCATAGAGAGCATATGAAGCAATTTAAGGGTTGCAGCCATTTACACCTAGTGCTTAGTGGGGCAGGATTAATGAATGGCAGCTCTTGCTGCTCTCCAGGCAACTGGAATTTGGCTGCAGAAGTTGCTTTTTTCTTTTCCCCTTCCCTTTCCAGTGAGGGAGTATATTGAAATAAATGAAAAAAATCCCCTCTCATGGAACTGTCAGGTTGCAAAGTCTGAGGATGATTTTTGACTTGGTACTCCCCTTCTGACTCACTCTGGCCTCATGCTTTGCAGTGAAGAGATGCCAAACCATGCACCAAAGCTGAGCCGTGGCTCCACAGTCCAAGAAAGAGAAGGAGCCACTGGAGAGGGTCCAGTGGGGGCCACAAGGATGATGAGGGGTCTGGAGCATCACTTTTATAAGGAGAGACTGCAGAAGCTGGGCCTGTTTAGTCTGGAGGAGACTGAGAGGGGATCTCATTAATGCATATAAATGTCTGCAGGGGGTGTCAGAGGATGGTGCCAGACTCTTTTCAGTGGTGCTCAGTGACAGGACAAGGAACAATGGCCATAAAGTAAAACACAAAAAGTTCCAGCTCAACACGAGGAAGAACTTCATTACATTGAGGTGGCAGAACAGTGGAACAGCTGCTCAGGGAGCTCAGGGAATGTTCCTCTCTAGAGACATTCCAGCCCCACCTGGACACGTTCCTGTGTCACCTGCTCCAGGTGTCCCTGCCTTGGCAGGGGTGGTTGAAGTGGATCATCACCAGAGGTCCCTTCCAATCCTAAAAATTCTGTGACAGTGTAGTAGGATACGTTATATTACTTAATTAGTGGCTTGTCTTTATTTTTTTCTCCTTACTCAGAGTCAGGATTAAAAACACGAAGGAGCTGAATTCTCATTTGGACTCGGTTGTTTATTAAATCTTATCTAAAGTACAGAGAGTTTTGCAACACTTTTAGCTACCAGCTAAAAGTGAGCAAAGTGGAGGTGAATTTAGCTGGTTACAAGGTCTTTTAAAGCTAAACAGTCTAATAAAGAACTAACACCTTTATTATTGATACTTTTGACCTAAAAACCAAACACCTGTGACCCACAGTGTAGGATTATTTAACCAAAAATTACTACCTGAAACTCATGAAGAGGAAGGAAGAAGAAGGACCAAAAAAAGGAAGATGAGGCGATGCCCAAGGACTTATATCTTGTCCCATACCCATTACTATATTCTAAAAACCTCAAATTCCAAACCCTTCACCATGTGAAATCACACACTTCTATTCTAACTACACACCAATGATTTTAACTCCATCACTCAAATTTGGAAGCCTTCTCCAAGGCCTCAAGTCACAAGCAGTGTTCTCCAGGGGGTCAGTGGCAGAGAGCACAGAAAATTCCAAACTCCCAGGGTTCAGGGTTCCAACATGACAGCACCCACTCAGCTACTTCCAGATACTGAGCTGATAATGTAAGAAACCCTTCCCTCCATGATGTGACAGGTAGTGGTGGGACTGAAAAAGATGCTGGGAAAGTAGACTCAGATGTGTAAAATTTAGAAGTCAGTCAGACCTCAAGAATTGCAGAAACTCAAAACAAATGACCCAGTTTTAAATTAACATGGACACGTATAATACACTGAATTACAACAGGAAAATGAAAGTGTGAAGTTTAATTCAGTGCTGAAATAATTTTTAAACATTCTACATGTGGATTCCACCAGATGGCAAATTAAAATTCCTTTTGAAGTGAAGGATTCGAGAAGCAATAACATCACCTTTTAGCCTTTATGAACACTAAGATCTTTTAAATGTTTCTATTCTTTGACAGCTTGTCCTAGTTACCTGAGCATATGACACATTTCCTGGAAGGAAAATAACTATGCTATCAATCCAGATACAGTCTGTCCTTGATTTTTTTCCCTGCCTACTTATTTAAAGGGATTACAAGTAAAAGAAATTTTCTCCAATTTAACCAGGGTAGGATTTTTTCTGAAATCAGCCTCCATGAAGCAATAACGTGGAAACAAAGTTAATTTCCCCTTCTTTGCTCTCAGATACCCATTTTACATCCATTACAATCTAAGTGTAATAATTAATTTCCCAGATTTGATCTTCCTGTTCGTTTCGAGCCAGTTCTTCCATTTTTAATATTTCCTTCAGAAAAGTGAAATGGCAGGAATATTAAATAAATAAGTTTTGGATGTTTTACTACAATTACTTGAGCCTTTCTTGAAAGAGAGTTCATTAACAAATGAGCAGTTCCTGATTATAATGTAAAGCATCATTTTATGTGAAAGGACAAGTCTGAGCCATTTCTCCAATTGTTCCATTGAGGGAACAATTCTTGGCTTAAAGCATGACTGGGGCTATCAAACTAAAATCAAAATATTGAAATACAAAGCATATAATTTACTAACTCTTACACTGAGATTATGAGTGGTCTATTCTGCAATAGTTATAGTGATCATGTGAGATAGGTCTACCCACTTTTTGTGTGTTAGACTTCAAAGAACCTCCCAGAATTAATACTCACCATCTGGTGAATATTTAAGAAAGTGCAGTCTGAGACAAGTCACAAAGGCAGCTGCAACTGTTAAAGTGCCTTTTGCAAAGTGCTGCCATCCATTTCGAGCAGCTGACAAATTTGATTTTAGCTTTACTTAGGTAAATGTACCTTAATATTCCCTAGCTGTGTATTACCCCTCCTCAAGTTATCTTTTTGTTAAGTTTATTTTGTTTTCAGTATTACATGGCCTTTACAGCACCTCACCTACAGTTTGTGTGCAATAAAGCACTGACCAAGTTAGGAGGTTCATAAACACATTTAAATGGGATTTTAGCAACCATGCAGAGCTGGGGTTTGATATTTGATAGATATCAAATCCAAAAATCCGTTGAAAACCTAACTCATCATATGGCTCAGCTTTGAGAGGACACCTTTATCTGCAGCAGAAGACAAACAGAAGATTTGGCTCCATGGGTCCAGGCTTCCAGAACAGTCAGGCAGGTTCATCTCATCAGCACCAAAAAATCTGCTTTAAAGAGTTAAAGGCCCAGATGACTCTCGATGGTCATAACACCTGGATTTCCCAACAACCTGAGAAAAAATCCTCCAAATGTGGGCCTTGCAAGCACTTGAAAGAGCAAAACTATTTCTGCAGTGGGAGAAGGGATGTGGGGAGTATTTGCAAGGTCACCTCCTTTTTCTTCTTGAAGAATGTTTAAAAGATTCTGAAAAAAGAGAGGAATTATGTAGCATGCTTATCCAGGGGGCTTATCATATTGTATTAGCACTTACTCATCACATTTAATTAAGATTCCTTTTTAACTGATGTGGAATATTATTAGCTCCATTCATCCCATATCAGGAAAAAAGGATAATAATGGGATGTGATCCTAACAGGAGATGATAGGAAGCTGCTAATGTGACATATATATCATGGAAGGGAAAGAGTGCTGGGACTGCCAGAGTCTGTTTGGAGGCCTTTGATGTTTTCAGTTTTACAGCCCCATTTTGAGGAAGGTATTAGAGTGACAGATGCCTTTTAGGGCAGGTTGCTGGCTAACAGCCACGATGAAGAGAATCAAAATAGACATTGGTTAGTGTTTAGTTAATTGGCTTTCAGAGGAAGAGAACTTTGCAGAGGTTTAGTGATAAACTAGTCAAAGTAGGTCAGCTAAAGGATTTTGTAGGTCTAAATGAATTTTATGTGCCTGCATGGTATTGTTTATTTTTAATATTATGAAATAAGTTTGGGATAACAAAATCAAACTAAATTAAACAGTAATTCTACCCTTTCTTCCTCTTCATAAATAGAGAAAAGGCCAGTCTCAGGTTTCATTTATAAAATACTGGTAAATTATCCCTTTATTTGAGATCAGAGCCAGAGGGAGCCAGGGAACAGGTATCATCTCTGAGATTCAGAGCCATCTCCAGCCTCTGAGAGACGAATAACTTATTTCTCACTGTCTGAAGCTTTGTGTGTTTGGGTTTTTTTTAAAGAATATCTGGCAGAAAACTTTACCCTGTAATCATGTGGCCTGGAGATTGCAATGGTTTTGGCACTGGGGTGACAACCCAGGAGGAATGGTTGAAGTCTGTATGTTAAACACAGATGATGAAGAAAGACTGAAAAAATGATCTCTAAGACCATTTCTCATGTGTTCCTGCTCCATTACTCTCTTTTTCTCTCTAAATGGTGAAGCTCACACATTCATTCATGTTTAAAATAGATGCCTCTAAGAGCACTGACAAAAATGTGTCGCCTTTTTCTTTCACTACCACTTCGAGCAGCCAATTAGTTGGTTAAAATTAGATTCTGCCTTGAAAGGCTAAAATTGATGCTCCAAGTTTCCATAGTTACTGTCTTTCTATTAACTGTGCTCAGTTGAATAGAGGGGATTCTCTCCTGCCTACCCCGCTGGGTTTTGGGAGCTGTGCTGGACTCTGTGCAGTCATGTGGATTGTGCTCAGGTAAGGGTACCTGTGTGAAGGTTTTCAGAGCTGCAGAGACTGGAAATGGATGAAGTTTTGTTGAGGGGAAGCAGGAGGGAGGGACTGAATTTAAGTCAGTTATCTTATCTTAGTGTTTGCTCTCCAAGATGGACACAAATGAACCCCAGTCTGTCCAGGAAAACAGAATCACAGAATTATGGAATGGCGTGGGTTGGAAGAGACCTTAAAGATCTTGTTTCCACGCCCCTGCCATGGGCAGGGACATTTTCCACCATCCCAGGCTGTTCAGAGCTCCATCCAGCCTGGTCTTGGACACTTCCAGGGATTCCAGGGGCAGCCACAGCTTCTCTGGACACCCTGTCCTCACCTTCACAGTAAAGGATTTTATTTTAATATCTAATCTTAACCTATTCTCTCTCAATTTGAAGCTGTTCCCTTTGTCCTGCCACTCCAGGCTATCCTAAATAGAAATCCAACATTAGAACATTTTATCCTGCCTTCCCTTTAGGAAAATTTTCCTTCTTTGGGGGTCAGTCCCAGCCAGGCTTTGAGATGGGTGATGAGGCAGAATGTGGCTGCACACAGGAATCCAGGTGGATCCTGTATCACCCCGTAGAAGCAGAGTGGCCTCCAGTGGCAGGAGATGCCTGGAAAGAACACATTCTGTGCTTTGGCTTCAGTTCAAGCTCATCCAGCAGAGAGCGAGGGGAGGATGGGGCTGGCTGGCTGCAGGGCACTGCTACAGCCTCCAGCAGCAGCCAGGAAATGCTTCCTCCTTTTCACCTTCAGTGCAGGATTTATGATGCTCGGGGAGCCTGTTGTCTCTCACATAAAAGGGCTTGTGTGTTAGAATAAAATAATTTTTGTGTTTAAATTTGACAGGAGACAGTAAGCAGAATTGGCTTTCCATAATATAGATTAAGCAGTGCTCAGATATTCTGTCCTCCTGACATTCAGGGCTTTGTCTTCTGCAGTGACTTTTGCTCTCTTTACAATATTTCATGTCCTTATAAAACAGAGGCAAACCCCACCCACAGCAACAACCTCCTGAAAACGATTCGAGTGCCATCCCCGCTCCTGGTCACGTACAAAAGATGTGAGGCACAAAGCTCAAAAATTTTTAAAGATCTGACTCAAAGTGCACCTTTTAGGGATGTGTTACCAAGCACTCCTAAAATCAGCCTTCAGCAGAGCTCTGGGTAGCTGCTTGCTGCTCTAGTCGTTCAATTTAGGGCGTTTAAGGACATTTAATTAGGGCGTTTAGGCTACAAAGCACCTGGTTTGCCATGCAAGCAAAGAAAAGCCTTTTCTTTGTGGTATCGGACCAACCCACCTCAGGTCTTCAGGGGAACTTTGTTCTCAGCCACTGCCCACTCCCTTCCCAGGCACTCAAGGGCAGAGCAGTCCCACAGCTCCAATTTCAATTTTCCTGCACTATTCACTGCTCTTTAGTTTCCTGTTTGCATTAAAACAAGGGCAGAATGGCTGCTGCTCTAACTGCCCACACTGTATTAAAAACACATTTATAAGATTAAAATAATTTGGGGGGTTTTTGTTCGGTTGTTTTGGGTTTGGATTTTTTTTTTTGTGAGGGGGTCTTTTTCAGCTATGAACTCTTAAAAAAACAGACACCGTGAGCCTGCAGACATAGGGAAATACCCCCCAAAATTATTTTTTCTTATATTGCAGGAGCAATGTCTCTCTAATCACCTCTTTATGCGACACAAACGTTCAATGCTGCATCCCCCGAGGTCCAGCATTCGATTAGAAATAAAAAGATGATAAGGAACATCCTGGATGTGTGCACATGCAGTCTCAGGGCTGCAGCAGATTAACCCTCAGTTTGGGGAGGAAAGAGTTAAAATTCAACCTGTGGGAGCAGGGCTGGGCACAAGTAGAGCAGTAAAAGGATATTACCTGAAAAAGTCAATATTTTAATGGCAAGAAAAGCATCTTTTAGCCAAAGAAGAGTGAGAGGAGCTGCAGACCCCGTGCTCTGTTTGCTCCCTCAGCAGTGGCGAGAATCCATTTACCCTGGGCTGTGCTCTGGCCACAGCAGGCTGTGGTAGCAAATAAATCAAATTATGCTTTCACATCTCTCAGGGTATGCTGGCAGAGCTATTTGATGGCTGAGACAATTCCTTTAATACACAGCCATGTAAGATTGGGTTTTTTTCATAATGAGGCAAATAATCTCTAGTTGAATTAATTGTCTGTGTCAGCGTGGACAGTAACCTGAGAGTGAGCTGGAAGTGACCTCCGTGCCCACCCCCTGCTTGTGCCTGGATGTTGGAGCAGTGGGGGGTTACAAATCTCCCACAACACTGTGCTATAATTACCCTGTTTAATGGTTCTGACTTTAAACCCAAGCACTGGATTAAAGCTGCAGGTTCCTGGTGAGGAGAAGTTTCCATTTTGTTCACTTCTCCAGAGAGATGGGAGGGAAGAGAGTGAAAAATATTTGGGTTTTTGTTTTATACTCCAATTTGACAAAGTCAAAAGAGATGGTTTGGATTGTTTGGCAAAGTGATAGTTAAACTGGTTCAGATTTGTTCTGGTTGAATAGTTTTTCTCTCTTTCAGTTCTATTTTTGTCATTTTATCGTGCTGATGATGGATTTTTATTCACTTTCTCTTTTTTTTTGTGGGTTTGAGTTTTTGATTTGTTTCGTTTTTCAGAAAAAAAAAAAGAGAAAGATTAAATGGGCTTTTTAATCCCAAAAAGGCTTAGGGATGATCAGTGAAGCCAGAATGTCCGCAGAGATCCTCCAAATGACACGGAGAGGGTTTTTCAGTGCCCGCTGTTTGCTTTGGATGTGCTGTTTCAGACTCTTTATCATGGTGAATATTCATTAAGCCTGCCAGAGGCAGGAGCTGCAGTCAGTACAGCGTCAGCAGAGGAGGCAGGGAAGAGAGAAATCAGGTTAATGACTAGCTTTCCCTGCAATTTGCTTCCTGCTTATTGCCTGATCTCAGTTTTAAACAAATTCATTTAATTAATGTGTTTTGCTACTTTGACCTGCGGACAGAAGGGGCTGTGATTAATGATGGGATATTCCAAATCTTGCAGTGGCTTTAGTCCTCATGTTCTGCTGCCTAGAAAAAGACCGTTGCAAACTATTTCCTTTAAATTGAATATTAATAGAAGCTTTGATTGAATGCTTTTATCTGAATTATTTTCTTATTCCATGAGCTACCAAATTTTTAAAGATAGGAACAAAGGGGTGAGTGGGGAGGGGTGGAACAGAGTGAAAACAAGCTGCTGTCTTGGCTGAGCATGTCACACAGTCAAAGATGTCTCTGCAGGGAGACAGAGCTGCAGAGAAATGCTTTCCTCTTCTCCCCCTTGAGCAGGGACACATCTGTTCTAACATGAGTTAGCCCTCTTCTGACAAAGGTTCTTGAAGAAAGCAGCAGAGGCATAGGAGGTAGAGAAGATGCTGCTGACACTCAGGATCTGTGGGCAGCTCTCATTGTGGGAAGTGAGCACCACCTGTTCTCAGCAAACACCAGATTGGAGCTGTGGGGCTACCCAGGGTCAGGGAAAAACCATGTGGTGTCCCAGTGTCACTGAGATAGAAACTGCAGGCCTGATGGGATAGCCCAGACCTGATGGGATATTGATTCCTGGGCTGAGGGATGATCTGTTCTGCCAGCAGACATTTTGCCCCAAATTCAGGGGACATCTCAATTTCAGGCTGTTTGTACCCATCACTCGGCATTACCTTTCAGCTTGGGTGGTTTTACAAGCTGGTGGAAGCCAACCCTTCAACTGAGTGCACTGGCAAATTCCACATCTGAAAAGACCTTAAAATCTCAGTGACACACCTGTACTCGGGAGTTCTGCACCAGAGGTTCTGAGCTGTGCTGGTGCCATTTCTGTCACAACTAAAATGTGACCTTTTAAGGGGTAGAAATGGGGCAACCTTAAGAACGTGGCTGTGCTCTCTCAGGTATTTTTGGACTGAAGAGGCCAATGCCTACCTAAGTGAAAATCCCATGAAGGGATTAGGGCTGAGGAAGTTGCAAACAGTTGCACAGGATTTTTTGGGGCTGCCACTGTTAAAGAGATTAGTTTCAAATTTCTTCTTTTTTTCTGAAATACTCTGGCATGGTCATTAGTACAACACCCAGCTGAGCCATGGTGCTGTTTACCTGGCTCCTGAGGGTAGAATTCAGCTCCTTTTTCACTAGCTACCCAAAAATTAGCTCTCTCCAGCAGAGAGAGGAGAGGAACAAAGAAAATGTGGAATTTTTTTTAACAGAATCACTTAGGTTGGAAAGCACCTCCAAGATATCAAGTCCAACCTTTGACTGATCACCACCTTGTCCCCAGAGCACTGAGTGCCATGTCCAGTCATTTCCTGAACACCACCTGGAATGGTGACTCCACCACCTCTCTGAACAGCTCCTCCCAATGCTTGACAACCCTTTCTGTGAAGAAATTCTTCCTAATGTCCAACCTGAATCTCTCCTGGTCCATCTTGAGGCCATGTCCTCTTGTCCTGCCACCGGTTTCCAGAAAGAAGAGACTGATCCAACCTGGCCACAATCTCCTGTCAGGGAATTGTAGAAAGCAAAAAAGTCCCCAGACAGAGTGGTAAGGTCTCCAATTCAATACCTCTCAAACCAAGCATTTAAACCAGGTGGCTTGAACTGCCTTCTGAGGGTGCTTGTCTGTTATACACCACAGCATGAATTCAATTAGATGTGGTAGATTGGATGCCTGAATTTCTAGTGGCTGGATTTAGGAAAGGGGTGTTTAACTCTCTAAGAAAAAGAAATGTAGGTACATACAGTTGCTGCAGGTTAAATTTTAGGGACCTGGTTCCTTGTAGGAACCTTGTCCAAGTTTCCTGCACAGAGCATGGGTACCTCTGAAAATCCTGAGAGCATGCAGGAGAGGATCAGAGAGGGGTCACAACTCACCTGCAGCCTGCTGCCTTTCTCAAATCTTGGAGACTCTGACATCCCAATAGAATCCTGAAATGGTTTGGGTTGGAAAGGACTTTAAAACTCCTCCAGTTCCAACCCCCTGCCATGGGCAGGGACACCTTCCACCATCCCAGGCTGCTCCAAGCCACATCCAACCTGGCCTTGGACACTTCCAGGCATCCAGGGGAAGCCCCAGCTTCTCCAGGCAGACCTGACCCTCTGTAGCTGACATTGTGTAGGAAATCAGGTGTTTTAGAGCAATTAGGGCTTGTCGAACCAGTGCCTGTTGACCGAGGTTTTTATGTTTTTCAAGTCCTGTGAGAGGTAGAGGGCTACAACACATGACCATTAAATGCTTCTGGAAGAGAAAAAACATTAGCTCTGCACCATACCCTATTCCCTGCAGCTTTCAGATAGGTGATCTGAGGATATGGAGGTTTTTTCTGTGTAAGTCTGCCTGTGCAGACAGCAGTCACGGGATGGGAAAAGAAGTATTTTGAAAGACAGCCTAGAAGTCCTTTCATGCCAGCTAAATATGTGACCTACTCAACTGCAGAGTCTCTGCTGCTCTGGGTTCCATTTAAAGTCTACTGAGACATTTGTATTTCGGAGAGAGTAGGAAAGGGATGGGGTGAAAAGTTCATCTCCTGTTTTAGCTTGCAGACACACAGGCAAAGAAGCATCAGGACCTGCAGGTGCAGCCTAGATTTTGAGTTCTGCTGCTTGCAAGCATTTAAAAATTTAATTATTTGGTCATTGAACATGAAGTCTGAAGTATTCCTGGAGAATAAAAGAAAAGGTCCAAAGTAATCCCATAAATTACCCCAGGAAATGACCAGGCTCTGGGCTTTTATGTATGAACTCTGGCAACCTTCCCCCTCTAGCTGTAGGAAGAAAAGAAATGTAATGTTTTAAATTAAGTGTTATAAATAATACCAGGGGGTTTGTTTTATTTAGATTTTCCTCTAAGTTTAATAAACAAATTTGAAACATTCAATTAAAGATGCAGAAAATATGCAAGAGAAGTACAATTAATCCTATTAAATGTAAAATGACACATAAGTAGAAAGCTTTTGTTGTTGAATCCCTGCTGATAAAAACAGAAGAGATATTTAAGGAAGCCTTGGAAACTAGGTAGTAAATGACATTTATCCTTGATCTGAAATGCCTAAACATACAACTTTGTTTGTACAGCTGAACTGTGACCTTCCAGGCTGCCAGTAGAAATAAAGACACATTTTTTCAGGTAAATCACGCAGAAGAGAAATTTCCTGAGGACTGGAGAAGCCCCACTTGTAGGAAATGATGGTTATTAACTCATTAGATTCTCTATGTTTCTTTTTGTATGCAAGCTCTCCACACAGCAGCAAGGGTAATTCGTTTCCTTTGGCTTAGTGAGTATTAAGGAGTGTTAAAATGCTTGGTTTGTATAGACAACAAACATATTCAGGGGCTGGGATAAAACCAGACATAAGTGCAAGCAAACCTCCACAGTGTGACAGGATTCTGGTTCCAGGGTGGGTGTGATGGCTTTGCAGTGTTTGGATGCATGAGGTCAGATGTTTTTGTGACAAAAGTTCTTGAGCTCATGTGATGAGTTGATTTGCCAAGTCAGAACCAGATTAAAGGGTCATTTTCCTGCTCTGAATTAGATTTCAGTAAGTGCAGATGTGTATGTGCACCCCACTAGTCTGGCAAGAGGTTTCATGCAGGAGATTTTTTACCTCAGGGACACCCTGGATTCTTGCACATTACTGTATTGGTGTGGTAAAATGGGTAACATGAAGTCACTGCCATTGTCCCGTGTCCTGTGTTCAGCCTAAAAAGTTGATCAGAGGACTGGAGCACTGTGGTCACTGCACTGAAAAGAGAGAGAAAGGACAGCAGCACACACAGACCTCTTTTTTGGGGGAAAAAAAGGGCAATTTATTGTACAGACAGCCCGGATTTAAAGTGTGTTAGTGCAGCCAGGACAGGACAGGAGCTCATTGGACAATTGGGAAAAACATCCTTGGGACAGCACCTCAGGATGTGTCCCACGGGAAAGACACCAGGGGTTAATGTTGGTGATGAATTCCACTCTGTTTGTCACCGTGTTGTCACCCTGGGAGACTCCTCCCTAACTGAAGCTGCAGTCAGCTTGTCAGCCTGGGAATGGAGCTGAGAGTCAGGAGAAATCCAGGCCTGAAAAGAATTCCCAAGCTGGAATTCCCCAGCTCTGTGAATGTGTGTGTCCACAGAGCACCTCTCCAGGAAAGGCTGAGAGAATTGGGATTGCTCTGCCTGGAGAAGAGAAGCTTCAGGGTGACCTAATTGTCTCTTCCAGTTCCTGAAGTGAGTGCACAGGAAAGATGGAGAGAGACTGTTTAGAAGAGCCTGGAGTGACAGAACAAGGGGGATGGTTTCAAACCCACAGAGAGTAGGTTCAGATTAGATATTAGGAAGGATATAAAGTGGTGAGGCCCTGGCACAGAGAAGCTGTGGCTGCCCCATCCCTGGAAGTGTTTAAAGCCAGGTTGGATGGGACTTGGAGCCACTTGGACTAATGGATTGTGTCCCTTCCCATGGAACTGGATGGTATTTGGGGTCCTTTCCAACTCAGGCCGTTGTATCATTTTATATTTCTATGCTGACATCAGAATAGCACAGCCATGCACAGCAATCCCAGCTGTGCTGTGGTGTCCCTGCAGCCCACTGTGTTCTCACTCTGTCCTCTTCAAAGGAATTTTTCTACTATTCTCTGCTACAGGGTTCTCCTCAGCCAGAGCAAGGGTGGGTCAAACATGATTTGAGGTCACCTTCAGCTGTCTTTTTCCTACCAGGAGTAGAAAAAGAGCCAATGTTTGGAATTCATTTTGGGTCTGGGCCAATGTTTGGAATGCATTTTGTGTGGGCTCGTTGGGAGAAAGAGAGGATTTATTTGTCAAATAGGGCTTAATTTATTATGTGGAATATGAAAGTTCACATTTTTGTATTGCAGCAGAAAGACAATTGATTAATAATTTGGAACAAAGCCAAGACACACATTTTCCAGTTTTGTAATTTATCATCTCAGTGAAACAAAAGTGATATAAAAGGTACCTGAACAAAACAATTTATTAAGCAGAAATGAAAGCTGGTTCATATTAATGCATTTATTATGAAAGGACTTTCTAGGACATGGTTGATACTTACAGGAAACATAAAAAATCTGAAGCTGATACTAAAGACCATAGGAAATTTACAGAAAAGCTACAACTGATTAAATAGAGGAACTTTTACATTAATAATAACTTCAGAAAAGCTATTTGAGACTCGAGAGGTTAAGGTCACTAAAGCAGCGTCAGCAGCTCCTGGAAAGAACATAAAGTCAAAGCTTCTTCATCATTAAATATAATCTTAGGGGGAAAAGAAGTGTACAGTGTCCTCTAGTTCTTGATTAAATATCACATTGTAAAAGCAGTCATGTCATGTCCGTGTGCTGTGGAGGTTCAGAGACACCAAAGATTTTTTGTGCCAAACATCTCACACAGGTGAGTTCAGAGCTGGTTCTGATGTGTTTTGTGAACACATTTCTTGGGCTTTGTAACATGGACCTGCTGCATCACTACAGAAAAGCTAAAAAAAGGAATCCTGCTTCCCAGCCTTGTTAGTTTTGCTGCCAGGCAGGAGAAGAGTTGTCAAGCAGCAAATTTTGTCTTTTCAGCTTTTGAACCTAAAAGGAGAGCCTTATGTCTGCATGCACCACACACCATTAATTCCATAAAGCAGAAAGTTGTACAAACAACATAACAGAAGATGAGGAATCATTAAAGAATAATAAATACAGGAGCTGCTAAAGTTAATACAGCATTCTTCATTACAGCTGCAGGGGCACAGGAGCACAGAAAACAGAAGTTTTCTGACAAAACCTTGGGGATCCCCCTCTAGATAGTCTGCTTTGTTTTCTTTTCCTGCCCTCTTTAACCAGCAGGAGATCTAGGACTTCTCAGTTTCTTCTGCCCCATCCAGTGTCCTCATCCCCTCTTCCAAGGAACATGGAATCCCTCTGAAATGGTTTTCCAACACAGTTCCCATCTCCTTCTTTATCCCACATATTTTTGCTTCTGCAGCTGGACATCTCTGATGCATGATGCTGAATTTAATCAGGTCACTGGTATTAGAATTGCTCATATGGTATTGGGAGGGTTTGTGTGTGGCTAGGAGCATTACAAGGGTGAGACTCCCATTTTTTGTTACAGAGCTTTCAGGGTGAGGATAAGAAAGTTTTCCTCGGATTTGAGGGATTTAGAATCAGTGCATAAACATTGAGCTTTCCCCTGATCACAGTTGTTTAAACACTTACCATGATACATTAAAATAGATACAGTGTTCCTATTCAAAACTGAGAGTTATGTAAATTATAACAAATGTTCAAAGTATAAAAGGAAAGAAAACAACCAAGTCTTAAGGCTTTCTCTCATAGGAAAACCTAATTCTGTTGCATTTTGTTATGCCAGAAAACTGTCCTTGTCAGACCAACATACGTAAACATTTCAATCTGATTAACTCAATCTAATCAAACTAATGGAAATAAAATTAAAACTTGCTTCATTCCACAAGCCTAAAACTGGGGATAGAACTTCACTTTATAGCTGCCTGTATAAAATACTGTGATCTAGAGAGACTATCAGGATATTCTGTGATTCTGTGAAGATCATGAATATTTCTGAGACCAGACTGTGCACCCTGATGGAAGCAGTCCTGCAGTATCTCTGCCCTGGGTTTGCTCTGGGGCTGTTGTCTGCTGCTCAGCCACATTGCATCCATACCTACATATAAACCCACGTGCTGGTTGGTCTCAGGTTCCTCTCTGGGATGCACCAGCTCAGAATCACACAATGGGTCAGCTTGGAAGGGACCACAGCAGCTCATCTGCCCCAGCCTCCCTGTTCTATCAGAGCACAGGGCACAGGATTGCATCCAGATGGTTCTGGAATATCTCCAGTCCAGTGAGGGGAACCCCACAGCCTCTCTGGGCAATCTGTTCAGTGCTGAGTCACTGCTCAGGAAAAAAGTTCTTCCTGGTGTTCAGGTGGAACTTCCTGGGCATCCATTCCTGTTACTTCTTGTCCTGTTCCTTGGCACCACCAAGCAGAGCCTGGCTCCATTCCACCCTCTTGACACTCTCCCTTCTTTCCCTGCATGAGGATTCCTGGACACATCCATCACAGGATGGTTTGCTAAAATACCCACCTGGATGTGCATAATGCCAAGGCTGTCACCCTGCCCTGGCCACTCTTCTAACCCTGTCCCAAAAGCCTCAACACCCCCAAACTCACCTTTTTGCCATGCAATGCCCGTGCTTGTGTTCCCTGCTATAAAACACCACAACGGGCTGCATCACAGTGATCTCTTACTCTAAAACACTTCAAATCCAAAAGAACAAAATGGGATCCAGAGCCTGTTGCACCCAACAGCACGTGGAGTGGGGTCAGTGCATGCAAACCCTGAGCAGGCTGGACAAGAACCGGTGGGTAACCCCCAGATGAGCAGCCAGGCAAGCGAGAATCTCTGTAGTCCGAAGCCAGAGCTTTCAAACAGAAAGCTGCTGCTCACGGAGTGCCTGTGTTTATAGATGCTTTAAGCTTTTCTTGCTGTTTTGACTTTTTCAGAACCTGAGGCGGGAGAGGTGTCCCCCCCAGTGGGAGCTGGTGTGAACAGCAACAGCTGGACCTTTAAATTTGGACCGGGCAATTCCAAACAAGGTGGTCCTGGTGAGTTGCCAGACAAATTCATTATCCCGGGATCTCCTGCAATCATCTCCATCCGGCAGGAGCCACCTAACAGCCAAATTGACAAAAGTGACTTCATAACCTTTGGCAAGAAAGAAGAGACCAAGAAAAAGAAGAAAAAGAAGAAGGGAAACAAGACTCAGGAGAAAAAGGAAAAGGGCAACAGCACCACTGAGAACAGTGACCAGTGAGGGAGTTATACTGAAAAAACCCTCTTAGCCAGTTTTTGTAATAATGGCAGATTTCTCCTATGTAGCAAATCCCAACTTCTTCCTACTGTTAACAAATTTCCTGTATGTACAGACTTGAGAAAATCAGCAGGAAATTCAGTGTCTGTCTAAATTGCTTAACAGGTTTTGTCTTAAAAGCTTTATTAAGTCTGGTGTTAACTCTTTTTCTCCACTCTGGCTTGTTTTCAGAATCTAAAAAGCAGACACAAGTTTCCTTTCTCCTACGCCGAAAAGGAGAATCTTCACAGTACAGCCAGTGAGAGGTTGGACTCTGCACTGTGGTTCCTGTGCTCCTGTCTTGATGACACTTACAGGACAGGTTTAAAAGTTTTAATGTTGTGCACCCTCTATCTGATTGGAAATTTTTGTGTGCAGATGTCAGCTAGGTGATATGAGATCAGATTATAAAATGCAAGAAGAGCTGGTAAATATGCAACAGAGGAAACACCTGATGAACACAAATGTTCAAAGATGTTCAGGCTGGGGAGAAAATGTCTGAAAGGAGATTGAGCAGACTTGTCAAATCCTGAGAGGTCACTGTGTGGAAATACTGACTCCTATACATGACGTATTGTACACACTGCTTCAAATGAAACCTCACATTTACAGCTCTTTAAGACACCACTAATTATATCTCTTTACCAAGCAAGCCATTGGAAAAAATGTCCCTTAAAGCCCTGCATTACCCTGGTAAGGCTAGCCCTCAGAGAGTAAGAAGGGCTGGGCTGACATCCCAGGAATGTAACTGTGATGCTGTGTGTCCCTATTTCCACATTATTTTGCACATTATGTCTCTGAAAAGGTCAGAGTTTTTCCACAACACTTATGCAAAAGAGAGAAAAAAAGTAACATTAACTATGCTATTTGTTATTTGAGATATTTATTTATAAAGAAATATAGCTGTAAATGTTAAAGAAATATGATGCCCTTTAACCCAAACAGAAGTCAATCTAGAGCCATTATAAATTACAATTGCTGCTATTAAAGTGCTTTAGAAAATTTGCCTGAAACATCTGTATTATATCGGCCACTTGCCAATAACAGCTTTATTCTGTCGGGTGACTTGGGGGCTGCCTCTTGCATGTGTTGATAAATACAAGAATATCTTCTCTTTTCTTTCTTTTTTTTTTTTGCATTATTCTGCACTTTGAATACACCTTTGCAAACAAACTGTCCTAAATATGAAGAAGCAGAAGCAAACTCCTCACACAAATGGATTTACTAACCTGCTAGCTCTGTGCAGTACCTTGGTGTTACCTCCCACACGACCTTTTCTGATTTTAGTTTTACTTTTCTATGAGATTATGAATTTCTGATCCTATTAACACTCCTTATGTAAAATTCAAGTACTGTATGTATGCTGTATGCTCTTATAAGAATCCTGAAATATTTATTCTGTGCTTGTGTATGTGAATGTCAATGCTACTATTATTAGAGTGGACTTTAAGCTTTACCGTTGAATGTAAATTCATTATTTCTTTTTTGTACACTTGTGGAAAAGTGGAGTAGTGTTAATTTTTTAAGCCACTGTTGATTATCAGGTTTTTTTGTGTATGAAACACAAGTAAAATATCTTTCTTAAACCAAGCCATGCATGCATTTTGGGATTTATTGGTAAGAATCTGTGAAGCTGAAGTTCTGTGAATTACTAAACCTGAGGGTATAAATGGAGTACTGAATGTGGCTGAGGATGTTGATATAAAACCAATACATGTATTTTTAAATAGAATATAGCTGATGAGGGAATTCCAAGGAGTTTTCTACGTTATTGTACATTCACAGAATAAAGCTCAAGTGTCGTGTTAATTGGAACTGTGTGAGAAACTACATAGCTCTGAAATTTCTAAAGGCCCTTTAATCTAGGATCAAAGAGAACAACTGGATTTCTTGAGACATGTCCTGGATGTTTTAAGTTTCCAAACTGCTGACAGTTCAGAACAGAACAATTCCTATTCATTTTTAAGAACCTGCAGCAAGTCTTAAAACATCACAGCAAAGCTCTAATAAAAGAATTCAGATCTCAAAGCATGAACCACCAATGGCCTCATGTGGTCTATTTAGAATTTTCTTTTGTTACCAGTCTTGTTTTTACTGGCAATAAAAAGGTGCTACTCAAGAAAGAGAATCCTTGATTCACTTTTAAAGGCTAGACAAGAAGAAAAAAAGCCTTAAGCTTTGGAGAGGGAACTGTTCTTTTATGCAAATGTGCTATGCAAGTACATTTAGATGTTTTTTTTTTTAATTTGGTGACTAATCCAACAGCTCCCAAAACGTTCATCAAGTGTAGTTACAGTGGTAGCTTAAACACACAGAAAAAAATACTGTTGTTTTGTATTCATCATAATACAGCTCTCTCAAAGCCTCTGGCAAAAATTCAGTACAGAGATTTAATTCTTACAGGAATCTTCTACACTTGATTATTTTTCGATATTAATGGAATATTGGTTTTTCTTTTGAGTGCTTGCATTTTCCCCTATGCAAACCAGTCTGATTCATTCATTTTTAATTAGTGGCCATACACAGCTGGTTTTCCAAGGCTTGCATCTATTAGAATGAACCAAGAGCTGCAGAATGTCTCCAGTTTGATGGTTTTAACACAAAATTACATTTTACCAATGCTGCCTTTGTTGCAGGTGCTCAGACTGTGTGCTTGCATGTGTTGGGAGACAAAACATAATCTGAAGATAATCATTCCAGCGTGATTATCAATGATGATGATCATTCCAGTATGGAAAGCTGATAGAACAGAGAAAAAATTCTGGTTTTCTCTGAGTTTTTTTTTTAGTTTTTTTTTTCCTCTGAGTTTTTTTCTGAGTGTTTTTCTCTGAGGAGAGGAGGAGCTCTTGCTGGAATTGTTTGAAAAGAGGTTGGCTTGAGTTCCTACATTCCCTACACTTGCTGTGTTTTCAGAAGACTGAGTCAGGGACCTCACCAGATTTTTTAAAGATTTTTCCTTATTTGGACCCTCTGGGACAACTGGAATGCTGAGATGTCTACAGTGAGATTTGGCTATTTCATAACTAATATAGAAATTACACCACTGACATCCTTGATTTTGGGTGTCCAGGAGGAGGAGAAACCCTTGGCAAGAATTTTGTTTGGAGGACCAGGGGTAGGTGGGGGCAGAATCTGCACCTTCCACCACAGCTTAGGGGTTACTGTTTTAACACCACACAGCAATGGAAATTGAGAACCAAAGGTGGCCAATAACAGCAAAAATTAAGAAAAAAAAAATTCTTTAATCCTCCTGCTGACAAGGAAATGAGCACGACAAAATACACTGCAGAGTTTGCTAACAAGGAAATTACAGTTTTGGGGCCTTTTACCACTTTTATATCTTTCAGAATCCATATATACTTTCTGTGAGAATATTGTCTTTGGAAGTCTGGTTTCTATGCATACAAGATCAGTGATGAAAACTATTGGGCTTTTATAACAATAAACCTGAGCTATGTTGTATATTAATTACATCCTGTCATTAAAAAAAATTCTCATTTTACTTTAGGCTTCTAAGACTTAGTCTTGTGCAGTTTCTTTCTGCTCAGTACATGGGTCATTGCACATCATTAAAAGTTTTCCAATCATCTCACATCAGGGGAAGAACATAGAACCCAAAGTACATTTCCCAAATGTGAAGATCAGTCATGAAATTAATTGCAGGTAGTTTTGATGTATTTTAGAATCTTCTTTCATTTCTGCTTCTACTTCACTCATTCAACACCTGCTTGTGTCAACAACTGGGCAAAGTAAACCAGGTACAATTTTCTTTCCAAATCCAATTCTCCCCTAGCAGCAGTTTTGTGGATCTTGTGTAAGATAAATATTAAGGAAGGAGCTGAGCCATTTTCCTCATTTGAGTCCTAAAGAATGAGCAGGTTCCTCAGTTTTGCTGTTATTTGATTGCTTAGGAATTACTGACTGTTCCTCGACATCTTTTTAAGTCAGTGAATAGAGTCCTGTGTTTTAAGGCTCCTGTAAATATGCAGAAATATCACTTGAATCAAAAGTTTGGCTTTGGTAAATGAGTGTACCCTGAAGTCCTTTGGTTTCTTCCTTTACAAGTTTTTGAAGGAGAAAAGAGTGAACAGCTGGGCAATGTTTTGATATCACACATAGCTGGATCTGCATGAAGCAAAAAGATCCTCTGGAAAGTAGAGCTGAGGGCTCCAAGCACAGCAATAATAAATCCTGGATGTGCAAGGCTTCATGGGGTGGCTGGAATCATAATTATCCTCACACATGCCTGAGTGGCTGGCTTGGCTCACCAAAACTGAACAGACAGAATGCACAGCACAAATAAATGCTTTATCACATTGAACTGACCTCGGGCAGCACGCTATGGAATCAATATTGATTGCATATAGATTAATTTTCCATTAGCTCTGGATGTGGGGATGCTGTACTCTCTACTCTCCTGGGTTCATTCTCCTCTCTGGGGATCCCTAGAGGGATCCCTGGAGGATCCAGTGTCACCACTCTGCATTTGCAGGGTGGGGGGGTTTGTATCCAGAGAAAAACAACCTTGTCCTGGGCTCATCCCAGAGTGTGGCCATCAAGGGAGGGGATTCTGCCCCTGTGCTCAGGTGAGTCCCCACCTGCAGAGCTGCCCCAGCACAGGGAGGAGCTGGAGCTGCTGGAGCCAGGCCAGAGGAGGCTCCAGGATGAGCAGAGGGATGGAGCAGCTCTGCTGGGAGGAAAGGCTGGCACAGCTGGGATTGTTCACCTGCACAGGAGAAGCTTTGGGCTGAGCTCAGGGTGGCCTTCCAGGACCTGAAGGGAACAGACAAGAAAGATGGAGAGACAATTTACAACGTCCTGGAGTGACAGGACAAGGGAAATGTCTTCAAACTAGGAGACTGACAATTTAAATGATACGTTAGAAAAAAAAATCTTTCCCCATGAGGGTGGGGAGGCCCTGGCACAGGCTGGAGGGGATTTGGAGCAACCTGGTCTAGGGGAATGTGTCCCTGCCCATAACAGAGTGGAACTGGATCATATTTAAGGCCCCTTCCAACCCAAACCATTCTATGATTCTACGTATAAAAATCTGGGACATGGTTATGTTGTTGTACAGAATAATTCAATGCCCACTGTCAGTGCTAATACTTCTTATGTATCATGAAAATCTGATTTTTCAAAGGGATTCTACTATGATGACATGAGGCACCTACTTCTAGAATATTTGTAGCTCAGGTGCCTTAGGCTGGCTCAGAGAACTAATGAATGAAATCCTTCAGCATGAAGTAGCACAGAATTCTCTCTGCCACACGGTGGGAAGAGCAGATCTTACACTGCACCATGGATTCCCTTTCATATCCCAGGATGGCCTCCATAAAATCACTCTGACACAGGTATTAACATCAAAAGATGACAGAGATGTGGTGAAGTAAACATCTCTCAGAATGCCACACAGCTTGAAAATATTAAAAATGTTTACCTGCCAGTGGTGCCCAGAGCTGTGTCACTGTTGTCTGCAAAAAGACAGCGAGTGACTCATCCACATTTAGGAACTGATGTCTGAAGCATATTACAAAGCAGACATGCTAGGCTTGAAAACTAGATTTTAAAACCTTGACAGAGGGTCAGAAATACTAAACTGGCCTTCTCACCAAGCAGAGCAGCCCTAAATCTGTGTCACTTCCACTCCTCAACTCCCCTGTTCCTTCATTATGGTGGGGGGACCCGTGGGAAGCAGGAACCCTGAGGAGATAATCCCATTTATGCTGCCAGGTGGGAAATGTTATTCTCCAGGCACACCATGGCAACAGGCTCATGAATGGGGTGTTGGGCACACCTGTGGGGCACAGTGTTGGGTGAAGAGTGACAATATCACCAATATCACCCCAGCAGGAGTCGTAGCTGAACCTGAAGGAAATGTGAGACCCTGCAGGGCTCCCTGGGAGCTCAGCAGTGGGTGGTGCATCAGTGCCAGGGCATTACCTGTGATTTCAGGCTCCAGCACTGAGATGGGAGAACTTTAGAGCTGGCTCTGGCAGCCCCATTCCAGCTCCTTTGGCAATATTTTATGAACACCTCAAGGGTTTTGGCATCACTTGAGCTGCACCGAGGAGAATTAGAAAGTCCTTGCCCATGAATTACAGGAATGGTGCTGCACAACAAGGCTGACAAGATGTATTAATGGTTAAAACACATCAATCACAGCCATCCCAGACTTTTAATCCTGCAATAGTTTTCCTGTAAGATAAATCCTTCAGCTTTTCTGTGGCTTAAATTCTACTTAGTGCAGCTTTAGTGGGAGCAATGTGTGTGGTTCTGGGGGAAGCTAGACTGAAAAAATCAGAACTAAGCCCCTAGAATATCTCAGCCCCCATCGAGGGAGGCATGAATCACTCCCTAGCTTGGAGAACTTCCTTCTGTAGGTGTTTAAAAGAATCCTGCCTCAAGTCTCTCAGGTGTGATGTGCTGAGCAATTACAAATTAAATCAACTCTACATGGTAGGATTTAAGGCCTTCCATACATTCCCACATCTACCCCCAAATTATCTACCCTGTTCAAGCCTTTACTGACTGATGTCCAGCTTCCTCATCATCACCCGTGGTGCAAACAGCCTTGGGCTCAGTGAGGACCCAGGATCTGGTTCTGTGGGCTGACACAAGAGGCTCAGGACCTGTCTAGAGCAGCTTTTTCCACCTGGCTCTTCCCAGATGCTCTGAACTCCAGCTGTGAGCAGTTTCATCCAGCACCAGGGCCAAATGGTGACAGGATAAGGGGCTTAACTTTGCTGAACTTGCTCTCACCTTTCACCTTCAGTACAGAAGTTTCCTGAGGTGTGTGCTAGATAAGAGACAAGCCTAAAATAATGAAAAATCGAGCCTAAAATCTGCTTGTCTTCTTACATGCTTAAAAGGGGATTATGCAACACTTAGGTACTGACATGGGAGGAAATGATCCACAAAGCTCCTGATGGGTGTTTACACAATAAAGAGGATCTGCCAAACCCCAAGGGTGTGTAAATTGTGTTAGTCCAGCTACTTGTAGACTCAGAAAGTTCTTTGTACAAATATAAGCAGCCACCAAGCATCACAAAAGCCACCTTAATCTTTCCAAAGCCACATGTAACAATCTCTTGTTAATCTACTTTAGTGCAGTCACAATATAAACACAATCCTGAAGATGAGCTACATCTTTTCCTGAAGGGTGATGGCACTGAAAATGGCAGGCACAAGTACCTCCTTCTGTTCTCAAGGAACAAACGTCACAAAAAAGGTGAAACCAATTTTATTTTATGCTCAGGCTCTCTTCACATGCACGAGAGTGGGTCTCAGCTGGCCACCTTGAGTCAGATTCTGACCAGCAGCACAAGCAAAGAGATGTTTATTAGCTAGAAAGTGATAAAAGGATTATGTGACTGAATTCTTTCACAGCATTAGAAGGTACCAGAGATTCAAAGTGTGACAGGTCAGTCCAGGTCACTAAATGCACTTACTTTCAGTCACAGGGAGTGGCTGGTCTGCTTACAGAGCTCACTAATGGCCCCCTGGGTCAAGCAGGCTTTCACAAATGCACAGCCCATACCATCTTTAAAGCTGTCAGATATGCTGTTGGGCTCATAGCAGGAATTGCTGACCTATGAGTTATACTGCTCCATTTTTTTTTAGTATCTAAGAAAAAAATTTAAAATTCCTATGAAGCATCTTAGCTTAGGCCCTTATTGTGCCCTGCTGGGCTTCTCTGTGAGCCTGTCAGGCCATGTAGGTTCATTCATTAATTAATATGCACACAGGCTCCTGCAAAGCAGCCTGGAAGTAACAGGATATTGCAGTGCTCTAATGCCAAAGCCTTCCCAGCCTGATCAATATTGATGGTGCAGTTAGTTCTGCATTGATTAACTTCCAGAGCACAACCTCTACAGCAAGTGAGTTGTGTGGTGAAGCACTGCTGCCACCGTGGCTGCCAGAACTGTGTGAGATAATAAATAGGTCACAGGCAAGCTGCAGGTGTGTGTGCAGCCCAGATGCTGCACCGTGCACTTCCAGGAGGGCTGCACACCCCACTGGGTAATTTCTGTTATGCAAAAATCTTGTCCTTCCCTGTGGGCCACATATTGAGAAAGTAAGAAAATTACAGCCTGAAAAATATTCCAGGCTGGAGCTTTTCAGCTCTGTTCCCAGCTGATAAGCTGGTCCAGCTCAAGGCTAGGGAGAATTTCTCCCAGGGTGATAATTTGGTCAAAATAAAAAGGAATTAATAACAAAGATAGAACACCTGTGTGGTTACTGCACTGCAAAGAGAGAGAAAAGACATCAACACACACGGAGCTCTTTTGGGGGAAAAAGGCCAAATTTATTGTACATAAATCCTGTATTTAAAGTGTGTTAGTGCAGCCAGGACAGGACAGGAGCTCATTGGACAATTGGGAAAAACATCCTTGGGACAGCACCTCAGGATGTGTCCCACGGGAAAGACACCAGGGGTTAATGTTGGTGATGAATTCCACTCTGTTTGTCACCATGTTGTCACCCTGGGAGACTCCTCCCTAACTGAAGCTGCAGTCAGCTTGTCAGCCTGGGAATGGAGCTGAGAGTCAGGAGAAATCCAGGCCTGGAGAGAATTCCCAAGCTGTGATTCCCCAGCTCTGTGAATGTGTGTGTCCACACACCTGCTGTAATACGTAACCAGACCCTAGAAATGAGGTGTCTTCTCTCTGAACCAATCATCTTTTCTCTGCTCTTGGAATTGTGAGTCATGCTATAAAACCGAGTGTGTTTCTGAATAAACTTGGCTCTTTTTTCCTCTCATAAAAGACGACCATGTCGCTGTGCATCTTAAAGGGTTCAAACCCCTTTCCACGGCTGCATTTCCCCTGCACAGAGGTTTGTACTGAAATCTCTTCAACCCCAGGGGCATTGCCCGTGCTCCCTGACCTCAGTGGGTAAGGACACGTGTGCACTGCTCCATATGTGTTGATATTTGTTGGGCTTTGGGCTGCTGGTACCTGCTCTGTGTGAAGCCATAGGGCTGGCTCCAAAATCCACACCTGCAGCTGATCAAGGACAGAATTATGGTGGCAAATGGGACAGATAACCTGATGCTTACCCACCCACAGTGATGCCTTGAGTTTTAGCTTTCGTATTTTTCAGACTCTCTGCTGTTTGCTGTGTGAAACTTCATGTTGGGTGTTGGTGGGTTCTCCCTACAGGGTGGTTGGACAGGATGGTCCCTTCCCAGCCAGAGAATCAAGGACAACTGGGACCTAAAAAGCAGAAGCAATGGCAAAGGGAAAGGGACAAGCCAAAGAATTGGGACCTCATGGCCTGGAGCTGTGGTTGGACAGTTGGCCTTGGTGTGTAGATGAACCAAAACTTATAAAAATGTAAAACTCATGACCAGGATCCATCTTGGATTTGATTTGGGTGCAGCCCCAGCCAGGCTTTTGCACAGCCCAACGTGTATCCTTTCAATAAATACCAATTTTATTCCTTTTGCTGTGTTTAGTCTCTGTTCCAGGTCAGCTTTTCATGGCATCAACAGGGCAAATAATGATTTGGTTCATCCCATCCTGAAAGATCCCAAGTTTATTCCCTCCTGTGCAGCTGGGTGAGGTCATTTTCTCTGTTCTGGTGAGTCAGCTCAACCACGAGTCCCATGGCCTTTTTTAAATGCATGGAGGAAATTCCATCTTCCTGTATTTTCTATGTATTTCCTCCTCCTCCTCCCCTAAAGGGCAGAACTGAGCACATTCAGCAAGACTGGATTTCTGCCCATGTCTAGACACACATTTAAAATTACAAAACTTTTCAAACACTTCCTGCCTAAGCCCATCAGGTTGGCTTCTCTTCTGCTCTCCTACCCACCCACTTACCCCAAATTCTGTTCCAGAAAACTCATTAAAATGCTTCGAAATGCCATGTCCCTCCTTCCTGGCTACAGATGCCTCATGGGTTTTTAGCCATTTGTAAATCTGAGTGGCTGACACAAAACAACAAGTCAAACATCCCCAAAATCCACTAACCAGTGTCCCAACCCTTCCCTAGCAACACTAACACATCCAGGACAATCCCAGCTGACATGCTCACCATAAGCTCCCATGGATTCATTCAGTGACTGGTCCAAAGCCCTTTTCAATCCCTGGCTGTTATGGATGTGATTCCTCTAGTCAGACACATGACCTACATTCCTGATCAGGTAAGATAATGCCTTTGGATGTTGTAGAGTAGATGTGTCTCAGTTGCTCTCCACCTTCCAAACCAGTTGAGTTTAGTCTGTGTGATTGACCTAAGTGTCTCGTTTCTGATAGTGTCTGCATGTTTTTCCTTCAATAATTTTGTATTTTCTTATATATTGGTCATTGAGCAGTGTTTGGAAAAGAAGAAATCCCCTGAGGACCTTCAGAAGATCCCCAAAATTCACACTGGTCACGTTCTAACTGTTTTAAGATATTTTGTAGCCAGAATCTTTCAATGACCCTTGTGGGTGCCATCCAATTCGGGATATTCAATGATTCTTTGATTACAGCTTTATCATATATCAACACTGTGGTGGAAAACTAAGGCACAGAAATTGGTTGGGTTTTTTGTTAACACACTATTCTATATAAATCAGGCCAACGAGTAATTAAAAACTGTATTACATTTATTTGGCAAGACTCATTTTTCATAAAACCATGGTTTTGCTTCTTACTGTTTACTTACCATTCCAGTCTTTAATTTTCTTTTTTTTTTTTTCCTGACACAAATTTCAGGCACTTTGCCCATTAATTTAGCCAAGTGGCTTGGTCTCTTTCACAGGTCTCTCTCCAAAGTTCCAAGAGGTGTTAAAAATACTCAGTCACTGAAGGGACCTGAGCCAATTCTTGTACTGGACTTGAATGAAGATAAAGAATCATAGAACAGAATCCCAGAATGGTTTGGGTTGGAAGGGACCTTAAAGCTCATCCAGTGCCACCCCTGCCATGGCAGGGACACCTGCCACTGTCCCAGGGTGCTCCAACCCCGATGTCCAACCTGGCCTGGGACACTTCCAGGGATCCAGGGGCAGCCACAGCTGCTCTGGGCACCCTGTGCCAGCCCTGCCCACCCTCACAGGGGGAATTTTTTCCATCTATCTAACCTAAATTTCTCCACTTTCAGTTTGAACCCACTCTCCCTTTCAGGTCCTGATGAAGAATCCCTCTCTGGATTCTTTGTAGGCCCCTTCTGACACTGGATGGCTGCTATAAAGTTTCCAAGCATCCTTTTCCAGGCTGAACAGCCCCAGATTTCTCAGCCTGTCATCACACCAAAGTCTATTTTATATTTCACAAAGAGCAACAACCATTTTAGATGAAGCCTATGAGCAAATACTTTGATAAAATAACAATCACTACTGAAAATCCATGCACAGAACATAAGAAACCTGTCTAGAAATGTTCTCATTTCTTGCAGTCATTTTTGGCAGATATTTATCTAGTAATTTCTCATTCCCTTCAATGTTCTCACAGCTTCTCAGGGCCTGTTTCTTATCTCATAAAAGTCACCCTTTTATGAACAGTGGGGTGTACTGAAGCTTGGACTCTGATGAAATCTTTTACTTGGGCCACATTGACGTGTAATAATCAAAATAAGGCCACTGAAAACTGCAGGTTAGTGTAGGACAGGGAAATGTCACAAATTTAATTGTCAAGGCCATGTACAAACAGAGTCCTAAATCCTACTTTCATGCAGCTCATTCCACAGTTCCCTGGTGCAAAAGACAAGAAATTTTGCAGTGGTTTCTTTTTCAATTGCTCACATAATCAGAACAGTTCTTCTGAACTGTTCCCTTTAATATGAAATTGTACACATGACACACTTTCTCTTTTTTTTTCTCTAGAGCCCTGATTGTCCTATTCTCAGAAAACAGTCTCAGAGAAAGTGTCAAAAATTATTAGAAAAGAATTGGAGCTTTTGTCACATGAAAAAATGTGGGAGAGAGTTGTAGATAAAAGAGCTTTTCTGTAAAAAGGAAAGGGTTAAAGGCATTGATTTTTTTGAACTATGAATGTTTCATTTCACCATTTTCAGCTCTTTCAGATGTGACAGTTCACATTTCTCTGGCTGACTGGCAGCTTAGGACAACCCCCCCAAAGTTGTGACAAGGACAAGAAGAAAATGCCAGAAATAAAACAGGAATTTGATCATGCAGTGATGGCACAAGGTCTTTCATCAACCTCTAGTTTTTAACAGTAATGAAATGTAGCATTCCACAATAAAAGCTGGGGGCAAGTTTGTATTTGCTGGCATGTTTTGGGAAAAGTGGATTGTTGCATACACTTCTTTTTACTGTCAGTAGAAGATTTTTTTTTTTGTAAAAAAATCAGAAATATTTTTTTTCTGCTGCAGCCACATAGCTGGGCTTCTGCCTCAAATACATCCAACAAGGTCACTGGGACCACTCTTTTCTCCTGAGAATATGAGATTATCATGGCTTACTGTGACTATGGGTAATAAATATAGAGATTAATAAATATAGAGATTAATAGATATAGATATAGATGATATAGATATAGATATAGATATAGATATAGATATAGATATAGATATAGATATAGATATAGATATAGATAGAAATAGAAATAGAAACAGAAACAGAAACAGAAATAGAAATAGAAATAGAAATAGAAATAGAAATAGAAATAGAAATAGAAATAGAAATAGAAATAGAAATTTTTCCCAGTAACCACTCAGAGAATTCTTCTCAATAAAGCACCAGCTCTCTGGTGCAGAAAAAAAACAAGAAGTATTTGGTGTTAATTATGATCCTTATTATGCAAAATTTATTTCCTTCAAGAAATCAGATGTTTGCTTTTCCTGTGAAAATTTTTAGGAAGGCATTTCTAAGATGGAACCTCACATAGCTGGATGTTGGACTAAATGCAGGATTTTTTTTCCTGAATAGTACCAGGTAAAGAAAATCTTAGCTGGTTTCGAAGACTCAGTCTAAAAGAAAATCCCTTGTTTTCAAATATGTGAAATGTCATCCATGTTTTCTTAGTCCCCAGTGCTGCAAACTGTCACAAATAGTTTTACTCCAAATAATAAGTATAAAATTTTGCAGTTGAAGATTTAGCAGACTTTCCAGATGAGGCTCTTCATTCTTTTCTGTAACAGTCTTGTTTAACCACCACTGAACTCTTGTGCTCATTTTTAAAGTAAACATGCAAGTCTCCCTGAAAAACAAGTGGAGTAAGAGCCACTAATCCAAACAGAGCAGCTTGAAGAAAGAAGTTCTTTAAATTGTAAATAATGCTACAGTTTCTTCATTAGTGTAATGAGTACTTGTATTTTTTTGACGGGGCTCTTTCTAGAGAGGATGAGGCTTTCAAAAAATTCTGTACCAAGTTGGAAACCTGTTGCACCCCTGGAAGTAAGAACTCCATAGGCAGGTTGTAATTAATCCACCTTGTCTTGAATTTCAAACACGAGGACATTCATACTGCACAATTACCAAACAGTGGATAAACGTTTTTGTACCTGGTGTCCCAGTAAAAGTAATAATGGCATTGCCAGGAACAGGTCACAGGATTTAAATTAATTGTGCCAGACTGCAACCCTTCCTACAAGAACCTTGTGTGAACTTCAGCTGGGGTCTTCAGCTAAATACACAATTTAAGCATTGGAGAGCAGTGAAAGCCTTGAAGAATTTGAAGCAGAGCCCCCAGCAATAAAGTGATTATTTCTGACCAGACACTGGTGATTAAACACACCCTGAAAAACTGGGAAAGCACTGCTGTTGCTGTGAGGTGGTGGTGGGGGCAGAAAATGCAGCAGTTTATCAAGAGATTAAAAAAGGAAAAAAAAAAACACATTAAGGCTGGAACCAACCAAGAAACAAATCCCAGGCCAAGACACATTTAGTAGCCTGGGGAAGTAACACCCCCAGAGTGCTGCAGTGAGCAAGTGAATGGCTTAGAACTGTCTAGAAAATGAAACACTTATAAAAGGAGAAAACATTGAATTTGTGGGTTGTGAAGAAAGGGGGGGGGATTATTTCTCAGAACTGATCACCTTCACGTCATGGACTGAGATCATCAAAAACTGAAGCTCTTGGCCCTGCCCATAGGACACCCTGTCCATGGCATTGACCTCTTACAGGAAAATTAGAATAAGGTCATTAAAATAACCTATGTGATTATGTGGTGATGAGTATTAATAGAAAGTACCAACAAATATTCATTTTGTGTGTTGTTAATATCTAACAAGTCGAGTGGGGTTGATTTCTAGAATTTAAAGCTGCCTTTGTTTATCTGCCCTCTAAATGCTCCTGTGGCAGCAGTCTCCTTTCCTCTAATTAGTACAGTTGTAGTCAATTAGAGCATGGTAAGGCACCTACTAAGGAATTTTATTATTATTAGAGAAGGAATTAAACAGCTAATCTTTAATATTACATCTAGTGTTTACTTATTCCATGTTACACAGGAGAAATGGGAAGTGTGTGGGCAAGATTTACAAAGTCTAGCGAGACTCATCTCACCTAATCCGAGAAGTCTCCATCACAGATCGAGCTAATCTCCAAGTCTCCTTTCATATCCATTGGAGGGAAATAAATTCTTCTGAAATTCTAGTCATTTGTCCTATCTCTGAGTGAGATGAGGTGACCCTTGAAAGACCCATTTCTGTCTCTTTGTCAAGAGAGCCCAGACAATGAGCTCCAAGGTGACAGTGTGCACCACGAACATCTCCACTGTGACAGGGGAATCTCACCCTTTGGCTCTTAGGGATGTCTGCTCCTGGAAGCTTGTCGAGACAGAGGTTTCCTCTTCTGTCTCTTCACAGGGAAAGCTACTAAAATATTGATTTAGACAGAGCAAGAAAGCCCAGCAAAATTACTTTTTGTCGTTTCTAATCTTCTTCAAGCAGCTCAGTTTTCGGAGTCGAGTAGATATTGATTAGTCATTAATAAGTCCTGAGTGAATGAGTTAAATGAGTTGTGGGGTTTTTTTCCCCTGGTTAAATTGTTCCCAGTCTCCCTTCTCCCTAAACCTTGACACACCCTACTCTGCTCCCCAGTTTGAATCCCATGAGATTTTTGTTTGTGTGGGAGGAATGCAGGTTTCTAGGTTGATGAAAAGATTAACAGGTTATTGTTAACATCAAGCAAATCAAGTGAGATTGATTTTTAGAATTTAAAGCTTCCCTTGTTTCTTTGGCTTCCTAATTCTAAAAGTAGAAATATTCTGTGGAGCAAAGGATGATGACAACACAATTTACACAGGGTAAAGGGAGAGGATGACCAATGGAATGAAATCCAGGCTCTTCTAGAAGTCACTGTCTCATAATGTAGGACAAACAGGCACAGAAAGAGGCAGAGCTGGAGAATTGGTTGTAGGGATTCAGGGAACAATGAAAAAGCCAGAAATGAGGCAGTGTGACTCCTGAGTCCGAGATTTCCTTTTCTCATGATTGAAATGCAATTGCTGACTGAACAGGCTGAACCTCAAGGACTGCAGTGGAGAAAACCTGCAATAAGTCTGGTCCCTAGAACAGGTCCTTGTCCCTTCCCCAGCATCTTTTGGCTGCTGTGAGCCCAGCACCACCCTAAAATCTAAAAAAAAAAAGCTGCTGCACCCCAGGCTTTGTTCCACAGAAGATGATTTGGGAAGCAGTGGGGAAAAGGACCACTACAACTGGCCAAAAAATACACAAAAGACAAAAAATACACTAAAAGGGAAAATATTTGCCATCAACTTCAAGCCTGTTGGAAGAAGATAACACAGATATGTAGGAGTGTACCTGTCATGGTGGCTGCTCTTGGGAGCACATGTGCTTGCATTTGCACTAAAATAGCTCCCAGACAGAGGAAGAAATAAATTTAAAGTGACAGCTGCTCGAATTCAAGGTCTAGTAAAGACTCCAGGGATGTATTCTTCTCCAGACTGCAGACAGATTAAAGGCATGGAACAAACACGAGTGGTTTACACTGGCTGCATGTTGCTGACTCAATGGAAAAAAAAAAAAAAGTTGTGTCCCTTTTGCACGTGTTCCAGCACCACCACATCTCCCCAGCCTGCTGGACAAATTAGGAACATGGTTCAAAGTGCCTCCATTTGCTTTAAATCTAAATTATGGTGAGCATGATGTGAAGGTACAGGTAGTAAAAGACACAGAATTGTGTAGAACATTTTCTGCCCCCTTCTCTTTTCTTCTTGGTCACCAGGCTTTGGATTCCCTGAGCAATTCCAGCTCCTGGAGCAGTGTCCCAGTCTGCTTTTCCCAGGACTCCTGAGCCAGATCTGTGTTCTTATCATGCAAATACACTGGAATGTGGCTCTGTTATTATGTGAGAGTGAAGAGAACACGTCCCAACTTGTCCCATTCTTATTCCTGAAACTGTGCTGGTTTTCTCTGAATTAATAGTTCTAAACACAAGGTGAAAGTGGAAAACTTTGGGGTGGAACCAAGTGGTTGTTCCTTGATGTAATAAAGAGATTGGCAGTTGGGTACCTGGTTAGTCCAGCATTAAAACCAATCCTTTCCTACCTAGGCCCAGAGAAAAGGACAAAATTGTTAAAGGAATTTCCTTGGGGTTTTTTGTAGGTTTTTTGTGGTTTTCTTAGTGGTGGTTGGGGTTTTTGTAGTTATTGTTGTTGTTTTTTGGTTGATTGGTTTTTTTGCTGTTATTGTTTTGGGGGATTTTTTGCAGTAGTAGGGAAAAAGCATTTTTATTTTCTTTGCTCCTACTGGAAATCTGAGACCTTTGAAAGCACCTGATGGGGCACCCTTGTTCTCACAAGCTTAAAACAATGGAGACAGATCAAATTCTGAGCTCCTCAGTCATGAACTGCTACAGAAATTTAACTGGCTTATGTTTGAGCCAGCTTGTTCTAGAATAGTTTATTTTGGTCAGGTTGCTTCACTTTGTAATTCTTGGGATTTGGGTTTCCTTGGGGCTTTTTTCCTGATAGATCTGTTTCATGGTAAGCCTTAAGTCTGCATTAAAAATATTTTCTTGGATCTCTATCCAAGTGTAATAATAACCAGTGGATGTTATTTCTTGCCTGTTATGTCCCAGCTTTTGTGTTTTGGGCCATGTGTTCATTGGAGGTATAAGTCTCTCCTTGCAGTGTGCAGCACTGCTTGCCTGTTAAAATAATGCACAAAAGTGAGAACTGGGGTTTTGAAAGGAGTTCAAGCAATTAGTGATCCTTCAGAAATAAAATATGTAATGTATTTTAAAATTCTAACAACTCTGATGCTTTTACTGGCATGAAACAATACAAGTCCCAGAAACAGACAAGTGAATGATAATGAAAATTTTAAAATTCGAAGTCATGATCACAGCTCAGTGTAAGCATATTATTTATCTGTTTGTTTAAATTTAATTTGCTCAAAGCACTTAGCTGGGACCACTGGACAGTTTTTTAAGTTTGTTTAATGTAAAATTACAGCAAACTTTTTGTCCTTAAAAATACTTTATTCTTCTGCAAATCTAAAGCTCCTGAGCTCAGTGTAATTAAACCCACTAACCACATTATATGTTGACAAACTAACATTGTATTTTATTATATCTAGGAAGGAGGGGAATTCAACATGCAGGCCACCAAAAGGAAATATCAGGCTAATGGTTTATGTCATTTGAAAGGGTTGTTGTGTGCCAAAGCAGCTCAGGAACTAGGAATGCACTCTGTCACATGGGGAGAAAGGATTTCCAAGGAAAAAACACAAAGTTAGCTTTATGAATAAAAAGCAATATATTGAAATTTTCAAATGGGAAAACATTGCACTTCAAAATACAGGTATGCTGTGCTCTGTGAGTTTTACTTGACAAAAGAATTTTGGAAATCAGTGAAGTCCAGTGTCAAAAATCCTGTAGCAGTCTGCTGACAGTCACAGGCTGCTCTAGCAGGATCTGTCCTGTAATAATTTACTTTTGTATTCTGTTCTGGTCCATAATGAAATGTTGTCATCAAATAGTGCTGCTAATGAACCTTGTCAGCATGTGTGTAAATAACAAATTATATTCGAGATGGTTGGAATACATCTTGATATAATTCAGCAAACACTTCAGCAAGCTTCTCACAGGAATTCCTGCTAAGTCTGCAATGGCAGTGCTTCTCAGTGTGAGGGCAGAGGCACAGCCTGGTCCAGCAGCAGAACACACAGAGTGTGTGTAAAAATGACAGTGAAGATGCAAGAGATGACCAAATGTTTTGCTACATCACCTGAAACTTTAAATCCATGCAGATCCTATCCCTGACACACCAGTCAAAACTGTTCTTAAGGGATGTTGCTAACTCTCCAGTTAGCCTCTTCCAGAGCTTAACTCTCCTTAGGGTGGCAAGTGTTTCTGGGGTATAATGTAAATCCTCTTTGCTGCAAATTAAGCAGATTATTTCTTGTCCTCCTCCAGAGGACACAGAGAACAATTGATCACCGTCTTTGTTGCAATAACCTTTGATAAACAGGAAGGCTCTCCTCACCTTTCCCCAGCCTCCTTATGTATCATCTAAACAAATCTTCAGGACTGTGATTTTTGGGAAAAAAAACCCTTCTCTTTCTTGCTCTCTGTTGGATATTCTTTATGTTCTTGCTTCTTTAAATGCAGCAGGAACCAAGCTCTCACTAGTAACAAGTAGAGCAGAATAATTACCTCCCTTGTCTTACACACAGCACTTCTGATCATATAGTCCAGAATGAGATTTTCTGGTTTTTTGAAAGTGTCATCTTATGGCCTGTGAACCGCTATAACCCCACATATTTTCTGCAGTGCTGCTCATTCATTTAATTCCTCATTTTGCTCTATTTGTTCTGCCCTTCCCGCCTGGACCTTTTTGAATGTGTCATTATGAAATTTTGTCTTATTTCAAACTCTCCCTCCCAAATTGACAAGGTTCTTTGGAATTCCAGAAAGCTTCCCTATTTCCATGTCCTAGTTTGGCATCAGCCAGGATTTTGTGTGCATGGCAGTAGCATATAAGGTGGCAGTAAAATAATTTTGTAGAGCTGGATGCATGACAGATCCCTGCAGGAATATGCTTGAAATGTCATCTCAGATTGACAGAAACCATAGTTTAAACATTGGATTTGGGGTTTTGGGGGTATTTTTCAGAGCCAGTTGTTTATCAGCATTGTGGTGATTTAATCCACACCTTTTGTAGGATATAACCAAGTTGCTTCTTGAAATCTATCTGCAAATTCAAGTACGTAAAATTTAAGTTTCAGTTTGAGGAGAGGAGAAGGAAGAAGTCAGAGCTGAAGGAAAAGGTCATTAAAAGGTCTGTTGACCTACATGGTCAACAAAAAAGAAGAAAAGAAGGTGTACTGGAGAAAAGGAGGATGAGGCCAAGCACAAGGATTCACAAATATTTTCTGGAAGAAGAGGAACAGAGGAATATTAAACAGTTAACAGACACTGTAGGTTGAGAAGTAAATGTGAAAAGAGACACAACTTTCTTTAGTCAGGAGGGAACCAGATTTGAAGAACAAAATTAATTTGGAAAGCAGAGAGATCACGTCACTAAAAGAGAAATTCTTGCAGAATTGCTGAACATCATGAGCTAAAGCAGGAGTGTGTTTGGGATGCCAAATCTTGCTTGTGGAAACAACTCCCTTTTGGATGGAGGAACAGAGAAAACAGAGCAGTAACCTCAGTGATAGGGCAGGAGGGGACCCTAAGAGGAGATTAAAAATGTGGATGGCAGGTAAAGAACCAGATGAAGGGAAAGAGCAGTAAGAGATAACAGATATTTATCTTCTCCATAAATAGATGTTGCTCACTATAGCAAACGTGGGAATTGAGATGGATTATGCATAGTGCAAGCGTAACTCACTTAAATTTTTCAAAGCTGTCTTGCTAGACCATGGAGATTTTAAGGAGTTTAACCCTTGAAAAGCTGTATTTGATTTACCACTTTGTCAAGAGCCCAACCAGCATCGTTTCCAGAGGAGGTGTTTAAAGTTGTCTGGATGTGTAAAGAATCAAAAACTTACTGGCTATCCACTCCTCGTGATGTGAGCCCCTCCTTTGTGTGCCACCCTTCTGTGTCAGAGCAGTCTGGGATTTCCCTGCACATTTCCTGTCACTTAAATTCTGTGTAATCCAGGGTGACAGCACAGTGGGGTGAGCCAAGCCCAGGTAATTGGATGCTCCTGTGCACAAAAAGCACCTTTTACTGCACAGTGCCTCTCATGTGTGAATCATTCTGTTCTGCTCATGCTTCCTTCGCTCTGCATCGCTTTGTTGCTCAAGGGTGTTTTGTTCTTACTTAAAGAAATCCACGTCCACCTTCCTTTTGATGCTTTGCTGTAATTCAGTTGTGTTTAAGAGCTGAAATGTAAAGGGTGGTGTTTACACCACTTAATCGGTGGCTTGTCTGCAGTTTCTTCTGTCTTCACTCAGAGTCAGGATTAAAAACAAGGAGATGAATTTTCTCGTGTTCGGGTTTGGTTGTTTATTAAATCTTATCTAAAGTGCAGAGAGTTCAGCTAAAAGTGAGCATAATGGAGGTGAATTTAGCTGGTTACAAGGTTTCTTAAAGCTAAACAGTCCAATAGAGAATTAACACCTATATTATTTATAATTGTGACCCTATAACCAGACTCCTGTGACCCTCAGTGCAGCACTGACTGTCCAACCAAAAACTTCTACCTGAAATCATGAAGAAAAAGGGAGAAAAAGACAGAAAGGAGACACTACCCAAAATCCTCCATCTTGTCCCATACCTATTATTATACTATAAAACCCTCAAATTTAAAACCCTTCACCATGTGAAATCACACACTTCTATTTAACTACATGCCCGTGATTTTAACTCCATCACTCAAATTTGGAGCCTTCTCCAAAGCCTCAAGCCACAAGCAGTGTTCTCCTGGGGGTCAGTGTTAGAAAGCACAGAAAGCTCAAAAATTCCACGTTTCTGGGGTCCAACACTGAAAGAGTTGCCTCTTAATTTCAGCTCCCTGAAGCTTACCTTTGGGTTGGGTTTGCTTTCTGGGGCACCAGTCAGCACAAACTCGGTCTCTGTGCATAAGTAGCTGTAAGAAATGTAGATGCCCTTCAGGCACACACACACAGGGGCACACAAGGTTCTCGAAGAAAAGGGAAATAAGGAAGGGAGGCTGAGGTCAGACCTCACCAGGGTCTGCAACGTGGCCAGGGACAGGACCCAAGGGAATGGCTGGAGCTGTGTCACAGGAGGGTTAGGCTGGATATCAGGAAAAGATTCTTTCCCCATAGAGTGGTTGGGCACTGCCCAGGCTCCCCAAGGAATGGGCACGACCCCAAGGCTGCCAGAGCTCCAGGAGCATTAGGACAACACCCTCAGGCACAGAGCCAGCAGCTGGAATTCCATGATCCCTGTGTATCCCTCCCAGCTGAGGGCATTCCATGATGCAGGGATGTGGTGCAGCTTTCACACGTGTATCCTGCAAAGGGCCTTACTAAATGCCACACCAGAGTGTGGGTTGTAAAATGTATTACAATGTCTATGAAAACACAGGACTCAACTTCCCAGACATTACTGAACTTAGATATGTTATTACATTTTTTTGGTAAGAAGCTCATAATCTTCTTCTTCTTTTTTTTTTTTTAATCTGTGAAATAACCACAATATCAGCCCGACAGTGATAAATGTGTTGCTTTCTTGCTGCCAAACTGAGAGTTCTGAGAGTCTGCAAACTGAATGTTATTACAGAGAATCAATATGTGTGGCCCCAGTTCTAATCTTCAGAATAGATAACTGTCAAAGCCTGCATTTAATTTCCTTCCAAATATTAAGCTATTTTAGAGTGATCTTCGTAACAGATTACATTGCTGTAAACATTACTGGGTAAAATAAATGAGTCATTCTTTAACTTTACCATTCTTTGTTATTTTTGTGATATTATCTACAGTGACTGCCTTCAGCCCTAAACTTTTATCCAGAAACATTGTGGACTTACACAAATAACTTCAGCCTTAGCTAGGTCCAATCTCAGGGCCAAAATCACCAAACTTTTCATTCTTAGCCAAGCAGGGGGCTTAGGAGCATTGTCTAAATTTTTTTTTCAGCAAGGAATAGCTTGGAGTTCCTCTAAAATAATTTTCTGGGTCCGGAGAGGCTGTGGATTCCTCATCCCTAGGAGTGTTCAAGACCAGATTGAATTGGTCTCTGAGTAACCTGGTCTAGTGGAAGGTGTCCCATGGTCCCTTCCAAAGCAAACCATTCTGTGATATTTGCTGAAAAAGCAGCAGAGTGGGACACAAGCAAGCCAGGAAGTTTTTTGAGTGCCCTAATGGTAGCTGCCTGATACAGGGGATTGAGGAATCAAGGAGAGAAATTCTTTGCTGGACCTGATGCTTGTAGACATGAAAAAATGGTCTGGAGTGTGAAGGCTGGGTCAGTCTTGGATTTGGGGATCATGCAATGGAGGGATGGATTTTGGGAGGGGGGAACTGGGCAGAAAGAGCCTCTGAAGCCCTGAGTAGCCTCCCAGGCTTCAGCAGAGTGGGCTTTGGCTGTTCAGGAGCTGCTGAAATAAGAATAATGTAGAAGATGGTTCTGGAGAAGAATTCTGGAGATTTCAAAGTTTTACCTTCTCCAGGCTCCAGAATGAACAGAAAATCAGATGAGAGTGGCAGAAAGCCTGCACGGATGATCAAAAAGCTCTTGGCTCAACTCTAATATCAAAAATAAGTATACAGAAGGTGAAAGAAGGGACAAGTGACCCCACAGGAAAGCAGAGAAGCTGTTCAATAAGCCAGTGTAGGATAAGGAAGCCAAAGCTCAGCTGGAGTTGAATGTAATGGAGGATGGGAAAAGCAACGTGTGCTGGCAGCGAGAGGAAGACAAACTGAGGGCCCACTGCTGAATGACAGCAGGCAGGTGGTGACAAAGAGGAAGGTGGTAAGAAGGAGGATTTACAGCACCAGAGCTCATTAGATTCACCTCAGTCCCTGGGAGGATGCAGAGCAAATAACCCTGTAAAGCATTTTGAACCACATGAAGGACAAGAAAGTGACTGTGAGTAGAAAGTCACTGTGAGTGAAAATAAGGATGATTTTATGGAGGTGAAATCATGTTTGATCAACCTGATGGCTTTCCACAGTCACAACTAGATCACTGGATGAGGGAAGAAGGGTGGATTTTGTTTATCCTGACCTGAGTAAGGCTTTCAGTGCTTACTCTGTACCACTCCTACAGATGAATGGATGGATTACAGCCTAGATTAGTAAATTGAGAGCCAGGTAAACTGCCAGATTTAAAGGATTGTCCTAGAGGCAGAAAGTTCTACTGCAGACCACTTAGCATTAAAAGGAGATGCTCAGAGTGCTGGTAGGGCTTACCCTAGGGAAGAGAAGAACTGGGGGGAATTAAAAATAAATAAAATAGCTGGGAGGGTAGTAAAGAGGGAGTAAAGGAAACAGACAGGCTGTCCAACAGGACAACAGGCAGGAATGGAAATACACTGGATTCAGGTCTAAGCACAAGGAAAAACTTTCATGCTCTGATGGTAAATGACCACAGGTCTCCATCCCTGGATATATTCAAAACTCATTTGGCTGAGAACCTAAACAACCTGCTCTAACTTACCCAGGATTTGGGGGGTGGAGGCAGTGGGTGTGATGTGGTCATGATCTCCAGAGGGTCCATTCTATCCTCAGTAATTCTTTGCCTCTGTGAATTACAGAAAAAAAAAGCAGTTCTTAATAAAGGTGCTTGACAGAGCTGCTAGGATAAAAAGACAAGACTGGAATGCAAGAAAGAACTCAGCACATTTAGATAATGGACCATTTATGCATTTTTAGGGAGAAGATGGGAATTCATGTTTTGCTGGAAGTGGTGCATTATGCCCCTATGGTTAGTTGACCAAAAGATATTAGGAGTAGGCTGATACATGTAATTTGATGAAGCTGAATGAATTAAAATGTGGTCTACACTGTATCTTTCTAGTTCATGTATTAGATTTCAAAGTCAGCTCTTTCCTTTTACAAGCTTTTCATGCTGCATATATCCTAATCATTAACTTTCTAATTTAACACTGTGCAGTACAGTGTCAAATTGGTTTTATGTCCACAGCTTCCCTCTGTGATATGTTACCGCTGTGAAAAATTCTGCCAGATTTGATAGGAAGACTCTCCCATGTGTGAATCCCACTGAGTGAAACTCTCCTTAATTAAATCATAACAGTCCAGCTGGCCTGCTCCATCTCGCCTTAATGGTGTCCTCTCTTACCCTCTCTGCATTTTTTTTCACTCTTGTATTTTCCTTAGTACAAAAGACAGGTATTACACATGAATCTTTCTAAACACGTCCTTGCTTCCAGAAGTGTGCTGAATACATATGCTAATATTGGCCCATTTTTTGGTACTTGCCTCAGGATGCTGCAAAGCAGGTTTTCTCCTTTTGCACAGTTGCTTAATCTTCAAATGCTCTAATTTTTTTTCTTTTATCTTCTTTTTCCTTTTCTTTTTAAGTACCAGATCTGGCAAGATTCCAGTTCCTTTCAGCAAGTTTTGTTTTCTAAAATAATAACAGCTGTTCCTGGGAAAAGTGGCTTGTTTTAATGATTCCATCTTTTCACTAATTCCCATGGGTGTCCTTGTTTCTCACGTGGCTGAAATTCTGCTGCCAGTGATGCTGATATCGTGATTACTTCTGAGCAGTCACGGGCCATGTGCTCTTTGTCAAAACCTTATGCAACCTGGTGAAAAACAAACTTGTTCAAAACTATTATGGGCTTGCTGGTGATAAAAACAAAGTGGGTATATAAAGTTCCTTTGCATTATGATGATGACACCTATACAAGGCACAGCTATAAGGCAGAGATAAAATTTCATCATTTTTATTCGTGCCTTTCCTTCTCTTTGGACAAATTTAAGCCTGGGATTATAATATTAAGTATGCTTATCTCTTTCAGTAATTGCAGCAATTCCTCTTAAATTTTTGGTGCTTCCATGTAAATTTTAAGTTTTTCTAATATAACATGTAGCTGGGGAATAGGTATTAGAAGGCAAATGATCAAGTAGGTCAAGAAGATTGATTGTTTTCTGTCATGGTCTTTATTTCACTCCAGAATATTCACAAAAAAAAAAAAAAAAAAAAAAAAAAAAAGCTATAATCAATTTTAGAATGTGCTTTTATATGGAGATTGTGTTTGGACTTGCAGGGATCTATATGTAAATAAAGCCCAGCAGCTCCTTAGCATTCAGTTTACATTTTCCTCTAAGTCACTCCGTGCACAAGCTTAGTTCTGTACCCCTGTGCCTCTGCTGCTTCTTGCAAAAGTGTTGGCACACTTTTGATTTTTGCAGACTTATATCTCACTTTCTCATCTCTTTCTCCCTAAGCTGTGCATTTTAAACTCTCTTGCCTCACATTTAATTTCCTTCAAGACTTTCATCAGTCGATAATATTTCTTTGGTCTGGCTTAGTTTATGAACATGTTGCATTTGAGCTCTCCTGTGTGATGTGGCCATCCGGATATTATAGAAACAGAGAGAATACAAATCAGCTGGAATTACACATGGACCTGGGAGCTGGAGTTAATTAAAAATATAACAAAAGCTTCATGAGTGCTGTTTAGAAAATAGGAAGCTTTCTGGAAAATCATTGTAGCAGAGTACAGAGATGCAGGGGTGTATTTGAACTCCTTGTATTTTTAATTTAGAGTAGATGGCTTAAAGAAATATATAAAAAAAAAAGAAGCAGTGATGGGGAAAAATTGCCAAAGTACACAAGTGACTTGTAGAGTACATTGCCTTTTACTTTGGATTACACCAGCTAAAACCATTGTGACAGCCCAGAGGAGATGCTGCTTTTCAGGATATTTCCAAGATAAGTAGATAATACAATTATATTATATTATTATATTATGTTATTTTAATGTATTATTTCAGAGATAATCAAAAATGTTTCCCAAAATCAATGTTTACAGAGCTGGCACAAGAAATAATTGTGTTGCCTTAACTATAAGTAACAATTATATTAATGTTTTATGGCACTGAAAAACAGCTTCATAATTTGTGTTTCCTTTAGACTAGGAAAAACACTAATTATTTGCAGAGGTAGTTATGTTATGGAAGAAGAATTTACCCAAAAATCACATTCTGGAGCTCATGCCTTATAGACCTAGGTAGGTACAAACACAGAATTTGGAGGTAGAGCTGAAATTCCAAGTAATAACTAACAGCATTTGAAGTGTGTATATCTTTAGTGAGATATTTCCCCATTCTGAGTTATCTCAAAGTGCCTTTTAGCTCGATAAATGTGACTTCAAAAGCTTTATGAAGGAAGAATTTCCCCAGGGGTGCTGGTTTTACCTCACATTCTCCTTGTGAACCACTCTGGGGATTTCTCAAACAGAGTTACTGCCTGGAATATTCTCTTTTCCAGCTTCACATCCTTCATTGCCTGCTCTTGAACACCTTCTGGAACGTTTCAGCTGCAAATAAAATTAATTTAAGTTATTCGATTCTATCAGGCCGTGCTGTAACACTACACTGTGTTGTACTCTTGCCTTTTCAGAACCAGAGGAGCTTTCACAGTAGAGGGTTTGGAAGATGGATTCTTCCAGGCTGTAAATACAGGGTTTAAGAATCCCTTGTTTATTGTCTGAACACAGATCAATCATGCTCCTAATAGAAGCAAGAAATATGTTTTCTCTCATCAGGAAACACCGTTTCTGGTTAAAGTCAGATTCTTTGCACTGTGTGATGGACAGGTGCCAGAGGAAGATAATATATAACACATCCCATCCATTTTCATCTTCTTAAAGATCATAATTTCAGAATATACAATGGCAGAGAGGCCAGGAGCTGGGTACAGCCATTGCTGAGGCCAACATCTGGCACTGCAGATGCATCTTCATTAACACTTCAGTTCATATTTGTGATACTGGAAAGGCAGAGCAGAACTGGCTCTGCAGATCTCAAAGGAGAAAATAAAGAGCAGAACCAATAGCTGAAGGACCAGCTGTATTTATATCTACATTTCAGAAGATAATTAGAATTGATAAGTAAAAAATAAATGTATAGAATAATTGTATAGAAATAGATGTATAGAAAACAAAATAAAAAGAAAGCCACACCAGCTTATTCTACTTAATACACGTGTGTGCAGTCCCTGAGGGATAACACAGAGATCAGTCTGTCATTTGAAAGAATCCTGTGGGAAATGGACTCACAGGAAGCAGCATCTGATGCTCACATATGTCTTGAGCAGAAGGAAAGGGATTTCTGTGTGTATCCAAAGGTATGAAAATCTGAACTTTCTCTTAACTCTGCTGTTCCAGTAACTTGTGAGAAAATCTCCAGTTCTCTATCACTACTAGAGGATCCAAGCAGAGTAAAAGCTGAATTTGATTCATTCTATTAAAAACGTATTTTCTGGGCACTCTGAGTGTTAATCAATAGATTAGATGATTTTTGAAAGCTAACAATTATCTGGAGTTCGAGAATCAAACATGGAGAGGCTGAATACAAGAGCCATATTTGACCTGGAACATGTTAGGTGCAGTGTTTCTATTTCACAGGTACAGGATATATTTTGTGATCATCCAATCTGCTCTGTGCATATTCACACACATTTCTCCCTGTAACAAGACCCTGACTCCTGACAGAATGTGAACCACCTTTAGAGAGACCTCACCTATTGATTTAAAGGTATCAGATGAGAGGTAACACAGCACAGGCCTTGGCCATGTCCTTTAGGAGTTATAAATCATGGTTTATTCCCTGTTTTCATTTCTTCAAACTGCTGGATAATGACAGGGATGTGTCAGATGCCCTTGCTGGGTTAAAGAGCCATCTAATAAATTTCTATTCATTAGATTCTGACCAAACCACCTGTAAGTTCTCGTTGTAGTTCCTTAAGTTTTTGTCCTGTTCTCCAGACCAGTTATTGCTCTGACTGTTCCTCTGTGAACCAGTGACAGTTTTGAAGGGCACATGTGGAAGCTGAGTCAAAATAGCTACAAAGAAATTCTCTTTTTCTCTTCAGTGCTTTTCTGTTATCAAATATTTTGTCATCCATCCCAGTGGTGTTCAAGAGTTTGCCTACAGAAATTTCCAGTCTGTCCAGGGCCAGGTCTCTACATATGATTTTTTTTGTTCCTGTAGGAATAACACTGGGATTTATATTATTTAAAGTATCTTGGTGTGCCATCCAAATATTTCACAGCTCTGTGATCTGCTCACGGGGCTTTCTTGATTATCACGTCTCAATGTTTATGTAACTGAAAACTTTCCAGGAACAAATGTATGTTTACACTATCATTATGTGTCTGTATCATTGTAAAAGAAGATTGTATGTATACAATAGAGCAGTATTTATAGGACAAGTCTCATTGCAATTATTTGGTGCATTCACATTAATTGCATTGAGACTATCAACTTGACAAATTCAATTTGATTTAGTGTGTGCCATTCTGATTTTTCATGGTGCTCCTGTTTTTAAGTTTTTTATCTGAATGTTAGAGGCACAAAGCCGGAAGTCTAAAAAAGTCTGATTATATTATATCAGCAATACAGTCTCCATTATGATTCCTCTTTGTAATCTTGTCAGAGAAAGATATCAAATCCCTTTGACATAATCTGCTTTCCATTAAGCTGCACTCTCCTCATTAGGCTTGTGATGAGTTTAAGCTGTTGCCACACAATGAGAGGAATATCTACAACAAAGCAATAAATAAGAATACAGAAGGAATTGGGGGTTGGCCTGTTTGCTTCTGCTTCCTGACGGATTTCTATCCCCTCGCTTGTGACACTTGGTTGTGACTTTTGCTTTTGTGTTCAAGTCCAATAGTTGTGTTTTGGGAATCACAGAATGGCCTGGGTTTGAAGGGACCTTCAAGATCATCTCGTCCCAGCCTCCTGCCACACAGGGACACCTTCCACCAGAACTCAGAGCTCCATCCAACCTGGCCTTAACATTTTCAAAGAGGGGGGCATCCAGATAATAACTAAACAAATAGCTAAATAATAAATAAATACACAGATAAATGAATCTGATCTGTTTAATTATTATTATTTGTCTAGTGGCTGACAGTCTGTACCACACACAACAGTGGCTGGAACATCCACAGAGGACTGGGAGTTTTCTATGCAGAATCTGCTCCAGAAATCTGATTCTGATGATGCAATTCCATAATTGTTGGAAAAGAAGATTTTCCAGCTCTTGTAGAAAGGCAGGAGCAGAGCAATGGTAAATTTATTGCTGGATCTCTGAGTAGGGATTATGGAGATCCATGACAAGAGCCAGGAAATCTCCAAGGCACTGGCAGGACAAGGCAAGGTCAGGGTGATCTCAGCACAGACACAGCCACCTCCTGAATAATTCAAAATTATAGATAAACATCTCATGGAGCAGAAAGGGGAAGAGCCCACAATATGAAGTGCTTTTCCTCTGAAATATGTGGTCTTTGCCAGCATGGCTTTCTTATTATTTTCATGCATATTTTTCCAAAGGATGATGAACATTTTGGGCTCAACCACCAAATTATAGTGTTTAAACTGACATGATTCTATATTATTTTTAAAAATAATTTATTCTTGTCTTAACTTTTCTATTCATTCAGATAACACAAGTAACAAGAAAGTTTATGTAATTTTTGTTTATTTTTAAGCCCTAAGAAATTAAAGGGTTCTAAGAATTTAGGAAATTTACCCCTCACTAAAAAAAAAAATCGATTTCCAGTTTCTCTGAACAAAACAAGAACAATCTTATGCATATATATTTGTATAAATTCTGCTGTGATTAGAGAATGTGTAATTAGAGTATGTACGTACATATAGGGAATTTTGCAATGTTAATTTATAAAGCTTCAGAATTGACTTAGGAATTTATTCCCATGGGCAAGAAACCAGCGCCTGCAGCCCTCTGAAATGTCCTCAGTGTCTCTCACCGTGTCACTAACTGACAGGAGAATCCCTTTCCAAGTGATCTTACTCTGTAGAATCTCACACATTTTTGTTTCAGAGGTAAGTGCGAATGTCTGTCCAATAGGAAGGAATTCTTCTCATCTCTCCCTCCCTCTAATTTGATGTGAAACGTCAAATGATGCATGAGGACCTTTTGTTAGAGCAGTGCTTTGGCTTTTGAAAGAAAAACATTTGATCATTCTTATAGAGTCTTTTAAATTTGTGTATTCAGGGGGATTTGTAGTTACACCAGCTTGGGGTTTGCTTTTGTTAGGTGCTATTTTTGGGCAGTCAGGCAAAGGTTTTCTGATTTAACCATTTGCTGTCAGCTCAGAAGAGTTTATTTGCAGAGGAAGCTTTAGGGGTTTGATTGATTCACCTTTGAAAAAACATTTCTGATGATAATTTGCATTTCCTTCTTATTTGTCTTGAGGACCCATTGGCTGTTATCTGTTATCTGCCTGGCATTGATAATGTGCTCTCTCTGCTGGACAACACTTCATTACAACTCTTAATCATAATCTTAGTACAAAACAAAGCTCTCTGCAAAGCTTTAGAAGCCTTATAAATATCCTGCAACACATGCAGAGGACTGCATTACGTGATGCATCTTCCATTCAGGAATTCTTTAAGTGGATTGTACTTCCTGCTCTTGACCTCTGTGATGGGGTCACAGATCCCTGACAAAAATTTATGTTCAGCATTGTGGTGGCTGCTCCCATGTGCCATACACAGCACGTGCATTGTGCTAATGTTACAAGCAGATTTCAAATTACCGAGCTGACAACAGATGGATGGCTTCTGTGGAAGAGCAGAAAGCAGCAGAGTGGTTCAGAAGATGCTATCTCTTTCCTGAAATATTTATCTGTTCTTAAAGGCAGTGTAAATCAGAATTGTTGAACAGAGGCTGTGAGTATTACTAGATTTGTGTTATTATCTCTCAGGATTTCTTCTCCCATCAACTCCAAACAAGCCTATTTTTTTTGTTGTTGTTGGCTCGAAATTAAAGAAGATTATCAGTCTTATCACATTAGAGCTGTTTCTTTAATCCACCTTTTATTGTTGGTACCAGGCCTCACTGATTTTTTCCCTTGCAACACCCTGGAGCAGTGTGGATATTTCCTTGTGCAAGGTGTGTTTTCAGTCAGCTGTGTCCCACTGTTCCAAAGCTGCTGAGCATCTGAGCCATTATTCTGAATACTACAGAAATGAAAACAGTATTATCATATTTGCTTTTGTTGTTGTTGTTGCTGTTGTAGTTCACCTTTAGATAAGAGTGCTTCTAAGAAAAATTTTGCTGTGTCTGATGATGCTGGACCTCAATTATCTTTGCAATTCAACATCTGTCGTGATTTTTCTGATGTTTTACTTGTGAGCCACATGCATAAATAAATAAAGATTGTGTACAAGGCAAATACACTGGTTTATTTTGTTCACCTTAAAGGTTTTGCCAAATGGATTCTCTGGTGTTTTTTTATGTGCATTTAGTGGGAAGTGGGAGCCACTCAGTTCAGCATTTTAATGTGAATAACTCATACTCCATCTACTGAACAGCACTGGAGTGAACATTTGTCTGTTCCTGACTCTGTATTCAGTACCACAGTTTTCCCCTCACAATGGCAGATGTTTGTGTATTGGGCACAGAGCTTTTTTTTTTTCCCATATATTCCAAAGAATACTCACTTGAGTTCGGGATTAAAAAGTTCAGTTTAAGGGATTTATTCACTCAGGAAGCCCATAGTAATTCTTAACCTCTCTCAGAATCATTTATGATTTTGTACTGGATTTGGAGGTGCTATTTTTGAGTATTTCTTTCTTTATCTACCTTGATTACTACATGCATTAATAGAATGAGGTAAATGAAAGAAAACAATGAGGAAGAAAAGAGACATTTATTCAGTTGTTAACTGCCACTTGCTAATGAGTGTAATGCATGTTTTGAGTGGAAGGGTAAGAATTTCTCCAGTCCTGTGCTGAAGCTCCTACCATCAGATATCCAGAGGTGATGCCTTCTTTAGGTATCACTTTTAGAAGAGAAAAGGAGACAAGCTATTTTGCTTAAATCCTTAAGGTATAAATGGGAGATTTACAGTAGTGCAGGATATGCTTATTTCTCAAAGTGTATTTTAAATCACTAAATCAGTCATGGACAAACCTGGGAATTTTACTTTAAACTGAGTGATGAGAAATATTCTATATATGTATTCCTGACAACTGCCTCTCTGCAGAGGTGCCTCTGACCCCTCTCTCTGTATTCTGTAAACATTAAAACAGAAGATAAGCTTGTGATAATGAATATGGACACAATTCTTTAAGCATGTTTTAAATGGTACAAGTACTTTCTGCATTAGAGACTCTGGCTTGACAGGGAAGCAAGTTAGGAGATTATTTAGCTGCTGGTGTGTCCTACACCAATCCCAGATTCGCAGGGTTTAAGCTGGCTGCTGTCCTCACTTGCCCTGCAGCCCCAGTGCTGGGAGAAACCAGCACACTGCTCGATACTGCTGCAATTTCGTTTTTGTTCGGTGGCAAGGGCAGAAACCCCAAGGGATAAACCGATCCCGGTGGTTGCTCCATGACCTATATCCCCTCCCCAAACCCCGCTCAGTCCGGCATTCTGGATCCCCCCCCTCAATCCCAGTGCTTCACTCATGACCCCACATCTCCCCCTTCTCCCCAGCCTCTTGTTTTGAGTCTGAATTCCTCGAGCTGCAATTATTTCCCTGGATGTGAGTGCGTGCTCCTTCCCCCCGGACAGCGAGCAGCACCACAGAACCCAGATCCTGTGGACAGGGATGCTGATGGATGGGTGGACAACAGATGAATGGATGGGTAGGCAGATAAACAAATGGATGAATGGATGGATGCATGGATAGGCAGATCTATAAAGATTCGATAGATAGATAGATAGATAGATAGATAGATAGATAGATAGATAGATAGATAGATAGATAGATAGATAGATGATAATAAAGAAACCTGCCTCTCTCCGGGGTTTTATCCCTTCCCAAGCGGCCCCGCGATGCTGCCGAGCCCGGGTGTTCCCGGTCCGGCTCCTTCCCGTGACTTGCAGATTTTCCGCTGGGTTTTTTCCTTTGTGGCTGCTGCTATCTGGTGGGAAAATGTGGGAATTGCAGCGGCCGGAATCCAGCCCGCAGCCTCTGCCTCTCCCCGGGCAAGCTGGACTTGCTGCTGGTCAATAAACAGCATTTAAGTGATCCCAAGGAGTGTCCGAGTCTCATCTGGTCAAGACCGACCAAAAAAAGTGGGTAATAGTTTTATATATGACAGGTATACAGGAACTACGGACTGTTTTCTATTACCCCTCCCCATCATTAATGCAATCCAGGAGTTTTAATATAAAAGTATTTTTTTCCCCCGCTCCCAAATGTATGAACCTGGCAGTAGGAGTATCAGGACATCAGGATTGTGCTTCACCTATCCAGATATAAACTCTTTGGAAAATAAATTAGCTGTCATGCACTTCAGTGGTACCTGCTAAATGTGCTGGGTTTGTACCCGTTTACTTTATATATTTTCACTAGGAATGGTGTTTGTGCATCTGTCTTGAAACTGGTTTTCAGTTTTCTCTGCCAGTGTGTTCCCTCCTTTAGAAAATGTGATACAGATATGAGTACCTGTCTGTTGCTTAAACAGTGAATAAACTCTTTCTGGATTTCTGCCTACAGAATGGATGGTTTCTTTTCTGAAGAGTTTTCTGTAAGTCTCTTTAATTTCAGAATATCTGCATACTGTTGGTCAAAAGCACTGAGCATATCAAAGGATCATCCAACATAAAGACAGCTTTTCGCTGCCCAGTTTTGTCAAAATACAAAAGTATCAAAAATAAAAGAAAAGACAAGATACAAGGGTACAAGAATCTAAACTGCTTTGTGTAAACAACGACCCAGGTAGTTCAGTGGTAACTCTGTATTCTGGGGGTGGTTTAGTTTTGTGTCAGAGGTCCAAGGGCCATCCCAGAGGATGCCTGGCTTGCAGCTGGTACTGGAATCAAGTGGGAGAAAGTGCAAAAGCTGAGGACAAAAGAAGTTAAACAGAGGGCCCCAAACCCCTTTGCTTCCACAAGTATCCTCCCAAAAAAAGACACCTCTGCTGTTTCAATAAAGAATTATTGTAGACAAGTAAAGAAATTATAAAAGAAAAGCCTCATAAAATCAGGCTAAATTAAAGTTAGCCTGTCACTTCTAAGTGCAGTTTGTAAGTTCCCACATGAAAACAATCTTGGTATGAAAGGTTTGTTAACATAACAACTTATTTCTGGGTGTAAAACAAGTGTACTTGTGTAAAAAATACAGTTTGTCCCAAGAGAATCCACAAAATAAAAATGTAAACACTTGAACCTTAGCATGTACACACAAAATCACCTTGTGACCAACAAATGAAGTAGTAGGAAAACTAATACCCAATTGGATTCAAACACGAGGTCTGTAAAAACAGATAAAAATGCATTATGTGAATAAAGAATGGGCTTTTCCCACATGAAGAAAATGAGGTCTCAGCTGATTTATTTCAACAAAACATAAGCCAGATTTCCCTTATTCTGGGGTTACACAGCTCTTCCCACATAGCTGGATTTGGTTTAGAAATAATGTTGGCCACTTATTTAACTGCTGAAGTGGCCACTGTGTCTTCAGAAGCCCTGGACATGGATTGAGGGGTCCATAGCCTGAGGGATCCACTCATGTTGGTGAGCAATCATAACTCCCTTGGTCTCTGTCTCCTTTGAAAACCTCAGTTCAGAACTTGTGTTTTCCTTCCAGGCAGTGACCAGGCTGTGCTTGAACCCCTTCTCCACTGACCTTCACTTTAGGTAGCACCAGGCCAAAATTTTTCAGAGCTGATCTCAATATGTTCATGCCACCCAAGGGTTACAGGATTCAGAACCTGGCCTGCAGAAGAGCCAAACTTGGCATCAGGAGATGGAAAGTTGGGTACTGGACACTTCTTGTTACTCTGGCTGAGATAGAAGGGTTCCTTCTGGTTTGCTGCTACCTTCTGATAATCTTTTTGCTCTCCCATGGGAAAGCAAGGAATTCTGAGGAAGAAAGGTAGAAATGGGGAAATCTAAGTCTTAAGCCAGAGACTGAGAACTGGAGAAAGACCAGTGCAAGCTTGAAGGATCATAAATGCACTTTATTCCTACTTAACTCTTTTGTTTCTTCCTTCTTTGTCCATTTTGGCTCCTTTCTGATCCATGCACCTGCTTTGACTTCAAACTGCATTTGCTGCCCTTCCTGCTTCTCCACAGAATTCCCTGTACCCTTTTCACCCTGGTGGATTGGACCCCAGTTTCCCTTTAATGCCTACTGTGATTCTTACAGGTGTCACATCAACCAGCCCCTCCTAAGCTGTTCTCAGGATGGATCCTACATGTGTTTGTTTGTCCTTACCCTGCTTGGTCATCTTTGTCAACCAAACAGCTTTATGTTTGTCCTCTCTTGGTCCATCTTTCCCTGCACTAACCACTGCTGTCCCCTCCTTCTGCTCTCCCCTCACTTTCAAATTTGCTTCTCAGCTAAATCCCTGTTTCCTTGCTCAGATGACCAGACAGATTTCCAAAATTTGCCTGTCCAAAGCCAACCTCTTCCCATATCCCTTCCTTCCTTTAAGACAAAATGTGCTATTTCTCTTCTCAGGACAGCATATATTCAGCCTAGTTCTTATTTTCTTATTATAATGCTCAATTGTTCAACTTCAAACACTTTCAATTCCTATCTTCGGGTAGCCAATCATAGAAATATTTCTTCACAAGCCTGAAAATTCTTGTTCTTGTTAATGAAATGCCTGTGTGGCACTTCCATCCCTGAAATGTCTTTTTCAAGGCTTTCCAAACTTCGCTGAGAAAATCATCCTGTTCTCTGTTGCTTCATGAAAAACACACAGAAAGCCAAGGCTTACTGAACTTGAATTACCTGACAACCTTGTGCTGCTTCATTGTTGAACATTTGAGTTTCCATTTGAATCTCTCTCCTCTGAGCCAACTGAAGGAAACTGGAGAAGGAGTCATAAATAAATGCAACAGAAGAACGTGGGGGAAAAAACCTCAGTAGATGATACTTGCCCCACAACTTCTAGAAATTGAAATATTATTCCTTGGCCATTTGAGACCTTGGAACATAAAAAATCTGAGTGGGTTTAGGGATTTATGAAGAAAGTTTTCGCATATTTGACCTAAGAGTGAAATTGAATGTGGAAAAATTGGATCCCACCAATCACAAAGTTTACAAAGATGAAAACACTTACTTGCCTTCAAAAGGCATTCGTGCAAAGCAAAGTGTTGCAGCTGAGAGGATTTATTTCCAAATGAGAAGTACTGAGATTGTCATGGATAGAGAGGAGAGAGAGGAGAATTTGTTGCCTTTGAAGGATGGAAAAGATCTAAGCACACACAGAATCACAGAATGGTTTGGATTGGAAAGGACTTCAAGATCATCTTGTTCCAACTTCTTCCCATGTCAGGGACACTTCCACTATCCCAGGTTGCTCCAAGCCCTGTCCAACCTGGCCTTGGACACTTCCAGACATCCAGGGGCAGCCACAGATGCTCTGGGCAACCTCAGGGCCTCACCACCATCCCAGAAAATAATTTCTTGCTAAGATCTAATGTAAACCAGCTCTCAGATAGTCTGGCTGGTATCCTCTGTGCAGAATTGCCTTTGGAGACTGGAGAAGGCAGAATGTGTCTAAAAATACATATGAACTCAGACTTTTGAAGCAGGGAGTTTTCCTTTATTCTTTGAAGTTGGAAGGTTCACAGGGAGGTTTTAGAGCAGATGGACTCATGAGCTGGTGTCATTAGAAAGGAAATACTGCTACCTAGGAAGAAATATGTTCTCCATTGTGTCTGAGGAGCAGCAGCATTTCTGCCTCAATCAAAACACTGAAGTTCTGACTTTAAAGGAGTCACTGGTCCAAGGGGAGATCTGTCCACACAGCAATACCTGCAGGCTCATCTTTAAGATATTCATTGGAAATCTATTGCAGCTTACCCAAGGAGGAGCAGAGGTTCGTGCTGCTGTTAATATTGAATTGGTTCTTGACTGTGGAATACTTTAGGAGTGCTCATCCAACAGTTGGAGACCTCCTGAAATAGAAAGTATTTCAAACTCAGCCTCCCACTAACAGCCTTTATTTCCTGACTTCTGGAAAATGTAGAGCACAGCACATGAGATTACATTTCATGCAATTATAAATTATAATGAATTATAAAGCACACGAGAGCACGATGTTTGCCACGTTTGCTGCCTTTGTTAAGCACACTTGACGGAAGGTTTGTGTTGGACGTTTCACGTTCGCCTGGATGATTAACGCCAAAAAAACTGTCTCAACAGATACTAAGGCAGCGCATTTATGTGCCAGGTGGGAAATATATTTCAGAATTTATCCTTGCAGTAGCCTGAAGGTGAGAGAGGAGATTCCTGCCGAAGCTCGGGGCAGACCCTGTGCAGTTCCTGCGCTGGCCGCCCAGTGGCGCTCTCGGCCAGCGCTGGGCGCTCATTGCTGGGGAGGGGCGGGGGGACACCAGTGAGCACCAGCCCGATGCTGGCACCGCCTGAGAGCCCCGCAGGAACGCCCCGGTTGTCCGGAACACGCTCTGGTTTAAAGCCTTTCCAAAGGATGCGCTGGGAATCGCCGCATCGAGACGTGCCTGGGAAAACCCAGAGCACAGGGAGAGCGTGGAGGATGGAGACGGCCTCCCATGGCCGTCCCTGCGGGATTTGGGAGGATCTCACCGCACGTCTGGGGTGGCTCAGAGTCGGTTGGTTGGTAAGCACCGAGTTACTACCGGGAGAAAGAAATGTTTGCTTTTACCAGCGGACGGGGAAAGCACGCACTGTGCTGAGCGCAGACAGAGGGAGGAGGCTGCTTTACCTCTCGGAAAATGAGCCTCGGAACGGATGCCTGTGGAATTTACAGCATAACCGAGAGCCACAAGGTTAGGAATGATTCTCCCAGTTTTCCTCACGTTTGCATCCAGCTGAGAGCTCCGGCCACCAGTTCAGCAGGAGAGCTGGGAATTCTGGGCGCTGCCTGATTGTTATAGAAATAAAAAAAGAAATCCATCCCGGGAGCAGTCTGAGAAGGAGAGGTCGAGAGTGTTGGTCCGTCTTTGCACTCAGGCATGGAAAACGCTGAGGCTCTGGGAATTATCTGTTCTTCTGCTCCACAGTCTCCTCCCAAGCCATCCCATCCTCAGGGTGAGCTGGAGGGGAGCGGACAGTGCCTCCAGGGATGGAGAAGAAACCTTTATCCGAGGGCACCACAAAACCGGGCATGGGACCGCTGAGATTTCATTCAGCAGATCGGAATTCCCAGATGAAAGACCAAGAAGGATTTTGGAAAATGGAATTGCTCAGGCTTCAGAAGTGTGGGCAGAATTTTCTTTTAGCACTGCTGTGTGCTGAAACACGGAGCCACACCAGGAACTGAGCAGGAGATGTTGCTGTAATGCTTTTCTGGCACAAGTTTTAAGTAACTAAGTGAGGAGAACTGATTTTTTTGTTCTTCTTAGGATAAAGATACCAGTAAAAGAGAAGATGAGGAATATCACTGCAATATCACTGCCTGCAATATCACTGTATGCCCAAGGAGATTGAATTCTCTGGAAAGGAATTCTCTGGCACATTTATGCAAATCTTTCTTATGATGGGTATAGTTCCTTCGTTTGTCCTAAAATACAGAGTGCCTCCATCTGGCAGTATTCAGACTTCTTTTATTTGAATTAATATCCATCCACTTCACTGTTGTGACCCAAAGGAAAACACCAGCATTAGCTCTCCAGTGGTGCACGGTAAGTGACCCTCTTTATCATTTCTCTGAAATCTGAAAGAATATAAACGTCGGTGGAAGAGCAGCATCTTCTGATAAGCAAAGATATTGTTACAGCCAAGAGCTCCGTTAAGGATCACTGTTCTTCTTTCACTCCTCTGCAGCAGAAGCTGAAGGACACGATTTCCTTTCTGAAATGATGGGAGCAGCAACAATTGGGCTCCTGCCCTCAGGGTAAGATGTGGAAGCTCTTCTCAGCCTGTGTCTTCCTCCCTGCTGAGCAGTGATGCCAAAAATTAGGATAAGTAGGAGGAAATACACATTTAACCCTCGAAGGTGCCGAGAGCTGAATAAAGGGCACAAAGCAAGTGGATTACAGGTGTTACAGTTATTTTTGTGTGACCAAAGAAAGGAGAGAAGCACTTTCCCAGCAGGTTTGTTTTCTCTGTTCGTGTTAATGATGGCAGCTCGAGGGATGTCCCTGGAAGGAAAGAAAGGAGGAGCTGCCCTCTGATGTATTCTAATGGTCTAGATCTCATCACGCTTCCAAGCCAAGCGGCCATAAGAGAAAATCTCCGAAAATGACTTCGTTCGTGCAAGATTTTTTAGCAGCTAAAGTTTCCGGGAATCCTAAAGTCAACCCTAGTTGTTACTTTCTCCTATTTATACGGTCACGAAGTTTTTCCTTTAAAACAAATGAAGACAGCAGAGAATTTCTAGGACTTGACCTCTTGAGTATTGTTTGACAGCGTCGCTCCTTTTAGCAAACAAAAATAAGGGGAAAACACCTAGGAAATTAAAGAAAATGTACCAAAATCAAGAGAGTTATGGTACTTTATAATCTTTTTTTTAAGCGTAGTTTCTTTTATAGTAAAATATGAATTTTAAATGCTCGAACCACAGGTAAATAATGCAAGCACTATTTTGTTTTCTCCTTTATTTTTAAATTCTCTTAGAGAAAGGTTGGGCTGGGCTCGCAGGGAGCTGTGCACATCCTCAGTGGATTCCTCGCAGAAGCAGCCAAGGTATATAAATCTGTCTTCGGGGCCAGCCATGCCTGCCTGACCCTGAGGTTTTTTATCCGGTTTCCGGCACGAATCCTGCCTCACAGTACCCGCCTGTGCTCAGACTCCCTCGATATCCCCTTGCTCCTCCGTTTTCCCACGGTTGTTCCAGGTGTGCTGTAGATATCTCCCTCTTCGCGAGTTTAATCCTGTCTCTAATCATCTCATAATTAGCCTTGCAAATTCTTGGAGCCCCCCCCTCAAACACTTCGTAATCAATTAATTCCCTTCCATGACACTTTTTCTGATAATCCGTGAGAATCTTCAGGACTTTTTTTCTTTTCCTTTATCTTTTACAGCTTCTTGTTGAACCTCTGGAGTCTGCATTTCAATGATTCTTTTAAAGGCCCATCAATTAGTGTGATGAGAGCCTTATCTTTGCTATTACCTCCGTTAGCTCCTCATTAGAGTTTGTTTATCGAGGAGTTTAACTTAGGAGCTGCCTGTTTGTTTCCTTGCCTTTTGTATTAACTGGCTGTTGGCCATATATCCTTAGGCAGATACAGGACTTCAAGTTTAACATCTTTTCCACGTAGAAAAGCGTAAAAGTCGGGCGAGGTGTGATATCCACTAAGAAAAAAACAGCATTAGGATGATGTGTGATGTGGCCCAGAGCAACATTCTCATCCTGCTGTGATGGCGAGCTGTGGGGAAACGTTTACTTAGGGACAATTCCTTGTCAGCTCTCTGGCACCAGCTCTCATTTTCAGGAGCTTCTCTCACTCGCCACACTTGCTAATCGCCTTGTGCTGACTAATAAGTGAAGAAGAGAAGAAAAAAACTCTCCTGTGGCAGTGAATCTTGCCACGTCTACACAACGCGATTCAAAAGTTGTGTATGAAGAGCCCGTGGTTGAGAGTTGGGATGTGACACCCAGAGCAGCGCTCTGCAGGCGGGCAGGGATCCCACTTGCGAGAGAGGAGAGCATTTACACCGCACCTTTCTTCTTCTCTTTGGCACAAACAGCGCGGATTTAAGCAGCAAATCCCGAAGCAGCATTCCCGATTGAGAGGGAATGTTCCCCCTTCCGACGCTGGGTGGGGATGTCGGCCGCGGACCGGCGCCTTCCTCGGTCCGCCCTGGGTTTGCAGACACAGGGAGACAAAAATCCTTGCGAGCTGAGCTGCTCGCAAAGCGCTCGGAGCACTCGGGGGCTTCCAGATTCCTTCACCCCAGGTTTGCTGGCCAACAGCGCTCTGCTTCGGACTCTATTGAAAAATGCTGGGAGCCGCCGAGGACGGTGGATGGGTTTTTTGGAGAGTGATGGCGTGTGGGAGACGGAGCGGAGACACAAAGAGGCGAGTGATTCTGTTTATTCTGTGTATTTGCGTGTGTCAGAGCGGGGCTGAAACCCTCCGCTACTCTCTGCCGGAGGAAATGGAGAGGGATTCCTTTGTCGCCAATATTGCAAAGGACCTGGGGGTTCCTCTGAGCCAGCTTGCAGCTCGCAAGGCCCGCGTTGTGTCCGAGGGGAACGAGCAGCTTTTCCGACTCAATCAGAACACCGGTGTCCTGACAGCAAAGGAATCGCTGGACCGAGAGGAGATCTGTCCGCAGAGCGATACCTGCACGCTCGTCTTTAAGATATTCTTTGAGAATCCATTGCAGCTTATCCGAGGGGAGGTGGAAATTCGTGACGTAAACGACAACTCGCCCGTGTTCCCAGAGAAGGAGATGGTTTTAAAAATTCTAGAAACAGCATCTCCTGGGTCCCGTTTCCCCCTGGAGAGCGCCCAGGACAAGGACGTGGGCATTAATGGTTTGCAGAACTACAGTCTCGGGCCCAATCCTCATTTCTCCCTCGCTATCGGAACAGCGAAAGATGGAGTAAAATACCTGGAACTTGTCCTACAGCGCCAGCTCGATCGTGAAGAGCAGGGAGAGTTGAATTTACTTCTGACCGCCACCGACGGGGGGTCACCACCCAGGTCGGGGACGGCTCAGATCCGCATCGTGGTACTGGATGCCAATGACAACATCCCGGTCTTCGAAAGGGAGACCTACGAGGTGCGCCTGGCTGAGAACAGCCCGCTGGAGCAGCTGGTGGTCAGAGTTTCTGCCGCGGATCCCGATGAAGGGTCCAACGGGGAAGTGAGTTATGCCTTTACGGCATCGGAGCGATCCCGGCAGCTCTTCCAGCTGAACCCGACCACCGGTGAAATACGAGTCGCGGGCAAGCTGGATTTTGAGGAAGCAAAATCCCACAAAATGGTGGTGAAAGCTACGGACGGCGGGGGTCAATCTGCGCGTTGCAAAGTGCAGGTGGAGGTCCTGGACGTGAATGACAACGCCCCGGAGATAGCGCTCACCTCCCTCACCGCCTCCATTCCCGAGGACGCCCCGCCGCGCACGGTGGTGGCTCTGTTCAGCGTACGGGACCGGGACTCTGGCGACAACGGCAGGACGGAGTGTTCCATCGACGGGGACCTGCCGTTCAGTCTCACCCCCACTTTTGATAATTACTACGAACTGAGAACAAGCGCGGCTCTGGACAGGGAGAGGACGGCGGAGTATAACATCACCATCACAGCCACGGACTGGGGCACGAAGCGCCTGAGCTCTCAGGAAAGCATCTTCGTGCAGATATCGGATGTGAACGACAACCCCCCGGAGTTCACCCAGGAGGTCTACACCATGTCTGTCACGGAGAACAACAGCCCCATGCTCCGGATTGGCGGCGTCAGTGCCACGGACGCCGACACAGGAAAAAATGCCCGTGTGAACTACGCACTGGTGCGGCAGGAGGGCAAAGAGCAGCCCGAAATATCAGTCAACGCTGAAAACGGGGATGTTTATATCCTCCGCCCGCTGGACTACGAGAAGGTGAGCGCCTTGGAGGTGACAGTGCGCGCAGCCGACGGCGGCTCCCCGCCGCTCAGCGCCCAGGCCGTGCTACGCGTGGTCGTGCGGGACGAGAACGATAACGCGCCCGTCCTGCTGCACCCGCCCGCCGACAGCAGCGCGGCCGGAGAGCTGGTACCGCGCTGGGCACCCTCCGGATACCTGGTGGCCAAGGTGGTGGCGGTGGACGCCGACTCGGGGCAGAACGCGTGGCTGTCGTACGAGCTGGCCAAAGCCACGGAGCCGGGGCTGTTCCGCGTGGGGCTGCACAGCGGCGAGGTGCGCACGGCGCGGGCAGTGACAGAGAGGGACGCGGCCCGGCAGAGGCTCATCGTGCTGGTTCGGGACCGCGGGCAGCCGCCGCGCTCTGCCACTGCCACCCTCGCCGTGGCACTGGTGGACGGCTTCTCCGAAGCCCATTTACGGGTGAGCGAGGAGGTACCGGCTGCCGAGCCCGACGAGCAGCTCACTCTTTACCTGATCGCCTCCCTCGTGTGCGTGTCGGCGCTGTTCCTCGCCACCGCGGTGGCCGTCGTGGTAGTGAAGGTGCGGCGGGCCAGGCGGAACGAGACGGAGACTTTGCCCACGTTCCCGACGAGTGCCACGGAGAGCAACGCGGGCTCCCTGCCCCGCAGCTACGTGTACGATGTCTGCTTCGCCGCCGGCACCGTCAACAGCGAGTTCCGCTTCCTCAGGCCCCTCTTCCCCTGCTTCCCCGCCGGGCTGCCCCCCGGTACCGGCGAGCAGCGGATCTCGGTGTGCTCACAGGACGCAGCCACCCTCGGGGGCGAAGGTGGCTGGACTGCACAGGTGAGGGAATGACAGGGCTGAGGCGACCGGGAGGGCAGGGGGGAAATGTGGCATGCCCGGGCAGCAAGGACTGTGGAAGCTGCAGAACTGCTAGTGGAGGAGTCCTTGGGGTGGGAGGAGATAGTAGGGGCAGTCTCAGAGCCGCTGCAGGGCTCAGCTGCTCCACAAATGCTCACTTACCACGCCTCTCTGCAGCACAGGATAGAAAATTTTGGGTTGGAATGGACCTTTAAAAGCTCTTAAGTCCAAACCCTCATGCAGTGCTCACAGATACCTTCAACTAGATCAGGTTGCTCATCCAACCTGATCTTAGATATTTCCAGGGATGGGGCAGCCACCACCTCTTTGGGCAGATGCACCCGTATCTATGCTGAGTATTCGTGTTAGATCAAGACTTTGATGTCACTTCAAAGGAAAGGAGTTGGGCCATGAGAAAGTGAAAAGCACGGGTAGAGATGTGTCCCCATTGTGGGTCCTGCCCACGCACTGTGGAGCCCGTAGGGACCTGGAGCAGGAATTGCACTATTCCTAGAGATACGTCCTCCCGGAGGTTGCAATATGGGAATACAGTGGCCTGTCCAGAGTCAGATGGGACTGTGGGGACAACTGTGCAAAGGGGTGTCACTAACGATGTCCCCTGCACTGCTGTTGGGAGCTGGTGCCCTTCACCAGGGTGGTGGCAGCGCTGAACTCAAGCTGTCTCACAAGCTGCTGGAGGCTACGGAGCTGGGAACCTCTGCCATTAAATTCCCTCATATTTTTGTGACTCGCATGGATAGTGTTCACCGGAAAAGTGTGGTTATCAGAGTCAGCCACCTCTTAATATGGGATTCTAAGGGGAGTCCATGGAGAGTTTTTAAAGGATCTATCTAGCACTTGACAGTAGACTGGATGATGAACATAGAAGAGATTGAAGAAATACAAATATCATCAGGGTCAGTTAATATTTTCGTGTTTCATTAACACTCATGACTTGGACTCAATGGGTTTTCAGAATCACAGTAGCCTCAGGGAAGAAAAGGACCGTTCTTGATATAACAACTTTAAACCACATTTACAGTTTGTGAGAAAGTGGTTTCTGCTTGAGGCTCTTGTAATTTTGAATTACTCAAAACTTATAGAAGTTTTATTCAGACACATATAGTACCTTTTTGGAGGATAATTTCTGACTTTAGGTGTTCTCTATTCGGGTTAGAGACCCCATCAAGTCTTGCCTTGTCTTTGGCTCTTGGTAGAGAGGAGTGGTGTGACACAGGCAGTGGTGTAAAATATCCTCTAAACTTCTCGGTGACTTCTGCTTTCCTTCCACACCAAATGACAACCACTCTCTCTTTCTTTGCAGGGCAGTGCTCCCCTCTCTGAAGATGTGGGGCCTAGAGCTGCAGATGCAGTTTGCCCTGCAAACAGGGAGCTGGAGCTAAATGTCAGCTCTGAGCAAAACCCTTGGCTCGCCCATCAATAAGTGAAGAAAAAGACAAGTTTGTCCCCACAGGGAAAAGTGAACAAAGAAACCAAACACCTTCCTAAAAGAGAATGAGAGAGATGAGGCCTTCTCTCTGAAAGCACTTTCCCCTTGAGCAGTACTTTATTCATGTAGGAATTTTGTAATTGTGATGATGAGGAGAACCGTGCTGCATGTTGATTACATAATAATATCTGATCGTGAGAGTGCTACTGCTTCTACATACTTTGAGAAATACTGAAAACTGGCATCAGATCTTTGACTTCTTGTTACACCGCCTTCTCTGGGGGGTTTCCTTTTGTGCTTTGTTTGTTTCTTTTTATGGAGAGAGCTTTGTAATAATATCTTAATTTTCTGTCGTGTATTCAATACCAGGAGAAATAGATATTATGCAGAATTAAGTGGTGCTTGGAAAGGAATTTTTTTAAAAATAAGCAGAAGCTTATTTTGAACTGCTGGCATTGGCATATTTGGCATATTTGACCAGGATTTTACAGGCTCTCCTAATTGTAAAGAGTGGGCTTTGAGCAATGTATTCTTTCTTCCTTCCTTTCGTTTTTTCCATTAAGTTGAAATTATCATTTCACGATTTTTAAAAATTAAGATAATTAAAAGTATTGTTTGTGGTTTTTCAGTAAAATAGACAAAACCATTTACAATTAACTTAGGACACAGTAGAATATAGGGTGTCAATAAGCTATTTTCTCTTTCTTTCGTCAGTCAGTATTAATCTATAAAGTAATGTGATAATTCCTGTCCTTGAACCATTTTAAAGGGTTAAATGAGTGATGACAGAAAACAATAAAATCTACTTGGAACTCCCTGGGGTGAGTGTGCTGTCTCGAGATCACTTGCCACAGTCATCGCCGAGGAAATACCCAACCCAAGAGCAGGATTTCGGGAATAAATCCGTGCATCTGGAGTGGAATTTATGCAGAGGAAATCAGAACGACCTGGGAAATAGGACGGTCTCAGGAGTCGGAGCAAGGCGGAGGGGGTTTTATCTGAGTGGAGCTGAGGTCAGAGGTGCTGCCTCCAGCCCATTCCCAAAGGCTCCCGGCAGGAGAGGTCGTGAACTGCGGGGACAATCTCGGTCCATTCCGAGGATGACTCTAGCTGCAGTGCTTAAAAAATCACCTCACCTGATGGCTGGGGCCCTGGAACTATACACAGCTGTTTTAGCTGAACATCTGGAAATAATTTATTCAAAGCGTTCACACTGGGGGGAAGGGAGGGGGTACCAAAACGAAAGGAACAATTCAGCTTTAAATAAATTCCATTTTGAAGCAGAAGACCAACTGAAGAGGCATTGCTCATTCAGCCGGTGGCCATACTTTGAATACGGTTGTATGGACCGTTAAATCTCTATGCTTTGACCTCGGTAAAGAGAAATCGAGGGGTTAATCTCTGCTTTCCAGGCTTTGGGCTGGGAAATCTGCGAATCCTTCTACAGAGCGGCCGCCTGGTGCCGCTGCTGACCGCGGAAGCTCCGCGCAGCTCCCAGTTCTGCCGCCCCCGAGATTCGGGCGGGCGGGGCTGCACCATCCCGGGCTGCTCCGTTCGGGGGTCGGCAGGCTGTATCGGCAGCTCCATCCAGCTTACAGGAGAGGAGATCGGGTCTCTGGAAGGGAATGAAGCTGAGGAAGAGCGAGGAACCGCTCCCGGAGCGAGCGGTGGCTCTGATCCTTGTCCTCTGCGTCTCGGGGATGAGAGCAGAAACCGCTCGGTACTCCGTGCCCGAAGAGGCGGAGAGAGGCTCTTTTGTGGCGAATATCGCTAAGGATTTGGGGTTAACCGGTGAGGAATTATTGGTTCGTCAGGCTCGAGTCGTTCCTGAAGGAGAAAAGCAGTATTTACAGCTGAACCAGCACACCGGGGATTTGGTGGTGAGGGAGCAAATGGACCGGGAGGAGCTGTGTGGACAGAGCGAGCCCTGCTTGGTGCGTTTTGAGGTGCTGCTGGAGAGCCCACTGCAGTCCTTCCGAGCCGAGGTAAGACTCACCGACATAAATGATCACGCTCCTGTGTTCCTAAATAAAGAGATAATTTTAAAGATGCCGGAGTCGACAGTGCCGGGGTCTCGGTTTTTGTTGGAAAGCGCTCACGATCCAGACGTGGGCAACAATAGTCTTCAGCATTATAGTATCGGCTCAAACGAGTATTTCCTTGTCTACACGCGGAGGCGGAGTGACAGTAGGAGGTATGCAGAACTGGTGTTGGATCGAGCCCTGGACCGGGAGCAGCAGGCAGAAGTTGCTTTTAGCATCACGGCTGTGGATGGTGGAACTCCACCGCGGTCTGGCACAGCTTTAATCCGCGTGGTCGTCCTGGATATAAACGACAACATCCCGGTATTTACCCAGACTCTGTATAAAGTCTCTATAAAGGAAAATAGCTCCCAGGATACCATAGTGGTGGTAGTGTCTGCTAGCGATTTAGACGCAGGGACGAATGGGGAAATAGCATATTCCATAGTTCAAAATTCAGAGGAAAATTTAGAGACATTTAAAATAAACCCAGAGACAGGCCAGATTCGACTGAAAAAGCCTTTGGATTATGAAGAAACAAAGACCTATGAGATAGACGTCCAAGCCACAGATGGAGGGGGCCTCTCCACGCATTGCAAGGTGGAGGTGCAGGTGAAGGACGTGAACGATAATGACCCCGAGGTGATCATCACCTCGCTCACCAGCACCCTCTCCGAAGCCGCCCCGCCCAACACCGTGGTGGCCCTCTTCAACGTGCGGGACCGGGACTCGGGGGACAATGGCAGGACGACCTGCGAGCTGACAGGGGAGCAACCCTTCAGGATCACGTTGCTGGCAGCCGACTCGTACGCGCTGGTGACATCAGAGACGCTGGACCGGGAGCAGGTGGAGGAATACAACGTGACGGTGCGAGCTCGCGACGAGGGCACCCCCGCCCTCTCAACATCCAAGACCCTGCTCGTGCGGCTCTTGGATGTGAACGACAATGCACCCACCTTCACCCAGCCCATTTACACCATGGTGATGAGCGAAAACGAGCCTGCAGGGAGGATCCTGGGCCGCCTCAGTGCCACGGACCCTGACGCGGGAGAAAACGCCCGAGTGAGGTACGCGCTAGTGCCGCCACCTACAGGCTCCCTCGCCGCGGCATCATTCGTGTCCGTGGACGCAGAGAGTGGAATCGTCCGGAGTTTGCGCCCACTGGACTACGAGAAGGTCGCTGCTTTGGAGGTGACAGTGCGCGCAGCCGACGGCGGCTCCCCGCCGCTCAGCGCCCAGGCCGTGCTACGCGTGGTCGTGCGGGACGAGAACGATAACGCGCCCGTGCTGCTGCACCCGCCCGCCGACAGCAGCGCGGCCGGAGAGCTGGTACCGCGCTGGGCACCCTCCGGATACCTGGTGGCCAAGGTGGTGGCGGTGGACGCCGACTCGGGGCAGAACGCGTGGCTGTCATACGAGCTGGCCAAAGCCACGGAGCCGGGGCTGTTCCGCGTGGGGCTGCACAGCGGCGAGGTGCGCACGGCGCGGGCAGTGACAGAGAGGGACGCGGCCCGGCAGAGGCTCATCGTGCTGGTGCGAGACCGCGGGCAGCCGCCGCGCTCTGCCACTGCCACCCTCGCCGTGGCACTGGTGGACGATTTCTCCGATGCCTTCCATCAGCTTGGCCACGATCCTGCAAGCGGACAGCAGCCGCAGGTGACCGACGAGGAAATGCTCACGACTTACCTCATCGCCTCCCTGTGCTGCGTCTCGTCCCTTTTCCTCTTATCCGTCCTCGTCTTGACAGCGAGCACGCTCTGCAAAGCTCGCGTCCGGGCAGAACTTCCTCCTCCCTCTCCCATCTGCTATGCCGATGGAGAATTCGCCAGCAACGGCGTGGGCAGCACGGGCACTCTGTCGCCAGCTTACCGCTACGAAATGTGTCTGACCAGCGGTTCAGGCAGGAGTGAATTCCAGTTCGTGAGGCCAATCTTGCCAAGCCCTCATAGCAATGCTGAGGAGGGGCTGGACAAGGACGAGGAGCCGCTACGCTACCCGCAGCCGGCCTGCGATAAGGAAGCCCAGGTGGGGAGCACAGCCACTCCTCACTTTTAGACGCAAGACTGGCCAGCAGGCATGCATGTCCATGCCTTAATCGTACTGGGATGCACTTCCTTTCCCCGTCCTCAGATGAGATTCCCAAGTAGCTGTAGTGCCATTCCCTGCTGCTTTAGGGGTACTCTCCCTGCGTAGGCTCCTGGCTTGTTTCTCCTGCCAGGGAAAGCGCCTCAGCCCTCCGAGTTCAGCCTCTACCTCACGCTGCCGTGCGAAATACATCCTGACATTCGTGCCACCGCGTTTCTCGAAGAGCCCCGACTCGCCTATCGCAGAGGAGAGAACCCAAGAGCGCGGGATTGACTCAGCAATGGGAGAGGACGGACGCGGAGCAGCTGCAGGCGATGCTGCTGTGCCAGGACTACACCATGGCCACCACCTATCGTCCCTAGCATTTCTTTTGCCAAAGGATGTGACTGAGTCCTGTCACAGGAGCCCCCGCCTGTGTGCGCGGGTCCGTGGGCCGGGACGAGCGGCAGCGCGGGCTGCGGCCTGCGGCCTGCGGCGGGTGCAGTCCCAGCGCGCACCGCTGGGTGGTGCCGTCGGCCAAGGCGGCGCCGAGCGGCTGCGGCAGCGGAGGCGGCCGAGCCCGGAGCAGTCCAGCCCAGCTAAACCCAGCCCAGCCCAGCAAAAATCAGGCCAGCACAACCCAGGCAGCCCGGCACAGACCAGCCCAGCTCAGCTCAGCGCAGCCCGGACCAGCAGAGCCGAGCCCGGTGGAAGTAACAGCGGCTGCGCCGGCGGGCGCTGCCCCGTATCACCCGCTGCCGGCACACCCCGGCTCCATTCCGGACCGCCGGACGAATCTCACCCAGAGAGGGAAGGCGCCCGTCCCCCACTTCGCCGCTTGCCGCGGGCAATCGCCCGCCACATCCCCGAGACCGAGCCCGGCCGCCGCCGCCGCCGCCGCCGCCGCCGCGCCATGGCGATCGCAAGGCAAGTGCTTTGTCTCTCTGCTTTCCTGTCGCTGCCGCACGCTCGCGCCGAGCCCATCCGCTACTCCGTAGCTGAGGAGGCGGAAAGCGGCTCCCTGGTAGGCAAGCTGGCCGAGGACGCGGGGCTGACGCCGCCGCAGCTCTCGGCTCGCCGCGCCCGCCTGCTCTCGGAGGACGGCCGCCAGCATTTGCGCTTAGACCGCGGCTCCGGGCGGCTCCTCGTGGCGGGGAGGCTCGACCGGGAGGAGCTGTGCGCCCACTCCGACACCTGCATGCTCCCCTCCGAGCTGCTGCTCTCCGATCCCCTCCAGTTCTTTCGGGTCGAAGTGACTCTGGAGGATATCAATGACCATTCCCCAGTTTTTCGTAAAGACCGTGTAATTTTTAAGATCCCCGAAACGAGCGACCTGAATTCACGTTTCCCGTTGGAGCGTGCTCGGGATCTCGATATTGGCAGCAACACAGTCCAGACGTACAGCATCTTTCCGAAGAACGAGTATTTTAGTGTCGCCTATGGAAGTCGGAGTGAGGATGATAAGTATCTTGAACTGGTCTTGGAAAAGTCTCTAGACAGAGAGAAGGAGGCTGAGATGAGTTTTAGTCTCATTGCTGTAGATGGGGGCTCTCCTCCCAGAAGTGGTACCACTCAAGTGAAAATTGTCATTCTAGATGTAAACGACAATGCTCCAACCTTCACACAGCAGGTGTACAGTGTAAAGGTCTTGGAGAAAATGTCAGAAGGTTCTGTGGTTCTGACGGTGCTGGCAACTGATCAGGATGCAGGAATTAACGGGGACATTTCCTATGAACTCAGTGAAGAAGTGGGACAGAGCAATTCAGCATTTGGGGTTGATCCCAGAACTGGTGAAATTAAAATCACAAAACCGCTGGACTTTGAGGCAGCACAAACTCACGAGCTCGCTGTGAGGGCCACAGATGGTGGGGGCCTCTCAGCAATCTGCAAAGTGTTGGTGGAGGTGGTGGATGTGAATGACAATGTCCCCGAGCTGGCGGTCAGTTCCTTCAGCAGTCCCCTCCCCGAGAACACAGTGCCCGGCACCGTGGTTGCCCTGTTCTCGGTCAGGGACCGCGATTCGGGTGCCAACGGGAAGGTGTCCTGTGCCCTCGACGATCAGCTCTTCTTCTCCCTGCGGCCAGCCTATAAGAATTACTATGAGCTGGTGACAGTGAGCGCGCTGGACCGCGAGCACACGGCTCGCTACGTGCTCAGCGTCACAGCAGCAGACGCGGGCTCGCCTCCTCTCACGGCCACGCACACCTTCACCGTGGACATCTCGGATGTCAACGACAACGCGCCCGTCTTCAACCAGACGTCCTACACCATGTACGTGCGCGAGAACAACGCGCCCACGGTGTTCGTGGGAGCCGTGAGCGCCGCAGATGCTGACGTGGGGCTCAACGCCAAGGTGACCTATTCCCTGGCGCCAGTGGCAGCGGCAGAGCGGCCCTCGTGCTCGTGCATGTCGGTGAACTCGGAGAACGGACACGTGTTTGTGCTGCGGCCGCTGGACTACGAGCGCTTGAGGCAGACCGAGGTGACGGTCAGTGCCTCTGACGCGGGCTCTCCTCCGCTCAGAGCCAACGTCACCGTGCGCCTCGTGGTGCTCGACGAGAATGACAATGCCCCGCTCGTGCTCTACCCGGCCCACGACAGCGGCCCAGCATCCAGCGAGCTCGTGCCCGTGGCGGCTGAGGCGGGCTACCTCATCACCAAAGTGGTGGCCGTCGATGCCGACTCCGGACAGAACTCCTGGCTCTCGTACCACCTGCTCAGGGCCACCGAGCCCGGCCTCTTCACCGTGGCTCTCCAAAGCGGCGAGGTGCGGCTCAAGAGGCCGGTGACAGACAGGGACAGCGTGAAGCACAAGCTCCTTGTCCTCGTCCGAGACAACGGCAAGCCCCCGCTCTCAGCCACCGCAGCTCTGAGCGCGCTCCTGCTCAAGGACTTCTCCGACGTGCGCCTCCCGCACGGCAGCCCGCCCTCAGACGAGCAGGGCGACTCGCTGACAACCTATTTAATCATCGCCTTGGTCTGTGTGTCGCTCCTCTTCCTCATCTCGGCCGCCGTCTTCGTGGCTCGCAAGGTGTGCAAGAGCAAGGAGCTGAAGGCTGCCCATGTGCTTTATGGTGCCGACAACTTGCAGAGCGGCCTGGCCGATGCAGCCGCCGCAGGGACCCTGCCCCGCGCCTATTGCTACGAGATCAGCCTCACCACGGGCTCGGGCAACAGCGACTTCCAATTCCTCAAGCCCATCGTGCCCAGCCTGCCGCCACAGCGCTGCGCCACGGCCCGGGGCCCCGATGAGGAACAGGATCACGATTTCCCCTGTGTCCCTGTCAGCACAGAGGACACGGCGCCAGACAATGCTGCGACTGTCTCTGCGGGACACTTCAACGCTCTTTCCTTTAACTAGCACAGGGTCTGCATAGCCTGAGGCATCAATGCTCCTGGGAGGAGAGGTGGAGTGTGCAGCCTGTGTCAATGGTTCCTCCAGAGAAAATACGTGTTTCAAATTTGCATGGCAAATTTCCTGGTAATTCCATGTCAGAGCAAAATTTGGCTTTCTCTATAAAAACTCTCCTAAGGAAGTAAAAGTGGTGCCATTCTCTCCCTCAGATTATAGTCTATTTTACCTCGGTCTCTGCCATTTCTGATAACGTTAAGTGAGAGAATCCTGGTTTTGATATCGTCTCTCTTGCTCTCAGACCAGATCTTGGATTCCTTATTCATTGTTCAAGATCAATGGGACAGTTTACAGATAAATCTTACACCTGCTATAATTGCCCAAACCTTTTATTTCCTAGCTTTCCCAGTAAAGCAAGTTAATTCAGAATACTCTGTCTCGGTGTCCTGTTAGAACACAGGTTTTTTCTTTGTTTTTGGTTTTCTTGTTTGGTTGGTTCGTTGGGGTTTTTTAGGGTTGTTTAGGGGTTCTGGATGTCAGTGTTTGAGAGGGGTGGGCTCTCTATGTTATTGTTTTTCTCATTATGTCTGTCTGAAGGACCCTTTTGCATCTGCAGATGCTTCAATACTTTTCCCAATTAAACAGTGAGTTTGTCCAATCCAGTCATTGCAATGCCTGCAATTCCAGTTCTGCAGAGTCAAAGGTTATTTTCACCCTATCAGTCCCGACATCTCATCTTCTTCCAGGTAGAGAGGAGCAGGAAAAAGCACTACAAAATCTTTCCTTTGAATATCTGTGCGTTTGATGTTCTGTCCCCCTCGAATTGTCTTGGAAATAGAGCAGCAGCAGCAGCAGATACGTTAGGATTGGCTGTAATTGTAGAGAGCCATGAAAACTTAGGCAACGTGTTGTGTGCATGAAATGCCGCATGTCCTTCAAAGATAATTTTCTGGATTTAGAATCAAGAAGAATTTGACAAACGGACTTTGAGTTTTGTTTCCTCAATGTTTTTTGAGATTTTTGCGTTTTCTTGTTGGAAGTAGAAAGATGACCCTACCAGATTATCTCTAATTGTATTAGAGCATTTGGCTTCCCGTTGTTCCCCCTCTCCTTCTACCCTCTGAACTGCACTTAGCATTATTTGGCTGGATCCTCTAGAGAACGAGTGCCACTCCATCTATAATAACTGGTTCTTTGAATGATGTCTGTGATGCATGAAATACTCGGAAAGACTGCCGGACGCTCTGTTGTTGTGAAGGTATACAGTTCAAATTTGTAAACTGGTATAAGTCTGGCTTTAGATATTGAACTTATATGCGGAACAGAAATAAAGAGATCACCGTAAATACTTCGTGGAGATAGAATTCTTTGTAGAGAGTTTCTTTCTGGGAAAGTCCTGTCAATATATTACTAAATTCTGCGAGGTACTTTCTCACTGTGCTCCTTGTCCGAAACAATGTTGGTGCGTTTAGTTCCTCAGTGGGGATACGCAGTCAGTGGAGTGTACATTGCATGCCCGTGCTGGCACGATCGACCGATCCCTTTGCAGTTATTTCTGGTGAGCGACGCGGCTTTTTAGCTGTAGGCTCAGCCAGGGCGTTATAAGGGTGTGGGAAAGGCGGCCTTCGGTTTTTGCGGCCGGGTGTGTCGAAAGGTTTGGAATCGCGGGCCGGGGCGAGCGGCAGCGCGGGCTGCGGGCGGCGGCGGGTGCAGTCCCAGCGCGCACCGCTGGGTGGTGCCGTCGGCCAAGGCGGCGCCGAGCGGCTGCGGCAGCAGAGGCGGCCGAGCCCGGAGCAGCCCAGCCCAGCTAAACCCAGCCCAGCCCAGCACAGCACAACCCAGCCCAGCCCAGCTAAACCCAGCCCAGCCCAGCTAAACACAGCCCAGCCGAGCACAACGGAGCAGAGCCCAGGCAGCCCGGCACAGCCCAGAACAGCTCAGCGCTGCGAGGCACGGACCAGCCCGGCCGAGCCGGGTGGAGGTAACAGCGGCTGCGCCGCCGAGCGCTGCCCCGTATCACCCGCTGCCGGCGCACCCCGGCTCCACTACGAGTATCCGGCCGAATCTCACCCAGAGAGGGAAGGCGCCCGTCCCCCACTTCGCCGCTTGCCGCGGGCAATCGCCCGCCACATCCCCGAGACCGAGCCCGGCCGCCGCCGCCGCCGCCGCCGCCGCCACGCCATGGCGATCGCAAGGCAAGTGCTTTGTCTCTCTGCTTTCCTGTCGCTGCCGCACGCTCGCGCCGAGCCCATCCGCTACTCCGTAGCCGAGGAGGCGGAAAGCGGCTCCCTGGTAGGCAAGCTGGCCGAGGACGCGGGGCTGACGCCGCCGCAGCTCTCGGCTCGCCGCGCCCGCCTGCTCTCGGAGGACGGCCGCCAGCATTTGCGCTTAGACCGCGGCTCCGGGCGGCTCCTCGTGGCGGGGAGGCTCGACCGGGAGGAGCTGTGCGCCCACTCCGACACCTGCATGCTCCCCTTCGAGCTGCTGCTCTCCGACCCCCTCCAGTTCTTTCGGGTCGAAGTGACTCTGGAGGATATCAATGACCATTCCCCAGTTTTTCGTGAAGATCGAGTGAGTTTTAGTATCCCAGAAACGAGCGACCGGGGTTCACGTTTCCCGTTGGAGCGTGCACGGGATTTCGATATTGGCAGCAACACAGTCCAGGCATACAGCATCTCTCCCGAGAATGACTATTTTAGTGTCTCCTACGGAAGTCGGAGTGAGGATGAGAAGTATCTTGAATTGATCTTGGAAAAGCCTCTGGATAGGGAGGAGGAGGCAGAGATGAGTTTTAGTGTGATTGCCGAAGATGGTGGCTCTCCTCCCAGAAGTGGCAGCACTCAAGTCCACATTGTCATTCTAGATGTAAATGATAATGCTCCAACCTTCACACAGAAGGTGTACAGTGGAAAGGTTCTGGAGAACATGCCAGAAGGCTCTGTGATTCTGACTGTGCTGGCAACTGATCAGGATGCTGGAGTTAACGGAGACATTTCATATGAACTCAGTGAAGCAGCGGGATTGAGTGAGTCAGCATTTGTGATTGATCCCAGAACTGGTGAAATTAAACTCACTAAGCCTCTCGACTTTGAAGCAGCGGAAACTCACGAGCTCAGTGTGAAAGCCAGGGATGGTGGGGGCCTCTCAGCAATCTGTAAAGTGTTGGTGGAGGTGGTGGATGTGAATGACAATGTCCCCGAGCTGGCGGTCAGTTCCTTCAGCAGTCCCCTCCCCGAGAACACAGTGCCCGGCACCGTGGTTGCCCTGTTCTCGGTCAGGGACCGCGATTCGGGTGCCAACGGGAAGGTGTCCTGTGCCCTCGACGATCAGCTCTTCTTCTCCCTGCGGCCAGCCTATAAGAATTACTATGAGCTGGTGACAGTGAGCGCGCTGGACCGCGAGCACACGGCTCGCTACGTGCTCAGCGTCACAGCAGCAGACGCGGGCTCGCCTCCTCTCACGGCCACGCACACCTTCACCGTGGACATCTCGGATGTCAACGACAACGCGCCCGTCTTCAACCAGACGTCCTACACCATGTACGTGCGCGAGAACAACGCGCCCACGGTGTTCGTGGGAGCCGTGAGCGCCGCAGATGCTGACGTGGGGCTCAACGCCAAGGTGACCTATTCCCTGGCGCCAGTGGCAGCGGCAGAGCGGCCCTCGTGCTCGTGCATGTCGGTGAACTCGGAGAACGGACACGTGTTTGTGCTGCGGCCGCTGGACTACGAGCGCTTGAGGCAGACCGAGGTGACGGTCAGTGCCTCTGACGCGGGCTCTCCTCCGCTCAGAGCCAACGTCACCGTGCGCCTCGTGGTGCTCGACGAGAATGACAATGCCCCGCTCGTGCTCTACCCGGCCCACGACAGCGGCCCAGCATCCAGCGAGCTCGTGCCCGTGGCGGCTGAGGCGGGCTACCTCATCACCAAAGTGGTGGCCGTCGATGCCGACTCCGGACAGAACTCCTGGCTCTCGTACCACCTGCTCAGGGCCACCGAGCCCGGCCTCTTCACCGTGGCTCTCCAAAGCGGCGAGGTGCGGCTCAAGAGGCCGGTGACAGACAGGGACAGCGTGAAGCACAAGCTCCTTGTCCTCGTCCGAGACAACGGCAAGCCCCCGCTCTCAGCCACCGCAGCTCTGAGCGCGCTCCTGCTCAAGGACTTCTCCGACGTGCGCCTCCCGCACGGCAGCCCGCCCTCAGACGAGCAGGGCGACTCGCTGACAACCTATTTAATCATCGCCTTGGTCTGTGTGTCGCTCCTCTTCCTCATCTCGGCCGCCGTCTTCGTGGCTCGCAAGGTGTGCAAGAGCAAGGAGCTGAAGGCTGCCCATGTGCTTTATGGGGCCGACAACTTGCAGAGCGGCCTGGCCGATGCAGCCGCTGCAGGGACCCTGCCCCGCGCCTATTGCTACGAGATCAGCCTCACCACGAGCTCGGGCAACAGCGACTTCCAATTCCTCAAGCCCATCGTGCCCAGCCTGCCGCCACAGCGCTGCGCCACGGCCCGGGGCCCCGATGAGGAACAGGATCACGATTTCCCCTGTGTCCCTGTCAGCACAGAGGACACGGCGCCAGACAATGCTGGGACTGTCTCTGCGGGACACTTCAACGCTCTTTCCTTTAACTAGCACCGGGTCTGAAAAAAACAGAGGTTTCACGGCCCGAGGGAAGAGAGGATCCCGGCTGCAGAATGAGGCAGTGTTTCCTCCAGAGAAACCTGTGTTTATATTTGGCATAGCAAATTTCCTGCAAATTCCCAGTCAAAGTAAATTCGTCTTCCACTACAAAAAGATTAATAAGGAAGGAAAGGTACTCACATTCTATCCCTCAGAGAGTAGTTTATTTTATCATTGTCACAGCCATTTCTGATCAGCTTAAGTGATATACTCGCAGCTTTCCTCTTGTGTGTCTTGCTGTCAGACCAGACTTTAGAATGCTTATACTTTGATAATGATCAATGGGACAATTTTATAGATAATTCTCACAATTGCTGAAATTGTCGAAAGCCCCTTTTCCCAGCTCAGTAAAGCAAGTTAGTTCTGAATATTCGGTCACGATGTTCTGTTGCCCCACGCCTTTTTGTTTTGGTATGGGGTTTTTTTGTTTGTTTGTTTTTTGGGTTTTTTTTTTTGGTGGGGGTTGGCTGCGGAGGAGCCTCTGGATGTTTCTGTCTCAGATGTTTCTGGGTTCTGTGTGTCACATTTCCTTCTCAGTATGTCTGTCTCTACGGCCCTTGTGCATCTGCAGATGCTTCACTACTTCTGCCCAGCCAAAATTGCAATGCCGGCAATTCCAGCTCCGCAGAATCAAAGGCTAGATTGACCTTATGAGTACAGGGGTTTCATCTTCTTTCAGGCAGAGTAGAGTAGCAAAGTTAAAACAAAATTTTCCTTTGGTATATATTTTTGGTTTGGTGATCTATCCCTCTCAGATTGGCTTGGATATATAGCAGCAGAAAAAGTGTTAATATAGCCTATAACTGTCGAGAGTCATGAAAACTTATTCATTATCTTTGTGTGCATGGAAATTCCATATGTACATCCAAAATAATTTTGTGGATTTAGATTCAAGAAGAACTAGAATCCATCGCTTCGAGCTTTCTTTCCACAATCTTGTTTCAGAATTCAATGTTTTCTTATTGGGATGAGAAAGCTCTCCTCCTATGACTTTCTCCATTTCTGCTTGAGCATTTGCAGTCTCTGTTTTGCCCTTTCTCCTGCTTTCAGAACTGTGTTTGAGCACTGCATTGCCTGTTTCCCTAGACACGGACTGCCACCCCATCTCTAATAACGGGTTCTTTATTGCTGTATGTGATGCACGAAATATTCGGAAAGCCGCACTAACTTTGTGTTGTGTAGATTAACGCTGTAAATTGATATACCTCTGGGTATAGAAACGAGAGAATGTGTTAGGCTGAAATAAAGAGAACACTCTAATTCCCATTTTGGTGATCGAATTCTTTATACAGAAGGTCTTTCCGGGAAAGTTCTGGTAAGACTTTTCCAAAATTTGCGCGTTCCTTTCTCTCTGGGAACCTTGCTAGACACAATGTTAGATGGGTACAGCTCCTGAGTTTGGAGATGCAGTCGGGAGAGTGTTCATTGCCATGCCAGGCCTGTAGCCATCATCCGATACCTGTGCGGTTTGTCGTGACAACCAACGTGGCTAGGTCGTTGAGGGTTGAGACTGGACTTTATATTGGACTGGGAAAGGCGGCGTTCGGTTTTTGCGGCCGGGTGTGTCGAAAGGTTTGGAATCGCGGGCCGGGGCGAGCGGCAGCGCGGGCTGCGGGCGGCGGCGGGTGCAGTCCCAGCGCGCACCGCTGGGTGGTGCCGTCGGCCAAGGCGGCGCCGAGCGGCTGCGGCAGCGGAGGCGGCCGAGCCCGGAGCAGCCCAGCCCAGCTAAACCCAGCCCAGCCCAGCAAAAATCAGCCCAGCACAGCAAAACCCAGCCCAGCACAACCCGCCACAGCTCTCAAAAGCTCAGCTCAGTGCAGCCCGGACCAGCCCAGCCGAGTCGGGTGGAGATAACAGCGGCTGCGCCGCCGAGCGCTGCCCCGTATCACCCGCTGCCGGCACAGCCCGGCTCCGTTCCGGACCACCCGCGGAATCTCACCCAGAGAGGGAAGGCGCCCGTCCCCCACTTCGCCGCTTGCCGCGGACAATCGCCCGCCACATCCCCGAGACGTAGCCCGGCCGCCGCCGCCGCCGCCGCCGCCGCCGCCGCCGCGCCATGGCGATCGCAAGGCAAGTGCTTTGTCTCTCTGCTTTCCTGTCGCTGCCGCACGCTCGCGCCGAGCCCATCCGCTACTCCGTAGCCGAGGAGGCGGAAAGCGGCTCCCTGGTAGGCAAGCTGGCCGAGGACGCGGGGCTGACGCCGCCGCAGCTCTCGGCTCGCCGCGCCCGACTGCTCTCGGAGGACGGCCGCCAGCATTTGCGCTTAGACCGCGGCTCCGGGCGGCTCCTCGTGGCGGGGAGGCTCGACCGGGAGGAGCTGTGCGCCCACTCCGACACCTGCATGCTCCCCTTCGAGCTGCTGCTCTCCGACCCCCTGCAGTTCATTCGGATCGAAGTGACTCTGGAGGACATTAATGACTATTCTCCCGTCTTCCCCGAGGACCGAGTCACTTTTAAGATTCTTGAAACCAGCGAGGCAGGCTCCCGTTTCCCGCTGGAAGTGGCTCGGGATCGTGATATTGGCAGGAATAACATCCAGGCATACAGCATCTCTCCGCACAGCGAGTATTTTAGCGTCTACTACGGAACTCAGATTACAGGCAAGAAGTATTTGGAATTGGTATTGGAAAAGCCGCTAGACAGAGAGAAGGAGGCAGAGATGAGTTTCAGTGTTATTGCTGTAGATGGAGGCTCTCCACCCAGGAGTGGTACCTCCCAAGTGAAAATTCTCATTCTAGATGTAAATGACAATGCTCCAACCTTCACACAAGACGTTTACATTGGAAGGGTTTTAGAGAACATGACAGAAGGCTCTGTGGTTCTGACGGTGCTGGCAACTGATCAGGATGCTGGAGTTAACGGGGAAATCACCTATCAACTGAGCCAGGCAGACGAACAAAGCGACACAGCATTTGTGATTGATCCCAGAACTGGTGAAATCAAAATCACAAAGCCTCTGGACTACGAGGCAGCACAAACTCACGAGCTCAGTGCGAGAGCTACAGACGGTGGAGGGCTCTCAGCAATCTGCAAAGTGTTGGTGGAGGTGGTGGATGTGAATGACAATGCCCCCGAGCTGGCGGTCAGTTCCTTCAGCAGTCCCCTCCCCGAGAACACAGTGCCCGGCACCGTGGTTGCCCTGTTCTCGGTCAGGGACCGCGATTCGGGTGCCAACGGGAAGGTGTCCTGTGCCCTCGACGATCAGCTCTTCTTCTCCCTGCGGCCAGCCTATAAGAATTACTATGAGCTGGTGACAGTGAGCGCGCTGGACCGCGAGCACACGGCTCGCTACGTGCTCAGCGTCACAGCAGCAGACGCGGGCTCGCCTCCTCTCACGGCCACGCACACCTTCACCGTGGACATCTCGGATGTCAACGACAACGCGCCCGTCTTCAACCAGACGTCCTACACCATGTACGTGCGCGAGAACAACGCGCCCACGGTGTTCGTGGGAGCCGTGAGCGCCGCAGATGCTGACGTGGGGCTCAACGCCAAGGTGACCTATTCCCTGGCGCCAGTGGCAGCGGCAGAGCGGCCCTCGTGCTCGTGCATGTCGGTGAACTCGGAGAACGGACACGTGTTTGTGCTGCGGCCGCTGGACTACGAGCGCTTGAGGCAGACCGAGGTGACGGTCAGTGCCTCTGACGCGGGCTCTCCTCCGCTCAGAGCCAACGTCACCGTGCGCCTCGTGGTGCTCGACGAGAATGACAATGCCCCGCTCGTGCTCTACCCGGCCCACGACAGCGGCCCAGCGTCCAGCGAGCTCGTGCCCGTGGCGGCTGAGGCGGGCTACCTCATCACCAAAGTGGTGGCCGTCGATGCCGACTCCGGACAGAACTCCTGGCTCTCGTACCACCTGCTCAGGGCCACCGAGCCCGGCCTCTTCACCGTGGCTCTCCAAAGCGGCGAGGTGCGGCTCAAGAGGCCGGTGACAGACAGGGACAGCGTGAAGCACAAGCTCCTTGTCCTCGTCCGAGACAACGGCAAGCCCCCGCTCTCAGCCACCGCAGCTCTGAGCGCGCTCCTGCTCAAGGACTTCTCCGACGTGCGCCTCCCGCACGGCAGCCCGCCCTCAGACGAGCAGGGCGACTCGCTGACAACCTATTTAATCATCGCCTTGGTCTGTGTGTCGCTCCTCTTCCTCATCTCGGCCGCCGTCTTCGTGGCTCGCAAGGTGTGCAAGAGCAAGGAGCTGAAGGCTGCCCATGTGCTTTATGGTGCCGACAACTTGCACAGCGGCCTGGCCGATGCAGCCGCCGCAGGGACCCTGCCCCGCGCCTATTGCTACGAGATCAGCCTCACCACGGGCTCGGGCAACAGCGACTTCCAATTCCTCAAGCCCATCGTGCCCAGCCTGCCGCCACAGCGCTGCGCCACGGCCCGGGGCCCCGATGAGGAACAGGATCACGATTTCCCCTGTGTCCCTGTCAGCACAGAGGACACGGCGCCAGACAATGCTGCGACTGTCTCTGCGGGACACTTCAACGCTCTTTCCTTTAACTAGCACAGGGTCTGCATAGCCTGAGGCATCAATGCTCCTGGGAGGAGAGGTGGAGTGTGCAGCCTGTGTCAATCGTTCCTCCAGAGAAAATACGTGTTTCAAATTTGCATGGCAAATTTCCTGGAAATTCCATGTCAGAGTAAAATTTGGCTTTCTTTATAAAATTACTAATAAGGAAGTAAAAGTGCTGCGATTCTCTCCCTCAGATTATAGTCTATTTTACCTCTGTCACTGCCGTTTCTGATAACATTAAGTGAGATAATCCTGGCTTTGATATCGTCTCTCTTGCTCTCAGACCAGATTTGGAATCCTTATTCATCGTTCAAGATCAATGGGACAGTTTAAGAGTTAAATCTTACACTTGCTATAATTGCCCAAACCTTTTTTTCCCCTGCTCAGTAAAGCAAGTTAATTCAGAATACTCTGTCTCGGTGTTCTGTTAGAACACAGGTTTTTTCTTTGTTTTTGGTTTTGTTGTTTGGTTGGTTCGTTGGGGTTTTTTAGGGTTGTTTAGGGGTTCTGGATGTCAGTGTCTGAGAGGGGTGGGCTCTCTATGTTATTGTTTTTCTCATTATGTCTGTCTGAAGGACCCTTTTGTATCTGCAGATGCTTCAACACTTTTCCCAATTAAACAGTGAGTTTGTCCAATCCAGTCATTGCAATGCCGGCAATTCCAGTTCTGCAGAGTCAAAGGTTATTTTCACCCTATCAGTCCCGACATCTCATCTTCTTCCAGGTAGAGAGGAGCAGGAAAAAGCACTACAAAATCTTTCCTTTGAATATCTGTGCGTTTGATGTTCTGTCCCCCTCGAATTGTCTTGGAAATAGAGCAGCAGCAGCAGCAGATACGTTAGGATTGGCTGTAATTGTAGAGAGCCATGAAAACTTAGGCAACGTGTTGTGTGCATGAAATGCCGCATGTCCTTCAAAGATAATTTTCTGGATTTAGAATCAAGAAGAATTTGACAAACGGACTTTGAGTTTTGTTTCCTCAATGTTTTTTGAGATTTTTGCGTTTTCTTGTTGGAAGTAGAAAGATGACCCTACCAGATTATCTCTATTTGTGTTAGAGCATTTGGCTTCCCGTTGTTCCCCCTCTCCTTCTACCCTCTGAACTGCACTTAGCATTATTTGGCTGGATCCTCTAGAGAACGAGTGCCACTCCATCTATAATAACTGGTTCTTTGAATGATGTCTGTGATGCATGAAATACTCGGAAAGACTGCCGGACGCTCTGTTGTTGTGAAGGTATACAGTTCAAATTTGTAAACTGGTATAAGTCTGGCTTTAGATATTGAACTTATATGCGGAACAGAAATAAAGAGATCACCGTAAATACTTCGTGGAGATAGAATTCTTTGTAGAGAGTTTCTTTCTGGGAAAGTCCTGTCAATATATTACTAAATTCTGCGAGGTACTTTCTCATTGTGCTCCTTGTCCGAAACAATGTTGGTGCGTACAGTTCCTCAGTGGGGATATGCAGTCAGTGGAGTGTTCATTGAATACGCGTGGTGGCACGATCGACCGATCCCTTTGCAGTTATTTCTGGTGAGCGACGCGGCTTTTTAGCTGTGGGCTCAGCCAGGGCGTTATAAGGGTGTGGGAAAGGCGGCCTTCGGTTTTTGCGGCCGGGTGTGTCGAAAGGTTTGGAATCGCGGGCCGGGGCGAGCGGCAGCGCGGGCTGCGGGCGGCGGCGGGTGCAGTCCCAGCGCGCACCGCTGGGTGGTGCCGTCGGCCAAGGCGGCGCCGAGCGGCTGCGGCAGCGGAGGCGGCCGAGCCCGGAGCAGCCCAGCCCAGCTAAACCCAGCCCAGCCCAGCTAAACACAGCCCAGCCCAGCTAAACCCAGCCCAGCACAGCGAAAGCCAGCCCAGCACAGCCCAGCACAACCTAGCACGGAACAGCTCAGGCATACCGGCACAGTCCAGAACAGCTCAGCTCAGCGCAACTCGGACCAGCCCATCTGAGCCGGGTGGAGATAACAGCGGCTACGCCGGCAAGCGCTGCCCCGTGTCACCCGCCGCCGGCACACCCCGGCTCCATTCCGGACCGCCGGCCGAATCTCACCCAGAGAGGGAAGGCGCCCGTCCCCCACTTCGCCGCTTGCCGCGGGCAATCGCCCGCCACATCCCCGAGACCGAGCCCGGCCGCCGCCGCGCCATGGCGATCGCAAGGCAAGTGCTTTGTCTCTCTGCTTTCCTGTCGCTGCCGCACGCTCGCGCCGAGCCCATCCGCTACTCCGTAGCCGAGGAGGCGGAAAGCGGCTCCCTGGTAGGCAAGCTGGCCGAGGACGCGGGGCTGACGCCGCCGCAGCTCTCGGCTCGCCGCGCCCGCCTGCTCTCGGAGGACGGCCGCCAGCATTTGCGCTTAGACCGCGGCTCCGGGCGGCTCCTCGTGGCGGGGAGGCTCGACCGGGAGGAGTTGTGCGCCCACTCCGACACCTGCATGCTCCCCTTCGAGTTGCTGCTCTCCGACCCCCTCCAGTTCTTTCGTGTTGAGCTAGCTGTAGAGGACATCAATGACCATTCGCCTGTGTTCCCCGAGGAACGTGTCGCTTTTAAGATTCCTGAGACGAGCGAGCCAGGCTCTCGTTTCCCACTTGAGGGTGCTCGGGATCTCGATACCGGCAGCAATAATATCCAGGCGTACAGCATCTTTCCTAGGAACGAGTACTTTAGTGTCGCCTATGGAAGTCGTAGTGAGGATGACCAATACGTTGAACTGGTCTTGGAAAAGCCGCTGGATAGGGAGGAGCAGGCAGAGATGAGTTTCAGTGTTATTGCTGAAGATGGGGGCTCTCCTCCAAGAAGTGGCAGCACCGAAGTCCACATTCTCATTCTAGATGCAAATGACAATGCTCCAATCTTCACACAGCAGGTATACAGTGTAAAAGTTATGGAGAACATGCCAGAAGGCTCTGTGATTCTGACTGTGCTGGCAACTGATCAGGATGCAGGAGTTAACGGCGATGTCTCCTATCAACTCAGCCAGGCAGTGGGACAGAGCAACTCAGCATTTATGATTGATCCCAGAACTGGTGAAATTAAACTCACAAAAACTCTGGACTTTGAGGAGTCAGAGCATCATGAACTCCGTGTGAGAGCCATAGATGGTGGGGGGCTCTCAGCAATCTGCAAAGTGTTGGTGGAGGTGGTGGATGTGAATGACAATGCCCCCGAGCTGGCGGTCAGTTCCTTCAGCAGTCCCCTCCCCGAGAACACAGTGCCCGGCACCGTGGTTGCCCTGTTCTCGGTCAGGGACCGCGATTCGGGTGCCAACGGGAAGGTGTCCTGTGCCCTCGACGATCAGCTCTTCTTCTCCCTGCGGCCAGCCTATAAGAATTACTATGAGCTGGTGACAGTGAGCGCGCTGGACCGCGAGCACACGGCTCGCTACGTGCTCAGCGTCACAGCAGCAGACGCGGGCTCGCCTCCTCTCACGGCCACGCACACCTTCACCGTGGACATCTCGGATGTCAACGACAACGCGCCCGTCTTCAACCAGACGTCCTACACCATGTACGTGCGCGAGAACAACGCGCCCACGGTGTTCGTGGGAGCCGTGAGCGCCGCAGATGCTGACGTGGGGCTCAACGCCAAGGTGACCTATTCCCTGGCGCCAGTGGCAGCGGCAGAGCGGCCCTCGTGCTCGTGCATGTCGGTGAACTCGGAGAACGGACACGTGTTTGTGCTGCGGCCGCTGGACTACGAGCGCTTGAGGCAGACCGAGGTGACGGTCAGTGCCTCTGACGCGGGCTCTCCTCCGCTCAGAGCCAACGTCACCGTGCGCCTCGTGGTGCTCGACGAGAATGACAATGCCCCGCTCGTGCTCTACCCGGCCCACGACAGCGGCCCAGCGTCCAGCGAGCTCGTGCCCGTGGCGGCTGAGGCGGGCTACCTCATCACCAAAGTGGTGGCCGTCGATGCCGACTCCGGACAGAACTCCTGGCTCTCGTACCACCTGCTCAGGGCCACCGAGCCCGGCCTCTTCACCGTGGCTCTCCAAAGCGGCGAGGTGCGGCTCAAGAGGCCGGTGACAGACAGGGACAGCGTGAAGCACAAGCTCCTTGTCCTCGTCCGAGACAACGGCAAGCCCCCACTCTCAGCCACCGCAGCTCTGAGCGCGCTCCTGCTCAAGGACTTCTCCGACGTGCGCCTCCCGCACGGCAGCCCGCCCTCAGACGAGCAGGGCGACTCGCTGACAACCTATTTAATCATCGCCTTGGTCTGTGTGTCGCTCCTCTTCCTCATCTCGGCCGCCGTCTTCGTGGCTCGCAAGGTGTGCAAGAGCAAGGAGCTGAAGGCTGCCCATGTGCTTTATGGGGCCGACAACTTGCAGAGCGGCCTGGCCGATGCAGCCGCTGCAGGGACCCTGCCCCGCGCCTATTGCTACGAGATCAGCCTCACCACGGGCTCGGGCAACAGCGACTTCCAATTCCTCAAACCCATCGTGCCCAGCCTGCCGCCACAGCGCTGCGCCACGGCCCGGGGCCCCGATGAGGAACAGGATCACGATTTCCCCTGTGTCCCTGTCAGCACAGAGGACACGGCGCCAGACAATGCTGGGACTGTCTCTGCGGGACGGTTCAACGCTCTTTCCTTTAACTAGCACCGGGTCTGCATAGCCTGAGGCATCAATGCTCATTGGAGGAGGGGATCCCGGCTGCACTCTGTGGCAATGGTTCCTCCTAGAGAAAATATGTTCCCAATTGGCATGGCAAATTTCCTGCAAGTTCAAAGTTAGACCAAAATTTGTCTTTCACTCCAAAAACACTCAAAAGGAAAATAAGATGCTCAGTTTCTCTCCCCTAGACAATTTTGTAGTTTACCTTTGTCACAGCCATTTCTGATCGGCTTCAGCAATGCACTCCCAGCTTTGCTCTTGGGTCTCTGGCTGTCAGACCACACTTTGGAATCCTTATTCTTTCTTATAGATCAATGGATCTATTGGGTAGACAAATCTCACACTTGCTGGAATTGTCGAAAGCCCTTTTTTTTCCATCTCAGTAAAGCAAGTAAGTTCTCAATACTGTGTTACGATGTTCTGTTAGGACAAGGCTTTGTCTTTATGGGTTTCTTTTCTTTTCTGCATGTCTCTATCTGAGATGGGTGGGCTCTGTGTGTTCCATTTCCTTCTCAGTCTGACTCATTGTACGGCCCTTGTGCATCTGCAGATGCTTCACTACTTCTGCACAGTGAAACAGTGAATTTATCCCATCCAGCCATTGCAATACTGACAATTCCAGCTCTGCAGAGTCAAAGGCTCTATTCACACTATGAGTACAGGAGTCTCATCTTCTTCCAGGCAGAGTGGAGCAGGAAAATGCACACAAAAAAAATCTTCCTTTAGACTCTATGTGGGTTTGATGTTCTGCCTCTCTCAGATTGTCTTGGAAATACAAGAGTAGCTCTCTTAGGGTCGGCTAAAATTGTGCAGAGTCATGAAAAGGTATTCATTGTCTTTGTGTGCATGAAAATGCCACATGTCCCTCAAAGATAATTTTCTGGAGTTAGAATCAAGAAGAACTTGATAAACGGACATTGAGTTTTGTTTCCTCATTTTTGTTTCAGAATTCTGTGGCTTCATGTTGGGACTAGGGAGCTGTCCCTACAGGGCTTTCTCTATTTGTATTAGAGCGTTTGCTATCCCATTATGACCCTTTTTTCTTTTACCCTGTGTATTGTACTGAGGATTATTTGGCTGGTTCGTGTAGACAAGGACTGCCACCTCGTGTATATTAATGGCTTGTTTGAGTAATGTGTGTGATGCATGGAATATCGGGAAAGAAGCACTCACGCTGTATTGTGCTGAATTTATAGCGTTTAAGACTGTAAATTCGTACACCTAAAAGATGGAAAATTGAAAGGATATGTAGGATTGCAATAAAGGAATTCCCTAACTGCTTTTCTGACGACAAAAGTCTTTGTAGAAGTGTTCTTTCCTAGAAAGCTCCGCCACTATTTTCAAAATTCTTCCAGAATTTTTCTAACAATGTCCCTTAACAGAATCAATGTCGGGTGGGTACAGCTTCTGAGGGTGGAGCTGCAGCCCGGATAGGGTTCCTTGGCATGCCAGGGCTGTCACCATCGCCCGGTGCCTGTGCGGTTTGTCATGAAAGGCAATGCGTCTTGGTCGTTGTGGGTGAGCCTCCGCTTTAAGCAGGTCTTTAAGCAGGAAAGGCGGCATTCGGTCTTTGCGGCCGGGTGTGTCGAAAGGTTTGGAATCGCGGGCCGGGGCGAGCGGCAGCGCGGGCTGCGGGCGGCGGCGGGTGCAGTCCCAGCGCGCACCGCTGGGTGGTGCCGTCGGCCAAGGCGGCGCCGAGCGGCTGCGGCAGCGGAGGCGGCCGAGCCCGGAGCAGCCCAGCCCAGCTAAACCCAGCCCAGCCCTGCTAAACAGAGCCCAGCAAAACCCAGGCCAGCACAACCCAGGCAGCCCGGCACAGACCGGCCCAGCTCAGTGCAGCGCAGACCGGACCAGCCCAGCCAAGCCCGGTGGAGATAACAGCGGCTGCGCCGCCGAGCGCTGTCCCGTGTCACCCGCCGCCGGCACACCCCGGCTCCATTCCGGACCGCCGGCCGAATCTCACCCAGAGAGGGAAGGCGCCCGTCCCCCACTTCGCCGCTTGCCGCGGGCAATCGCCCGCCACATCCCCGAGACCGAGCCCGGCCGCCGCCGCCGCCGCCGCGCCATGGCGATCGCAAGGCAAGTGCTTTGTCTCTCTGCTTTCCTGTCGCTGCCGCACGCTCGCGCCGAGCCCATCCGCTACTCCGTAGCCGAGGAGGCGGAAAGCGGCTCCCTGGTAGGCAAGCTGGCCGAGGACGCGGGGCTGACGCCGCCGCAGCTCTCGGCTCGCCGCGCCCGCCTGCTCTCGGAGGACGGCCGCCAGCATTTGCGCTTAGACCGCGGCTCCGGGCGGCTCCTCGTGGCGGGGAGGCTCGACCGGGAGGAGCTGTGCGCCCACTCCGACACCTGCATGCTCCCCTTCGAGCTGCTGCTCTCCGACCCCCTGCAGTTCATTCGGATCGAAGTGACTCTGGAGGACATTAATGACTATTCTCCCGTCTTCCCCGAGGACCGAGTCACTTTTAAGATTCTTGAAACCAGCGAGGCAGGCTCCCGTTTCCCGCTGGAAGTGGCTCGGGATCGTGATATTGGCAGGAATAACATCCAGGCATACAGCATCTCTCCGCACAGCGAGTATTTTAGCGTCTACTACGGAACTCAGATTACAGGCAAGAAGTATTTGGAATTGGTATTGGAAAAGCCGCTAGACAGAGAGAAGGAGGCAGAGATGAGTTTCAGTGTTATTGCTGTAGATGGAGGCTCTCCACCCAGGAGTGGTACCTCCCAAGTGAAAATTCTCATTCTAGATGTAAATGACAATGCTCCAACCTTCACACAAGACGTTTACATTGGAAGGGTTTTAGAGAACATGCCAGAAGGCTCTGTGGTTCTGACGGTGCTGGCAACTGATCAGGATGCTGGAGTTAACGGGGAAATCACCTATCAACTGAGCCAGGCAGACGAACAAAGCGACACAGCATTTGTGATTGATCCCAGAACTGGTGAAATCAAAATCACAAAGCCTCTGGACTACGAGGCAGCACAAACTCACGAGCTCAGTGCGAGAGCTACAGACGGTGGAGGGCTCTCAGCAATCTGCAAAGTGTTGGTGGAGGTGGTGGATGTGAATGACAACGCCCCCGAGCTGGCGGTCAGTTCCTTCAGCAGTCCCCTCCCCGAGAACACAGTGCCCGGCACCGTGGTTGCCCTGTTCTCGGTCAGGGACCGCGATTCGGGTGCCAACGGGAAGGTGTCCTGTGCCCTCGACGATCAGCTCTTCTTCTCCCTGCGGCCAGCCTATAAGAATTACTATGAGCTGGTGACAGTGAGCGCGCTGGACCGCGAGCACACGGCTCGCTACGTGCTCAGCGTCACAGCAGCAGACGCGGGCTCGCCTCCTCTCACGGCCACGCACACCTTCACCGTGGACATCTCGGATGTCAACGACAACGCGCCCGTCTTCAACCAGACGTCCTACACCATGTACGTGCGCGAGAACAACGCGCCCACGGTGTTCGTGGGAGCCGTGAGCGCCGCAGATGCTGACGTGGGGCTCAACGCCAAGGTGACCTATTCCCTGGCGCCAGTGGCAGCGGCAGAGCGGCCCTCGTGCTCGTGCATGTCGGTGAACTCGGAGAACGGACACGTGTTTGTGCTGCGGCCGCTGGACTACGAGCGCTTGAGGCAGACCGAGGTGACGGTCAGTGCCTCTGACGCGGGCTCTCCTCCGCTCAGAGCCAACGTCACCGTGCGCCTCGTGGTGCTCGACGAGAATGACAATGCCCCGCTCGTGCTCTACCCGGCCCACGACAGCGGCCCAGCGTCCAGCGAGCTCGTGCCCGTGGCGGCTGAGGCGGGCTACCTCATCACCAAAGTGGTGGCCGTCGATGCCGACTCCGGACAGAACTCCTGGCTCTCGTACCACCTGCTCAGGGCCACCGAGCCCGGCCTCTTCACCGTGGCTCTCCAAAGCGGCGAGGTGCGGCTCAAGAGGCCGGTGACAGACAGGGACAGCGTGAAGCACAAGCTCCTTGTCCTCGTCCGAGACAACGGCAAGCCCCCGCTCTCAGCCACCGCAGCTCTGAGCGCGCTCCTGCTCAAGGACTTCTCCGACGTGCGCCTCCCGCACGGCAGCCCGCCCTCAGACGAGCAGGGCGACTCGCTGACAACCTATTTAATCATCGCCTTGGTCTGTGTGTCGCTCCTCTTCCTCATCTCGGCCGCCGTCTTCGTGGCTCGCAAGGTGTGCAAGAGCAAGGAGCTGAAGGCTGCCCATGTGCTTTATGGGGCCGACAACTTGCAGAGCGGCCTGGCCGATGCAGCCGCCGCAGGGACCCTGCCCCGCGCCTATTGCTACGAGATCAGCCTCACCACGGGCTCGGGCAACAGCGACTTCCAATTCCTCAAGCCCATCGTGCCCAGCCTGCCGCCACAGCGCTGCGCCACGGCCCGGGGCCCCGATGAGGAACAGGATCACGATTTCCCCTGTGTCCCTGTCAGCACAGAGGACACGGCGCCAGACAATGCTGCGACTGTCTCTGCGGGACACTTCAACGCTCTTTCCTTTAACTAGCACAGGGTCTGCATAGCCTGAGGCATCAATGCTCGTGGGAGGAGAGGTGGAGTGTGCAGCCTGTGTCAACGGTTCCTCCAGTGAAAATACGTGTTTCAAATTTGCATGGCAAATTTCCTGGTAATTCCATGTCAGAGCAAAATTTGGCTTTCTCTATAAAAACTCTCCTAAGGAAGTAAAAGTGGTGCCATTCTCTCCCTCAGATTATAGTCTATTTTACCTCGGTCTCTGCCATTTCTGATAACGTTAAGTGAGATAATCCTGGCTTTGATATCGTCTCTCTTGCTCTCAGACCAGATCTTGGAATCCTTATTCATTGTTCAAGATAAATGGGACAGTTTACAGATAAATCTTACACCTGCTATAATTGCCCAAACCTTTTTTTTCCCCAGCTTTCCCAGTAAAGCAAGTTAATTCAGAATACTCTGTCTCGGTGTCCTGTTAGAACACAGGTTTTTTCTTTGTTTTTGGTTTTCTTGTTTGGTTGGTTCGTTGGGGTTTTTTAGGGTTGTTTAGGGGTTCTGGATGTCAGTGTCTGAGAGGGGTGGGCTCTCTATGTTATTGTTTTTCTCATTATGTCTGTCTGAAGGACCCTTTTGCATCTGCAGATGCTTCAATACTTTTCCCAATTAAACAGTGAGTTGTCCAATCCAGTCATTGCAATGCCGGCAATTCCAGCTCTGCAGAGTCAAAGGTTATTTTCACCCTATCAGTCCCAACATTTCGTCTTCTTCCAGGTAGAGAGGAGCAGGAAAAAGCACTACAAAATCTTTCCTTTGAATATCTGTGCGTTTGATGTTCTGTCCCCCTCGAATTGTCTTGGAAATAGAGCAGCAGCAGCAGCAGATACGTTAGGATTGGCTGTAATTGTAGAGAGCCATGAAAACTTAGGCAACGTGTTGTGTGCATGAAATGCCGCATGTCCTTCAAAGATAATTTTGTGGATTTAGAATCAAGAAGAATTTGACAAACGGACTTTGAGTTTTGTTTCCTCACTGTTTTTTGAGATTGTAGCTTTTTCTTGTTGGAAGTAGAAAGATGACCCTACCAGGTTATCTCTATTTGTATTAGAGCATTTGGTTTCCCGTTGTTCCCCCTCTCCTTCTACCCTCTGAACTGCCCTTAGCATTATTTGGCTGGATCCTCTAGAGAACGAGTGCCACCCCATCTATAATAACTGGTTCTGTGAATGATGTCTGTGATGCATGAAATACTCGGAAAGACTGCCGGACGCTCTTTTGTTGTGAAGTTATACAGTTTAAATTTGTAAACTGGTCTGGGTTTAGATATTGAACATATATGCAGAACAGAAATAAAGAGATCACCTTAAATACTTATTGGAGATAGAATTTTTGGTAGAGAGTTTCTTTCCGGGATAGTCCCGTCAATATATTACTAAATTTTGCGAGGTAATTTCTCATTGTGCTCCTTCTACGAAGCAATGCTGATGGGTACAGTTCCTGAGCAGGGATATGCAGCCAGTGGAGTGTTCACTGAATGCGCGTGGTGGTACGATCATCCGATCCCTTTGCAGTTATTTCTGGTGAGCGACGCGGCTTTTTACCTGTGGGTTCAGCCAGGGCTTTATAAGGGTCTGGGAAAGGCCGCGTTCGGTCTCTGCGGCCGGGTGTGTCGAAAGGTTTGGAATCGCGGGCCGGGGCGAGCGGCAGCGCGGGCTGCGGGCGGCGGCGGGTGCAGTCCCAGCGCGCACCGCTGGGTGGTGCCGTCGGCCAAGGCGGCGCCGAGCGGCTGCGGCAGCGGAGGCGGCCGAGCCCGGAGCAGCCCAGCCCAGCTAAACCCAGCCCAGCCCAGCACAACCCAGCCCAGCCCAGCTAAACCCAGCCCAGCCCAGCACAACCCAGCCCAGCCCAGGAAAACCCAGCCAGACACACCGCAGCCCAGCCCAGCATAACATAGCACGGACCAGCAGAACAGAGCCGGGTGGAGGTAACAGCGGCTGTGCCGGCGAGCGCTGCCCCGTGTCACCCGCTGCCGGCACACCCCGGCTCCATTCCGAGTCAGCCGCGGAATCTCACCCAGCGAGGGAAGGCGCCCGTCCCCCACTTCGCCGCTTGCCGCGAACAATCGACAGCTACATCCCCGAGACCGAGCCCGGCCGCCGCCGCCGCCGCCGCCGCCGCGCCATGGCGATCGCAAGGCAAGTGCTTTGTCTCTCTGCTTTCCTGTCGCTGCCGCACGCTCGCGCCGAGCCCATCCGCTACTCCGTAGCCGAGGAGGCGGAAAGCGGCTCCCTGGTAGGCAAGCTGGCCGAGGACGCGGGGCTGACGCCGCCGCAGCTCTCGGCTCGCCGCGCCCGCCTGCTCTCGGAGGACGGCCGCCAGCATTTGCGCTTAGACCGCGGCTCCGGGCGGCTCCTCGTGGCGGGGAGGCTCGACCGGGAGGAGCTGTGCGCCCACTCCGACACCTGCATGCTCCCCTTCGAGCTGCTGCTCTCCGACCCCCTGCAGTTCTTTCGGGTCGAGGTAGCGGTAGAGGATATCAATGACCATTCGCCTACTTTCCCGGAGGAAAGAGTTACTTTTACGATTCCGGAGCTAAGCGAGCCAGATTCTCGTTACCCGATAGAGACGGCTCGGGATCTCGATATTGGCAGTAACACTATCCAGGCATACAGCATCTTTCCTAAGAACCAGTATTTTAGTGTCTCCTACGGGACTCGTATTACAGGCAAGAAGTATCTTGAACTGGTCTTGGAAAAGCCGCTAGACAGAGAGAAGGAGGCAGAGATGAGTTTCAGTGTTATTGCTGTAGACGGGGGCTCTCCTCCCAGGAGTGGTAGCACCGAAGTGGAAATATTCATTCTAGATGTAAATGACAATGCTCCAACCTTCACGCAAGACGTGTATACTGCAAAGGTTTTAGAGAACATGTCAGAAGGTTCGGTGGTTCTGACCGTGCTGGCAACTGATCAGGATGCTGGAGTTAACGGGAATATCACGTATCAACTCAGCCAGGCTAAGGTACAGAGAGATTCAGCATTTGTGATTGATCCCAGAACTGGTGAAATTAAACTCACTAAGCCTCTCGACTTTGAAGCAGCGGAAACTCACGAGCTCAGTGTGAAAGCCAGGGACGGTGGGGGCCTCTCAGCAATCTGTAAAGTGTTGGTGGAGGTGGTGGATGTGAATGACAACGCCCCCGAGCTGGCGGTCAGTTCCTTCAGCAGTCCCCTCCCCGAGAACACAGTGCCCGGCACCGTGGTTGCCCTGTTCTCGGTCAGGGACCGCGATTCGGGTGCCAACGGGAAGGTGTCCTGTGCCCTCGACGATCAGCTCTTCTTCTCCCTGCGGCCAGCCTATAAGAATTACTATGAGCTGGTGACAGTGAGCGCGCTGGACCGCGAGCACACGGCTCGCTACGTGCTCAGCGTCACAGCAGCAGACGCGGGCTCGCCTCCTCTCACGGCCACGCACACCTTCACCGTGGACATCTCGGATGTCAACGACAACGCGCCCGTCTTCAACCAGACGTCCTACACCATGTACGTGCGCGAGAACAACGCGCCCACGGTGTTCGTGGGAGCCGTGAGCGCCGCAGATGCTGACGTGGGGCTCAACGCCAAGGTGACCTATTCCCTGGCGCCAGTGGCAGCGGCAGAGCGGCCCTCGTGCTCGTGCATGTCGGTGAACTCGGAGAACGGACACGTGTTTGTGCTGCGGCCGCTGGACTACGAGCGCTTGAGGCAGACCGAGGTGACGGTCAGTGCCTCTGACGCGGGCTCTCCTCCGCTCAGAGCCAACGTCACCGTGCGCCTCGTGGTGCTCGACGAGAATGACAATGCCCCGCTCGTGCTCTACCCGGCCCACGACAGCGGCCCAGCGTCCAGCGAGCTCGTGCCCGTGGCGGCTGAGGCGGGCTACCTCATCACCAAAGTGGTGGCCGTCGATGCCGACTCCGGACAGAACTCCTGGCTCTCGTACCACCTGCTCAGGGCCACCGAGCCCGGCCTCTTCACCGTGGCTCTCCAAAGCGGCGAGGTGCGGCTCAAGAGGCCGGTGACAGACAGGGACAGCGTGAAGCACAAGCTCCTTGTCCTCGTCCGAGACAACGGCAAGCCCCCGCTCTCAGCCACCGCAGCTCTGAGCGCGCTCCTGCTCAAGGACTTCTCCGACGTGCGCCTCCCGCACGGCAGCCCGCCCTCAGACGAGCAGGGCGACTCGCTGACAACCTATTTAATCATCGCCTTGGTCTGTGTGTCGCTCCTCTTCCTCATCTCGGCCGCCGTCTTCGTGGCTCGCAAGGTGTGCAAGAGCAAGGAGCTGAAGGCTGCCCATGTGCTTTATGGGGCCGACAACTTGCAGAGCGGCCTGGCCGATGCAGCCGCCGCAGGGACCCTGCCCCGCGCCTATTGCTACGAGATCAGCCTCACCACGGGCTCGGGCAACAGCGACTTCCAATTCCTCAAGCCCATCGTGCCCAGCCTGCCGCCACAGCGCTGCGCCACGGCCCGGGGCCCCGATGAGGAACAGGATCACAATTTCCCCTGTGTCCCTGTCAGCACAGAGGACACGGCGCCCGACAATGCTGGGACTGTCTCTGCGGGACAGTTCAATCCTCTTTCCTTTAACTAGCACTGGTCTGCACCAACAGAGGTTTCACGGCCCGAGGGAAGAGAGGATCCAGACTGCAGCATGTGGCAAAGGTTCTTCCAGAGAAAACCTGTGTTTTCATTTGGCATAGCAAATTTCCTTCAAATTCCCAAAGTAAATTTGTCTTCCACTACAAAAACATTAATAAGGAAGGAAAGGTACTCAGATTCTATCCCTCAGACAATAGTCTCTTTTACCTTTGTCACAGCCATTTCTAATTACCTTAAGTGATATACTCCCAGCTTTCCTCTTGTGTGTCTTGCTGCCAGACCCGACTTCAGAATCCTTATTCTTTGATTATGATCAATTGGACAATTTTATAGATACTTCTCACACTTGTTGAAATTGTCGAAAGCCATGTTTCAAAGCTCAGTAAATCAAGTTAGTTCTGAATATTCTGTCACGATGCCCTGTTGCCACACGCCTTTTTGGTTTGGAATGGTTGTTTTTGGGGGGGGTGGTGTGGAGGAGTCTCTGGATGTTTCTGTCTGAGATGGGTGGGCTCTGTGTGTCACATTTCCTTCTAAGTATGTCTGTCTCTACTGCCCTTGTGCATCTGCAGATGCTTCACTACTTCTGCCCAGCCAAAATTGCAATGCCGGCAATTCCATCTCCGCAGAGCCAAAGGCTAGTTTGACCTTATGAGTACAGGGGTTTCATCTTCTTTCAGGCAGAGTAGAGTAGCAAAGTTAAAACAAAATTTTCCCTTGGTGTGTATTTTTGGCTTTGGTGATCTATCCCCCTCAGATTGGCTTGGATATATAGGGGCATAGGAACTGTGAGGATAGGCTATAACTGTCGAGAGTCATGAAAACTTATTCATTATCTTTGTGTGAATGAAAATTCCACCTTTTCATCCAAAATAATTTTGTGGATTTAGAATCAAGAAGAACTAGAAAACATCGCTGCGAGCTTTCTTTCCTCAATCTTGTTTCAGAATTCAATGTTTTCTTATTGGGATGAGAAAGCTCTCCTCCTATGACTTTCTCCATTTCTGCTTGAGCATTTGCAGTCTCTGTTTTGCCCTTTCTCCTGCTTTCAGAACTGTGTTTGAGCACTGTATTGCCTGTTTCCCTAGAAAAGGGCTGCCGCCCCATCTATACTGACGGGTTGTTTAAATGCTGTATGTGATGCACGAAATATTCGGAAAGCCTCACTAACGTTCTGTTGTGTAGATTAACGTTGTAAATTGATATACCTCTGGGTATAGAAACGAGAGAATGTGTTAGGCTGAAATAAAGAGAACACTCTAATTCCCATTTTGGTGATCGAATTCTTTATACAGAAGGTCATTCCGGGAAAGTTCTGGTAAGACTTTTCCAAAATTTGCGCGTTCCTTTCTCTCTGGGAACCTTGTTAGACACAATGTTAGATGGGTACAGCTCCTGAGTTTGGAGATGCAGTCGGGAGAGTGTTCATTGCCATGCCAGGCCTGTAGCCATCACCCGATACCTGTGCGGTTTGTCGTGACAACCAACGTGGCTAGGTCGTTGAGGGTTGATCCTGGACTTTATATTGGACTGGGAAAGGCGGCGTTCGGGTTTTGCAGCCGGGTGTGTCAAAATGTTTGGAATCGCGGGCCGGGGCGAGCGGCAGCGCGGGCTGCGGGCGGCGGCGGGTGCAGTCCCAGCGCGCACCGCTGGGTGGTGCCGTCGGCCAAGGCGGCGCCGAGCGGCTGCGGCAGCGGAGGCGGCCGAGCCCGGAGCAGCCCAGCCCAGCTAAACCCAGCCCAGCCCTGCTAAACCCAGCCCAGCACAGCTAAACCCAGCCCAGCATAGCTCAGGCAACCCGGCACAGCACATCCCAGCACAGCACAGCGCAGCTCAGCCCGGACCAGCCCAGCCGAGTCGGGTGGAGGTAACAGCGGCTGCGCCGGCGAGCGCTGCCCCGTATCACCCGCTGCTGGCACACCCCGGCTCTGTTACTATCAGCCGGCCTAATCTCACCGAGAGAGGGAAGGTGCCCGTCCCCCACTTCGCCGCTTGCCGCGGACAATCGACAGCCACATCCCCGAGACCGAGCCCGGCCGCCGCCGCCGCCGCCGCCGCCGCCGCGCCATGGCGATCGCAAGGCAAGTGCTTTGTCTCTCTGCTTTCCTGTCGCTGCCGCACGCTCGCGCCGAGCCCATCCGCTACTCCGTAGCCGAGGAGGCGGAAAGCGGCTCCCTGGTAGGCAAGCTGGCCGAGGACGCGGGGCTGACGCCGCCGCAGCTCTCGGCTCGCCGCGCCCGCCTGCTCTCGGAGGACGGCCGCCAGCATTTGCGCTTAGACCGCGGCTCCGGGCGGCTCCTCGTGGCGGGGAGGCTCGACCGGGAGGAGCTGTGCGCCCACTCCGACACCTGCATGCTCCCCTTCGAGCTGCTGCTCTCCGACCCCCTCCAGTTCTTTCGGGTCGAAGTGACTCTGGAGGACATCAATGACCATTCGCCGGTGTTCCCGGAGAAACGAGTCACTTTTGACATCCCGGAAACGAGCGAGCTAGGCTCTCGTTTCCTGCTGAATGGGGCTCGGGATCTCGATATTGGCAGCAACACCGTCCAGACTTACAGCATCTCTCCCGAGAACGAGTATTTCAGTGTCTCCTATGGAAGTCGGATTACAGGGAAGAAGTATCTCGAACTGATGTTGGAAAAGCCATTAGATAGGGAGAAGGAGGCAGAGATGAGTTTTAGTCTCATTGCTGTAGATGGGGGCTCTCCTCCCAGGAGTGGTAGCAGCCAAGTTAAAATTGTCATTCTAGATGCAAATGACAATGCTCCAACCTTCACACAGGAAGACTACATAGGGAAGGTTCTGGAGAACATGCCAGAAGGCTCTGTGGTTCTGAGTGTGCTGGCAACTGATCTGGATGCTGGAGTTAACGGGGACATTTCCTATGAACTCAGTGAAGCAGAGGGATTGAGTGAGTCAGCATTTGTGATTGATCCCAGAACTGGTGAAATTAAACTCTCAAAACCTCTAGACTTCGAAGAAGTAGACAGTCACGAGCTCATTGTGAGGGCTAGAGATGGTGGGGGGCTCTCAGCAATCTGCAAAGTGTTGGTGGAGGTGGTGGATGTGAATGACAACGCCCCCGAGCTGGCGGTCAGTTCCTTCAGCAGTCCCCTCCCCGAGAACACAGTGCCCGGCACCGTGGTTGCCCTGTTCTCGGTCAGGGACCGCGATTCGGGTGCCAACGGGAAGGTGTCCTGTGCCCTCGACGATCAGCTCTTCTTCTCCCTGCGGCCAGCCTATAAGAATTACTATGAGCTGGTGACAGTGAGCGCGCTGGACCGCGAGCACACGGCTCGCTACGTGCTCAGCGTCACAGCAGCAGACGCGGGCTCGCCTCCTCTCACGGCCACGCACACCTTCACCGTGGACATCTCGGATGTCAACGACAACGCGCCCGTCTTCAACCAGACGTCCTACACCATGTACGTGCGCGAGAACAACGCGCCCACGGTGTTCGTGGGAGCCGTGAGCGCCGCAGATGCTGACGTGGGGCTCAACGCCAAGGTGACCTATTCCCTGGCGCCAGTGGCAGCGGCAGAGCGGCCCTCGTGCTCGTGCATGTCGGTGAACTCGGAGAACGGACACGTGTTTGTGCTGCGGCCGCTGGACTACGAGCGCTTGAGGCAGACCGAGGTGACGGTCAGTGCCTCTGACGCGGGCTCTCCTCCGCTCAGAGCCAACGTCACCGTGCGCCTCGTGGTGCTCGACGAGAATGACAATGCCCCGCTCGTGCTCTACCCGGCCCACGACAGCGGCCCAGCGTCCAGCGAGCTCGTGCCCGTGGCGGCTGAGGCGGGCTACCTCATCACCAAAGTGGTGGCCGTCGATGCCGACTCCGGACAGAACTCCTGGCTCTCGTACCACCTGCTCAGGGCCACCGAGCCCGGCCTCTTCACCGTGGCTCTCCAAAGCGGCGAGGTGCGGCTCAAGAGGCCGGTGACAGACAGGGACAGCGTGAAGCACAAGCTCCTTGTCCTCGTCCGAGACAACGGCAAGCCCCCGCTCTCAGCCACCGCAGCTCTGAGCGCGCTCCTGCTCAAGGACTTCTCCGACGTGCGCCTCCCGCACGGCAGCCCGCCCTCAGACGAGCAGGGCGACTCGCTGACAACCTATTTAATCATCGCCTTGGTCTGTGTGTCGCTCCTCTTCCTCATCTCGGCCGCCGTCTTCGTGGTTCGCAAGGTGTGCAAGAGCAAGGAGCTGAAGGCTGCCCATGTGCTTTATGGGGCCGACAACTTGCAGAGCGGCCTGGCCGATGCAGCCGCTGCAGGGACCCTGCCCCGCGCCTATTGCTACGAGATCAGCCTCACCACGGGCTCGGGCAACAGCGACTTCCAATTCCTCAAGCCCATCGTGCCCAGCCTGCCGCCACAGCGCTGCGCCACGGCCCGGGGCCCCGATGAGGAACAGGATCACGATTTCCCCTGTGTCCCTGTCAGCGCAGAGGACACGGCGCCAGACAATGCTGGGACTGTCTCTGCGGGACACTTCAACGCTCTTTCCTTTAACTAGCACAGGGTCTGCAGACACAGAGGCTTCAATGCTCATTAGAGGAGGGGATCCCGGCTGCACTCTGTGGCAATGGTTCCTCCTAGAGAAAATATGTTCCCAATTGGCATGGCAAATTTCCTGCAAATTCAAAGTCAGAGTAGAATTTGTCTTTCACTCCAAAAACACTCAAAAGGAAGAAGAGATACCGATTTTCTGTCCTCTAGATAATGGAGTTTTTTGCCTTTGTCACAGCCATTTCTAATCGGCTTCAGCAATGCACTCCCAGCTTTGCTCTTGGGTCTCTGGCTGTCAGACCACACAATCCTTATTCTTTCTTATAGATCAATGGATCTATTGGGTAGACAAATCTCACACTTGCTGGAATTGTCGAAAGCCCTTTTTTCCATCTCAGTTAAGCAAGTAAGTTCTGAATACTGTGTTACGATGTTCTGTTAGGACAAGGCTTTGTCTTTATGAGTTTCTTTTCTTTTCTGCATGTCTCTATCTGAGATGGGTGGGCTCTGTGTGTTCCATTTCCTTCTCAGTCTGACTCATTGTACGGCCATTGTGCATCTGCAGATGCTTCACTACTTCTGCACAATGAAACAGTGAATTTATCCCATCCAGCCATTGCAATACTGACAATTCCAGCTCTTCAGAGTTAAAGGCTGTATTCACAATATGAGTATAGGAGTCTCATCTTCTTCCAGGCAGAGAGGAGCAGGAAAATGCACACACAAAAAATCTTCCTTTAGACTCTATGTGGGTTTGATGTTCTGTTCCCCGGGACTGTCTTCGAAATACAGCAGCAGCTCTCTTAGGGTAGGCTGTAATTCTGCTGAGATATGAAAACGTATTCATTGTCTTTGTGTGCATGAAAATGCCACATGTCCCTCAAAGATAATTTTCTGGAGTTTGAATCAAGAAGAACTTGAAAAACGGACATTGAGTTTTGTTTCCTCATTTTTGTTTCAGAATTCTGTGGCTTCTTGTTGGGACTAGAGAGCTGTCCCTACAGGACTTTCTCTATTTGTATTCGAGCGTTTGCTATCCCATTGGGACCCTTTTTTCTTTTACCCTGTGTAGTGTAATGCGGATTATTTGGCTGGTTCGTGTAGACAAGGACTGCCACCTCGTGTATATTAATGGCTTGTTTGAGTAATGTCTGTGATGCATGGAATATTGGGAAAGAAGCACTCACGCTGTATTGTGCTGAATTTATAGAGTTTAAAATTGTAGATTCGTATAACTATAAGACGGAAAATTGAAAGGATATGTAGGATTGCAATAAAGGAGTACAGTAATTGATTTTGTGGAGAAAAATGTCTTTTCTGTGGAGGTTTTCTTTGCAAGAAAGGTCCTCCAATATTTTCAAAATTCTTCGAGTATTTTTCTCACAATATCCTTTAACAGAAGCAATGTTGGGTGTGTACAGCTTCTGAGGGTGGAGCTGCAGCCGGGAGAGTGTTCATTGGCATGCCAGGGCTGTCACCATCGCCCTGTCCCTGTGCGGTATGATCTGACAGGAAACGTGGCTTGTTCGTTGTGGGTTGAGCATGGACTTTATAAGGGTCTTGGAAAGGCCGCGTTCGGTCTCTGCGGCCGGGTGTGTCGAAAGGTTTGGAATCGCGGGCCGGGGCGAGCGGCAGCGCGGGCTGCGGGCGGCGGCGGGTGCAGTCCCAGCGCGCACCGCTGGGTGGTGCCGTCGGCCAAGGCGGCGCCGAGCGGCTGCGGCAGCGGAGGCGGCCGAGCCCGGAGCAGCCCAGCCCAGCTAAACCCAGCCCAGCAAAACCCAGCCCAGTCCAGCAAAAATCAGGCCAGCACAACCCAGGCAGCCCGGCACAGACCAGCCCAGCTCAGCGCAGCGCAGCCCGGACCAGCAGAGCCGAGCCCGGTGGAAGTAACAGCGGCTGCGCCGGCGGGCGCTGCTCCGTGTCACCCGCTGCCGGAACACCCCGGCTCCATGCCGGACCGCCGGACGAATCTCACCCAGCGAGGGAAGGCGCCCGTCCCCCACTTCGCCGCTTGCCGCGGACAATCGACAGCCACATCCCCGAGACCGAGCCCGGCCGCCGCCGCCGCGCCATGGCGATCGCAAGGCAAGTGCTTTGTCTCTCTGCTTTCCTGTCGCTGCCGCACGCTCGCGCCGAGCCCATCCGCTACTCCGTAGCCGAGGAGGCGGAAAGCGGCTCCCTGGTAGGCAAGCTGGCCGAGGACGCGGGGCTGACGCCGCCGCAGCTCTCGGCTCGCCGCGCCCGCCTGCTCTCGGAGGACGGCCGCCAGCATTTGCGCTTAGACCGCGGCTCCGGGCGGCTCCTCGTGGCGGGGAGGCTCGACCGGGAGGAACTGTGCGCCCACTCCGACACCTGCATGCTCCCCTTCGAGCTGCTGCTCTCCGACCCCCTCCAGTTCTTTCGGGTCGAGGTAGTTGTGGAGGACATCAATGACCATTCGCCTGTGTTCCCCGAGGACCGAGTCACATTTAAGATTGTGGAAAGGAGCGACCCGGGATCTCGTTTCCCACTGGAGGTGGCTCGCGATCTCGATATTGGCAGCAACACAGTCCAGGCGTACAGCATCTCTCCCAAGAGCAAGTATTTCAGTCTATCCTATGGGTCTCGGAGTAATGGTGACAAATATCTTGAACTTATTTTGGAAAAGCTGCTAGACAGAGAGCAGCAGGCAGAGATGAGTTTCAGTGTTATTGCTGAAGACGGTGGCTCTCCTCCCAGGATTGGAGCCATCGAGATCTCTATTATTATTCTAGATGTAAATGACAATGCTCCCATATTCACGCAAGAGCGTTATATCGGGAAGGTCCTGGAGAATATGCCAACAAGCACTGTGGTTCTGACTGTGCTGGCTACTGATCAGGATGCAGGTGTTAACGGGGAGATTTCATTTGAACTCAGCCAGGTAGTGGGACAGAGCGACTCAGCATTTATGATTGATCCCAGAACTGGTGAAATTAAAATCACAAAACCGCTGGACTTTGAGGAAGCAGACACTCACGAGCTCACTGTGAGGGCCAGAGATGGTGGAGGGCTCTCAGCAATCTGCAAAGTGTTGGTGGAAGTGGTGGATGTGAATGACAACGCCCCCGAGCTGGCGGTCAGTTCCTTCAGCAGTCCCCTCCCCGAGAACACAGTGCCCGGCACCGTGGTTGCCCTGTTCTCGGTCAGGGACCGCGATTCGGGTGCCAACGGGAAGGTGTCCTGTGCCCTCGACGATCAGCTCTTCTTCTCCCTGCGGCCAGCCTATAAGAATTACTATGAGCTGGTGACAGTGAGCGCGCTGGACCGCGAGCACACGGCTCGCTACGTGCTCAGCGTCACAGCAGCAGACGCGGGCTCGCCTCCTCTCACGGCCACGCACACCTTCACCGTGGACATCTCGGATGTCAACGACAACGCGCCCGTCTTCAACCAGACGTCCTACACCATGTACGTGCGCGAGAACAACGCGCCCACGGTGTTCGTGGGAGCCGTGAGCGCCGCAGATGCTGACGTGGGGCTCAACGCCAAGGTGACCTATTCCCTGGCGCCAGTGGCAGCGGCAGAGCGGCCCTCGTGCTCGTGCATGTCGGTGAACTCGGAGAACGGACACGTGTTTGTGCTGCGGCCGCTGGACTACGAGCGCTTGAGGCAGACCGAGGTGACGGTCAGTGCCTCTGACGCGGGCTCTCCTCCGCTCAGAGCCAACGTCACCGTGCGCCTCGTGGTGCTCGACGAGAATGACAATGCCCCGCTCGTGCTCTACCCGGCCCACGACAGCGGCCCAGCGTCCAGCGAGCTCGTGCCCGTGGCGGCTGAGGCGGGCTACCTCATCACCAAAGTGGTGGCCGTCGATGCCGACTCCGGACAGAACTCCTGGCTCTCGTACCACCTGCTCAGGGCCACCGAGCCCGGCCTCTTCACCGTGGCTCTCCAAAGCGGCGAGGTGCGGCTCAAGAGGCCGGTGACAGACAGGGACAGCGTGAAGCACAAGCTCCTTGTCCTCGTCCGAGACAACGGCAAGCCCCCGCTCTCAGCCACCGCAGCTCTGAGCGCGCTCCTGCTCAAGGACTTCTCCGACGTGCGCCTCCCGCACGGCAGCCCGCCCTCAGACGAGCAGGGCGACTCGCTGACAACCTATTTAATCATCGCCTTGGTCTGTGTGTCGCTCCTCTTCCTCATCTCGGCCGCCGTCTTCGTGGCTCGCAAGGTGTGCAAGAGCAAGGAGCTGAAGGCTGCCCATGTGCTTTATGGGGCCGACAACTTGCAGAGCGGCCTGACCGATGCAGCCGCCGCAGGGACCCTGCCCCGCGCCTATTGCTACGAGATCAGCCTCACCACGGGCTCGGGCAACAGCGACTTCCAATTCCTCAAGCCCATCGTGCCCAGCCTGCCGCCACAGCGCTGCGCCACGGCCCGGGGCCCCGATGAGGAACAGGATCACGATTTCCCCTGTGTCCCTGTCAGCACAGAGGACACGGCGCCAGACAATGCTGGGACTGTCTCTGCAGGACGGTTCAACGCTCTTTCCTTTAACTAGCACAGGGTCTGCATAGCCTGAGGCATCAATGATCCTGGGAGGAGAGGTGGATTGTGCAGCCTGTGTCAATCGTTCCTCCAGAGAAAATACGTGTTTCAAATTTGCATGGCAAATTTCCTGGTAATTCCATGTCAGAGCAAAATTTGGCTTTCTCTATAAAACCTCTCCTAAGGAAGTAAAAGTGGTGCCATTCTCTCCCTCCGATTATAGTCTATTTTACCTCTGTCACTGCCATTTCTGATAACATTAAGTGAGAGAATCCTGGCTTTGATATCGTCTCTCTTGCTCTCAGACCAGATCTTGGATTCCTTATTCATTGTTCAAGATCAATGGGACAGTTTACAGATAAATCTTACACCTGCTATAATTGCCCAAACCTTTTTTTCCCCATCTTTCCCAGTAAAGCAAGTTAATTCAGAATACTCTGTCTCGGTGTCCTCTTAGAACACAGGTTTTTTCTTTGTTTTTGGTTTTCTTGTTTGGTTGGTTGGCTGGGGTTTTTTAGGGTTGTTTAGCGGTTCTGGATGTCTCTGTCTGAGAGAGGTGGGCTCTCTACGCTATTGTTTTTCTCATTATGTCTGTCTGAAGGACTCTTTTGCATCTGCAGATGCTTCAATACTTTTCCCAATTAAACAGTGAGTTGTGCCATCCAGTCATTGCAATGCCGGAAATTCCAGCTCTGCAGAGTCAAAGGTTATTTTCACCCTATCAGTCCCGACATCTCATCTTCTTTCAGTCAGAGAGGAGCAGGAAAAAGCACACAACAAAATCTTTCCTTTGAATATCTGTGCGTTTGATGTTCTGTCCCCCTCGAATTGTCTTGGAAATAGAGCAGCAGCAGCAGATATGTTAGGATTGGCTGTAATTGTAGAGAGCCATGAAAACTTAGGCAACGTGTTGTGTGCATGAAATGCCGCATGTCTTTCAAAGATAATTTTCTGGATTTAGAATCAAGAAGAATTTGAAAAACGGACTTTGAGTTTTGTTTCCTCAATGTTTCTTGAGATTGTAGCTTTTTCTTGTTGGAAGTAGAAAGCTGACCCTATATGATTATCTCTATTTGTGTTAGAGCATTTGGCTTCCAATTGTTCCCCCTCTCCTTCTACCCTCTGAACTGCACTTAGCATTATTTGGCTGGATCCTCTAGAGAACGAGTGCCACCCTATCTATAATAACTGGTTCTTTGAATGATGTCTGTGATGCATGAAATACTCGGAAAGACTGCCGGACGCTCTTTTGTTGTGAAGTTATACAGTTTAAATTTGTAAACTGGTGTAAGTCTGGCTTCAGATATTGAACTTATATGCAGAACAGAAATAAAGAGATCACCGTAAATACTTCGTGGAGATAGAATTCTTTGTAGAGAGTTTCTTTCTAGGAAAGTCCTGTCAAGATATTACTAAATTCTGCGAGGTACTTTCTCATTGTGCTCCTTGTCCGAAACAATGTTGGTGCGTTCAGTTCCTCAGTGGGGATACGCAGTCAGTGGAGTGTACATTGCATGCCCGTGCTGGCACGATCGACCGATCCCTTTGCAGTTATTTCTGGTGAGCGACGCGGCTTTTTAGCTCTGGCCTCAGCCAGGGCGTTATAAGGGTGTGGGAAAGGCGGCCTTCGGTTTTTGCGGCCGGGTGTGTCGAAAGGTTTGGAATCGCGGGCCGGGGCGAGCGGCAGCGCGGGCTGCGGGCGGCGGCGGGTGCAGTCCCAGCGCGCACCGCTGGGTGGTGCCGTCGGCCAAGGCGGCGCCGAGCGGCTGCGGCAGCAGAGGCGGCCGAGCCCGGAGCAGCCCAGCCCAGCTAAACCCAGCCCAGCTAAACCCAGCCCAGCCCAGCAAAACTCAGGCCAGCACAACCCAGGCAGCCCGGCAGAGACCAGCCCAGCTCAGCTCAGCGCAGCCCGGACCAGCAGAGCCGAGCCCGGTGGAAGTAACAGCGGCTGCGCCGGCGAGCGCTGCCCCGTGTCACTCGCTGCCGGCACAACCCGGCTCCCTTCCGGACCGCCGGCCGAATCTCACCCAGAGAGGGAAGGCGCCCGTCCCCCACTTCGCCGCTTGCCGCGGGCAATCGCCCGCCACATCCCCGAGACCGAGCCCGGCCGTCGCCGCCGCCGCCGCCGCCGCGCCATGGCGATCGCAAGGCAAGTGCTTTGTCTCTCTGCTTTCCTGTCGCTGCCGCACGCTCGCGCCGAGCCCATCCGCTACTCCGTAGCCGAGGAGGCGGAAAGCGGCTCCCTGGTAGGCAAGCTGGCCGAGGACGCGGGGCTGACGCCGCCGCAGCTCTCGGCTCGCCGCGCCCGCCTGCTCTCGGAGGACGGCCGCCAGCATTTGCGCTTAGACCGCGGCTCCGGGCGGCTCCTCGTGGCGGGGAGGCTCGACCGGGAGGAACTGTGCGCCCACTCCGACACCTGCATGCTCCCCTTCGAGCTGCTGCTCTCCGACCCCCTCCAGTTCTTTCGGGTCGAGGTAGTTGTGGAGGACATCAATGACCATTCGCCACTTTTTCGAGAAGATAGAATTAATTTTAGAATCCTAGAAACGAGCGATCGTGGTTCACGATTCCCGCTGGAGGTGGCTCGGGACCTCGATATTGGCAGCAACACAGTCCAGGCGTACAGCATCTTTCCTAAGAACGAGTATTTTACTGTCTCCTATGGGACTAGGACTAATGGTGACAAATATCTTGAACTTGTTTTGGAAAAGCCACTAGACAGGGAGGAGCAGTCAGAGTTGGGTTTCCATATTATTGCTGTGGACGGTGGCTCTCCTCCCAGAACAGGAACCATCGCGATCTCTATTATCATTGTCGATGTAAATGACAATGCTCCCATATTCACTCAAGATCGTTACATTGGAAAGGTCCTGGAGAACATGCCAGAAGGCTCTCTGGTTCTGACCGTGCTGGCAACTGATCAGGATTCAGGAATTAACGGGGACATTACATATCAAGTCAGCCAGGCTGAGGGACAGAGAGACTCAGCATTTGTGATTGATCCCAGAACTGGTGAAATTAAACTCACTAAGCCTCTCGACTTTGAAGCAACAGACACTCATGAGCTCATTGTGAGGGCCACAGATGGTGGGGGCCTCTCAGCAATCTGCAAAGTGTTGGTGGAGGTGGTGGATGTGAATGACAACGCCCCCGAGCTGGCGGTCAGTTCCTTCAGCAGTCCCCTCCCCGAGAACACAGTGCCCGGCACCGTGGTTGCCCTGTTCTCGGTCAGGGACCGCGATTCGGGTGCCAACGGGAAGGTGTCCTGTGCCCTCGACGATCAGCTCTTCTTCTCCCTGCGGCCAGCCTATAAGAATTACTATGAGCTGGTGACAGTGAGCGCGCTGGACCGCGAGCACACGGCTCGCTACGTGCTCAGCGTCACAGCAGCAGACGCGGGCTCGCCTCCTCTCACGGCCACGCACACCTTCACCGTGGACATCTCGGATGTCAACGACAACGCGCCCGTCTTCAACCAGACGTCCTACACCATGTACGTGCGCGAGAACAACGCGCCCACGGTGTTCGTGGGAGCCGTGAGCGCCGCAGATGCTGACGTGGGGCTCAACGCCAAGGTGACCTATTCCCTGGCGCCAGTGGCAGCGGCAGAGCGGCCCTCGTGCTCGTGCATGTCGGTGAACTCGGAGAACGGACACGTGTTTGTGCTGCGGCCGCTGGACTACGAGCGCTTGAGGCAGACCGAGGTGACGGTCAGTGCCTCTGACGCGGGCTCTCCTCCGCTCAGAGCCAACGTCACCGTGCGCCTCGTGGTGCTCGACGAGAATGACAATGCCCCGCTCGTGCTCTACCCGGCCCACGACAGCGGCCCAGCGTCCAGCGAGCTCGTGCCCGTGGCGGCTGAGGCGGGCTACCTCATCACCAAAGTGGTGGCCGTCGATGCCGACTCCGGACAGAACTCCTGGCTCTCGTACCACCTGCTCAGGGCCACCGAGCCCGGCCTCTTCACCGTGGCTCTCCAAAGCGGCGAGGTGCGGCTCAAGAGGCCGGTGACAGACAGGGACAGCGTGAAGCACAAGCTCCTTGTCCTCGTCCGAGACAACGGCAAGCCCCCGCTCTCAGCCACCGCAGCTCTGAGCGCGCTCCTGCTCAAGGACTTCTCCGACGTGCGCCTCCCGCACGGCAGCCCGCCCTCAGACGAGCAGGGCGACTCGCTGACAACCTATTTAATCATCGCCTTGGTCTGTGTGTCGCTCCTCTTCCTCATCTCGGCCGCCGTCTTCGTGGCTCGCAAGGTGTGCAAGAGCAAGGAGCTGAAGGCTGCCCATGTGCTTTATGGGGCCGACAACTTGCAGAGCGGCCTGGCCGATGCAGCCGCTGCAGGGACCCTGCCCCGCGCCTATTGCTACGAGATCAGCCTCACCACGGGCTCGGGCAACAGCGACTTCCAATTCCTCAAGCCCATCGTGCCCAGCCTGCCGCCACAGCGCTGCGCCACGGCCCGGGGCCCCGATGAGGAACAGGATCACGATTTCCCCTGTGTCCCTGTCAGCACAGAGGACACGGCGCCAGACAATGCTGGGACTGTCTCTGCGGGACAGTTCAATCCTCTTTCCTTTAACTAGCACAGGGTATGAACCGACAGAGGCTTCAATGTTCCTGGGAGGAGGGGATCCCGGCTGCAGCATTGTTAAATTTTTCCTCCAGAGTATATATATATTTGCAGTTTGTTTAACCAACTGACTGTAAATTCTAAGTCAGAATAAAATTGTCTTCCTCTCCAAAATCAGAAACAAAAGAAACTGAGGTTCTCTCACATGAGGTATGTTCCTGCTTTGTTATTTCTTATTATGTTTAAGAATGTGGTTAGCTCTCCTGCTATGCCCCTGTCTCTCTTGCTGTCCAATAAATAGTAGAGCTTTTCTTGTATCCTGTGACATAAAGACACAGTTTAGAAGACAGATCTCCTTTAAAAATGTACAAAACCCCTTTTCCCAGCTTATGAAACAAAGAAATTGAGAGTACAATGTCTCTATGTCGTGTGAGGACTGCCTCTTTCTTCCCTGAGTTCTGAATGCCTGTGTCTGACATGTGTGACCTCTGTGTGCTTTGTTTTACTGTCACTCAATACAGCCACTGTGTGTCTACATATTTTTCACTAATTCTGCCCAGTTAATGGTGGAGTTGCTCCCTTCCAACCTTTGCAATGCAGGCAATTGCAGGTAGCAAGAAGAGTATTCTGACCCTCTGAGTACAGGAGTCTCATCCTCTCCACGGCAGAGAAGAGCAGTAAATTGTACAAGATATTCTTTTGCCCTATAAAGCAGTTCTTGGTGTTCTCTCTTCTTCAAATACAGAAATACAACAGCACAAGTGGTGTTTGGTTTTCTATAACTGTATAAAGTTTTGAAAACATGTTCATTTCCTTTGGCTTTATTTCATGAAACCTCCGTAAGTCATTCAAGAGAGCATTTTCTGAAGGGTAGAATCAACACGAAAAGGTAAAAAAGAGATTGATACTGGTCTTGTTATTGTTCCTATATACAGTGATTTCTTGTTGGGAATAGAAAGCTGCCCCCATGTGATTTTCTCCATCTCTGTTAGAGCATTTGCGTTCCCATTTTGCTCTTTCTCCAGCTACTCTCTGAACTGAGTTTGAGCAATTTTCCTTTTCTGCTTAGGGACTGCCATCCCACATATAATAACTGATTACTTGAATGATGTCTGTGATGCACGGAATATTCAGAAAACCTCATGCTGTGTTTTGTTGAAGTTATAAAGTTTAACATTACAAACTTGGATACCCCTGAGTGTAAAACTGAAATAAAGAGAACACCCGAATGCCTTGTGTGGAGACGGTGCTTGTGTTTTCTTTTGCCTAAGTAGTGGGTGAGTGGGCACATTTCTCCAGTTTCAAAGTGAAGCTGAAACAGCATTCAGGAAAATTGGGAGGACAATGGAATCACTATCAGGCCTCTATTTTTCTTTCGAGCACTGACCTGGCTGAGATGAAGCCCAGTAATAGGCAGACCAGGGGAAATTGGGCCCTATCTCAACGGAGGCCCTAGGTGTGCTTTGCCTCTGTAAAGCTGTGATGTAGGGGAGTGATCTCAAATCTGACAGCTGCACCCACTGAAGACAATTACGAGGTGTTTGAAACACTTCAGGTGTAGTAACTCTGGAAAAGAATGGCACAAAAACAGGAAGTACTGCCCTTGGGAAGTATTTTTAGGGAGTGCCTGGAGGTGGGAATTTGGTGAGTGAAGACTGCTATCAGGGAGAAGCTTTGGTATCCTGAAATGCAGAAGATTACAGCAGCACTACTTCTACAAGGCCCAGATGAAAAGGTAAGTCCTGGGGAGGGAATGCTGTGTGATGCTGACCAGAAGACTGATGAACATCAAGCATAATCAAGTTAATCTGGGAAGACACAGGCCTCTGCTGTGCTGTGTTCTGCTCCACAAATATGTTGGTGGAGGGTTAGATTAACTTAATTTTAATCAAGGAACTTACAGGTAGGTTCCCCCTTCCCACTGGTGAAAAAGCCACCTGCGAGCAAGAAGTCTGCATGCAAACTTGTTTTACTGGAACCCTAAAAATTACGAATAAAACTGATTTACTGTGTGAAAGCCCTGTAATGTTTTGACTGAGTGGAACAGGGGCACTCTTCCTTTCCTGGGACCAGGATCTGCTTGGCATTCTGCGTGTGGCTGGATTCCCTTGTGAAGTTACTTTTACCACATGTTCTCCACTCCTAAAGGGACATAGGATTATCTGTGCCAATCTCTTCCACTAGGGTGTGTTATAAAATAGAGTTGATGTGTCTCTCTTACTGAGATCACTAGGGATCATCACCTGCTGTTGTTAAACTTCTGGGGTTTGGGTCATTCCAGTTGAGGCTTCAAGTGTCTGAGGCAGCTCATAAACAGATGGTTTATTATGGCTTTTACCCTGTGAGAGGGGGAGGCAGTGTCCTATCTTAGAATGCCTGAACACATTGCTAAGCTCTCCTAAGAGGCTCACTGGAGGTGCCCTTTAGGAAGGATTAAGTCCTTAGTCCAGCTCTTACCAGGGGAAATGCTTTACTGGACCTGCTGGTCATCAACACAGATGAGCTAATCAGAAACATCAAGCTTGGTGGCAGCCTGGGCTGCCGTGATCATTCACTCACTGATCAGGTTCACAGTCCTGAGGGATATGGATCAGGCAAAGAGTAAAGTCAGGACGGTGAGTTATAGGAAAGCAAACTTCCAGTTCTTAAAGGATTTAGTCAATGGGGCCCCTCAGGGGAAGGTGCCCGGAGGGACAAGGCAGCAGAACAGACCTTGTCGGATGCTTTCATGCAGGAAATCAGGAAAAGAAGGGAACAGACCAGCATGGCTGAGAGCTGGTCAAACAAAGGGGCAGGAAAGAAATGTGCAGCAATGGGATCAAGGACAGGTGTCCTGGGAAGAGTATAGGGATGTTGGCTGGTTGTGTTGGGATAGGGTCAGGTGGCCCAAGACATGCTGGAGATGAACTCTACAAGGAATGCAAAGAATCGCAAGAACTGCTTCTACAGGTAAGTCAGACTGAAGATGAAGGTTAAAAAAACCCCTCAATGTCTCCTCATGAGCACAACTGACAAACTGATAAAAAACAGACCACGAGAAGGCTGAGGTGCTTAGCCGTATCTCTGCCTCAGTCATCACTGACAAGACCTCTTCCCACAACTATCAAGTGGATGGAGCTCAAGGCAGAGACTGGGGGAAAAAAAGTCCCTCCCAGTGTAAGAGATCAGGTTCGAGACCACCTGAGGAACTTGAACACCGAAAAGTCGGCCGCTGGCTTGTGCGATCACATGGAGTTTGTAAATCGTAAAATTGTAAAATGTTAAGATATATTGGCAGAAAAGGTGGGGGGAATAAAAAGGTCATCCAACCATGACTGCTGAAAAAAACTGGGCAATTAGTGAGGGAAATTGTGGTTTTGAACTAAGGGACTATGACTAGTAATAGAACTTTGCATCTATTTTGCATCACCATTGCAAAAACATTTTCCTGTGCGATAGAAACAGCACAAGGAAGCCTCTTCCTTCTTACTGGTCTTGGTCAGCTTATTAAAGAAGAGATGGGCTGGAGAAAAGTAGAAGCAGGAGGTCTCCGCTGGCCAGGACCCGATGTCTCCGTGGCGCTGTGTTGTCCCCGCGAGCTGCCCGTGGACAAGGCAGGACCGGAGCGCTCGGCAGCGCTCGGTGCTGCAGTGCCGGGAGGAGGCTGCGGGCGCCGCTGTTGACCGAGAGGAGCGAGAGGAAGCTCGGAGCGCTGCAGCCCCGCCCGCTGCGGACAGCATCTCTTGCCCGCTCCGTCTCTGACTCGGCAGACGCCGGATTGGGATCGTCCTCGCGGTGCACATCGGTGCTGCAGCCGGGCAGAAGGGCCAGCGGCAGCGGCCGGGAGCGGTGAAAGGGAGAAGAAATTCCAGCAGAAGCGGGAGCCGGAGCGAGCTGCAGATCGGCGGGGAGAACTGCCCGCAGTGTTGCTGTGCCGCAGCGGAGATGTGCGCGGCGGGGAGGCGCTGGGGCCGGCGGCAGCGAGCTCTGCTCTGGGCCGTCCTGCTGGCGGCCTGGGAGGCGGCGTGGGGGCACCTGCGCTACTCGGTGCCCGAGGAGATGCCCAAGGGCTCGTTCGTGGGCGACGTGGCCAAGGACCTGGGGCTGCAGCTGACGGAGCTTACAGACCGCGACGCCCACGTATTTGACACAGGTAGGACACGGTTCTTCTTCTTAGACTTGCAGAACGGCCACTTATCTATGATGGAGCAGGTGGACAGAGAGGAGATATGTGCAGCTGTTGCTAAATGCGTTCTGAACTTTGAAATTCTTGTGAAGCGTCCAATGAACATTTATAAAGGGGAGGTAGAAATACTGGATATTAACGATAATCCTCCCAGTTTCCCAGAAAGAAGTGTCTTAGAAATCAGCGAGAATACTGCACCAGGTGCGCGCTTCCCATTAGAGAGAGCTCATGATCCCGACATAGGAGTGAACTCTTTACAGAATTACGAATGTAGCGAGAGCAGCTATTTCACCTTGGACGTGAAAACCGGAGATGACAGTGTGATATATCCGGAATTAATATTGGTGAAATCTTTGGATCGGGAACAGCAGGCTGCTCATAATTTGATCCTGACTGCCACGGACAACGGGAGTCCTGTGAAATCAGGATCGACAACAATCCAAGTCATTGTGTTAGATGGAAACGACAATGCTCCCGAATTTACACAGTCTGTGTATAAGGTGGCTGTGAGAGAAGACGTGGCCGTAGGAAGTCGAGTGCTACAGGTGACAGCGACTGACAGAGACGAAGGGCCAAACGCCGAGGTAAAATACTCGTTCTTTAAAATCCCGGAAAGGTTCGACAAGACTTTTAACATGGATCCGGAAAGTGGAGAAATTGTGATAACAGAGAACTTGAGTTTCGAAGAACACGAGTTTTATGAACTGGTTGTGCAAGCTCGGGATGCGGGCGGGCTCTCTTCCCACAGCAAGGTATTAATCAAGGTCGTTGATGTAAACAACTACGTTCCCGAGATTATTATTATGTCCCTGTTCAGTCCGGTTCCAGAAGACACACCTCTAGGGACAGTAATAGCGATTTTCAGCGTCCAAGACAGGGATTCTGGAGAGAACGGAGAGGTGCATTGCAGCATCAGCGACAGCCACTCGTTCCGCCTGGAGAAGTCATTCGGTAATTACTACCGTGTGCTGACTGCAGAGCTACTGGACCGGGAAGAGGTGTCGGAGTACAACGTGACGGTGCGGGCGGCCGACGGCGGGTCTCCGTCGCTGCAGAGCAGCGCGGTGCTGGCGCTGCGGGTGCTGGACGTGAACGACAACGCGCCGGTGTTCGCGGAGGAGCGCTACAGCGCGCGGCTGGCGGAGAACAACGCGGCGGGCGCGCTGGTGCTGACGGTGCTGGCGACGGACGCGGACTGGGGGCAGAACGCGCGCGTGCGCTACCGGCTGCGGGAGGGGCGGGTGCGGGGCGCGCCGCTGTCGTCGTACGTGTCGGTGCAGGCGGAGACGGGCGCGCTGTACGCGCTGCGCTCCTTGGACTACGAGCAGGTGCGCGAGCTGCGGCTGTGGGTGCTGGCGGAGGACGGCGGCGCGCCGGCGCTGAGCAGCAACGTGTCGGTGCTGCTGCAGATCGTGGACGAGAACGACAACGCGCCGCAGGTGCTGTACCCGCCGGCGGCTGCGGCGGGCTCGGGCTCGGTCTCGGTCTCGGTCTCGGGCGGCGCGTGGTGGTCGGGCGTGGAGCTGGCGCCGCGCTGGTCGGAGGCCGGCGCGCTGGTGGCCAAGGTGGTGGCGGTGGACGCGGACGCGGGTCAGAACGCGTGGCTGTCGTACGAGCTGGCCAAGGCGACGGAGCCGGGGCTGTTCCGCGTGGGGCTGCACAGCGGCGAGGTGCGCACGGCGCGCTCGCCGCTGGCCCGCGACGCGGCGCGCCAGAGCCTGGTGGTGGTGGTGAAGGACCACGGGCGGCCGGCGCTGTCGGCCACGGCCACGCTGAGCGTGGTGCTGGCCGAGAGCGTGGCCGAGCTGCTGGCCGAGCTGGGCAGCGCGGCCGCCGAGGCGGCGGCGCCGGCCGAGCCGGCCGGGAGCCTGACGCGCTGGCTCGTGCTGGCCGTGGCCGCCGTCTCGTGCCTCTTCCTCGCCTTCCTGCTGCTGCTGCTGGCGCTGCGCCTGCGCCGCTGGCGCCGCCAGCAGCTGCTGCCGCCCGCCAGCGGCGCCTTGCGCGGCGTGCCCGTCTCGCACTTCGTGGGCATCGACGGCGTGCGCGCCTTCCTGCAGTCCTACTCGCACGACGTGTCGCTCACGGCCGACTCGCGCAAGAGCCACCTGCGCTTCTCGGCCAGCGGCAGCTGCTGCGACACCCTCCCGGCCCGGCCACCAGATGAGGGTTCGGGTGATCTTGTCCCCTCAGGAGATCAAGCTGCCGAAATCGGTGGGCAAGTTGCCTTTCAGGTACGTTAGTTTTTATACTTTATTTATTGGACGCGTTGTTTAGGATTCTTGGGGTAGCAACAGATGCGTCACACACTGGGAATCCAGGTTTTTAGGTAGTCACTCAATCATGAATGATATCTCCTTAATGCGTGCAAAGTCTGCCTTGTGTATTTTACGTGCCGTGTTCTCTGCTGCTTGCCTGAGCTCTTTTCTAGCTTTCCCCAAGGCTGGAAAGTTGTGTTGCATGTGCAGCTTCACAAGGAAATCTCATTCTCCTTGTCTTCTACTGTCCGCTCTTAGAAATTGTTTCAGTGCTTGCTAATACCCGATTCCCAACTTTTCATTGTAATCCCCTGTATCAGCTCTCAAATTCCGGTTGAATCCGGGGATCTTGTAGCTTGAAAGCCGACACATTGAAGTCCTAGATTTCTTCCATATCCGCCTTCAATAAACGAATTATCCCATCCCTCTTAAGGGCATTTGAAGAGATTCATATTAAATGGTGAAGAATTCCTCTGATCGAATTTTTTTCCCACTGCTAGATTTCGTGGCTTAACCTTTGGATTCGGTACAAATGTAGTTGTCGATTACTGTGCAGGCATAGTCATCGAAATGAAGTGTATGTGCTAGAATATAGATGCAAAATACTTAAATGCAAAGTACGATTCATCACTATCTATTTCTACTAAAGCTAATTTTGGAACCCGAGTTAACCTTGAAAACACAGATCTGGACAGTTTTTCGGTGTGTGATGCATGAAAATGTGTCTGTGTTGTTACAGGCGATTCTCACCACATAGGAGGCAGTGAATTGACCGAGACATATTTCAGCAGAATTCCCCCGTCCCCATGTAAACAACCATACTCATCTCTCGACATCTTGTGGAGATGCTCACAGCCTTGCTGAAACATTACAAATTCAAATCCATGTCTTGTTCTGACAGAACGTTAATTTATTACCGTAGGTTGTGTATAGGTGCAGCTGGAGGGAAAGGAATTATCCTTCACTAGATGAACTACCGCAGTTAGTATGAAAACATTTTTTCTAACGAGACATTACTGGTCCGGGGAGAGTATCTTGACATTGGCATCTCAGAGACCCAGGCCTGGAGAATGTGCCAGAGCGACTCTATCGAGTAGATAGTGTGGAGAGTTGTCTAAGTGCTCCTTGTTTCCTTCATAAGGGGCTGTAATGATACACAGACTTCCTTCAGGACTTTCTGTTGTTATTTTTCTGTTTGTGGCTTTGGCGGTTTTTTTCCTCAGCGTAAGAGAGACGAGGTTCTAATTTACAGTTAAATAAAACGGCTTTTCGCGAGGAATCGGCCTGTTTACTCTTGGTTGTTCAAACAACCATAACTGTCCCCGACATTTCCCAGGAAATGTTCTTTAACTCTTGAGACCAGCTACAGTATCGGCCTGATTAAGATATCAGGGAGTGGCTTGTGCGATACATATACAAGAGTAATTCGAGGTTGGGTTCTATGGGTACTGATAAGATGATACTGAGCTTTGAATGTCGTAAGAGATGGGATCAGGTCTGATGTGACTGCTGTGGTGTTCTCAACGCCTGGGATTCCCGGCTTCGCTTGTCCATCCACGACAGCTGGAAAAGCTGGAAAGCTCAGTGTTAGCTGGGGATGTCTCAACTATCATAAATAAACGCACTACCCACGAGCAGTGGTTCAGCGTTCGATCTGCCTTGCCTTTTCCCTCACGGAGGCGACACGATGGCAGCGGGGTCACCGAGAGATCTGACAACACGAGCTGAGAACTGGGCAGAGACCAAAGTCGTACCCCCACATCCCTCAAGAGACGGGAGAGGATCGGTCCGACAGAAGCCTTGCAAGACAACAGGAATTGCTAGATGCGCAGTTTCAGTACTGATAGAGATTTTCTGTTTCTCACTCTCGACAACATCTGTATTTTCCAATCCTTCCCGATTCAAGGGAGTACAGAGCAGGACCTTCGGGTTGTTCTTTTTCTTGGACGCTGCGGTTCTCAGGCACGGACTCAGGGTGTCACTGTCGGCCAAGGCGGAGAAGCTGCTCAGCCGTCAGCTCCTCCCCGGCGCCCGCGTAGACCGGCTCCGCAGTGCTCAGAGCAGAGAGAAAAACAGGAATCGCTCGACTCAGCTGGTCCTCCGACCGGCAACAGGGATTTAATATATTTATTTCTCTCGAATACTGGTTCAGCTACCCGGAAAGCCTAATTTTAAACCGTCCGCAGAATACCCTTGAGGAAAGCAGAGAATGGCGGTGAGGCGGCGGCAGAGGCTCGGGCCGGGCGGCGGGCGAGCGCTGCTGGGCGCGCTGCTGCTGTGCGTGTGGTGGCGGGCGGCGGCCGAGCGGGTCCGCTACGCCATCGCCGAGGAGCTGGGCAGAGGCTCGCTCGTGGGGCCGCTGGCGCGGGACCTGGGGCTCAGCGCGGACGAGCTGCCGGCGCGCAAGCTGCGGATAGTCGCTGGTGATGATGAGAAGCAGTACTTCACTCTCGAGGAAAATAATAGAAATTTGCGTGTAAAGGACAGGATAGACCGAGAGAGCATCTGCGGGGCCGTGTCGCCCTGTGTCCTCAGTTTGGAGGCAGTCGTGGAAAATCCTTTTGACATATTTCATGTGAGTGTTACTATCCAGGATATCAATGACAATGCGCCGCAGTTTGACGAAGAACTTGTTACCATAGAAATGATAGAGTCGACGCCTCCTGGGACCAGGTTCCCACTGGGCAGTGCCAGAGACCCCGACATTGGAGCGAATTCTTTACAGAACTACGAACTGACCCCCAACCCACTCTTCTCCCTCTTAGTGAGGGAGAGCCCTGATGGGACAAAACACGCGGAACTGGTATTGGAGAAAGTCTTAGATCGAGAAAAACAGGGAAATCACCATTTGATACTGACAGCGGTGGATGGTGGGGATCCAGTCCGATCCGGGACCGCCCAGATTAAGATTAAGGTGGCGGACGCAAATGACAACCCACCAGTATTCACCAAAGATATATATACTGTTGGACTGATGGAAAACCTGCCAGAGGGCTCCTTAGCTTTTCAGGTGAAAGCTACTGACAATGATGAAGGTACAAATGCAGAAATTACGTACTCCTTCAGTGACACAGCAAAAAGTATCCGCCAGCTGTTCAGTCTGGACCCTAGGACAGGGGACGTGAAGGTTACAGGACCCTTAGATTATGAAGAAAGGAAATACTACGAAGTGAGTGTTGAAGGCAAGGATGGGGGTGGGCTGACTGCACACGCCAAAGTGCACATAGACATTATAGACGTAAACGACCATGCACCAACAATTTCCCTTCTGCCTATCTTGAACCCGATACCCGAAGACTCAGTCCCGAGCACAGTCGTAGCTGTGTTCAATGTCCGTGACAGAGATTCGGGAGAAAACGGAGAGGTGAACTGTAAAATGGACGGAAATTTGCCTTTCAGGCTAGAAACTTCATCAGAGAACACTTACAAGCTAATAATAGCCAGTGCCCTAGACAGAGAAAATGTCTCCTCATACAATATCACCATCACTGCCACGGACCGTGGCAATCCGGCACTATCGAGCCGCACGGAACTGGTGCTGGAGGTGTCGGACGTGAACGACAACGCGCCGGTGTTCGAGGAGGCGGCGTACAGCGCGTACGTGTGGGAGAACAACGCGGCGGGCGCGCTGGTGCTGCGCGTGCAGGCGCGGGACGCGGACGCGGGCGCCAACGGGCGCGTGAGCTACTGGCTGGCGGGCGGCAGCGCGGGCGCGGCGGGCGCAGCGCCGCCGGTGTCGGTGGAGGCGCGGAGCGGCGCGCTGTACGCGCAGCGCTCCTTGGACTACGAGCAGTGCCGCGAGTTCGCGGTGGCGGTGCGGGCGCAGGACGGCGGCGCGCCGGCGCGCAGCTCCACGGCCACGGTGCGCGTCTTCGTGCTGGACCGCAACGACGACGCGCCGCGGGAGCTGTGGCCGGCGTCGGCGGCTTCGGCGGCGGGAGAGGCTCCGGCGGCGGCGTTCGAGGTGGTGCCGCGCTCGGCCGAGGCCGGCTACCTGGTGGCCAAGGTGGTGGCGGTGGACGCGGACGCGGGGCGCAACGCGTGGCTGTCGTACGAGCTGGTGCAGGCGTCGGAGCCGGCGCTGTTCCGCGTGGGGCTGCACAGCGGCGAGGTGCGCACGGCGCGCGCCGTGTCCGAGCGGGACGCGGCCAAGCAGCGGCTGGTGGCCGTGGTGAAGGACCACGGGCAGCCGGCGCTGTCGGCCACGGCCACGCTGCACGTGGTGCTGGCCGAGAGCTTGCAGGAGGCGCTGCCGGAGCTGAGCGAGCGGGCGGCAGGCGCCGAGGCGGCGGCGGCGGCCGAGCTGCAGTTCTACCTGGTGCTGGCGCTGGCGCTGCTGTCGGCGCTCTTGGTGCTGAGCGTGGCGCTGGCCGTGCTGGCGCGGCTGCGCCGGGCCGGGCCGCCCGCCGTGCTGCGCTGCCTGGGCGCGCAGCGCTTCTCGGTGGCCGGCGCCGCCTTCCCGGCCGACTTCTGCGAGGGCACCTTGCCCTACTCCTACAACCTGTGCGTGGCGGCGCCGGCCCGCGCCGTGCCCGAGGCCGCTTGGCCGCCGCCGCCGGTGCCCGTGCTGTCGGCGGAGGAGCTTCTGGGCGCCGATTCCTGCGACAAACCGAATCCGAACAGCAGTGCCATTGTGGGAGGTCCGCCCGCCGAGCCGGACGCAGTTCAGGTGTGTAAAGCCGCAAGTTCCTACTGTTCTTCTTGGATCTTTCCGAATCGTGTCCCTATTTCCTCTTGGTTTCCTTGGGTAGTGTGGTGGGAAAGGCTGGTCCATCCCTCCGACCACGAAGGAATTTTAGAAAGAGGTAGGTTGTTTTTTAAGAACAGGCAATTAGCCATAGAAGTTGGTTCTGCTGTGGTCACAGCTTCAGATTCATCTAATAAGTTGTGTCTGCATCTCTTGAGTTGACTAAAATCATATTAATTAGTAACTGTGATGGGAAATCATAATTGTGCGGGAGATTCGCCGGTTTTTCATTAAAGAATAGGGAAAATAATGCATATAGTAGCTGTTGCTGATTTTTCCTAATGATCGTCTTATCTTGAAAGTGTATTCTGGAACCTCGTTAAAAGCTGGCCACATAACCCTTGTTAAACGCTTATTCGGTCTTGGGCTCCAAAAAGACTCATTTCTCATGGATAGAAAAGTGATAGGTTTTCCATCCAGAGTAAAAGAAAATACTGCAACTCATCTTTTGTGTGAACACTGTTGCTGAAATGGCAGGAATAATACCATTAGCGGGACGCGTTAATTTTGCTAATTTTCTTTTTCCATCCGGGCTGATAGTTCCCGTTTTGGTTTTTTTCTTTTTTTTTTCTTTTCTTTTTTTTTTTTTTTTTTTTTAACCATTCCTAATATTTCCTTCATACGCAGGTGTAGATGAAGACTGAGGTCTCAAATGGGAAAGGGGGGAAATAGTATTTTTTTTGTTCAGGAGCCTGTTTTCTTACTTTTTTTATAAAAAGAGAAGTGCTTGGACCCTGTATAGAGAATTCATTTTTTGAGAGTTTTTTTGTTTGATTGTTTGGGTTTTTTTGTCTTCTGGTTGGTTCCCCCTCCCCTCCCCTGTATTTCTTATAAATGTTGGTTTAAAATGATAAAGCTTTAGGATCCAAATATTTATATCAAATGTGAAGGAGATTCGCCAAATGACAGTTCAGGGACTCGAATCAGGTATACTTGAAAATTTATCAAGGGCCACCAGAGTTAAAGGCGTACAGCTATACTTCTCTTTTTCCGCTGCCTTAAAGTGTTTTGTTGAAAATGTGCCATAGATCCATGAATATACAATAATTAAAAAAGGTTTTGCTAAGGAGCGTCAACCATTTACACCCTAATGTCTAAAAAAAGAAAAGCCTCTTCCTGGGATTAGAGAATGATTGATTGAATATAATTATGTATAAACTGGACAGATTCATTGCAGGAGCTTTCCTGCCTTCTGGGCAGTTGTAGATAGAGTCGGCACGGAGTGATGAATTAACTTACAGCTGTCTATCTGAGCCGGTTTTCTTTTGCTACCCTTGCGCTAATCATTCAATCCCGACTTCTACAAATACCTGTGATGAAACTTCTGCTTTTGTACTACTGTGTTAGGGCTCGTGGTACTTCGTACATCGTATTAAAATAACTTCATTGCCTTACACTGCGTGCAGTGCCGGGAGGAGGCTGCGGGCGCCGCTGTTGACCGAGAGGAAGCTCGGAGCGCTGCAGCCCCGCCCGCTGCGGCCCCGGCTCTCTCACTCTCCCGGTGTGCGAGTGGGCGGCGGAGCGGTCTGGGATCGTCCCCGCGGTGCGGAGACGTGCTGTAGGTGATCGGAAGAGCCTGGCAACAGCGAGCGGTAGCAGAGCGCCGGAGCTGCACCGTGAGCCAGATCGGTGAGAGGCGGTGGAGAGCTCCCGAAGGTGTTGCGGTGCCGCGGCGGAGATGTGCGCGGCGGGGAGGCGCTGGGGCCGGCGGCAGCGAGCTCTGCTCTGGGCCGTCCTGCTGGCGGCCTGGGAGGCGGCGTGGGGGCACCTGCGCTACTCGGTGCCCGAGGAGATGCCCAAGGGCTCGTTCGTGGGCGACGTGGCCAAGGACCTGGGGCTACAGCTGCCGGAGATCCGAGATAATGCCGCTCGCGTTGTTTCCAAGGGTAGGACGCAGTTTTTCGCTCTACACGGGAAGACGGGACATTTAGTGACGGCGGAGAGGATCGACAGAGAGCAGCTGTGCGAGCGTGTGCAGCAATGCGTGCTGCGCTGTGAGCTGATAGTGGAGGGCGAAATGAAGTTTTATGAAATCGAAGTAGAAATCACAGACATTAATGACAACGCGCCCAGCTTCCGTGAGACGCAAAAAGAATTAAGAGTGAGCGAGATGACTGCTCCGGGGTCGCGATTTCCACTCCGAGAAGCACAAGACGCAGATTCAGGACGGAATTCTCTGCAGAGCTACGAGCTGAGCGGTGACGAGCACTTCTCGCTGACCGTGCAGGCGGGCCCCGGCGGCGATCAGCGTCCCGAGCTGGTGCTGGCGAAGGCGCTGGACCGAGAGGAGGCGGCGTTTCACGAGCTGGTGCTGAGGGCGATGGACGGCGGCGATCCGGCACGGACGGGCACGGCTCGGATCCGCGTGACGGTGCTGGACGCGAACGACAACGCGCCCGTGTTCAGCCAGGCGGAGTACACGGTGCGTGTGCCCGAGGACGTACCCGTGGGCTCTACCCTCGTCACCGTGACGGCCACGGACGCCGATGACGGAGTGAACGGGCACGTGAAATACAGCTTCCATAAAATTTCGGACCGGGAGTCAGAACTTTTCAATCTGGATTCTGAGTCAGGAAACATAACCGTTAAAGATGGTTTGGACTTCGAGGAAGTCTCGTCCCATGAACTTGAAGTGCAGGTACATGACGGAGGAGAGCTTTTTGACACAGCGAAAGTTGTTATCACAGTGACAGACGTCAATGACAATGCTCCCGAGATTTTGGTACGATCAGCTCTTAGCGAGATTTCCGAAGACTCCTTATCGGGGACGGTGGTGGCCCTGATGTATATCCAGGATCTAGACTCGGGGGCCAACGGCGAGGTGCGCTGCTCGATCGACGAGGGCCTCCCGTTCCGGCTGCAGAGTTCCCACGGCAGCTACTACAGCGTGGTGACAGCGAGAGAGCTGGACCGAGAGCAGGTGTCGGAGTACAACGTGACGGTGCGGGCGGCCGACGGCGGGTCTCCGTCGCTGCAGAGCAGCGCGGTGCTGGCGCTGCGGGTGCTGGACGTGAACGACAACGCGCCGGTGTTCGCGGAGGAGCGCTACAGCGCGCGGCTGGCGGAGAACAACGCGGCGGGCGCGCTGGTGCTGACGGTGCTGGCGACGGACGCGGACTGGGGGCAGAACGCGCGCGTGCGCTACCGGCTGCGGGAGGGGCGGGTGCGAGGCGCGCCGCTGTCGTCGTACGTGTCGGTGCAGGCGGAGACGGGCGCGCTGTACGCGCTGCGCTCCTTGGACTACGAGCAGGTGCGCGAGCTGCGGCTGTGGGTGCTGGCGGAGGACGGCGGCGCGCCGGCGCTGAGCAGCAACGTGTCGGTGCTGCTGCAGATCGTGGACGAGAACGACAACGCGCCGCAGGTGCTGTACCCGCCGGCGGCTGCGGCGGGCTCGGGCTCGGTCTCGGGCGGCGCGTGGTGGTCGGGCGTGGAGCTGGCGCCGCGCTGGTCGGAGGCCGGCGCGCTGGTGGCCAAGGTGGTGGCGGTGGACGCGGACGCGGGTCAGAACGCGTGGCTGTCGTACGAGCTGGCCAAGGCGACGGAGCCGGGGCTGTTCCGCGTGGGGCTACACAGCGGCGAGGTGCGCACGGCGCGCTCGCCGCTGGCCCGCGACGCGGCGCGCCAGAGCCTGGTGGTGGTGGTGAAGGACCACGGGCGGCCGGCGCTGTCGGCCACGGCCACGCTGAGCGTGGTGCTGGCCGAGAGCGTGGCCGAGCTGCTGGCCGAGCTGGGCAGCGCGGCCGACGAGGCGGCGGCGCCGGCCGAGCCGGCCGGGAGCCTGACGCGCTGGCTCGTGCTGGCCGTGGCCGCCGTCTCGTGCCTCTTCCTCGCCTTCCTGCTGCTGCTGCTGGCGCTGCGCCTGCGCCGCTGGCGCCGCCGGCAGCTGCTGCCGCCCGCCAGCGGCGCCTTGCGCGGCGTGCCCGTCTCGCACTTCGTGGGCATCGACGGCGTGCGCGCCTTCCTGCAGTCCTACTCGCACGACGTGTCGCTCACGGCCGACTCGCGCAAGAGCCAGCTGCGCTTCTCGGCCAGCGGCAGCTGCTGCGACACCCTCCCGGCCCGGCCACTGCCCGACGAGCCCGCGCCGCTGCTCGGGGACCAGGACCCTGCCGGCGCCATTCCCGTGGATCCCTCCGCTCCCTCGGTGAGTTTCTCTGTCCAGATTTTCTCCACGACGCTTTCTTCTGATCCTCCCCTGCCCTTTTCCCGCAGTGTTCTCTGTCTTGCATAGGAGATTTTCCCTAAAAGCGTGGTCAAGTTTCCTTAGGTGACGTTTTGAGAGCTGGTGCCCGGTGCTGTCGTTCTGTGATCATGGGTTCTGTCCTCAGCTTCCAGTTAGTGAAGACGGAAAGAGTGAGGAGGCTGCTGTTGTCAGAGTCTTCGTTAGGTCAGAACTTTGGGTATCGATCAGGTCCCAGGTACTTTTCCGCTATGTCCCCTGTGCTGTGTAGGATTTGTGTTCCTGTTAGTATGTGATATTTTGATTTGATGTATCGCGTTATTACGAGCCCTTTGGAAGGCTCATGTTTCTTTCCAACTGCTCATGTGCTTGAATGGGTTGAATGTGTGGAACAAAATGCTGATGGCTTTTGCGTGGAACTGAGTACGTTGTACTCAGCCTTTATCGTTCTGCATGATATAGACGTCAGCAGGAAAAGTTTTTTCTTCATCCATGTTTTTGATCTTTGTCCCCAGTTGGATTGGGCACAGGCAACAAGTGTTCCTTGATGTTGTCTGTCTGCCTGTTGTGAAGGTGAAGGATCCTCTTGAAGTTGTGACTGTTTGAAAACCTGTGGGTGACTGCATGTGGAAGAGGAAATGGCAGAAGTGATTTGTCTTTTTCTTGTTTTTTGAGATACAACTATGTCAAATGGAGATGGATGAACCTTGGCTAAACTTATTTAGCATGGCAAGCGAATTCCCTAGGTGGGAAGGGAGAGATTTAAGGTTCAGCAGGAGATATAACGTGGGCTTAATTTCCCCAGTGCAGATATTCCCTGAGTCAGTCTGTCTTGGAAAACTGCTTGGCTTTTCCTTTCAGACGTATGAAGTGTCTTCACAGAATTTCAGTAAGAAGGCAAATGTATGTTCCGTGGTACAGGGATGTAAAGATATCTGTGTGGAATTGGTGGTGGGAAGAAAAATGGTCTTGGAGAACTGGGCCTCCACTGTCACATGTTTTTAAGATGTACGGGTGAAAGAACAGCACAGATGATGTGAAGGGTTGGAAATGGGAGTCCTGTGAGCTGTGTGTGAATGTCTGCTGAAAGACTCAAGGCAATGTTTTCCTCCATTCCATGTTCCATTTCTGTCTGTAATATGAAGCAATGTGAGGTTTTTCTTCCCAAACTAATTGTCAAGAAGATATGTATTCCAGCAGCATGATGAACCCTGGGAAGTTCTTACTAAGTAATTGCGTGTCATCATAATTGTGTGATTTATATTCTTTATTTTGTACTTTTGAAACATGTATGGGAAGAGCATGCAATGTATTCATTGCTTATGAACAAGGTTATTAATCATCTACTCTGAGTTATATATCTCAGAAGAGTGTCATGAGCTCTTCAGTTCTGCAGGTGTGAGCTTTCTTTCTCACTCTTTTGATGTTCTGAAGATGGTTCTTTCCTGTTTATAGGTGAAAAGAGACAGACTTTCATTGATATGTTTCTTTAAAATGTTTCTATAATAAGTGCTTTTTCTGGTCCCATGGCTAGGGTGAGAAATCAAATGTTATCCATGGTAAGGAGATATTGTCTGATCAACTTTCCTTTTGGTGGAGTCTCTGTAAATTCTGAAGATTTGTGATAACCAGGTTAGTTGTCGAGGTTTGGGGGGAGTGTTGGGTGTGTGGTGTGTGAGGAGGTCCTGGTGCAGACCTGGCAGGTGTTTTGTTGATCCTCAGGGCAATTGCTGACCTTATGAAAATGAGTCAGGAGGAGTCTTATGATTTTATATTGTGTGGTTTGGATTCAAATGGCCTCGTTTGGGTTTCATATTCTTTTGCATCCAGAGTGGTAGTCACACCTCTTGTGAGGAGTCCGTGTGCTGAAGAATGGTGATGTTGCCTTTGAGCTGATGCTTGGATGGCTGGGTCTTTGACAGAGCTGGTAATAATTTATGGCCTATAAAACATTTTACACTTGTTCAAATAATGGGGAGGTACAGAATAATCTTAGTTATGATGCTTGGCATCTGAGAAGCTGTGCACACAGCTTTTCTTCTGATGATGTCTGTATGCCAAATTTGCTTTCATGTTGTGTTTGGACAGAGAGAAGAAGTCTGTGTATCCAGAGCCAGGGCTGGTGCTGGAGTTCACTGTGATATAGCTCAAAACGAAGGAGTGAATTTTGTCTGCTTGTCCTAGAGTAGTTAGATGAGGCCCTCGATATTGGTTTCAAGCTTTTTCTTTATCTAACTATGGAAGGAAATGACTGTCTGGGGTCTGTGTAGTGAGCTCCTGTGTGAGTCCTCCTGTGTATCAGTTAGAATCGAGTTTCCTGTGTTGTGTGCATAGTACAGCTGGCACAATGTGAAATGTGAGGCCATGATTGATATTCTTCTGGTCTTTTCCCATTCTTGGCTGGGGTGATAAATGCGGGGGGTGTTTTTTGATAATTGGGTTGCGTTTGTTTGTTTGTTTGTTTGGGTTTTTTTTTGTCAAGGAGTGAAATTGATCCTCATTGTGCCTGGCAATCCTGCAAACACCAGATCATAATTATCCAGCAGGGAGAGAATCTCTCATCCATACCTTGAAGGTTTACGTGTAATCACAGAATCATAGAAACAGAATCATAGAATGGTTTGAAAAGGACCTCAAAGATCATCTTGTTCCAACTGCTCTCCTATGGGCAGGGACATCTTCCACCAGACCAGGTTGCTCAGAGCCCCACCCAGCCTGACCTTGAATATTTCATGACAGAAATACCACTTCATAAATACATGTTTCTCCAAGCTGTTGTTGCCTCTGTGGCCAACGTTCAACCAAACTTTTGGTGTATGCTGATGGTGAAACGAAAGGCTGTGAATGCAGAGTGAGGAGGGTGAGAGCTCAGTTCTGTGCCAGGAAAATCGGTGAATCAGTGTGGCTGTGGCTGAGAAAGGTTTGATGTCATGCTTGGTGCCAAAGTCAATCGCATTTCTGCTCTGTTCTGATCCTGGTTTCTTTGTCATGAAAGACAATGACAGTCCACCAACAACAACATTTTCCACAGTAACTGTTCATGTAGAACCATAATCCTTGGCTAGAACAGCTAATTAATCTTGTGTGAAACCTCCTTTATCCATCTGTATCTCTGTGCAACATTGTGATGTAGAGTTTCTTCAGAGTTGTGATTCCACTGTCATTCAGGCTTTTGTTTCCAGGAAGGTTGCAGCTCATTTTCACTGTACTGGTCAGTATTTTAAATTTGAAACAGTGACTATAGTTTTTCAGCAAATCCTTCCCTCACCCACCTAGGAAAGAATTGTGCATGTGGGGAATTGGAAGAATAGGAAGCAGAAGCAATACTTGAGAAGGAGGCCGATGAGAAGGTGTTTAAAATGACGTTTAAAAATTGTGCAAGGTGAGAAGGCCACACAGTAGAACAATTTGCTGAGGAGAAAATTAATTCTTCAAATGAGGCCCCCTGTCCTATTCAGTGTTAGTCTTTAGGGCCTCCCTTGCAGCTTGAGACCTCAGTGACCTCCAGGTGCTCTCAGGGGTCAATTTTGAGGCCTGAAATCAAGGCCTAGAAGACTTCACTGTGAGCATCTCTAACAAGTTGTTCTAATGTTTCTTTGCCTTATCCGATTCATGATTTGGGTATTTGTGCAGATTTTTTTCCATTTTGTTTTTCCTTGATTTGCTCTGTATGAGGGTATATTTACTATTATCAACAACCTATCTTTTTTTAGCAATATATAGTGTGTTATTTTCTCTTGCTCTTGCATAACAAATTCTGTACCCAGCAGATCACGGGAGCTTCCTCAGCCCCTCTAAACTCTTGGTCAGAGTGCAGACTGCAGGCAGATCTTGCACCAATATCCCAAATGGACATGCTGGAGTTTCCAGAAAAATCATGGATGTGGTGTGAGTGTTGGAACCTCTCTGCTATACAGAAGGACTGAAGGAGTTTTGATCTTCAAGCATGGAGAAAAGATACCTGTGTGTAGACTTTTGAAAGGTGGTTTTTTGTTTTTTTTCTGTTTCAATTTCCAAATGAGCTTATAGGAAATATGGACAGATCTCTTTTTACCAGGGAAATGATCATAGGAAAGCAGACAGGTTTTGCAACTGAAAGGAGGGAGATTTTGATTAGGAGAAAGCTTTTAAGTTGGGGTTGTGAGAATATGGATCATATTGGCCAGAGCAGTTTTGGATATGCCTCCAACGGTTCAAGTCCAGCAGTAAGTGCTCCTGCTTATGGCAGAGGTGTGGATTAAATGACGTTTAAAATTACAATTCCAATTTAAACAGGTTGGAAACTGAAACCGTTGTGTAGCTCTGTGAAGGACTCAGTGTTGCTTTGCACTTTCCATTGTCAGGCGCTCAGATATGGAGATGAAAATGAAAGACGTTACATGAGTCAGAAACAGAAGACTAAAGGTTATTCTGCTGTCTTGGCATAGGAGTTGCTTGCATAGCTTTAAGCTGATTTATATCCCAAATTAATTCCTCCCAGATAATGAAAGGACAATTCAAGACATGTGAAAAATGCGAGAAAGCTCTTGAAGTCTTCCCGATATTATGGTTTAATGGTGCTGTAGATATGCAGTGATTTTATAAAGAGCAGCTGAATTCCATTCTTTAGTGCCCTGCCATGAATATTTCGTTGTGACTGTTCAGTGTGACTCAAAAGAATGCCCTGAAACCACCCGACTGCACATCTCAGATAGAAAGGCTTTGGAGTCGAATTAAGCAAGAGCTTTTGCTCTTGTTGATTGCAATGGAGGAGCCCCCGGATCCGGAGCAGGCGCTGAGCCCCGCCCAAAGCCGGGCCCCCTTGAGCGCGGCCATCCGGCGGCTGCAGTGGCGCGGCGGCGCCTCCGGGTGTCGCTGTTGGCCGCCGCCGAGCGGCGCTGGAGCCGCCGCCGCCGCAGCGTCCTGCCCCCGCAGGCTGCTCGCTCGCCCGGCGCCGGCCACAGCGGCAGCGGCACCGCCAGCAGCAGCAGCAGCAGCAGGAGCGGCAGGAGCGGCGAGAGGCGGCGGCGAGAAGCGACCCGAGCGGGCTCGCTGCGCTGCCTTTGAGCGGTGCGTGCGGTGTGTGGCGAGAGCGGCTGGAAGGGAGGCAGGGCAGCGGCAGGAGGCAGGAGCGCGGCGAGCTGTGGCGGCAGAGAATGGCGGTGAGGCGGCGGCAGAGGCTCGGGCCGGGCGGCGGGCGAGCGCTGCTGGGCGCGCTGCTGCTGTGCGTGTGGTGGCGGGCGGCGGCCGAGCGGGTCCGCTACGCCATCGCCGAGGAGCTGGGCAGAGGCTCGCTCGTGGGGCCGCTGGCGCGGGACCTGGGGCTCAGCGCGGACGAGCTGCCGGCGCGCAAGCTGCGGCTGAGCGAGGAGAAGCAATACTTCACGGTGAATGAGGAGAACGGGAACCTGTACGTGAACGAGAGGCTGGACCGGGAGGAGATGTGCGGCGAGTCGGTGACCTGTTCTGTCAGCTTCGAGGCGCTGGTGCACAACCCGTTGAACATTTTCCCCGTCGAGGTGGCGATCGAGGACGTGAATGACAACTCTCCGACATTTAGCAAAGCTGTTCTGGACCTTGAGATCGGTGAATGGACGATTCCCGGGGCTCGATTTCCTCTGGAGATGGCCCGAGATGAGGACGCTGGAAGCAACTCACTGCTCACTTACCAGCTCACCAGCCACCCCTCCTTCACATTGGCCCTAATAGAGAACCCCGATGGAAGCAAGCAGTCAGAATTGGTGCTGGACAGAGCACTGGACCGAGAGAAGCAGAGCTCATTTGAGCTGGTGCTGACAGCAGTGGATGGCGGGGACCCTGCGAGATCCGGGACTGTCCAGATTCGCATTAACGTTACTGACGCCAATGACAACCCGCCCGTGTTCAGCAAAAAAGTCTACGAGGCGCGAGTAGCAGAGAATCTGCCGGAAGGGTCTTTGGTGTTGGAAGTGCGGGCGACAGATGCGGACACGGACTCCAACGGACGGGTATCCTACGCATTTGGCAACGTCCCGGACGGCATCCGGGCTTTGTTCACTGTCGACAGCAACAGCGGCGAGGTCCGGACGGTTGGTCCGCTCGATTTCGAAGAGAAGAATAAATATATTTTCGGTCTGGAGGCGACGGACGGAGGCGGGTTAACGGCTCACTGCAAGGTTCAAATAGATATCACGGATGAGAACGACAATGTCCCGGAAATCACGATGCTCTCCCTGTCGAGTCCTGTGCCCGAGGATGCCCCGACTGGCACGGTGGTGGCCCTGCTGAAAGTTCGGGACAGAGACTCCGGCGAGAACGGTCAGGTGTCGTGCGAGCTGTCGGGCGAGGCGCCGCTGTCGATCGTGGCGTCGCCGGGCGGCTCGTACAAGGTGGTGACGGCGAGCGCTCTGGACCGCGAGCAGGCGTCCGAGCACCGCGTGACGGTGGTGGCCCGGGACCGGGGCAGGCCGACGCTGTCGAGCAGCGCGGAGCTGGTGCTGGAGGTGTCGGACGTGAACGACAACGCGCCGGTGTTCGAGGAGGCGGCGTACAGCGCGTACGTGTGGGAGAACAACGCGGCGGGCGCGCTGGTGCTGCGCGTGCAGGCGCGGGACGCGGACGCGGGCGCCAACGGGCGCGTGAGCTACTGGCTGGCGGGCGGCAGCGCGGGCGCGGCGGGCGCGGCGCCGCCGGTGTCGGTGGAGGCGCGGAGCGGCGCGCTGTACGCGCAGCGCTCCTTGGACTACGAGCAGTGCCGCGAGTTCGCGGTGGCGGTGCGGGCGCAGGACGGCGGCGCGCCGGCGCGCAGCTCCACGGCCACGGTGCGCGTCTTCGTGCTGGACCGCAACGACAACGCGCCGCGGGTGCTGTGGCCGGCGGCGGCTTCGGCGTCGGCGGGAGAGGCTCCGGCGGCGGCGTTCGAGGTGGTGCCGCGCTCGGCCGAGGCCGGCTACCTGGTGGCCAAGGTGGTGGCGGTGGACGCGGACGCGGGGCGCAACGCGTGGCTGTCGTACGAGCTGGTGCAGGCGTCGGAGCCGGCGCTGTTCCGCGTGGGGCTGCACAGCGGCGAGGTGCGCACGGCGCGCGCCGTGTCCGAGCGGGACGCGGCCAAGCAGCGGCTGGTGGCCGTGGTGAAGGACCACGGGCAGCCGGCGCTGTCGGCCACGGCCACGCTGCACGTGGTGCTGGCCGAGAGCTTGCAGGAGGCGCTGCCGGAGCTGAGCGAGCGGGCGGCGGGCGCCGAGGCGGCGGCGGCGGCGGCCGAGCTGCAGTTCTACCTGGTGCTGGCGCTGGCGCTGCTGTCGGCGCTCTTGGTGCTGAGCGTGGCGCTGGCCGTGCTGGCGCGGCTGCGCCGGGCCGGGCCGCCCGCCGTGCTGCGCTGCCTGGGCGCGCAGCGCTTCTCGGTGGCCGGCGCCGCCTTCCCGGCCGACTTCTGCGAGGGCACCTTGCCCTACTCCTACAACCTGTGCGTGGCGGCGCCGGCCCGCGCCGTGCCCGAGGCCGCTTGGCCGCCGCCGCCGCCGGTGCCCGTGCTGTCGGCGGAGGAGCTTCTGGGCGCCGATTCCTGCGACAAGCCGAGCCCCAACAGCAGCGCCGTTGTGGGAGAGGTGCCTGCCGCACTCGACGTACCTCAGGTCTGTACAGCGTGAGCTTCTTCTCTTTTTTGCGGCTTTCCGGAAGGTCATCCCTTTATATCTGGTTTTCTCTGTCTCATGTCAATTCGGAGTACTGGTCTGTGTCTCTGTTTAGCCGTGGAAATTTTTGATTTCTTTTTGGTAAGAGTTTCAGCTGAGTTGCTTTGAGTATAACTCCCCTTTGCAGTAGTAGCCGTGCTTTTCCATGTTTCCCGGTGTCTTGCGTTTGGGAGCTCCTCTTTCCTGTCTCCGTGGTGGATTGAAATGAGCAAGGATCTATCCCGACTCCATGGAGAGCTGGGTGGTCTTGGTCCCTCATTAGTCAAAGGTTCGACTTCAGCAGAGGGGTTTTGTCTTCAACAATCGAGCTCTATAAATTAGAATATTTTAGCAATATTGAAAGCAGCTCCTTGTTCTGTGGATGGAGAACGCCTGATTCTGCATAATTGTGTCAGAGAAAAAATAGGGAGCACTGATATTTAGTGTTGGACCTTTATCCTTCCAGATTGATTTGTTCAGTAAGAGTGTTGAGTTCCATGCTTGGAACTCGTGCATAGCTTTACACGAACCTTCGTTAAAATTTGTTATGTCCTTATTAGATTGAGAAAGGAAACGAATGCGTAAAGTTCAATTCTCCATGCTTGGAGAAGAAAGAGATTGTTGCCCATTTTGTGGGGGAATACAGTAGTGGGACCAAATGGCTTCCTTTCTGCTGGCAGTTCGATCTGCTTTGCCATTCATGATCTTTATTTCGTACACTGGTGAGAGTGCTGAATGATTTCTGTTTCATAGAAGTTTTTTCTATCCTCTTTCCATAGACAGTTTGGGGGCTTTAGGAGAGCTCGGTTATATTGACAACAGCAAATGTTTGCAATTCTGTTTACTAGGATGGACAACTGAGATACGAAGGGGTCACATATCAGGGAGATTGGCAAGACAACGCTTTAGGCGCTTGAATCAAGCCCATTCGCTCCTTGATTAGTGGTCAGCTCAGTTTCGAGAGTACAGATGTACTTTTGTTCTACGTTTCTATAATTCTTTTCTTGAAAACATATCGTACCAATGTCTTTAAGAAAGATCTATTTTAATACTTTACTAACTGGTTTCAGAGCTTTACACATTGGTTTAAGGAAAAAGGAAACCTAAAATGACTTGATTACATGTAAATCTGTATAAAATAAGCACTGGGTTTTTCTTAAGAAGGGATGTTAAGTATTTCAATCGTGAAATTTCCCTTTGAGAGTTTAAGCTCCATTTTTATTTGTACGTGTAATTCAATCCTGTAACAATTAGCCCCCTGACTTCAAGAAGCATGCAATTGCTCTCGTCCCGCTTGTGTTAATGAAGCTGACAGGTTTGCTTGTTCGGGATGCGATATCTTCCCGTTTTCTCCCTGAGAGGCTGTTCTTGAAGACGGTTTTAAACACAAACGATAAGACTAACAATAAGCTCCAGGTTAAAATACGAAAAATGTGTTTCACATTACAAATTATGACGTTAGTAAGTGATTAGTTTCCCGTGTGGCTGAAGAACCACGCCGACGGAATGTCTCTGCTTTCCTCCCGATCGTGATGCCCTGGAGGATCAAAGCAGAGATCGGCTGGAGAAATGCGAAGCAGGAGATCCGAGCTGGACGAGAAGCGAAATCTCCATGGCGAGTGTCCCCTGGATGTAGCAAGTCCCGTTCCGACTGGAAAAATCTTTTGATGATTACTATCGCGTGGTGACATCGAGCGAGCTGGACCGAGAGCAGGTGTCGGAGTACAACGTGACGGTGCGGGCGGCCGACGGCGGGTCTCCGTCGCTGCAGAGCAGCGCGGTGCTGGCGCTGCGGGTGCTGGACGTGAACGACAACGCGCCGGTGTTCGCGGAGGAGCGCTACAGCGCGCGGCTGGCGGAGAACAACGCGGCGGGCGCGCTGGTGCTGACGGTGCTGGCGACGGACGCGGACTGGGGGCAGAACGCGCGCGTGCGCTACCGGCTGCGGGAGGGGCGGGTGCGGGGCGCGCCGCTGTCGTCGTACGTGTCGGTGCAGGCGGAGACGGGCGCGCTGTACGCGCTGCGCTCCTTGGACTACGAGCAGGTGCGCGAGCTGCGGCTGTGGGTGCTGGCGGAGGACGGCGGCGCGCCGGCGCTGAGCAGCAACGTGTCGGTGCTGCTGCAGATCGTGGACGAGAACGACAACGCGCCGCAGGTGCTGTACCCGCCGGCGGCTGCGGCGGGCTCGGGCTCGGTCTCGGGCGGCGCGTGGTGGTCGGGCGTGGAGCTGGCGCCGCGCTGGTCGGAGGCCGGCGCGCTGGTGGCCAAGGTGGTGGCGGTGGACGCGGACGCGGGTCAGAACGCGTGGCTGTCGTACGAGCTGGCCAAGGCGACGGAGCCGGGGCTGTTCCGCGTGGGGCTGCACAGCGGCGAGGTGCGCACGGCGCGCTCGCCGCTGGCCCGCGACGCGGCGCGCCAGAGCCTGGTGGTGGTGGTGAAGGACCACGGGCGGCCGGCGCTGTCGGCCACGGCCACGCTGAGCGTGGTGCTGGCCGAGAGCGTGGCCGAGCTGCTGGCCGAGCTGGGCAGCGCGGCCGACGAGGCGGCGGCGCCGGCCGAGCCGGCCGGGAGCCTGACGCGCTGGCTCGTGCTGGCCGTGGCCGCCGTCTCGTGCCTCTTCCTCGCCTTCCTGCTGCTGCTGCTGGCGCTGCGCCTGCGCCGCTGGCGCCGCCAGCAGCTGCTGCCGCCCGCCAGCGGCGCCTTGCGCGGCGTGCCCGTCTCGCACTTCGTGGGCATCGACGGCGTGCGCGCCTTCCTGCAGTCCTACTCGCACGACGTGTCGCTCACGGCCGACTCGCGCAAGAGCCACCTGCGCTTCTCGGCCAGCGGCAGCTGCTGCGACACCCTCCCGGCCCGGCCACTGCCCGACGAGCCCGCGCCGCTGCTCGGGGACCAGGACCCCGCCGGCGCCCTCTCCGTGGATCCCTCCGCTCCCTCGGTGAGTTCCTTTGAATCGTACTCTTTCGGCGATGCTTCCCTTTCCTACTTCTTTTTCATTCCAGTCTTTGTTCTAAATTGAGAGGTGGTGAACCGTGTTTCAGTCCCGACGCTCACATGTGGCGGGGGACATGGGTCAGTATCAGGGAGTGTGTTGCAGGCTGGAGGTTCATATAAGGTATTTCTTATCGCTGCGTTCCACGCTGGTTACTGCCCCCGTTTGTTCTGGAGTGCAACTTCCTCTTTGACTTTACAATGTTGATGTTTCGTCCCTGAGGCGCATGTGGTCAAGCTGCTTTTATATTACGAGGAGAAAAATCGCATGTTTTGAAGGAGTTGTCCGTCTGTATTATCACGTAATATCCCTTCTTTACTGAGTCAAGCAAGTATTGAGAACATTAGGTTTGTCTTTCTATTTATTTCCATGGTTGTTTTGATCGATTTAACTAATAGTTTAATGATAAAGTTGTAAATATGCCAATGTCCGATTTAGGAGGAGGAAAAGGATTGTATTCTCTCCACTCAATGCATGTGCCATAACCTTGAAGAGTAAGTATGTGGTGCTTACTGGATTTCCGCAGGTGCTAACTTCCTACATTATTTCTTGGGAGGTTACAAGTGTGGATTTTCCTATCTGATAGTATCTGATCACGTCTGTTGACATTGTTTCCGAGTTACCCTCATGCTGAAGGTGTCTTTGAGCTGATACTTTTATGTCTGGGTTTTTATCAGATCTGTATATCTCTTACGAACTTGACGACACTTTACGTTTCTTTGAGTAGCGTGAAAAGCAGAGAAATGTCTTCTATGCGTTAATATTCTGGCCTTCGTTCATACATAAGGAGAAGATATCCACACAACTTTTCTTCAGAGATGTCTGTTTGCAAAGGCAGTTTTGATACTGTGTGGTGTTTGGGCAGGGTGAAAAATGGACAGGTTATGAGTTCAGCATGTTTGCTTTCCTTCTGCATGTTCTTCCCAGTGACTGGAAGCTGAATTCTGCCTGGCTTGTTACCATAAGGTAAAGGCGGGCTGTTGTGTTTCTGATGATGTGTCTGAATACCGTAGCAGAATCAAGGCTCTTGCTTGTCACACATTCATGGTGAGCAGTCAGTGCGAGATCAGCCAGAGAGTGGCCTCAAGGAGGAAATGACATTCTACTAGGAAAAAAGGTGAATCAAAGCAATTTTAGCTGAGCAATATTTGATACTATTCCAAGTACCAAGGCCTGTACTATCTTTTCTGCAATCCTGGTTCCTCTGTTTTTAAAGGCAGTGGTAGCTCTGATAATAGAGCATTTATCCAAGAACTCTGCATTTAGAGAGATGATGCATGGGTATATGCTGCGAATGAGTGATTTACATTGCTTAGAGAATCCCCATCAGAGATATCAAAAGTGGTTTCAATATGATTTTCTAGAATGCTAAGAATGTAAAGGATGAGAGGGTATTTCTGCTAGAAATTTACTTGTCATGTGAAGAATTTGCAAGAAACTTACTCTTTTAATCCTCTCTTATGTCTGATAGTGCTCTTCCTGAGAATGCTGGCCCTTGAATGTAGGCATAAAGTGTGCGCAATTTTTTTCAGAGTTGCATATGTTCTGAAATATCTATGTGCTGACAAAGTATGATGTTGTCTTTGAGTTGATTCTGAGGACTGAGACTTCAACTGAGTCAACTGTAGCTTATACCCACTAGAACATTTCATATTCTCATGCATGCATCTGTATAATGATCCTTGTTCTCCATAAAAAAGCCCTGTGGGAAACTTGTCTTTCAACAATGTCCATCTTCAAAGATAGCTCCCGTCTTGCATGATATTTGACCACGCTGAAGCATTCTGTTGGCACGGAGACATGACAGGTTTGCTTGGCTGTTGTTTGAAATGCCTAAAAGGGTGGTGGAAACATTCACTTTCTCCTATTTGCTTTATTAATCCCATTGCTGTGCTTCTGTGCATTTTGCATTTCTTCTTCTCCAAAGAAATTACTTGGAGATCTGTGCCTCTTGACACTAGATACTCCTCCCTGTGACCCTGCTGCATTTGACACAGCCTGAAATGTTAAGCTCTAATTTCTTTACTACTTTGCTCTTGTCATTCTTTCCTTGTTGCTTCTCATGTTCTAAAACTGGGTCTCGCTTTGGCTGATAGACCTTGAAAAGGAGATCTGTTGAAATTAACGGGCTGGAGGAGCAGTTTCTCTTCACACCTTGAAGATGTTTAGCTGCCAAGAGAAAGACTGTGATATACTTCAGGTTCCATAAAATACTGCTGAACTTCGATGTCCATCTCTTTTTCACTTGCAGTTGACATAAGACCAGTAGTTGGATTTGTCCATGGTGCAACTGAATGCTGTGAATGCAGAACAAGAGGTTGGATTCCTACTAGGAAATTAGGTGGATTAATGGGGTTTTGACTGAGGACTTGTTTGATTTCTTGCTGTGTCAGTTTTGTCTGTGATCCTGCTTTCTCTGTTTTGAAAGGCAATGGTAGGCCTTTGATAACAGAGCATTTGTCCAATTGCTCTGCATTTTAGAAGGTTGATATCTGGTTAAATGTCATTACCAAATGGTTTTGATTGCCTAAAGAATCTCTGCCAGAGGTGTTATCAAAAGTGGCTTCATATGATGTTGTGGAAGTGTGTTTTTAACGAAGTCCAGCTGCACTTCAGGGAGGCCTCAGATTGGACCCATCCGAAGATCTCTTCTTGGTGAAACATTTCCCAGCCTCGAGGAGCAAGCATGAGAGGTGTCTCACATAATGGGAGATCATCACCACACAGCCATGCTGCCTAGAAGGGAGATTTCAGAAAATAAATATGGCAGCTCCCATTTGCTTTATGGCATAAATTATTTGGCTTAGAATCAAATTGCATAAACCAGGAAAGGCTGCACGAGACTCCTTCTACCTACAGCTTTCTTTATTTGATAGAGGAGTCTGGGCAAAGACCCTTGCACATCTCTCTGCTCCTTGGACGGTTTCCTCGAGGAGTTCCTGCCCCAGCTTTGGCAAGTTTCTAATTCCCATCTAAAACCTCATTATATAAATTCTGTCTTCCAGGAATGTTGCAGTGGAGAATTTGTTCAAGGTTGTAGTAACACTTTGTTTTAGGCATTTTTATCCTAGAAGGTTATGCTTCTGTTTCCCTGTTTTTGAACAGTGCTTTTGCATTAGAAGCTGTGAGTGGTGGGTTGTTGTTCTTTTTTTTTTTTTTTTTTTTTTTTAGGAAATATTTACTTCAGTCACCTAAGGTAAAATTCTATGTGTGAAGATGAAGAAACATAGAGTAAAAGAGAGCATGCTTAACTTTCTCATAAGACTTAGCTTGAGGAAGAGGCCCATGATAAAGCTTTTTAAGTCAGGGCTTTTTACCGTGTGGTCCAGAGTAAGACCTCAGGGTATCATGTGCAGCTGGAAACCTCCAGGTGCTCTCAGAAATGAATTTCTGTGGTCAAAGTGAAAACTGAATGGTCCTTCTGGTGAGTTTCTCTGAAAAAGCACTTAATATATCCTCGCCTTGCTCATATAATTGTTTTTTCTTTTCCCTCTTGATACGTAGTGGCAAAACTTCATTTACCAAGGCTTTATTCTTCAGTGTCTGTTTAGTCGTGTTGTAGCTGGTGAGGAAGGCAGGAGATGGGAGTGGAAGACCCTTGTGTTCCAGCTCTGGGTGAACAGATGTAAACATGGCCTAATTTTGTTCCACAGTTTTGTGGAACTTCGTGTGCTGAAAGACAAAAAAGGGGAAGAGGCTCCCCTATGTGAATAGTTTGATGACCACATCACTGTTGGATGACCGCTCCTCTTTTAGTTTGTCTATTTGTCACTCCTTTGCTTTTGATTAATTACAATTCTTCTCAGAATGGTGATCAAACAGCTCTATCTCCTTTATGTGCATGATCATGATGCATTATCTTCTCATGAGCTATTTTTGTTCATGATAAGAACATAAACATAAAATTTAAATAGCATTTGAGAGAAGTGAGAATGATGACGTATGGGTAGAATATTTAATAAATGGGTTGAATAGTTTATAATTCCTGCAGAAGCACTGATGCATTTCCAAAACCACAACCCACTACTATATAGTCCAAAGTAAGACTGCTCAGTCTCCTTGCTTCTTCAGACCCTGGTGACTTTCAGGTGCCTTGCAAAACATTTTTTTTTTTAAGGCAGAGATATGGGAATACACCTGTGTATTCCCGGAGTCCACCATCTCCCTCAGGCAGGCCAGTCAGAGATTTTGGTTTTGTTTCTAAATACTTCGAAATTAGGGAGTGATTTGAGCTTTTGCTTTGCAAAAAAGCACTCGTGAAGGACACTGGAACACAGCCCCACCCATTGCTGTGTCCAAGTGGGAAACAAGCATAAAAAAGATCCAGGAGCATTATTCCATAGCAGCTGTCACACCTAGACCCTTTCTGCCAAGCTTAAAAGCATAGTAGAAATTGTAGAGTACAAATGGCCAGTCTCACCAACCTGGAAGTTGTTCTTTTTTCTTGGACACTACAAAATTACATTCACCTGTGTGTGATTTCCTACACTGTGCAGACCTGGATTACTCACAATAAGGAATATCCAGACCCATGTGGAGTAGTGGGAGGTTTTTTGGGTTGGCTTCTTTGGGTTGGCTTCTTTGGGTTATTAAGTGCCAGGAAGCATTGTTGTTCTGAAACATGCAATATCTGAAGCTTGGCAAAGTCACCAGTGCAGTTAAAAGACACCTAGTAACCCACTGAAATCAGTGTAACGTTATACCTCTGGGCTTCAGTGAGTTGCCAGGTTCTTTGGGTATGAGTTTTTAAGGGAGAGTTGTGTCAAAGCAACTGAAAATCATAGACCGGAGAAAATTTCCATCATAAGCTCATATGGAGTTTTGGATTTGCATACAAATCATCAGAAATCACTGTAAAAATTTCAGTTGATCATGCTGTTGTCAGATGGGCTGACCAGAGGATAGGACCTTTGTGTAGAAGCTCCATAAATCAAAGCAGGGCAAATACAGTAGTAGTCTTAAACACATTGGAAATGAACATTTGCAAGGCGGCTGCAGTGGCGCGGCGGCGCCTCCGGGTGTCGCTGTTGGCCGCCGCCGAGCGGCGCTGGAGCCGCCGCCGCCGCAGCGTCCTGCCCCCGCAGGCTGCTCGCTCGCCCGGCGCCGGCCACAGCGGCAGCGGCACCGCCAGCAGCAGCAGCGGCAGGAGCGGCGAGAGGCGGCGGCGAGAATTGACCCGAGCGGGCTCGCTGCGCTGCCTTTGAGCGGTGCGTGCGGTGTGTGGCGAGAGCGGCTGGAAGGGAGGCAGGGCAGCGGCAGGAGGCAGGAGCGCGGCGAGCTGTGGCGGCAGAGAATGGCGGTGAGGCGGCGGCAGAGGCTCGGGCCGGGCGGCGGGCGAGCGCTGCTGGGCGCGCTGCTGCTGTGCGTGTGGTGGCGGGCGGCGGCCGAGCGGGTCCGCTACGCCATCGCCGAGGAGCTGGGCAGAGGCTCGCTCGTGGGGCCGCTGGCGCGGGACCTGGGGCTCAGCGCGGACGAGCTGCCGGCGCGCAAGCTGCAGGTGGCGTCTGCCGGCAAGAAGCAGCTGAAATACTTCACGGTGAATGAGGAGAACGGGAACCTGTACGTGAACGAGAGGCTGGACCGGGAGGAGATGTGCGGCGAGTCGTCGACCTGTTCCGTGAACTTCGAGGTGCTGGTGCACAACCCGCTCAACATTTTCCCAGTTGAGGTGGCCATCGAGGATGTGAATGACAACTCCCCTGTCTTCAGTAAGGCTGTTCTGGACCTCGAAATAGGTGAATTAATCCCTCGCGGTGCTCGTTTTCCTCTGGAGATGGCTCGAGACACGGACGCCGGAAGCAACTCGCTGCTGACTTACCAGCTCGACAGCAACCCATCCTTCTCTTTGGCTTTAATGGAGAGCCATGATGGAAGCAAACAGCCCGAATTAGTGCTGGAGACAGCCCTGGACCGGGAGAAGCAGAGTTGCTTTGAGCTTGTGCTGACAGCAGTGGACGGGGGGGACCCACCGAGGTCCGGGACTGTCCAGATTCGGGTCAATGTGACAGACGCCAACGACAACCCGCCCGTGTTCAGCAAAAGCGTCTACGAGGCGAGAGTGGCGGAGAATCTCCCAGAGGGATCTCTGGTGTTGCGTGTGCAGGCGACAGATGCGGACACTGGCTCTAACGGCCGAGTGTTCTACTCCTTCAGCAACGTTCCAGGCGTCATCAGCGCTTTGTTCTCTGTGGACAGTGAGAGCGGCGAACTAAGGACAGCGGGTGCCCTCGATTTTGAGGAGAAGAGTAAATACAGCTTCGGTCTGGAGGCGAGGGATGGCGGGGGTTTAGTGTCACACTGCAAGGTGCAAATAGACGTCACGGATGAGAATGACAACCCGCCCGAGATAACCATTCTGTCGCTGTCGAGTCCCGTGCCTGAGGACGCGCCGGTGGGCACGGTTGTGGCTCTGCTGAATGTGGACGACTCAGACTCGGGCGAGAACGGTCAGGTGTCGTGCGAGCTGTCGGGCGAGGCGCCGCTGTCGATCGTGGCGTCGCCGGGCGGCTCGTACAAGGTGGTGACGGCGAGCGCGCTGGACCGCGAGCAGGCGTCCGAGCACCGCGTGACGGTGGTGGCCCGGGACCGGGGCAGGCCGGCGTTGTGGGCCAGTACGGAGCTGGTGCTGGAGGTGTCGGACGTGAACGACAACGCGCCGGTGTTCGAGGAGGCGGCGTACAGCGCGTACGTGTGGGAGAACAACGCGGCGGGCGCGCTGGTGCTGCGCGTGCAGGCGCGGGACGCGGACGCGGGCGCCAACGGGCGCGTGAGCTACTGGCTGGCGGGCGGCAGCGCGGGCGCGGCGGGCGCGGCGCCGCCGGTGTCGGTGGAGGCGCGGAGCGGCGCGCTGTACGCGCAGCGCTCCTTGGACTACGAGCAGTGCCGCGAGTTCGCGGTGGCGGTGCGGGCGCAGGACGGCGGCGCGCCGGCGCGCAGCTCCACGGCCACGGTGCGCGTCTTCGTGCTGGACCGCAACGACAACGCGCCGCGGGTGCTGTGGCCGGCGGCGGCTTCGGCGTCGGCGGGAGAGGCTCCGGCGGCGGCGGCGTTCGAGGTGGTGCCGCGTTCGGCCGAGGCCGGCTACCTGGTGGCCAAGGTGGTGGCGGTGGACGCGGACGCGGGGCGCAACGCGTGGCTGTCGTACGAGCTGGTGCAGGCGTCGGAGCCGGCGCTGTTCCGCGTGGGGCTGCACAGCGGCGAGGTGCGCACGGCGCGCGCCGTGTCCGAGCGGGACGCGGCCAAGCAGCGGCTGGTGGCCGTGGTGAAGGACCACGGGCAGCCGGCGCTGTCGGCCACGGCCACGCTGCACGTGGTGCTGGCCGAGAGCTTGCAGGAGGCGCTGCCGGAGCTGAGCGAGCGGGCGGCGGGCGCCGAGGCGGCGGCGGCGGCGGCCGAGCTGCAGTTCTACCTGGTGCTGGCGCTGGCGCTGCTGTCGGCGCTCTTGGTGCTGAGCGTGGCGCTGGCCGTGCTGGCGCGGCTGCGCCGGGCCGGGCCGCCCGCCGTGCTGCGCTGCCTGGGCGCGCAGCGCTTCTCGGTGGCCGGCGCCGCCTTCCCGGCCGACTTCTGCGAGGGCACCTTGCCCTACTCCTACAACCTGTGCGTGGCGGCGCCCGCCCGCGCCGTGCCCGAGGCCGCTTGGCCGCCGCCGCCGGTGCCCGTGCTGTCGGCGGAGGAGCTTCTGGGCGCCGATTCCTGCGACAAACCGAACAGCAGCGCCGTTGTGGGAGGTCCGCCCGCCGAGCCGAACGCAGTTCAGGTGTGTAAAGTCGCAAGTTCCTACTGTTCTTCTTGAATCTTTCCGAAACGTTTTTGTGTTTCCTCTTGGTTTCATTGAGTAGTGTGGTGGGAAAGGCTGGTCCATCCCTCCGACCACGAAGGAATTTTAGAAAGAGGTAGGTTGTTTTTTAAGAACAGGCAATTAGCCATAGAAGTTGGTTCTGCTGTGGTCACATCTTCAGATTCATCTAATAAGTTGTGTCTGCATCTCTTGAGTTGACTAAAATCATATTAATTAGTAACTGTGATGGGAAATCATAATTGTGCAGGAGATTCGCCGGTTTTTCATTAAGGAATAGGAAAAATAATGCAGATAGTAGCTGTTGCTGATTTTTCCTAATGATCGTCTTATCTTGAAAGTGTATTCTGGAACCTCGTTAAAAGCTGGCCACATAACCCTTGTTAAAAGCATGTTCGGTCTTGGGCTCCAAAAAGACTCATTTCTCATGGATAGATAAGTGATAGGTTTTCCATCCAGAGTTAAAGAAAATACTGCAACTCATCTTTTGTGTGAACACTGTTGCTGAAATGGCAGGAATAATACCATTAGCGGGACGCGTTAATTTTGCTAGTTTTCTTTTTCCATCCGGGCTGATAGTTCCCGTTTTGGTTTTTTTCTTTTTTCTTTTTTTTTAACCATTCCTAATATTTCCTTCATACGCAGGTGTAGATGAAGACTGAGGTCTCAAATGGGAAAGGGGGGAAATAGTATTTTTTTTTTTGTTCAGGAGCCTGTTTTCTTACCCTTTTTATAAAAAGAGAAGTGCTTGGACCCTGTATAGAAAATTCGTTCTTTGAGAGTTTTTTTGTTTGATTGTTTGGGGATTTTTGTCTTCTGGTTGGTTCCCCCTCCCCTCCCCTGTATTTCTTATAAATGTTGGTTTAAAATGATAAAGCTTTAGGATCCAAATATGTATATCAAATGTGAAGGAGATTCGCCAAATGACAGTTCAGGGACTCGAATCAGGTATACTTGAAAATTTATCCAGGCCCACCAGAGTTAAAGGCGTGCAGCTATACTTCTCTTTTTCCGCTGCCTTAAAGTGTTTTGTTGAAAATGTGCCATAGATCCGTGAATATACAGTAATTAAACAAGGTTTTGCTAAGGAGCGTCATTTACACCCTAATGTCTGAAAAAAGAAAAACCTCTTCCTGGGATTAGAGAATGATTGATTGAATATAATTATGTATAAACTGGACAGATTCATTGCAGGATCTTTCCTGCCTTCTGGGCAGTTGTAGACACAGTCGGCACGGAGTGATGAATTAACTTACAGCTGTCTATCAGAGCCGGTTTTCTTTTGCTACCCTTGCGCTGATCATTCAATCCCGACTTCTACAAATACCTGTGATGAAACTTCTGCTTTTGTACTACTGTGTTAGGGCTCGTGGTACTTCGTACATCGTATTAAAATAACTTCATTGCCTTACACTGCGTGCAGTGCCGGGAGGAGGCTGCGGGCGCCGCTGTTGACCGAGAGGAAGCTCGGAGCGCTGCAGCCCCGCCCGCTGCGGCCCCGGCTCTCTCACTCTCCCGGTGTGCGAGTGGGTGGCGAAGCGGTCTGGGATCGTCCCCGCGGTGCGGAGACGTGCTGTAGGTGATCGGAAGAGCCTGGCAACAGCGAGCGGTAGCAGAGCGCCGGAGCTGCACCGTGAGCCAGATCGGTGAGAGGCGGTGGAGAGCTCCCGAAGGTGTTGCGGTGCCGCGGCGGAGATGTGCGCGGCGGGGAGGCGCTGGGGCCGGCGGCAGCGAGCTCTGCTCTGGGCCGTCCTGCTGGCGGCCTGGGAAGCGGCGTGGGGGCAGCTGCGCTACTCGGTGCCCGAGGAGATGCCAAAGGGCTCGTTCGTGGGCGACGTGGCCAAGGACCTGGGGCTGCAGCTGCCGGCACTAAGTGAACGCGGTGTCCGCATTATAGAAAGAGGTAGGACGCAGTATTTCGCTCTTCACGGGAAGACGGGACATTTAGTGACGGCGGAGAGGATCGACAGAGAGCAGCTGTGTGAGAGTGTGCAGCAATGCGTGCTGCGCTGTGAGCTGATAGTGGAAGGGGAAATGAAGTTCTATGAAATAGAAGTGGAGATCACGGACATTAACGACAACGCGCCCAGCTTTCAAGAGGTAGATACGGATTTGAGACTGAGTGAGGCGACAGCCCCGGGGTCGCGATTTCCACTGACAGAGGCTCATGATCCAGACTTGGGCCAGAATTCCCTGCAGAGCTACGAGCTGAGCGGTGACGAGCACTTCTCGCTGGCCGTGCAGGCGGGCCCCGGCGGCGATCAGCGTCCCGAGCTGGTGCTGGCCAAGGCGCTGGACCGGGAGGAGGCGGCGTTTCACGAGCTGGTGCTGAGGGCGATGGACGGCGGCGATCCGGCACGGACGGGCACGGCTCGGATCCGCGTGACGGTGGTGGATGCGAACGACAACGCGCCCGTGTTCAGCCAGGCGGAGTACACGGTGCGTGTGCCCGAGGACGTGCCCGTGGGCTCCGTCCTTGTCACCGTCACGGCCACGGACGCCGACGAAGGGCTGAATGGGCAAGTGAAATACTCCTTTAAAAAAAAAAAGATCTCATCACAGATATTCCACTTGGACTCGGAGACAGGCGCGATCACTCTGTTGCGAAGCCTGGACTTCGAAGAAGGTGATGTCTACGAGCTGGACCTGCAGGCATATGATGATGGGGCTCTTTACGATACGGCAAAAGTCGTTATCACTGTGACAGACGTGAACGATAATGTACCAGAGATTTCGGTGACATCGGCACTAAATGCCATCTCTGAGGATTCCCCGACAGGGACCGTGGTGGCCCTGTTGCACGTGCAGGACCGGGACTCTGGGGCGAATGGCGAGGTGCGCTGCTCGCTCGACGGGAGCTTCCCGTTCCAGCTGCAGAGCTCCCACGGAAACTACTACAGCGTGGTGACATCGAGAGAGCTGGACCGAGAGCAGGTGTCGGAGTACAACGTGACGGTGCGGGCGGCCGACGGCGGGTCTCCGTCGCTGCAGAGCAGCGCGGTGCTGGCGCTGCGGGTGCTGGACGTGAACGACAACGCGCCGGTGTTCGCGGAGGAGCGCTACAGCGCGCGGCTGGCGGAGAACAACGCGGCGGGCGCGCTGGTGCTGACGGTGCTGGCGACGGACGCGGACTGGGGGCAGAACGCGCGCGTGCGCTACCGGCTGCGGGAGGGGCGGGTGCGGGGCGCGCCGCTGTCGTCGTACGTGTCGGTGCAGGCGGAGACGGGCGCGCTGTACGCGCTGCGCTCCTTGGACTACGAGCAGGTGCGCGAGCTGCGGCTGTGGGTGCTGGCGGAGGACGGCGGCGCGCCGGCGCTGAGCAGCAACGTGTCGGTGCTGCTGCAGATCGTGGACGAGAACGACAACGCGCCGCAGGTGCTGTACCCGCCGGCGGCTGCGGCGGGCTCGGGCTCGGTCTCGGGCGGCGCGTGGTGGTCGGGCGTGGAGCTGGCGCCGCGCTGGTCGGAGGCCGGCGCGCTGGTGGCCAAGGTGGTGGCGGTGGACGCGGACGCGGGTCAGAACGCGTGGCTGTCGTACGAGCTGGCCAAGGCGACGGAGCCGGGGCTGTTCCGCGTGGGGCTGCACAGCGGCGAGGTGCGCACGGCGCGCTCGCCGCTGGCCCGCGACGCGGCGCGCCAGAGCCTGGTGGTGGTGGTGAAGGACCACGGGCGGCCGGCGCTGTCGGCCACGGCCACGCTGAGCGTGGTGCTGGCCGAGAGCGTGGCCGAGCTGCTGGCCGAGCTGGGCAGCGCGGCCGCCGAGGCGGCGGCGCCGGCCGAGCCGGCCGGGAGCCTGACGCGCTGGCTCGTGCTGGCCGTGGCCGCCGTCTCGTGCCTCTTCCTCGCCTTCCTGCTGCTGCTGCTGGCGCTGCGCCTGCGCCGCTGGCGCCGCCAGCAGCTGCTGCCGCCCGCCAGCGGCGCCTTGCGCGGCGTGCCCGTCTCGCACTTCGTGGGCATCGACGGCGTGCGCGCCTTCCTGCAGTCCTACTCGCACGACGTGTCGCTCACGGCCGACTCGCGCAAGAGCCAGCTGCGCTTCTCGGCCAGCGGCAGCTGCTGCGACACCCTGCCGGCCCGGCCACTGCCCGACGAGCCCGCGCCGCTGCTCGGGGACCAGGACCCTGCCGGCGCCCTCTCCGTGGATCCCTCCGCTCCCTCGGTGAGTTTCTCTGTCCAGATGTTCTCCACGGCGCTTTCCCCTGATGCTTCCCTGCCCTTTCCCCGCTGTGTTCTCTGGCTTGCATAGGAGATTTTCCCTAAAAGCCTGGTCAAGTTTCCTTAGGTGACGTTATGAGGGCTGGTGCTCGTTGCTGTCGTTCTGTGATCGTGGGGTCGGTCCTCAGCTTCCAGTTAGTGAAGATGGAAAGTGTTAGAAGGCTGCTGTTGGCAGGGTCTTCATTACCTCAGAACTTTGGGTATCGATCAGGTTCCAGGTACTCTTCCTCTATGTCACCTGTTCTGTGCAGGATCTGTGTTCCTGTTAGTATGAGATCTTCTGGTTTGATGTATCGCGTTATTAAGAAATTCACCTTTTCAGCAGGCTCATGTTACTTTCCAACAGCACATGTGCTCGAATAGGTTGGATGTGTCGATCAAAATGCTGATGGCTTTGCGTGGAACTTGTGTGCACGTTGTACTCAGGCCTTTTCCTTCTGAGTCACACATAGTGGAGATGAGCAGGAAAAAATCTTTGTGTCATCCATGGTTTGATCTTTGTCCTCAGCTGAGGATTGGGCCAGGCAACACGCGGTCCTTGATGATGTCTGTCTGCCTGTTGTGAAGGTGAAGGATCCTCTTGAAGTTGTGACTCTTTGGAAAGCCTGTGGGTGGCTGCATGAGGAGGAGGAAATGCAGGGGGAAATGGCAGAACTGCCTTTTCTTTTTCTTGTTTTTTTGAGATACAGCTATGTCAAATGGAGCTGGATGAGCCTTGGCTATAAAATATTTAGCATGGCAAGAGAATTGCCTAGATGGGAAGAGAGAGATTGAAGGTGCAGAAGGAGATATAATGTGGGCTTAATTCCCCAAGCACAGATATTCCCTGACTCAGTCTCTCTTGGAAGACTGCTCAGCTTTTCCTTTCAGACCTATGAAGTCTCTTCAGAGAATTTCAGTGAGCAGGCAAATGTATCTTCCGTGGTACAGGGATGTAAAGATATCTGTGTGGAATTGGTGTTGGGAAGAAAAATGGTCTTGGAGAGCTGGGCCTCCACTGTCACATATTTTTAAGATGTACGGGTGAAAGAACAGCACAGATGATGTGAATGGTTGGAAATGGGAGTCCTGTGAGCTGTGTGTGAATGTCTGCTGAAAGACTCAAGGCAATGTTTTCCTCCATGCCCTGTCCAGTTTCTAACTCTAGTATGAAGCAATGTGAGGTTTTTCTTCCCAAACTAATTTTCAAGAAGATATGTATTCCAGCAGCATGATGAACCCTGGGAAGTTCTTACTAAGTAATTGCATGTCATCATAATTGTGAAATTTATATTCTTTATTTTGTACTTTTGAAACATGTATGGGAAGAGCATGCAATGTATTCATTGCTTATGAACAAGGTTATTAATCATCTACTCTGAGTTATATATCCCAGAAGAGTGTCATGAGCTCTTCAGTTTTGCAGGTGTGAGCTTTCTTTCTCACTCTTTGGATGTTCTGAAGATGGTTCTTTCCTGTTTATAGGTGAAAAGAGACAGACATTCATTGACACGTTTTTTTAAAATGTTTCTATAATAAGTGCTTTTTCTGGTCCCATGGCTAGGGTGAGATCCAATACTATCCGTGGTAAGGAGATATTGTCTGATCAACTTTCCTTTTGGTGGAGTCTCTGTAAATTCTGAAGATTTGTGATAACCATGTTAGTTGTCGAGGTTTGGGGGGAGTGTTGGGTGTGTGGTGTGTGAGGAGGTCCTGGTGCAGACCTGGCAGGTGTTTTGTTGATCCTCAGGGCAATTGCTGACCTTATGAAAATGAGTCAGGAGGAGTCTTATGATTTTATATTGTGTGGTTTGGTTTCAAATGGCCTCGTTTGGGTTTCATATTCTTTTGCATCCGGAGTGGTAGTCGCACCTCTTGTGAGGAGTCCGTGTGCTGAAGAATGGTGATGTTGCCTTTGAGCTGATGCTTGGATGGCTGGGTCTTTGACAGAACTGGTAATAATTTATGGCCTATAAAACATTTTACACTTGTTCAAATAATGAGCAGGGACAGAATAATCTTAGTAGTGATGCTTGAGATCTGAGAAGCTGTGCACACAGCTTTTCTTCTGATGATGTCTGTATGCCAAATTTGCTTTCATGTTGTATTTGGACAGAGAGAAGAAGTCTGTGTATCCAGAGCCAGGGCTGGTGCTGGAGTTCACTGTGATATAGCTCAAAATGAAGGAGTGAATTTTGTCTGTTTGTCCTGGAGTAGTTAGATTTGACCCTCAATATTAGTTTTAAGCTTTTTTTTGGTCTTACTATGGAAGGAAATGACTGTCTGGGGTCTGTGTAGTGAGCTCCTGTGTGAGTCCTCCTGTGTATCAGTTAGAATCGAGTTTCCTGTGTTGTGTGCATAGTACAGCTGGCACAATCTGAAATGTGAGGCCATGATTGATATTCTTCTGGTGTTTTCCCATTCTTGGCTGGGGTGATAAATGCAGGGTTTTTGGTATTTGGGTTGAGTTGTTGGGTTGCTTGGTTGATTTTTTGTCAAGGAGTGAAATTGATCCTCATTGTGCCTGGCAATCCTGCAAACTCCAAATCCTAATTATCCAGCAGGGAGAGAATCTCTCATCCATACCTTGAAGGTGTACATGTAATCACACAATCGTAGAAACACAGAATCGCAGAATGGTTTGTATTGAAAAGGACCTCAAACATAATTTTGTTCCAAGTGCTCTGCTATGGGCAGGGACATCTTCCACCAGACCAGGTTGCTCAGAGCCCCACCCAGCCTGACCTTGAATATTTCATGACAGAAATACCACTTCATAAATACATGTTTCTCCAAGCTGTTGTTGCCTCTGTGGCCAACGTTCAGCCAAACTTTTGGTGTATGCTGATGGTGAAACGAAAGGCTGTGAATGCAGAGTGAGGAGGGTGAGAGCTCAGTTCTGTGCCAGGAAAATCGGTGAATCAGTGTGGCTGTGGCTGAGAAACGTTTGTTGTCATGCTTGGTGCCAAAGTCAGTCGTATTTCTGCTCTGTTCTGATCCTGGTTTCTTTGTCATGAAAGACAATGACAGTCCTCCAACAACAGCATTTTCCACAGTAACTGTTCATGTAGAACCATAATCCTTGGCTAGAACAGCCTATTAATCCTGTGTGAAACCTCCTTTATCCATCTGTATCTCTGTGCAACATTGTGATGTAGAGTTTCTTCAGAGCTGTGATTCCACTGTCATTCAGGCTTTTGTTTCGAGGAAGGTTGCAGCTCATTTTCACTGTACTGGTCAGTATTTTAAATTTGAAACAGTGACTATTGTTTTTCATCAAATCCTTCCCTCACCCACCTAGGAAAGAGTTGTGCATGTGGGGAATTGGAAGAATAGGAATCAGAAGCAGTAAGAGAATCTGGTGTAATTTGTCAGAAGATTGAACTTGAGAGGGAGGCCGATGAGAAGGTGTTTAAAATGATGGTTTAAAAATTGTGCAAGGTGAGAAGGCCACACAGTTGAACAATTTGCTGAGGAGTAAATTAATTCTTCAAATGAGGCCCCCTGTCCTATTCAGTGTTAGTCTTTAGGGCCTCCCTTGCAGCTTGAGACCTCAGTGACTTCCAGGTGCTCTCAGGGGAGAATTTTGAGGCCTGAAATCAAGGCCTAGAAGACTTCACTGTGAGCATCTCTAACAAGTTGCTCTAATGTTTCCTTGCCTTATGCGATTCATGATTTGGGTATTTGTGCAGATTTTTTTCCATTTTGTTTTTCCTTGATTTACTCTGTATGTGGGTATATTTACTATTATCAACAACCTATCTTTTTTTAGCAATATATAGTTGTTATTTTCTCTTGCTCTTGCATAACAAATTCTGTACCCAGCAGACCGCGGGAGCTTCCTCAGCCCCTCTAAACTCTCGGTCAGAGTGCAGACTGCAGGCAGATCTTGCACCAATATCCCAAATGGACATGCTGGGATTTCTGGTTTCCAGAAAAATCATGGAAGTGGTGTGAGTGTTGGAACCTCTCTGCTATACAGAAGGACTGAAGGAGTTTAGATATTCAAGCATGGAGAAAAGACACCTGTGTGTAGACTTTCGAAAGGTGTTTTTTTTTTTCTGTTTCAATTTCCAAATAAGCTTATAGGAAATATTGACAGATCTCTTTTCACCAGGGCCAGTGGTCATAGGAAAGCAGAGAAGTGTTGTAACTAAAAGGAGGGAGATTTTGATTAGGAGAAAGCTTTTTATTTGGGGTTGTGAGAATATGGAACATATTGCCCAGAGCAGTTTTGGATATGCCTCCAAAAGTTCAAATCCAGCAGTAAGTGCTCCTGCTTATGGCAGAGGTGTGGATTAAATGACCTTTAAAATTACAATTCCAATTTAAACAGGTTGGAAACTGAAACCGTTGTGTAGCTCTGTGAAGGACTCAGTGTTGCTTTGCACTTTCCATTGTCAGGCGCTCAGATATGGAAATGAAAATGAAAGGAGTTACATGAGTCAGAAACAGAAGAGTAAATGTTATTCTGCTGTCTTGGCATAGGAGTTGCTTGCATTGCTTTAAGCTGATTTATATCCCAAATTAATTCCTCCCAGATAATGAAAGGACAATTCAAGACCTGTGACAAAATTTGAGAAAGCTCTTGATGTTTTCCCGATATTATCGTTTAATGCTGCTGTACATGTGCAGTGATTATAAAGAGCAGCTGAATTCCATTCTTTAGTGCCCTGCCATGAATATTTCCTTGTGACTGTTCAGTGTGACTCAAGAGAATGCCATTAAACCACCCGACTGTACATCTCAGATAGAAAGGCCTTGGAGTCGAATAACGCAAGAGCTTCTGGTCTTGTTGTTTGCAATGGAGGAACCCCCGGATCCGGAGCAGGCGCTGAGCCCCGCCCAAAGCCGGGCCCCCTTGAGCGCGGCCATCCGGCGGCTGCAGTGGCGCGGCGGCGCCTCCGGGTGTCGCTGTTGGCCGCCGCCGCCGCAGCGTCCTGCCCCCGCAGGCTGCTCGCTCGCCCGGCGCCGGCCACAGCGGCAGCGGCACCGCCAGCAGCAGCAGCGGCAGGAGCGGCGAGAGACGGCGGCGAGACGCGACCTGAGCGGGCTCGCTGCGCTGCCTTTGAGCGGTGCGTGCGGTGTGTGGCGAGAGCGGCTGGAAGGGAGGCAGGAGCGCGGCGAGCTGTGGCGGCAGAGAATGGCGGTGAGGCGGCGGCAGAGGCTCGGGCCGGGCGGCGGGCGAGCGCTGCTGGGCGCGCTGCTGCTGTGCGTGTGGTGGCGGGCGGCGGCCGAGCGGGTCCGCTACGCCATCGCCGAGGAGCTGGGCAGAGGCTCGCTCGTGGGGCCGCTGGCGCGGGACCTGGGGCTCAGCGCGGACGAGCTGCCGGCGCGCAAACTGCGGCTGAGCGAGGAGAAGCAATACTTCACGGTGAATGAGGAGAACGGGAACCTGTACGTGAACGAGAGGCTGGACCGCGAGGAGATGTGCGGCGAGTCGGCGACCTGTTCCGTCCGCTTCGAGGCGCTGGTGCACAACCCGCTGAACGTTTTCCATGTCGAGGTGGCCATTGAGGATGTGAATGACAACTCCCCGACCTTCAGTAAGGCTGCTCTGGAATTGGAGATTGGTGAATGGACGCTTCCCGGTGCTCGTTTTCCCCTGGAAGTGGCCCGAGATGCCGAAGTGGGCAGCAACTCCCTTCTGATTTATCAGCTCACAGGCAACCCGTCCTTCACTTTGGCCATGACGGAGAGTCCTGGTGGAAGCAAGCAGCCGGAATTAATCCTGGAGAGAGGGTTGGACCGGGAGAAGCAGAGTTCCTTTGAACTGGTGCTGACAGCAGTAGACAGCGGGGACCCCGCAAGGTCTGGGACTGTCGAGGTCCTTATTAACGTGACGGACTTAAACGACAACCTGCCTGTGTTCAGCAAAAGCCTCTACGAGGCGAGAGTGGCGGAGAATTTGCCACTCGGGTCTCTGGTGCTGCGGGTAGAGGCGACAGATGCAGACGTGGGCACCAACGGGCAGGTGTCCTACTCCATCGTCAACATCCCAGAAAGCATCCGAACGTTGTTTACTATTGATAGTGAGACTGGCGAAGTCAGGACCACAGGTCCCCTCGATTACGAGGGACAGAGTAAATACATCTTCCGCCTGGAGGCTAGAGACGGCGGTGGGCTCACGAGTCACTGCGAAGTGCAGATCGACATCACGGACGAGAATGACAACGCTCCCGAGAGTACGATTCTGTCGCTGTCGAGTCCCGTGCCCGAAGATTCGCCAGTGGGCACCGTGGTGGCCGTGCTGAAAGTTCGGGACAGAGACTCCGGCGAGAACGGTCAGGTGTCGTGCGAGCTGTCGGGCGAGGCGCCGCTGTCGATCGTGGCGTCGCCGGGCGGCTCGTACAAGGTGGTGACGGCGAGCGCGCTGGACCGCGAGCAGGCGTCCGAGCACCGCGTGACGGTGGTGGCCCGGGACCGGGGCAGGCCGGCGCTGTCGAGCAGCGCGGAGCTGGTGCTGGAGGTGTCGGACGTGAACGACAACGCGCCGGTGTTCGAGGAGGCGGCGTACAGCGCGTACGTGTGGGAGAACAACGCGGCGGGCGCGCTGGTGCTGCGCGTGCAGGCGCGGGACGCGGACGCGGGCGCCAACGGGCGCGTGAGCTACTGGCTGGCGGGCGGCAGCGCGGGCGCGGCGGGCGCGGCGCCGCCGGTGTCGGTGGAGGCGCGGAGCGGCGCGCTGTACGCGCAGCGCTCCTTGGACTACGAGCAGTGCCGCGAGTTCGCGGTGGCGGTGCGGGCGCAGGACGGCGGCGCGCCGGCGCGCAGCTCCACGGCCACGGTGCGCGTCTTCGTGCTGGACCGCAACGACAACGCGCCGCGGGTGCTGTGGCCGGCGGCTCCGGCGTCGGCGGCGGGAGAGGCTCCGGCGGCGGCGTTCGAGGTGGTGCCGCGCTCGGCCGAGGCCGGCTACCTGGTGGCCAAGGTGGTGGCGGTGGACGCGGACGCGGGGCGCAACGCGTGGCTGTCGTACGAGCTGGTGCAGGCGTCGGAGCCGGCGCTGTTCCGCGTGGGGCTGCACAGCGGCGAGGTGCGCACGGCGCGCGCCGTGTCCGAGCGGGACGCGGCCAAGCAGCGGCTGGTGGCCGTGGTGAAGGACCACGGGCAGCCGGCGCTGTCGGCCACGGCCACGCTGCACGTGGTGCTGGCCGAGAGCTTGCAGGAGGCGCTGCCGGAGCTGAGCGAGCGGGCGGCGGGCGCCGAGGCGGCGGCGGCGGCGGCGGCCGAGCTGCAGTTCTACCTGGTGCTGGCGCTGGCGCTGCTGTCGGCGCTCTTGGTGCTGAGCGTGGCGCTGGCCGTGCTGGCGCGGCTGCGCCGGGCCGGGCCGCCCGCCGTGCTGCGCTGCCTGGGCGCGCAGCGCTTCTCGGTGGCCGGCGCCGCCTTCCCGGCCGACTTCTGCGAGGGCACCTTGCCCTACTCCTACAACCTGTGCGTGGCGGCGCCCGCCCGCGCCGTGCCCGAGGCCGCTTGGCCGCCGCCGCCGCCGGTGCCCGTGCTGTCGGCGGAGGAGCTTCTGGGCGCCGATTCCTGCGACAATCCCAGCTCGAACAGCAGCGCTCTCGAGGGGGAGGTGCCTACCAATCCCGACGCATCTCAGGTCTGTAAATCGGCATGTTTCCATTATTCTCCTTGAGCCGTTTCGATACGTTGTCGTTTTTCCCTCTTATTTTCCCGCAGTGTGTGTGTGAGGTGTGCTACTATGTTTCTACTTGAAATTTGTGTCCCTCTTCTCTCTAGGAGTACGCAGTTCGTGATGGCAATGATTGGTTTTTCTGTGGTATCTGTTCCGTTGTCAAATGCAAGTTGTTGTCTAGAACTTTTACATTGCATAAAATTGCATTTGAAGTGATGGTGAATCCTCACTCTATAGACAGAGATGCGCTGAATCTGTATGATGGCTTTGTGAAAAACAAAACTGAACTTGGTGCAGGAGATTTTTCTTTCCTTGTCAAATTTTTTATATATTTTGCTTATGGATGATGGTGGATGGCAAGACAGAAATCCCTCTTGTAGGAAATTCTTCCTTCTCATTATTATGCTTTTAAAGGCAACCTGACAGTTGGATTATATGACTGGAAAGTGACAGGTAATCCATGAGTGGTGAAAGATGAGAATGTCACCAATTCTGTGGGAAGTTCTGCTATAGAAATGACAGGAATGGCAACAGTATTGGATGCATTTAGCTGTTGTTACAGTGTTTTTTCATCCTGCTTGGTACTTTAGTCTTTTTTTGTCATTCCTGATCTTTCTTTCATTTACAAGTGATAGTGTAGAAGGTGTAAAAAATGAATAGAGCTGTTTCTCTTTCTCTATGCTTTTTACAGAAAGAGAGGATACTTTTTATTTTTTAAATTGTCCTCACTTTTTTCATTCGTATTTACATCCGTTTTTCAAAGATTGACCCGTGAGATCGAGAAAACTTTTATCAAATGTCAAAGGGAGCTGCCAAAATAGCGATTTACGTACTTGAATCAAGTCCATTTGTACACTTATCCTTGGTCGCCATTATTTAGGGCATGCAGCTCTTCTAATATTCTACAGTATTTTGTTGAAAATACGTCTTGCCAACAAGAGTAACGAAGAATTAGATTAATATCTTAATTACAAGCGTAAATTCCTTGCACTTTGGGTTTTGAGAAAATGAAAGCCTTTTCTTGTCGCTGCAGAACGACTTCCTAAATGTGTGTATTAACTTAGATTATTCTGGCAAGGTTCACTGCAGATACTTTCTGATTCCGGGTTAGTTGCAGTTCAGTCAGCGAAAAGTGCTCCAGGGACCTGTAGTCTGAAATCGGAGGGTGGGAGATTATAATCTTTGAGTATCCAGGGGCTCTCTTCCTGTCCTCTGTTCCCATCAATGTCTTATAGGGACACATCCCAGAGCCCTGGCAGGTGCCTGAGCAATCAAACTTCACCTCATTTCTAAGGAGCTGTGTTAGACCCCGCCTTCTTCCGCCTTTAAACGCCTCTTCTTAGTCACTCATAATGCAGTAGTTAATTTAGACAGTCTTCTGTATTAATTGAAATCTTTAAGCAAAGTTCCTGCCAGTGGGTTAATGAGCCTGGTATCTCCGCTAGTCCTGTGGACAGAGTTGTGTGTTTGATCATCACGTTCTGAATTTCTGAGCCTCTTTTGTTTTACTGTTGTCCTGCCACTCATTCAAGCAGGACGGCTTCACCTCGTGTTTTTAGACTAATAGGAAAGAACTAAGAGTTTCCATCACAATAAAATCGGGCAAAATATTTTACTTTATCGCCGGTACCAAATGATATTTTTCTGTGAGTTAGAAACACCCGATCACGAGACACCTCTGCTTTCCTCACGGTCGTGATGTGTTCGAGCATAAAAGAAGAGAGTTGGAGAAAAGCAGGAGGTATCTGCGGCAATGTCTCCTTCCCGCCGAGCCGCCCGTGGGCAAGGCAGGATCACAGCGCTCGGTGCTGCAGTGCCGGGAGGAGGCTGCGGGCGCCGCTGTTGACCGAGAGGAGCGAGAGGAAGCTCGGAGCGCTGCAGCCCCGCCCGCTGCGGTCAGACTCGATCGCTCGTTCCCTGTCAGAGTCAGCGGCGGGCGGTCTGCGAGAGTCCCCGCGGTGCGGAGCCGTGCTACAACGAGAAGGAAGGACCGGTGCCAGAAGACGGGAGAGCTGAGCTGGGGCCTGAGGTGAAGGAGGCGAATCGGCAGTCGGAGACGGGGAATAGCCGGCCGGGGCGCAGCGGAGCGGCGGAGATGTGCGCGGCGGGGAGGCGCTGGGGCCGGAGGCAGCGAGCTCTGCTCTGGGCCGTCCTGCTGGCGGCCTGGGAGGCAGCGTGGGGGCAGCTGCGCTACTCGGTGCCCGAGGAGATGCCAAAGGGCTCGTTCGTGGGCGACGTGGCCAAAGACCTGGGGCTGCAGCTGCCGGCGCTCCGAGACCGCGGATTTCATATCTTGGACAAAGGTAGGACGCAGTATTTCGCTCTACATGGGAAAACGGGACATTTAGTGACGGCGGAGAGGATCGACAGAGAGCAGCTGTGCGAGAATGTGCAGCAATGCGTGCTGCGCTGTGAGCTGATAGTGGAAGGGGAGATGCAGGTGTACGGAATCCAAGTGGAAATCACGGACATTAACGACAACGCGCCCAACTTCAGAGACTCAGAAACAGAGTTGAGAATGAGCGAGATGACAACTCCGGGATCGCGGTTTCCTCTGCCAGACGCTCACGACCCGGACTCGGGCCAGAATTCCCTGCAGAGCTACGAGCTGAGCGGTGACGAGCACTTCTCGCTGGCCGTGCAGGCGGGCCCCGGCGGCGATCAGCGTCCCGAGCTGGTGCTGGCCAAGGCGCTGGACCGGGAGGAGGCGGCGTTTCACGAGCTGGTGCTGAGGGCGATGGACGGCGGCGATCCGTCACGGACGGGCACGGCTCGGATCCGCGTGACGGTGGTGGACGCGAACGACAACGCGCCCGTGTTCAGCCAGGCGGAGTACACGGTGCGTGTGCCCGAGGACGTACCCGTGGGCTCCGTCCTCGTCACTGTCACGGCCACGGACGCCGACGATGGGCTGTACGGACACGTAAAATACATGCTCAAGAAAATTAAAGAGAAAGCCTCGAAGATTTTCCAACTGAATGCTGACACTGGAGAGATCAGTCTATTGCGGAGCCTGGACTTCGAGGACGGCGACTACTACAAATTAGAGGTGCAGGCAAATGATGGTGGTGCCCTTTTTGACACCACGAATGTTGAGGTTACCGTAACGGATGTAAACGACAACGCGCCCGTACTCACAGTGTCATCGACGGTAAATGAGATCTCTGAGGATGCCCCGTCAGGGACCGTGGTAGCCCTGCTGCACGTCCAGGACCGCGACTCAGGGGCGAACGGTGCCGTCCGCTGCTCGCTCGACGAAGGCGTCCCGTTCCGACTGGAGAAATCTTTTGATGATTACTATCGCGTGGTGACATCGAGAGAGCTAGACCGAGAGCAGGTGTCGGAGTACAACGTGACGGTGCGGGCGGCCGACGGCGGGTCTCCGTCGCTGCAGAGCAGCGCGGTGCTGGCGCTGCGGGTGCTGGACGTGAACGACAACGCGCCGGTGTTCGCGGAGGAGCGCTACAGCGCGCGGCTGGCGGAGAACAACGCGGCGGGCGCGCTGGTGCTGACGGTGCTGGCGACGGACGCGGACTGGGGGCAGAACGCGCGCGTGCGCTACCGGCTGCGGGAGGGGCGGGTGCGGGGCGCGCCGCTGTCGTCGTACGTGTCGGTGCAGGCGGAGACGGGCGCGCTGTACGCGCTGCGCTCCTTGGACTACGAGCAGGTGCGCGAGCTGCGGCTGTGGGTGCTGGCGGAGGACGGCGGCGCGCCGGCGCTGAGCAGCAACGTGTCGGTGCTGCTGCAGATCGTGGACGAGAACGACAACGCGCCGCAGGTGCTGTACCCGCCGGCGGCTGCGGCGGGCTCGGGCTCGGTCTCGGGCGGCGCGTGGTGGTCGGGCGTGGAGCTGGCGCCGCGCTGGTCGGAGGCCGGCGCGCTGGTGGCCAAGGTGGTGGCGGTGGACGCGGACGCGGGTCAGAACGCGTGGCTGTCGTACGAGCTGGCCAAGGCGACGGAGCCGGGGCTGTTCCGCGTGGGGCTGCACAGCGGCGAGGTGCGCACGGCGCGCTCGCCGCTGGCCCGCGACGCGGCGCGCCAGAGCCTGGTGGTGGTGGTGAAGGACCACGGGCGGCCGGCGCTGTCGGCCACGGCCACGCTGAGCGTGGTGCTGGCCGAGAGCGTGGCCGAGCTGCTGGCCGAGCTGGGCAGCGCGGCCGCCGAGGCGGCGGCGCCGGCCGAGCCGGCCGGGAGCCTGACGCGCTGGCTCGTGCTGGCCGTGGCCGCCGTCTCGTGCCTCTTCCTCGCCTTCCTGCTGCTGCTGCTGGCGCTGCGCCTGCGCCGCTGGCGCCGCCAGCAGCTGCTGCCGCCCGCCAGCGGCGCCTTGCGCGGCGTGCCCGTCTCGCACTTCGTGGGCATCGACGGCGTGCGCGCCTTCCTGCAGTCCTACTCGCACGACGTGTCGCTCACGGCCGACTCGCGCAAGAGCCAGCTGCGCTTCTCGGCCAGCGGCAGCTGCTGCGACACCCTGCCGGCCCGGCCACTGCCCGACGAGCCCGCGCCGCTGCTCGGGGACCAGGACCCTGCCGGCGCCATTCCCGTGGATCCCTCCGCTCCCTCGGTGAGTTTCTCTATCCAGATTTTCTCCACGACGCTTTCTTCTGATCCTCCCCTGCCCTTTTCCCGCAGTGTTCTCTGTCTTGCATAGGAGATTTTCCATAAAAGCGTGGTCAAGTTTCCTTAGGTGACGTTTTGAGAGCTGGTGCCCGGTGCTGTCGTTCTGTGATCATGGGTTCTGTCCTCAGCTTGCAGTTAGTGAAGACGGAAAGAGTGAGGAGGCTGCTGTTGTCAGGTTCTTCCTTAGGTCAGAACTTTGGGTATCGATCAGGTCCCAGGTACTTTTCCGCTATGTCCCCTGTGCTGTGCAGGATCTGTGTTCCTGTTAGTATTAGATCTTCTGATTTGATGTATCGCGTTATTAAGAAATTCACCTTTTCAGCAGGCTCATGTTACTTTCCAACAGCACATGTGCTTGAATAGGTTGGATGTGTCGATCAAAATGCTGATGACTTTGCGTGGAACTTGTGTGCACGTTGTACTCAGGCCTTGTCCTTCTGCGTCACACATAGTGGAGATGAGCAGGAAAAAATCTTTGTGTCATCCATGGTTTGATCTTTGTCCCCAACTGAGGATTGGGCCAGGCAACACGCGGTCGTTGATGATGGCTGTCTGCCTGTTGTGAAGCTGAAGGATCCTCTTGAAGTTGTGACTCTTTAGAAAGCCTGTGCGTGGCTGCATGAGGAGGAGGAAATGCAGGGGGAAATGGCAGAACTGCCTTTTCTTTTTCTTGTTATTTTGAGATACAGCTATGTCAAATGGAGATGGATGAGACATGGCTATAAAATATTAAGCAAGGCAAGAAAATTGCCTAGATGGAAAGAGAGAGTTTGAAGGTGCAGAAGGAGATATAATGTGGGCTTAATTCCCCAAGCACAGATATTCCCTGACTCAGTCTCTCTTGGAAGACTGCTCAGCTTTTCCTTTCAGACCTATGAAGTCTCTTCAGAGAATTTCAGTGAGCAGGCAAATGTATCTTCCGTGGTATAGGGATGTAAAGATATCTGTGTGGAATTGGTGGTGGGAAGAAAAATGGTCTTGGAGAGCTGGGCCTCCATTGTCACATGTTTTTAAGATGTACGGGTGAAAGAACAGCACAGATGATGTGAAGGGTTGGAAATGGGAGTCCTGTGAGCTGTGTGTGAATGTCTGCTGAAAGACTCAAGGCAATGTTTTCCTCCGTGCCCTGTCCAGTTTCTAACTCTAGTATGAAGCAATGTGAAGTTTTTCTTCCCAAAGTAATTGTCAAGAAGATATGTATTCCAGCAGCATGATGAACCCTGGGAAGTTCTTACTAAGTAATTGCGTGTCATCATAATTGTGTGATTTATATTCTTTATTTTGTACTTTTGAAACATGTATGGGAAGAGCATGCAATGTATTCATTGCTTATGAACAAGGTTATTAATCATCTACTCTGAGTTATATATCCCAGAAGAGTGTCATGAGCTCTTCAGTTCTGCAGGTGTGAACTTTCTTTCTCACTCTTTTGATGTTCTGAAGATGGTTCTTTCCTGTTTATAGGTGAAAAGAGACAGACATTCATTGACATGTTTCTATAAAATGTTTCTATAATAAGTGCTTTTTCTGGTCCCATGGCTAGGGTGAGAAATCAAATGTTATCCATGGTAAGGAGATATTGTCTGATCAACTTTCCTTTTGGTGGAGTCTCTGTAAATTCTGAAGATTTGTGATAACCATGTTAGTTGTCGAAGTTTGGGGGGAGTGTTGGGTGTGTGGTGTGTGAGGAGGTCCTGGTGCAGACCTGGCAGGTGTTTTGTTGATCCTCAGGGCAATTGCTGACCTTATGAAAATGAGTCAGGAGGAGTCTTATGATTTTATATTGTGTGGTTTGCATTCAAATGGCCTCCTTTGGGTTTCATATTCTTTTGCATCCAGAGTGGTAGTCACACATCCTGTGAGGAGTCCGTGTGCTGAAGAATGGTGATGTTGCCTTTGAGCTGATGCTTGGATGGCTGGGTCTTTGACAGAGCTGGTAATAATTTATGGCCTATAAAACATTTTACACTTGTTCAAATAATGGGGAGGTACAGAATAATCTTAGTAGTGATGCTTGAGATCTGAGAAGCTGTGCACACAACTTTTCTTCTGATGATGTCTGTATGCCAAATTTGCTTTCATGTTGTGTTTGGACAGAGAGAAGAAGTCTGTGTATCCAGAGCCAGGGCTGGTGCAGGAGTTCACTGTGATATAGCTCAAAATGAAGGAGTGAATTTTGTCTGCTTGTCCTAGAGTAGTTAGATGAGGCCCTCAATATTGGTTTCAAGCTCTTTCTTTATCTTACTATGGAAGGAAATGACTGTCTGGGGTCTGTGTAGTGAGCTCCTGTGTGAGTCCTCCTGTGTATCAGTTAGAATCGAGTTTCCTGTGTTGTGTGCATAGTACAGCTGGCACAATCTGAAATGAAAGGCCATGATTGATATTCTTCTGGTGTTTTCCCATTCTTGGCTGGGGTGATAAATGCGGGGGGTGTTTTTTGATAATTGGGTTAGGTTTGTTTGTTTGTTTGTTTGTTTGGGTTTTTTTTGTCAAGGAGTGAAATTGATCCTCATTGTGCCTGGCAATCCTGCGAACTCCAGATCATAATTATCCAGCAGGGAGAGAATCTCTCATCCATACCTTGAAGGTTTATGTGTAATCTCAGAATCATAGAAACAGAATCATAGAATGGTTTGAAAAGGACCTCAAAGATCATCTTGTTCCAACTGCTCTCCTATGGGCAGGGACATCTTCCACCAGACCAGGTTGCTCAGAGCCCCACCCAGCCTGACCTTGAATATTTCATTAAAGAAATACCACTTCATAAATACATGTTTCTCTAAGCTGTTGTTGCCTCTGTGGCCAACGTTCAACCAAACTTTTGGTGTATGCTGATGGTGAAACGAAAGGCTGTGAATGCAGAGTGAGGAGGGTGAGAGCTCAGTTCTGTGCCAGGAAAATCGGTGAATCAGTGTGGCTGTGGCTGAGAAAGGTTTGATGTCATGCTTGGTGCCAAAGTCAATCGCATTTCTGCTCTGTTCTGATCCTGGTTTCTTTGTCATGAAAGACAATGACAGTCCACCAACAACAACATTTTCCACAGTAACTGTTCATGTAGAACCATAATCCTTGGCTAGAACAGCTAATTAATCTTGTGTGAAACCTCCTTTATCCATCTGTATCTCTGTGCAACATTGTGATGTAGAGTTTCTTCAGAGTTGTGATTCCACTGTCATTCAGGCTTTTGTTTCGAGGAAGGTTGCAGCTCATTTTCACTGTACTGGTCAGTATTTTAAATTTGAAACAGTGACTATTGTTTTTCAGCAAATCCTTCCATCACCCACCTAGGAAAGAATTGTGCATGTGGGGAATTGGAAGAATAGGAAGCAGAAGCAATACTTGAGAAGGAGGCCGATGAGAAGGTGTTTAAAATGACGTTTAAAAATTGTGCAAGGTGAGAAGGCCACACAGTAGAACAATTTGCTGAGGAGAAAATTAATTCTTCAAATGAGGCCCCCTGTCCTATTCAGTGTTAGTCTTTAGGGCCTCCCTTGCAGCTTGAGACCTCAGTGACTTCCAGGTGCTCTCAGGGGAGAATTTTGAGGCCTGAAATCAAGGCCAAGAAGACTTCACTGTGAGCATCTCTAACAAGTTGTTCTAATGTTTCCTTGCCTTATCCGATTCATGATTTGGGTATTTGTGCAGATTTTTTTCCATTTTGTTTTTCCTTGATTTACTCTGTATGAGGGTATATTTACTATTATCAACAACCTATCTTTTTTTTAGCAATATATAGTGTGTTATTTTCTCTTGCTCTTGCATAACAAATTCTGTACCCAGCAGATCACGGGAGCTTCCTCAGCCCCTCTAAACTCTTGGTCAGAGTGCAGACTGCAGGCAGATCTTGCACCAATATCCCAAATGGACATGCTGGAGTTTCCAGAAAAATCATGGATGTGGTGTGAGTGTTGGAACCTCTCTGCTATACAGAAGGACTGAAGGAGTTTTGATCTTCAAGCATGGAGAAAAGATACCTGTGTGTAGACTTTTGAAAGGTGGTTTTTTGTTTTTTTTCTGTTTCAATTTCCAAATGAGCTTATAGGAAATATGGACAGATCTCTTTTTACCAGGGAAATGATCATAGGAAAGCAGACAGGTTTTGCAACTGAAAGGAGGGAGATTTTGATTAGGACAAAGCTTTTAAGTTGGGGTTCTGAGAATATGGATCATATTGGCCAGAGCAGTTTTGGATATGCCTCCAACGGTTCAAGTCCAGCAGTAAGTGCTCCTGCTTATGGCAGAGGTGTGGATTAAATGACCTTTAAAATTACAATTCCAATTTAAACAGGTTGGAAACTGAAACCGTTGTGTAGCTCTGTGAAGGACTCAGTGTTGCTTTGCACTTTCCATTGTCAGGCGCTCAGATATGGAGATGAAAATGAAAGACGTTACATGAGTGAGAAACAGAAGACTAAAGGTTATTCTGCTGTCTTGGCATAGGAGTTGCTTGCATAGCTTTAAGCTGATTTATATCCCAAATTAATTCCTCCCAGATAATGAAAGGACAATTCAAGACATGTGAAAAATGCGAGAAAGCTCTTGAAGTCTTCCCGATATTATGGTTTAATGGTGCTGTAGATATGCAGTGATTTTATAAAGAGCAGCTGAATTCCATTCTTTAGTGCCCTGCCATGAATATTTCGTTGTGACTGTTCAGTGTGACTCAAAAGAATGCCCTGAAACCACCCGACTGCACATCTCAGATAGAAAGGCTTTGGAGTCGAATTAAGCAAGAGCTTTTGCTCTTGTTGATTGCAATGGAGGAGCCCCCGGATCCGGAGCAGGCGCTGAGCCCCGCCCAAAGCCGGGCCCCCTTGAGCGCGGCCATCCGGCGGCTGCAGTGGCGCGGCGGCGCCTCCGGGTGTCGCTGTTGGCCGCCGCCGAGCGGCGCTGGAGCCGCCGCCGCCGCAGCGTCCTGCCCCCGCAGGCTGCTCGCTCGCCCGGCGCCGGCCACAGCGGCAGCGGCACCGCCAGCAGCAGCAGCAGCGGCGGCAGCGGCAGGAGCGGCGAGAGACGGCGGCGAGAAGCGACCCGAGCGGGCTCGCTGCGCTGCCTTTGAGCGGTGCGTGCGGTGTGTGGCGAGAGCGGCTGGAAGGGAGGCAGGGCAGCGGCAGGAGGCAGGAGCGCGGCGAGCTGTGGCGGCAGAGAATGGCGGTGAGGCGGCGGCAGAGGCTCGGGCCGGGCGGCGGGCGAGCGCTGCTGGGCGCGCTGCCGCTGTGCGTGTGGTGGCGGGCGGCGGCCGAGCGGGTCCGCTACGCCATCGCCGAGGAGCTGGGCAGAGGCTCGCTCGTGGGGCCGCTGGCGCGGGATCTGGGGCTCAGCGCGGACGAGCTGCCGGCGCGCAAGCTGCAGGTGGCGTCTGCCGGCAAGAAGCAGCTGAAATACTTCACGGTGAATGAGGAGAACGGGAACCTGTACGTGAACGAGAGGCTGGACCGGGAGGAGATGTGCGGCTCATCTGCGACGTGTTCCGTCAGCTTCGAGGTGCTGGTGCACAACCCGCTGAACGTTTTCCACGTCGAAGTGGCCATCGAGGATGTGAACGACAACTCCCCTGTCTTCAGTAAAGCTGCTCTGGACCTCGAGATTGGTGAATGGGCGCTTCCCGGTGCTCGTTTTCCGCTAGAGATCGCCCGGGACTCGGACGTGGGTAGGAATTCGCTGCTCACTTACCAGCTCAGCAGCGACCCGTCATTTTCACTGTCAATGAAAGAAAAGCCGGGCGGAAAGAAGCAGCCGGAATTAGTGCTAGAGAGAGCGTTGGACAGAGAGAAGAAGAGTTCTATTGATCTGGTACTGACAGCAGTGGACAGCGGGGAGCCGGCGAGGTCTGGGACTGTCCAGATTCGCATCAATGTGACGGATTTAAATGATAACCCTCCCGTGTTTAGTAAAACCGTATATGAGGCGAAAGTGGTGGAGAATCTGCCTGCAGAGTCTCTCGTGCTGCAGGTGCAGGCGACAGATGCGGACGTGGGCACCAACGGGCGTGTTTCCTACTCATTCGGCAACGTCCCGGACGAAGTCCTCTCGCTGTTCTCAATCGACAGCGAGAGCGGCGAGATAAGGACGGCAGGTACCCTCGATTTCGAGGAGGAAAAGAAATACAGTTTTGGCCTGCAGGCAACAGACGGCGGCGGGCTCACCGATCACTGCGAAGTGCAGATAGATATCACGGACGAGAACGACAACGCTCCCGAAATCACGATTCTATCCCTGTCGAGTCCCGTGCCCGAGGACGCACCGGTGGGCACCGTGGTAGCCGTGCTGAACATTCAGGATCCGGACTCTGGCGAGAACGGTCAGGTGTCTTGCGAGCTGTCGGGCGAGGCGCCGCTGTCGATCGTGGCGTCGCCGGGCGGCTCGTACAAGGTGGTGACGGCGAGCGCGCTGGACCGCGAGCAGGCGTCCGAGCACCGCGTGACGGTGGTGGCCCGGGACCGGGGCAGGCCGGCGCTGTCGGCCAGCACGGAGCTGGTGCTGGAGGTGTCGGACGTGAACGACAACGCGCCGGTGTTCGAGGAGGCGGCGTACAGCGCGTACGTGTGGGAGAACAACGCGGAGGGCGCGCTGGTGCTGCGCGTGCAGGCGCGGGACGCGGACGCGGGCGCCAACGGGCACGTGAGCTACTGGCTGGCGGGCGGCAGCGCGGGCGCGGCGGGCGCGGCGCCGCCGGTGTCGGTGGAGGCGCGGAGCGGCGCGCTGTACGCGCAGCGCTCCTTGGACTACGAGCAGTGCCGCGAGTTCGCGGTGGCGGTGCGGGCGCAGGACGGCGGCGCGCCGGCGCGCAGCTCCACGGCCACGGTGCGCGTCTTCGTGCTGGACCGCAACGACAACGCGCCGCGGGTGCTGTGGCCGGCGGCGTCGGCGGCGGGAGAGGCTCCGGCGGCGGCGTTCGAGGTGGTGCCGCGCTCGGCCGAGGCCGGCTACCTGGTGGCCAAGGTGGTGGCGGTGGACGCGGACGCGGGGCGCAACGCGTGGCTGTCGTACGAGCTGGTGCAGGCGTCGGAGCCGGCGCTGTTCCGCGTGGGGCTGCACAGCGGCGAGGTGCGCACGGCGCGCGCCGTGTCCGAGCGGGACGCGGCCAAGCAGCGGCTGGTGGCCGTGGTGAAGGACCACGGGCAGCCGGCGCTGTCGGCCACGGCCACGCTGCACGTGGTGCTGGCCGAGAGCTTGCAGGAGGCGCTGCCGGAGCTGAGCGAGCGGGCGGCGGGCGCCGAGGCGGCGGCGGCCGAGCTGCAGTTCTACCTGGTGCTGGCGCTGGCGCTGCTGTCGGCGCTCTTGGTGCTGAGCGTGGCGCTGGCCGTGCTGGCGCGGCTGCGCCGGGCCGGGCCGCCCGCCGTGCTGCGCTGCCTGGGCGCGCAGCGCTTCTCGGTGGCCGGCGCCGCCTTCCCGGCCGACTTCTGCGAGGGCACCTTGCCCTACTCCTACAACCTGTGCGTGGCGGCGCCGGCCCGCGCCGTGCCCGAGGCCGCTTGGCCGCCGCCGCCGCCGGTGCCCGTGCTGTCGGCGGAGGAGCTTCTGGGCGCCGATTCCTGCGACAAGCCCAGCCCCAACAGCAGCGCCGTTGTGGGAGATCCTTCCTCGGTCCTTGACGCACCGCAGGTCTGTAAAGCGTGAAAACTTTCTCTTTTTGTGATTTTACGGGAGGTTGTCCCTTTTGCCTTGGTTTTCTCTGAGAAATAATTTTCCGATGTCCACATCTGTGTCTCTGTGTAGCAGCATAAATTTTTATCTTCTTCTTGATAACCAATTCAGCTGAGATGCTTTGAGTATAACTCCCCTCTGTTATAGTAGCAGTGCTTTTCCATGTCTCATGGTATCTTCTGTTTGTGAGTTTGACTTTCCTGTATCCGTGATGGATTCAAATGAGGAAGAGTCTATCCCACCTCCATTGAGCGCTTCATTGACTTGATCCCTCATTAGTCAAAATTTCAGTTCCAGCAGAGAGGTTTTTTCTTCAACAGCCGAGCTCAATAAATTAGAATGCGTTAGCAATATTGAATGTAGATTCGTATTCGGTGGAAGGTGCAGGGCTGATTCTGCATGACGGAGTCGAGGAAACAAAAAAAGAGAGCACTGATACTTTGTGTTGCTGCTTTTATCTTTCCAGACTGATTTATTCAGGAAGGGTGTGCTTGGAATTCGTGTACAGCTTTACACAAACCCGTTCGTTAAACTTTGTTTTGTCCCTATTAGATTGAGAAAGGAAAAGAATGTGGAATGTCCCGTTCTCCATACTTAGTGAACAAAGAGATTGTTGTCCATTTTGTGGGGGAGCACATTAGTGGGACTAGATGGCTTCATTTGCGCTTCCTAGCTGGCAGTTCCCTCTGTCTTCCTCTTCATGATCTTTGTGTGGTACAGTGGTGAGAATGTTGAATGATTTCTGTTTCAGAAAATGTTTTTCTATCCTCTTTACATAGAGAGTTCGGGGGATTTAGGAGAGCTCGGGTATATCGAGAAGAGCAAATGTTTGCAATTCTGTTTAGTAGGATGGACAACTGAGATACGAAGGGGTCGCACATCAGGGAGATTGGCCAGACAACGATTTAGGCACTTGAATCAAGCCCATTTGCACATTCATTGGTGGTCAGCACAGTTTAGAGAGGACAGCTGTACTTGAGTTCTACCTTTCTATAATTCTTTTCTTGAAAAAGTATCGTACCAACGCGATTAATAAAGACTTAGATGAAATGTTTACTAACGAGTTTCAGTGCTTTATACGTTGATTTCAGAAAAAAGGAAATCTAGAATGACTTGATTAAATGTCTATATGAACTAAGGAAACAGTAGTTTTATGTTGAGGGGATATAAAATATTTATATTCCTTTGAGAGTTTAAGCTGCTTCTGGATTTGTACGTGTAATTCAACCCTGTAACCAATCGCTCCCTGACATCAAGAAATATGCAATTGCTCTCGTCCCGCTTGTTTTAAGGAAGCTGATAGCTCTGTTTTTTCGGAATGCGGTATCTTCCCGTTTTCTCGCTGAGAGTCTGTTGTTGAAGGTGGTTTTGAACAAAAAGGAGAAAACGAACAATAAGCTAGAGGGTAAAATACGAAAAATGTGTTTTAATTTACATACAATGGCAATAGAAAGTGAATCGTTTGCCTTGTGGCTAAAAACCTCGCCCACGGAATGCCTCCGCCTTTCTCCCGATCGCGATGCCCTGGAGGACAAAAGCAGAGATCGGCTGGAGAAACGCGGAGGCAGGAGATCCGCGCTGGGCGAAAAACGACTTCTGGGTGGCGACTTTGCCCTGGATGTAGCAAGGCAGGGCGGGCAGCGCTCGGTGCTGCAGTGCCGGGAGGAGGCTGCGGGCGCCGCTGTTGACCGAGAGGAGCGAGAGGAAGCTCGGAGCGCTGCAGCCCCGCCCGCTGCGGACACCATCAAGAGATCGCTGCATTCCTGAGTCGGCAGCCCGGCGGTCTGCGATCGTCCTCACAGTGCAGACCCATGCAACGGGGAGACAAAAGAAGCTACGACAGTGGCCGGTGAGCGGAGAGTCCGCTAAAAAACCTCAGCAAGCGCGGGTACCTGAGCAGCAGGCGGCGGCGGGGAGCTGCCAGGGCGGAGATGTGCACGGCGGGGAGGCGCTGGGGCCGGCGGGAGCGAGCTCTGCTCTGGGCCGTCCTGCTGGCAGCTTGGGAAGCGACGTGGGGGCAGCTGCGCTACTCGGTGCCCGAGGAGATGCCCAAGGGCTCGTTCGTGGGCGACGTGGCCACGGACCTGGGGCTGCAGCTGCCGGCAATAAGTGAACGTGGTGTCCGCATTATAGAAAGAGGCAGGACGCAGTATTTCGCTCTGCACGGGAAGACGGGACATTTAGTGACGGCGGAGAGGATCGACAGAGAGCAGCTGTGCGAGAGTGTGCAGCAATGCGTGCTGCGCTGTGAGCTGATAGTGGAGGGCGAAATGAAGTTTTATGAAATCCAAGTGGAAATCACGGACATTAACGATAATGCGCCTAGATTCCGAGAGACAGAAATAGAGCTCAGAATAAGCGAGACGACAGCGCCGGGATCGCACTTTACCCCTGCTGAGGCTCACGATCCGGACTCGGGCCAGAATTCCCTGCAGAGCTACGAGCTGAGCGGTGACGAGCACTTCTCGCTGGCCGTGCAGGCGGGCCCCGGCGGCGATCAGCGTCCCGAGCTGGTGCTGGCGAAGGCGCTGGACCGGGAGGAGGCGGCGTTTCACGAGCTGGTGCTGAGGGCGATGGACGGCGGCGATCCGGCACGGACGGGCACGGCTCGGATCCGCGTGACGGTGCTGGATGCGAACGACAACGCGCCCGTGTTCAGCCAGGCGGAGTACACGGTGCGTGTGCCCGAGGACGTGCCCGTGGGCTCAACTCTCCTCACCGTCACGGCTACGGACAGTGATGAAGGGCTGAACGGGCACGTGAAATACTCGTTTAAGAAAATCACAGAGAAAGCATCGAAGATATTCCATCTGAACTCTGAGACTGGGGCGATCACTCTGTTGCAGAGCCTGGACTTCGAGAAGGGAGACTGCTACGAACTGGAGGTGCAGGCACAGGATGGGGGAGCCCTTTCCGACACGGCGAAACTCAGAATAACGGTAACAGACGTCAACGACAACGCACCTGAACTCACAGTATCGTCAGCCCTGACTGAGATCTCTGAGGACGCCCCTTCCGGAACGGTGGTGGCCCTCCTACACGTGCAGGACCGCGACTCGGGGGCCAACGGCGAGGTGCGCTGCTCCCTAGACGGGGATGTCCCGTTCCGGCTGCAGAGCTCCCACGGAAACTACTACAGCGTGGTGACAGCGAGAGAGCTGGACCGAGAGCAGGTGTCGGAGTACAACGTGACGGTGCGGGCGGCCGACGGCGGGTCTCCGTCGCTGCAGAGCAGCGCGGTGCTGGCGCTGCGGGTGCTGGACGTGAACGACAACGCGCCGGTGTTCGCGGAGGAGCGCTACAGCGCGCGGCTGGCGGAGAACAACGCGGCGGGCGCGCTGGTGCTGACGGTGCTGGCGACGGACGCGGACTGGGGGCAGAACGCGCGCGTGCGCTACCGGCTGTGGGAGGGGCGGGTGCGGGGCGCGCCGCTGTCGTCGTACGTGTCGGTGCAGGCGGAGACGGGCGCGCTGTACGCGCTGCGCTCCTTGGACTACGAGCAGGTGCGCGAGCTGCGGCTGTGGGTGCTGGCGGAGGACGGCGGCGCGCCGGCGCTGAGCAGCAACGTGTCGGTGCTGCTGCAGATCGTGGACGAGAACGACAACGCGCCGCAGGTGCTGTACCCGCCGGCGGCTGCGGCGGGCTCGGGCTCGGTCTCGGGCGGCGCGTGGTGGTCGGGCGTGGAGCTGGCGCCGCGCTGGTCGGAGGCCGGCGCGCTGGTGGCCAAGGTGGTGGCGGTGGACGCGGACGCGGGTCAGAACGCGTGGCTGTCGTACGAGCTGGCCAAGGCGACGGAGCCGGGGCTGTTCCGCGTGGGGCTGCACAGCGGCGAGGTACGCACGGCGCGCTCGCCGCTGGCCCGCGACGCGGCGCGCCAGAGCCTGGTGGTGGTGGTGAAGGACCACGGGCGGCCGGCGCTGTCGGCCACGGCCACGCTGAGCGTGGTGCTGGCCGAGAGCGTGGCCGAGCTGCTGGCCGAGCTGGGCAGCGCGGCCGCCGAGGCGGCGGCGCCGGCCGAGCCGGCCGGGAGCCTGACGCGCTGGCTCGTGCTGGCCGTGGCCGCCGTCTCGTGCCTCTTCCTCGCCTTCCTGCTGCTGCTGCTGGCGCTGCGCCTGCGCCGCTGGCGCCGCCAGCAGCTGCTGCCGCCCGCCAGCGGCGCCTTGCGCGGCGTGCCCGTCTCGCACTTCGTGGGCATCGACGGCGTGCGCGCCTTCCTGCAGTCCTACTCGCACGACGTGTCGCTCACGGCCGACTCGCGCAAGAGCCACCTGCGCTTCTCGGCCAGCGGCAGCTGCTGCGACACCCTGCCGGCCCGGCCACTGCCCGACGAGCCCGCGCCGCTGCTCGGCGACCAGGACCCTGCCGGCGCCCTTCCCGTGGATCCCTCCGCTCCCTCGGTGAGTTTCTGGGACCAAATTCTTTGTGCGGCGATTCCTTTCGCTGTTTGCCTGTCATTTCTTCCCGTCGTCCGTGTATTGCATAGGAAGATTTGTAGAGTGGCAAGGCAAGGCCCCGTTCATCTGCCCGCTGTGTTCTGGTGCTTCTTGTTGCGAGCAGGTGGACTTGGGGTCCCTCTTCAGCCTTCAGTTTGGTGGGTGAAGAGAAGGGAGGTTGCTCTTGGCTGGAGGTTGGTTCTTTGTGGTTTTATCAAGTTGTTTTTCGTTTCTGCTTTTTTACCCATGCGAAGTGCAATTCCTGTCTGCCTCACTTATTCTCCATGGATGTGTCTCATGATGTACAAGTGGAAATTACATTGTTTGCAGGGTCAGGTGCAATGAGCTCATGTGCATGAGCAGATTGAAGTTCTCTTGAAACCACACTTAGCTGTCCCTTAAGATCACTTTCAAGTTTGAGAATCATGCACCTTCCAAGTCAGCCATGTGCCGAAGCAGGATGAGCAGTTACTGTGATGACTGGGTCCGTGTTAGAGATGTGTATCGCTTATGCTCTAGAGACTATTTTATTTTAGTGAGTAGCGCACATTTCCTTTGGGTATCAGTGATCGTTGTCACGTAGTGAGAGGTTGTGTTCACCACTTTTCATTCCCTGGGCGCTGACTGCAGCTGGAGCTTTCGTATTGCATAGCGTTTGGACAAGGTGAAATTTTTTTTCGTTTTCTTTTTTTTTTAATTCTAGAAGGTGTGGAGATGGTGTAGGAATTTAGTCTATCGTAGTTGTGACGTGAGACTTGCAGTTGTGGTTCCTCGCATTTTTCTTTTTTACTGCAGTAAGAAATTACACTGAGGATCTCTGTGCGTGGCCATTGGTGTGAGTTCCTGTGTGAGGGTTGTGTGGGCATTTTACTCCCTAGATACCCTTCTCTTTTACCTGCTATTTTAGGAGAATCTGAAATGTCAGGATATTGAACCTTGCAGAGAAATCCAACTCCTCTTCCTGGGGAATGTACATGGGCTGATGGTGGTGGATGTTAGAGACGTTTTAAAATGTTTTATGTGGGGTTTGATTACATATTCTTGTAGATTATGAGGGTCAGAGAATACGGTGGAATTGAGCAGAGCTGGAGACAAGGGTCCTGTGGGCTGAGTGTGGAGGTCTGGTGAAACAGGAGAGACACTGTTTGCTCTTTTCCTTGTTCAGTGTTCAGCCCTTCTTCTGTGAAATGTGATTTCCTTCTGCCATGATAACTTTGTCCCAACAGATCTTAGTTCAGCTGTGTGGGGAGCCCTGGGATCTTCCTCCTGTGTGTTTGCAAGTTCTCGTGGTATTTTAATGAATGGTTTAGTTAGGTTCTTATGGCCTGTGGATAAGGGAATATTGGGTGGAGCCAACTCTGTATTCATCGCCTGCTAAGTACCTGAACTCTGTGCCTAACCTTAGTGCCATCATCATCATCAAGAGTCTGTGCTGATCCCCTTCCTTTCTGCAGATGTGAACCTCTTGCCTCTCTCCTGTTCATAGCAGTGGGTTTTTAAGTGTTCCTGGATGAAATTCTCAAGCTTGTCACATACTCAGTTTGAGAAGTGAAATATTATCCCCAGCAATGGGAAGCTGTGTGAGGAACTTTTCTTTTGGTGGCCTCTCCACCAAAGAAAGGGATTGAGGAGAGACTTGTTTGTGAGAAGGGAATGTTGGAGACAAGGCCTGTGCTTTTTTGACACCTGGCTTTATTCATGTCCTTCTGACAATTGTCTAAAGGTGTCTTCATTTTTTGATATCCCATCATTTGGAGTCAAAGGCCCAGTTTGTGTGTTCAGCATTTTGGTTTTCTGATTCATGGTATTTTCTGTGACTGGTAATTCTTGGGCACAGGTACAAACCTTGCACTGAGTAGGAGAATGCCACGTCCTCCTAAGAACCCATGTGCTGGAGAAAGAGGATGTTACCTTTGAGTGATTCTTTGGTGACTGGATCATAAATTGAGCTGCTGAGGTCTTTAGCCTTTACAACATTTCAAAATAGTTGAAATGACTGTGATGAGCAGTAAAATCGCTGAGCATATATGTGTGCTGTGATCCTTGGGATCTGAGAAGTTGGGAGAGCAACTTTTAATGATGTCGGTCTCCAAAATTTTCTTTCGTGTTGTGTGATGACAGAGAGAGCTGTGCTATGGTTTGAAATGGATAAAAGAGATGTATAAAGTTCCATTTGTCCTGGTGGTTGGATGAGGTCTTCACCTGAGGTTCCACGGAGTTTCCTTTCTTCATGGTCCAAGGGAATGACTGTGGCTGGGGTCTGCGGTTTGATGTCCTGTGCTCTTGGTGCAAGACAGTTTGCTTTGTTGTGTAGCTACTGCAAGTGACAGAATAAGAAACATGAATTTATACATTGCAGTTGTTTCAGGAGTGTTGTCTAAATACCCATACTAAGTTGGGTGTTTCTGAAGACTTAGAATGCAGTTGGAGTAGGCGGAGAGGCTGGCTTTGATCCAGGAAATTGTTGTGTTAAAGGGATTTTGTTTGGAAAATAGCTAGATTTCTTCTCTGGCGTCAAGGCCTGTTCCATGTTTTCCTGGTGATCTCTTTGCAGGAAGTAAATGACAGTCACCCAGAAACACTGAACCGTGTTACTCGGATAGAATGATTCAAATTTCTGGTGTGAACCATCTTTATTTGATTCTATGAAAGACAAAGAAATGGATTTGCACGTTTTCACTGTAAGATTCTCAAGTATAGAGACACAAAAGAGAAATTTCATGATCCATAGATAAATAATATAATTAATTCATAGTATAGAGCTCTTAACATTGCTTGGGACCGATCTCTTTGTCAAGTTAATTTGTGCCATGTAAGGGAAGCCGAATTCAAGATACATGACGGAGAGCTGAAAGGCTCTCAAAGTCATCTCTTTTTAAAATATCATAGTGTCCTGACTTTTACACTTGTACCATATTTTTTTCAAAGAGCAGCTGAGTTCCTTTCCTTACTGCTCTGCCAAAATTCGTAAGTCTTAGGATTGAGTGGGACTAAAGGAGATGAAGTGAATGCGCACAAAAGCGCATCGCACTTAACAAATCTGGAGACGCGCCGCGCCAAAGCTTTTGCGCTTGTTGTTTGGTATCGAGCAGAGCCCCCGGATCCGGAGCAGGCGCTGAGCCCCGCCCAAAGCCGGGCCCCCTTGAGCGCGGCCATCCGGCGGCTGCAGTGGCGCGGCGGCGCCTCCGGGTGTCGCTGTTGGCCGCCGCCGAGCGGCGCTGGAGCCGCCGCCGCCGCAGCGTCCTGCCCCCGCAGGCTGCTCGCTCGTCCGGCGCCGGCCACAGCGGCAGCGGCACCGCCAGCAGCAGCAGCGGCAGCGGCAGGAGCGGCGAGAGGCGGCGGCGAGAAGCGACCCGAGCAGGCTCGCTGCGCTGCCTTTGAGCGGTGCGTGCGGTGTGTGGCGAGAGCGGCTGGAAGGGAGGCAGGGCAGCGGCAGGAGGCAGGAGCGCGGCGAGCTGTGGCGGCAGAGAATGGCGGTGAGGCGGCGGCAGAGGCTCGGGCCGCGCGGCGGGCGAGCGCTGCTGGGCGCGCTGCTGCTGTGCGTGTGGTGGCGGGCGGCGGCCGAGCGGGTCCGCTACGCCATCGCCGAGGAGCTGGGCAGAGGCTCGCTCGTGGGGCCGCTGGCGCGGGATCTGGGGCTCAGCGCGGACGAGCTGCCGGCGCGCAAGCTGCAGGTGGCGTCTGCCGGCAAGAAGCAGCTGAAATACTTCACGGTGAATGAGGAGAACGGGAACCTGTACGTGAACGAGAGGCTGGACCGGGAGGAGATGTGCGGCGAGTCGGCGACCTGCTCCGTTAGCTTCGAGGTGCTGGTGCACAACCCGTTAAACATTTTTCGCGTCGAGGTGGCCATTGAGGATGTGAACGACAACTTCCCGGTCTTCAGTAAAGATGTTCTGGAGGTCGAGATCAGTGAATGGACCCTTCCCGGTGCTCGTTTTCCTCTAGAGACGGCACGAGATGCTGACATAGGAAGAAATTCTCTGCTGAGTTACCAGCTTACCAGGAACCCGTCTTTTTCATTATCCATGAAGGAAAAGCCTGGTGGAAAAAAGCAGCCCGAATTATTGCTAGAGACAGCTTTGGACAGGGAGAAGCAGAGCTCATTTGAGTTGGTGCTGACAGCTGTGGACGGAGGGGACCCCGCGAGGTCTGGTACAGTCCAGGTATGCATCAACGTGACGGACGCCAACGACAACCGGCCCGTGTTCAGCAAAAGTGTTTACGAGGCGCGAGTGTCGGAGAATCTGCCTTTAGGGTCGCTGGTGCTGCAGGTGCAGGCCGCGGATGCGGATTCAGGCTCCAACGGGCGAGTGTCTTACACCCTCAGCAGCGTCCCGGATAACGTCAGGACGTTGTTCGCTGTGAACAGTGAGAACGGGGAGGTCAGGACGGCGAGTACCCTCGATTTCGAGGAGAAGAGTAAATACATCTTCGACCTGGAGGCGAGTGACGGCGGCGGGCTTACCGATCACTGCGAAGTGCAGATCTACATCACGGACGAGAATGACAACGCGCCTGAGATCTCCATTCTGACACTATCGAGCCCGGTGCCTGAGGACGCACCGGTGGGCACCGTGGTGGCCCTGATGAACGTGAACGACCTAGACTCGGGCGAGAACGGTCAGGTGTCGTGCGAGCTGTCGGGCGAGGCGCCGCTGTCGATCGTGGCGTCGCCGGGCGGCTCGTACAAGGTGGTGACGGCGAGCGCGCTGGACCGCGAGCAGGCGTCCGAGCACCGCGTGACGGTGGTGGCCCGGGACCGGGGCAGGCCGGCGCTGTCGAGCAGCGCGGAGCTGGTGCTGGAGGTGTCGGACGTGAACGACAACGCGCCGGTGTTCGAGGAGGCGGCGTACAGCGCGTACGTGTGGGAGAACAACGCGGCGGGCGCGCTGGTGCTACGCGTGCAGGCGCGGGACGCGGACGCGGGCGCCAACGGGCGCGTGAGCTACTGGCTGGCGGGCGGCAGCGCGGGCGCGGCGGGCGCGGCGCCGCCGGTGTCGGTGGAGGCGCGGAGCGGCGCGCTGTACGCGCAGCGCTCCTTGGACTACGAGCAGTGCCGCGAGTTCGCGGTGGCGGTGCGGGCGCAGGACGGCGGCGCGCCGGCGCGCAGCTCCACGGCCACGGTGCGCGTCTTCGTGCTGGACCGCAACGACAACGCGCCGCGGGTGCTGTGGCCGGCGGCGGCGGCGACTGCGGCGGGAGAGGCTCCGGCGGCGGCGGCGGCGTTCGAGGTGGTGCCGCGCTCGGCCGAGGCCGGCTACCTGGTGGCCAAGGTGGTGGCGGTGGACGCGGACGCGGGGCGCAACGCGTGGCTGTCGTACGAGCTGGTGCAGGCGTCGGAGCCGGCGCTGTTCCGCGTGGGGCTGCACAGCGGCGAGGTGCGCACGGCGCGCGCCGTGTCCGAGCGGGACGCGGCCAAGCAGCGGCTGGTGGCCGTGGTGAAGGACCACGGGCAGCCGGCGCTGTCGGCCACGGCCACGCTGCACGTGGTGCTGGCCGAGAGCTTGCAGGAGGCGCTGCCGGAGCTGAGCGAGCAGGCGGCGGGCGCCGAGGCGGCGGCGGCCGAGCTGCAGTTCTACCTGGTGCTGGCGCTGGCGCTGCTGTCGGCGCTCTTGGTGCTGAGCGTGGCGCTGGCCGTGCTGGCGCGGCTGCGCCGGGCCGGGCCGCCCGCCGTGCTGCGCTGCCTGGGCGCGCAGCGCTTCTCGGTGGCCGGCGCCGCCTTCCCGGCCGACTTCTGCGAGGGCACCTTGCCCTACTCCTACAACCTGTGCGTGGCGGCGCCGGCCCGCGCCGTGCCCGAGGCCGCTTGGCCGCCGCCGCCGCCGGTGCCCGTGCTGTCGGCGGAGGAGCTTCTGGGCGCCGATTCCTGCGACAAGCCCAGCCCCAACAGCAGTGTCATTGTGGGAGAGCCTCTCGCTGACTCTGACGCACCGAAGGTCGGTAACCTCTTTTTTCCTGAGCCTTTCTGAAGAGCGTTCCGCATTGTGTTTTTCGGCTCTCTTTTTTTACGTCTCGCAAACGTCTGTGTTTCATGGAACTCCCCTAAAATTTCTGTCCCGTGTGTCTTAACAGCCAGCGGTGCGCCCAGGCAGTGTTGGTCCAATCGCAGTTGTAGGCTTGTTGTCGCACTTGTTGGCTTAGTGGAATGTATTTTACCTTTAGGTTGTGGTGCAGGAAATCTTACAGCACTGGTGATGTTCTGAGTTACCGTATTCTTTCCTTCATTTTACACTTAAACCAGGCACATTGAGACGGCAGCTTTTTCCTCATGACGTGTTGAGGTGCAGCTAAAAATCTTTGTCTTCGAACGTGTCTGAAACCCTGCGGGTTTCTAATAATGAAGGCAGATTTTCAGTGTGTAGAAGGAGATGCTCGAAGTTTAAACTTCTGGGTTTCTGGCTTTGCTTTCTCGATTGACGCCTGGGTAGTAGGTGTAGAGAAAAGGTCTTTATTTACTGCTCTTTTGGTGTTGCAGCCCGAAGGGAAAGGTACATGTGGATCATTGAATAGAGAACTAACATGTCATTCATTCCTTCACAATGAATTCTCCTCCCCTCTTCCGTACGCCATCATTCTTTTGAGGGTAGGTAGCTGCGTAAATGGGAGGTTTCAGTGAACACATTAATTTAGCCTGATCCATGTCACTGCCTGCCTCATTCGTTGTCAGACGGGTAGGGAAGCGTTTTTAATTCAATTTGTGCTGTCCAAAATGATTTACGTGTATAGTTAGGTGTCTTTCAGGTGGAAGCATGCGAGTTCAGGTTCACTGGGAAAATTTGGTTTACAAAGCTTGGGTTGTCTGAAATGGTAGGAATTGCTGAAGTTCCAAACGGATCCATAATCGATAAAATAAGATCTACTAATTTTACATGACGATCTCAGGAAAAGTGGGTGAATATTTTTCCTTCCTGATCCAAATTTCCCGAAGCGAAGAACTGGGAATTGGGTGGGTGCTGAATAATTCTGTGTTTGTTAGCGCTGGATCGCTCCTGAACTCCAGAGGGTTCGTAAGAGAGCTCCCCTAATGGAAATTCAGCTTTGTGCGATTCCATGCTTTGCTGGAAGGCGTCAGGAGAAATGACAGCTTTAGTCCCTCTGGACTGGACGCTGCCTCTCCGTAAGGACTTTGCCCGCCTGCGAAAGCTGCCCTTGGTCAGCGCGGGGCGGGCAGCGCTCGGCAGCGCTCGGTGCTGCAGTGCCGGGAGGAGGCTGCGGGCGCCGCTGTTGACCGAGAGGAGCGAGAGGAAGCTCGGAGCGCTGCAGCCCCGCCCGCTGCGGACAGACTCGCTCGGTCGCTGGCTACCTGACAGGCTCGGCGGCGGGCGGTTTGCGACAGTCCCCGCGGTGCGGAGCCGTGCTACAACGAGAAGGAAGGACCGCCGGCGGAAGCCGGGAGAGCTGAGCCGGGGTCTGAGTTGAAGAAGGAGGCGGATCGGCAGTCGGAGGCGTAGAATAGCCGGGCGTGGTGCGGTGCCGCGGTAGAGATGTGTGCGGCGGGGAGGCGCTGGGGCCGGCGGCAGCGAGAGCTGCTTTGGGTGATCTTGATGGTGGCGTGGGAGGCGGCGTGGGGGCAGCTGCGCTACTCGGTGCCCGAGGAGATGCCCAAGGGCTCGTTCGTGGGAGACGTGGCCAAGGACCTGGGGCTGCAGCTGCCGGAGCTCAGCAATCGTGGAATGCGCGTCCTGAATAAAGGTAGGACGCAGTATTTCGCTCTTCACGGGAAGACGGGACATTTAGTGACGGCGGAGAGGATCGACAGAGAGCAGCTGTGCCGGCTGGTAGAGAAATGCGTGCTGCGCTGTGAGCTGATAGTGGAGGGAGAAATGCAGGTTTATGGAATAGAAGTGGAAATCACGGACGTTAATGACAACGCTCCCAGCTTCAAGGAAGTTGAGCTGGAAGAGAGAATAAGCGAGATGACAGCCCCGGGGTCGCGGTTTCCCCTACCAGACGCTCACGACCCGGACTCTGGCCAGAATTCTCTGCAGAGCTACGAGCTGAGCGGTGACGAGCACTTCTCGCTGGCCGTGCAGGCGGGCCCCGGCGGCGATCAGCGTCCCGAGCTGGTGCTGGCGAAGGCGCTGGACCGGGAGGAGGCGGCGTTTCACGAGCTGGTGCTGAGGGCGATGGACGGCGGCGATCCGGCACGGACGGGCACGGCTCGGATCCGCGTGACGGTGGTGGACGCGAACGACAACGCGCCCGTGTTCAGCCAGGCGGAGTACACGGTGCGTGTGCCCGAGGACGTGCCCGTGGGTTCCACCATCGTCACTGTCACGGCCACGGATGCCGACGAGAGGTTGAACGGGCAGGTGAAATACTCGTTGAAAAAAGTGTCCGACATGGCATCGAATATCTTCAATCTGGACTCTGAGACTGGAACGATCACTCTGTTGCGAAGCCTGGATTTCGAGGAAGATGATTCTTACGAACTAGAGGTGCAGGCAAGGGATGGTGGAGATCTTTTCGACACTGCTAGAGTCGCGATCACAGTAAAAGACATAAACGATAATGCACCCGAGATTTCAGTGTCGTCGGCGCTGAGCGAGATCTCTGAGGATGCGCTGCCGGGAACGGTGGTCGCCCTGCTACATATGGAGGACCGGGACTCGGGAGCCAACGGACAGGTGCGCTGCTCCCTAGATGAGGATGTCCCGTTCCGGGTGGAGACGTCTTATGACGATTACTATCGCGTGGTGATATCGAGAGAGCTGGACCGAGAGCAGGTGTCGGAGTACAACGTGACGGTGCGGGCGGCCGACGGCGGGTCTCCGTCGCTGCAGAGCAGCGCGGTGCTGGCGCTGCGGGTGCTGGACGTGAACGACAACGCGCCGGTGTTCGCGGAGGAGCGCTACAGCGCGCGGCTGGCGGAGAACAACGCGGCGGGCGCGCTGGTGCTGACGGTGCTGGCGACGGACGCGGACTGGGGGCAGAACGCGCGCGTGCGCTACCGGCTGCGGGAGGGGCGGGTGCGGGGCGCGCCGCTGTCGTCGTACGTGTCGGTGCAGGCGGAGACGGGCGCGCTGTACGCGCTGCGCTCCTTGGACTACGAGCAGGTGCGCGAGCTGCGGCTGTGGGTGCTGGCGGAGGACGGCGGCGCGCCGGCGCTGAGCAGCAACGTGTCGGTGCTGCTGCAGATCGTGGACGAGAACGACAACGCGCCGCAGGTGCTGTACCCGCCGGCGGCGGCTGCGGCGGGCTCGGGCTCGGTCTCGGGCGGCGCGTGGTGGTCGGGCGTGGAGCTGGCGCCGCGCTGGTCGGAGGCCGGCGCGCTGGTGGCCAAGGTGGTGGCGGTGGACGCGGACGCGGGTCAGAACGCGTGGCTGTCGTACGAGCTGGCCAAGGCGACGGAGCCGGGGCTGTTCCGCGTGGGGCTGCACAGCGGCGAGGTGCGCACGGCGCGCTCGCCGCTGGCCCGCGACGCGGCACGCCAGAGCCTGGTGGTGGTGGTGAAGGACCACGGGCGGCCGGCGCTGTCGGCCACGGCCACGCTGAGCGTGGTGCTGGCCGAGAGCGTGGCCGAGCTGCTGGCCGAGCTGGGCAGCGCGGCCGCCGAGGCGGCGGCGCCGGCCGAGCCGGCCGGGAGCCTGACGCGCTGGCTCGTGCTGGCCGTGGCCGCCGTCTCGTGCCTCTTCCTCGCCTTCCTGCTGCTGCTGCTGGCGCTGCGCCTGCGCCGCTGGCGCCGCCAGCAGCTGCTGCCGCCCGCCAGCGGCGCCTTGCGCGGCGTGCCCGTCTCGCACTTCGTGGGCATCGACGGCGTGCGCGCCTTCCTGCAGTCCTACTCGCACGACGTGTCGCTCACGGCCGACTCGCGCAAGAGCCAGCTGCGCTTCTCGGCCAGCGGCAGCTGCTGCGACACCCTCCCGGCCCGGCCACTGCCCGACGAGCCCGCGCCGCTGCTCGGGGACCAGGACCCTGCCGGCGCCATTCCCGTGGATCCCTCCGCTCCCTCGGTGAGTTTCTCTATCCAGATTTTCTCCACGGCGCTTTCCCCTGATGCTTCCCTGCCCTTTTCCCGCAGTGTTCTCTGTCTTGCATTGGAGATTTTCCATAAAAGCGTGGTCAACTTTCCTTAGGTGACGTTATGAAGGCTGGTGCTCGTTGTTGTCGTTCTGTAATCATGGGGTCGGTCCTGAGCTTCCAGTTAGTGAAGATGGAAAGTGTTAGAACGCTGCTGTTGGCAGGGTCTTCATTACCTCAGAACTTTGGGTATTGATCAGGTTCCAGGTACTCTTCCTCTATGTCACCTGTGCTCTGCAGGATCTGTGTTCCTGTTAGTATGAGATCTTCTGATTTGATGTATCGCGTTATTAAGAAATTCACCTTTTCAGCAGGCTCATGTTTCTTTCCAACAGCACATGTGCTTGAATAGGTTGGATGTGTCGATCAAAATGCTGATGGCTTTGCGTGGAACTTGTGTGCACGTTGTACTCAGGCCTTGTCCTTCTGCGTCACACATAGTGGAGATGAGCAGGAAAAAATCTTTGTGTCATCCATGGTTTGATCTTTGTCCCCAACTGAGGACTGGGCCAGGCAACACGCGGTCGTTGATGATGTCTGTCTGCCTGTTGTGAAGGTGAAGGATCCTCTTGAAGTTGTGACTCTTTGGAAAGCCTGTGGGTGGCTGCATGAGGAGGAGGAAATGCAGGGGGAAATGGCAGAACTGCCTTTTCTTTTTCTTGTGTTTTTGAGATACAGCTATGTCAAATGGAGATGGATGAGCCTTGGCTATAAAATATTAAGCAAGGCAAGAAAATTGCCTAGATGGGAAGAGAGAGATTCAAGGTGCAGAAGGAGATATAATGTGGGCTTAATTCCCCAAGCACAGATATTCCCTGAGTCAGTCTGTCTTGGAAGACTGCTCAGCTTTTCCTTTCAGACCTATGAAGTGTCTTCAGAGAATTTCAGTGAGCAGGCAAATGTATCTTCCGTGGTACAGGGATGTAAAGCTATCTGTGTGGAATTGGTGGTTGGAAGAAAAATGGTCTTGGAGAGCTGGGCCTCCACTGTCACATGTTTTTTGGATGTACGGGTGAAAGAACAGCACAGATGATGTGAAGGGTTGGAAATGGGAGTCCTGTGAGCTGTGTGTGAATGTCTGCTGAAAGACTCAAGGCAATGTTTTCCTCCGTGCCCTGTCCAGTTTCTAACTCTAGTATGAAGCAATGTGAGCTTTTTCTTCCCAAAGTAATTGTCAAGAAGATATGTATTCCAGCAGCATGATGAACCCTGGGAAGTTCTTACTAAGTAATTGCGTGTCATCATAATTGTGTGATTTATATTCTTTATTTTGTACTTTTGAAACATGTATGGGAAGAGCATGCAATGTATTCATTGCTTATGAACAAGGTTATTAATCATCTACTCTGAGTTATATATCCCAGAAGAGTGTCATGAGCTCTTCAGTTCTGCAGGTGTGAACTTTCGTTCTCACTCTTTTGATGTTCTGAAGATGGTTCTTTCCTGTTTATAGGTGAAAAGAGACAGACATTGATTGACATGTTTTTTTAAAATGTTTCTATAATAAGTGCTTTTCCTGGTCCCACGGCTAGGGTGAGAAATCCAATATTATCCATGGTGAAGAGATATTGTCTGATCAACTTTCCTTTTGGTGGAGTCTCTGTAAATTCTGAAGATTTGTGATAACCATGTTAGTTGTCGAGGTTTGGGGGGAGTGTTGGGTGTGTGGTGTGTGAGGAGGTCCTGGTGCAGACCTGGCAGGTGTTTTGTTGATCCTCAGGGCAATTGCTGACCTTATGAAAATGAGTCAGGAGGAGTCTTATGATTTTATATTGTGTGGTTTGCATTCAAATGGCCTCGTTTGGGTTTCATATTCTTTTGCATCCGGAGTGGTAGTCGCACCTCTTGTGAGGAGTCCGTGTGCTGAAGAATGGTGATGTTGCCTTTGAGCTGATGCTTGGATGGCTGGGTCTTTGACAGAGCTGGTAAGAATTTATGGCCTATAAAACATTTTACACTTGTTCAAATAATGGGGAGGTACAGAATAATCTTAGTTGTGATGCTTGGCATCTGAGAAGCTGTGCACACAGCTTTTCTTCTGATGACGTCTGTATGCCAAATTTGCTTTCATGTTGTATTTGGACAGAGAGAAGAAGTCTGTGTATCCAGAGCCAGGGCTGGTGCTGGAGTTCACTGTGATATAGCTCAAAACGAAGGAGTGAGTTTTGTCTGCTTGTCCTAGAGTAGTTAGATGAGGCCCTCGATATTGGTTTCAAGCTTTTTCATTATCTTACTATGGAAGGAAATGACTGTCTGGGGTCTGTGTAGTGAGCTCCTGTGTGAGTCCTCCTGTGTATCAGTTAGAATCGAGTTTCCTGTGTTGTGTGCATAGTACAGCTGGCACAATCTGAAATGAGAGGCCATGATTGATATTCTTCTGGTGTTTTCCCATTCTTGGCAGGGGTCATAAACGCGGGGTTTTTGATATTTGGGTTGGGTTGGCTTGGTTGGTTAGTTGGGTTTTTTTGTCAAGGAGTGAAATTGATCCTCATTGTGCCTGGCAATCCTGCAAACTCCAAATCCTAATTATCCAGCAGGGAGAGAATCATCCATACCTTGAAGGTGTACATGTAATCATAGAATCATACAAACACAGAAGGACCTCAAAGATCATCTTGTTCCAACTGCTTTCCTATGGGCAGGGACATCTTCCACCAGACCAGGTTGCTCAGAGCTCCAACCTGCCTGACCTTGAATATTTCATGACAGAAATACCACTTCATAAATACATGTTTCTCCAAGCTGTTGTTGCCTCTGTGGCCAACGTTCAACCAAACTTTTGGTGTATGCTGATGGTGAAACGAAAGGCTGTGAATGCAGATTGAGGAGGGTGAGAGCTCAGTTCTGTGCCAGGAAAATCGGTGAATCAGTGTGGCTGTGGCTGAGAAAGGTTTGATGTCATGCTTGGTGCCAAAGTCAGTCGCATTTCTGCTCTGTTCTGATCCTGGTTTCTTTGTCATGAATGACAATGACAGTCCTCCAACAACAGCATTTTCCACAGTAACTGTTCATGTAGAACCATAATCCTTGGCTAGAACAGCCAATTAATCCTGTGTGAAACCTCCTTTATCCATCTGTATCTCTGTGCAACATTGTGATGTAGAGTTTCTTCAGAGCTGTGATTCTACTTTCATTCAGGCTTTTGTTTCCAGGAAGGTTGCAGCTCATTTTCACTGTACTGGTCAGTATTTTAAATTTGCAACAGTGACTATTGTTTTTCAGCAAATCCTTCTTTCACCCACCGAGTAAAGAACTGTGCATGTGGGGAATTGGAAGAATAGGAAGCAGAAGCAATACTTGAGAAGGAGGCTGATGAGAAGGTGTTTAAAATGATGGTTTAAAAATTGTGCAAGCTGAGCAGGTCACACAGTAGAACAATTTGCTGAGGAGTAAATTAATTCTTCAAATGAGGCCCCCTGTCCTATTCAGTGTTAGTCTTTAGGGCCTCCCTTGCAGCTTGAGACCTCAGTGACTTCCAGGTGCTCTCAGGGGTCAATTTTGAGGCCTGAAATCAAGGCTTAGAAGACTTCACTGTGAGCATCTCTAACAAGTCGTTCTAATGTTTCCTTGCCTTATGCGATTCATGTTTTGGGTATTTCCGCAGATTTTTTTCCATTTTGTTTTTCCTTGATTTACTCTGTATGACGGTATATTTACTATTATCAACAACCTATCTTTTTTTTAGCAATATATAGTGTGTTATTTTCTCTTGCTCTTGCATAACAAATTCTGTACCCAGCAGACCGCGGGAGCTTCCTCAGCCCCTCTAAACTCTTGGTCAGAGTGCAGACTGCAGACAGATCTTGCACCAATATCCCAAATGGACATGCTGGAGTTTCCAGAAAAATCATGGATGTGGTGTGAGTGTTGGAACCTCTCTGCTATACAGAAGGACTGAAGGAGTTTAGATCTTCAAGCATGGAGAAAAGATAGCTGTGTGTAGACTTTTGAAAGTTTGTTTTTTCTGTTTCAATTTCCAAATGAGCTTATAGGAAATATGGACAGATCTCTTTTCACCAGAGCCAGTGGTCATAGGAAAGGAGACAAGTGTTGCAACTAAAGGAAGGGAGATTTTGATTAGGAGAAAGCATTTTAGTTGGGGTTGTGAGAATATGGAACATATTGCCCAGAGCAGTTTTGGATATGCCTCCAAAAGTTCAAATCCAGCAGTAAGTGCTCCTGCTTATGGCAGAGGTGTGGATTAAATGACCTTTAAAATTACAATTCCAATTTAAATAGCATGGAAACTGAAACCGTTGTGTAGCTGTGCGAAGGACTCTGTGTTGCTTTGCACTTTCCATTGTCAGGCGCACAGATATGGAGATGAAAATGAAATAAGTTACATGAGTCAGAAACAGAAAAGGTTATTCTGCTGTCTTGGCATAGGAGTTGCTTGCATTGCTTTAGGCTGATTTATATCCCAAATTAATTCCTCCCAGATAACGAAAGAACAACTCAAGACATGCAACAAAATGCGAGAAAGCTCTTGAAGTCTTCCCGATATTATCGTTTAATGGTGCTGTAGATGTGCAGTGATTTTATTAAGAGCAGCTGAATTCCATTCTTTAGTGCCCTGCCATGAATATTTCCTTGTGACTGTTCAATGTGACTCAAAAGAATGCCCTGAAACCACCCGACTGCACATCTCAGATAGAAAGGTCTTGGAGTCGAATTAAGCAAGAGCTTCTGGTCTTGTTGATTGCAATGGAGGAGCCCCCGGATCCGGAGCAGGCGCTGAGCCCCGCCCAAAGCCGGGCCCCCTTGAGCGCGGCCATCCGGCGGCTGCAGTGGCGCGGCGGCGCCTCCGGGTGTCGCTGTTGGCCGCCGCCGAGCGGCGCTGGAGCCGCCGCCGCCGCAGCGTCCTGCCCCCGCAGGCTGCTCGCTCGCCCGGCGCCGGCCACAGCGGCAGCGGCACCGCCAGCAGCAGCGGCAGGAGCGGCGAGAGGCGGCGGCGAGAAGCGACCCGAGCGGGCTCGCTGCGCTGCCTTTGAGCGGTGCGTGCGGTGTGTGGCGAGAGCGGCTGGAAGGGAGGCAGGGCAGCGGCAGGAGGCAGGAGCGCGGCGAGCTGTGGCGGCAGAGAATGGCGGTGAGGCGGCGGCAGAGGCTCGGGCCGGGCGGCGGGCGAGCGCTGCTGGGCGCGCTGCTGCTGTGCGTGTGGTGGCGGGCGGCGGCCGAGCGGGTCCGCTACGCCATCGCCGAGGAGCTGGGCAGAGGCTCGCTCGTGGGGCCGCTGGCGCGGGACCTGGGGCTCAGCGCGGACGAGCTGCCGGCGCGCAAGCTGCGGCTGAGCGAGGAGAAGCAATACTTCACGGTGAATGAGGAGAACGGGAACCTGTACGTGAACGAGAGGCTGGACCGGGAGGAGATGTGCGGCGCATCTGCGACGTGTTCTGTCAGCTTCGAGGTGCTGGTGCACAACCCACTGAACGTTTTCCACGTCGAGGTGGCGATCGAAGACGTGAATGACAACTCCCCGACCTTCAGGACGGGTTCTTTGGACCTTGACATCGGTGAATTAATCCCACCCGGTGCTCGTTTTCCCCTGGAAGTGGCCCGAGATGCAGACGTTGGCAGCAACTCGATCCTGACTTACCGACTAACCAGCAATCCGTCCTTCTCCCTCTCCGTACGGGACAGTCCGGACGGAAGCAAACCGGAATTAGTCCTGGAGAGAGCGTTGGACCGAGAGAAGCAGAGTTCGTTTGAGCTGCTGTTGACGGCGGTTGATGCCGGGGACCCCGTGAGGTCCGGGACTGTCCAGATTCGGGTCAACGTCATCGACGCCAATGACAACCCACCCGTATTTGCGCAGGACCGGTACCGCGTGAGCCTGCGCGAGGACGCTCCGCCGGGTACGGAAGTACTGAACCTGTCAGCCTCAGACGCCGACGCGGGCACCAACGCCCGCATCACGTACACTTTCGGGATAATGCCGATCAAGGCACTTCAGAAGTTCGTGGTCGATGCAGAGAGCGGAGCTATCACGCTGCAGGACGCTTTGGACTTTGAGGAGGCTCACACATTTGGCCTGGATGTGGAGGCCAAAGACGGGGGGGGATTGGTGGCGCACTGCAAGGTGGAGGTGGAGGTGCTGGACGTAAACGACAACGCGCCCGAGATCACGATTCTGTCGATGTCGAGCACAGTGCCTGAGGACACACCCATCGGCACCGTGGTGGCCGTGCTGAAAGTGAGGGACCGCGACTCCGGCGAGAACGGTCAGGTGTCGTGCGAGCTGTCGGGCGAGGCGCCGCTGTCGATCGTGGCGTCGCCGGGCGGCTCGTACAAGGTGGTGACGGCGAGCGCGCTGGACCGCGAGCAGGCGTCCGAGCACCGCGTGACGGTGGTGGCCCGGGACCGGGGCAGGCCGGCGCTGTCGAGCAGCGCGGAGCTGGTGCTGGAGGTGTCGGACGTGAACGATAACGCGCCGGTCTTCGAGGAGGCGGCGTACAGCGCGTACGTGTGGGAGAACAACGCGGCGGGCGCGCTGGTGCTGCGCGTGCAGGCGCGGGACGCGGACGCGGGCGCCAACGGGCGCGTGAGCTACTGGCTGGCGGGCGGCAGCGCGGGCGCGGCGGGCGCGGCGCCGCCGGTGTCGGTGGAGGCGCGGAGCGGCGCGCTGTACGCGCAGCGCTCCTTGGACTACGAGCAGTGCCGCGAGTTCGCGGTGGCGGTGCGGGCGCAGGACGGCGGCGCGCCGGCGCGCAGCTCCACGGCCACGGTGCGCGTCTTCGTGCTGGACCGCAACGACAACGCGCCGCGGGTGCTGTGGCCGGCGGCGGCTGCGGCGGGAGAGGCTCCGGCGGCGGCGGCGTTCGAGGTGGTGCCGCGCTCGGCCGAGGCCGGCTACCTGGTGGCCAAGGTGGTGGCGGTGGACGCGGACGCGGGGCGCAACGCGTGGCTGTCGTACGAGCTGGTGCAGGCGTCGGAGCCGGCGCTGTTCCGCGTGGGGCTGCACAGCGGCGAGGTGCGCACGGCGCGCGCCGTGTCCGAGCGGGACGCGGCCAAGCAGCGGCTGGTGGCCGTGGTGAAGGACCACGGGCAGCCGGCGCTGTCGGCCACGGCCACGCTGCACGTGGTGCTGGCCGAGAGCTTGCAGGAGGCGCTGCCGGAGCTGAGCGAGCGGGCGGCGGGCGCCGAGGCGGCGGCGGCGGCGGCCGAGCTGCAGTTCTACCTGGTGCTGGCGCTGGCGCTGCTGTCGGCGCTCTTGGTGCTGAGCGTGGCGCTGGCCGTGCTGGCGCGGCTGCGCCGGGCCGGGCCGCCCGCCGTGCTGCGCTGCCTGGGCGCGCAGCGCTTCTCGGTGGCCGGCGCCGCCTTCCCGGCCGACTTCTGCGAGGGCACCTTGCCCTATTCCTACAACCTGTGCGTGGCGGCGCCGGCCCGCGCCGTGCCCGAGGTCGCTTGGCCGCCGCCGCCGCCGGTGCCCGTGCTGTCGGCGGAGGAGCTTCTGGGCGCCGATTCCTGCGACAAGCCGAGCCCCAACAGCAGCGCCGTTGTGGGAGAGGTGCCTGCCGCACTCGACGTACCTCAGGTCTGTACAGCGTGAGCTTCTCTTTTTTGCGGCTTTCCGGAAGGTCATCCCTTTATCTCTGGTTTTCTCTGTGTCATGTCAATTCGGAGTACTGGTCTGTGTCTCTATTTAGCCGTGGAAATTTTTGATTTCTTCTTGGTAAGAGTTTCAGCTGAGCTGCTTTGAGTATAACTCCCCTTTGCAGTAGTAGCCGTGCTTTTCCATGTTTCCCGGTGTCTTGTGTTTGGGAGTTGCTCTTTCCTGTCTCCGTGGTGGATTGAAATGAGCAGGGATCTGTCCCGACTCCATGGAGAGCTGGGTGGTCTTGGTCCCTCAATAGTCGAAGTTCCGACTTCAGCAGAGGGGTTTTGTCTTCAACAATCGAGCTCTATAAATTAGAATATTTTAGCAATATTGAAAGCAGCTCCTTGTTCCGTGGAAGGAGAACACCTGATTCTGCATAATTGTGCCAGAGAAAAAATAGGGAGCACTGATATTTAGTGTTGGAGCTTTTATCCTTCCAGATTGATTTGTTCAGTAAGGGTGTTGAGTTCCATGCTTGGAACTCGTGCATAGCTTTACACGAACCTTCGTTAAAATTTGTTATGTCCTTATTAGATTGAGAAAGGAAACGAATGCGTAAAGTTCCGTTCTCCATGCTTGGAGAAGAAAGAGATTGTTGCCCATTTTGTGGGGGAATGCAGTAGTGGGTCTAAATGGCTTCCTTTCTGCTGGCAGTTCGATCTGCTTTGCCATTCATGATCTTTATTTCGTACACTGGTGAGAGTGCTGAATGATTTCTGTTTCATAGAAGTTTTTTCTATCCTCTTTCCATAGAGAGTTTTTGGGCTTTAGAAGAGCTCGGGTATATCGAGAAGAGCAAATGTTTGCAATTCTGTTTACTAGGATGGACAAGTGAGATACGAAGGGGTCACATATCAGGGAGATTGGCAAGACAAGGTTTTAGGCGCTTGAATCAAGCCCATTCGCTCCTTGATTAGTGGTCAGCTCAGTTTCGAGAGTACAGATGTACTTTTGTTCTACGTTTCTATAATTCTTTTCTTGAAAACATACCGTACCAGTGTCTTTAAGAAAGATCTATTTTAATACTTTACTAACTGGTTTCAGAGCTTTACACATTGGTTTAAGGAAAAAGGAAACCTAAAATGACTTGATTACATGTAAATGTGTATAAAATAAACACTGGGTTTATCCTAAGAAGGGATGTTAAGTATTTGAAGTCGTGAAACTTCCCTTTGAGAGTTTAAGCTCCATCTTGATTTGTACGTGTAATTCAACCCTGCAACCATTAGCTCCCTGACTTCAAGAAGCATGCAATTGCTCTCGTCCCACTTGTGTTAATGAAGCTGCCAGCTCTGCTTGTTCGGGATGCGATATCTTCCCGTTTTTTCGCTGAGAGGCTGTTCTTGAAGATGGTTTTAAACAAAACCGATAAGACTGACAATAAGCTACAGGTTAAATACGAAAAATGTGTTTTAATTTACACATTATGACATTAGTCAGTGATTAATTTCCCGTGTGGTTGAAGAACCACGAGGACGGAATGTCTCTGCTTTCCTCCCGATCGTGATGCCCTGGAGGATCAAAGCAGAGATCGGCTGGAGAAATGCGGAGCAGGAGATCCGAGCTGGACGAGAAGCGAAATCTCCGTGGCGAGTGTCCCCTGGATGTAGCAAGGCAGGGCGAGCAGCGCTCGGTGCTGCAGTGCCGGGAGGAGGCTGCGGGCGCCGCTGTTGACCGAGAGGAGCGAGAGGAAGCTCGGAGCGCTGCAGCCCCGCCCGCTGCGGACCCGCTCGCTCGCTTTATCGCTCCCTGTCCGACACTGCGGCCAGATCGTCCCCGCGGTGCTGATCCATTCTGCAGCCTGGAGGAGGGAGAGGCGGCAGCGCACGGTGCACAAGCTGAGAGCATTGAGTGCCAGCGGGAGATGGATCGGCGGTGTCTCGGTGCCGGCGGAGCCGCGGCGGAGATGTGCGCGGCGGGGAGACGCTGGGGCCGGCGGCAGCGAGCTCTGCTCTGGGTGATCCTGATGGTGGCGTGGGAAGCGGCGTGGGGGCAGCTGCGCTACTCGGTGCCCGAGGAGATGCCCAAGGGCTCGTTCGTGGGCGACGTGGCCGAGGACCTGGGGCTGCAGCTGCCGGCACTCCGAGACCACGGCGTACAAGTGGTTTCGGAAGGTAACACTCATTATTTCACTCTGCATGGGAAGACGGGACATTTAGTGACGGCGGAGAGGATCGACAGAGAGCAGCTGTGTGAGAGTGTGCAGCAATGCGTGCTGCGCTGTGAGCTGATAGTGGAGGGGGAAATGAAGGTTTATGAAATACAAGTGGAAATCGCGGACATTAACGACAACGCGCCCAGCTTCAAGGAAATTGAGTTGGAACAGAAAATAAGTGAAATGACAGCCCCGGGGTGGCGGTTTCCCTTACCCGAGGCTCACGACCCCGACTCAGGTCGGAATTCCCTGCAGAGCTACGAGCTGAGCGGTGACGAGCACTTCTCGCTGGCCGTGCAGGCGGGCCCCGGCGGCGATCAGCGTCCCGAGCTGGTGCTGGCGAAGGCGCTGGACCGGGAGGAGGCGGCGTTTCACGAGCTGGTGCTGAGGGCGATGGACGGCGGCGATCCGGCACGGACGGGCACGGCTCGGATCCGAGTGACGGTGGTGGACGCGAACGACAACGCGCCCGTGTTCAGCCAGGCGGAGTACACGGTGCGTGTGCCGGAGGACGTGCCCGTGGGCTCCGTTCTTGTCACCGTCACAGCCATGGATGCCGACGAAGGGCTGAACGGACACGTGAAATACTCATTTAAGAAAATCACTGAGAAAGCATCGAAGATATTACACCTGGACTCTGAGACTGGGTCGATCACGCTGCTGCGGGATCTAGACTTCGAGGATGGCGATGCCTACGAATTGCAGGTGCAGGCACAGGATGGCGGCGGCCTTTCTGACACTGCCAATGTCGCGATCACCGTCACAGACATAAACGATAACGCGCCGGTGATTTCGGTGCGGTCAGCCCTACGTGACATTTCTGAAGACTCTCCATCGGGGACAGTGGTCGCCCTGCTTCACGTATATGACCGAGACTCGGGGGAGAACGGCGAAGTGCGCTGCTCCCTAGACGGGCATGTCCCGTTCAGGCTGCAGAGCTCCCACGGCAGCTACTACAGCGTGGTAACAGCGAGAGAGCTGGACCGAGAGCAGGTGTCGGAGTACAACGTGACGGTGCGGGCGGCCGACGGCGGGTCTCCGTCGCTGCAGAGCAGCGCGGTGCTGGCGCTGCGGGTGCTGGACGTGAACGACAACGCGCCGGTGTTCGCGGAGGAGCGCTACAGCGCGCGGCTGGCGGAGAACAACGCGGCGGGCGCGCTGGTGCTGACGGTGCTGGCGACGGACGCGGACTGGGGGCAGAACGCGCGCGTGCGCTACCGGCTGCGGGAGGGGCGGGTGCGGGGCGCGCCGCTGTCGTCGTACGTGTCGGTGCAGGCGGAGACGGGCGCGCTGTACGCGCTGCGCTCCTTGGACTACGAGCAGGTGCGCGAGCTGCGGCTGTGGGTGCTGGCGGAGGACGGCGGCGCGCCGGCGCTGAGCAGCAACGTGTCGGTGCTGCTGCAGATCGTGGACGAGAACGACAACGCGCCGCAGGTGCTGTACCCGCCGGCGGCGGCTGCGGCGGGCTCGGGCTCGGGCTCGGTCTCGGGCGGCGCGTGGTGGTCGGGTGTGGAGCTGGCGCCGCGCTGGTCGGAGGCCGGCGCGCTGGTGGCCAAGGTGGTGGCGGTGGACGCGGACGCGGGTCAGAACGCGTGGCTGTCGTACGAGCTGGCCAAGGCGACGGAGCCGGGGCTGTTCCGCGTGGGGCTGCACAGCGGCGAGGTGCGCACGGCGCGCTCGCCGCTGGCCCGCGACGCGGCGCGCCAGAGCCTGGTGGTGGTGGTGAAGGACCACGGGCGGCCGGCGCTGTCGGCCACGGCCACGCTGAGCGTGGTGCTGGCCGAGAGCGTGGCCGAGCTGCTGGCCGAGCTGGGCAGCGCGGCCGCCGAGGCGGCGGCGCCGGCCGAGCCGGCCGGGAGCCTGACGCGCTGGCTCGTGCTGGCCGTGGCCGCCGTCTCGTGCCTCTTCCTCGCCTTCCTGCTGCTGCTGCTGGCGCTGCGCCTGCGCCGCTGGCGCCGCCAGCAGCTGCTGCCGCCCGCCAGCGGCGCCTTGCGCGGCGTGCCCGTCTCGCACTTCGTGGGCATCGACGGCGTGCGCGCCTTCCTGCAGTCCTACTCGCACGACGTGTCGCTCACGGCCGACTCGCGCAAGAGCCAGCTGCGCTTCTCGGCCAGCGGCAGCTGCTGCGACACCCTGCCGGCCCGGCCACTGCCCGACGAGCCCGCGCCGCTGCTCGGGGACCAGGACCCTGCCGGCGCCATTCCCGTGGATCCCTCCGCTCCCTCGGTGAGTTTCTGGGACCAAATTCTTTGTGCGGCGATTCCCTTCACTGCTCCCCTCCCATTTATTCTTGTGTTCCGTGTATTGCGTAAGATCTTTTGTGGAATGGGGAGGCGAGGTGTCGTTCATCTGCCCGCTGTGTTTTGGTGCTTCTTTCTGCTGGCGCGTGGACGTCGGGTTCTTCTTCAGCCTTTGAATAAATTGGATACGGTCGGGAAAGGGAGTTTTCTGTTGGCTGGGAGTTGGTTCTTTGTATTTTTATCAAGTTACTCTTCGTTTCTCCTTCTATTCTCGATGAGAATTGTAATTCCTTTCGGTATTACTTATTCTGAATGGATGTCTTGCGTTATATGCAAGTTGAATTCAATTTTAATGACAGGGTCAGGTGTGGTCCCGACAGCATATGAATGCATGAGCAGATTGAAGTCCTTTTGAAACCATATTAAGTGCCCAGGTTTGTAGCATCACTTAAAATTTTGAGAATCATGTACCTTCCAAGTTAGCCATGTGCTGAAGTAGGATGAGCAGATGTTGTACCGGCTGGCTGCTGTTAGATCTGCGTGTGGCTTAATCACTTGAGAGTATTTTATTTTAGTTTTTCGCGCACATTTCCTTTGGCTATCATTGATCGTTCTCAGTCAGTGAGAGGTTGTGTTTGCCGCTGTTCTTTCACAGAGGACTGACTGCAGATGGAGCTTTCTTGTTGCGTAATATTTGGGCAGGGTGAAAAATCTCTTTTTGAAGATAGAGGCCAGATAAAAAATATGCTGCGATGTGTTAATTTTGTTTGAAAATTCTAAAAGGTGTAAAGATGATGTTGGAATTCAGTTTATCCTACTTGTTTCAGGAGACCCACAGTTGGTTTCCCGCATTTTTCCCTTTTTACGGTACAAAGAAATTACATTGGGGACCTGTGAGCGTGGCCATTGGTGTGAGCTCCTGTGTGAGTGTTTTAAGGGCGTTTTATTGCCTAGATCCTCTTCTCTTGTGCCTACTACTGTTGGGATCATCTAAAATGTCAGGATATTGAACCTTGCAGAGAAATCCAACTCCCCTTCCGGGTAAACGTACATGGGCTGATGGTGGTGAATGTGAAAGATGTTTTATGTGGGGTTTGATTACAGGTTCTTGTAGATTATGAGGGTCAGAGAATACGGTTGAAATGAGCAGAGCTGGAGACAAGAGTCCTGTGGGCTGAGTGTGGAGGTCTGGTGAAACAGGAGAGACACTGTTTGCTCTTTTCCTTGCTCAGTGTTCAGCCCTTCTTCTGTGCAATGTGATTTCCTTCTGCCATGATAAATTTGTTCCAACAGATCTTAGTTCAGCTGTGTGGGGAGCCCTGGGATCTTCCTCCTGTGTGTTTGCAGGTTGTCCTGGTGTTTTAATGAATGGTTTAGTTAGGTTCTTATGGCCTGTGGATAAGGGAATATTGGGTGGAGCCAACTCTGTATTCATCGCCTGCTAAGTACCTGAACTCTGTGCCTAACCTTAGTGCCATCATCATCATCAAGAGTCTGTGCTGATCCCCTTCCTTTCTGCAGATGTGAACCTCTTGCCTCTCTCCTGCTCATAGCAGTGGGGTTTTAAGCGTTACTGGAAGAAATTCTCATGCTTGTCACATACTCAGGTTGAGAAGTGAAATATTTTCCAGGGTAATGGGAAGCTGTGTGAGGAACTTTTCTTCTGGTGGCCTCTCCACCAAAGAAAGGGATTGAGGAGAGACTTGTTTGTGAGAAGGGAATGTTAGATACAAGGCTTCTGGTTTTTTTTTTATTGATACCTGTCTTTAGTCATAACCTTCTGAAAATTGTCTAAAAGTGTCTTCATGTTTTGATATCCAATCATTTGGAATTAAAGAGCCAGTTTGTGTGTTCAGCATTTCGGTTTTCTGATTCATGATGTTTTCTGTGAATATTTTGGGTTCAGATGGAAACTTTGCATTGAGTAGGAGAGTGACACGCTGTCTATAGAATCCTTGTGCTGGAGAAAGATAATGCTAATTTTGGGTGATGCTTCGATGACAGGATCACAAATTGAGTTACTGATGTCTTTAGCTTTTACTGCATTTCAGAATAGTTGAAATTATTGCGATGAGGAGAAAAATTACTGTGTACGCATTAGTTTTGTTTTGCATGGGATCTGAGAAGTTGTGAGAGCAACTTTTAATCGTGTCTGTCTCCAGAATTTGCTTTTGTTTTGCCTGATAGCAGAGAGAAATCTTTCCAGCAACAGGGACAGTTTAAGATTTTCCTGTGGCGGAGATGAAAATGCTCAAAAGAAATGTATAAAGTTCCAATTGTCCTGGTGGTTAGATGAGGCCCTCACCTGTGTTTCCAAGGAATTTCATTTTTTCATCGTCCAAGGGAATGACTGTGGCTGGGGTGTGTTGTTTGATGTCCTGGGTACTTGGTACAAGACAGTTTCCTATGTTGTGTAGCTACAAATGACTAAATAAGAAACATAAATTTCTACATTGTGGTGGTTTCAGGAGCGTTGCCTAAATACCCAGACCAAGTTGGGTGTATCTGAAGGCTTCGAATCCAGTTCGAGTAGGTGGAGTGACTGGCTTTGATCCAGGAAATTGGTGTGCCAAAGGGGTTTTGTTTGGAAAATAGTTAGATTTCTTCTCTGGGGCCAAGGCCTGTGCCAGTTTTTCTCAGTGATCTCTTTGCAGGAAGTAAATGACAGTCATCCAGAAACACTGAACCGTGTTACTGGGATAGAAAAATTTATAATTCTGATGTGAAACATCTTTATATGATTCTATGACAGACAAAGAAATGGCTTTGCAGTTTTTCATTGTAAGGTTCTCAAGTATGTGAGCACAAAAGAGGAATTTCATTATTCATAGATAAATAATATTATTAATTCATAGCATAGAGCTCTAAACATTGCTTTAGGCCGATCTCTTTCCAAGCTAATTTGTGCCATGTAAGGGAAGCATAATTCAGGATGTGTGACGGAGAGTTGAAGGGCTCCAAAAGTCATCTCTTTCTAAAATATTATAGTGCACTTGCCCTTAGAGTTGTACCACGGTTTTCTTAAATAACAGTTGTGTTCCTTTCCTTATTGCTAGGCAACACATTCAAAAGTCTTAGGATTGAGTGGGACTAAAGGAGATGAACGGAATGCACCCAAAAGTGCATCTCACTTAATAACGATTATGGAGTCGCATTAAATATCTCCTTCTGCTCTTGTTGATTGCAATGGAGGAGCCCCCGGATCCGGAGCAGGCGCTGAGCCCCGCCCAAAGCCGGGCCCCCTTGAGCGCGGCCATCCGGCGGCTGCAGTGGCGCGGCGGCGCCTCCGGGTGTCGCTGTTGGCCGCCGCCGAGCGGCGCTGGAGCCGCCGCCGCCGCAGCGTCCTGCCCCCGCAGGCTGCTCGCTCGCCCGGCGCCGGCCACAGCGGCAGCGGCACCGCCAGCAGCAGCAGCGGCAGCGGCAGGAGCGGCGAGAGGCGGCGGCGAGAAGCGACCCGAGCGGGTTCGCTGCGCTGCCTTTGAGCGGTGCGTGCGGTGTGTGGCGAGAGCGGCTGGAAGGGAGGCAGGGCAGCGGCAGGAGGCAGGAGCGCGGCGAGCTGTGGCGGCAGAGAATGGCGGTGAGGCGGCGGCAGAGGCTCGGGCCGGGCGGCGGGCGAGCGCTGCTGGGCGCGCTGCTGCTGTGCGTGTGGTGGCGGGCGGCGGCCGAGCGGGTCCGCTACGCCATCGCCGAGGAGCTGGGCAGAGGCTCGCTCGTGGGGCCGCTGGCGCGGGACCTGGGGCTCAGCGCGGCCGAGCTGCCGGCGCGCAAGCTGCAGGTGGCGTCTGCCGGCAAGAAGCAGCTGAAATACTTCACGGTGAATGAGGAGAACGGGAACCTGTACGTGAACGAGAGGCTGGACCGGGAGGAGATGTGCGGCGAGTCGGCGACCTGCTCCGTGAACTTCGAGGTGCTGGTGCACAACCCGCTGAACATTTTCCGTGTCGATGTGTCCATCGAGGACGTCAACGACAATTCCCCAGTCTTCAGCAAGCCTGCTCTGGACCTCGAGATCGGTGAATGGACGATTCCCGGTGCTCGATTTCCGTTGGAGATGGCCCGGGATGAAGATGTAGGAAGGAACTCGCTGCTGACTTACCAGCTCACCAGCGACCCGTCATTTTCACTGTCCATGAAAGAAAAGCCGGGTGGAAAGAAGCAGCCGGAATTAGTGCTAGAGAGAGCTTTGGATAGGGAGAAGCAGAGTTCCTTTGAGTTGGTGCTGATAGCAGTGGACGGCGGTGAACCTGCGAGGTCCGGTACAGTCCAGGTTCACATCAACGTGACGGATTTAAATGATAACCCACCCGTGTTCAGCAAAACTGTGTACGAGGCGCGAGTGGCGGAGAATCTGCCGGCAGGGTCGCTGGTGCTGCAGGTGCGGGCCACAGATGCTGACGCGGGTTCCAACGGGCGTGTTTCCTACTCCTTTGGAAACGTCCCAGGTGGAGTCCGCTTGTTGTTTACTGTCGACAGCGAGAGTGGTGAGGTCAGGACTGTGAGTCCACTCGATTTCGAGGAGGAAAATAAATACGTTTTTGGCTTAGAGGCTACGGACGGTGGCGGACTCACTGATCACTGCGAAGTTCAGATCGACATCACGGACGAAAACGACAACCCGCCCGAGATCATCATTTTGACACTATCGAGCCCGGTGCCTGAGGACGCACCGGTGGGCACCGTGGTGGCCCTGATGAACGTACATGACCCAGACTCCGGCGAGAACGGTCAGGTGTCGTGCGAGCTGTCCGGCGAGGCGCCGCTGTCGATCGTGGCGTCGCCGGGCGGCTCGTACAAGGTGGTGACGGCGAGCGCGCTGGACCGCGAGCAGGCGTCCGAGCACCGCGTGACGGTGGTGGCCCGGGACCGGGGAAGGCCGGCGCTGTCAGCCAGCACGGAGCTGGTGCTGGAGGTGTCGGACGTGAACGACAACGCGCCGGTGTTCGAGGAGGCGGCGTACAGCGCGTACGTGTGGGAGAACAACGCGGCGGGCGCGCTGGTGCTGCGCGTGCAGGCGCGGGACGCGGACGCGGGCGCCAACGGGCGCGTGAGCTACTGGCTGGCGGGCGGCAGCGCGGGCGCGGCGGGCGCGGCGCCGCCGGTGTCGGTGGAGGCGCGGAGCGGCGCGCTGTACGCGCAGCGCTCCTTGGACTACGAGCAGTGCCGCGAGTTCGCGGTGGCGGTGCGGGCGCAGGACGGCGGCGCGCCGGCGCGCAGCTCCACGGCCACGGTGCGCGTCTTCGTGCTGGACCGCAACGACAACGCGCCGCGGGTGCTGTGGCCGGCGGCGGCTGCGGCGGCTGCGGCGGCGGGAGAGGCTCCGGCGGCGGCGTTCGAGGTGGTGCCGCGCTCGGCCGAGGCCGGGTACCTGGTGGCCAAGGTGGTGGCGGTGGACGCGGACGCGGGGCGCAACGCGTGGCTGTCGTACGAGCTGGTGCAGGCGTCGGAGCCGGCGCTGTTCCGCGTGGGGCTGCACAGCGGCGAGGTGCGCACGGCGCGCGCCGTGTCCGAGCGGGACGCGGGCAAGCAGCGGCTGGTGGCCGTGGTGAAGGACCACGGGCAGCCGGCGCTGTCGGCCACGGCCACGCTGCACGTGGTGCTGGCCGAGAGCTTGCAGGAGGCGCTGCCGGAGCTGAGCGAGCGGGCGGCGGGCGCCGAGGCGGCGGCGGCCGAGCTGCAGTTCTACCTGGTGCTGGCGCTGGCGCTGCTGTCGGCGCTCTTGGTGCTGAGCGTGGCGCTGGCCGTGCTGGCGCGGCTGCGCCGGGCCGGGCCGCCCGCCGTGCTGCGCTGCCTGGGCGCGCAGCGCTTCTCGGTGGCCGGCGCCGCCTTCCCGGCCGACTTCTGCGAGGGCACCTTGCCCTACTCCTACAACCTGTGCGTGGCGGCGCCGGCCCGCGCCGTGCCCGAGGCCGCTTGGCCGCCGCCGCCGCCGGTGCCCGTGCTGTCGGCGGAGGAGCTTCTGGGCGCCGATTCCTGTGACAAGCCGAGCCCCAACAGCAGCGCCGTGAAGGGAGAGCCGCTCGCCGGCTTGGACGCACCGCAGGTCTGTATGTCCGCGCCCTTTTCCGCTGTGATCTTTTTCCCAATGGCGTGGTAGAGGTAGGGCGCTCATGAAGATTGCTTTTTATTTTGTGGGTCGTCAAGTGGCCGTTTCCGCTTTCGATAAATGGATTAAATAGTTCCATCTCTAGTGTTTGTGTTTACTTCTAGTCTTTACAAATGGCAGGTACAGTCACATCAGCTCTTAGAGATGCATCGTCAGTGGGAAGTTCTTTCTATTCTATTTCTGGTGCAAAAATATATGTAGAGCTTTGAAATCCTTCCTGTTCGTCGCTCACTCTGGCTCGGATTAATGCGTTTCCTTAGGGAAAATATCTTCTTTCAATTGCTTTGTGGTACTAAGGGGCAGATCATTATAGTGTAGAACGAGACGTAGATGAGGAGCTTGGATGTGAGTGGTTTCTTTCCCGACAGTTTGTTCTCGTAGCTGCGTTTTTTGACATTGAGTTAGTGGAGAAAACCCCCTGGTAAATGTTGTTACGGTGTATGACTCTCAAGGGAATGTTGGATGAGTGTCCATGAATATGGAAGTTCCACCTCTGTGTGTTTGTGCCCATCTTTTGAGTGACAGCTGTTGTAGAAAAGCTTACTCTACTGAGATGGGTGAAATTAGAATCTCAGAAATCCTCTGTGAGTGAGTCCTCAGCGGAAGGTTCTGTGTCGGTTCACTGTCGGTTCTGTGCTAAGTAAAGTTGTAACAAAATATTCCGAAATCGTCGCCAGAGAAAGGGGAGCAATGTAGACTTTTTTATGGTAGTCGGATGTGCAGGTGCAAAGTAAAGATCTGCAGTGTGGGATTCGGGGATTGCGACTGTTCACGAGTAGTTTCCCTGGACCGTAACACTGTTTTGATCAGGGGAAAGGCTAAGGAAAGAGTTCTTCAAACATGAGTAATACAAAAGCTTTGTCGGCGAATTTGTGCTTTCGAACTTATGCGATAGAAGTCGTCGTTTTCCAAAAGTAATATTAAGAGAGGTTTATATCCATGCGATATCAAGACGATAAAAATACTTCCATTGTGGCCGAAATAACAAAAGCATGGGACGCGTTTTGCTTCTGACTGCTCGTCATCAGCTGGAGAAAAAAGAAGAGATGAGCAGGAGGAAAGCTGAGTGTGTCTGGCAACTGAGAAATCCCAGCGAGTTGTTCTGGGCAAGGCAGCACTCGGTGCTGCAGTGCCGAGAGGAGGCTGCGGGCGCCGCTGTTGACCGAGAGGAGCGAGAGGAAGCTCGGAGCGCTGCAGCCCCGCCCTCTGCGGACAGACTCGCTCGGTCGCTGACTACCTGACAGGATCCGCGGCGGGCGATCCGCGATCGTCCTCGCTCTGCGGAACCGGGCGGAGCGAGGCGGAGGGCACGGCAGAAGCAGCTCGGTGCAGGAGCTCGGATCGCAAATCGGTGGTGGGGACCTGCTCGGTGCCGCAGCGGAGATGTGCGCGGCGGGGAGGCGCTGGGGCCGGCGGCAGCGAGCTCTGCTCTGGGCCGTCCTGCTGGCGGCGTGGGAGGCGGCGTGGGGGCAGCTGCGCTACTCGGTGCCCGAGGAGATGCCCAAGGGCTCGTTCGTGGGCGACGTGGCCAAGGACCTGGGGCTGCAGCTGACGGCGCTCCGAGACAACGGTGCCCGCATTGTTTCTGAAGGTAACACTCAGTATTTCGCTCTACATGGGAAGACGGGACATTTAGTGACGGCAGAAAGGATCGACAGAGAGCAGCTGTGCGAGAGTGTGCAGCAATGCGTGCTGCGCTGTGAGCTGATAGTGGAGGGCGAAATGAAGGTTTATCGAATAGAAGTGCAAATTATGGATATTAACGACAACGCTCCCAGCTTCAAGGAAGTTGAGCTGGAAGAGACAATAAGCGAGACGACAGCCCCGGGGTCACGGTTTCCACTGGCCGAGGCTCACGATCCGGACTCGGGCCAGAATTCCCTGCAGAGCTACGAGCTGAGCGGTGACGAGCACTTCTCGCTGGCCGTGCAGGCGGGCCCCGGCGGCGATCAGCGTCCCGAGCTGGTGCTGGCGAAGGCGCTGGACCGGGAGGAGGCGGCGTTTCACGAGCTGGTGCTGAGGGCGATGGACGGCGGCGATCCGGCACGGACGGGCACGGCTCGGATCCGAGTGACGGTGCTGGATGCGAACGACAACGCGCCCGTGTTCAGCCAGGCGGAGTACACGGTGCGTGTGCCCGAGGACGTGCCCGTGGGATCTACTCTCGTCACCGTCACGGCCACGGACGCCGATGAAGGACTGAATGGACACGTGAAATACTCCTTGAAGAAAAGCACAGGAAAAGCATTGAAAATGCTCCAGCTGGACTCCGAGACGGGTGCAGTAAATCTGTTGCAGAGCCTGGACTTCGAAGAAGGCGACTCATATGAGCTGGAGGTACAGGGACGCGACGCCGGCGGCCTTTTCGACACTGCCAAAGTCACAATCATAGTCACAGACGTAAACGATAACACACCCAAAATTTCTATGCGGTCGGCGCTTTCTGAGATTTCTGAGGACGCCCCGTCGGGGACTGTTGTCGCCCTGTTGCACGTACATGATCGGGACTCAGGAGCAAATGGTGAGGTGCGATGCTCGCTGCACGGGGACGTCCCGTTCCGACTGGAGAAATCTTTTGATGATTACTATCGCGTGGTGACATCGAGAGAGCTGGACCGAGAGCAGGTGTCGGAGTACAACGTGACGGTGCGGGCGGCCGACGGCGGGTCTCCGTCGCTGCAGAGCAGCGCGGTGCTGGCGCTGCGGGTGCTGGACGTGAACGACAACGCGCCGGTGTTCGCGGAGGAGCGCTACAGCGCGCGGCTGGCGGAGAACAACGCGGCGGGCGCGCTGGTGCTGACGGTGCTGGCGACGGACGCGGACTGGGGGCAGAACGCGCGCGTGCGCTACCGGCTGCGGGAGGGGCGGGTGCGGGGCGCGCCGCTGTCGTCGTACGTGTCGGTGCAGGCGGAGACGGGCGCGCTGTACGCGCTGCGCTCCTTGGACTACGAGCAGGTGCGCGAGCTGCGGCTGTGGGTGCTGGCGGAGGACGGCGGCGCGCCGGCGCTGAGCAGCAACGTGTCGGTGCTGCTGCAGATCGTGGACGAGAACGACAACGCGCCGCAGGTGCTGTACCCGCCGGCGGCGGCTGCGGCGGGCTCGGGCTCGGTCTCGGGCGGCGCGTGGTGGTCGGGCGTGGAGCTGGCGCCGCGCTGGTCGGAGGCCGGCGCGCTGGTGGCCAAGGTGGTGGCGGTGGACGCGGACGCGGGTCAGAACGCGTGGCTGTCGTACGAGCTGGCCAAGGCGACGGAGCCGGGGCTGTTCCGCGTGGGGCTGCACAGCGGCGAGGTGCGCACGGCGCGCTCGCCGCTGGCCCGCGACGCGGCGCGCCAGAGCCTGGTGGTGGTGGTGAAGGACCACGGGCGGCCGGCGCTGTCGGCCACGGCCACGCTGAGCGTGGTGCTGGCCGAGAGCGTGGCCGAGCTGCTGGCCGAGCTGGGCAGCGCGGCCGCCGAGGCGGCGGCGCCGGCCGAGCCGGCCGGGAGCCTGACGCGCTGGCTCGTGCTGGCCGTGGCCGCCGTCTCGTGCCTCTTCCTCGCCTTCCTGCTGCTGCTGCTGGCGCTGCGCCTGCGCCGCTGGCGCCGCCAGCAGCTGCTGCCGCCCGCCAGCGGCGCCTTGCGCGGCGTGCCCGTCTCGCACTTCGTGGGCATCGACGGCGTGCGCGCCTTCCTGCAGTCCTACTCGCACGACGTGTCGCTCACGGCCGACTCGCGCAAGAGCCAGCTGCGCTTCTCGGCCAGCGGCAGCTGCTGCGACACCCTGCCGGCCCGGCCACTGCCCGACGAGCCCGCGCCGCTGCTCGGGGACCAGGACCCTGCCGGCGCCATTCCCGTGGATCCCTCCGCTCCCTCGGTGAGTTTCTGGGACCAAATTCTTTGTGCGTCGCTTCCTTTCGCTGTTTGCCTGTCACTTCTTCCCGTCGTGTTTTTATTGCGTAGGAAGATTTGTAGGGTGGCAAGGCAAGGCCCCGTCCATCTGCCCGCTGTGTTCTGGTGCTTCTTGTTGCGAGCAGGTGAACGTGGGGTCCGTGCTCTTCCTTAGATTTGATGAGCACGGTCGGAGAAGGGAGGTTGCTCTTGGCTGGAGGTTGGTTCTTTGTGTTTTTATCAAGTTGCTTTTTGTTTCTGCTTTCTTCCTCCTCCTATGTCTAATTCCTCTCAGCATTTCGTATTCTCATTGGATGTGTTGCATTAGAAGCAAATGGAATATAGATTGTTTGCAGGGCAGGTGTTTTCCCGATAGCCCACGTGCATGAGCAGATTGAGGTTCTTTTGAAACCACACTTAGTGGCCCCGTCTATAACACCACTTCAAAGTTTGGCAATGATATACCTTCCAAATTAGCCATGTGCTGAGGTCGGATGAGTAGTCATTGTGATGACTGGTAGCTGTTAGAGCTGCGTATTCCTTATGCACTTGAGAGTATTTTATTTTAGTTAGTAGCACACATTTCCTTTGGGTATCATTGCTGGGATCGTTCTCAGGTAGTGAGAGGTTGTGTGTGCTGCTTTTCTTTCAAAGGAGGCTGACTGCAGATGTTGCTTTCTTCTGCATAATATTTGGGCAGGGTAAAAAAATATTTTAAGGGATACAGGGCAGATAAAAGTTTTCTGTGGTTAAATTTGAAAAGCCCAAAAGATGTAATGACTGTGTAGAAATTGTGTTTGTCATAGTGGTTACGAGACCCACAGTCGTGTTTTTTTGGATTTTATCTTGTTTAGTGTACAAAAAACTTATATTGAGGAGCTGTGGCCATAGGCTTGGCTGTGAGCTCCTATGTGAGTGTTGTGTGGACGTTTTACTCCCTCGATACCCTTCTTGTGTACCTACTACCATTGAGAAAATCTGAAATGTCGGGCTGTTAAAGCTTGCAAAGAAATACAACACTTCCTTCTGGTAACCGTACGTGGCCTGATGGTGATGGTTAAAGATGTCTTGGCCGGGCAGCTGGGGTTTGATTAGATGTTCTTGGAAATGATAAGGGTCAGAGGTCACCATGCAGGTTGTACAGGAGACAAGAGTCCTGTGGCCTGAGTGTGGAGGTCTGGTGAAACAGGAGGAACATGATTTGTTCTTTTCCTTGTTCAGTGTTCAGCTCTACCGTCGTGGAAAGTGATTTTCTTCTTCCCTGGTAAGTTTGCCCTAGCAGATCTTAGTTCAGCTGTGTGGGGAGCCCTGGGAGCTTCCTCCTGTGTGCTTGGAGGTCGTTTTGTTATTTCAACGAATGGTTTGGTTAGGTACATATGGCAAGCGCAATATGAAAGGAATTTTGGGTGGAGCCAACTCTGTATTCATCTCCTGCTAAATACCTGAACTCTGTGCCTAACCTTAGTGCCATCATCCTCAAGGGTCTGTGTTGATCCCTTCCTTTCTGCAGTTGTATACCTTATGTCTTCCTCATTTTAATAGCAGTGGTTTCTAAAGTGTTCCTGGAAGAAATTCTCGTGCTTGTTTCATACTCAGGTTGAGAAGAGAAATATTATCCATGGCAATGAGAAGTTGTGTGAGGAACTTTTCTTTAGATGGAGTCTCTTTGGACTGAGGAGAGACTTGTTCGTCAGAAGGTAATGGTGGAGACAAGGCATGCGTTTTGTTGATTGGCAGTGTTTATTCATGACCTTCTGAAAATTGTCTAAAGGTGTCTTCATGTTTTGTTATCCCATGATTCTGACTCAAAGGGCCAGTTTGTGTTTGCGGCATTTCGGTTTTCTGATTCATGTTGTTTTCCAGGAATCGTAATTCTTGGGCACAGATGGAAACCTTGCATTCAGAGTAGGAGAGTCACACACTGTCCAAAGAACGCATGTGCTGGGGAAAGATGATGTTACTTTTGAATGACTGGATCCGGAGTTGAGTAACTGATGTCTTCAGCCTTCATAAAATTTCATAATAGTTGGAAGTATTTTGAAGGGCAGAAAAGTTGCTGTGCCTGCATTCGTGTTGTGATCCTTGGGATCTGAGTAGTTGTGAGATCAACTTTTAAAAGTGTTTGTCTCCAAAATTTGCTTTCATGTTGTCTGATGACAGAGAGAACTCTGTCTATGCAGAGAGGGCCAGTGTAGGAGTTTACTGTGCTATGGTTTGAAATGGATAAAAGAAATGTGTGAAGTTCCATTTGTCCTGGTATTTAGATGAGGCCTTCACTTGTGGTTGTGAGGAGTTTCGTTTTTTCATGCTCCAAAGGGAATGACTGTGGCTCGGGTCTGTAGCTTGAGGTCTTGTGTACCTGGCACAAGACAGTTTCCTATGTTTGTAGCTACCAGAAGTGACAGAATAAGAAACAAGAATTTTTATACTGTGGTGGTTTCAGGAGCGTTGTCTAAATACCCAGACCAAGTTGGGTGTTTCTGAAGGCTTCGAATCCAGTTCGAGTAGGTGGAGAGATTGGCTTTGATCCAGGGAATTGGTGTGCCAAAGTGGTTTTGTTTGGAAAATAGTTAGATTTCATCTCTGGGGTCAAGGCCAGATTTTTTTCCATTGATCTCTCTGCAGGAAGTAAATGACAGTCATCCACAAACACTGAACCGTGTTACTGGGATAGAAGGATTTATAATTCTGATGTGAAACATCTTTATATGATTCTATGACAGACAAAGAAATGGCTTTGCAGTTTTTCATTGTAAGGTTCTCAAGTATGGTAACACAAAAGAGAAATTTCATTATTCATAGATAAATAATATTATTAATTCATAGAATGGAGCGCCAAGTATTACTTTAGGCCGATCTCTTTCCAAGCTAATTTGTGCCATGCAAGTGAAGCAAAATTCAAGATGCGGGATGGAGAGCTGAAAGGCTCCCAAGGTCATCCCTTTCTATAATATCATATAACCCTGGCTCTTGTACGTGTACCACGATTTTTTAAAAAGCAGTTAAGTTCCTTTCCTTATTGCTATGCAACAAATTCAAAGGTCTTAGGATTGAGTGGGACTAAAGGAGATGAACGGAATGTAACCAAAAGTGCATCTCACTTAATAACGATTCAGGAGTTGCATTAAATATCTGTTTCTGCGCTCGGGGTTTGCAGTCTAGGAAAGATCCTGGATCCCAAAGCCGGGCCCCCTTGAGCGCGGCCATCCGGCGGCTGCAGTGGCGCGGCGGCGCCTCCGGGTGTCGCTGTTGGCCGCCGCCGAGCGGCGCTGGAGCCGCCGCCGCCGCAGCGTCCTGCCCCCGCAGGCTGCTCGCTCGTCCGGCGCCGGCCACAGCGGCAGCGGCACCGCCAGCAGCAGCAGCAGCAGCGGCAGCGGCAGGAGCGGCGAGAGGCGGCGGCGAGAAGCGACCCGAGCGGGCTCGCTGCGCTGCCTTTGAGCGGTGCGTGCGGTGTGTGGCGAGAGCGGCTGGAAGGGAAGCAGGGCAGCGGCAGGAGGCAGGAGCGCGGCGAGCTGTGGCGGCAGAGAATGGCGGTGAGGCGGCGGCAGAGGCTCGGGCCGGGCGGCGGGCGAGCGCTGCTGGGCGCGCTGCTGCTGTGCGTGTGGTGGCGGGCGGCGGCCGAGCGGGTCCGCTACGCCATCTCCGAGGAGCTGGGCAGAGGCTCGCTCGTGGGGCCGCTGGCGCGGGACCTGGGGCTCAGCGCGGACGAGCTGCCGGCGCGCAAGCTGCGGCTGAGCGAGGAGAAGCAATACTTCACGGTGAATGAGGAGAACGGGAACCTGTACGTGAACGAGAGGCTGGACCGCGAGGAGATGTGCGGCGAGTCGGCGACCTGTTTTGTCAGCTTCGAGGTGCTGGTGCACAACCCGCTGAACGTTTTCCACGTCGAGGTGGCCATTGAGGACGTGAATGACAACTCCCCGACCTTCAGCAAGGCTATTCAAGACCTCGAGATCGGTGAATTAATCCCTCCCGGTGCTCGTTTTCCGCTAGAGATGGCCCGAGATGCAGACGCAGGAAGCAACTCACTGCTGACTTACCAACTCACCAGCAACCCGTCCTTCTCACTGTCCATGAAGGAAAAGCCGGGTGGAAAGAAGCAACCCGAATTAGTGCTGGAGAGAGTGTTAGACCGGGAGAAGCAGAGTTCCTTTGATTTGCTGTTGATGGCGGTGGACGGTGGAGACCCCCCGAGGTCTGGGACTGTCCAGATTCGGGTCAATGTGACAGACGCCAATGACAACCCACCCGTGTTCAGCAAAAGCCTCTACGAGGCGAGAGTGGCAGAGAATCTTCCAGTGGAGTCGCTGGTGCTGTGGGTAAGGGCGACGGATGCGGACGCCGGCTCTAACGGGCGAGTGTCCTACTCCTTTGGTAGCGTCCCGGACGCCATCAGGGCGTTGTTCGCTGTAGACAGAGAGACTGGAGAAATTAGGACAGCAGGTCCCCTCGATTTTGAAGAGAAGAAGAAATACATCTTCGGCCTGGAGGCAACAGATGGTGGAGGGCTCACCGATCACTGCGAAGTGCAGATCGACATCACGGACGAGAATGACAACGCTCCCGAGATTACGATTCTGTCGCTGTCGAGCCCAGTGCCCGAGGATGCCCCAACTGGCACTGTGGTGGCCGTGCTGAAAGTTCGGGACAGAGACTCCGGCGAGAACGGTCAGGTGTCGTGCGAGCTGTCGGGCGAGGCGCCGCTGTCGATCGTGGCGTCGCCGGGCGGCTCGTACAAGGTGGTGACGGCGAGCGCGCTGGACCGCGAGCAGGCGTCCGAGCACCGCGTGACGGTGGTGGCCCGGGACCGGGGCAGGCCGGCGCTGTGGGCCAATACGGAGCTGGTGCTGGAGGTGTCGGACGTGAACGACAACGCGCCGGTGTTCGAGGAGGCGGCGTACAGCGCGTACGTGTGGGAGAACAACGCGGAGGGCGCGCTGGTGCTGCGCGTGCAGGCGCGGGACGCGGACGCGGGCGCCAACGGGCGCGTGAGCTACTGGCTGGCGGGCGGCAGCGCGGGCGCGGCGGGCGCGGCGCCGCCGGTGTCGGTGGAGGCGCGGAGCGGCGCGCTGTACGCGCAGCGCTCCTTGGACTACGAGCAGTGCCGCGAGTTCGCGGTGGCGGTGCGGGCGCAGGACGGCGGCGCGCCGGCGCGCAGCTCCACGGCCACGGTGCGCGTCTTCGTGCTGGACCGCAACGACAACGCGCCGCGGGTGCTGTGGCCGGCGGCGGCTGCGGCGGGAGAGGCTCCGGCGGCGGCGGCGGCGTTCGAGGTGGTGCCGCGCTCGGCCGAGGCCGGCTACCTCGTGGCCAAGGTGGTGGCGGTGGACGCGGACGCGGGGCGCAACGCGTGGCTGTCGTACGAGCTAGTGCAGGCGTCGGAGCCGGCGCTGTTCCGCGTGGGGCTGCACAGCGGCGAGGTGCGCACGGCGCGCGCCGTGTCCGAGCGGGACGCGGCCAAGCAGCGGCTGGTGGCCGTGGTGAAGGACCACGGGCAGCCGGCGCTGTCGGCCACGGCCACGCTGCACGTGGTGCTGGCCGAGAGCTTGCAGGAGGCGCTGCCGGAGCTGAGCGAGCGGGCGGCGGGCGCCGAGGCGGCGGCGGCGGCCGAGCTGCAGTTCTACCTGGTGCTGGCGCTGGCGCTGCTGTCGGCGCTCTTGGTGCTGAGCGTGGCGCTGGCCGTGCTGGCGCGGCTGCGCCGGGCCGGGCCGCCCGCCGTGCTGCGCTGCCTGGGCGCGCAGCGCTTCTCGGTGGCCGGCGCCGCCTTCCCGGCCGACTTCTGCGAGGGCACCTTGCCCTACTCCTACAACCTGTGCGTGGCGGCGCCGGCCCGCGCCGTGCCCGAGGCCGCTTGGCCGCCGCCGCCGGTGCCCGTGCTGTCGGCGGAGGAGCTTCTGGGCGCCGATTCCTGCGACAAGCCGAGCCCCAACAGCAGCGCCGTTGTGGGAGATCCTCCCTCGGTCCTCGACGCACCGCCGGTCTGTAAAGCGTGAGCTTCTTCTCTTTTTGCGGCTTTCCGGAAGGTTATCATTTATTCTTGGTTTTCTCTGTGTCATGTCAATTTGGAGTACTGATTTGTATCTCCACTTAGCCGTGGAAATTTTTGATTTCTCCTTGGTAAGAGTTTCAGCTGAGTTGCTTTGAGTACAACTCCCTTTTGAGGTAGTAGCCGTGCTTTTCCCTGTTTCCCGGTGTCTTGTTCTTGTGAGTTTGACTTTCCTATATCCGTGATGGATAGAAATCAGCAAGGAACTATCCCATCTCCATGGAGAGTTGGATAGACTTGATTCCTCATTGATCAAAGGTTCAACTTCAGCAGAGAGTTTTGTCTTCAAGAATTGAGCTCTATGAATTAGGATTTGTTAGCAATATTGAATGTAGATTCGTATTGTGTGGAAGGAGAATGACTGATTCTGCATGAAGGAGTCGAGGAAAAAATAGAGAGCATTGATACTTGGTGTTGCAGCTTTTATCCTTCTAGACTGATTTTTTCAGTAAGGGTACGCTTGTAACTCGCTTTTAGCTTTACCCATAACCAGTCGTTGAACTTGGTTTCTTTCCTATTAGATTTAGAAATGAAACGAATGTGGAAAGTTCCGCTCTCCATACTTAGAGAACAAAGAGATTGCTGTCCATTTTGTGGGGGACTCGTCCCCCGTAGGCGGAGTAGAATATTTATGCTGACAGTTCGCTCTGCTTTGCCTTTACCATATTTATTATGTAATCGTGTTGAAAGATTTCTGTTTCAGAGTATTTTCAATCTACTTACATAGAGAGTTTGGGGAATTTAGAGGGGCTCGAGAATATCATAGACAGCAAATTTGTGCTATTCTGTTTACTAGGATGGAAAACTGAGTTACGAGGGGTCACATATCAGGGAGATTGGCCAAACGACGATTTAGGCACTTGAATCAAGCCCATTTGCTCAATGATGAGTGGTCAGCACAGTTTCGAGAGGGCAGCCGTACTTTAGTTCTACGATTCTATATTCTTTTCTTGGAAACCTGTCGTCCTAACGTCATTAAGAAATACTTATTTGAATACTTTATTAACGAGCTTCAATAGTTTACACATTGATTTAAAAAGGGAAACCTAGAATGACTTAACAAAATGTAAATCTGTACAAACTAAGGAAACACTAGGTAAATTTCAGGAAGGGATATCAAATATTTGAAGTCCTGAAAGTTTCCTTTGAGAGTTTAAGCTGCATCTTTTTTTTTGTACGTGTTATTCAATCGTGTAACAATTAGCTCCCTGACTTCAAGAAGTATGCAATTGCTCTCATCCCGCTTGTTTAAAGGAAACTGATAGCTCTGTTTTTTCGGAATGCGGTATCTTCCCGTTTTCTCGCTGAGAGTCTGTTGTTGAAGGTGGTTTTGAACAAAACCGATAAGACTGACAATAAGCTAGAGGGTAAAATACGAAAAATGTGTTTTAATTTACATACAATGGTAATAGTACGGGATTCGTTTGCCGTGTGGTTAAAGAACCACACCCACGGAATGCCTCCGCCTTTCTCCCGATCGTGATGCCCTGGAAAATCAAAGCAGAGATCGGCTGGAGAAACGCGGAGGCAGGAGATCCGCGCTGGGCGAAAAACGACTTCTCCGTGGCGAGTGTCCCCTGGATGTAGCAAGGCAGGGCGGGCAGCGCTCGGTGCTGCAGTGCCGGGAGGAGGCTGCGGGCGCCGCTGTTGACCGAGAGGAGCGAGAGGAAGCTCGGAGCGCTGCAGCCCCGCCCGCTGCGGACCCGCTCGATCGCTCGTTCCCTGTCGGACTCGGCGGCGGCCGGACTGCGAGAGTCCCCGCGGTGCGGATCCGTGCTACAACGAGAAGGAAGGACCGGCGGCAGAAGCCGGGAGAGCTGAGCCGGGGCCTGAGTTGAAGAAGGAGGCGGTTCGGCAGTCGGAGACGGGGAATAGCCGGCCGGGGCGCAGCGGAGCGGCGGAGATGTGCGCGGCGGGGAGGCGCTGGGGCCGGCGGGAGCGAGCTCTGCTCTGGGCCGTCCTGCTGGCGGCGTGGGAGGCGGCGTGGGGGCAGCTGCGCTACTCGGTGCCCGAGGAGATGCCCAAGGGCTCGTTCGTGGGCGACGTGGCCAAGGACATGAGGCTGCAGCTGTCGGCGCTCCGAGACCGCGGCGTCCACATCATAGACAGAGGTAGGACGAAGTATTTTGCTTTGCACGAGAAGACGGGACATTTAGTGACGGCAGAGAGGATCGACAGAGAGCAGCTTTGCCGGCACGTAGAGAAGTGCGTGCTGCGCTGTGAGCTGATAGTGGAAGGGGAAATGAAGGTTTACGAAATCCAAGTGGAAATCACGGACATTAACGACAACTCACCCATCTTCAAAGACATTGAACTGGAAGAGAAAATAAGCGAGATGACAGCCCCGGGATCGCGGTTTCCCCTACCAGACGCTCACGACCCGGACTCGGGCCGGAATTCCCTGCAGAGCTACGAGCTGAGCGGTGACGAGCACTTCTCGCTGGCTGTGCAGGCGGGCCCCGGCGGCGATCAGCGTCCCGAGCTGGTGCTGGCGAAGGCGCTGGACCGGGAGGAGGCGGCGTTTCACGAGCTGGTGCTGAGGGCGATGGACGGCGGCGATCCGGCACGGACGGGCACGGCTCGGATCCGCGTGACGGTGGTGGACGCGAATGACAACGCGCCCGTGTTCAGCCAGGCGGAGTACACGGTGCGTGTGCCCGAGGACGTGCCCGTGGGCTCCACCATCGTCACTGTTACTGCCAATGACGCCGATGATGGTGAGAATGGACAAGTGAAATACTCGTTGAAGAAACAGACTGATACGGCATTAGGCATTTTCGATCTGGATTCTGATTCCGGAGAGATTACCCTTCTACGAAGCCTCGACTTCGAGGAAAGCAATGCCTACGAGCTGGAGGTTCAGTCACGGGATGGCGGCGGTCTCTTTGACACGGCCAAAGTCGGGATCACTGTGACAGATGTCAACGATAACGCGCCCGAACTGACAATAACTTCTCAGCTGAAAGAGATCTCTGAGGACTCTCCTCCGGGGACTGTAGTCGCCCTGCTGCATGTGGAGGATCGTGACTCGGGGGTGAAAGGACAGGTGCGCTGCTCGCTGGAAGAGGATGTCCCTTTCCGGCTGCAGAGCTCCCACGGCAGCTACTACAGCGTGGTGACAGCGAGAGAGCTGGACCGAGAGCAGGTGTCGGAGTACAACGTGACGGTGCGGGCGGCCGACGGCGGGTCTCCGTCGCTGCAGAGCAGCGCGGTGCTGGCGCTGCGGGTGCTGGACGTGAACGACAACGCGCCGGTGTTCGCGGAGGAGCGCTACAGCGCGCGGCTGGCGGAGAACAACGCGGCGGGCGCGCTGGTGCTGACGGTGCTGGCGACGGACGCGGACTGGGGGCAGAACGCGCGCGTGCGCTACCGGCTGCGGGAGGGGCGGGTGCGGGGCGCGCCGCTGTCGTCGTACGTGTCGGTGCAGGCGGAGACGGGCGCGCTGTACGCGCTGCGCTCCTTGGACTACGAGCAGGTGCGCGAGCTGCGGCTGTGGGTGCTGGCGGAGGACGGCGGCGCGCCGGCGCTGAGCAGCAACGTGTCGGTGCTGCTGCAGATCGTGGACGAGAACGACAACGCGCCGCAGGTGCTGTACCCGCCGGCGGCGGCTGCGGCGGGCTCGGGCTCGGTCTCGGGCGGCGCGTGGTGGTCGGGCGTGGAGCTGGCGCCGCGCTGGTCGGAGGCCGGCGCGCTGGTGGCCAAGGTGGTGGCGGTGGACGCGGACGCGGGTCAGAACGCGTGGCTGTCGTACGAGCTGGCCAAGGCGACGGAGCCGGGGCTGTTCCGCGTGGGGCTGCACAGCGGCGAGGTGCGCACGGCGCGCTCGCCGCTGGCCCGCGACGCGGCGCGCCAGAGCCTGGTGGTGGTGGTGAAGGACCACGGGCGGCCGGCGCTGTCGGCCACGGCCACGCTGAGCGTGGTGCTGGCCGAGAGCGTGGCCGAGCTGCTGGCCGAGCTGGGCAGCGCGGCCGCCGAGGCGGCGGCGCCGGCCGAGCCGGCCGGGAGCCTGACGCGCTGGCTCGTGCTGGCCGTGGCCGCCGTCTCGTGCCTCTTCCTCGCCTTCCTGCTGCTGCTGCTGGCGCTGCGCCTGCGCCGCTGGCGCCGCCAGCAGCTGCTGCCGCCCGCCAGCGGCGCCTTGCGCGGCGTGCCCGTCTCGCACTTCGTGGGCATCGACGGCGTGCGCGCCTTCCTGCAGTCCTACTCGCACGACGTGTCGCTCACGGCCGACTCGCGCAAGAGCCACCTGCGCTTCTCGGCCAGCGGCAGCTGCTGCGACACCCTCCCGGCCCGGCCACTGCCCGACGAGCCCGCGCCGCTGCTCGGGGACCAGGACCCTGCCGGCGCCCTTCCCGTGGATCCCTCCGCTCCCTCGGTGAGTTTCCAAATTCTTTTTGCGACGCTTCCATTGACTTCTTCCCTGTCATTTCTTCCCGTCGTCTTCGTATAGCGTAGGAAGATATGCTAAGAGGCGAGGTAAGGCCCCGTTCATCTGCCTTGGTAAGGACACGTGAACTTAGGGTCCGTGTTCTGGCTTATATTTGATGAGCACGGTCGGAGAAGGGAGGTTGCTCTTGGCTGGAGGTTGTTTCTTTGTGTTTCTATGAAGTTGAATTTCCTTGCTCACTTTGCTCCCTGGGAAGTGTAATTCTTCTCATCTTTCCGTATTCTCAATGGATGTGTTGCATTATATCTACGTGGAATTTGCATTTTTTGCACGATCATGTGTCTCCCCGACAGCACATGTGCATGAGCACATTGAAGTCCTTTTGAAATCACACTTAGCGGCTCAGTGTGTAAGATCGCTTTAAGTTTTTGGAATGCTGTACTTTCCAGGTTAGCTATGTGCTGTGGTTGGATGAGCAGTTCTTGTTATGCCAAGGCCTTTATGAGAGATGCGTATAGTTTATGGTCTTGAGAGTGTTTTATTTTAGTTACTAGCGCACATTTCCTTTGGGTATCAGTGATCGTACTCAGACTGTGAGCGGTTGTGTTTGCCGCTCTTCTTTCACTGGAGACTGACTGCAGATGGAGTTTTCTTGTTGCATAATGTTTGGGCTGGGTGAAATAATCTCTTTTCGAAGATACAGGGTGGATAAATTTTTTTTCTGCTTTGTTTTGGTTTTTGTTGTTGTTGTTTTTAAATTCTAGAAGGTGTTAAGATGGTGTAGAAATTCAGTTTATCGTAGTTGTTTCAGGAGACCCAGAGTTGTTTCCCTGCATTTTTCCTTTTTTACCGTACAAAGAAATTTCATTGAGGACCTGTGGGCGTGGCCATTGGTGTGAGCTCCTGTGTGAGTCTTGTGTGGGGTTTTTACTCCCTAGATACCCTTCTCTTGTGCCTACTACTGTTGAGATCATCTAAAATGTCAGGATATTGAACCTTGCAGAGAAATCCAACTCCCCTTCCTGGGGAATGTACATGGGCTGATGGTAGTGGATGTTAGAGACGTTTTAAAATGTTTTATGTGGGGTTTGATTACAGGTTCTTGTAGATTCTGAGGGTCAGAGAATACGGTGGAATTGAGCAGGGCTGGAGACAAGAGTCCTGTGGGCTGAGTGTGGAGGTCTGGTGAAACAGGAGAGACACTGTTTGCTCTTTTCCTTGTTCAGTGTTCAGCCCTCTTCTGTGCAATGTGATTTTCTTCTGCCATGATAACTTTGTCCCAATAGATCTTAGTTCAGCTGTGTGGGGAGCCCTGGGATCTTCCTCCTGTGTGTTTGCAGGTTGTCCTGGTGTTTTAATGAATGGTTTAGTTAGGTTCTTATGGCCTGTGGATAAGGGAATATTGGGTGGAGCCAACTCTGTATTCATCGCCTGCTAAGTACCTGAACTCTGTGCCTAACCTTAGTGCCATCATCATCATCAAGAGTCTGTGCTGATCCCCTTCCTTTCTGCAGATGTAAACCTCTTGCCTCTCTCCTGTTCATAGCAGTGGGTTTTTAAGCATTACTGGAAGAGATTCTCAAGCTTGTCACATACTCAGTTTGAGAAGTGAAATATTTTCTAGGGTAATGGGAAGCTGTGTGAGGAACTTTTCTTCTGGTGGCCTCTCCACCAAAGAAAGGGATTGAGGAGAGACTTGTTTGTGAGAAGGGAATGTTGGAGACAAGGCTTCTGGGGTTTTTTTTATTGATACCTGTCTTTAGTCATAACCTTCTGAAAATTGTCTAAAAGTGTCTTCATGTTTTGATATCCAATCATTTGGAATTAAAGAGCCAGTTTGTGTGTTCAGCATTTCGGTTTTCTGATTCATGATGTTTTCTGTGAATATTTTGGGTTCAGATGGAAACTTTGCATTGAGTAGGAGAGTGACACGCTGTCTATAGAATCCTTGTGCTGGAGAAAGATAATGCTAATTTTGGGTGATGCTTCGATGACAGGATCACAAATTGAGTTACTGATGTCTTTAGCCTTTACTGCATTTCAGAATAGTTGAAATTATTGTGATGAGGAGAAAAATTACTGTGTACGCATTAGTTTTGTTTTGCACGGGATCTGAGAAGTTGTGAGAGCAACTTTTAATCGTGTCTGTCTCCAGAATTTGCTTTTGTTTTGCCTGATAGCAGAGAGAAATCTTTCCAGCAACAGGGACAGTTTAAGATTTTCCTGTGGCAGAGTTCAAAATGCTCAAAAGAAATGTATAAAGTTCCAATTGTCCTGGTGGTTAGATGATGCCCTCGCCTGTGTTTCCAAGGAATTTCCTTTTTACATCGTCCAAGGGAATGACTGTGGCTGGGGTGTGTGGTTTGATGTCCTGGGTACTCGGTGCAAGACAGTTTCCTATGTTGTGTAGCTACTACAAGTGACAAAATAAGAAACATTAATTTCTACATTGTGGTGGTTTCAGGAGCGTTGTCTAAATACCCAGACCAAGTTGGGTGTGTCTGAAGACTTTGAATGCAGTTCGAGTAGGTGGAGTGACTGCCTTTGATCCAGGAAATTGGTGTGCCAAAGGGGGTTTGTTTGGAAAATAGTTAGATTTCTTCTCTGGGGCCAAGGCCTGTGCCAGTTTTTTTCAGTGATCTCTTTGCAGGAAGTAAATGACATTCATCCAGAAACACTGAACCGTGTTACTGGGATAGAAAGATTTATAATTCTGATGTGAAACATCTTTATTTGATTCTATGACAGACAAAGAAATGGCTTTGCAGTTTTTCATTGTAAGGTTCTCAAGTATGTGAACACAAAAGAGGAATTTCATTATTCATAGATAAATAATATTATTAATTCATAGCATAGAGCTCTAAACATTGCTTTAGGCCGATCTCTTTCCAGGCTAATTTGTGCCATGTAAGGGAAGCAGAATTCAGGATGTGTGACGGAGAGTTGAAAGGCTCCAAAAGTCATCTCTTTCTAAAATATTATAGTGCACTTGCCCTTAGAGTTGTACCACGGTTTTCTTAAATAACAGTTGTGTTCCTTTCCTTATTGCTAGGCAACACATTCAAAAGTCTTAGGATTGAGTGGGACTAAAGGAGATGAACGGAATGAACCCAAAAGTGCATCTCACTTAATAACGATTCTGGAGTCGCATTAAATATCTCCTTCTGCTCTTGTTGATTGCAATGGAGGAGCCCCCGGATCCGGAGCAGGCGCTGAGCCCCGCCCAAAGCCGGGCCCCCTTGAGCGCGGCCATCCGGCGGCTGCAGTGGCGCGGCAGCGCCTCCGGGTGTCGCTGTTGGCCGCCGCCGAGCGGCGCTGGAGCCGCCGCCGCCGCAGCGTCCTGCCCCCGCAGGCTGCTCGCTCGCCCGGCGCCGGCCACAGCGGCAGCGGCACCGCCAGCAGCAGCGGCAGGAGCGGCGAGAGGCGGCGGCGAGAAGCGACCCGAGCGGGCTCGCTGCGCTGCCTTTGAGCGGTGCGTGCGGTGTGTGGCGAGAGCGGCTGGAAGGGAGGCAGGGCAGCGGCAGGAGGCAGGAGCGCGGCGAGCTGTGGCGGCAGAGAATGGCGGTGAGGCGGCGGCAGAGGCTCGGGCCGGGCGGCGGGCGAGCGCTGCTGGGCGCGCTGCTGCTGTGCGTGTGGTGGCGGGCGGCGGCCGAGCGGGTCCGCTACGCCATCGCCGAGGAGCTGGGCAGAGGCTCGCTCGTGGGGCCGCTGGCGCGGGACCTGGGGCTCAGCGCGGACGAGCTGCCGGCGCGCAAGCTGCAGGTGGCGTCTGCCGGCAAGAAGCAGCTGAAATACTTCACGGTGAATGAGGAGAACGGGAACCTGTACGTGAACGAGAGGCTGGACCGGGAGGAGATGTGCGGCTCATCTGCGACGTGTTCCGTCAGCTTCGAGGTGCTGGTGCACAACCCGCTGAACGTTTTCCACGTCGAAGTGGCCATCGAGGATGTGAACGACAACTCCCCTGTCTTCAGTAAAGCTGCTCTGGACCTCGAGATTGGTGAATGGGCGCTTCCCGGTGCTCGTTTTCCGCTAGAGATCGCCCGGGACTCGGACGTGGGTAGGAATTCGCTGCTCACTTACCAGCTCAGCAGCGACCCGTCATTTTCACTGTCAATGAAAGAAAAGCCGGGCGGAAAGAAGCAGCCGGAATTAGTGCTAGAGAGAGCGTTGGACAGAGAGAAGAAGAGTTCTATTGATCTGGTACTGACAGCAGTGGACAGCGGGGAGCCGGCGAGGTCTGGGACTGTCCAGATTCGCATCAATGTGACGGATTTAAATGATAACCCTCCCGTGTTTAGTAAAACCGTATATGAGGCGAAAGTGGTGGAGAATCTGCCTGCAGAGTCTCTCGTGCTGCAGGTGCAGGCGACAGATGCGGACGTGGGCACCAACGGGCGTGTTTCCTACTCATTCGGCAACGTCCCGGACGAAGTCCTCTCGCTGTTCTCAATCGACAGCGAGAGCGGCGAGATAAGGACGGCAGGTCCCCTCGATTTCGAGGAGGAAAAGAAATACAGTTTTGGCCTGCAGGCAACAGACGGCGGCGGGCTCACCGATCACTGCGAAGTGCAGATAGATATCACGGACGAGAACGACAACGCTCCCGAAATCACGATTCTATCCCTGTCGAGTCCCGTGCCCGAGGACGCACCGGTGGGCACCGTGGTAGCCGTGCTGAACATTCAGGATCCGGACTCTGGCGAGAACGGTCAGGTGTCTTGCGAGCTGTCGGGCGAGGCGCCGCTGTCGATCGTGGCGTCGCCGGGCGGCTCGTACAAGGTGGTGACGGCGAGCGCGCTGGACCGCGAGCAGGCGTCCGAGCACCGCGTGACGGTGGTGGCCCGGGACCGGGGCAGGCCGGCGCTGTGGGCCAGTACGGAGCTGGTGCTGGAGGTGTCGGACGTGAACGACAACGCGCCGGTCTTCGAGGAGGCGGCGTACAGCGCGTACGTGTGGGAGAACAACGCGGCGGGCGCGCTGGTGCTGCGCGTGCAGGCGCGGGACGCGGACGCGGGCGCCAACGGGCGCGTGAGCTACTGGCTGGCGGGCGGCAGCGCGGGCGCGGCGGGCGCGGCGCCGCCGGTGTCGGTGGAGGCGCGGAGCGGCGCGCTGTACGCGCAGCGCTCCTTGGACTACGAGCAGTGCCGCGAGTTCGCGGTGGCGGTGCGGGCGCAGGACGGCGGCGCGCCGGCGCGCAGCTCCACGGCCACGGTGCGCGTCTTCGTGCTGGACCGCAACGACAACGCGCCGCGGGTGCTGTGGCCGGCGGCGGCGGCGGCTGCGGCGGGAGAGGCTCCGGCGGCGGCGTTCGAGGTGGTGCCGCGCTCGGCCGAGGCCGGCTACCTGGTGGCCAAGGTGGTGGCGGTGGACGCGGACGCGGGGCGCAACGCGTGGCTGTCGTACGAGCTGGTGCAGGCGTCGGAGCCGGCGCTGTTCCGCGTGGGGCTGCACAGCGGCGAGGTGCGCACGGCGCGCGCCGTGTCCGAGCGGGACGCGGCCAAGCAGCGGCTGGTGGCCGTGGTGAAGGACCACGGGCAGCCGGCGCTGTCGGCCACGGCCACGCTGCACGTGGTGCTGGCCGAGAGCTTGCAGGAGGCGCTGCCGGAGCTGAGCGAGCAGGCGGCGGGCGCCGAGGCGGCGGCGGCCGAGCTGCAGTTCTACCTGGTGCTGGCGCTGGCGCTGCTGTCGGCGCTCTTGGTGCTGAGCGTGGCGCTGGCCGTACTGGCGCGGCTGCGCCGGGCCGGGCCGCCCGCCGTGCTGCGCTGCCTGGGCGCGCAGCGCTTCTCGGTGGCCGGCGCCGCCTTCCCGGCCGACTTCTGCGAGGGCACCTTGCCCTATTCCTACAACCTGTGCGTGACGGCGCCGGCCCGCGCCGTGCCCGAGGCCGCTTGGCCGCCGCCGCCGGTGCCCGTGCTGTCGGCGGAGGAGCTTCTGGGCGCCGATTCCTGCGACAAGCCCAGCCCCAACAGCAGCGCCGTTGTGGGAGATCCTTCCTCGGTCCTTGACGCACCGCAGGTCTGTAAAGCGTGAAAACTTTCTCTTTTTGTGATTTTACGGGAGGTTGTCCCTTTTGCCTTGGTTTTCTCTGAGAAATAATTTTCCGATGTCCACATCTGTGTCTCTGTGTAGCAGCATAAATTTTTATCTTCTTCTTGATAACCAATTCAGCTGAGATGCTTTGAGTATAACTCCCCTCTGTTATAGTAGCAGTGCTTTTCCATGTCTCATGGTATCTTCTGTTTGTGAGTTTGACTTTCCTGTATCCGTGATGGATTCAAATGAGGAAGAGTCTATCCCACCTCCATTGAGCGCCTCATTGACTTGATCCCTCATTAGTCAAAATTTCAGTTCCAGCAGAGAAGTTTTTTCTTCAACAGCCGAGCTCAATAAATTAGAATGCGTTAGCAATATTGAATGTAGATTCGTATTCGGTGGAAGGTGCAGGGCTGATTCTGCATGACGGAGTCGAGGAAACAAAAAAAGAGAGCACTGATACTTTGTGTTGCTGCTTTTATCTTTCCAGACTGATTTATTCAGGAAGGGTGTGCTTGGAATTCGTGTACAGCTTTACACAAACCCGTTCGTTAAACTTTGTTTTGTCCCTATTAGATTGAGAAAGGAAAAGAATGTGGAATGTCCCGTTCTCCATACTTAGTGAACAAAGAGATTGTTGTCCATTTTGTGGGGGAATACATTAGTGGGACTAGATGGCTTCATTTGCGCTTCCTAGCTGGCAGTTCCCTCTGTCTTCCTCTTCATGATCTTTGTGTGGTACAGTGGTGAGAATGTTGAATGATTTCTGTTTCAGAAAATGTTTTTCTATCCTCTTTACATAGAGAGTTCGGGGGATTTAGGAGGGCTCAGGTATATCGAGAAGAGCAAATGTTTGCAATTCTGTTTAGTAGGATGGACAACTGAGATACGAAGGGGTCGCACATCAGGGAGATTGGCCAGACAACGATTTAGGCACTTGAATCAAGCCCATTTGCACATTCATTGGTGGTCAGCACAGTTTAGAGAGGACAGCTGTACTTGAGTTCTACCTTTCTATAATTCTTTTCTTGAAAAAGTATCGTACCAACGCGATTAATAAAGACTTAGATGAAATGTTTACTAACGAGTTTCAGTGCTTTATACGTTGATTTCAGAAAAAAGGAAATCTAGAATGACTTGATTAAATGTCTATATGAACTAAGGAAACACTAGTTTTATGTTGAGGGGATATAAAATATTTATATTCCTTTGAGAGTTTAAGCTGCTTCTGGATTTGTACGTGTAATTCAACCCTGTAACCAATCGCTCCCTGACATCAAGAAATATGCAATTGCTCTCGTCCCGCTTGTTTTAAGGAAGCTGATAGCTCTGTTTTTTCGGAATGCGGTATCTTCCCGTTTTCTCGCTGAGAGTCTGTTGTTGAAGGTGGTTTTGAACAAAAAGGAGAAGACGAACAATAAGCTAGAGGGTAAAATACGAAAAATGTGTTTTAATTTACATACAATGGCAATAGAAAGTGAATCGTTTGCCTTGTGGCTAAAAACCTCGCCCACGGAATGCCTCCGCCTTTCTCCCGATCGCGATGCCCTGGAGGACAAAAGCAGAGATCGGCTGGAGAAACGCGGAGGCAGGAGATCCGCGCTGGGCGAAAAACGACTTCTGGGTGGCGACTTTGCCCTGGATGTAGCAAGGCAGGGCGGGCAGTGCTCGGTGCTGCAGTGCCGGGAGGAGGCTGCGGGCGCCGCTGTTGACCGAGAGGAGCGAGAGGAAGCTCGGAGCGCTGCAGCCCCGCCCGCTGCGGACACCATCAAGAGATCGCTGCATTCCTGAGTCGGCAGCCCGGCGGTCTGCGATCGTCCTCACAGTGCAGACCCATGCAACGGGGAGACAAAAGAAGCTACGACAGTGGCCGGTGAGCGGAGAGTCCGCTAAAAAACCTCAGCAAGCGAGGGTACCTGAGCAGCAGGCGGCGGCGGGGAGCTGCCAGGGCGGAGATGTGCACGGCGGGGAGGCGCTGGGGCCGGCGGCAGCGAGCTCTGCTCTGGGCCGTCCTGCTGGCAGCTTGGGAAGCGACGTGGGGGCAGCTGCGCTACTCGGTGCCCGAGGAGATGCCCAAGGGCTCGTTCGTGGGCGACGTGGCCAAGGACCTGGGGCTGCAGCTGCCGGCAATAAGTGAACGTGGTGTCCGCATTATAGAAAGAGGCAGGACGCAGTATTTCGCTCTGCACGGGAAGACGGGACATTTAGTGACGGCGGAGAGGATCGACAGAGAGCAGCTGTGCGAGAGTGTGCAGCAATGCGTGCTGCGCTGTGAGCTGATAGTGGAGGGCGAAATGAAGTTTTATGAAATCCAAGTGGAAATCACGGACATTAACGATAATGCGCCTAGATTCCGAGAGACAGAAATAGAGCTCAGAATGAGCGAGACGACAGCGCCGGGATCGCACTTTACCCCTGCTGAGGCTCACGATCCGGACTCGGGCCAGAATTCCCTGCAGAGCTACGAGCTGAGCGGTGACGAGCACTTCTCGCTGGCCGTGCAGGCGGGCCCCGGCGGCGATCAGCGTCCCGAGCTGGTGCTGGCCAAGGCGCTGGACCGGGAGGAGGCGGCGTTTCACGAGCTGGTGCTGAGGGCGATGGACGGCGGCGATCCGGCACGGACGGGCACGGCTCGGATCCGAGTGACGGTGCTGGATGCGAACGACAACGCGCCCGTGTTCAGCCAGGCGGAGTACACGGTGCGTGTGCCCGAGGACGTGCCCGTGGGCTCAACTCTCCTCACCGTCACGGCTACGGACAGTGATGAAGGGCTGAACGGGCACGTGAAATACTCGTTTAAGAAAATCACAGAGAAAGCATCGAAGATATTCCATCTGAACTCTGAGACTGGGGCGATCACTCTGTTGCAGAGCCTGGACTTCGAGAAGGGAGACTGCTACGAACTGGAGGTGCAGGCACAGGATGGGGGAGCCCTTTCCGACACGGCGAAACTCAGAATAACGGTAACAGACGTCAACGACAACGCACCTGAACTCACAGTATCGTCAGCCCTGACTGAGATCTCTGAGGACGCCCCTTCCGGAACGGTGGTGGCCCTCCTACACGTGCAGGACCGAGACTCGGGGGCCAACGGCGAGGTGCGCTGCTCCCTAGACGGGGATGTCCCGTTCCGGCTGCAGAGCTCCCACGGAAACTACTACAGCGTGGTGACAGCGAGAGAGCTGGACCGAGAGCAGGTGTCGGAGTACAACGTGACGGTGCGGGCGGCCGACGGCGGGTCTCCGTCGCTGCAGAGCAGCGCGGTGCTGGCGCTGCGGGTGCTGGACGTGAACGACAACGCGCCGGTGTTCGCGGAGGAGCGCTACAGCGCGCGGCTGGCGGAGAACAACGCGGCGGGCGCGCTGGTGCTGACGGTGCTGGCGACGGACGCGGACTGGGGGCAGAACGCGCGCGTGCGCTACCGGCTGTGGGAGGGGCGGGTGCGGGGCGCGCCGCTGTCGTCGTACGTGTCGGTGCAGGCGGAGACGGGCGCGCTGTACGCGCTGCGCTCCTTGGACTACGAGCAGGTGCGCGAGCTGCGGCTGTGGGTGCTGGCGGAGGACGGCGGCGCGCCGGCGCTGAGCAGCAACGTGTCGGTGCTGCTGCAGATCGTGGACGAGAACGACAACGCGCCGCAGGTGCTGTACCCGCCGGCGGCTGCGGCGGGCTCGGGCTCGGTCTCGGGCGGCGCGTGGTGGTCGGGCGTGGAGCTGGCGCCGCGCTGGTCGGAGGCCGGCGCGCTGGTGGCCAAGGTGGTGGCGGTGGACGCGGACGCGGGTCAGAACGCGTGGCTGTCGTACGAGCTGGCCAAGGCGACGGAGCCGGGGCTGTTCCGCGTGGGGCTGCACAGCGGCGAGGTGCGCACGGCGCGCTCGCCGCTGGCCCGCGACGCGGCGCGCCAGAGCCTGGTGGTGGTGGTGAAGGACCACGGGCGGCCGGCGCTGTCGGCCACGGCCACGCTGAGCGTGGTGCTGGCCGAGAGCGTGGCCGAGCTGCTGGCCGAGCTGGGCAGCGCGGCCGCCGAGGCGGCGGCGCCGGCCGAGCCGGCCGGGAGCCTGACGCGCTGGCTCGTGCTGGCCGTGGCCGCCGTCTCGTGCCTCTTCCTCGCCTTCCTGCTGCTGCTGCTGGCGCTGCGCCTGCGCCGCTGGCGCCGCCAGCAGCTGCTGCCGCCCGCCAGCGGCGCCTTGCGCGGCGTGCCCGTCTCGCACTTCGTGGGCATCGACGGCGTGCGCGCCTTCCTGCAGTCCTACTCGCACGACGTGTCGCTCACGGCCGACTCGCGCAAGAGCCAGCTGCGCTTCTCGGCCAGCGGCAGCTGCTGCGACACCCTGCCGGCCCGGCCACTGCCCGACGAGCCCGCGCCGCTGCTCGGGGACCAGGACCCTGCCGGCGCCATTCCCGTGGATCCCTCCACTCCCTCGGTGAGTTTCTGGGACCAAATTCTTTGTGCGGCGCTTCCCTTCTTTGATGTCCTCTCATTTCTTCCCTTCGTCTTTGTATTGCGTAGTAAGATTTGTAGAGTGGCAAGGCAAGGCCCCGTTCATCTGCCCGCTGTGTTCTGGTGCTTCTTGTTGCGGTCAGGTGGACGTGGAGTCCCTCTTCAGCGTTCAGTTTGGTGAGTGAAGAGAAGGGAGGTTGCTCTTGGCTGGAGGTTGGTTCTTTGTGGTTTTATCAAGTTGTTTTTCGTTTCTCCTTTTTTACCCATGCGAAGTGCAATTCCTGTCTGCCTTACTTATTCTCCATGGATGTGTCTCATGATGTACAAGTGGAAATTACCTTGTTTGCAGGGTCAGGTGCAATGAGCTCATGTGCATGAGCAGATTGAAATTCCCTTGAAACCACACTTAGCTGCCCCGTGAGATCACTTTCAAGTTTGAGAATCATGCACCTTCCAAGTCAGCCATGTGCCGAAGCAGGATGAGCAGTTACTGTGATGTCTGGGTCCGTGTTAGAGATGTGTATCGCTTATGCTCTAGAGACTATTTTATTTTAGTGAGTAGCGCACATTTCCTTTGGGTATCAGTGATCGCTGTCACGTAGTGAGAGGTTGTGTTCACCACTTTTCATTCACTGGGCACTGATTGCAGCTGGAGCTTTCCTATTGCATAGCGTTTGGACAAGGTGAAAGTTTTTTTCGTTTTCTTTTTTTTTTTTAATTCTAGAAGGTGTGGAGATGGTGTAGGAATTTAGTCTATCCTAGTTTTGACATGACACTTGCAGTTGTGGTTCCTCATATTTTTCTTTTTTACTCCAGCAAGAAATTACACTGAGGATCTCTGTGCGTGGCCATCGGTGTGAGTTCCTGTGTGAGGGTTGTGTGGGCATTTTACTCCCTAGATACCCTTCTCTTGTACCTGCTATTTCAGGAGAATCTGAAATGTCAGGATATTGAACCTTGCAGAGAAATCCAACTCCCCTTCCTGGGCAATGTACATGGGCTGATGGTAGTGGATGTTAGAGACGTTTTAAGTTGTTTTATGTGGGGTTTGATTACATATTCTTGTAGATTATGAGGGTCAGAGAATACGGTGGAATTGAGCAGGGCTGGAGACAAGAGTCCTGTGGCCTGAGTGTGGAGGTCTGGTGAAACAGGAGAGACACTGTTTGCTCTTTTCCTTGTTCAGTGTTCAGCCCTTCTTCTGTGCAATGTGATTTTCTTCTGCCATGATAACTTTGTCCCAACAGATCTTAGTTCAGCTGTGTGGGGAGCCCTGGGATCTTCCTCCTGTGTGTTTGCAAGTTCTCGTGGTATTTTAATGAATGGTTTAGTTAGGTTCTTATGGCCTGTGGATAAGGGAATATTGGGTGGAGCCAACTCTGTATTCATTGCCTGCTAAGTACCTGAACTCTGTGCCTAACCTTAGTGCCATCATCATCATCAAGAGCCTGTGCTGATCCCCTTCCTTTCTGCAGATGTAAACCTCTTGCCTCTCTCCTGTTCATGGCAGTGGGGTTTTAAGTGTTCCTGGAAGAAATTCTCAAGCTTGTCACATAAACAGGTTGAGAAGTGAAATATTATCCCCAGCAATGGGAAGCTGTGTGAGGAACTTTTCTTTTGGTGGCCTCTCCACCAAAGAAAGGGATTGAGGAGAGACTTGTTTGTGAGAAGGGAATGTTGGAGACAAGGCCTGTACTTTTATGACACCTGGCTTTATTCATGTCCTTCTGACAATTGTCTAAAGGTGTCTTCATTTTTTGATATCCCATCATTTGGAGTCCAAGAGCCAGTTCGTGTGTTCAGCATTTTGGTTTTCTGATTCATGGTATTTTCTGTGACTGGTAATTCTTGGGCACAGGTGCAAACCTTGCATTGAGTAGGAGAATGCCACGTTCTCCTAAGAACCCATGTGGTGGAGAAAGATGATGTTACCTTTGAGTGATTCTTTGGTGACTGGATCATAAATTGAGCTGCTGAGGTCTTTAGCCTTTACAACATTTCAAAATAGTTGAAATGATTGTGATGAGCAGTAAAATCGCTGAGCATATATGTGTGCTGTGATCCTTGGGATCTGAGAAGTTGGGAGAGCAACTTTTAATGATGTCTGTCTCCAAAATTTTCTTTCGTGTTGTGTGATGACAGAGAGAACTTTGTCTATGCAGAGACAGGGCCAGTGTAGGAGTTTACTGTGCTATGGTTTGAAATGGATAAAAGAGATGTATAAAGTTCCATTTGTCCTGGCATTTACATGAGGCCTTCACCTGTGTTTCCAAGTTTGTTTTTTTTTCTCATGGTCCAATGAACTGAATGTGGCTGGGGTCTGTGGTTTGAGGTTCTCTGTGACCCCCCTGTGTAGTCAGTACAAGACAGTTTTATTTGTTGCCTGTGTACTACAGCTGACTGATTAGGAATACAAATGTGTATCTTGTGGTGGTTTCCAGGATTGTTGTCTAAATCCCGAAACGAGTCGGGTGTGTCTGAAGACTTGGAGTGATTACAAGTAGGTGGAAAGGCTGGCTTTAATACAGGGAATTAGATGTTCAAAAGAGGTTTTCTGAAACGTGGTTAGATTTTACGCCTGGTGTGCAGGCCTGAGCCTTTTTTTTCCTTGTGATCCTAGTTACCCTTTGCTGAAATTAAATGAAAGTCATCCAGCAATAATCAACTGCATTGCTGGGCTGGAGTGGTTTATAATTCCAATCTGATACATTTTACTTGGTTCTATGGAAGATATCAAAATGACTTTGAATTTTTCCGTTGTGAGGTTCTGCAGTATGGAGAGACAAAATAAGGAACTTAGATGAATTAGAGAAAAATAGTGTTATTCTATCTTAGCATAGAGCTCTACATTTTTCTTTAGGCTACTCCTTTTTTTCAGGTCAATCTATCCCACGTAAGGAAAGTAGAATTCAAGGTAGATGACGGAGAGCTGCAAGGCTCCAGAAATCATCTCTTTCCATAAAATAGTTTATTGGTCTTAGATAACGGTTTTAGTAAAAGCGGCTGAGATCATTTTGGTATTGCTCTGCCGCGAATACTTAATTATAACGATTCAATGTGATGAAGGAGATGTGACCTAAAAGAACCCGACAGAGCACCTCAGTTAAAAACTCCTTTTGCAGGAACATCGAGTCACTGCGTCTGCGCTCGGGGTTTGCAATAGCGGAGAGCCCCCGGATGCGGAGCAGGCGCTGAGCCCCGCCCAAAGCCGGGCCCCCTTGAGCGCGGCCATCCGGCGGCTGCAGTGGCGCGGCGGCGCCTCCGGGTGTCGCTGTTGTCCGCCGCCGAGCGGCGCTGGAGCCGCCGCCGCCGCAGCGTCCTGCCCCCGCAGGCTGCTCGCTCGCCCGGCGCCGGCCACAGCGGCAGCGGCACCGCCAGCAGCAGCAGCAGCGGCAGCGGCAGGAGCGGCGAGAGGCGGCGGCGAGAAGCGACCCGAGCGGGCTCGCTGCGCTGCCTTTGAGCGGTGCGTGCGGTGTGTGGCGAGAGCGGCTGGAAGGGAGGCAGGGCAGCGGCAGGAGGCAGGAGCGCGGCGAGCTGTGGCGGCAGAGAATGGCGGTGAGGCGGCGGCAGAGGCTCGGGCCGGGCGGCGGGCGAGCGCTGCTGGGCGCGCTGCTGCTGTGCGTGTGGTGGCGGGCGGCGGCCGAGCGGGTCCGCTACGCCATCGCCGAGGAGCTGGGCAGAGGCTCGCTCGTGGGGCCGCTGGCGCGGGACCTGGGGCTCAGCGCGGACGAGCTGCCGGCGCGCAAGCTGCGGCTGAGCGAGGAGAAGCAATACTTCACGGTGAATGAGGAGAACGGGAACCTGTACGTGAACGAGAGGCTGGACCGGGAGGGGATGTGCGGCGAGTCGGCGACCTGCTCCGTCAGCTTCGAGGCGCTGGTGCACAACCCGCTGAACGTTTTCCGCGTCGAAGTGTCCATCGAAGACGTGAATGACAACTCCCCGGCCTTCAGCAAAGATGTTCTGCGCCTCGAGATTGGTGAGTGGACGCTTCCTGGTACTCGATTTCCCCTAGAGGTGGCACGCGATGCTGACCTAGGTAGGAATTCGCTGCTGACTTACAAACTCACAAGCAACCCGTCCTTCTCACTGTCCATGAAAGAAAAGCCAGGTGGAAAGAAGCAGCCCGAATTAGTACTGGAAACATCTTTGGACCGAGAGAAGCAGAGTTCGTTTGAGTTGGTGTTGACAGCAGTGGACGGCGGGGACCCTGCGAGATCCGGGACTGTCCAGATTCAGGTCAACGTCACAGACGCCAACGACAACCCGCCGGTGTTCAGCAAAGACGTCTACGAGGCGCGAGTGGCGGAGAATCTGCCGGTGGGGTCGCTGGTGCTGCGGGTGGTAGCCACAGATGCGGATGCCGGCTCCAACGGACGAGTCTCCTACTCCTTCAGCAGCGTCCCCGATACTGTCACGGCGTTGTTCGCAGTGGACAGTGAGAGCGGGGAGGTCAGAACGACTGGTCCCCTGGATTTCGAAGACAAGACTAAATACATCTTCGACCTGGAGGCGAGTGACGGCGGCGGGCTCACCGATCACTGCGAAGTGCAGATCGTCATCATGGACGAGAATGACAACGCGCCCGAGATCTCCATTCTGACACTGTCGAGTCCCGTGCCCGAGGATGCTCCAACTGGCACTGTGGTGGCCGTGCTGAAAGTTCGGGACAGAGACTCCGGCGAGAACGGTCAGGTGTCGTGCGAGCTGTCGGGCGAGGCGCCGCTGTCGATCGTGGCGTCGCCGGGCGGCTCGTACAAGGTGGTGACGGCGAGCGCGCTGGACCGCGAGCAGGCGTCCGAGCACCGCGTGACGGTGGTGGCCCGGGACCGGGGCAGGCCGGCGCTGTCGAGCAGCGCGGAGCTGGTGCTGGAGGTGTCGGACGTGAACGACAACGCGCCGGTGTTCGAGGAGGCGGCGTACAGCGCGTACGTGTGGGAGAACAACGCGGCGGGCGCGCTGGTGCTGCGCGTGCAGGCGCGGGACGCGGACGCGGGCGCCAACGGGCGCGTGAGCTACTGGCTGGCGGGCGGCAGCGCGGGCGCGGCGGGCGCGGCGCCGCCGGTGTCGGTGGAGGCGCGGAGCGGCGCGCTGTACGCGCAGCGCTCCTTGGACTACGAGCAGTGCCGCGAGTTCGCGGTGGCGGTGCGGGCGCAGGACGGCGGCGCGCCGGCGCGCAGCTCCACGGCCACGGTGCGCGTCTTCGTGCTGGACCGCAACGACAACGCGCCGCGGGTGCTGTGGCCGGCGGCTGCGGCGGCGACTGCGGCGGGAGAGGCTCCGGCGGCGGCGGCGGCGTTCGAGGTGGTGCCGCGCTCGGCCGAGGCCGGCTACCTGGTGGCCAAGGTGGTGGCGGTGGACGCGGACGCGGGGCGCAACGCGTGGCTGTCGTACGAGCTGGTGCCGGCGTCGGAGCCGGCGCTGTTCCGCGTGGGGCTGCACAGCGGCGAGGTGCGCACGGCGCGCGCCGTGTCCGAGCGGGACGCGGCCAAGCAGCGGCTGGTGGCCGTGGTGAAGGACCACGGGCAGCCGGCGCTGTCGGCCACGGCCACGCTGCACGTGGTGCTGGCCGAGAGCTTGCAGGAGGCGCTGCCGGAGCTGAGCGAGCGGGCGGCGGGCGCCGAGGCGGCGGCGGCGGCGGCCGAGCTGCAGTTCTACCTGGTGCTGGCGCTGGCGCTGCTGTCGGCGCTCTTGGTGCTGAGCGTGGCGCTGGCCGTGCTGGCGCGGCTGCGCCGGGCCGGGCCGCCCGCCGTGCTGCGCTGCCTGGGCGCGCAGCGCTTCTCGGTGGCCGGCGCCGCCTTCCCGGCCGACTTCTGCGAGGGCACCTTGCCCTATTCCTACAACCTGTGCGTGGCGGCGCCGGCCCGCGCCGTGCCCGAGGCCGCTTGGCCGCCGCCGCCGCCGGTGCCCGTGCTGTCGGCGGAGGAGCTTCTGGGCGCCGATTCCTGCGACAATCCCAGCTCGAACATCAGCGGCGTGACGGCGGAGCCGCTCTCAGACGCGGACGCGATTCAGGTTTGTAAAACTCCGCTATTCTTTTTTCCTGCGCCTTTCCTGTGAACGTGTGGCTTTCTGTTTTTCGGTTTTCGCTATCTATTGTTACGCCTCGTACAGGTCTGTGTTTCAAGGCATCTCCGGAAAAATTCTGTCCTGTGTCTTTTAATAGGCGGTGATGCGTTCGTGTAATTTTGGTCTCATCAGTTGTAGCATTTGAAGGCTCAATGAAATATCTCTTACCTTTAGTTTGTGATGCAGAATATCTTACATGGCTGGTGATCTTCTGAGTTACATTTTCCTTTCTTTCATTTTCCATTTAGAGCAGGGACATTTAGACGTCTGCTTTTTCCTCATTGCATGTTGAGGTTCAGCTAAAGAACTTTGTAATCGAACAGTCTGAATCGCTCTGGCTATCTGATGATGAAGGCAGATTTTCAGTGTCTAGAAAGAGAGGCTCGAAGTTTAAACTTCTAGGTTTCTATCTTTGCTTTCTCTATTCGCACCTGGTTAACAGGTGTAGAAAAAAGGTCTTTATTTACTGTTCTTTTGGTGTTGCCTCCCGAAGGGATAGGTACATGTGGATCAGTGAATAGAGAAGTAACAGGTCATTCCTTCACAAAGAATTCTCCTCCCCTCTTCCGTGCGTCATCATTCTTTTGCAGGAAGGTAGCCGTGTAAATGGCAGGTTTCAGTGAACAAATGAAATTAGTCTGGTTCACGTCACTGCCTACCTCGATAGTTGTCCAATGTGTAAGGGAGGGGTTTTCGTCCAATATCTGCTGTCCAAAATTATTTACATGTATTCTTAGGTCTTTTTTGGGTAGCATCACGAGTGTTCAGGTTCAGCAGTAATAATTTTGTGTACTAAGCTTGGGTTGTTTGAAATGGTAGGGATTGTAGAAGTTCCAAAGGGATCATTAATCGATCAATTAGATCTACTAGTTTTACAAGATGGTCTCAGGAAAAGTGGGTGAATATTTTTCCTTCCTGGTCTCTTTCCCGAAGCGAAGAACTGGGAATTGGGTGGCTGCTGAATAATTCTGTGTTTGTTAGCGCTGGATCGCTCCTGAACTCCAGAGGGAACCTAAGAGAGCTTCCCTAATGGAAGTTCAGCTTTGTGCAATTCCATGCTTTGCTGGTAGGCGTCAGGAGAAATGACAGCTTTAGTCCCTGTGGACTGGACGCTGCCTCTCCGTAAGGACTTTGCCCGCCTGCGAAAGCTGCCCTTGGTCAGGGCAGGGCGGGCAGCGCTCGGCAGCGCTCGGTGCTGCAGTGCCGGGAGGAGGCTGCGGGCGCCGCTGTTGACCGAGAGGAGCGAGAGGAAGCTCGGAGCGCTGCAGCCCCGCCCGCTGCGGAGAGAGTCGATCGCTCGTTCCCTGACAGGCTCGGCGGCGGGCGGTCTGCGAGAGTCCCCGCGGTGCGGAGCCGTGCTACAACGAGAAGGAAGGACCGGCGGCAGAAGCCGGGAGAGCTGAGCCGGGGCCTGAGTTGAAGAAGGAGGCGGATCGGCAGTCGGAGACGGGGAATAGCCGGCCGGGGCGCAGCGGAGCGGCGGAGATGTGCGCGGCGGGGAAACGCTGGGGCCGGCGGCAGCGAGCTCTGCTCTGGGTGATCCTGATGGTGGCGTGGGAGGCGGCGTGGGGGCAGCTGCGCTACTCGGTGCCCGAGGAGATGCCCAAGGGCTCGTTCGTGGGCGACGTGGCCAAAGACCTGGGGCTGCAGCTGCCGACACTCCGAGACCGGGGCGTTCGTGTTGTCTCTGAAGGTAGTACTCAGTATTTTTCTCTGCATGGGAAGACGGGACATTTAGTGACGGCGGAGAGGATCGACAGGGAGCAGCTCTGTGAGAGTGTGCAGCAATGCGTGCTGCGCTGTGAGCTGATAGTGGACGGGGAAATGAAGTTTTATCGAATTGAAGTGGAAATCACGGACGTTAACGACAACGCACCCAGCTTCAAGGAAAGTGAGCTGGAGGAGAGAATAAGTGAGATGACAGCCCCGGGCTCGCGGTTTCCCCTGGCTGAGGCTCAGGATTTAGACTCGGGCCGGAATTCCCTTCAGAGCTACGAGCTGAGCGGTGACGAGCACTTCTCGCTGGCCGTGCAGGCGGGCCCCGGCGGCGATCAGCGTCCCGAGCTGGTGCTGGCGAAGGCGCTGGACCGGGAGGAGGCGGCGTTTCACGAGCTGGTGCTGAGGGCGATGGACGGCGGCGATCCGGCACGGACGGGCACGGCTCGGATCCGCGTGACGGTGCTGGACGCGAACGACAACGCGCCCGTGTTCAGCCAGGCTGAGTACACGGTGCGTGTGCCCGAGGACGTGCCCGTGGGATCTACTCTCGTCACCGTCACGGCCACAGATAACGACGAGGGGTTGTACGGGAATGTGAAATATTCGTTGAAGAAAACCACAGGAAAAGCATTAAAAATGCTCCAGCTGGACTCAGAGACGGGTGAAATAACTCTGTTGCAGAGCCTGGACTTCGAGGAAGGCAACTCATATGAGCTGGAGGTACAGGGACGAGACGGCGGCGGCCTTTTCGACACTGCCAAAGTCACAGTCATAGTCACAGACGTAAACGACAACACACCCAAAATTTCTATGCGGTCGGCTCTTTCGGAGATTTCTGAGGACGCCCCGTCGGGGACTGTTGTCGCCCTGTTGCACGTACAAGATCGGGACTCAGGAGCAAATGGTGAGGTGCGATGCTCGCTGGAAGAGGACGTCCCGTTCCGACTGGAGAAATCTTTTGATGATTACTATCGCGTGGTGACATCGAGAGAGCTGGACCGAGAGCAGGTGTCGGAGTACAACGTGACGGTGCGGGCGGCCGACGGCGGGTCTCCGTCGCTGCAGAGCAGCGCGGTGCTGGCGCTGCGGGTGCTGGACGTGAACGACAACGCGCCGGTGTTCGCGGAGGAGCGCTACAGCGCGCGGCTGGCGGAGAACAACGCGGCGGGCGCGCTGGTGCTGACGGTGCTGGCGACGGACGCGGACTGGGGGCAGAACGCGCGCGTGCGCTACCGGCTGCGGGAGGGGCGGGTGCGGGGCGCGCCGCTGTCGTCGTACGTGTCGGTGCAGGCGGAGACGGGCGCGCTGTACGCGCTGCGCTCCTTGGACTACGAGCAGGTGCGCGAGCTGCGGCTGTGGGTGCTGGCGGAGGACGGCGGCGCGCCGGCGCTGAGCAGCAACGTGTCGGTGCTGCTGCAGATCGTGGACGAGAACGACAACGCGCCGCAGGTGCTGTACCCGCCGGCGGCTGCGGCGGGCTCGGGCTCGGGCTCGGTCTCGGGCGGCGCGTGGTGGTCGGGCGTGGAGCTGGCGCCGCGCTGGTCGGAGGCCGGCGCGCTGGTGGCCAAGGTGGTGGCGGTGGACGCGGACGCGGGTCAGAACGCGTGGCTGTCGTACGAGCTGGCCAAGGCGACGGAGCCGGGGCTGTTCCGCGTGGGGCTGCACAGCGGCGAGGTGCGCACGGCGCGCTCGCCGCTGGCCCGCGACGCGGCGCGCCAGAGCCTGGTGGTGGTGGTGAAGGACCACGGGCGGCCGGCGCTGTCGGCCACGGCCACGCTGAGCGTGGTGCTGGCCGAGAGCGTGGCCGAGCTGCTGGCCGAGCTGGGCAGCGCGGCCGCCGAGGCGGCGGCGCCGGCCGAGCCGGCCGGGAGCCTGACGCGCTGGCTCGTGCTGGCCGTGGCCGCCGTCTCGTGCCTCTTCCTCGCCTTCCTGCTGCTGCTGCTGGCGCTGCGCCTGCGCCGCTGGCGCCGCCAGCAGCTGCCGCCGCCCGCCAGCGGCGCCTTGCGCGGCGTGCCCGTCTCGCACTTCGTGGGCATCGACGGCGTGCGCGCCTTCCTGCAGTCCTACTCGCACGACGTGTCGCTCACGGCCGACTCGCGCAAGAGCCACCTGCGCTTCTCGGCCAGCGGCAGCTGCTGCGACACCCTCCCGGCCTGGCCACTGCCCGACGAGCCCGCGCCGCTGCTCGGGGACCAGGACCCTGCCGGCGCCATTCCCGTGGATCCCTCCGCTCCCTCGGTGAGTTTCTGGGTCCAAATTATTTTGCGGCGATTTCCTTCACTTCTCCCCTCTCATTTCTTCCCGTCGTCTTTCTGTTGCATAGGAAGATATGTAGAGAGGCAAGGCAATGCCCCGTTCGTCTGCCCGCTGTGTTCTGGTTCCTCTTGCTACGGGCAGGTGAACGTGGGGTCCGTTCTTTGCCTTCTACTTGATTGTTAAAGAGAAGGGAGTTTGCTCTTGGCTAGAGGTTGGTTCTTTGTTTTTTTATCAAGTTGCATTTCGTTGCTCATTTTGCTCCCTGGGAACTGCAATTCTTCTCAGCATTTCATATTGTCAATGGATGTGTTCATTATATGCAAGTGGAATTTACTTTTTTTTTTCCCTCAGGTGTGTCCCCGACAGCACATGAGTGCATAAGCAGTGTGAGCTTCTTTTGAAATCACACTTAGCGGCCCAGTTTTTAAGATCGCTTTAAATTTTTGGAATGCTGTACTTTCCAAGTTAGCTATGTGCTGAGGTTGGATGAGCAGTTATTGTGATGCCTGGGCCTTTATGAGAGATGCGTATAGTTTATGGTCTTGAGAGTGTTTTATTTTAGTTACTAGCGCACATTTCCTTTGGGTATCAGTGATCGTACTCAGACTGTGAGCGGTTGTGTTTGCCGCTCTTCTTTCACTGGAGAGTGATTGCAGATGAAACATTCTTGTTGCATAATATTTGGGCTGGGTGAAATAATATCTTTTCTAAGATACAGTGTTGATAAAAATTTTTCTAGTTTGTTTTGGATTTTTGTTGTTGTTGTTTGAAAATTCTAGAAGGTGTAAAGATGGTGTACAAATTCAGTTTATCGTAGTTGTTTCCCATGACCCACAGTTTGTTCCCCGCATTTTTCCTTTTTTACTGTACAAAGAAATTACATTGAGGACCTGTGGGCGTGGCCATTGGTGTGAGCTCCTGTGTGAGTGTTGTGTGGGGTTTTTTACTCCCTAGATACCCTTCTCTTGTACCTAATACTGTCGGGATAATCTAAAATGTCAGGATATTGAACTTTGCAGAGAAATCCAACTCCCCTTCCGGGTAAACGTACATGGGCTGATGGTGGTGAAAGTGAAAGATCTTTTATGTGGGGGTTGATTACAGGTTCTTGTAGATTATGAGGGTCAGAGAATACGGTGGAATTGAGCAGGGCTGGAGACAAGAGTCCTGTGGGCTGAGTGTGGAGGTCTGGTGAAACAGGAGAGACACTGTTTGCTCTTTTCCTTGTTCAGTGTTCAGCCCTCCTTCTGTGCAATGTGATTTCCTTCTGCCATGATAACTTTGTCCCAACAGATCTTAGTTCAGCTGTGTGGGGAGCCCTGGGATCTTCCTCCTGTGTGTTTGCAGGTTGTCCTGGTGTTTTAATGAATGGTTTAGTTAGGTTCTTATGGCCTGTGGATAAGGGAATATTGGGTGGAGCCAACTCTGTATTCATCGCCTGCTAAGTACCTGAACTCTGTGCCTGACCTCAGTTCCATCATCATCAAGAGTCTGATCCCCTTCCTTTCTGCAAATGTGAACCTCTTGCCTCTCTCCTGTTCATAGCAGTTGGTTTTTAAGCGTTCCTGGAAGAAAGTCTCATGCTTGTCACATACTCAGGTTGAGAAGTGAAATATTATCCCCAGTAATGGGAAGCTGTGTGAGCAATTTTTCTTTTGGTGGCCTCTCCATCAAAGAAAGGGATTGAGGAGAGACTTGTTTGTGAGAAGGGAATGTTGGAGACAAGGCTTCTGTTTTATTTTTTTTTTATACATGACTTTTATCATGACCCTCTGAAAAATGTCTTCATGTTTTGATATCCCATCATTTGGAGTCAAAGGGCCAGTTTGTGTGTTCAGCATTTCGTTTTTCCCTTTCATGGTATTTTCTGTGAACATTTTGGGTTCAGATGGAAACCTTGTATTGAGTAGGAGAGTGACCCACTCTTTTCACAACTCATATGCTGGAGAAAGATGATGTTACCTTTGAATGATACTTTGAGGACTGGTTCACAAATTGAACTACTCATGTCTTTAGCCTTTAGTACATTTCAGAATAGTTGAAATGATTGTGATGAACAGAAAAAACGCTGTGTGTGCATTTGTTTTGTCTTCCTTGGGATCTGAGAAGTTGTGAAATCTACTTTTAATAGCGCCTGTCTCCAAAATTTGCTGTTGTGTTGTGTGATGACAGAGAGAAGCCTTTCATAGAGAGGGCCAGTGGAGGATTTTCCTGTGGCATAGTGTCTCAGTTTGAAAGACAGGTATGGTCTAAGGAAAGGCAGGAGCCCCTTTTCTGCGATGCAGAGTGCAATCCCCCTCCCTTTTAATTATTTTAGGTCCAATTCAGACACCTTCAGGCAGGAGATATGGGGATGAGAATAACAGTTCTTTACTGGTATTTAACAAAGCAGAAAAAAAAAACCAACAACAACAGCTATAAAAATTGGCAACAGAAACAGTCTAGCTCCGCTCCAGTCCCTTCTGGCCGCAGGCCGTCTCCCTGTGCTGTTACCGGTGCTGTGGGGGCAGGGCAGGTCCCGCGCAGTTGAAGAGGGCTGGGTGATGGCGGCCGCGGCCCAGGGGAGAGAGAGGATGGGGAAAGTTACTCCCCCCCTCACGGTGTCGGTCGTGGTGCTCAGCAGAGTGTCCGGAGATAGTAGGGTGAGCTGGGAGAGCCGCGGAGCGATGTCCAAAGGCAGGGAGCGTGGATCTCAGCGCTGGGATGGCAGGGGAAGATGCCAGAGCAGAGCCCAGGTTGTCTTCCCACTCCAGGAGCCAAGCGAGAGAGCGTCCTCCGCTCCAGACCCCCCTATCCCACCTTTCCTTTTCCGGTTCCCCCCCCCCTCCCCCTCCAGCCACCCCCCTACGAGAGAACATTATCTGTCGTTTTAAGGTGTAGCCACAATTAATTAGCATAACAATGGGAGAAATTCCACAGAAAGAAAAGCGAAGCATTCAACCCCCAACATTATCCACCCCTGAATTTCTCCCATACTAATATGCTATATCAAATTAAACTGTTACATTATATATACATACATGCAGTTAGAGACATAGGCACAGTACTATAGGTATTTCACCCTAAAACAAGGTCTCCTTGGGGTATGCATCTGGTCTCTCCATTCTTTTGCATCACCCACCAGGTGCAACCTGGTCCTTGAGCGAATACAACTCCATGGATGGGATTGTCTTTGCTGGAGGCAGGATTCACCCAAACAGTTTTTCCTAGCATACCTCTCATGTGTACCACTGGAACCTTATCTCCATCTGATATTCCCAAGGGCTCAGATTGGGCAGGGCCTGCTCGGTTAGTGGAACCTCGGGTGTTCACTAACCAGGTGGCCTTTGGTAGATTAATCTCCCAGTTCTTGAAAGTTCCCCCACCCAGTGCCTTCAAGGTGGTTTTAAGCAGGCCATTGCACCGTTCAACTTTCCCTGCAGCTGGTGCATGGTAGGGGATATGGTACACCCACTCAATGCCGTGTTCTTTAGCCCAGGTGTTTATAAGGCTGTTCTTGAAATGAGTCCCATTGTCTGACTCAATTCTCTCAGGGGTACCATGCCTCCAAAGAACTTGTTTTTCCAGGCCCAGGATGGTGTTCCGAGCAGTGGCATGAGGCACAGGGTAGGTCTCCAACCATCCAGTGGTGGCTTCCACCATGGTCAGTACATAGCGCTTGCCCTGGCGGGTTTGAGGCAGTGTGATGTAGTCAATCTGCCAGGCCTCTCCATACTTATATTTGTCCCATCGCCCCCCATACCAGAGGGGCTTCACCCGCTTGGCTTGCTTGATGGCAGCGCATGTCTCACAGTCATGGATAACTTGAGAAATACTGTCCATGGTTAGATCCACCCCTCGGTCTCGTGCCCACTTATATGTGGCATCTCTGCCCTGATGACCTGAGGCATCATGGGCCCATCGAGCCAGGAACAACTCTCCCTTGTGCTGCCAGTCTAAATCTATCTGCGACACCTCTATCTGTGCAGCCTGATCTACCTGCTCGTTGTGTTGGTGTTCCTCATTAGCCCGACTCTTGGGGACATGGGCATCTACGTGACGGACTTTCACAGGCAACTTCTCTACCCGGGTGGCAATGTCTTTCCATTCATTGGCAGCCCAGATTGGTTTTCCCCTACGTTGCCAGTTAGCCTTTTTCCACCTTTCCAGCCATCCCCACAGAGCATTGGCTACCATCCATGAATCAGTGTAAAGGTAGAGTTTTGGCCACTTCTCTCTTTCAGCAATGTCCAGGGCCAGCTGAACAGCTTTGAGTTCAGCAAGTTGACTCGATCCACCTTCTCCTTCGGTAGCTTGTGCAACCTGTCGTGTGGGGCTCCATACGGCTGCTTTCCACTTCCGGTTCATCCCCACGATGCGGCAGGAACCATCAGTGAAAAGAGCATAGCATGTTTCATCTGCTGGCAGTTGGTTATACGGTGGGGCTTCTTCGGCCCGGGTCACCTGTTCCTGTTCCTCTTCGTCGGCAAGACCAAAGTCTTCCCCTTCCGGCCAGTTGGTAATAATCTCCAAAATCCCAGGGCGATTCGGGTTTCCAATACGGGCACGTTGTGTGATGAGGGCAATCCATTTACTCCATGTGGCGTCAGTGGCATGGTGGGTTGAGGGAATCTTTCCTTTAAACATCCAGCTCAGCACTGGCAGTCGGGGTGCCAGGAGGAGTTGTGTTTCTGTGCCAACCACCTCTGAGGCTGCTTGGACCCCTTCATAGGCGGCCAAGATCTCCCTCTCCGTCGGAGTGTAGTTGGCCTCGGACCCTCTGTAGCTTCGGCTCCAGAACCCCAGTGGTCGGCCTCGCGTCTCACCAGGCACCTTCTGCCAAAGGCTCCAGGACAGACCATGGTTCCCGGCTGCAGAGTAGAGCACGTTCTTCACATCTGGTCCAGTCCTGACTGGGCCAAGGGCTACTGCATGAGCAATCTCCTGCTTGATCTGGGCAAAGGCTTGCTGCTGCTCAGGGCCCCAGTGGAAATCGTTCTTCTTGCGGGTGACCAGGTAAAGAGGGCTCACAATCTGGCTGTACTCAGGAATGTGCATTCTCCAAAAGCCTATGGCACCTAGGAAGGCTTGTGTTTCCTTCTTGCTGGTTGGTGGAGACATTGCAGTGATCTTATTGATGACCTCACTGGGGATCTGGCGCCGTCCATCTTGCCACTTTACTCCCAGGAACTGGATCTCTTGGGCAGGCCCTTTGACTTTGCTCTTTTTAATGGCGAAGCCGGCTCCCAGCAGAATCTCAATGATCTTTTCTCCTTTCTGAAATACTTCCATTGCCGTATCCCCCCACACAATGATGTCATCAATGTACTGCAGATGTTCTGGAGCTCCACCCTTCTCCAGTGTAGCCTGGATCAGCCCATGACAGATGGTGGGGCTGTGTTTCCACCCCTGGGGCAGTCGGTTCCACATGTATTGCACACCCCTCCAGGTGAAAGCGAACTGAGGCCTGCACTCTGCTGCCAGAGGAATGGAGAAGAATGCATTGGCGATGTCAATGGTGGCGTACCACTTTGCTGCCTTGGACTCCAGCTCGTACTGCAGTTCCAGCATGTCCGGCACGGCAGCGCTCAGCGGTGGAGTCACCTCATTCAGTGCACGATAGTCCACTGTCAATCTCCATTCTCCTTCCGATTTACGCACAGGCCAGATGGGGCTGTTGAAGGGTGAGTGGGTTTTGCTGACCACCCCTTGGCTCTCCAGCTCACGGATCATCTTGTGGATGGGGATCACGGCATCTCGATTCGTCCGGTACTGCCGGCGGTGCACTGTTGAGGTAGCAATTGGCACCCGTTGCTCTTTCACCCTAAGGAGTCCCACTGCAGATGGGTTTTCTGATAGCCCAGGCAGGGTGTTCAACTGCTTAATGCCCTCTGCTGCCACAGCAGCTATTCCAAAAGCCCACCTGAGTCCCTTTGGGTCTTTGTAATAGCCATTCCTGAGGAAGTCTATGCCTAGGATACATGGTGCCTCTGGGCCAGTCACAATTGGATGTTTCTGCCACTCTTTCCCAGTCAGGCTCACCTCAGCCTCCAGCAGAGTCAATTCCTGAGATCCCCCCGTAACCCCAGCAATTGAAACAGGTTCCTTTCCGACATGTCCTGATGGTATTAATGTACATTGTGAACCAGTGTCAACCAATGCTCTGTGTTCCTGTGGCTCAGATGTGCCAGGCCATCGGATCCACACCGTCCAAAAGATCCGGTTTTCCCGTGCCTCTCCCTGGCTAGAGGCAGGGCCCCTCTAGCCCTGGTTATTATTTCTCTCCTGGGCATACATACTGGAGGTTCCTTCAAGGGGATCTGACAGATCATCCTCCCTTCTGTAATACCCTGCACCTCCATGGGAGGCTGAGGCTACCCTCACTTTAGTGGAGTTCCCTCTGTTGGTGTTCCCCTCCCTGATTTGGCGCACCCGTGCTGCCAGGACGGAAGTGGGTTTCCCATCCCACCTTCTCATGTCTTCCCCGTGGTCACGTAGAAAAAACCACAGGTCAGCACGTGGGGTGTACCCTCTCTCCCTAGCTGGGGGGCGTTGGGCTCTACTTTTGGGGTCCATGACTCTCACTGGTGCTGCACTGATCTTCCTCACCTCTTCCCTTATCTCCTTCATCTCCTCCTTAAACTCCTCTCTGAGGTCCTTAGCCACAGCAGAGACATGAGCCTGCACTGGGCCAGCCATCATACTCTGATAATTCCTGAGCCTGTTGGCAACAGAACCCACTGTCACTTGGTTGGTATCAGCATCAATCATTGCAATAAAGGGGGTATATTGAGATGGGCCCAGGTTTGCCAGATTCCACAACATCTGCCCTGTGCACCTGACCTTGTCAGGGTCATTGTCATGCTGTCCATCCCTCCCAAAGAGCACCTCCAGTACTGCCACTTCTCTCAGCTTTTGGATCCCTTCCTCAAGGGTATTCCAACGTGTTCTCTGGTGGTACTCCTGCATTCTTTCCCTGTGGACAAATCTCTCTCTCACGCTCATTAAAAGTCGCTCCCAGAGGGAAAGGAGACCTGTCTCCCTTACAAATACCTGGTCCACACCTGAGTCCTGGGTCAAGGCTCCCAAATTCCTTGCCTCAGTACCATCCAGTTGCACACCTGTACCCATAAGGTCCCAGACCCGCAGTAACCAGGTTGTAAAAGCCTCACGGCCCCGTCGTACAATGTCTTTTCGCAGGTTACGGAGACTCTCGTATGACAGGGACTCGGTGATGATCTCAACTTCTGGCTCCCCTGCTGGTTGTGAGGGGCCCCCTTCCTGACCCTTATTATCTAGGTGCCTTGTTTTCATCTTAGACTTCCTAGTTTCCACAGGGGCAACTGCTGCTGGCTGTGAGTGCCCTTGCAGTTCAGCTGGAACCTGGACAGATGTAACATCTGTGGGTCCCACTGCTGCACCACCAGAATCTCCCTCTTTAAGGCAGGGGGAGGGTTTCTCACCAGCTGGGGAGAGGTACTCCTTCAGCATCTGGCCCATCTCACGTATCTCCTTTGCTAGCACCCCCACCCATTCTGGGTGGTTCCTTTCCGAGGTGGGCTGTGGAGCAGGGTCAAACTCTGGGGTAATATCCCTAGTCTCTGGGACAGGATCAGGCTCTGGGGTAACCTCCCTAGTCTCTGGGACAAGATCAGGCTCTGGGGTAACCTCCCTAGTCTCTGGGACAGGATCAGGCTCTGGGGTAACATCACTATTTCCTCGGGTAGGTATCAGGGTTGTTATCCAAGTCAATCTCCCCTTATCTCTGAATGTTAGATAGAACAGGTTTAACAGGGATATAAGCAACACTAGCCACAATATAATGTCATTAGCATTTAAAGTGGATTGGAACCCCTTGAAGACTGGTGGGGTGAACTTCAAAAACCCTGTGATGGGTTGAGAAAAAATTTCACCTGCTGCCACTTCCTCACAGTAAGTACCATTATTGAAGTAGCCCCAGAAACACACACTTAGAGTGTGATAGCTCTGAATCCATGTGGCCATCTTCCAGAGAAAATTAAAAATCCATGAATTCCTCAACTGATCAACCCACATAATAAACTGGATAATAGCCACAGTAACCTTGGTTATGAAACTCATGTTTAAAAAAGGGCTTGCAAATGGGAGAGATATAGCAGTGACCACATGGAGGCCAATCCAGGGTAAGCTGGACAGCATGGTGTCACCTACCACAAGCTTGGGTAATTTAAGAACTGTTATCCCCTTTTCTACCCCTCTCTCAATGCCCTCAGGCAATGCCCCACGTTGGGCGCCAAAATCTGTCTCAGTTTGAAAGACAGGTATGGTCTAAGGAAAGGCAGGAGCCCCTTTTCTGCGATGCAGAGTGCAATCCCCCTCCCTTTTAATTATTTTAGGTCCAATTCAGACACCTTCAGGCAGGAGATATGGGGATGAGAATAACAGTTCTTTACTGGTATTTAACAAAGCAGAAAAAAAAAACCAACAACAACAGCTATAAAAATTGGCAACAGAAACAGTCTAGCTCCGCTCCAGTCCCTTCTGGCCGCAGGCCGTCTCCCTGTGCTGTTACCGGTGCTGTGGGGGCAGGGCAGGTCCCGCGCAGTTGAAGAGGGCTGGGTGATGGCGGCCGCGGCCCAGGGGAGAGAGAGGATGGGGAAAGTTACTCCCCCCCTCACGGTGTCGGTCGTGGTGCTCAGCAGAGTGTCCGGAGATAGTAGGGTGAGCTGGGAGAGCCGCGGAGCGATGTCCAAAGGCAGGGAGCGTGGATCTCAGCGCTGGGATGGCAGGGGAAGATGCCAGAGCAGAGCCCAGGTTGTCTTCCCACTCCAGGAGCCAAGCGAGAGAGCGTCCTCCGCTCCAGACCCCCCTATCCCACCTTTCCTTTTCCGGTTCCCCCCCCTCCCCCTCCAGCCACCCCCCTACGAGAGAACATTATCTGTCGTTTTAAGGTGTAGCCACAATTAATTAGCATAACAATGGGAGAAATTCCACAGAAAGAAAAGCGAAGCATTCAACCCCCAACACATAGTTTGGTATGGATAAAAGAAATGTATCAAGTTCCATTTGACCTGGTATTTAGTTCAGGCCCTCACCTGTGTTTCCAAGGAGTTTCCTTTTTTCATGGTCCAAGAGAATGACTGTGGCTGGGATTTGTGGTTTGAAGTCCTGTGTACTTGGTGCAAGAGGGTCTTATTTGTTGTGTAGCTTCTACAACTGACAGAATAAGCAACATGAATTTATACATTGTGGTGTTTTCAGGAGTGTCGCCTAAATACCCACACGAAGTTAGATATGTCTGAAGATTTAGACTACAGTTCGAGTAAGTGGAGAGACTGGATTTGATCCATGAAATTGGTGTGCCAAATGGGTTTTGTTTGGAAAATAGTTAGATTTCATCTCTGGGGTCAAGGCCTGTACCACTTTCCTCTGTGATCCCTTTGAAGGAAGTAAAGGACAGTCATCCAGCAGTAATGAACCAAGCTGCTCAGATACAACGGTTTATAATTCCAAAGCGAAACATCGTTTATTTGGTTCTATGAGAGACAAAAAAATGGGTTTGCACTTTTGCATTGTAAGGTTCTCAAATATGGAGACATAAAAGAAGAATTTTCATTTTTCATAAATATATGGTATTATTTCTTAGCATAGAGTTCTAAACAATGCTTTAGGCCGAGCTTTTTTTCAATTTAATTTGTGCCATGTAAGGGAAGCAGAATTCAAGATACGTGACGAAGAACTGAAAAGCTCCCAAAGTCATCTCTTTCTAAAAAATCATAGAGCCCTTACTATTACAGTTGTACCACGATTTTTAAAAGAGCAGCTGAGTTCCATTCCTGAATGCTCTGCCAAAAAATCTGAAGTTTTAGGATTCAGTGGGACTAAAGGAGACGAAAAGACCGGTGCCAAAAGAGCATCTCATTTAATAACGATTCTGAAGTCGCATTAAATATCTGCTTCTGGTCTTGTTGTTTGCAATGGAGGAGCCCCCGGATCCGGAGCAGGCGCTGAGCCCCGCCCAAAGCCGGGCCCCCTTGAGCGCGGCCATCCGGCGGCTGCAGTGGCGCGGCGGCGCCTCCGGGTGTCGCTGTTGGCCGCCGCCGAGCGGCGCTGGAGCCGCCGCCGCCGCCGCAGCGTCCTGCCCCCGCAGGCTGCTCGCTCGCCCGGCGCCGGCCACAGCGGCAGCGGCACCGCCAGCAGCAGCAGCAGCAGCAGCAGCGGCGGCAGGAGCGGCGAGAGGCGGCGGCGAGAAGCGACCCGAGCGGGCTCGCTGCGCTGCCTTAGAGCGGTGCGTGCGGTGTGTGGCGAGAGCGGCTGGAAGGGAGGCAGGAGCGCGGCGAGCTGTGGCGGCAGAGAATGGCGGTGAGGCGGCGGCAGAGGCTCGGGCCGGGCGGCGGGCGAGCGCTGCTGGGCGCGCTGCTGCTGTGCGTGTGGTGGCGGGCGGCGGCCGAGCGGGTCCGCTACGCCATCGCCGAGGAGCTGGGCAGAGGCTCGCTCGTGGGGCCGCTGGCGCTGGACCTGGGGCTCAGCGCGGACGAGCTGCCGGCGCGCAAGCTGCAGGTGGCGTCTGCCGGCAAGAAGCAGCTGAAATACTTCACGGTGAATGAGGAGAACGGGAACCTGTACGTGAACGAGAGGCTGGACCGGGAGGAGATGTGCGGCGAGTCGGCGACCTGCTCCGTTAACTTCGAGGTGCTGGTGCACAACCCTTTAAACATTTTTCGCGTCGAGGTGGCCATCGAGGATGTGAACGACAACTCCCCGACCTTCAGTAAAGATGTTCTGGAGGTCGAGATCGGTGAATGGACCCTTCCCGGTGCTCGTTTTCCTCTGGAGATGGCTCGAGACACGGACGCCGGAAGTAACTCACTGGTAACTTACCAGCTCGACAGCAACCCATCCTTCTCTTTGGCTTTAATGGAGAGCCATGATGGAAGCAAACAGCCCGAATTAGTGCTGGAGACAGCCCTGGACCGAGAGAAGCAGAGTTCCTTTGAGCTTGTGCTGACAGCAGTCGATGGCGGGGACCCCCCGAGGTCCGGGACTGTCCAGATTCGGGTCAATGTGACAGACGCCAACGACAACCCGCCCGTGTTCAGCAAAAGCGTCTACGAGGCGAGAGTGGCGGAGAATCTCCCAGAGGGATCTCTGGTGTTGCGTGTACAGGCGACAGATGCGGACACTGGCTCTAACGGCCGAGTGTTCTACTCCTTCAGCAACGTTCCAGGCGTCATCAGCGCTTTGTTCTCTGTGGACAGTGAGAGCGGCGAACTAAGGACAGCGGGTGCCCTCGATTTTGAGGAGAAGAGTAAATACAGCTTCGGTCTGGAGGCGAGGGATGGCGGGGGTTTAGTGTCACACTGCAAGGTGCAAATAGACGTCACGGATGAGAATGACAACCCGCCCGAGATCACCATTCTGACACTGTCGAGTCCCGTGCCTGAGGACGCACCGGTGGGCACGGTTGTGGCTCTCCTGAACGTGGATGACCCAGACTCCGGCGAGAACGGTCAGGTGTCGTGCGAGCTGTCGGGCGAGGCGCCGCTGTCGATCGTGGCGTCGCCGGGCGGCTCGTACAAGGTGGTGACGGCGAGCGCGCTGGACCGCGAGCAGGCGTCCGAGCACCGCGTGACGGTGGTGGCCCGGGACCGGGGCAGGCCGGCGCTGTGGGCCAGTACGGAGCTGGTGCTGGAGGTGTCGGACGTGAACGACAACGCGCCGGTGTTCGAGGAGGCGGCGTACAGCGCGTACGTGTGGGAGAACAACGCGGCGGGCGCGCTGGTGCTGCGCGTGCAGGCGCGGGACGCGGACGCGGGCGCCAACGGGCGCGTGAGCTACTGGCTGGCGGGCGGCAGCGCGGGCGCGGCGGGCGCGGCGCCGCCGGTGTCGGTGGAGGCGCGAAGCGGCGCGCTGTACGCGCAGCGCTCCTTGGACTACGAGCAGTGCCGCGAGTTCGCGGTGGCGGTGCGGGCGCAGGACGGCGGCGCGCCGGCGCGCAGCTCCACGGCCACGGTGCGCGTCTTCGTGCTGGACCGCAACGACAACGCGCCGCGGGTGCTGTGGCCGGCGGTGACGGCGGCGTCGGCGGCGGGAGAGGCTCCGGCGGCGGCGGCGGCGGCGTTCGAGGTGGTGCCGCGCTCGGCCGAGGCCGGCTACCTGGTGGCCAAGGTGGTGGCGGTGGACGCGGATGCGGGGCGCAACGCGTGGCTGTCGTACGAGCTGGTGCAGGCGTCGGAGCCGGCGCTGTTCCGCGTGGGGCTGCACAGCGGCGAGGTGCGCACGGCGCGCGCCGTGTCCGAGCGGGACGCGGCCAAGCAGCGGCTGGTGGCCGTGGTGAAGGACCACGGGCAGCCGGCGCTGTCGGCCACGGCCACGCTGCACGTGGTGCTGGCCGAGAGCTTGCAGGAGGCGCTGCCGGAGCTGAGCGAGCGGGCGGCGGGCGCCGAGCTGCAGTTCTACCTGGTGCTGGCGCTGGCGCTGCTGTCGGCGCTCTTGGTGCTGAGCGTGGCGCTGGCCGTGCTGGCGCGGCTGCGCCGGGCCGGGCCGCCCGCCGTGCTGCGCTGCCTGGGCGCGCAGCGCTTCTCGGTGGCCGGCGCCGCCTTCCCGGCCGACTTCTGCGAGGGCACCTTGCCCTACTCCTACAACCTGTGCGTGGCGGCGCCGGCCCGCGCCGTGCCCGAGGCCGCTTGGCCGCCGCCGCCGCCGGTGCCCGTGCTGTCGGCGGAGGAGCTTCTGGGCGCCGATTCCTGCGACAAGCCGAGCCCCAACAGCAGTGCCATTGTGGGAGAGGTTCTCGTCGAAACTGACGTTCCAAAGGTTTGTAATCCCTTATGCCCTTTTTCTCCAATTTTTCATTTCCTAAGAGCGTGCGGCTTTCTGTTCTTGGGCTTCCTTTCTCTTTTGGTGCTGTTCGGACCGGACTCTATTTCAATGAATTCTTTTAAGCGTCCTATTCATATTTCCTAGCAGCCTGCTTTACGAACGGGCACTTGTCTCATGAGGTGATGATGAGACTTAGGGTCGATGCATTAAGTCTTACGTTTCATCTTATGCTAAACACAGCCTTTCTGGATTGGTGATGCTCTGATTAAGGTTTTCCTTTGCTTAATTTCCCACTTAGAATAGGCAGACAAAGACAGCACCTTTTTATTTTTTTTTTTAATTTTTTATTTTTTAAATCTAATTGTGAACTTTTGTTATCAAAACTGGTCTGAAACGGTGAAAGTTACTAATGATGATGGGATCATTTTAGCATGTAGAGCGAGATTCGTGTATTGATACTTGTTTTTTGAGACTATTATTCTGACCTTTCTTTCTTGATCCACACCAGAGTAACAGCTGTAGGGAAAAACGTCTTTATATACTGCTCTTTTGGTGTTTCACTCCAAATAGGACCTACATATGAATCCCTGATGGTGAAAGTGACGGTCAATTTCTTTATAATGAACGATCATCCCCTTTTCCCTCCCAGCTTCTCCCCCCTTATATCTTTTGAGGGAAGGTAGCTGCCTAAATCCCAGGTTTTCATGAGCAAATTAAATAAGCATGGTCAGTGACAAGTACTGCCTTATCAGTGCTCACACTTGTAGGGAAGGGTTTCGCCCTTCAACTTGTGTTTTCCAAAATGTTTCGGGGTCACCGTAGCGCTTCTTCTTTATTATCATACGTTTAGGCTTAGTTGGAAAAATTGTATCTAAAAGGCTTCGTTTGTCTGAAATGTTAGGAGTTACCAAAGTTCCGGGCGGATCTAACACCATACAATATCATCTGCTAACTCTACATAATGGGCTCAGGAACGGATGTTTCCCCCCTTCCTGTGTAATTCCCGAAGCGAAGGACTGAGATTTTGGTGGCTGGTGGGTAATACCGCGTTGGTTACTGGCAATTTTCTGCTGCACTCCAAAGCGAACTTACGTGTGTCTCTCTAATGGAAGTTTATCTGTACTCGATTCCATGCTTTGATAGAAGGCGGCTGCAGAAATGTCAGCGTTAGTCCTGCTGGATTTCGGTGGGAATTGTCCCCTCCCTGCGAGCTGCCTTTGGTCAGGGCAGGGCGATGAACGCTCGGCAGCGCTCGGTGCTGCAGTGCCGGGAGGAGGCTGCGGGCGCCGCTGTTGACCGAGAGGAGCGAGAGGAAGCTCGGAGCGCTGCAGCCCCGCCCTCTGCGGACAGACTCGATCACTCGCTCGCTCCAAATCAGGCTCGGCCGCCGGGAGGTCGGCGAGCGTATCCGCGGTGCGGAGCCTTTCTGCACGGAGGCGAAAAGGCCAAAGAGAGAAGCCGAGAGAGGCGAGTAAGAGCTTGAATAGAAAGAGGTGGAGGGGTGCCGCGGCGGAGATGTGCGCGGCGGGGAGGCGCTGGGGCCGGAGGCAGCGAGCTCTGCTCTGGGCCGTCCTGCTGGCGGCGTGGGAGGCGGCGTGGGGGCAGCTGCGCTACTCGGTGCCCGAGGAGATGCCCAAGGGCTCGTTCGTGGGCGACGTGGCCAAGGACCTGGGGCTGCAGCTGTCGGCGCTCAGAGACCAAGGCATCCGCATTGTGTCTGAAGGTAGTACTCAGTATTTTTCTTTGAATGGGAAGAGGGGACATTTAGTGACGGCGGAGAGGATCGACAGAGAGCGGCTTTGCCGGCTGGTGGAGAAATGCGTGCTGCGCTGTGAGCTGATAGTGGAGGGAGAAATGAAGTTTTATGAAATAGAAGTGGAAATCACGGACATTAACGACAACGCTCCCACCTTCCGAGAGACAGAAATCGAACTTAGAATGAACGAGATGACTGCTCCGGGGTCGCGGTTTCCCCTGGTCAGAGCTCACGATCCGGACTCTGGCCAGAATTCCCTGCAGAGCTACGAGCTGAGCGGTGACGAGCACTTCTCGCTGGCCTTGCAGGCGGGCCCCGGCGGCGATCAGCGTCCCGAGCTGGTGCTGGCGAAGGCGCTGGACCGGGAGGAGGCGGCGTTTCACGAGCTGGTGCTGAGGGCGATGGACGGCGGCGATCCGGCACGGACGGGCACGGCTCGGATCCGCGTGACGGTGGTGGACGCGAACGACAACGCGCCCGTGTTCAGCCAGGCGGAGTACACGGTGCGTGTGCCCGAGGACGTGCCCGTGGGCTCTACCCTCGTTACCGTCTCGGCCAGGGACGCCGACGAGGGGTTGAACGGGGAAATTAAATATTCGTTGAAAAAAGTGTCGGACATGGCATCAGATATTTTCCGTCTGAATTATGAGAGTGGGGAGATCATATTATTGAAAAGCCTGGACTTCGAGGAAGGAGACTCTTACGAACTAGAGGTGCAGGCACATGACGGTGGAGCCCTTTTTGATACGACCAAAATTACGATATCTGTCACGGACGTCAACGACAACATGCCAAAGATTTCGGTGAGGTCGGCGATCAGCGAAATATCCGAGGATGCTCCGTCGGGGACAGTTGTAGCCCTCCTACACGTGCAGGACCGCGACTCGGGGGCCAACGGCGAGGTGCGCTGCTGGCTCGACAAGGACGTCCCGTTCCGGCTGCAGAGCTCCCACGGCAGCTACTACAGCGTGGTGACAGCGGGAGAGCTGGACCGAGAGCAAGTGTCGGAGTACAACGTGACGGTGCGGGCGGCCGACGGCGGGTCTCCGTCGCTGCAGAGCAGCGCGGTGCTGGCGCTGCGGGTGCTGGACGTGAACGATAACGCGCCGGTGTTCGCGGAGGAGCGCTACAGCGCGCGGCTGGCGGAGAACAACGCGGCGGGCGCGCTGGTGCTGACGGTGCTGGCGACGGACGCGGACTGGGGGCAGAACGCGCGCGTGCGCTACCGGCTGCGGGAGGGGCGGGTGCGGGGCGCGCCGCTGTCGTCGTACGTGTCGGTGCAGGCGGAGACGGGCGCGCTGTACGCGCTGCGCTCCTTGGACTACGAGCAGGTGCGCGAGCTGCGGCTGTGGGTGCTGGCGGAGGACGGCGGCGCGCCGGCGCTGAGCAGCAACGTGTCGGTGCTGCTGCAGATCGTGGACGAGAACGACAACGCGCCGCAGGTGCTGTACCCGCCGGCGGCTGCGGCGGGCTCGGGCTCGGTCTCGGGCGGCGCGTGGTGGTCGGGCGTGGAGCTGGCGCCGCGCTGGTCGGAGGCCGGCGCGCTGGTGGCCAAGGTGGTGGCGGTGGACGCGGACGCGGGTCAGAACGCGTGGCTGTCGTACGAGCTGGCCAAGGCGACGGAGCCGGGGCTGTTCCGCGTGGGGCTGCACAGCGGCGAGGTGCGCACGGCGCGCTCGCCGCTGGCCCGCGACGCGGCGCGCCAGAGCCTGGTGGTGGTGGTGAAGGACCACGGGCGGCCGGCGCTGTCGGCCACGGCCACGCTGAGCGTGGTGCTGGCCGAGAGCGTGGCCGAGCTGCTGGCCGAGCTGGGCAGCGCGGCCGCCGAGGCGGCGGCGCCGGCCGAGCCGGCCGGGAGCCTGACGCGCTGGCTCGTGCTGGCCGTGGCCGCCGTCTCGTGCCTCTTCCTCGCCTTCCTGCTGCTGCTGCTGGCGCTGCGCCTGCGCCGCTGGCGCCGCCAGCAGCTGCTGCCGCCCGCCAGCGGCGCCTTGCGCGGCGTGCCCGTCTCGCACTTCGTGGGCATCGACGGCGTGCGCGCCTTCCTGCAGTCCTACTCGCACGACGTGTCGCTCACGGCCGACTCGCGCAAGAGCCACCTGCGCTTCTCGGCCAGCGGCAGCTGCTGCGACACCCTCCCGGCCCGGCCACTGCCCGACGAGCCCGCGCCGCTGCTCGGGGACCAGGACCCTGCCGGCGCCATTCCCGTGGATCCCTCCGCTCCCTCGGTGAGTTTCTCTGTCCAGATTTTCTCCACGACGCTTTCCCCTGATCCTCCCCTGCCCTTTTCCCTCCATGATCCGTCGCTTGCGTAGGTTGATCTGCTGAAAATGAAGGTGAACTTTTGTTTAGGGGCATTCTGTGGGCATATTCCTTCTGAAGTGAGGTGGATGTGGGGTGGATGCAGAGCCTGAAAGTTGTTGGGTGCAGCAGGAGAAGGGAGGCTACCCGTGGATGGAGGTTTTCAGACCAGGCCTTTCTTTTTTTCATCGGGTGTCAGATTGTAATTTTGCTTCCAGATATGGGATATTGGTTCTCCTTTTAGCTTCTTCTGAATGGATGGTTTAAGTTTTTAGGAAATTATCTTTAGGCTATTAATATAATCCATTTCTTTCCTAAAGCTCATGCGTTTACTTGGGTGGGGTTCTCTGGGTATTGTAACTTTTCTTCTTTCATTCTGCTCTAAGCCTTTACGTTTCTCCATGGCAATGCAGGTTAGCCGTGAAATGTCTCGGCATTCTTCTGTTCTGTCATCTTTGAACCGCATGTAGAGGAACGGTCCAGGCAGCATTGACAATGTCAATCTGCTTGTCAGGAAGAGGAAAGGAAAACCTGGATGTTTTTCTCCTGATGGGTTTTCCTGATTTAGGGTGATTGCTGTGGATGACTGTTACTGAGCACAGGTACACTTTACATTCAGGTTTGAGAGTCATCTCCTGTCGCTTGGCTCTGTGCTGTGATAGGATGATGGTGTCTTTGATCAGATACTTTGATAAATGGGATTTTATCAGATCTCTATATCGTTTGTGCACTTGGGAACGCTCTCTATTTCTAATAAGAGAAATCTCTTTGTATGCATCCATGTTTTGATCTCCCTTCTCTGTAAGGAAGACTCGTGTGTACAAGAATTTTCCCTCATTGGCCAATTTCTGCATAGACAGCTTTCTGGTTTCGTGGTATCTGGGCAGGGTGAAAAACCTGTCAGTCTTGAGATAGGGTGGGTGAAAATTTTACTCTGGTATAATTTGGAATGTCTAAGAGATGCAAAGATGATGGAAAAGTTCAGGTTGTCCTATTTGCATTTTGAGTGAAATAGTTATGGTTCTGTGTCCAGGCAGATTAGGCCGTGGCTGTGGTCCTTGGTGTGAGCTCCTGTGTAAGTGTCCTCTCGATCTTTCACTAATCTGACGCACTTCTGGTGTACTTGCTCCAGTTCACATCCTCTGAAATGTCAGAGATTTGAACCTTGTAGAGGAATGTACCTCTCCTTTCTGGAAAATGTGCATGGCCCGATCCTGGTGCATGTTCGAGGTATTTTATCTAGGCAACTGATCTTTTGATTCCGTCTACTTGCCAATTATGGGGTTAAAAACTCAATGGAAGTTGTGAGAGGTTAGGAGGGAGAGTTCTGGGATCTGTGTGTTCAGGCCGGTTAAATGGCACAGGAGATGTCATTTGCTGCTTTCATTGTGTGGTGCACGGTTGCAATATCACACTGTGTTAGTTTTTTTTATTGCTCGTATTATTGTACGTTATTGTATTATTTTAAACTAGTAGCTGAGTCATGGTTCCATGGCAAATGCTATACCTGGAGATTTGGGAGGAGCTAACTGAGTTCTTATTACCCACTAAATACCTGAAATATGTCTCCAGTCTGCCTAATGATGTGGCCGAGTAAGGTCTGAGTCCTCCTTTCCGCAGGTGGTAACTTCATCCCTCACTTGTTCTCATAGAGAATCCTTGCATAGATATTAATGGAAGAAACGCTCTTGCTTCTCATGTACACATGGCACGAAGTCAAATATTATCCAGGGTAAGGAAACGTGGTCTGTGGACCTTCTCTTCTGGTAGAGTTTATCTGCTGAGTGTGAAGATGCACGATGGCCACGGGAGCTGTGAAGTTTGTGTGGAGGATCTTGGGGGTGCTGTGTGTGAGGAGCACTGGTGGAGATGTGACATGTTCAGCGTTTGTTGCTGGCCTTCTCTAAATAAAACAGTTTTATTTTTTGTTATCACATGGTTCCGATTCAAATAACCAAGGTGTAGGCACAACACTTTTTCATTAGAAGTGGCAGAGTCATGTACATTCCAAGAAGCTCCTGTGCTGAAGAAATGTGATGTTGCCTTTGAGCTGATACTTTGAAAGCTGAGTCTTTGATTACTCTGATGATCGCTTATGCTCTTTATAGCATTTTACATATGTTCGAAGAAATGGGATGTGCAGGATAATCTCTGCATGCATTCTTGAATCTGAGAAGCCTTGTGTGCAACTCTTCTTTCCATGGTGTCTATCTCCAAAGTTCTCCTGTTGTGTGATATTACTACAGGGAGAAGTGTTCTGTCTGTCCAGAGAGAGGATGGGTGGAAGAGGTCACTGTGGTATCATTTGAAACGGGTTTAAAAAAGGAGTAAATATTTCATTTGTCCTAGCTGTTAGAAGAGGCCTACAAATCTGCTTCCATGTATTTTCCTGGTATGATTTTCCAAAGACATCAATATTGCATTATCTTCTCATGAGAAGTTTTTCCCATTAAGAGAAATTCATAGAGGTCATAATGTGCAAATGTTTGTTGAGCAATGTGTTGTGTGTTAGTGCCACTTGCTCATGCTCCAGCAGTTGTGCGAGACAGGAGATGTGAGAATTCTGCTGCTTCTTGTCAGAACTTTGTTCTGCAGGCAAACGTACCTCTATTATTGGTGTGATCATAGTGCAATATCGTCCATGTTATGTTTTTGCAAATGATGAGAAGGTCAGAAGTGAATCGGCCAGGTCTGTGTGGTTGGTGATAAGGTGGAGGAGGACTCTAACATTTTACTCGAGATGGAGTACAATGCAATTTGAGCAGCTTCAGCTCGATAAGATGAACCTAAGAAATGTCATTGCATATGACCCGGACATTGCTGTCGGTTTCTGCTTCCTACACTGCCAGTTTTGATGAGTGGCCTTGATTTGTCTGATCTTATGTGGAAAGTGACGTCTGTTCCAATTGTTGAAGTACAGGCGCAGTTCTCACAGGCACCTGTGATATTTGGAGGAGGAAACGTGAAGGGTTTCCTAGGCATGTGTGTGCTCACTGACGCAAATGTCTATAGCGTAAACATGCAAAACGATCTCCTAATATAATAATTTAAGGGTAGCCCATAGCACAGTGTTGGACTTAATGATTTATGAACGTCCATGACCCAACAGGCAAGTTTTTGGTCGTAGGAAATCTCAATTTGGCTTTGCAATTTCCAATTTTCTGCTCTTCAGGTATGGAGTTGCAAAAGAAGGGAATTATGTGGCCACAATGAAAAATGCAAATTTATACTTCTCTCTTAGCATAGACCGATAAATCTTTGCTTTAGCTTGACTTGTCAGGTTAATTAGTGGCAGGTAAATGAACAGCAAGCAAGTGCTTCTGCGCTTGGTGTTTGATATCATAGAGAGAGCCCCCGGATCCGGAGCAGGCGCTGAGCCCCGCCCAAAGCCGGGCCCCCTTGAGCGCGGCCATCCGGCGGCTGCAGTGGCGCGGCGGCGCCTCCGGGTGTCGCTGTTGGCCGCCGCCGAGCGGCGCTGGAGCCGCCGCCGCCGCAGCGTCCTGCCCCCGCAGGCTGCTCGCTCGCCCGGCGCCGGCCACAGCGGCAGCGGCACCGCCAGCAGTAGCAGCAGGAGCGGCAGCGGCAGGAGCGGCGAGAGGGGCGGCGAGAAGCGACCCGAGCGGGCTCGCTGCGCTGCCTTTGAGCGGTGCGTGCGGTGTGTGGCGAGAGCGGCTGGAAGGGAGGCAGGGCAGCGGCAGGAGGCAGGAGCGCGGCGAGCTGTGGCGGCAGAGAATGGCGGTGAGGCGGCGGCAGAGGCTCGGGCCGGGCGGCGGGCGAGCGCTGCTGGGCGCGCTGCTGCTGTGCGTGTGGTGGCGGGCGGCGGCCGAGCGGGTCCGCTACGCCATCGCCGAGGAGCTGGGCAGAGGCTCGCTCGTGGGGCCGCTGGCGCGGGACCTGGGGCTCAGCGCGGACGAGCTGCCGGCGCGCAAGCTGCAGGTGGCGTCTGCCGGCAAGAAGCAGCTGAAATACTTCACGGTGAATGAGGAGAACGGGAACCTGTACGTGAACGAGAGGCTGGACCGGGAGGAGTTGTGCGGCTCATCTGCGACGTGTTCTGTCAGCTTCGATGCGTTGGTTCACAACCCGCTCAACATTTTCCGCGTCGAGGTGGCCATCGAAGACGTGAATGATAATGCGCCGCGTTTCCGGCGGGACAAATTTCAGCTGGAGATCAACGAGTTTACTCCTCCCGGTGCTCGTTTTGCCGTGGGCATGGCTGACGACGCGGACGTGGGCAGTAACTCGCTGCAGACGTACGAGCTGGAGGCCAACAAGTATTTTGCGGTGGAAATTAAGGACAGCCAGGATGGCAGCAAGTTCGCGGAGCTGGTTTTGCGCCACTCGTTAGACCGGGAGACCGAGCAGAGTCTCCAACTGGTGCTGACGGCGCTGGATGGCGGAGACCCTCCCCGGACTGGCACCGCCCAGCTGTGGATCAACGTCACCGACGCCAATGACAACCCGCCCGTGTTCGCGCAGGACCGGTACCGCGTCAGCCTGCGCGAGGACACTGCCCCGGGATCGACGGTGCTGAACGTCTCTGCCTCCGATGCTGATGCGGGCACTAATGCACACATCACCTATGGATTCGGGGAAACGCCGGCCAAGGTTCTTCAGAAATTCATTATGGAAGAGGAGACTGGGAGGATCAAGCTGACAGAATCACTGGATTTCGAGGAGACGCGAGGTTACACGTTGTTGGTGGAGGCAAGGGATGGTGGTGGTTTGGTGTCGAACTGCAAGGTGGAGGTAGAGGTGCTGGACGTGAACGACAACCCACCAGAGATCACACTACTATCAGTGTCGAACCCGGTGCCCGAGGATTCGCCGGTGGGCACGGTTGTGGCTCTCCTGAACGTGGACGACGCAGACTCCGGCGAGAACGGTCAGGTGTCGTGTGAGCTGTCGGGCGAGGCGCCGCTGTCGATCGTGGCGTCGCCGGGCGGCTCGTACAAGGTGGTGACGGCGAGCGCGCTGGACCGCGAGCAGGCGTCCGAGCACCGCGTGACGGTGGTGGCCCGGGACCGGGGCAGGCCGGCGCTGTGGGCCAGTACGGAGCTGGTGCTGGAGGTGTCGGACGTGAACGACAACGCGCCGGTGTTCGAGGAGGCGGCGTACAGCGCGTACGTGTGGGAGAACAACGCGGCGGGCGCGCTGGTGCTGCGCGTGCAGGCGCGGGACGCGGACGCGGGCGCCAACGGGCGCGTGAGCTACTGGCTGGCGGGCGGCAGCGCGGGCGCGGCGGGCGCGGCGCCGCCGGTGTCGGTGGAGGCGCGGAGCGGCGCGCTGTACGCGCAGCGCTCCTTGGACTACGAGCAGTGCCGCGAGTTCGCGGTGGCGGTGCGGGCGCAGGACGGCGGCGCGCCGGCGCGCAGCTCCACGGCCACGGTGCGCGTCTTCGTGCTGGACCGCAACGACAACGCGCCGCGGGTGCTGTGGCCGGCGGCGGCGGCGTCGGCGGCGGGAGAGGCTCCGGCGGCGGCCGCGGCGTTCGAGGTGGTGCCGCGCTCGGCCGAGGCCGGCTACCTGGTGGCCAAGGTGGTGGCGGTGGACGCGGACGCAGGGCGCAACGCGTGGCTGTCGTACGAGCTGGTGCAGGCGTCGGAGCCGGCGCTGTTCCGCGTGGGGCTGCACAGCGGCGAGGTGCGCACGGCGCGCGCCGTGTCCGAGCGGGACGCGGCCAAGCAGCGGCTGGTGGCCGTGGTGAAGGACCACGGGCAGCCGGCGCTGTCGGCCACGGCCACGCTGCACGTGGTGCTGGCCGAGAGCTTGCAGGAGGCGCTGCCGGAGCTGAGCGAGCGGGCGGCGGGCGCCGAGGCGGCGGCGGCGGCGGCCGAGCTGCAGTTCTACCTGGTGCTGGCGCTGGCGCTGCTGTCGGCGCTCTTGGTGCTGAGCGTGGCGCTGGCCGTGCTGGCGCGGCTGCGCCGGGCCGGGCCGCCCGCCGTGCTGCGCTGCCTGGGCGCGCAGCGCTTCTCGGTGGCCGGCGCCGCCTTCCCGGCCGACTTCTGCGAGGGCACCTTGCCCTACTCCTACAACCTGTGCGTGGCGGCGCCGGCCCGCGCCGTGCCCGAGGCCGCTTGGCCGCCGCCGCCGCCGGTGCCCGTGCTGTCGGCGGAGGAGCTTCTGGGCGCCGATTCCTGCGACAAGCCCAGCCCCAACAGCAGCGCCGTTGTGGGAGATCCTCCCTCGGTCCTCGACGCACCGCAGGTCTGTAAAGCGTGAGCTTCTTCTCTTTTTGCGGCTTTCCGGAAGGTTATCATTTATTCTTGGTTTTCTCTGTGTCATGTCAATTTGGAGTACTGATTTGTATCTCCACTTAGCCGTGGAAATTTTTGATTTCTCCTTGGTAAGAGTTTCAGCTGAGTTGCTTTGAGTACAACTCCCTTTTGAGGTAGTAGCCGTGCTTTTCCCTGTTTCCCGGTGTCTTGTTCTTGTGAGTTTGACTTTCCTATATCCCTGATGGATAGAAATCAGCAAGGTTCAACTTCAGCAGAGAGTTTTGTCTTCAAGAATTGAGCTCTATGAATTAGGATTTGTTAGCAATATTGAATGTAGATTCGTATTGTGTGGAAGGAGAATGACTGATTCTGCATGAAGGAGTCGAGGAAAAAATAGAGAGCATTGATACTTGGTGTTGCAGCTTTTATCCTTCTAGACTGATTTTTTCAGTAAGGGTACGCTTGTAACTCGCTTTTAGCTTTACCCATAACCAGTCGTTGAACTTGGTTTTTTTCCTATTAGATTTAGAAATGAAACGAATGTGGAAAGTTCCGCTCTCCATACTTAGAGAACAAAGAGATTGCTGTCCATTTTGTGGGGGACTCGTCCCCCGTAGGCGGAGTAGAATATTTATGCTGACAGTTCGCTCTGCTTTGCCTTTACCATATTTATTATGTAATCGTGTTGAAAGATTTCTGTTTCAGAGTATTTTCCATCTACTTACATAGAGAGTTTGGGGAATTTAGAAGGGCTCGAGAATATCATAGACAGCAAATTTGTGCTATTCTGTTTACTAGGATGGAAAACTGAGTTACGAGGGGTCACATATCAGGGAGATTGGCCAAACGACGATTTAGGCATTGAATCAAGCCCATTTGCTCAATGATGAGTGGTCAGCACAGTTTCGAGAGGGCAGCCGTACTTTAGTTCTACGATTCTATATTCTTTTCTTGGAAACCTGTCGTCCTAACGTCATTAAGAAATACTTATTTGAATACTTTATTAACGAGCTTCAATAGTTTACACATTGATTTAAAAAGGGAAACCTAGAATGACTTAACAAAATGTAAATCTGTAGAAACTAAGGAAACACTAGGTAAATTTCAGGAAGGGATATCAAATATTTGAAGTCCTGAAAGTTTCCTTTGAGAGTTTAAGCTGCATCTTTTTTTTTGTACGTGTTATTCAATCGTGTAACAATTAGCTCCCTGACTTCAAGAAGTATGCAATTGCTCTCATCCCGCTTGTTTAAAGGAAACTGATAGCTCTGTTTTTTCGGAATGCGGTATCTTCCCGTTTTCTCGCTGAGAGTCTGTTGTTGAAGGTGGTTTTGAACAAAACCGATAAGACTAACAATAAGCTAGAGGGTAAAATACGAAAAATGTGTTTTAATTTACATACAATGGTAATAGTACGGGATTCGTTTGCCGTGTGGTTAAAGAACCACACCCACGGAATGCCTCCGCCTTTCTCCCGATCGTGATGCCCTGGAAAATCAAAGCAGAGATCGGCTGGAGAAACGCGGAGGCAGGAGATCCGCGCTGGGCGAAAAACGACTTCTCCGTGGCGAGTGTCCCCTGGATGTAGCAAGGCAGGGCGGGCAGCGCTCGGTGCTGCAGTGCCGGGAGGAGGCTGCGGGCGCCGCTGTTGACCGAGAGGAGCGAGAGGAAGCTCGGAGCGCTGCAGCCCCGCCCGCTGCGGACCCGCTCGATCGCTCGTTCCCTGTCAGGTTCGGCGGCGGCCGGACTGCGAGAGTCCCCGCGGTGCGGATCCGTGCTACAACGAGAAGGAAGGACCGACGGCAGAAGCCGGGAGAGCTGAGCCGGGGCCTCAGTTGAAGAAGGAGGCGGTTCGGCAGTCGGAGACGGGGAATAGCCGGCCGGGGCGCAGCGGAGCGGCGGAGATGTGCGCGGCGGGGAGGCGCTGGGGCCGGCGGCAGCGAGCTCTGCTCTGGGCCGTCCTGCTGGCGGCGTGGGAGGCGGCGTGGGGGCAGCTGCGCTACTCGGTGCCCGAGGAGATGCCCAAGGGCTCGTTCGTGGGCGACGTGGCCAAGGACCTGGGGCTGCAGCTGTCGGCGCTCCGAGACCGCGGCGTCCACATCATAGACAGAGGTAGGACGAAGTATTTTGCTTTGCAGGAGAAGACGGGACATTTAGTGACGGCAGAGAGGATCGACAGAGAGCAGCTTTGCCGGCACGTAGAGAAGTGCGTGCTGCGCTGTGAGCTGATAGTGGAAGGGGAAATGAAGGTTTACGAAATCCAAGTGGAAATCACGGACATTAACGACAACTCACCCATCTTCAAAGACATTGAACTGGAAGAGAAAATAAGCGAGATGACAGCCCCGGGATCGCGGTTTCCCCTACCAGACGCTCACGACCCGGACTCGGGCCGGAATTCCCTGCAGAGCTACGAGCTGAGCGGTGACGAGCACTTCTCGCTGGCTGTGCAGGCGGGCCCCGGCGGCGATCAGCGTCCCGAGCTGGTGCTGGCGAAGGCGCTGGACCGGGAGGAGGCGGCGTTTCACGAGCTGGTGCTGAGGGCGATGGACGGCGGCGATCCGGCACGGACGGGCACGGCTCGGATCCGAGTGACGGTGGTGGACGCGAATGACAACGCGCCCGTATTCAGCCAGGCGGAGTACACGGTGCGTGTGCCCGAGGACATGCCGGTGGGCTCCACCATCGTCACTGTTACTGCCAATGACGCCGATGATGGTGAGAATGGACAAGTGAAATACTCGTTGAAGAAACAGACTGATACGGCATTAGGCATTTTCGATCTGGATTCTGATTCCGGAGAGATTACCCTTCTACGAAGCCTCGACTTCGAGGAAAGCAATGCCTACGAGCTGGAGGTTCAGTCACGGGATGGCGGCGGTCTCTTTGACACGGCCAAAGTCGGGATCACTGTGACAGATGTCAACGATAACGCGCCCGAACTGACAATAACTTCTCAGCTGAAAGAGATCTCTGAGGACTCTCCTCCGGGGACTGTAGTCGCCCTGCTGCATGTGGAGGATCGTGACTCGGGGGTGAAAGGACAGGTGCGCTGCTCGCTGGAAGAGGATGTCCCTTTCCGGCTGCAGAGCTCCCACGGCAGCTACTACAGCGTGGTGACAGCGAGAGAGCTGGACCGAGAGCAAGTGTCGGAGTACAACGTGACGGTGCGGGCGGCCGACGGCGGGTCTCCGTCGCTGCAGAGCAGCGCGGTGCTGGCGCTGCGGGTGCTGGACGTGAACGACAACGCGCCGGTGTTCGCGGAGGAGCGCTACAGCGCGCGGCTGGCGGAGAACAACGCGGCGGGCGCGCTGGTGCTGACGGTGCTGGCGACGGACGCGGACTGGGGGCAGAACGCGCGCGTGCGCTACCGGCTGCGGGAGGGGCGGGTGCGGGGCGCGCCGCTGTCGTCGTACGTGTCGGTGCAGGCGGAGACGGGCGCGCTGTACGCGCTGCGCTCCTTGGACTACGAGCAGGTGCGCGAGCTGCGGCTGTGGGTGCTGGCGGAGGACGGCGGCGCGCCGGCGCTGAGCAGCAACGTGTCGGTGCTGCTGCAGATCGTGGACGAGAACGACAACGCGCCGCAGGTGCTGTACCCGCCGGCGGCTGCGGCGGGCTCGGGCTCGGTCTCGGGCGGCGCGTGGTGGTCGGGCGTGGAGCTGGCGCCGCGCTGGTCGGAGGCCGGCGCGCTGGTGGCCAAGGTGGTGGCGGTGGACGCGGACGCGGGTCAGAACGCGTGGCTGTCGTACGAGCTGGCCAAGGCGACGGAGCCGGGGCTGTTCCGCGTGGGGCTGCACAGCGGCGAGGTGCGCACGGCGCGCTCGCCGCTGGCCCGCGACGCGGCGCGCCAGAGCCTGGTGGTGGTGGTGAAGGACCACGGGCGGCCGGCGCTGTCGGCCACGGCCACGCTGAGCGTGGTGCTGGCCGAGAGCGTGGCCGAGCTGCTGGCCGAGCTGGGCAGCGCGGCCGCCGAGGCGGCGGCGCCGGCCGAGCCGGCCGGGAGCCTGACGCGCTGGCTCGTGCTGGCCGTGGCCGCCGTCT